>NC_082657.1:57608541-59066041 GCF_028023285.1 Balaenoptera ricei | reverse complement strand
AGGGAACAGGGGAGCAGAGGAGCAGAGGGAGCAGAGGGAGCAGAGGGAACAGAGGGAGCAGAGGGAGCAGAGGGAACAGAGGGAGCAGAGGGAGCAGAGGGAACAGAGGGAGCAGAGGGAGCAGAGGGAACAGAGGGAGCAGAGGGAGCAGAGGGAGCAGAGGGAGCAGAGGGAGCAGAGGGAACAGAGGGAGCAGAGGGAGCAGAGGAGCAGAGGGAGCAGAGGGAACAGAGGGAGCAGAGGGAGCAGAGGGAACAGGGGGAGCAGAGGGAGCAGAGGGAGCAGAGGGAGCAGAGGGAACAGAGGGAGCAGAGGGAGCAGAGGGAACAGAGGGAGCAGAGGGAGCAGAGGGAACAGAGGGAGCAGAGGGAGCAGAGGGAACAGGGGGAGCAGAGGGAACAGAGGGAGCAGAGGGAGCAGAGGGAACAGAGGGAGCAGAGGGAGCAGAGGGACAGAGGGAGCAGAGGGAGCAGAGGGAACAGAGGGAGCAGAGGGAGCAGAGGGAGCAGAGGGAGCAGAGGGAACAGAGGGAGCAGAGGGAGCAGAGGGAACAGAGGGAGCAGAGGGAGCAGAGGGAACAGAGGGAGCAGAGGGAGCAGAGGGAGCAGAGGGAACAGAGGGAGCAGAGGGAGCAGAGGGAACAGAGGGAACAGAGGGAGCAGAGGGAACAGAGGGAGCAGAGGGAGCAGAGGGAGCAGAGGGAGCAGAGGGAACAGAGGGAGCAGAGGGAGCAGAGGGAACAGAGGGAACAGAGGGAGCAGAGGGAGCAGAGGGAACAGAGGGAACAGAGGGAGCAGAGGGAACAGAGGGAGCAGAGGGAGCAGAGGGAGCAGAGGGAGCAGAGGGAACAGAGGGAGCAGAGGGAGCAGAGGGGAACAGAGGGAACAGAGGGAGCAGAGGGAGCAGAGGGAACAGAGGGAGCAGAGGGAGCAGAGGGAGCAGAGGGAGCAGAGGGAGCAGAGGGAGCAGAGGGAGCAGAGGGAACAGGGGGAGCAGAGGGAGCAGAGGGAGCAGAGGGAGCAGAGGGAACAGAGGGAGCAGAGGGAGCAGAGGGAACAGAGGGAGCAGGGGGAGCAGAGGGAACAGAGGAGCAGAGGGAGCAGAGGGAGCAGAGGAGCAGAGGGAGCAGAGGAGCAGAGGGAGCAGAGGGAACAGAGGGAGCAGAGGGAACAGAGGGAGCAGAGGGAGCAGAGGGAACAGAGGGAGCAGAGGGAGCAGAGGGAACAGAGGGAGCAGAGGGAGCAGAGGGAACAGAGGGGAGCAGAGGGAACAGAGGGAGCAGAGGGAGCAGAGGGAACAGAGGGAGCAGAGGGAGCAGAGGGAGCAGAGGGAGCAGAGGGAGCAGAGGGAGCAGAGGGAACAGAGGGAGCAGAGGAGGAACAGAGGGAGCAGAGGGAGCAGAGGGAACAGAGGGAGCAGAGGGAGCAGAGGGAGCAGAGGGAGCAGAGGGAGCAGAGGGAACAGAGGGAGCAGAGGGAACAGAGGGAGTAGAGGGAGCAGAGGGAGCAGAGGGAACAGAGGAGCAGAGGGAACAGAGGGAGTAGAGGGAACAGGGGAGCAGAGGGAGCAGAGGGAGCAGAGGGAACAGAGGGAACAGAGGGAGTAGAGGGAACAGAGGGAGCAGAGGGAGCAGAGGGAGCAGAGGGAACAGAGGGAGCAGAGGGAGTAGAGGGAACAGAGGGAGCAGAGGGAGCAGAGGGAGCAGAGGGAACAGAGGGAGCAGAGGGAGCAGAGGGAGCAGAGGGAGCAGAGGGAACAGAGGGAGCAGAGGGAGCAGAGGGAACAGAGGGAGCAGAGGGAGCAGAGGGAGCAGAGGGAACAGAGGGAGCAGAGGGAACAGAGGGAGCAGAGGGAGCAGAGGGAGCAGAGGGAGCAGAGGGACAGAGGGAGCAGAGGGAGCAGAGGGAGCAGAGGGAGCAGAGGGAGCAGAGGGAGCAGAGGGACAGAGGAGCAGAGGGAACAGAGGAGCAGAGGGAGCAGAGGGAGCAGAGGGAACAGAGGGAGCAGAGGGAGTAGAGGGAACAGAGGGAGCAGAGGGAGCAGAGGGAGCAGAGGGAACAGAGGGAGCAGAGGGAGTAGAGGGAACAGAGGGAGCAGAGGGAGCAGAGGGAGCAGAGGAGCAGAGGGAACAGAGGGAGCAGAGGGAGTAGAGGGAACAGAGGGAGCAGAGGGAGCAGAGGGAGCAGAGGGAACAGAGGGAGCAGAGGGAGTAGAGGGAACAGAGGGAGCAGAGGGAGCAGAGGGAACAGAGGGAGCAGAGGGAACAGAGGGAGCAGAGGGAGCAGAGGGAGCAGAGGGAGCAGAGGGAACAGAGGGAGCAGAGGGAACAGAGGGAGCAGAGGGAACAGAGGGAGCAGAGGGAGCAGAGGGAGCAGAGGGAGCAGAGGGAGCAGAGGGAACAGAGGGAGCAGAGGGAGCAGAGGGAACAGAGGGAGCAGAGGGAACAGAGGGAGCAGAGGGAACAGAGGGAGTAGAGGGAACAGAGGGAGCAGAGGGAGCAGAGGGAGCAGAGGGAACAGAGGAGTAGAGGAACAGAGGGAGCAGAGGGAGCAGAGGGAGCAGAGGGAACAGAGGAGCAGAGGGAGTAGAGGGAACAGAGGAGCAGAGGGAGCAGAGGGAGCAGAGGGAACAGAGGGAGCAGAGGGAGCAGAGGGAGCAGAGGGAGCAGAGGGAGCAGAGGGAACAGAGGGAGCAGAGGGAGCAGAGGGAACAGAGGGAGCAGAGGGAACAGAGGGAGCAGAGGGAACAGAGGGAGCAGAGGGAACAGAGGGAGCAGAGGGAGCAGAGGGAGCAGAGGGAGCAGAGGGAACAGAGGGAGCAGAGGGAGCAGAGGGAGCAGAGGGAGCAGAGGGAACAGAGGGAGCAGAGGGAACAGAGGGAGCAGAGGGAACAGAGGGAGCAGAGGGAACAGAGGGAGCAGAGGGAACAGAGGGAGCAGAGGGAGCAGAGGGAGCAGAGGGAGCAGAGGGAACAGAGGGAGCAGAGGGAACAGAGGGAGCAGAGGGAACAGAGGGAGCAGAGGGAGCAGAGGGAGCAGAGGGAGCAGAGGGAGCAGAGGGAACAGAGGGAGCAGAGGGAACAGAGGGAGCAGAGGGAACAGAGGGAGCAGAGGGAACAGAGGGAGCAGAGGGAACAGAGGGAGCAGAGGGAACAGAGGGAGCAGAGGGAACAGAGGGAGCAGAGGGAACAGAGGGAACAGGGGAGCAGAGGGAGCAGAGGGAGCAGAGGGGAGCAGAGGGAGCAGAGGGAGCAGAGGGAACAGAGGGAGCAGAGGGAACAGAGGGAGCAGAGGGAGCAGAGGGAGCAGAGGGACAGAGGGAGCAGAGGGAGCAGAGGGAACAGAGGGAGCAGAGGGAGCAGAGGGAGCAGAGGGAGCAGAGGGAGCAGAGGGAGCAGAGGGAACAGAGGGAGCAGAGGGAGCAGAGGGAGCAGAGGGAGCAGAGGGAACAGAGGGAACAGAGGGAGCAGAGGGAGCAGAGGGAGCAGAGGGAGCAGAGGGAACAGAGGGAGCAGAGGGAACAGAGGGAGCAGAGGGAGCAGAGGGAACAGAGGGAACAGAGGGAACAGAGGGAGCAGAGGGAACAGAGGGAGCAGAGGGAGCAGAGGGAGCAGAGGGAGCAGAGGGAACAGAGGGAACAGAGGGAGCAGAGGGAGCAGAGGGAACAGAGGGAGCAGAGGGAGCAGAGGGAACAGAGGGAGCAGAGGGAACAGAGGGAGCAGAGGGAACAGAGGGAGCAGAGGGAGCAGAGGGAGCAGAGGGAACAGAGGAACAGAGGAACAGAGGGAACAGAGGGAGCAGAGGGAGCAGAGGGAACAGAGGGAACAGAGGGAGCAGAGGAACAGAGGGAGCAGAGGGAACAGAGGGAGCAGAGGGAGCAGAGGGAGCAGAGGGAGCAGAGGGAACAGAGGGAACAGAGGGAGCAGAGGGAGCAGAGGGAACAGAGGGAACAGAGGGAGCAGAGGGAACAGAGGGAACAGAGGGAACAGAGGGAGCAGAGGGAACAGAGGGAGCAGAGGGAGCAGAGGGAGCAGAGGGAACAGAGGGAACAGAGGGAGCAGAGGGAGCAGAGGGAACAGAGGGAGCAGAGGGAGCAGAGGGAGCAGAGGGAGCAGAGGGAGCAGAGGGAACAGAGGGAGCAGAGGGAACAGAGGGAGCAGAGGGAGCAGAGGGAACAGAGGGAGTAGAGGGAACAGAGGGAGCAGAGGGAACAGGGGGAGCAGAGGGAACAGAGGGAGCAGAGGGAACAGGGGGAGCAGAGGAGCAGAGGGAACAGAGGGAGTAGAGGGAACAGAGGGAGCAGAGGGAGCAGAGGGAGCAGAGGGAGCAGAGGGAACAGAGGGAGCAGAGGGAGCAGAGGGAGCAGGGGAGCAGAGGGAACAGAGGGAACAGAGGGAGTAGAGGGAACAGAGGGAGCAGAGGGAGCAGGGAACAGAGGGAGCAGAGGGAGCAGAGGGAGCAGAGGGAGCAGAGGGAACAGAGGGAGCAGAGGGAGCAGAGGGAGCAGAGGGAGCAGAGGGAACAGGGGGAGCAGAGGGAACAGGGGGAGCAGAGGGAGCAGAGGGAACAGAGGGAGCAGAGGGAGCAGAGGGAACAGAGGGAGCAGAGGGAGCAGAGGGAACAGAGGGAGCAGAGGGAGCAGAGGGAGCAGGGGGAGCAGAGGGAACAGAGGGAACAGAGGGAGCAGAGGGAGCAGGGGGAGCAGAGGGAACAGAGGGAACAGAGGGAGTAGAGGGAACAGAGGGAGCAGAGGCAGCAGAGGGAGCAGAGGGAGCAGAGGGAGCAGAGGGAGCAGGGGGAGCAGAGGGAGCAGAGGGAGCAGAGGGAGCAGAGGGAACAGAGGGAGCAGAGGGAGCAGAGGGAACAGAGGGAGCAGAGGGAGCAGAGGGAGCAGAGGGAGCAGAGGGAACAGAGGGAGCAGAGGGAGCAGAGGGAACAGAGGGAGCAGAGGGAGCAGAGGGAGCAGGGGGAGCAGAGGGAACAGAGGGAGCAGAGGGAGCAGAGGGAGCAGAGGGAGCAGAGGGAACAGGGGGAGCAGAGGGAACAGAGGGAGCAGAGGGAGCAGAGGGAACAGGGGGAGCAGAGGGAACAGAGGGAGCAGAGGGAGCAGAGGGAACAGAGGGAGCAGAGGGAGCAGAGGGAGCAGAGGGAGCAGAGGGAGCAGAGGGAGCAGGGGGAGCAGAGGGAACAGAGGGAGCAGAGGGAGCAGAGGGAACAGAGGGAGCAGAGGGAGCAGAGGGAGCAGAGGGAGCAGAGGGAGCAGAGGGAACAGAGGGAGCAGAGGGAGCAGAGGGAACAGGGGGAGCAGAGGGAGCAGAGGGAGCAGAGGGAGCAGAGGAACAGAGGGAGCAGAGGGAGCAGAGGGAACAGAGGGAGCAGAGGGAGCAGAGGGAACAGAGGGAGCAGAGGGAGCAGAGGGAGCAGAGGGAACAGAGGGAGCAGAGGGAGCAGAGGGAACAGAGGGAACAGAGGGAGTAGAGGGAACAGAGGGAGCAGAGGGAGCAGAGGGAGCAGAGGGAACAGAGGGAACAGAGGGAGCAGAGGGAGCAGAGGGAACAGAGGGAGCAGAGGGAGCAGAGGGAGCAGAGGGAGCAGAGGGAACAGGGGGAGCAGAGGGAACAGAGGGAGCAGAGGGAGCAGAGGGAACAGAGGGAGCAGAGGGAGCAGAGGGAACAGAGGGAGCAGGGGGAGCAGAGGGAACAGAGGGAGCAGAGGGAGCAGAGGGAACAGAGGGAGCAGAGGGAGCAGAGGGAGCAGAGGGAGCAGAGGGAGCAGAGGGAACAGAGGGAGCAGAGGGAGCAGAGGGAACAGAGGGAGCAGAGGGAACAGAGGGAACAGAGGGAGCAGAGGGAACAGAGGGAGCAGAGGGAGCAGAGGGAACAGAGGGAGCAGAGGGAGCAGAGGGAACAGGGGGAGCAGAGGGAACAGAGGGAGCAGAGGGAGCAGAGGGAACAGAGGGAGCAGGGGGAGCAGAGGGAACAGAGGGAGCAGAGGGAGCAGAGGGAACAGAGGGAGCAGGGGGAGCAGAGGGAACAGAGGGAGCAGAGGGAGCAGAGGGAGCAGAGGGAGCAGAGGGAACAGAGGGAGCAGAGGGAGCAGAGGGAACAGAGGGAGCAGAGGGAGCAGAGGGAACAGAGGGAGCAGAGGGAGCAGAGGGAACAGGGGGAGCAGAGGGAACAGAGGGAGCAGAGGGAGCAGAGGGAACAGAGGGAGCAGAGGGAGCAGAGGGAGCAGAGGGAGCAGAGGGAGCAGGGGGAGCAGAGGGAACAGAGGGAGCAGAGGGAGCAGAGGGAACAGAGGGAGCAGAGGGAGCAGAGGGAGCAGAGGGAGCAGAGGGAGCAGAGGGAACAGAGGGAGCAGAGGGAGCAGAGGGAACAGGGGGAGCAGAGGGAGCAGAGGGAGCAGAGGGAGCAGAGGGAACAGAGGGAGCAGAGGGAGCAGAGGGAACAGAGGGAGCAGAGGGAGCAGAGGGAACAGAGGGAGCAGAGGGGAGCAGAGGGAGCAGAGGGAACAGAGGGAGCAGAGGGAGCAGAGGGAACAGAGGGAACAGAGGGAGTAGAGGGAACAGAGGGAGCAGAGGGAGCAGAGGGAGCAGAGGGAACAGAGGGAACAGAGGGAGCAGAGGGAGCAGAGGGAACAGAGGGAGCAGAGGGAGCAGAGGGAGCAGGGGGAGCAGAGGGAGCAGAGGGAACAGGGGGAGCAGAGGGAGCAGAGGGAACAGAGGGAACAGAGGGAGTAGAGGGAACAGAGGGAGCAGAGGGAGCAGAGGGAGCAGAGGGAGCAGAGGGAGCAGAGGGAACAGAGGGAGCAGAGGGAGCAGAGGGAGCAGAGGGAACAGGGGAGCAGAGGGAGCAGAGGGAGCAGAGGGAGCAGAGGGAACAGAGGGAGTAGAGGGAACAGAGGGAGCAGAGGGAGCAGAGGAAACAGAGGGAGCAGAGGGAGCAGAGGGAGCAGGGGGAGCAGAGGGAACAGAGGGAACAGAGGGAGTAGAGGGAACAGAGGGAGCAGAGGGAGCAGAGGGAACAGAGGGAGCAGAGGGAGCAGAGGGAGCAGGGGGAGCAGAGGGAACAGAGGGAGCAGAGGGAGCAGAGGGAGCAGAGGGAACAGGGGAGCAGAGGGAACAGGGGAGCAGAGGGAGCAGAGGGAGCAGAGGGAACAGGGGGAGCAGAGGGAGCAGAGGGAGCAGAGGGAACAGAGGGAGCAGAGGGAGCAGAGGGAGCAGAGGGAGCAGAGGGAGCAGAGGGAACAGAGGGAGCAGAGGGAGCAGAGGGAACAGGGGGAGCAGAGGGAGCAGAGGGAGAGAGGGAGGAGGGAAAGGGGAGCAGGGGAGGGAGGAGAGGGGGAAGAGGGAAGCAGAGGGGGAAGGGGAGGAGGAGCAGAGGGGAGCAGAGGGGGAGGGAGGAGAGGGGAACAGAGGGAGTAGAGGGAACAGAGGGAGCAGAGGGAGCAGAGGGAGCAGAGGGAGCAGAGGGAACAGAGGGACAGGGGAGTAGAGGGAACAGAGGGAGCAGAGGGAGCAGAGGAAACAGAGGGAGCAGAGGGAGCAGAGGGAGCAGGGGGAGCAGAGGGAACAGAGGGAACAGAGGGAGCAGAGGGAGCAGAGGGAGCAGAGGGGAGCAGAGGGAACAGAGGGAGCAGAGGGAGCAGAGGGAGCAGAGGGAACAGGGGGAGCAGAGGGAACAGGGGGAGCAGAGGGAGCAGAGGGAGCAGAGGGAACAGGGGAGCAGAGGGAACAGGGGGAGCAGAGGGAACAGAGGAAACAGGGGGAGCAGAGGGAGCAGAGGGAGCAGAGGGAGCAGAGGGAGCAGAGGGAACAGGGGGAGCAGAGGGAGCAGAGGGAGCAGAGGGAACAGAGGGAACAGGGGGAGCAGAGGGAACAGAGGGAGCAGAGGGAGCAGAGGGAACAGGGGGAGCAGAGGGAACAGAGGGAGCAGAGGGAGCAGAGGGAGCAGAGGGAACAGGGGGAGCAGAGGGAGCAGAGGGAGCAGAGGGAACAGGGGGAGCAGAGGGAACAGAGGAAACAGGGGGAGCAGAGGGAGCAGAGGGAGCAGAGGGAGCAGAGGGAACAGAGGGAACAGAGGGAGCAGAGGGAGCAGAGGGAACAGAGGGAGCAGAGGGAGCAGAGGGAGCAGAGGGAACAGAGGGAGCAGAGGGAACAGAGGGAACAGGGGGAGCAGAGGGAGCAGAGGGAGTAGAGGGAACAGGGGGAGCAGGGGGAGCAGAGGGAGCAGAGGGAACAGAGGGAGCAGAGGGAACAGAGGGAACAGGGGGAGCAGAGGGAGCAGAGGGAGTAGAGGGAACAGGGGGAGCAGGGGGAGCAGAGGGAGTAGAGGGAACAGGGGGAGCAGAGGGAGCAGAGGGAGTAGAGGGAACAGGGGGAGCAGAGGGAGCAGAGGGAGTAGAGGGAACAGGGGGAGCAGGGGGAGCAGAGGGAGCAGAGGGAGCAGAGGGAACAGGGGGAGCAGAGGGAACAGAGGGAGCAGAGGGAACAGAGGGAGCAGAGGGAGCAGAGGGAGCAGAGGGAACAGAGGGAGCAGAGGGAACAGAGGGAACAGGGGGAGCAGAGGGAGCAGAGGGAGTAGAGGGAACAGGGGGAGCAGAGGGAGCAGAGGGAGTAGAGGGAACAGGGGGAGCAGGGGGAGCAGAGGGAGCAGAGGGAGCAGAGGGAACAGGGGGAGCAGAGGGAACAGAGGGAGCAGAGGGAGCAGAGGGAGCAGAGGGAACAGAGGGAGCAGAGGGAGCAGGGGGAGCAGAGGGAACAGGGGGAGCAGAGGGAACAGAGGGAGCAGAGGGAGTAGAGGGAACAGGGGGAGCAGAGGGAGCAGAGGGAGCAGAGGGAACAGAGGGAGCAGAGGGAGCAGAGGGAACAGAGGGAGCAGAGGGAGCAGAGGGAACAGAGGGAACAGAGGGAGCAGAGGGAGCAGGGGGAGCAGAGGGAACAGGGGGAGCAGAGGGAACAGAGGGAGCAGAGGGAGTAGAGGGAACAGAGGGAGCAGAGGGAGCAGAGGGAGCAGAGGGAACAGAGGGAGCAGAGGGAGCAGAGGGAGCAGAGGGAACAGAGGGAGCAGAGGGAGCAGAGGGAACAGAGGGAACAGAGGGAGCAGAGGGAGCAGAGGGAACAGGGGGAGCAGAGGGAGCAGAGGGAACAGAGGGAGCAGAGGGAGCAGAGGGAGCAGAGGGAACAGAGGGAGCAGAGGGAGCAGAGGGAGCAGAGGGAACAGAGGGAGCAGAGGGAGCAGAGGGAGCAGAGGGAACAGAGGGAGCAGAGGGAACAGGGGGAGCAGAGGGAGCAGAGGGAACAGAGGGAGCAGAGGGAGCAGAGGGAGCAGCGGGAGCAGGGGGAGCAGAGGGAGCAGAGGGAGCAGAGGGAACAGGGGGAGCAGAGGGAACAGAGGGAACAGGGGGAGCAGAGGGAGCAGAGGGAGCAGCGGGAGCAGAGGGAGCAGAGGGAACAGGGGGAGCAGAGGGAGCAGAGGGAGCAGAGGGAACAGGGGGAGCAGAGGGAACAGGGGGAGCAGAGGGAACAGAGGGAACAGGGGGAGCAGAGGGAGCAGAGGGAGCAGCGGGAGCAGGGGGAGCAGAGGGAGCAGAGGGAGCAGAGGGAACAGGGGGAGCAGAGGGAGCAGAGGGAACAGGGGGAGCAGAGGGAGCAGAGGGAGCAGAGGGAACAGGGGGAGCAGAGGGAGCAGAGGGAGCAGAGGGAGCAGAGGGAGCAGAGGGAACAGGGGGAGCAGAGGGAGCAGAGGGAGCAGAGGGAACAGGGGGAGCAGGGGGAGCAGAGGGAGCAGAGGGAGCAGAGGGAACAGGGGGAGCAGAGGGAGCAGAGGGAGCAGAGGGAGCAGAGGGAGCAGAGGGAACAGGGGGAGCAGAGGGAGCAGAGGGAGCAGAGGGAACAGGGGGAGCAGAGGGAGCAGAGGGAGCAGAGGGAGCAGGGGGAGCAGGGGGAGCAGAGGGAACAGGCATCCAAGGGGCCTCCAGGAGCCTCTGGTTGCAACTCAGCTGCCTCACAACAGGCAGCACCGCAGTCGTGTCCCAGCCTCACCACCAGCTAGGGAGACCCTCCACTGGCTCCCAGCCTCCGCTGCAGCCTCAGCACCAACCCCTGGACGTCTTTGGGCTTCTCAGAGGCACTGACAGAGCCTCTGACACAGAATTCTCATTTTAATTCATACAGAGGCACGCCGGTTTATTTCAGCCGCTTGTGAACTTGAGTCACATGAACAGACCCAAGCATCTCTGTGCACACCAATCAAATTCAGTTTTTATACTGAAAGCAGACAGGCCAGACCTGGGACTGCAGAACACCACCAGGAAGAGGACCCGGCAAATGCTTCCCGGAAGGCATGGGATCCAGTCTTCAGTGTAACAGCCTCAGGGGCACAGCATCTGTTACGGAACGCAGGTCTGTGTGCCCGACGCAGAGTGAGGCCAAACAATACCAAAACGTCGGAGTCTGGAGCAGAGAAAGGTTTACTGCAGGGCCATGCAAGGAGACGGGAGTCTCACGCCTTAAAAAGAAATCCAAAATCCCCAAAAGCTTTCAGCGAAGCCCTTTTACAAGAAAGGTGAGGGAGGGGCATGGTTAGCTGTTGCAGACTTCTTGGTGTCGTATCCTTTGTTCCTGAGGTCAGGTCACGGTGTTCCTGTAAACCTCCACCAAAACAAATGTTACTCTCTGTTCTGACAAGGAAGAGCAAGGTCCCAAGGCTCAACTTTCGCCCTCTGAGGTCCAGGCCCTGGCTGAGAGGAGGGGGTCCCCGCGGGGGCCAGTTACCCCGCCCGGGAGGGTTCGTCCAGCACCCAGGCTGGGTCCTCCCGCCACTGCCCAGGCCCGGCTGAAGAGGCAGATCTCAGCTGGCAGCGCCCTCAGGGTCGGGCCCCCAGACTCCGCCCAGCCGTCATCACTGAGGGAGCCTGGCACCCAGGACCCCGCCGGCCCTCAGGCCTTTCATTTAACCTGGAGAGAATCATTTGTAAAGGATCAACAAGAGTTCACGTGGTAGCAAATACCAAGCAGGTGAATGCCCAGCTCGCGACTATCGCCCTGCTTTGAGAAGAGCCCCAAACACAGAGGCGGACCTGAAGTAATGATTTGCACTGTCCTCGCAACTTAACCCTGACCTCTGGCCACCTCCTAGGGGGAGACAACTGATCTAAGCTGGACCAAGTTTTGAAACTTGAACGGAGAGGCTGAAGCTGGCTGAAGCTGGTACCTTAATGGCAGTGTCCGTCTACTCCCGTTGCTGAGGCCTCCATGGACCTCGACCCACGGAGACCGCCGCTGCCATTAGGTCGCGGAGGTGGGGATGCGGGAGGGGTTTGCAGCTTCTTCAAGGCCTGGGCCCGGCAAGTGCGCGGCCGTGGCGAGGGCTCTGGAGCTCTGCGGGACACAGCCCCCAGCTCACCCGCCGGCCCCGGGGACAAGGCCGCGATGCGGAAGACCACTGCGAGGCTGCCTGTCGGCGGAGCGGGACCTCTAACCGCCACGCGAAGAGTCTCGCACTAGGTCTCGCGATACGGACCGCGCGGCGGCTCCTCCCCTATTACACATCCATTTAATAAAATAGTATCAACACAGCACCATGCAACGCCCAACTGAGCATTTACTAGGCGCCAGGCGCTGTTCTAACAGCTTCCCGTATCTACTTTGTCAGCCTTCACATCAACGCTGTGGGGTCGATAATATTATTCCCATTTTACACATGAGGGAACTGAGGATGCTGGATGCTATAGATCTTATAATTGTCTTAATTTTTTCTATTAGTAAATTACAAGCTGCAGATTTCTTAGTTTGAACTTCCGTCATTTTAAACCGACTTGTATATTAAAAAAAAAAAATCTTAAGTAGGATGTTTTATTTTTAAAAAATGTAGCACTGTGACTTTTTGCCAAGGAAAATGATATTGAATATTACTCCAGTGCAAAAACAAACCAAACCAAACCAACAACAACAAAACCCCTCAGGGCGATAAATGCCTTTGCCAAGGTCAACAGCTAGTGTGTAGCAAGGCTGGGATCTGAACTTGGTGCCAGGGCCCTGCCCAATCACACACGTCGTCAGCATCATGGGGGAGTTAAAAGCATAGACTTTGGAGTGAAAAAGACTTGGATTCTGGCTGTGTGACCTGGGGCGAGCTAGTCTCTGTGATTCTGTTTCCTCCTCTGTTAGGTGGGACAATCCCAGTGACCTCAAGGGTGGCTGTGAGGGCAAAGTGAGGCCTGACTCCAAGTGGCTGATGTGTGTGCCAGCGGCCACTGAGTCAGGCCCAGTGTGCTCTCTTTTGACGTGATCCACACCGTCCTCAGAATGTTTTGGAAATATATGACTCAGCGAGCCCTGGGGAAACAAGGTTTTGAAGCTAAAACAGTGATGGGGAACAGATGGAGAGAATGAATGAGGCTAACGGAGGTTTTCCCACACTCCCTTGATGCCTCAATTATCATTTCCATATTTCTTCAAAACAGAAGACATGTATTACTCATGAGAATGAACTGCTTTAAAAACACCAGCCTTTCATTTCGATAGTAATTTACACGTACACCTGGCAAAATGCTATCTTCTAAGACCCACCTGAAATGTCTCCTCTGGGTCCCCCCGTTTGAGTTCCCCAGTTAGAAGAATTAGTCACGCCTTCCTCTAAGTCCTTATAGATTAAAATGCCTTTAAGAGCATCATATGGGCCCTATAGGTCTGCCACCTTCACCAACTTCTCAATGTCAGGATGAGGTTAAAGTTGGCTATACTACTGCATGCTTACCGTGCCTGGCTTTGTGCTAACCATTCATAGTCAGACCACATTTATTTCTGTGGTTTGCAACACCCTGATGAAGTGGGTATCATCGCTGTTGTAAAGAAGAGACAACCAAGGCTCAGAGAGGCTTAGCAACTTGCCCAAAGCAGCACAGCTAAGAAGTAGCCGAGATGGAATTAAACACAGGTGCGCCAGATTCCAGGCTCTGGATCTTAACCAGGATACTGTGTGTTTATGCCCAGGAACAGGTGTTGGCCATTCTGCATCCTCAGGGCTGAGTAGAGTGCCCGAACAGGTGGTCACCCAGTAGATGTTACTGCATCCTTTCTCTTTCAGTTGGAACAATCAAGGAAATGGAAAATGCAAAGAAAGGTGACATTTGTTTCCCATCTTATCAGGTAACAAGTTCACAGTTGATCCAGGAGTGATCTGTGGTGGTTCAACATATTTGAAATCATGAAAAATTTAAATGGATATTTAAATATCCATATTTTATTCCTTGATTAATCGACTCAGAGTTTAGATTATAAATAAAAACTGAATGAAATAATCTAGCTTTCCACATTGGCAAAGAATGCTCTTTCATTCTCCCGTCATTTTTTTGTTTTTTGGTTTTTTTTTTGGTCTTACGCTGCTACAGTTTTGCAGAACAATGAACATGTTTGCTTCTTGAATAAGGAAAAGTTATATTCAGTAGAAAGCTTACAGATGTTAATTGGAAGCTGTCCCCTAAGAACAATGCCCAGTAAAGGCCTGTACCCATCACATTTCCAGTGAAAGCATGAACTTGAGTGGTTTTACAGGATAATATTCCACTATTTTATTTTCCTTAAAAAATAATCAGGGGCTTCCCTGGTGGCGCAGTGGTTGAGAATCTGCCTGCCAATGCAGGGGACACGGGTTCGAGCCCTGGTCTGGGAAGATCCCACATGCCGCGGAGCAGCTGGGCCCGTGAGCCACAATTACTGAGCCTGCGCGTCTGGAGCCTGTGCTCCGCAACAAGAGAGGCCGCGATAGTGAGAGGCCTGCGCACCGCGATGAAGAGTGGCCTCCACTTGCCACAACTAGAGAAAGCCCTCGCACAGAAACGAAGACCCAACACAGCCATAAATAAATAAATAAATAAAATAAATAAACCCAGTTTAAAAAAAAAAAAAGCTGAAATATTAAAAAAAAAAACAACACCCCAAACACTTGCCTTTCCCTTAAACTCTTAAAAAAACAAACAAAAAAAAAAATCAGGTCTCCATCGTTGTCCTATTTAATTGAATTTTTGCTGGGTCCTTTGTTTTCCGCTATTAGTTGATGTATTTTGTTTGGTGCCTCTTCCAATCGGAGACCTTAGGGAGGTCTGCCCGTGCCGCAGATCTCCTCGATGCCCATCTTCCTGCGTCTCCTCAGAATCACAGCCACGGAGAGAGGAGGACGGGGTCATTCCATTTACCGAGAATTCCCAAGTGCCCAGTGCTGGGTTTCACCGTGCCCACGCCCTCCAAACTAAGAGCTGCATGGAAGCTGCTGCAAGTAGGTGTGATCCTCCCTAACCCTGGAGATTTTTACCCCAGAGGGGAAAAGAGCTCAACACCTATCAACCAACCTGCCCTTCTACCTCCTGGCCTATGAGCCCTTGTGTCAAATCAGCCCTTTGGACCGACTGGCCAGGCACTCTGTAAGTTTCTGCATTTTCAAAGAGGTGTCTTTTTAATAAACCTTTAGTGCAAAAATACTGGCGTGCAAGATATTTTCTGTGCTTCTGGGCCTGAAAAATGCATATGTCTTATTAAATTGGAATTTCCAGGCAATTTATCTGTAATGTGAACTTTGCTTGTTACAGGGGAAGAAAAATCAAATTAAAAACAAGACTCATTTCACTCGGTATGTAGCTTCACAGGAGCTGCTCGCGTGCTTGCCAAGGCTCGACCTCTTCCAGGTGTCAGCATTGAAAGACACAGGGCAGGCTGATTAGTAGATCAGGGCAGTGGGGAGGCGGGGAGCGGGGCACCTAACCACAGTCCGGGCCTGCTTCCCTCGTGGGAAGCGGGCTTGCTGTCTGCAGGGCCCTGGCAGAGCAGGGAAGGAAGCTCCCAGGCCAGAGGGCTGGGCTTGGTATTGACCTGGAGGGGCCCAGCTCCCATGGGGGGGGGACCCATCAGAAATATCCCGGGTGACGGCATGGGTTGTAGGGAGGGTTGGTATGTTTAGACCAACACACGAGCCTAAGCGCAGCTCATTCTCAAAGCGGAGTCAGTAAGGATGGGAAAGATTATGAGAGCCTGGAAAATGAAAACAAGGAAAGGGGAAATACAGAGTGATTTTCTATTCCTACTGAAGGAAGCAAACAACCCTGTAAAACCACAGGGAAGAAAGGAAACAGGAGGTGTATACTCAGCTCCTCACTTAATTCCAGCCCAATGGGCCCCCTATGTTAGATGAAATATCTGCTTGGGTGATTCAAATCAACCACTTTATTTAAAAACAGAACTAGAAAGAATTCCCAGCAGAAGGAAATACAATGTTTTGAAATAGCTCATGTAGCTATGGCTCGGAGTACAAAGGAAAGGGCATATTTCAAATCTCCTGACAAAACATACACAAGAGACTGAGGGACCAGTGGATTCCAGAATCCTAGCTCAGTTACACAGCACAGGCCACCACAGCGTTTGTAGAAATCTGGGGGACAGCGTTCTCTCCTGCTCCTGGGGAACCAGAGCCAAAGAAAGCAGTCTTGCTAACAGGAAGGACTTCTCAGGGACGGAGAGATGCCACAACCAGCAGACGTGGACAGGAAGAGCTTCCCAGATCCCTACCATGACAGCAAGCAACGCACAACCACACCTAAGGAGCTCACGTTCCACCCTTCAGTGGACACAGGTAGGTTTGGTGTGAGTCCATTATCTCTGCTTTGTCATAGGAAGTAGGAGGTGAGATCACTAGGGATTATCTTTTGCTTGGACCACTCCAGTGCACCTGATTCTTGCTTCTATTCTACTTGCTACAGTCAGTTCTTCAAAGAGCAGCCAACTGAAAATTGACCATTTTCAGTGTATATCTCACATGATGTAAGTTCCTGCTCAGAATCCTCCAGTAACTTCCCTCTGGGCACAGAATAAAATCCAAACTCCCGACCATGTCGCCAAGGCTTTGCCTAACTCTCCACCCGCCTTTCATCTATCTCATTTGACTGTGTCTCTGGTACCTCGAAGAGTGCCTGGCACACACTGAGTAGCTACTCAGTTGTTGGATGAATGAATGAATGAACAAGCCTTCTTCCACATGCTTTGACTGACCCAGATCCTGGGCGACCCAGAATTCTAAAGGAATTTTGTCCCGAGGTGCCCCATGGACAGACCTCTCGAAGAGGCTACTAGACCATCTCTCTCTTGTTACAGCCAAACTCCCACCTACATGCTGCTTCAGATGTGCCTTCATTGGGCTCTGACCTCACCCATGCTGTCAACAAGGGGATTACTTAGATTAGCCTGTGTGTCGGGGGTCCCGAAGACCCCCCCACCGGGTTCAGTAATTCACTAGGAGGACTTACAGCCCTCAGGACATGGTCACACTCCTGGCTAAGACTGATCACAGGGAAAGGATGCAGAACAATATCAGCAAGGGGAACAGGCACATGGCGTAAAATCCAGAGAAATCAGGTAGAGTCCTCTCCCAGGGGAGTCACACAGGATGAGCTTACTTCCCCAGCAATGTGTTGTCTACCAGGGAAGCCCATTAGGGACTCAGGGCCCAGGTTTGTACTGGGGGCTGGCCTTGCAGGCACCCTCTTCCTGGCAGGGAGCAAAATGGCTGACTTTCAGAAGGAAAGCAGGTGTCCAGCACAAACCATATTTTTTGGCACAAAGCCTGAATTCAGGCACAGGGAGCCCTCCTCCCAGGTAGGGTGCTGGGAACCCTCCAGAAATCCAACCTTCCAGGCATCAGCCAAGGGCCAACCTTGCCAGCAGGCCTTTCTGGGGACAGCAGTTTCAGGCTCTTCTCTGCATGTTCCATGATCACAACAAGGGGACTGATGGGTCAAAAGAAATTCTACTTCTTTTTAGAAATCATTTAATTTCTGGTTCTCCTAAAACCATGTTACTTCTCCTAAAACATATCCAAACCCTTGAGGAAGCCAGAAATCATGAGGGAACACGTTCTCTAGGTGAGGTGATGGCTGGCTTCCACCCTCTCACGTATACCCAATGACACGCAGATGAGGCCTTTTGTGTTTATTGCAGAAAATTCAGGCAACATAGATAAGCAAAAAGAAGAAAATTAAAAGCACCCTCATCTACCTCCAGAAATAAGCATTACTAAAATTTGGTCTAGAGGCTTCCAGACTATGTATAGATACACACATGAACACATGCATGCATGTGACCATGCAGTTCACTCCCTCACTGTGAATAACTATTTGCTGGGCGTCTCGTGTGCCAGGTGCCGAGTGTGGTGCTGGGTGGGCAGCAGTGGATTTCCTGTTTTGTTGGAACTTACACTCTGGCAGGCAGAGAGGATGTTAATTAGTAATTTACATTAGTTATTTAATTACACTGGTGATGACTGCGGCCAAGGCAGTTTCCCTCACACAACACATCATGTTTTTCTAGTTTTCAGTATTTGCTTTCTGTTGTATCTAGAACTGGAGACACACATTCATTGATCACCGAGGAGGTGCCACACGATGTGTGTACGTTATTACGTATCATCGCCCCATCAGCCTGGAAGGTAGATACTATTACCCCATTCTACAGATGAGGAAACAAAGGCTCAGACTGGGCCAGTAGCTTTGAAGTGGCAGAGCTGTGGTTCCAGTACAGATTCTCTGTCTCCTGAACGTAGTCTGTATTTTTGTTTGCCTTGAGAGTAGACTGTGAGGGTTGGTAATTTTTCTATGCCATTAGCTCTCCAGATCTGGCTTGTATCAGGGTTACCAGGTTGCTGAGTATGATGGGGCCTTTCTGCTTTTACCAAGTTCCCCAGGTGGTTCTGGTTTACCAAAGCTTGAGATCTACCACTCAACCCACAATGATTAAACTCGGAAAGGAAACCCTAGGACTGTGTCCTGTGGGTGGGTTTTATTTAGGGGGTTAACTCAGGAACATGGCATTGGAATCTACACAAGAGTAACATTTTCTAAAAAAAAAAAAAAAAAAATACCCAAACTATTAAGCTAATATAATACTCTTGTAAAATCCTATTTCTGTTTATAAAATTTCATACACCCTTGAGAAAGGTTTAATATAATACAGCACATGTGTGTGAATTTAATATCTTCATCACTAGAAAGTCTCAAATAATATTGTCTTAAACTGTTCTTTTATTGGAAGGTTCATATTGACAACTTCTAAGTCAAATTAGAGACTTAACCACTGGGACAAACTACTCAGTTATGATGCAGATATCAATGGTAACTGAGGTCTGAGAATCATTTGTTCTAAAAAATAGTCATTCTTAGTCACCACCTGCTCTCACTAGTGGGAGAGAAAGGGGCGGGGCCCCAGCCAGCGGGATACTGACCTTGCTTAAGATTATTGTGAATCTTCTGTGCCTGCAGAAGACACTGCCGACCCCCAACCTGCTCCTCAGTGCGTGAGCCCTGTGTGCACGGAGCCTTCCCTGCCAAGCAGAGGGGAACTGACATTTCCCGGGCACCAGCTACTTGCCGGGATCATGCTTGTCATCTCCAAATACCGGCTCACCACCTGTGCCAGGCAAGGCAGGTCTGCTGCTCACCTCTCCCAGCAAAGGTCACACCTGCTCTCTTGTTTGAGGCCATTAATCTTTTGTTATAATTTGCTGCCAGTGTCCTTACAAAGGGGCTGATAGGAAGGACCTTTTGTGCCTGTGACATGGCTTTGGGACCGGGCTCTTTCTAGTTAGAGCTTCATCCCCATTCTGCAAACTTATTTCCGAAGATGATTTATGAAGTCTCCCACCCTGCCTTCGAAACCTACGTGAATGCAGCAGTTATTAAAAAAGGAAGCAAAGTCCCCACAGCCCTGATTATAAATGTCTTGTAAGGTGCCCTCAATATTGACTCAGGCCAAAATGATCACAAAGAAATACGGAGAAATCTAGCAAGACAGATTCAACGTGTTAAGTCACAAATTTAACAATGTCAGAAAATTTTGGAAACTGGGACCCTGATACAGTAACTACATATGTGGCTCTTTTCAGTAACAGGCTGAGACTTCAGATTTCTGAAATCCAAGAACACATTTGTCAACTCTAGACGAGAACGTGAGTTGATATCTTCAGTGTTGGTGAAAATATTAAACAGATGCTTTAAAAATGCAACTACAAATTGTTTTTCATGATTAATGATCATTATCATGATCATTAATTTTGCTATTAATGATCAGGCCTGGCTCCTCTCCTGTGCACTGTCGTCAGGGTTACATTTCCCACACCTGTATATCCGGGCTGGGTGGCTTTTCCCAAGCGCTAGAAACTGCACTTGGAAGGGAACAGGATGACTTGGAATTTGGTACAGTTTGGTAAAATGTAAGCTTTCCTTCGTGTGAGGATATTCACCCGTTTGTTCACTTATTCGCTCATTCCATGAAGAGTCATCTGGCTTTCACTGTGTTCCTGGGTCCAAGAATGCAAACAAGAACAAGCCAGCAAGGATGGCTCATCATCTGAATATTCCACTGACCCTGTCATGAATGAACTTCTGGCCACGTCTGTAATGGTCTCTAACATCCCTCCCCGCTTAACCCTGGTCGGCAGACTTATGAGTCAGCCTCTCAGAGACCAGAACCATCCAAATACATGCCAACCAGCACAGAGCACGATGTTCATCTCACAGAAGACGAGGGGTTCCAGGAAGAGGCTCAAAGCAATGCTAGCCTAAGTAAACCCCAGACAATGAGGAAGCAGCAGAGAGAAACCAGTCACCAGACAGAAGAAGAGAAAGGAGAATGAGTTTATCAGGGCCTCAAAAAAGAATGTTTTGCAGCATGTATTTGCAAATTCACGTTCTGGGTAAAGAGGCTAAAAATTTGAGTGAAAGATACTTGCACGGCTGCTGGCAAATGTATAAGGACAGAAAAAGCATACATTTTTTAGCAGACAGGTGCTTAATAAAAATTTAAAAGATTGTAGTAGGGTTAATTGATGAGGGCAAAGTAACTCAAAAACTTAACATGAGGTCCTTTAAAAAATTATCATAGAGCTCTTACGTGGGCTGATAATTTTATTATGATGTGACTTAAATACTTACAATATGGACATAATTCTTGTGCAACTGTAAAACCAAAACAAATTTACAGAAACACGGAGCCAATGAAATTTAAATTAACATCATAAAAACAAGTGGTTTGCCCAGGATTAGGTGACGCCCTCTGGCAAGGGGATGAAACGCTTGGAAGGACACCTCTTCGTAAACGTGCCAGGCAAGCCGAGCGTGAAGTGTAGCGTGTGCTGTCATGCATGTTGTTGGAAAAACTGTGTCAAAGCAAAACAATCCTTGGTTCATCCATGTTCACTCCGAGAACAGCTTATGGCTGGGGTTAAAACAAACTAAGAAACAAACTGATTTTCATCATTTATTGTTCCAAAATAAGATCTCAGTCAAATCTTTTTTTGGTTTTGAGTTGGATTTTGGTCCCCACTTTAAATCAGTTCGTCTTCGGTAGTCCTTTTCTCTCCCCGTCTTCCCTAGATAAGGGCTGCTGGTGGTCCCTGCTCTTGAAGGATCACAAATTGGAGGACTTGAGCTGGATGAAGGCCGTGGAGGCAGGACTTTGGGGGTGCTGAGCCCCACACTGAGACGTGCCCTAGGAAATTACTCCAGGCCCACACGCCTCCACCTAGGACCACTGAGGCCAAAAAACATCCTCAGGAAGAAAACAACTCATGCTAAGCCTAACTCTAGAGAAGCGGCCATCTCTTCCTAGAAAATCTCAACGTTTATAAATAGTGAAAACTAAAGGCACCGCTCTCGACGCCAGCCTCCACTTTGCCCTCAAACAAGCCCCTTCCGTTTTTTGTGCGTTTCTAATACGATGACAGGATTCTGCTGTCTTATCAGGCTTCTTAAAAGGAGACTTTCACTTTCCTATCCCACCAGACCATGTTTAGGCTGTGCGATGGGGTCCAGTTCTCAGTGGCCACTCATGGGCCCATCCTTAACGTCCCCAGGGCACAGGGAAGGTCCACATTCCTCAGGTCTAATTATGTAAGCGTTGCAGTCAAGGTTCGCCCATAGCCCAGCCCTCACCCCCACCCAGGGCTGTGCAGCCCCGCCCCCAGGGATCACCGTCATGCCCCCAAGGAAGCAAAGGGGGCCCTGCTGGCCCTGGGCCAGCCTCTGTCCTGCAAGCCCATCTGCTGGGGTAGAGTCAGGCCAGGGTGGAAGGTGGGCCTGGGCCTAGGACCCTTGGATGGTGATTGGAGGCAGGGTTTCCAGTGTATAAGGGTCTTCCAGAAGGCCACTCAAGTGAGGAGGGGGACGGAGCTCCCTAGACACTCACTTTGGGAGATTTGGGGTGACCAACTTGAGACAAAGCAGCCTCTCTTTCTCTGATTTCCAGGACAGAGGCTGGATTTCTTCCTCACCCTGCAGGCATGTAGCTCAGCATCCTGTGGCTTGTGAGGCCATCCCTCGTCCATGAGTGCCCAACTTTACTAACACTTATTAGAAGGCTGAAAAGCAAAATAAAATAAACTAGTTTCAGCATTTCAGAGTTTGGGACAGATAAAGCCCCCTGCAGCGTGTGGCCCAGGTTGGGGGCCTCTCTGCCCAGGGCTGTACAGCTTGCAGGTCAAGTTCAGCTTCTGTCCACTAAAGGCGATGGCGTGGTGGTATCTGGGCCAGGTGCTGTTTCCCATGGTGGGTTGTCTTGAAGAAACGTGGGAGAGCAAACCGGGATGTCAGAAGACCAGCACAGGAAAGTTAGTCAAAACCCCTGCATTCGTTCTCAGTTTATTTTTATTGGGTGATTAACTGACAGGCCATGGCCGTTGCTCAGCCCCTGAGCCTTTGAGCTCAGCTCAGACCAAGCTGGGCAGAGGTATCGGCACTTTCGAGAAGTCGATGAGTGAGGCTGCTGCAGGGACCACAGTGGGACAGATGGATGGCTGAGCCCGGCTTTACGCCTTGAAGGTCGGTGAGCACAGCCTGGCCAGCTGCCACGGAGGAGGTTCTCATGGGCGTGTGCTTGGCTTGGCGGACAGGCCTCCTCCCTCCACTGGAGTCCAGGTGGTGAGCGACTGCAGACACTGCTTCTTACGGAGGCTGGGCTGTGGGGAGAGCCACATGGTTCTTGGCAGGAGCCGAGAGGGTCTGGGCTGCATACGGAGAGACCTCGCCTGGAGCGCATTTCCACTGACCTTGGCATGGCCCATGGTCTAGCTGAGTTATCCCCCAAGCAGGTGATTCCGCTGGCTCCCCTGTGGGAAGGAGCTGGCAGGCATCTCCCACCACAGAGCCCTGGGCACTGATGTCCTACATTCACTCCATGCGTATTTTTGGAAGACATGTTAGAAGCCCAGAGCTCTGCGAGGGACTGGGGAGACTGCAGTGAACAAGGCAGGAAGCTCCCCGCCCCCTGATGCGGACCTTCGCCGAGGGCATTCATCGCCAGACACTGCACTTCGCACACGAGGTGGTGAGTGCACACGATGGGGAGCGGCTGTCTCCCTCTCTTCCCAAGCCCAGTGACTTGTCACACGTCTGGTCCGTCGCAGGTCTTAGTCAAGGACGGGTGAGCGCATGAGCAAAATGCCAGTGCATGAAAAGCAAACGGGAGGACAAGCTACGGAATTCTGAGGAGTCAATGTCCCAGCATTTGCAGGGCGTGTGAGGACGGCCGTGTGCCTGGTCCACGCGGTATGCGGTGGGTAAGTGGCCCCGGTGCGCTCAGGTGTGCAGAGCCACAGAGCTTTTGACAAGGGCGACAACGCATCCTGGGCCTCTGAGCCTCCCGCTGCCCGAGGACGCCAGCTGTTTCCTCATTCTTGCCTCCCCACCATCCACCCATCCTGCTCCCCAGACCTGAGGCCCCCAGCCCTCCACCCTCCCAGCCTTCGTTTTAGCTGCTGGTTTCTGCCGGGAATTCTGTCCCCAGCTCTCTGCTTGGCTGGCTCGTTATCATTCTTCAGACCTCAGTTGAAATGTCACCTCCTTCCTACCCCGCCCATCTACGGGGCCTCTCCCATCGACTCCCCATCCCATCAGGCTGCTTGCTTTCCCCCACTGGCACGTGCTGCACCCTGCAGTCAGCCTGCTAATGTGGTTATGTATTGATTTACTTGTTCACTGCCCGTCTCCCCACTGGAATGTAAGGTCTACAAGAGGACAAAGGCTTGTTCACAGCTGTCCTCAGGGCCTAGTTAGGGCCCAGCTCGTGGTGCAAGTTTAGCAAGTGTTTGCTGAATAAATAAATAAGCCAGTAGGGTTGCATGGAGGCAGAATATAAGAAGAGTAGTCAGCCCGTCCAAAACATTTACTTTGAGCCTTGTTGTTTTATATCAAAAGTAGTATTTACAATGGACATTTCTCAACGGTCCACTGCAGCATTTAAAATCTCCCAGGACCCTCTGGGATGGTCCACACGAGAGACTTTTACTCATTTTACATGTTTCCTGTCTGAACTCTAGAAAAAGAAAACTTACGCTTTCTGGATGAATCAACCTCTTCTAAACTGACTTCCCAGAAGACTCAAAAAGAACCCAGGTAATTCTTTGCACTTGTCTTGATTGCTTGGTTGTTTAAAAAGAACATCGCATATGCTTTTTGTGTCTTGAACTTTTCATCTAATTGTGATTAAAAGAACATCTCAGTTTAGCCAAGAAGGAAGAGTTGTCTCCAACATCGCCAGTTCCTAAAACAACACTCCTAGAAGGAAATAAGTGAAAATCCCTTAAAACTCTATATATTCCTTGATCTAGAAATTCCTTTGCTAATAATTTAGCCTAAAGAAATAGTAAGGGAGCAACTTCTAAAATTTGGGAATGCTGGGTTAATAAAATCAAAGCTTCCCCTCCTTTGCAGGGCTTCTCAGAGCCTTGAAAATGTAGATTCACACTGTGAATATCCGAGAAAGGGCCTCAGAACACAGCATTACTCAAACTTATTTGGCAGAGTTATTTAGCTACAAGAATGTTTCTTCCGTCACTGTTCATTATAGAAAAATTAAAGAAATACCAGGTAACTGTCTATCAAAAGTGATTAGTTACCCAGATAATGAAACACCATGCAGATATTAAAAGACATGACAGGACTTCCCTGGTGGCGCAGTAATTAAGAATCTGCCTGCCAATGCAGGGGACATGGGTTCGAGCCCTGGTCTGGGAAGATCCCACATGCCGCAGAGTAACTAAGCCCGTGCGCCACAGCTACTGAACCTGTGCTCTAGAGCCCGTGAGCCACAACTACTGAGCCCGCGTGCCACAACTACTGAAGCCTGCGCGCCTAGAGCCCGTGCTTCACAACGAGAAGCCACCGCAATGAGAAGCAGCCCTAGCAAACTGATACAATACTATATAAATATTAGGTTGAATCATAAAGCTGTCATTTTATTGGTCAAAACCCATCAAATATCAGCAGTTTCATACGGCCCAATCTAATCATAAGTGTATATACAATAAAAATGACATGTCATAATTGTACGTTTTCTGCTACTGGACAAGAGTTCTTTGAGGTCCAGGAGACATGTCTTATTTATCTTTGCTTTCTCTTCTCCCCAGGCATCCACTGGCATTTGGTAAACATTGGTGACTGATGAGTAAATTACCAAGATGAGCATTTTGAATTCCCATTCCAATGGAAGCCTTAATACGGCTCATATCAAGGCTAGTTCTCTCATTAAAAAGAATTACCGTGCACTTATCGGCAGGAGCTACTGAACTGTTTGCCAAGACCTTTTCTTCTCACTTCATAGGAACACAAATTAAATGTGTCTTTACCACACACACACACACACACTCACACACAGCCCAGTGTCATCCAACCCTTCTTGAGTCACACCACTCACACACACAGGCTTGTGGCATCAGAGGGCAAGAGCGGGCATATTCTCCCCAGGCTCCTGGGTGGGCACAAAGGACTTGAAGGCCAAGGTCAAGGATGGGCTGGGAGGCAGAGAGTGAGTGGTATGTGGTTCCAGCACCCCCCCAGTGTCCTGATCCCTCTCTTCACGCACCATTTCCACTCCTGCCTGTCCAGACCACAGCCCAGGGCATCTGAGCATATGATGCTGGGCTCTTACTCCTGGGAGGAGCTGGGGTTCTGGGTATAGTCACATTTCTAAAAGCTTCTGCTATGCAAGAGAAAAAGAAAAGCGCCTTCCCTTCAAATGTATAAGTCAAAATTGACACAAAATAAACTAAACCCTTGAATCGCAAAAAAATGGCCAAATTAGCAGATGCAGGAAAAGGCTGCCATCTCCTGAAACCATGTGGTTTACTCTCTGGCTCTCCCAGTGTGGACCTTTGAGCCAAGCTGTCGGCTGGTCCCTTCAAGAGATCTGTCATTCCCAAACCTGGCCAGTCCTTGGGCCTCATGTCCCTAACACATGGTCTCTTGGAAAGCTATTCCAAGCCTTCTTCAACCTTTGAACGTAATTTTGTCTTTCAGGGCCTCTACTGTCAATTTACTAACATTCTTGGCTTTTAAATCTCCTACATTGACATTTTATTGTGCAAAACTGAATATATTTCCTTCTCAAGATGGCAAGGTTGGAAGTTGCTTCCTTGAGCACCACTAAGATGGTGGTCTATGGGGGAGATGGGTAGGTTTGCGATATAGCAAGTAGAAGAAAATGGTAGCATCTAGGCGATGGGTGAATGAGTGCTCGCTATAAAATTCTTTCAACATTTTGTGCGTTTGAAACTTTCATAAAGTTGAGGGAAAAAAAGGATGAATGTCTTTTTTTGGGACAGTAAGCACGTTCTGTTCCCACATTCATGTCTTTCTACAAAGAGACCATGAACCTTAAGGAGGTCACACACTGTATGACTGCATTCATCTGAAATCTCCAGGCTAGGCAAATCCATAGAGACCGAAAATAGATTAGTAGTAGATTAGTAGAAAGATTAGTGGTTGTCTGTGGCAGAGGAGAGGCAGAATGGAAGTGATGGCTAAAGAGAATAGATTTTTTTGGGGGTAATGAAAATGTTCTAAAATTGATAGTTGTGATGGTTGTGCAACTCTGTGAATATACTAAAAACCACTGAAATGTACATTTTAAATGGGTAGATTGTGGGGTTCTCAATAAAGCTGTTATTTATTTATTTTTGGCTGCGTTGGGTCTTCGTTGCTGTGCGTGGGCTTTCTCTAGTTGAGGCGAGCGGGGGCTACTCTTCACTGCGGTGCACGGGCTTCTCATTGCGGTGGCTTCTCTTGTTGTGGGGCAAGGGCTCTAGGCACGTGGGCTTCAGTAGTTGTGACACGTGGGCTCAGCAGTTGTGGCTCGTGGGCTCTAGAGCGCAGGCTCAGTAGTTGTGGCACACCGGCTTAGGTGCTCCGCGGCATGTGGGATCTTCCCAGACCAGGGATCGAACCCGTGTCCCCTGCATTGGCAGGCAGATTCTTAACCACTGCATCACCAGGGAAGCCCCAAAGCTGTTAGATATAAGAAAAATACCTTCAAGGAAGTGAGCTCTCCATGGTTTCCAAGGTGATTAAAGCACAGCAGCAGAACAAGACAAAAACCAAACACCCTTCGCATGATGCTCTTCAGAATATTCTACTAATGAACTGCAGAAAGCCAAAAAATGACAGGGGTATTTTGATTTTCTTTCATTTTTGCCTGCTTGACATATGCTGGGTCAAACGAAGAACTCTCTGAGTCTCATCTACGGGATCTTTCTTCTTACTTGTAATGACTGCAGCAGAATGGGCCATGGTCACTAGTTGCCTGGTGAATGAATGAATGACAAATGAATGAGGGAGCAAGCACCCTGCTCTCCCCTTGGCCGTTCCTATCAATTCACGTCACTGTCTTTGAATGAATGTTTCACTTATTCTTAATCATGAAGGTTACAGCTGTTTCTTCATGGTATCAAGGATTCTTGTTTCTCCCAAACTCAAGCAGGAGTCCTCGTCTTGTCACCAATTTGGGCTGGTGACATTACTGCCACTCTTGAGCCTTGGTTTCCCATCTATAGAACAAAGGGCAGGTTCATCGATGGTCTGTAAGGTTCTTTCTAATGCTAGTAAATTATGACAGTCCTTACCCAAACAATAGTTATTCATGGCTGAGTAAAAAGTTATAAAATTATTCCTGGTGGGTAGATTCAAACTGAAGTCCTGGGAGTTTCTTCTACATGATGAGTGACATTTTACAATATAGTGTAAATGCAGAGAGTGGAAAGTCAGTCATTAAAGGTGAGAAAAATAAACAGCTGGCAAAGAATGCCGGTATAAATTACTCACTCTGACTTCAGGGGGATAATTTTTTTAAAGTAAGATCATGAAAAGTAGATTTATGTCCCCAGATCCAATGCAAATGCAGGATTTGTACAATAACCATTTATCAGGTCCCAAAGAGCTGATTTATGGCCCAGCGGCCCTACTTTGTATTCTGATGGGCTCAGAAAATTAACTGACAACACAGAAAAAAATATCCTCCGACTCACTGCAGATGATGGGTTATAAATGAGCACAACTTGATTTTCTGCTCTGGAAAAGTAGTGTTTTGAAACTCTCATTAGAAATTAGTCGTTAAAGCTGTGCCCAAACTTGACTGTTTGGCCCATTGCTTTATTGCTGGTTTAGTCATTTAATTTCCTGACAGCGTTGGGCAGGGAAACTACTGCCTTTGCTTTGGAACATTCTAGGTCGACTTCTTTGTCTAGATTTAACACCAAGTCAGCCAGACTGTGCCCAGGACACATTACACTGCTGGCCTCCGCAGAGGTTTCGCGCCCACGTACGACAAGCTGGGTGGCACAGAACTGGTATCCAGCGCGTGGATGATGGGAAAGCCATCCAGGTACCCTCAGCCCCCACCTGCTCTGCGGGAGACACTGCGCTGGCCTGGAGCAAGTGGGCACAGAGGGATGACCGGGCTTCTGACACTCCTCCCCCAGTATCCGCGGAGAGGCTGAAGTAGTGTTTACCGGACTGCGTGCCCTATGGTTCTGGCCCCAGAATCACCTGTGGAATTAAAGACACAGATTCCCAGGTCCTGACACTGAACTTCTTGAGCTGGTAGGTCCGAGGGAGGGCTTAAGCCTCTGTGATTTTAACACCCCCATCGGTTTTTGATGCTGGTCCAGGGCTGGGCATTTGGGATTCGCTGGGGCCTGGGGCTCTGCCATTCCTTTAAGCAGCTGGAAGGTTGAGGTATAGAGTCCAGTGCATTTGATCTAAGGGGGATCAACAAGCAGGTCAGGAACCTTCTCTCCGGCTGGGGGATGGCCACAAAGCTTCCTTTTCACCCTCCATGTCCAGTTAATCACCAAATCATTTTGATTCTACTTTCTTCATGCTTCTCAGATCGGTTGCACATCTTTGAATTCTCTTCCTTGCTGCTCTGGTCCTGGCTGCCATCATCTCTTAAGCGGCCTCGTGGCCTCTTCCCTCTTCCCCTAACATGTGTCTTGTGCCTGAATGAGCTTTTCCTAAAATTCAGATCATAACATCCTTCTGAGTTCAGTCCTTCAGGTGTCCCGACTGCCTACAGATCTGGGCTTAAACCCCACAGCGGGCCACACAAGACCCTTTATTGTCGTGCTCACTCGTTGAGTGAGCAGCTCTAGCCTCTGTGCCTTTGCCTACGTTTCCTGGGCCTGCACACCCTTTCCCTGGCCTGCCTTCAAGTCTCAGCTTGGCTGTCTCTTCCTTCCTTGACTCTTACAGGCAGACACAGATATGCCTTCCTCTCTGCCCTTGTCATACTGTCCTGTTTTGCCCTTGAAGGTCATTTTCATCACAGCTTTTATATTTATAATTATAAAGTGTTTGTTTATACAGCTACCCTTTCTTCTAGACTAGGTGAGCCTGGATAGTACAGGCCATGTATGTTTTGATGTCTATATATCCTCAGGATCTGTGACTCCTGGGGTTGGATGATCCTGGAACTGGTAGGAAGGCTGGGGAGACACACAGGGGTTCACCCAAAGGCCATACCAGGGGAGCTACTCCTAGCCAGGTCTCCTCTTGGGGTTTCCCTGGTTTCAACACAGCTCTTGTTCAACCAGCAGCCTGTATCTCTGCTGACCTCTCTCCATCAATAATATTATTCCTTTGGGGAGGCCGATACTCAGGTTGGTGGGGAATGGTGAGGAAAGTGTAGAGGTCTCCAGGAGAGCTTCCCAGGACCCCTTCAGGAGGACTTAGGAGATGGGCTCCAATATAATTTCAGGAGGCCTGAACTGGAAAGAAATCTCCCATGGCCAATTTGAGCTTGTTCAAGTTCATCCTCCCATGTATTCATACATCTATCCGTGTATCCATCCATATATACATTCACACCCCCATCCATCCGTGTATCCATCCATATATACATTCACACCCCCATCCATCCATGTATCCATCCATATATACATTCACACCCCCATCCATCCATGTATCCATCCATATATACATTCACACCCCCATCCATCCATGTATCCATCCATATATACATTCACACATCCATCCATCCATGTATCCATCCATATATACATTCACACCCCCATCCATCCATGTATCCATCCATATATACATTCACACCCCCATCCATCCATGTATCCATCCATATATACATTCACACCCCCATCCATCCATGTATCCATCCATATATACATTCACACATCCATCCATCCATGTATCCATCCATATATACATTCACACACCCATCCATCCATGTATCCATCCATATATACATTCACACCCCCATCCATCCATGTATCCATCCATTTATCCACTCACACACCCATCCATCCATGTATCCATCCATATATACATTCACACCCCCATCCATCCATGTATCCATCCATATATACATTCACACCCCCATCCATCCATGTATCCATCCATTTATCCACTCACACATCCATCTCTGCATCCGGGCATCCAAGCATCCATCCATGTATCTGTCCATTCATGTATCCATCCAGCCATCCATCCGTCCATTATTTCAGTATTCATCGGATGGCTACTGTGTGTTATGAACTCTTATGTATTACTACATCTATGACAGAACTATTATGCTCTAGAAAGAGCAAGATTATTAACAGTATGTAAACAGACAATATAATAATTTCAGAGAGTGACACATGCTCTGGAAGCCATCACATTGGGCAATGGCACAGGGAGCGACTAGTAACAGGTGGGCAGAGTTAGGGAGGGCTTACTTAGAAAGCAGTGACCAAGGAACGCCTCTCAGAGGAGATGACAGATGAGACTTAAATGAAAAGGAGATAGTCAAGTAGATATACAGTAGGGAGAACATTCCAGGCAGAGGAAACCATGGTGAGCTTATGAATCAGGGAGGAGCCTCCAACTGGGAAGCAGTTTGGGGATAGTGGCTAGAACAGAGGCCAGCAGATAGACCCGAGTTCAAATCCCCACTCAGTCATTAACACCTGTGGGTCACCGGGAGTGGTACCAACCTTTCTGAGCTTTTTCTCTCCCGTATGTAAAATGGAGACACTAAAACCTTACTCATAAGGTGGTTGTGAAGATTACATCACATGTGGATCATGGTCCTTGGCATGGGGTAGCTTCTCAAACTCACATATTTCAAAATCCTTTTGCCAAGTGAAAGTCACCATACTTATTGCATCAGAATCCTGAGACAGGGGAGAAGATTGATCACCTAGGTTCTGGTAACCAGTTTCAGACTGACACTTCTGACTTTGGTTTCCTTCCATATTTTAAAAATACTCTATGTACTCCCTTTATTATGCATGTCACCCAGCTCTAGTTACTGTGAAACTAGAAGGTCACAGCTTGGCTCCAGGCTCAAAAATATGGCACCTGTCAGGCTCATGATTTAAGAACTTGGTCTTCCTCAGTGGAACCACAGCATAGTAAAATCCAGTCAACGATTCAATCCATTGCTGCTGAGTAAAAGCTGGGAGAGATCTTAAGCTGCTATATTAACACTAAACCTTTTATTAGTAAATGTTTTTAGTAAGATGACATTGAACCCCCTACTTCCCTCCTCCAGTCTCCAAACAGCTCAGCTTTGGAAGGAGGGCCAGAGACTCCGGACAGGAAGCAGTGACTGTGCTGGATGAAAAAAACCCCCAAACCCCCAAAGAAAACCAAGATAAAAACAAAGCACCTTACAAGGGTGTGGGCCAACAGGACACACAAACCCAATCTGCTCAGGCCTGCTATTTTAGGCTTCCCTCTTTTGATTACATTCACATCTGGCTCTTATTTTCCTTTTAGATTGCCAGAGGTGCACTGATCAAGGTTCAACATCTGGTTTTCTGGAGGAAAAAGAAAGCCCAGATTAGTAGCATTTGCCCATTTCTGTGGTGTAAATACTTCCACCGTGACTGACTTCGAGTCTCTCATGATGCCATGGAGTGCGGAATTGGACAGAGGTGGTAACAACTGGCTCTTGCGAGCTGCTCGGAACTGGCTCTGGGCCAAGACTCCACGTCATCGCCCTAACGTCATGACCACCTCCTCTGGTTGGGTACACCGTCAGGCATGCACACATGACAGCGCATATAATCGTAACCATCACTGTTTGAGGCAGGGATCATTAGTACCGGTTCAAGGATAAGGGGACTGAGCTCAGGGGGACTGTGCGGCCCGCACAGGCTCACACCATGAGAAGGTGGCACTCTGCCCCCGCCCCCATTTCAAGCCCTCCTGTTTCTTCCCTGGATTAGTACCTTGCTTCCCAACAGGCTTCATGAATGCAGTGTCCCTGGGGTCCTCCCTCAGTGCTCTTTTGTGTATATAACCATCTACCCCAGTTCAGAACTGAGTCCAGTTTACTTAGCTTGCCCTAGAATGCAGCCTATACTTCCTCATACAATCCCTTTACTCTGGCAAAATTGATTTCCCCACTGTCCCCAGATGTGCCTAAAATCACTGACCACCCTCTCCCATCAGCTTTTCCCTACCCTGCTTATCCAGGATGGTCCCATGCAAATCCTGGCCCCTCCTACCAGCTCTGCTGGACCACCTTAGTCCCTGGGGCTCTCTTCCTGAATGTCTACAGCGTTTTTGCCTGGACTACTTGCTTGGGCCTCAGCACCAGTGGCTTTTTTTTTTTTTTTTTAAATAAATTTATTTATTCAATTTATTTATTTTTGGCTGTGTTTGGGTCTTCACTGCTGCATGTGGGCTTTCTCTAGTTGCGGCGAGCGGGGGCTACTCTTTGTTGCGGTGCGCGGACTTCTCATTGCGGTGGCTTCTCTTGTTGCGGAGCATGGGCTCTAGGCACGCGGGCTTCAGTAGTTGTGTCTCGTGGGCTCTAGAGCGCAGGCTCAGTGTTGTGACGCATGGGCTTAGCTGCTCCACGGCATGTGGGAACTTCCCAGACCAGGGCTCGAATCTGTGTCCCCTGCATTGGCAGGTGGATTCTTAACCACCGCGCCACCAGGGAAGAATGCATCAGTGGCTTTTGTAAAAACTCTGCTGTTTGATTTCTTATTGCTTCCAGGAGACCACAAGCTACTGGAAGGTAGAGACAGTGTGGTCTGCATAATTATAGAAGAGCCACAGACTCTTGCTCAGACAGGTGTTTAAGAACAGTGCCCAGAGCAGAATGTACGTGACTTGTCCACTGTAGAGCAATTGTAAGGAAGGATTCCGCTACACTGGGGTCTCAGACCCCACAGTAGCCTTACGAGAACAAACTCAATCTATTAAAATATATTTTAAAACAGCAAATCTCATTCTCTCCTCCCTTTAAACTATATTTACTTGTTACAAAGAGCAAGAGAAGGCAACGTCTCCATGGCTGAGTGTGCAAAAGACACGAGTTCTTTTGTGCTCTGGGTATGGGATACAAGATATATCACAACTCAATTCTCCGACCCATAGAGTTTTGGAGGATAGATGGGGCTGTCAACCCTAAATGAAGCTGGTCTGGATGGCTGCAGGCTGTGACCTTCAGGTGACTTTGGTCGAGCCTTCAAGGAGCGTGGTCACCCAACCCTAGCAGCGGTTGGCTGTGCCTGCATTTCTGGCTGCATCTAACAACCACTCCAGCCAGAAAAAGAGTGTGGGATTCTGATGCTATGGAAACATGGCACTACTGATGATGCTGGAGGTGCAGACGTGGAAACTCCCAGGCTTGGGGAGGCTCAAGCCTCACTGCCGAGACCACCCACCCCTAGGAACACCCTGCTGGAGCCCTACCCGTTCTGGACACAGTTATGGGCCACTCCACGGAGGCTGTGTCAGGGAAAACATTCTGCAAGGATCCTGCTCCATAGGAGAGGCCCCGTGGGACTTACCTTCCAGAACGGACCACCCCTGGGTTTGGTTTGCATGGGGTCCACATCTGGCTCTTGTGAGCCGAGTCAGGGTGCAGAAGTTAGTGAGGGCAAAGCCTGACAAATTCTGGAATCAAAATCACTGTCATATGTGCCTGATCAATGGAATGCCACATGACCATTTGCCTCTCACTACTAATTTGCCTTAAAAAGGGGCAGAGACCAGAAGAGATGGAGGAGTTAGTTTTAAGAGACACTGACAGTGCCCTGGCACAGTGCCCAGTACCCCTTTAGTGCACATCAGGCTGGTGCCACCTGCCAGCACCTCCATTTCTCTGTCTGAGATCTTGCTCTGGCAGCCAGAGCCCTTTGCCCACCTGTGCAATGGGCTGGAGTGGTGGGGAATCAGCCCCACTCAGAGCGCCCCTTCCCCACAACCGATGGGAATTGACATATAAATACCCCAGCTCCATCGCTTCGGGTAAACTAAGCCTCCACGGTCTCCTGGGGTTCCCCGAGCAGGACTGGCCCCCTTTGCCCACAGCGGTAGCTGGCTGGACAATGCAAAGTGCACTGGTGCATTCCCTTCCCTGTCTCACTTTCCACTCCCTTGCTGGTATTTTATGAGATCACCTCCCAAATAGACAATTTGCACCCAATCCCTGTCTCAGTGTCTGCTTCTGGGACAACCAAAACTGAGACAGTTGTGTCAACAGAATTCCTATTGGGCAGTGGTTAATTCTTCCGGAAGCCAGTGCCTAGACCAGCATGAAATGACTTCATCCAGGATAGTGGTGAGTTAATTACAATGAGCTCTCCTTAGTGTTTCAACAATAGGAGAGGAAACAGAGCAGAGGAAGTCCTGAATGGGTTTCCATGAACGAAAATCCAGAGAAAGGTGTCTAGCACACCTGCAGGCTGAGGTTTTAACAAGCTGCCTCTCGGGATCACAGAGAGATAACAGGCTTTGCATGCAGGGGCCACGGTTAATTGACCTACTTTTTGCCAAACTAACTCTTTCAACCCTCACTGAAGCCCTGCAGGCAGGTATTTCATTACCACTGAGAGATAATCAGACACTGAGACACTGTGGGGTTAAAGGTCCTCATCAATCCCCACCAGACGTGAATGAGGTCACAGATGGGGAGACCCAGCCCTGGCTCACTCACGCACACAGTAGGTGCTCACTTAATAAGATTTCCTGTTTCTTCCTGCTGTTCTGATGTACCCCCTCAGAACAACAGCCTGGCCCATTTCTCAGGTGTTTGAGTCTGTTTCACACCATAGAAGAAAGATAAAACTGGGACTCTTGTATCTGGTATTAGTGAAGTAGGCAATTCAGACCAATCCTCCTACTAAGCAAGCTATAAGATGTTGGAAAATATATATAAAAAGAGGAAATGGGAAAGAAGTCAGGATGGGTTAGAAGACTGTAGGATTGCAATCAGTACAGGCCTCTATTTTCTCACACCCTTAATGGCTATGACCTCATTTTGAGGGGAGTCTTAGAAAGTTTTGCAGGTAATTTCGTCAATCTGAAAGTTGAGCCCTTTCCAAAGAGTTTTTGATTTTGGAAAGAAGGAGCAAGACTAAATTATACCTAATCAAGTAAACAATCATTACAGAGGCCAACAGGGGAGAAAGAAGTGGAGATGAGTGGTTCCAAGGGTTGGTGGGGGGTAGGAGGAATGAATGGGCAGAGCACAGAGGGATTGTAGGGAGTGAAACTATGCAGGATGATACTATCATGGTGGACATGTATCGTTGTAGACGGGTCCAAACCCACAGAATGTACCACACCAACAGTGAACCCTAATGGAGACTATGGGTTTTGCGTGAAGAGGTACATTCGTCAGTTGTAACACACAGTCCGCTCTGGTGGGGTGCTGGTAATGGGGAGGCCATGCATGCGTGGGGTTAGGGGTGTATGGGAAACCTCTGTACCTCCCCCTTTGCTGTGAATCTAAAACTGTTCTAAAAAGTAGTCTATTTAAAACAGTGGGCAAGTCTAGATTTCCCCAGCTTTATGGAAATAAAATTAACTCAGCAAAATGGAAGACGGTATCGAGAATACAATATTAAAGGTAAATTGTATACACAGGTGAAAGATTTCTGACAGAACACTCATCAGACACGGAGGGAATATAAGCACAGACTGGGAAAGCGGGAGGGAATGGACATATTCCTCCCCACTCCCCACATGCCAGTTCTTCTCCCTTCATTTTGGTAAAAATACTCTGATTGCTACCACCCCATCCCCAGTAAAGTCTGTCATCAAAGTCAACCGTCCCCTGGCTATGGGTGGGCCCTGACCCAAACCAGGCCATCAGAATCACTCTCAAGTCTGACTCCAGGACTCGGCAGACAGCTGGGGCTGAGCCCACGCTCTGATGCTGCTGCCCCTGGTCTCCCCTGACTCTGGGTCCCACCTGCTGTGACACCTGCTTGTTGATTTCATGAACACCTACACAGCCTTCTGATGCATTTTGTTTCTTTTGCATACACTTCACAGAGTTAATTTCTGTTGCTTGCATCCAACTTCAACAGATAAAAAGCCCACTTCAGACACAGGACACTATCTGGAAACGCATTTTACTAATACTGCTGCTGCTAAGAAGGACAGGTGCCGGGGCCTGGTAGTTAGGACCCCCAGGCTGCGGGGACGAAATCCCCCTCCCTCTCCACGGCCTGCAGGAATGCCTGAAAATGCTGAAACAATCCACTGCCCGCAGGAAATCCCGGCACTGCCTGCCGGGGCAAGGTCAGCAAAGATAAAGTGGATGGGTTCTTGGAACTGAAGAAGAGCTGTGAAGGAAGCATTATCTAATCCCGATCAAGGAAAAAAGACCGTTAATCTCTGATGAGAAAACAGACTTTGCATTAGCCGTAAGTAACACTGCACCAAGTGGAGGAATAGCCCAAGTGATTATTACACAGAATTTAATATTTATGCCAGCATGAACTGACAGCAATGAAGCTCCGTTTCATACCTTTTGTGGAATGAGGTGGGGGCATTTATGACAAAGGCATGCATGCACGAATGAAGAAATATGCTAAATGTAGCAATAAAACTCCCACTCTCGAACCTAGCTGCTGCTTTTTCCAGCCCTAGCCAGAAGGCCCTTGCTCAGCAAATAACAATTACCTGAGATTTCAAATGATGTACAGAAACAGATGGGCATACAGAACACACTCATGCTTCTCCTTTCTCTTAAAAACACGAGAGAAATGGGAAAAGGTAGTTGGCAAAAACTGTAATTAAGAATTAAAGACACAGGATTAATCTCCAAAATTTACAAGCAGCTCATGCAGCTCAATATCAAAAAAACAAACAACCCAATCCAAAAATGGGGAGAAGACCTAAATAGACATTTCTCCAAAGAAGATATATAGATTGCCAACAAACACATGAAAGAATGCTCAACATCATTAATCATTAGAGAAATGCAAATCAAAACTACAATGAGATATCATCTCACACCGGTCAGAATGGGCATCATCAAAAAATCTACAAACAATAAATGTTGGAGAGGGTGTGGAGAAAAGGGAACCCTCTTGCACTGTTGGTGGGAATGTAAATTGATACAGCCACTATGGAGAACAGTATGGAGGTTCCCTAAAAAACTAAAAATAGAACTACCATACGACCCAGCAATCCCACTACTGGGCACATACCCTGAGAAAACCGTAATTCAAAAAGAGTCACGTACCACAATGTTCACTGCAGCTCTATTTACAATAGCCAGGACATGGAAGCAACCTAAGTGTCCATCGACAGATGAATGGATAAAGAAGATGTGACACATATATACAATGGAATATTACTCATATACAATGGAATATTACTCAGCCATAAAAAGAAATGAAATTGAGTTATTTGTAGTGAGGTGGATGGACCTAGAGTCTGTCATACAGAGTGAAGTAAGTCAGAAAGAGAAAAACAAATACCGTATGCTAACACATATATATGGAATCTAAAAAAAAAAAAAAAAAAAGAAAATGGTCATGAAGAACCCTAGGGGCAAGACAGGAATAAAGATGCAGACCTACTAGAGAATGGACTTGAGGACATGGCGGGGGGAAGGGTAAGATGGGACAAAGTGAGAGAGTGGCATGGACTTATATATACTACCAAATGTAAAACAGATAGCTAGTGGGAAGCAGCCGCATAGCACAGGGAGATCAGCTCGGTGCTTTGTGACCACCTAGAGGGGTGGGATAGGGAGGGTGGGAGGGAGGGAGACGCAAGAGGGAAGAGATATTGGGATATATGTATATGTATAGCTGATTGACTTTGTTATAAAGCAGAAACTAACACACCATTGTAAAGCAATTATACTCCAATAAAGATGTTAAAAAAAAAAAGAATTAAAGACACATTCTCATTGAAGATGAAAGTAGATGCATATCATCAGAACCCCTCCTTATGGGAGACTAAGGAGGCATTTCCCAGTTTTGTCTTCTCTAAAAAAGCTACTAAATGTAAACAAACCAAAAAAATCCACAGACTCCAGGATGTCAACACTCTGCCTGTTTAAGTCATGAATACTGAACAGTTCCTGAGTCTATTTTGTGACACTAATTTGCGTTACAGTCTCTATAAACAATGTTTTAAAACTGTATCTCCTACTGATGGTTGAGAGTCTTTATCAATAGGTAAGAAAGCTCAGCTGTAGTGACGCAAACAGCCTCACATGTTTAGTTATCGGATATTTGCAGAGCACCTTGGTTGTACGGAACTGGGAGATAGCTCCCCTGCCAGAGCCACCACGTACCCCATGAAAACACACCTGAGATCGCTGGGTAGCCGGCTCAGGCAGATGGTCAGTTTGGACCTATGCTTCACACTGTGTGCGTGTTTTAATGCCAGCTGCATATTACTTAGAGTGTAAAATTTACATCTATTAAGTATTTCCGTCAATGATAAAAGAAATCTTTTTAAGGACAAGGATATTAATGGCACTTGAGGCAAGTCATTAAAGCAACATGATCCTCTCGACATTTCCAGAAACCATAGTCAGGGCCCAAAGCGCCATCTACTATCATATGACTTGCGTGGACGTGATTGTCATGGCTTCTGCGTCCTCTGTTTCTTCTTCTTCTAGCCGACCGCCTGCCTTTACTTTGGGCAGCCAGCCCTCTGCCACCCTGACCCCAGGGTTTTGCTTCTGCACCAGCTCCCCTGAGTTGACCCAGGCCTGTGGTCAGTGATTCGTCTAGGCTAGACACCTGATCCGCTCTGGACCCAGGAATTCTGCTGGAACCCTGGGAAGGAACTTTCCTGGGGCTGTGCACCTGGAGCTATTGCTGGGGTTTTGCGCGACATGAGGTCAGGACTTATTTGAGAGTGAAGCTGATGGTGAGGAGGGGGAGTCAAGAGGGAAAGAAGACTCCTGAGAGCCCCGCCCTGATGGCGCATGCAGGCCTGACATCACCAGTGTGCACTGTTCTGATTGGCTGGTGCCACCACTAACTGTTCCTATTTGAGTATTTCCCACCAACACTCAGATCTGGCTCTAGCTAAAATCCCACGTCCCAGTTATGCGAGCTAATCAGTTCATTTTTTTTTTTTCTCTAATGCCAGTTTGACTTAGGTTTCATTTGTTACTGAGAATCTCGACTATAGATGAATTCACCATTTGTGAGGGTTAAAATTTAAGTAACAAGGCTTTATGCCTATAGATTTGAAAATTAAACTTTTTTTTTTTTTTGGTGGGAGGGAAATTTGAGACAAAGATCTACTTGGATTGTGTTTCCCTTCTTTGAAATGCCCTCCCCCTCTCCCAATTCTTTATAAAAGAGTGTAGTGCTTGTTAGGAATCAGCCTGGCTTCATCAACAATAAGTTGGTCAGAAGAATCTCATTTCTCATGAAAATGAGGTACCCCCTACCTGAACTCAGGTGAGGCATTTCATACTGTCATGTGGGAAAGATGGACGCTGGGGCGATGACCAGCTCTTGGGTGAGCTCCCCCTGCTGGAGGGGCCGTTTCCAGTGGGTGTCGGATTATCACACTTTGCTCTGTTGACCTGTCAGTTAGAGAGCTAAGTGTATTGGATGGAGAGAGGGTGAGATGAACCCATGAAGAAAGAGGTGCAGGCACTTGCTCCTAAGCTGGGTCAATCTGTTGTGCAGTGATAGAGACAGAGGCTAAGACACACAGTTCCCTTGTTACTGGCTTGAACTATATAATCAGTCCATTAATTAAAAGCTCAAAGGGCTCAGATTGCTTTGGCCTGAGGCTTCTTTGGCCTGAATCATGCTAGTATTTGAAAGCAAAAGTCTCCCCGCCCCCTTAGCATTTCTTTACTAGTAGCTTAGAAATGCACTGTCATTTCAAAGTCACTTTGCAGAACATTTTTTACTATGTTAATAGAAATCCAAGTGATGTATGAACAAACGTGGTAGGGCTGAATCTTTAGAGAAGCAATGTTGTTTTATACACCTCTCTACACTTTTATTATGTGTGTGTTTAACATAATAAGTGGCAGATATGATGTGTGGTGAACTGAACAGAGAGCCTAGCCATCCAGGGCAAAACAATGTCTATAACATTGAAATCAAGAGGCAATGTGGTATTTTTCCAAGAAAAGGGAAATGTGTAGACGAATAACAGAGGTAAAATATAAAACATTGGCTCAGATTCTGTAGCAAGGTGTCTTTGCCTTGCTGGCTTGTGTAGATGCAGCAATGGGGCTTGCCTACACCTCGAGGGGTACACCTGACAACACACAGTAAAATGAAGAACACAGAGCTGCCTGAGGATTCCCATCCCAGGATACTTCTTTCTCTAACATACAATTCATTACGGTAAAGTACAGGGATTTTAATTTTGCCTGTATTTTTCTTAGCTATGTTTTTTCTTACCGTACCTGCTATGCATAGAATAGACCCTGTTTCCGAATCTGAATCATGCCTCTCCCAACTCAGGTGTGCACGGTCCTGGAGTTTGGTTTTTGTGAGGCTGTGAGAGCCACAAAAACTCCAAGGCCTGCTGTAATGCACAAATTCTCTCTTACCCACCAGAGTCCGCTTTAAAAGGCGCTGCCCTGAATTCTAACGGTGTCTGTTGTGGGCTGAATTACTTCCCTCTCAAAATCCTATGCTGAAGTCCTAATCCCCAGCATCTCAGAATGTGACTGTATTTGGAGTCAGGGTCCTTAAAGAGGTGATTAAGTTAAAATGAGGTCACTGGGGGGCGGGTGAGCCAATAGGATTCGTGTTCTTATAAAAAGAGGAGATTAGGACAGACAAACACAGAAGGAAGACCATGTGAAGACACAGGGAGAAGACGGCTGTCTACACACCAAGGAGAGAGGCCTCAGAAGGAACCAAACTTGTGGATGCCTTGATCTTAGACTTCTAGCCTCCAAAATTGTAAGAAAATCCATTTCTGATGCTTAAGCCACCCAGTCTATGGTACTTTACTGCAGCCCTAGCAAACTAACAACGTGCCTGTTAGGTACCTGAACATGTGCTAGCCGGTGTGCCCCTCCACCATTAGGCAAGTTCGCTAACTGAGAAAATTACATTAAGATAAACTCCCCTGAAATGAACCAACTCCTACTCTGTCATCTATTATGCCTACAATAGCCCTTTTGCATTTGTTCCCCAGTACTGTACGCTCACAGAAGGCGGTGCACGAAAGGCCTTCTCCTTCTTTGACCTGATTAATTATGCGACACATCAGCACTGAAGAGCAAGGCAGGCAGACTACAGTCAGCCTTTCATATCTGCAGGTTCCACATCTGGGATTCAACCAACTGCAGACAAAAAATGTTTGGAAAAAAAATTCCAGAAAGTTACAAAAAGCAAAACTTGAATTTGCAGTGTGCTGGCAACTATTTATATAACATTTACACTGTATTGACTACTATTTACATAGCATTTACATTGAATGAGGCATTACAAGGAATCTAAAGATGATTTAAAACAAAGGAGGATATGCATGGGTTCTGTGCAAATACTATGCCATTTTATATAAGCGACTTGAGCAAGCGTGGAGCTTGGTATCTGCCAGGGTCCTGGGACCAATCCCCTGTGGATATGGACGGATGACTGTATTGACTTTCCAGTGGGATATCTTGAACTCTCCCTGTGCCTGAATTCACAGAACTTCTATCAGGAGAAGCCCAAGGAAGGGCCACGTTGCTGGCTGCTCCCCACCCAGGCAGCGGCCGCTGCCTCAAGTGAGGTGGGGTGTGCCACGGCCCCTCTGCTTGTCCCCAGGGTCCAGGTCACTGGGTCTGTGTTCCAGCAGCCAGGAAGGGCACTCTTCTCTATTTTGAGCCCCAACACATTCCCTAGAATTCTGCCCTGTTCATCTCAGTTTGACCCATGGAGATGACTTCCTCCCTCCTCCAAACATCCCAAGATGGCGGCTGTGTTTGTCCTTCAAGAGTTGCTTTTCCAGTCCTAGCTTCTTCCGAGTGCTTCATGTCACAGAGTTTGGAGCCCTCTTCTGTTCTTCTTAATAACAAGCATACTAGCCTGGTTTACTGAGTGCTTACGGGGTGGCAGTCACCACGCTAAGCGCTTCACAGTTAACTTTAACTCATTACCACCTTGTTAATTCCATCTAAGAGGAGGAAACTCAGGCTTGGGGAGGCTAAGTCAGTTTCCCCACGGCCTATTGCTCTAGCATAGGGTTTCACAACCTTGGCACTGCTGACATTTGGGGCTGTCCTGTGTATTGTAAGACATTTAGCAGCAACTCTGGCTTCTGTCTGCTGGAAGCCAGTATCAACCCCTTCTAGACATTCTAGACATTGCCAAATGTCTTCTAGGGGGCAAAATCACCCCTGGTTAAGAACCACTTAACCAGGCATCTATAGATGGGCGACTTGCTTTTTACTATTTGGGGAAGTCCAAGATTCTGGAGGAATGAATAATACTTAAAAATCTCTGTTCTTTCTATGAATGCAGACTACTAGAGAAAGAGGTAAGAATAATGAACTGAGAAAAAGACAGGGTCAGGAACTGAGGCACACACATCAAATAGATTTGCCCTATGTCTGATGCAGGCAGCCGACACAAAATGCAGTGTCGTTCTCAGATTCCGTTACATAGGATGATAAAGTCCATGAATAAAATGTTTATTTCCTTGTAGCAAAAATGAAATTGTTCATTTCATTCTCCTACCATCATGTGCAACGACTAGCTCCAGACAAATACAAATAGGTCTGGTGATAAAAAGGTTTTAAGAGGCTCACCGAGGATAGCAACGCAACACGAGCTCTCTCAATAATTAAATAAATGTTTCCTGGGTGTTTGCTATGTACAAGGCCCTTGTGGGCACCATGGTGTGGGGGCACAGGGGTGATTCAGACACAATTCCTGTGCCAATGGAGTGTTTCCCAAATGCAGTACAGGCAGTACCCTGGGTCTGGGAGACTCTAGGTATGCATGAATAAATGTTGAGTGAGCAGTACGGATCATGGGGAAACTCTCTTCAATTGGAAGCAAGAAATAGATGAGGGTTAGTGTATTAGGTTCTTACAGTTGCTGTAACAAATTATCACAAACCTAGTGACTGAAAACAACTCAAATTTACTATCTTAGAGTTCCGGAGGTCACAGTCTAAATGAAGGTGTTGGCAAGGCGGTGTTCCTTCTGGCAGCTTCCGGGAAGAATCCATTTCCTTGCCTTTTGCAGCCTCCAGAGGCTGCCTGCATTCTGTGTCTCGCAACCTTGTTCTTGCGTCACTCCAACCTCTTGTTTTGTTACCGCATCTTCTCCGACTCTGACCTTTCTGCCTCCCTCTACTAAGGACCCTTACGATGACACTGGGCCCACAGCAATCCAGAGCAATTTTTATATCAAGAGCCTTGATTTAATCACACCTGCAGAGTCTCTTTTTATCATGTAAGGCCACACGTTCACAGGTTCCAGGGACTAGGATGTGGGAATCTTCAGGCGTTGGGGGATAGTGTTCAGCACAGCACAGTTAGTATGGGGAGAAGGTAGGAAGACTGTGAATTCAGGGAGGGGGACACCCATCACAAAGAATTTGCGCAAAATGGGGAAAGAGCCTGCCAAGGTGCGAGTGCACTGAGAGCAGCGGAGAATTTAACTAAGGAAGGAGAAGAGGCTGCTTCAACCTCCTTCCCAGACGCCTGGGCAGCCAGCCTCTCCTCAGGCTAATGACAGTGTAACATGGTCCCGACTCAATCCGTTAGAAACCACAGTCATTTCACAAGAAAGGATACAGCTTTAGGGGTTCACTGATGCCTCCAGCCACAGAGCTACTGAGCAGTGGAGCTAGGACCTGAACTCTGGTCCATCTGACTCCCAGCCCATCCTCTGTTCTCACAGACTTTGGGCTCTATCACAGATTGTGTTTTCCTTAAAAGGCCACAAGAATATTTCTGATCTCACATGCTCCTCCCAACCAAAGGTAGAGTCTGATTTCCTTCCCCTAGAATGTGGGCCAGCCTTGATGACTGCCCTGATGAGAATGTAGTGGAAGTGACCCTGCATGACTTGCTGAGACCACGTCACAAGGTGACTGATAGAGCTTCCATCGGGCACTTGCTCTTGGGATGCTCATGGCCACCATATGGTGAGAGAGCCCAGGCCACGTGCAGGCGTTCTGGCTGACAGCCAGTGCCAACTGCCCATAAACAAGCAAACGAGCTTTCAGTGATTTCAGCCCCCAGCCTTTGGGGTTTCCAGCTGAGGCAACAGATATTGTGGTGCAGAGATGAGCCATCTCCACTCTGCCCTGTTCATAATCCCAACCCACCAAAACCACGGGATGTTTTTTTAGGCCACTAAGTTTTGGGGAGATTTGTTACCCACCCGTGGAAGCTGAAAGAGGCACTCAGCCCCAGGGCAGATTTGCCTGCTCTCCTGCCTAAATATATCCCCGGTTTTGTAAAATTTAAATTGGGGTGACAGCTCTTAACCTGCAGATCACTTGGCTCAGCTTTCCCCTCCTCCCTCCTGAGGATCACAAGTAGGACGGAAGGTGCAGGTTAGAGCCGGCTCTTGGTGCCACCTTGTGCAGGGGTACAGAAGGCGGGGTGAGCAAAGATGCAGCCAAGGTGCACGGGGCAGAGAACAGACAGTGAGAGTGTACCCAAGGCCAGCAACTGACCAAGCGGGTGAAGACCTACGGATGGTCATTAGCAATTTATTTAATAAAGAAATATGTATTGAGGTCTACTGTATGGAAGAACAAGGGATGCGATGGTTGAAAACAGACAACTCCTGCCTTCTCTGAGCATACAGTTCAGTGGGAAAAACAGACGGGAAGCAAAGATTTGCAAATGATAATTGGGTTATGAAAGGTATGTGCAGGAGGCTATGAGAATGTTGTTGGTAGGGCAAGGAGAGGTTTCTCCCAGGGAGTGGTGTTTGAGCAGAGAACTTGCAGGTAGAGGAGTTGGCCAGAGGCTGCTGTATTCCTCAGGCTGGCGGGTGGGATTCAGGGGGCAGCAGCAGGCTGGAGACAGGCAGACGAGCTCAGGAGATGCTGAGAAGATGGGGCCCCAGGACTTGGTGATGGGGGGTATGTGGCGATGAAGAGCAGGGGCGCATTAAGGATGAGGTCCGGGCCTCTGGCTGGAGCATGGGGGACGGTCCTGCCCTTCAGGGACACAAGGAACACCGGGGGTGAAGATGAAGGTGAATTTAGTTCTGAATACCTTGAGTCTGATTGGCCTGTGAGGTTCCCAGATGCAGATGTCTAGCAGAAATTGTTTACATGGAACAAGGGAGCAGGAGAGCTGACTGAGCTTGAGATGTACATTTGGGAGCCCGAGGCACACTGAACTGAAGTCTCTATTGAAGTGGTGGGGTGAGGACCCCATGATGGGTCAGGAGCAGGGAGAGTCTTTGGGGGCAAGGCTGAGAAGGACAATGGCTGGAGGTCATGAGGCGGATGAGGAGTGGCAGGAAGGGATGGAAGAGAGGATGGCTAGGGAGGGACCCTGCAGAGTCTGAGGTCTTGGAATTGGTGGAGGTCTGAGTGATAGTAAGGTTTCCAGCTCAACTAGTTCAACTAGTTCATTTCAATTCCCTCGACAGTTTTAGCCAAAAGATCACGGTGGACTTCCCAATTAAATGCCATGCTTCCCAGTCTTGCTGCATCTCAATATCATTTTTCTTGCCTTGTTTGGAGTCACGTGGTGTCCAAGACTGCATTCATCTCTGCTCCAGAGCACGTTTTTTTTTTTTTTTAATTAATTTATTTTATTTTTGGCTGCGTTGGGTCTTCGTTGCTGCACGCAGGCTTTCTCTAGTTGCAGCGAGCGGGGGCTACTCTTTGTTGCGGTGCGCGGGCCTCTCATTGCGGTGGCTTCTTCTTGTTGTGGAGCACAAGCTCTAGGCGCGCGGGCTCCGTAGTTGTGGCTCGTGGGCTCTAGAGCGCAGGCTCAGTAATTGTGGCGCACGGGCTTAGTTGCTCCGCGGCATGTGGGATCTTCCCGCACCAGGGCTCGAACCAGTGTCCCGTGCGTTGGCAGGCGGATTCTTAACCACTGTGCTACTAGGCAAGTACCCAGAGCAGGTTTTAGGTATGTGTTTGCCAACCACTAAATCCTGCAGGAAGATGCTGTGGTCCTCGTCTGAGACAAGCTCAGTTATTCATGAATTCACACTTTGGAGTGTCCATCTGTCTAGCTTTGAGCACAGTAAGTTACTTAAGGGACATTAGCCTTTGTTTTATCACCCAGGAAACAGGGATTGCAATGCTGATCTCATAGTGGTGAGTGAAGATGAAAAGAGGTAAGGGATGAGAAAGTACACAGCTCAGTGCCTGGAAAATTAACAGCTGCTTAATAAATGCTTGTTAAGTGAATGCATGATTAAGACATTTCCTTAACAGGTTGTAGCTCTCACACAAGTATGAATACCCCATAAACATCAAAAGTGCATACAGTGATTTCCTTACTACAGATAGAAAGCACCAGGCTTAGCATATGGCAAATTCTTAATAGATATTTATCAACTGACCTGTTGAACAGGTGCATAAATGAATGCTGTGCCCAGTTCTTCCTCTGAAAGTAGCAGGAGAGGCTCGTTTAGGATACTACCCATTTCCTTCTTTTATCTCACCCAGCAGAGCTGAGATGCGACCAACTTGGGGCCAAGGATGCCCCAAAGGAGATATGGCTGGGACATCCCTGTCTGTCACTCATCCCCTTACAGGAAGATGCAGCTGGTTTCTGGCTGCATGGTGACAAGCAGCAGGAGGTAGCTGAAAGCATGTCAACAGGAGAGAACTCAGGGCAAGCCCTGCCCTAGACTGAGCACAAAATATGCCTTAACCCCCTCACTACGGAGAGTCAGCACTGACCATCCTTAGTCCTTGACAGCATAAGCTCCAACTTGGAAGAAATAGTAAATGTTTGCAGAGATCTCAGAATAGGTCCATGCCCTGAGATCCACAGCAGGAACCCACTAGCTTGGACCTGCTGTTTCTTAGCTGTGTGATTCCAAACAAATGTGTGTAACTTCTCAGCCTTGGCTGCATTTTTCTGTGAAATGGGTACGACAAGACCTGTCTTACGGTTGTTGGGAAGATGAAACAATAAATCGCACAGAAAATGCCTGGCACTTAGTAGTTGCTCAATAAAGTGTAATTTCCTTTTTCTTAGGCTCTCCATCTGATATCATTGCTTTTCTTTTTAAGTCATAAATCTTAAAAAACCTAGTTTTCTAGTTTATCTTCCAGGGAGATTCCCAGAGGCAGATAAAGTGACCACAGTATGATATACTGAAAGCACAAAAGACAGAAAAACCCCAAATCAAGTAAAGCTTTGCTTCAGTTCATTTATCAGCCAGCAAAAATGATGACCTCAAATGGCCTTGAATTCCATTCTCATAGTCTGTTTAAGAATCAGGAAAGCATCCATTTTAGAAACCTAGTCAAAATACACAATGTCATGGTTCAGGAAGGGGTGAATTCAGTTTCACAGAAAAGTCAATGGATGATGCCAGAAAAGCCTAGAAGTTTCCAAATTAGTGTTGGCCTTCCAGAAAGTTCAAACCCAGGGAGCATAGGCATCGGCTATATGTTGGAGGACAGCTTTGATGAGGCACAACAAACAGCATGATCTCACTCACACGCTGAAACTGTTTTCCTGAAATTGGACCCTTACTACTAAGTTAATAGAAAAAGAATTCCAATTGAACTTCAGAAGATTTTTTTTTCTATTATGATAACATTACAGAGCTCAATTTGGTGAAAAATGAGCACGGAAGGCTTTAACAATTTTCTAATGGAGCTTAAATTCAATTCTAAGAATAGTCACTATATTAATTGGCAAGGAAGGAACACTTAATTCCTGGAAATGTACTGATGGGGAGATGACACTTTCCTGGCATCGGGGCCTGGAGAAGCAGGGCCATGGCGGGCTGGATCTCAGAATGAGTCCCCTGTGCATCCCAGGGCAGAACATGCTCTGCTGAATCCATGTACTGGGCAGGCAGCAAACATTTCCCTGAACGCCCTAAACTCTCCTTCCTAGGACATGAGTTTAAGGTTGTAATTGGCTTGTTCCATGGGATTTGAAGAACTATCTGAGTGTTCATATTCTGATATCAATGTGAGAACTACAGTGCATTTTATTGTATCTTTTAGGATAATTGTTATTTTTGGTTCATAATATCTGTTATCTTAACAACCTAACTACAGTGGATTAAAAACCCCACCTAAGAGAAAGCAATGGAAAAACATATCTATCCTTTAACTCGTCTCGAGGCAGTTTCATTCCTCCAGATCAAATTGGAAATCACAGTTCCAGGTGAAAATGCGGAAATGCTTTTCAAATCCTGCTGAACATTTCTGAACCATGACCAAGGTTAGGCTATAGAATCTGGTGAAGGGTCCTTGTCGTTTTCTAGATGCCAAGTAATGTCTTTATAGAATTTACAAAGGGATAAGCCTTTTTCATGTTTCCTTGTAAAGAAAAGTGCTGTCTGTAGGGTTATTGGGATGAAGCTTTAGAGGACATATTTTGTGCAGCTGAATGAATGCTATAACAGCCGAGAGGGATGTGTTCCAGGAAGCAATTGCTAGTCTGCGCCTGTTATGGACTCAGGGTCCTCGTGGTCTAGGCCAACATTTGAGTTCTCATTTGACCGTAGAAAAGGACCACAGTACCTCTCTGAGTGAGTCTGCAGAGAGAAAGGGTGGTTTTCTTACTATTTCCTTGTTTTTTTGCTTCTTTAAAAAATTATTTTTCTGAGACACATGCACCCCAATGTTCACAGCAGCACTATTTACAATAGCCAAGACATGGAAGCAACCTAAGTGTCAAGTGACAGATGAACGGATAAAGAAGATGTCACACACACACACACACACACACTGAAATATTACTCAGCCCTAAAAAAGAATGAAATATTGTCAACTGCAGCAACATGGATGGACCTAGAGATGATCATACTAAGTGAAGTAAGTCAGACTGAGAAAGACAAATATTATATGATATCACTTATATGTGGAATCTAAAAAATAATACAAATGAACTTATTTACAAAACAGAAATAGACTCACAGACATAGAAAATAAACTTATGGTTACCAAAGGGGAAAGGGATGGGAGGGATAAATTAGGAATATGCGATTAATAGATACACACTACTATGTACAAAATAAACAACAAGGACCTACTGTATGGCACAGGGAACCATATTCAATATCCTGTAATGGAAAAGAATCTGAAATATACATATTACTGAATCACTTTGCTGTACACCTGAAACTAACACAATATTGTAAATCAACTATACTCCAATAAAAATTATTTTTCTGTTTATAAAGTAACACGTTCAGCAGAGAAAACTTGGCAATACAAAAGAGTGTGAAGAAAAAAATAAAAAATCACCAGTACTTCCAGGAACCCGAGAGAACTGCTCCTAACCTGGTGAGGTATTTTATTCAAGGTCTTTCCACAATCGATTTATTTAATTGGGACCACACAATTAACCAACTTTGATGTCTACTTTTTCCACTTCAGTTTTTATCAGGAAAGAACACTTTCCCCTGGCTTATAAAACACAATTTTAACGGCTGTGTATTATTCCATTATGGGTTGCCCCATAATTTATTTATTCAGCCTCCTATTGTTGGACATTGAGGCTGTTTTCCAACTTCTTGCTATCATAAATAAGGCTCCAGTGAAGAACTCTGCACATAAATCTCTGCTTCCTAGTACATAAGTCTTTGACACCATTCTTGATTATTTCTTTGAGATAAATTCCTAGGAGTGGAGTTCCTGGTATCAGAAAGTATGACTGTTTGAAAAAAGTTGATACATAATGAAACGTGTCTTTCAGAAAGTTTGTACCAGTTTGCATTCCTCCCCTAACCCTTTTTTTAAAGCATCACTTGACATAAGACAATACTTTCTTGTTGCAGGGTGGGTGCTTTACTCAAAGAGGTGGGTGTACCAAGGAAGAAAGCTCTTATCAGCCTTGTCACTGGAATCCAGGAGACACAGGCTACATGGCCCAGGCGGATGGGCTGCCTGTTACTCAGAAGGTTGTGGGCTCCGAGCTCATGAGCTGCCCCTCTTCCCTGCCCCACCTCCGTATACATCCTACGCTAGTGTGGTGAGCTATTTTTATGCAGTAATATATGAGGCTCAAGGGAGTGCTGCTGTCACTTGCAGTTCCCTGAAGGGGCCAGTTCCTTGCTACTTCTCTGTGCATTTGCACCTTCCACTGCCTGGGCTTGGAAAGCCGCTTTCCGTGGTGCTACCTGGTCAGCTTTGGAGTTAATTGTTAAGACTCAGCTCAAGAGAAGATGGAAGTGAACAAACACTGGATGAGAGACCCAGGGCACATGGTGTGTGTCCTCAACAGCCTCTTGGCCGAATGGGGGAGATGAGAAGCACTCACGTGGCTGAGACAATTTTATTTCTCACCTGGGACGGAAAATGAAAGCTGGGATATACAAATAGGCTCTATATTCCAGTTTCCCTTTCAGCTAGATGGGGGGCCTTGATTCTGGCCAAGGGAAAGTGGGTGGACATGATAATGTCACTTCTGGATCTGGCCACAAGACCCCTGTAAGACCCTCCTCTCTCTCTCTTCCTTCCACAGTGACCCTGGGGGCCACACATGGAAGAGACAGTCTCACAAGATAGAAAGAGCCAAGAAGCCTGGGTCCTTGAATGATATTGTGGGTCAGAGCCATCTCCCCATCCTACCCCCCAAAATGGACAAATGGATTGTGAGATGAGGGAGCAATAAATCTCTGTGTTAAGCTATTGAGAGTGGGGGCTTATCTACTACAGCAGCTAGTGTTACACATCCTTGTTAGGACTCTCACTGGCAACTACAAAATGTGTGTGTGTGTGTATAAGTTGTGCTAAGTTATGCAAACAGGGGAAGCCCCATCTGGGGTTGGGAGTGGGTGATGGAGGAAGGCTTCGAGGATGAGGCTCTGTTTGGAATAATTGTTGAAGGATTAATTACAATGATAGCTAATAAGCATTGAGTTCTTTCTACATTCCAGATGCCAGATTAGTCTGGTTTATCCTCCCAACAACCCTAGGTATTATCTTCTTTCACATTTGGAGAGGATGAGGCCAGGAGAGGTGAAGTAACTTGCCCAAAGTCCCACAGATCTCAGTGGCAGAGTGGATATCAAAGCCAGCATGCTTACACACGATTCCATCCTGCCAGTATATGAGCAGGGCTTCACTACGTGGTGGTTACTTGGAGGGAGAGGCCAGGGGAAGCAACAGGAGCAAAGGCACAGAGAAGAAGAGATACGCAAATACTTAGTATCCCGCACACAGATGGGGCGCTGAGCAATGGGTGGGCGCTAACTGTGGTGCTGAAAGAGGAGCTGCATGGAGGACAGACCTAGGAGGTCCCGGGGGAGAGGCCACGGTGGGCAAGGGGTGGCACTCTAGGCCGATGTCCTAGAACAGAGGCAAAGGAGAATGTGACGTATTTGGGGGAATCACCAGATGCTGGTGAATCCACATAGAAGCCTGTACGTTCTGGTTTTGGCTTAAACGCATGTACCCTTGAAGGCCTGTTTGTCAACTTTGTGGGGAGAACAGCTGTGCACCAGGCTTGGCCAGTACGTGGACGTGGCCTCTATGACTGGCACACGGGATGAACTCCCTGGATATGTGTCAGGGAGTGAGCTGATGAATGAAACATGCAAATATGTCACGTAGAAAATAAGTGAATCGGAAGAGCTGCATCCAGCATCGGGCTCCTTGATGCAGCCACACCTGCGCTCCATTCAACTGCCCGCCTTGCCTTTTCTGTTCCTAGACATTCTGACACTGAGTGCCTCATCTTTTCAGCGACTGAGGCTCTCTATTCTGGCTCAGTAACTGCAGCCATCACAGAATTAAGTAATGACAAAGTGAGTTATTATCCAGCCTGGCTTCAGCTGGGATGTAACCTGCAACCAAGACACCTCACTGTTGGAACGCTCACAAGACTGTCTAAGCAGTGACATGAAAAATGTCCCCTATAATTCCCCAGCTCAGAGCCATATATCCTCAGAGTGTTGACTCCACATTTTGTCGGGAATAATGCTGTTTTGTTGAGAAGGGGAAGAAGGTGTAATTAGATTCCTCATAAATGTTACATTCATCCTTGTTAATCAAAAATTAGTAGCTCTTAAAAAAAAATAAACACAACTCAGCTCCCCAGGAAGCTGACAGCAGTTCCCGTGGCCTGGTTAATTACACAAAATGAAACACAATGTGTTTCTTTGTCTCTTGACTGTGTAATTAACAAAATGAAATATAATGATGGCGATATTTGAGTGGCGGGATTAAAGGTGATTTTCAATTTGCTTCTTTATTTTTCTCTGTTTAATTTTTCTACAGTGAGCATATATTGCTCATTAAACAGCATTTAAGTAACTTTAAAAAGGAAATATGAGATTACATTCTAAAAACCTGTAAACAAAAGACATACTCTTCCTAAGCCCCTCCATCCCCATGCCCTGGCTCTCATGACACTCCCTAGAAATATGTCCCTTCAGACAACTTCCGAGGCATTTTCCATTTTCTTTATCATACCTACTATATTTGGAACCCTCCTTCTGTTGGTTTTCTTACTTATTCTGACTATTCCCCAAGAGGAAGGCCCTGTTTGCCTGATTCTCACTAGGACCCCAACGACAGTGCCTGGCATACAGTTGATGCTTATTAAACAGTTGTTGAACCAAATAAAGAATGAAAGGATGGGCTTCCCTGGTGGCACGGTGGTCAAAAATCCGCCTGCCAATGCAGGGGACACAGGTTCGCACCCTGGTCAGGGAAGATCCCACATGCCTCGGAGCAAGTAAGCCCGTGCGCCACAACTACTGAAGCCCGCGCACCTAGAGCCCGTGCTCCGCAGCAAGAGAAGCCACCGCAATGAGAAGCCCGCGCACTGCAACAAAGAGTAGCCCCCGCTCACGGCAGCTAAAGAAACCTTGCGCGCAGCAATGAAGACCCAACGCAGCCAAAAATAAATAAAAGAAATAAAGAAATTCATTAAAAAAAAAAAAGAAAGGATGTATATGGGAAAGAAATGTGCTATTTAAAACCACCAGGGTCTTCCAAAGAGAGTGGGGCTTTTTTGGTTTTCTAACATGTTTCCATCTGTTAGAGGTGAGCCTAAAGCTCTTTGGGGACAGTGGCTGGAGAGAACTGAATTACTCTAGAGAAGATCCTTGTTTTTACTCTCAAGAGAAAATAGTGACAAGGATGAACCCCCAAATAGTTGTGCTGAGTGAAGGAAGCCAGACAGAATTTCAATTTCAATTTATATGAAACTCTAGAAGATGCACATTAATCTATAGTGACAGAAAGCAGATCAGTGGGGGGCAGGAAGGGAGGGGCAGGAGGGAGGGTTACAAAGGGGGCCTTTTTGGGGGTGCTGGGTTTGTGCACTATCTTGATCGGGGGATAGTTTCATGGGTGTGTATATTATGGCAGAACTTATCAAATTATACACTTTAAATATGTGCAGTTTATCATACGTCAACAATGCCTCCATAAAGCTGTTATGAAAAGAGAAGTTGGGGAGGAGTGGGGGAAATTGGAGACAGGAGACGAGTCACCACATGTGCTGAGGCTGGGGTACACTGGGGGGGATGATGTGTCCTGCGAAAAATACAGAGGGAACTTGGGCAGTGAGGAGAACTTGCAGCTGAGGGCTCTCCAGGGCTCAGACTCAAGTAATTTGACGTGATGTGACCGCATCCTCCTCCAACATCCTCAACGAACTGGACCACATGCACCACATGCTACTGCTGATGGCCAGTGTGTGTGGATGCGTGTGTGTGAGTGTGCACACGTGCATGTGTGTACGCTGAGGGGAACTGAGGAAAAGGACACGCGGAATGTAACAGACCAGCATGTACAAGATAGTGAGACAATTAAGAAACAGAACTAACTTGTCAGAAGTGGACACCTGAAGGCAGAAGTGACTGTTAGAAATGCAGGGCCTCCTCCTCTAACCCTTGGAATTTTCACAAATCCTGGGGAAGATTTTGGTCTGTTTCAGGGCGTGGAATCAGGATTCATCACAAGTTGACTTAAGTCTTAAGGGCAGGCAGATTCCAACTGACATCTGATGCTGCCCCCGTGCTCGTGGCTGTTTGTTGAATGAATATAGGAATATAATTCTCACTTGCTGTCAGAAAACAACTGCTATTATTTTGAGTACTGACAACAGGAGGCAGGATGATGACGGATGGGCTGTCACCGGGGCTTAGATCACCTTTCATCTGGTTGGCATGTTGAACGACACCTGTGTCTTGGGGGCCATGTCTTACAAGTCACGCATCTATTGGCTGATGGCTTGCTGTGGGGCAGGCTCCGTATCAGATGTGGAGATGAACACAGTGAATGTGACTCAGGCCTTCCTCAAAGAGCTCACAGCTCAGGGTAGAACACAAGCAAATCAAGAAACCTCCATAAGGGAAGGGCCGTACCGTAGGGGTTGGCAAACTATTTGGCCTATAGGCCAAATCAGGCCCTCTGCCTGCTTGTGTAAATAAAGTTTTATTGGAACACGGCCACATCCATTGGTTAATGTGGCAGCTTCTGCATTACAACAGCAGAGTTGAGTAGTTGAGACAGACCATGTGGTCTGTGACGCTTACATTACTTATCATCTGAACCTTCGTGGAGGACATTTGCCAATTCCGGCTCTAACAGAGTATTCCGAGCAAGCAGCTGTGACTAAAGCAACAATGTCAGGACTTGCCGACCCTGACTGCTGTCAAATCCAGCTCTCAGCGCTCCAAGCCAGGTGGCTCAGCTACGGGTAGAAGTCTTCCTGGTACTGCCTTTGTGGTTGAGTGAGAAACAGACTGGACCTCCGAGGGGAGTCTCTCTCTCCCCAGGAGGAGTTGAAATACAGGTGCTCATGGCCTCTCATCAGCTTTCCAAGGCAGTAGTACCTGAGCACCCAGGTGACGCCATCTCCCCCAAGGTGGCCTCAGGGAGACTCAGCAGAGCCCAGGTGCCCGGCCAGGGACACTGGGAGAGAGTGGAGAGAGAGGAACATCTTCTTTCATCCTCTCAAGCCCAAAGGGGAGGCTCAAACCAAGGAAGAGCGTCAAGTAATAATCAAATATGGAAATTTAATTGAGCATTTATCTACGCTGCTTATTAAAGTCAGACCCTGATGGAACTCTCTTTCCAGACTTTGCAAAAAGGTATTAAATATTAACCTCTGAAAGCCTGGTTAAAAATTGGCTTTGAAAGTTGTTTATTTGAATTTATTCATTAAATAAACAAAAATGTCCTGAGTGCCTGCTATGTACCAGGCTCTGTTTAAGACCAGTGTGGTTCTTACCCTCAAGAGGCAGGGTGGGGAGGTGGGCAGTGAATATGCAGGCAGGCAGGCCAATCCTAGTTAAACAGTTACCAAATCACCTCCAACACTGATTAGCCAACACTGAACTGTGTGTAGGTTAGGTTCCTATGAGCGTCTGGTCATGTTTTCATCAACCAAGCACTACACAACCTTGTCTTATGTGTGTTTCTGTTTAAAGATACCTTATTTTATACATTATCTATCTATCTATCTATCTATCTCTATATATATATAGTTGATTCATTACTTTGAACTCATGGCCGACAGGACTTCAACTCATGCCTGAAGGAAGCTCATCTAACACACAAGTTTTCTCCACAAGCCCCAGGAACACCAGTTAGCATCTGAGCCCTCTGCTTGGGAACCATTTTTAACAGGGAAATCATCAACAAGAAGCTCAAAAATGTGAGTAACTCGGCACCTAACAGCCCGTGAGAAGCAAACGTGTTTACAGTACGAGCTGAAATAACAAGGCAGAGTATCACTTCTTGGACCTCAGCTCGGGATGTGCATGTCGGGTGACTCAAATTTTTCACTGTTCCGCGCTCATCTGCCAATGACCGAGAAAGCACTGCAAGTATTTTTCCGTCACAAGTAAATTTTAGTGTGTAGGTGAACTCACAAATACAGAATATGTGAATAATGAGGATCAGCCGTGATTCAAGGCAGAGGGAATAACTTCCACAGAGTTCCTGAGTGGGGAAGATGCTGGAGGAAGACCACGAGGTTGGAGCGGAGACAGCCAGAAGGAGAGTGAGAAGAGAAAGGTGTGGGAGCAGGGCCGACCGGGAGGATGCTGCCGGAGAGTGCATTGTGAGGAGAGGCAGGGATGCAAGGGGAGATCAGTGGGGATGCGACGACGTGCCTTAGACCAAGTGTGCGCGGCGGAGCTGCAAGAAACGCACAGATTAAGACCTAATTGGAGATGGACCTGCTAAGATAGTTGATGTGTTTCACCAATAACTAAACAACCTATGTTTTAAGTATTTGTGAAATATTTACTTTTTGAGCTAGAGATGTTTAAGTTTTAGACATTCAGGGTAAAATATCAAATAGTAATCACTTGCCCATAGATTTCCAGTCCCAGGGAACAGCTCAGTTGTAGGCATTCCATGAAGGACAGCCAGATGGATGCCAGCGTGGGTTCCGAAAGACATCTTTTCATGATCTCAGTCTACTGGATCCCCTGGTCCTCCCATCTTCACAGATTTTAAAAGACGCCCCAGACACAAAGAATACAGGGATGAAACTGATCCTCTAAACACTGACCCTAAAGTTTAGTCAGTGAAATAAAGATCCCACCTGGAACAGAATTTTGAAGAAATTTTATGGGAATTTAAAGAAGCTATAGGGAGGGTGGGAGGGAGATGCAAGAGGGAGGAGATATGGGGATATATGTATATGTGTAGCTGATTCACTTTGTTATAAAGCAGAAACTAACACACCATTGTAAAGCAATTATACTCCAATAAAGATGTTAAAAAAAAATAAAGAAGCTGAACATTCTGCTGGATACAGGTTCTGTTTTGTTTTGTTTTAAATGACAGCTTCTCCTCTTACAAAATAAAAGAAATATTTTCTTGTTAAAATATTCTCTGGCGTAAATATATCTGAACTTGAATTCCAACCCTTCCACTAACAAACTGCCCAACCCTCAGCATATTTTGGTACCTTGGTTTCTCATCTATAGAACAGAGATAACCACACACACTTCAGGGGTGCCCAGGGCAGTGGCAAGATTTCTAGATGCTACATTTAGTTACTTTTTGCATTTGCCTTTTCTATTTCATTATGCTCTCTTTTTTATTCATGGTTCCTATTCTTTTTCCCTAACCGTTTTAAACGTAATTATTTTATAGTCTAGTTCTTTTTTTTAATCCACAGATTTCCTTTTCTTTCGAGCCCAGCTATGGATTCCATGAATGAGGGGGTTACAATTCACCCCACATTCCTAACTCTTGCAGAAAGGGCATCTCCTTTTGCCGGTCCACCATGATGCCGGCTCATGGCACAGAGGGTCTTTGGTGCTGCCTATTTTTTGGCTGAACACACTTTCACTCCTGTTCTGGAGCCGCAGAGTCATAGAGCATTTCTGACCCCACCCTTTAAATTTACAGAAGAAATGGGCCCAAAGTAGAAAAGTGGCTTTCACAGTGCTGTGCTGAATCATATCAGAGCTGGACACAAAAGGAAAAAACAGTTACACCAATCCTACTTTACTTAAAAATTTGATATTTTGTTTATCATGAATTTTTATGTTAACTTTGATTTTAAAAAATCATTGCATTAAAAGATGTTCTGGGGGACGTCTCTGGTGGTGCAGTGCTTAGGAGTCTGCCTGCCAATGCAGGGGACACGGGTTCGAGCCCTGGTCCGGGAAGACTCCACATGCCGCGGAGCAACTAAGCCCGTGAGCCACAACCACTGAGCCTGCGCTCTAGAGCCCGCGAGCCACAACTACTGAACCTGCGCACCACAACTACTGAAGCCCGCGTGCCTAGAGCCCATGCTCCACAACAGAGAGAAGCCACTGCAGTGAGAAGCCCGCGCACCGCAATTAAGAGTAGTCCCCGCTCGCCGCAACTAGAGAAAGCCCACGCGCAGCAAGGAAGACCCAATGCAGCCAAAAATAAATAAATAAATAAATAAATTAAAAAAAAAAAAAGAAAGAGGATCTGTCTTGATGGCCGAGATTTCTGTGCGCGGAGGAGAATTCTTTGCTCACCTCACCAGCCCTGGTGGGAGGTCTTGGGGGCGGTGCCCCCGTCCGGCCCTGAGAGTCAGCCCAGAGCCTCGCCTTCCTCCTTCACCGCCCCACCTCCTGCTCCGCCTCCTTCTCCACCCCTGGCGCCCTGTGAAGACTGACCTGCCTCTGGCCCATGAGCGCCATGTGCTCATCCTGAGGAAGGGAGCTCTCAGCGCAGTAACTGCACGTGCAAACGCTGGCCCCTCAGACCACAAGCACCTGTCCTCACAGAGCGCTCCCAGGGACAGCTGTGGCCTCGAAGTCAGCCACAGGGAGGTCACAGGCATTGTGGGAAACTCCAATTTGCGGAAAGGGTTTCTAGTGGACGTTGTCATTTCTGGCTGTTTACCATCTTTCATCGCTCCTCACAGCATCCCAGGCTCCCTTTTGGACAAACAAAACCCCGTTTTGTGCAGTGTTGGTGATGGGAGGTAGCCCCAATCTGATTCTTGCCCGGATGCACTAGGAGTGATATGGGACATGCAACTTAGCTCCAGCAAACCCGACACTCTTTCAATGAATGAGTGACGTGGGAGGAGGGTGGTGGAGTTCACGTTCATGGCACGGGAAGTGTAACCTGAGAACCAGGCTGATCCCTCTGTAGGGATCACACTGTCTTCCCTCTTGAGTCCTATTTGGTGGCCACTCATTTTTTCCCAGCTTATCCTCTGATGTCCCGTCCAATCTGTGATCACCCATCTCAATCGTGGAAATTCTTGTGTTATTCCACTTAGCAGAGCTGACGCTGGCTCTGTTGCTTGCAGCCATGGATCCTGACAGATCTTGGACTAGAAATACTCAGAAGTGCTGAATTGTACTGTCCTCTTTTGCTCATAGGTAATGGTCTGCTTGCTTCATCTCTCTTCAAAAATTCAACCAGATGTGAAACTTGTTCGGGTGACAGAGTCTCTGCAAGTCATGGTGTTATTTGCTCGGCATCCTATGCTTTGCAGAGCGTCCTAAAATCTTGATAAATTTAACCCCTATGCCCAAACCAGGAACAGTTTTACCAGTAGAAAATATGACTATGTTTTATGTACGCTCTAGAAAGATTGCAAAATCAAGCATACCTGTCCACCAAAGAGTCAAGCTGCAAACCTTCAAAAACCAGTCATTTTTAATAATGGTTCACCATGCATCCATTTGCTCTGTCATCTTTGAGTACTTGCTTGCAGGCAAGCAAAGGGCAGATGACAAAACATAATATTTAAAAACTTCTATCTGCTCCCTTCCATCTTTCTAGGAATGGGGATTTTAGCCATTCCTAGAAAATGCCACCATGAGATTCTACCAGTGAGATACCTTGGGCCGGCTTGTGGACCACCAGCAGGGTTCTCCAGGAGCAAATGTGGAAACCTATTGTCATTCTTGGGAGCTGTGACTAACTTTCATTAAGTCACTTCCCTAATAAGTGTTTCCATAGACTTGCTTTCCTGTGAGTCCATAATGCCTGAATATCACAGACTGTAGAAAAACACTCCTTTCCTTCTCAAAGAGCCACCTTTAGGGAACAGCTACATGTTATGTTCTTTGCTGAGAATGATAATTGGGTAGTTACGGGCATACTAGGTGCCAGGCACTGTGCTCTAAGCACTTTACCTGAATGATCCGGTTTTTCCTTCACAGTGACTCTACAACCTAGCTATTATTTGCCTCATTTTACAAGTGGGGAAACAGGCACAGAGAAATTGAATGTCTGCCCAAGGTTACACATCTGGAAAATGGATGAGTGGGGATTTTTGCTCAGGAAGCCTCGTACTAGGCGGCAGTTGGGGCCACCAGAGTCCCTGGGCTCTGCTACTTCTCTTTGAGAGGCCATATGAGACTGGGGGCCTGCCCCTTTCCAGGGGAGCCCTCTGGGGCAGCCCCTGGAGACAAGATGGAGTCTCTGATAGAAGCAAAAGTCAAGAGCTGTTTCCTTCACATCCAGTGAGAAAACACATTTTTCACAGTTGCGATTTTCTAATCTTCCCTAATTAAAGTTTGGCAACATTAGGAAAGGATTTTATGATGGACCGTTTGTTCTAAGGTAACCATACATATAGGAGCAGAGGGAAGTGAATTAAATGGAAAAAAGCCCTGAGACAGGGGCAGCCAGGGAAAATGGGAGCATCATCAATCGTGCAGCAGGTGCATGTCCAGCAGGTGAGGGTGTCCCTGTCTGATGACGACAGTGGGAAGAGCTTCCGCATGAGGAGAAGAGCGCACCTGGACGCCCGCCCGCCCAAAGGCTTTCTGCAACCTCTGGTCCAGGCAGCTCTGCCCAAACCACCTCCCCGTGGTTCTTACAGGCAGCTGGGCAGCAGTGGTGTTTGCTGTGGCATTCAGTGGCAGGGGATGTCATAGATTTGAAGACTATCAGGCAAAAATCAGAAATGGAATGTGCAATTTTATTCTGAAAAGTAGAAGTCCAGTAGAGCAAAGTTGTTGTTGAGGGGTGAGCTTCTCCGGCATTAGTTGGTTTGGGAGGCAGAGTGTGGAGAGGTGAGAGGTCTGTCTTGCAATTCAATATCCTTCATGTGAATCCCTGTGACCTCGGGCAAGTTCTCCAATCTCCCTGCGCCTCATAGGCCTCACCTGTGAAATGGGGCGATCGTTGTGCCTTCCTTACAGGGTTGTCGTGAAATCAGAGGCGACTGTACGTGTAGGGCATGGAGAACAGTGCCTGGGACACAGGGAATGCCGGCTACTCTGTCGCAGCCGTGAGCACATTAGTGCTGCCACAAGAAAGGCGCTGATTTAGACTGAATGCGTGAGGAAAGGGGACCAGAGAAGGCAGCACAAGATGCTGATGGCAGAAGAGAAGGAGATGGATGGAGCCAGGCCGACCTAGGGCTGATCAGCTCCTGGTTGCGAGTATCCATGCCACCCTGGGGCCCAAGGAGGCAGTGCCTGGCAGACCCTGGATGTGCCGCTCGGGGTCTGGCTGCCCAGCTAAGAGCACGTGCTGGATTCAACTGCGCTGGCTCTGGGACTCTCAGGCAGCTGCCTCGTGTACGACACGCTGGGCAGGGCTGCTCCACAGAACGTTAGAATGTCTGAGCGCTTCACCCCGGGGCCTCCTTTCTTTTCCACCGTTGCGCACCTCTTTGGGGATCTCAAAGGCTCAGGGATATAAATTCCACCTGCATGTGGCTGACGCCCTGACTTTTATCTCAAGCCCAGACTCTCCCTGCTACCCAGGTCACCTGCTCCCTGGTTCCATCTCAAACGCAGCATGATCAAAATTGAGCTCCTGATATTCCCCTCCCGCAAGTCACTTCTCTAGTGAGCTTGTCTATTTCATAAACATCCACCCTGTTCTTCCAATTGTTTAGGACAAAAACCTCAGAGTCAACCTTCATTCTACTCTCTCTCTCACTCTCTCTCTATTCCTCTCTCTCTCTCTCTCTCTCACACACACACACACACACACACACACACACACACACACCACATCTGGTTAGCAAATCCCCTTTGCCACTGTAACCTAGCGGGACCCTATGGGGTCTTCCCGGGACAGGGACAGACCCCTCCCCCATACCCTCTGCTTTAGTTCTTCTCTGAAGTACCTACCTAGATAATAGTATCTGATGCATATTTCCTGAGTTTTTCAGATGCTAAAACCACGACCAAAAGGAAGAAATTAACTACTTGATGATCACGAGCACATAGCCCCCAGACCTTCTGGTGCCTAAGGACTGATCACCAACAACCAGAGAATTGTGCACAAGCTGATCACACACCCTGGATGCTAGTCCCTCACCTGGCCCTTAAAAATGCTTTGCTGAAAACCTTCAGGGAGTTTGGGGGTTTTCTGAGCATGAGCCACCTGTTCTCCTTGGATGGCCCTGCAATAAACCTTTCTCTGCACCAAACCCCGATGTTTCAGTTTGTTTGGCCTCACTGCGCGTCGGGCACATGAACTTGCATTCGGTAACACCACTACCTTGCAAACATTTCCAGTATCTGCCTGCTTCTCACTGCTTCCACTGCTACTGCCAAGTCCAAACCCTCTCCACCTCTCACCTGGATGATTGCAGCACCCTCCCCACTGGTCCTCTGCTCTCTCCCTTCCCCACCGACTGTCTTCTAAAACCACCAGAGCCTTTAACTTCCCATCTTATATCTTATTTATAGTAAAAGCTTTACCCCACTCAATTCTGGCCTCATCTCCCACCTGCCCTCACCCCCTGGATCACTCTGCACAGGCACACTGACCTCCCCACCCCATCTCACACACCTGCACACCCTGCCTCAGGGCCTTTGCACCTGTCATTTCCCCTACTTGGACCACTCTTCCCCAGATATCTGCATGGCTCACCCTTCACTTCCTTCAGGTCTTTACTGAGATGTCAGACCCCACTGCTTTCTCTGCTTTATTTTCTTTCTTTGCTACTATACTATTTATTTTATTTTTAAATTTTTCTTTGGAATTTTGGAATTTTATTTGTTTTTTTACATAGCAGGTTCTTATTAGTTATCCATTTCATACATATTAGTGTGTATATGTCAATCCCAATCTCCCAATTCACCCCACCCCCGCTTCCCCCCTTGGTGTCCATACCTTTGTTCTCTACATCTGTGTCTCAATTTCTGCCCTGCAAACCGGTTCATCTGTACCATTTTTCTAGGTTTCTGACTTACTTCACTCTGTATGACAGTCTCTAGATCCATCCACGTCTCTACGAATGACCCAATTTCATTCCTTTTTATGGCTGAGTAATATTCCATTGTATATTATGTACCACATCTTCTTTATCCATTCGTCTGTCAATGGGCATTTAGGGTGCTTCCATGACCTGGTTATTGTAAATAGTGTTGCAATGAACATTGAGGTGCATGTGTCTTTTTGAATTATGCTTTTCTCTGGGTATATGCCCAGTAGTGGGATTGCTGGGTCACATGGTAATTCTATTTTTAGTTTTTTAAGGAACCTCCATACTGTTCTCCATAGTGGCTGTATCAGTTTACATTCCCACCAACAGTGCAGGAGGGTTCCCTTTTCTCCACACCCTCTCCAGCATTTGTTGTTTGTAGATTTTCTGATGAAGCCCATTCTAACTGGTGTGAGGTGATACCTCATTGTAGTTTTGATTTGTATTTCTCTAATAATTAGTGATGTTGAGCAGCTTTTCATGTGCTTCTTGGCCATCTGTATGTCTTCTTTGGAGAAATGTCTATTTAGGTCTTCTGCCCGTTTTTGGATTGGGTTGTTTGTTTTTTTAATATTGAGCTGCATGAGCTGTTTATATATTTTGGAGATTAATACTTTGTCCGATGATTCATTTGCAAATATTTTCTCCCATTCTGAGGGTTGTCTTTTCGTCTTCTTTATGGTTTCTTTTGCTGTGCAAAAGCTTTGAAGTTTCATTAGGTCCCATTTGTTTATTTTTCTTTTTATTTCCATTTCTCTAGGAGGTGGATCAAAAAAGATCTTGCTGTCATTTATGTCAAAGAGTGTTCTTCCTATGTTTTCCTCTAAGAGTTTTATAGTGCCCGGTCTTACATTTAGGTCTTGAATCCATTTTGAGTTTATTTTTGTGTATGGTGTTAGGGAGTGTTCTAATTTCATTCTTTTACATGTAGTTGTCCAGTTTTCCCAGCACCACTTACTGAAGAGACTGTCTTTTCTCCATTGTATATCCTTGCCTCCTCTGTCATAGATTAGTTGACCATAGGTGCGTGGCTTTATCTCTGGGCTTTCTATCCTGTTCCATTGATCTGTATTTCTGTTTTTGTGCCAGTACCGTATTGTCTTGATTACTGTAGCTTTGTAGTATAGTCTGAAGTCAGGGAGTCTGATTCCTCCAGTTCCGTTTTTTTCCCTCAAGACTGCTTTGGCTATTCGGGGTCTTTTGTGTCTCCATACAAATTTTAAGATTTTTTGTTCTAGTTCTGTAAAAAATGCCATGGGTAATTTGATAGGGATTGCACTGAATCTGTAGATTGCTTGGGGTAGTATAGTCATTTTCACAATATTGATTCTTCCAATCCAAGAACATGGTATATCTCTCCATCTGTTGGTATCATCTTTAATTTCTTTCATCAGAGTCTTATAGTTTTCTGCATACAGGTCTTTTGTCTCCCTAGGTAGGTTTATTCCTCAGTATTTTATTCTTTTTGTTGCAGTGGTAAATGGGAGTGTTTCCTTAATTTCTCTTTCAGATGTTTCATCATTACTGTATAGGAATGCAAGAGATTTCTGCACATTAATTTTGTATCCTGCAACTTTACCAAATTCATTGATTAGCTCTAGTAGTTTTCTGGTGGCATCTTTAGGATTCTCTATGTATAGTATCATGTCATCTGCAAACAGTGACAATTTTACTTCTCCTTTTCCAATTTCTATTCCTTTTATTTATTTTTCTTCTCTGATTGCCATGGCTAGGACTTCCAAAACTATGTTGAATAATAGTAGTGAGAGTGGACATCCTTGTCCTGTTCCTGATCTTAGAGGAAATGCTTTAAGTTTTTCAGCATTGAGAATGATGTTTGCTGTGGGTTTGTTGTATATGGCCTTTATTATGTTGAGGTAGGTTCCCTCTATGCCCACTTTCTGGAGTTTTTATCAAAAATGGGTGTTCAATTTTGTCAAAAGCTTTTTCTGCATCTATTGAGATGATCATATGGTTTTTCTTCTTTTCTTCTTCAATTTGTTAATATGGTGCATCACATTGATTGATTTGCATATACTGAAGAATCCTTGCATCTCTGGGATAAATCCCACTTGATCATGGTGTATGATCCCTTTAATGTGTTGTTGGATTCTGTTTGCTAGTATTTTGTTGAGGATCTTTGCATCTATATTCATCAGTGATACTGGTCTGTAATTTTCTTTTTTTGTAGTATCTTTGTCTGGTTTTGGTTTCAGGGTGATGGTGGCCTCATAGAATGAGTTTGGGAGTGTTCCTTCCTCTGCAATTTTTTGGAATAGTTTGAGAAGGATGGGTGTTAAGCTCTTCTCTAAATGTTTGATAGAATTCACCTGTGAAGCCATCTGGTCCTGGACTTTTATTTGTTGGAAGATTTTTAATCACAGTTTCAATTTCATTACTTGTGATTGGTCTGTTCATATTTTCTATTTCTTCCTCGTTCAGTCTTGGAAGGTTATACCTTTCTAAGAATTTGTCCATTTCTTCCAGGTTGTCCATTTTATTGGCATAGAGTTGCTTGTAGTAGTCTCTTAGGATGCTTTGTATTTCTGCGGTGTCTGTTGTAACTTCTCCTTTTTCATTTCTAATTTTATTGATTTGAGTCCTCTCCCTCTTTTTCTTGATGAGTCTGGCTAATGGTTTATCAATTTTGTTTATCTTCTCAAAGAACCTGCTTTTAGTTTCAATGATCTTTGCTATTGTTTTCTTTGTTTCTATTTATTTCTGCTCTGATCTTTATGATTTCTTTCCTTCTAGTAACTTTGGGGTTTTGTTTGTTCTTCTTTCTCTAGTTCCTTTAGGTGTAAGGTTAGACTGTTTATTTGAGATGTTTGTTGTTTCTTGAGGTAGGACTGTATTGCTATAAACTTCCATCTTAGAACTGCTTTTGCTGCATCCCATAGGTTTTGGATCATCGTGTTTTCATTGTTGTTTGTCTCTAGGTATTTTTTGATTTCCTGTTTGATTTCTTCAGTGATCTCTTGGTTATTTAGTAACATATTGTTTAGCCTCCATGTGTTTGCGTTTTTTACGTTTTTTTTCCCCTGTAATTGATTTCTAATCTCATAGTGTTGTGGTCAGAAAAGATGCTTGATATGATTTCAACTTTCTTAAATTTACTGAGGCTTGATTTGTGACCCAAGATGTGATCTATCCTGGAGAATGTTCCATGCACACTTGAGAAAAAAGTGTAATCTGCTGTTTTTGTATGGAATGTCCTATAAATATCAGTTAAATCTATCTGGTCTATTGTATCATTTAAAGCTTGTGTTTCCTTATTTATTTTCATTTTGGATGATCTGTCCACTGGTGTAAGTGAGGTGTTAAAGTCCCCCACTATTATTGTGTTACTGTCGATTTCTTCCTTTATAGCTGTTAGCAGTTGCCGTATGTATTGAGGTGCTCCTCCGTTGGGTGCATATATATTTATAATTGTTATATCTTCTTCTTGGATTGATCCCTTGATCATTATGTAGTGTCCTTTCTTGTCTCTTGTAACATTCTTTATTTTAAAGTCTATTTTGTCTGATATGAGTATTGCTACTCCAGTTTTCTTTCGATTTCCATTTGCATGGAATATCTTTTTCCATCCCCTCACTTTCAGTCTGTGTGTGTCCCTAGGTCTGAAGTGGGTCTCTTGCATATATATGGGTCTTGTTTTTGTATCCATTCAGCGAGGCTGTGTCTTTTGGTTGGAGCATTTAATCCATTCACGTTTAAGGTAACTATCGATATGTATGTTCCTATGACCATTTTCTTATTTGTTTTGGGTTTGTTTTTGTAGATCCTTTTCTTCTCCTGTGTTTCCCACTTAGAGAAGTTCCTTTAGCATTTGTTGTAGAGCTGGTTTGGTAGTGCTGAATTCTCTTAGCTTTTGCTTGTCTGTAAAGCTTTTGATTTCTCCATTGAATCTGAATGAGATCCTTGCCAGGTAGAGTAATCTTAGTTGTAGGTTCTTCCCTTTCATCACTGTAAATATGTCATGCCACTCTCTTCTGGCTTGTAGAGTTTCTGCTGAGAAATCAGCTGTTAACATTATGGGAGTTCCCTTGTATGTTATTTGTCATTTTTCCCTTGCTGCTTTCAATAATTTTTCTTTGCCTTTAATTTTTGCCAATTTGATTACTATGTGTCTCGGTGTGTTTCTCCTTGGGTTAATTCTGTATGGGACTCTCTGTGCTTCTTGGACTTGGGTGGCTATTTCCTTTCCCATGTTAGGGAAGTTTACGACTACTATCTCTTCAAATATTTTCTCGGGTCCTTTCTCTCTCTCTTCTCCTTCTGGGACCCCTATAATGCGAATGTTGTTGCATTTAACGTTGTCCCAGAGGTCTCTTAGACTGTCTTCATTTTTTTTCATTCTTTTTTCTTTATTCTGTTCCACAGCAGTGAATTCCACCATTTTGTCTTCCATGTCACTTATCCGTTCTTCTGCCTCAGTTATTCTGCTATTGATTCCTTCTAGTGTAGTTTTCATTTCAGTTATTGTATTGTTCATCTCTGTTTGTTTGTTCTTTAATTCTTCTAGGTCTTTGTTAAACACTTCTGGCATCTTCTCGATCTTTGCCTCCATTCTTTCTCCGAGGTCCTGGATCATCTTCACTATCATTATTCTGAATTCTTTTTCTGGAAGGTTGCCTATCTCCACTTCATTTAGTTGTTTTTCTGGGGTTTTATCTTGTTCCTTCATCTGGTACATAGCCCTCTGCCTTTTCATCTTGTCTATCTTTCTGCGAATGTGGTTTTTGTTCCACAGGCTGCAGGATTGTAGTAGTTCTTGTATCTGCCGTCTGCCCTCTGGTGGATGAGGCTATCTAGGAGGCTTGTGCAAGCTTCCTGATGGGAGGGACTGGTGGTGGGTAGAGCTGGCTGTTGCTCTAGTGGGCAGAGCTCAGTAAAACTTTAATCCGCTTGTCTGCTGATGGGTGGGGCTGGGTTCCCTCCCTGTTGGTTGTTTGCCCTGAGGCGACCCAACACTGCAGCCTACCCTGGCTCTTTGGTGGGGCTAATGGTGGACTCTGGGAGGGCTCACGCCAAGGAGTACTTCCCAGAACTTCTACTGCTAGTGTCCTTGTCCTCACGGTGAGACACAGCCATCCCCCGCCTCTGCAGGAGGTCCTCCAACACTAGCAGGTAGGTCTGGTTCAGTTTCCTATGGGATCAGTGCTCCTTCCCCTGGGTCGTGATGCACACACTACTTTGTGTGTGCCCTCCGAGAGTGGAGTTTCTGTTTCCCACAGTCCTGTCGAAGTCCTGCAATCAAATCCCACTAGCCTTCAAAGTCTGATTCTTTAGGAATTCCTCCTCCTGTTCCCGGACCCCCAGGTTGGGAAACCTGAAGTGGGGCTCAGAACCTTCACTCCAGTGGGTGGACTTCTGTGGTATCAGTGTTCTCCAGTTTGTGAGTCACTCATCCAGCGGTTATGGGATTTGATTTTATTGTGATTGCGCCCCTCCTACCGTCTCACTGTGGCTTTTCCTTTGTCTTTGGATGTGGGGTATCTTTTTTGGTGAGTTCCAGTGTCTTCCTGTTGATGACTGTTCAGCAGTTAGTTGTGATTCCAGTGCTCTCGCAGGAGGGTGTCTATACTATTTATTTAAAAATTTATTTTCTTGTTTGTTTTCTATTTCCCCCTGTGGGAATGTAATATCCATGATGACAGATAATTTTAACTGTTTCTACTGCTTCTGTATCCCCAGTGCCTAAAAAAGGGCCTGGCATAATGTAGGTGTTCATTAAACATTTGTGGAATGAATGAAAAATTTAACGATTAAAGAGGTGGCTTATCTCATCCTAACCCAAATCCAGAATCCCCATGTCACACGTGCAGCCCTCACATGGGAAACCAAGGCTGTTAAAAGTCGGCTACATAAAGTCTGATCTTATCCTGAGATTCCTGCCAACACCATTAGACTACACAAGGAAAACTCTGAATTAAACATATTAGGAGAACTGTAGTTTAGAGTCTCATCACTTGAAAACAAAGCTTCACGATCCTTTTGGAAATCAAACTGGGAGCAGAGATGAAGCACATTTCTTGAATTAGTTACAAGATTCTCTGTCTACGGTTTCATTACCTGTGTTAGTGCTAATGCCGTGATAAGCCCTTCACGAGTGTGCAAGGTTGGTGATTGGCAGATAGAGATAATAAAATACATCAGCTATTTTCCCTGACTTCTGTTGCTATCCTGAAGTATGTGGCTTTCTCAATCAATGCTATATTGGTAGCTTCTGTAGCAACCCTCATCTAATTCAAATGCCTTTACTAAAAAAAAAGAAAAACCAGCTAAGCAGATTTCACAGCTTAGAAGACACTGAGCGAGAAACAATATTAACATTTGTCAATATTTGCTTTATTGGTTCTGAGAATTAATTTCTTAGGCTGCAAAGAGTGACCATCATAATTATACTAAAATATAACCAATTTGAAACCATGCTGTTAATAATGAAAGTCTGGCCCATGGCCAGTTTATAACAACATAGATGGATGTTGAAAAGGTGGGTAAATTGTAAAATAACCTTTCAACTGTTTTTCCAAATGGTCAGACGTTTCATAGTAACCAAATCGAGCACCTCTAATTGAGGTTAATAATGAAAATCTTCCATCTCTGGATCACTATAAAGGCCAGAGTTCTATTTTTAGCCACTGAAGCTGTTTAATCTTTAAACATTCAGTTGTTTAATTTATTAGACCTTGTTTCCCACTGCCATCTTCATAACAGAAAATCTGATTGCGAAAAATAAGAGTCAGCTGTTTTAATATATTTACATAAATAATTAAAAATTCTACAGCAGAGTACGCAATACAATGTATTGCCACCATAAACTTCCAATGGAAGGATGTCACTTTAATTAAAAATTACAAAGGTGCCACTATAAACAATTCATTTACATTTCAAGCTCTGTGTTGACTCAAGAGAGAAATAACTAATAAAAAAAACCCAAACAAACAGAAATGACCTCACCCCAAATCCTATTATTGAGGTCAGTAACCACATTTAATTAAGATGAAGTGTTAATAATATATTTTAGTGGACAGAGGCTCTTTTCATTTCCCCAGGTAGAAATGTTATTATTTGGCCTTTAACTTCTGATTAAAATTTAAAAGGTGGGAGTCACCCCAAATTAAACTCTTAAATCTGGTTTTGAAATCTGGCTTTTTCAAAAGGGGAGTTACAACCCTCCTTTCTCCTCCCAATAAATGGTAAGCTACTACACATTTTGAACATCTGTGTTCCTGAGAAATGACAGTGATGACAAAAATCCTAATTTCCAAGGGAACTGATTTTTGCCATCTCCTTCCAAAGGTCTTAGAAGATACAGAACAAAAGGCCCCATAGCCAGCTGATGACTTTTGCTTGATTTCCTATCATGTTTTTTGTGATTTCCTTTGAATGGGCTCCAATATTAGATTAAATGAGGTGTTAAAGAAAAAGGCTTGATGACTCACAGGAAGACCAGCAAAAACCAAAATTGGGCCTTTTAACAAATCTTTTGGGACTGAATTTTCATCACCGCATGTTGCATTCGGTACCAGTTTGAGCCCATGAATGAATCTACCTCGGAGCTTAAAAGCCTCCAAGTCTAGAGGAGGAAGGGAAGGGAAATGACTTAAAAAGACCCAAAGAAATCAGAACAAAGTAGGCTGTGGTTTTCAGAGTGATGAGGACCTAATCTGGATCTGATTCAGATATTCTGTGTTCAAAGGATGAGTTCAATTTGGATCATGGCTTTGGAAGAAGAGCCGGCGGATGGACCTGACTCCTTAGTGTAACTTTCACAGACCTGGGAAGCCCAGTGAAAGGCCCATCGGTCCTGCTCAGGCTTCCCTCCTGGGACTGGTTTAAAACAAGGCCACATGCAAATATTTCCATGGTTGGTAGACACTAGACAATACCTGAAGATGAAAAATAATAGTAATCACAATAAACCATGTCTGCTTATGCACAAAATGTCTGTATGCAGAAACTCCACCCCAGCTGCTGGCAAACCATGCTATACCTGTTTACTAAGCACTTCCAAAGGCCAAGCGCTGGGCTGTTTTAAGACCTACGATTGGTGCAGCCAATATGGAAAACAGTATGGAGGTTCCCCAAAAAACTAAAAATAGAGTTGCCATATGATCCAGCAAACCCACTCCTGGGCATATATCCAGACAACACTACAATTCAAAAAGATACATGCACCCCTATGTTCACAGCAGCACTATTCACAATAGCCAAGACATGGAAGCAACCTAAATGTCCGTCCACAGATGAATGGATAAAGAAGATATTGCACATATATACAATGGAATACTACTCAGCTATAAAAAGAATGAAATAATGCCATCTGCAGCAACATTGATGAACCTAGAGATTATCATACTAAGTGAAATGAGTCAGAAAGAGAAAGACAAATACCATATAATATTACTTATATGTGGAATCTAAAATATGATACAAATGAACTTATCTACGAAACAAAAACAGACTCACAGACATAGAAAACAGACTTGTGGTTGCCAAGGGGGAAGGAGGGTGGGGGAGGGATGGATTGGGAGTTTTGGGTTAGCAGATGCAAACTATTATACACAGAATGGATAAACAACAAGGCCCTACTGTATAGCACAGGGAGTCATATTCAATATCCTGAGATAAACCATAATGGAAAAGAATATGAAAAAGAATGTATATGTATAACTGAAGCACTTTGCTGTACAGCAGAAATTGACACAACATTGTAAATCAACTACACTTCAATAAAATAATAATAAAAAAAGGACCTCTGAGCCTCTAAGAACTTTTTCTGTCCATGGTGGCCTCCTCCCAAGTCATACCAAATATATTGAAATGTACTCACATTGCAAGTACATTTTTTTCCTGTAAAATTTTTGAGATAATTTTTATATCACTACTTTTGCTTTTGGAATTATTTGACTACTGGGAATATTTCACTAATAATCCCCTATGATTTCTCTAGTGCCGACTCAGACGTTCTACAATGTGAGATCTACAAACAGTTTGCAAATGCAAAGACATTTTTGCAAATACTAAATTCAACCTGCCAGGACATGGAAGCAAGCTAAATGTCCATCAACAGATGAATGGATAAAGAAGATGTGGTACATATATACAATGGAATATTACTCAGCCATAAAAAGGAACGAAATTGAGTTATTTGTAGTGAGGTGGATGGACCTAGAGTCTGTCATACAGAGTGAAGTAAGTCAGAAAGAGAAAAACAAATACCGTACGCTAACGCATACATATGGAATCTAAAAAAGCGGTACTGATGAACCTAGAAACAGGGCAGGAATAAAGACGCAGATGTAGAGAATGGACTTGAGGGCACAGGGGGTAAGGGGAAGCTGGGATGAAGTGAGAGAGTAGCATTGACATATATACACTACCGAATGTAAAATGGATGGCTAGTGGGAAGCAGCTGCATAGCACAGGGAGATCAGCTCGGTGCTTCGTGACCACCTAGAGGGGTGGGCTAGGGAGGGTGGGAGGGAGGGGATATGGGGATATATGTATATGTATAGCTGATTCACTTTGCTGTACAGCAGAAACTAACACAACACTGTAAAGCAATTATACTCCAATAAAGATGTGAAAAAAAAATTCAACCTGCTAAAGTCATGGTGCTGTGGACACTCGATCTTATTAACTTCAATGTTGCTGTTTTCTTTTCAAACTTTGGAGATGATAGATTATGTGTTCATGTCCTTGACATTTTTGTAGGCTCCTGGAAAGTTTGAAGGTCTTAGTGCTGGGCCTCAGTGCTTAATTAATTAAATGGTACTGATGAGGCCCTTGTGTTTTACCAGGGATGGCTATAAACATGATCGTTACCCTCATAGAGCCTGAGGTTCAGTGGAAGATGGACAGTTAGGTCAGGAATCACAGTAAAGCACTAGACGTTCAGAAAGCCCTTTGGAGTGCAGTCTGAAGGTCAGGGTAGCCCACCTGCAGAGGCGATGCCTAAACTAACATCAGAAGGACATACAGCTGTGGACGAGGCGGTGGCGAGAAAAGCCCCAGGAGTTCACCTCATTTGCGTGTTTTCTTTCCATAAACCGAGGTTCAGAGAGGTTACGTTTTCCTCATCAGCAAAGAGGCAGACTCATGGTTGTGAGAGTTAAATAAGACTTTGGTGACAGTGCTTTTGGTAAACTTTTATATAAAAATGTTAGGCATCTTAGTCATAGTACCAGCAAAATAGATGTGTCCAGGGGTATCGTGGCAATCTTTGCCTAGTTTAGTCTGGTGCCCAATTCCCAGGAGGCAGAGACCAGCTCAAAGGCATGGGGATAGTGGCACTTCTGGGGAATTCAGGAATCTGTTGATAAGCGAGACCATAATGATGCTTGGAAATAAGTTATTTCTGTTGCTTGGCTTTTTCTCCCCAGCTGGAGACCACTGGTTCTTACTTCCCAAGGAAACAATTTCCTTCTCTCCTTCCTTCCTTTTCCTCTCTCCCTCCCTCCCTCTTCCTTCTTTCCTGGGGCATCATCATTTGCAACAAAGCTCTCGCTCTTTTGACTAAAAGCTCCCCGGAGGCTGTAGGCAGAGATCATTCTCACAAGTGAAAAGATAGCACCCAGCAGTGTTAGGCCCATAGTAGCCTGTAAATAAATACCAGTAAATGAATTCAGTAAAGGAATGAATGGAAAACTATAATGCTTGTGCTTTTTTCAAGCAGCTGTCTTTGGCAACACAATTATCTATTATTTTGATTGTGTAAAAATATAATTTCATGGCATGTATTCATCTTTTAAAATCTACCCTGTAGTTTTGTATTACACAGAAAGGTTCAATCCCCAAAGGTGTTCATGGCAGAAACTTCTAGTTACCTCACAATACCCACTCTTCCTTTCTTCCTTAGTAAAGAATCCCAGTTTTAAAAGTTGGTTGCTATCCAGCTAAATGACCATACTTCCTAGTATTTCTTACAGCTAGGTTTTGGCCATGTGACTAATTTTGGCCAATAAGATTTAAATAGAAATGTGATCAACTTTCAGGAAGACTCCTTAAAATATAAGAGACTCCCTTCTTCTTTCCCTCTCTCCCAAACTACTGTCTGGAATGCAGATGTGAAGGCTGAAGCACTAGCAACCATAATAATTGTCCGTGAGGAAGAGGGTGCCGGTCTCGAGGTGACTGAATGGTGAGCAGGAAGGAGCCTGGGCCCCTGACAGCTTTGTGGAACTGCCATCCTAGCCCTGGACTGCCATAGCCGCTCTACACTTATTTTATATGAGGGGGAAAAAAAAAACCACTTCTATCTTCTCTGAGCCACCATCATTTTGAATTTTCCTTTTATATTGAGCCAAACTTAATCCTCACAGATACAGTGCTGCTAGATGCACACTTGTGGGGTTCCCTGGATGAATGATCCTTTCCCCAAAAAATGTTGAGGAGTAATGGGTAATTTCACATGGGTGGGGACAATATTTTTCCTCAACACGTATCTTATGTATTCAGTGTGTGGGCAGAAGTCTCTGCTGCAGAGTTGTTTACTACGGACCCTGGATAAGATGAGTTCTGTCAGAAAAATGTTTGGAATAGGAATTGCTACTTGGCTGCCTCAATAGAAATCCCTGGATTGGTCAGAGAATGAAATAAGTCCTCTCAGACCATTCAAAATGATTGAGCTGCCGGCTGCATCCTCAGAGTAACCAAAGCAACAGATCTGATGCAACAGTGAGTCCCTGCTTCTCATTTCACCGTTAGAGAATGTTGGGCAAATACAGTCATTTCCATTTTAGCATAATTATCATTGAGCTGCTCTTTCTGACAATAATTAGCCAACAACTTCAGGTGCACGAGTCCACTCCTCACTGGAGACACTGAAATGTCATCGAGAACTGCCAGATTACTGTCTCGTGTACACGGAGGAAGGCTCCACCCTGAAAGCGGAAGCCTGTCTCGTTGTCATTGCAGGTTGAAGGACAGGGTATGGAAACCAGCTCTGTTTTACAACACGTCAACGTTCACATGACCTTTGAGCACAGAAACTTTCTAACCATCAATTCAAATAATAAGGGAAAATAGAAATGTGACTGCCTAGGTAAAGAGACAAAGAAGTCTTTATATGACAAAAAGCATTAACATCAACACATTTGCAAAGTATTTTCAGAAAATTAATGATGCATTAAACAATTTAGCTACAAGCATGTCCACTGACCTTTTAAAAAAATAATTTCACACAATTGGAAACAGTCTAAATAGCCAACAAGGGAATGAATAAATAAGTATATTCGTGTAATAGCATTGTAGAATGCATACTATTCAGTGACGAAAAATAGTGGCTATTTCTTGATATGGAAAGCTATTCGCCATATATTGGGAAGTAAAAATGACAGGTTCCAAAACAAAATGGGTGATGTGAGCCAATTTTGAAAATAAAAAAGGGAAATACTCGCACAAGTGACTGGAGATATACCTAAGCTGTTAAAAGGGGATTTCCTTGGGTGGGATGATTACAGATTTTTAAAATTATCTTCTTTATTCTCAACTGCCTTTTCAAAAGTTTCCTCCATGAACTATCTTAACTTTATAATAAGGATAAGAAGATATAAGTCATTAAAAAGAAGAATTTCATCTGTCACTAGCCCACCGCTGTCCATTTTGATTTGGCTAAGCACAATGCGATGGGCTTTTAAACAAGTTTTAATAACTCAGGCTTTTTAGTGAGAATATTCACTCTGATGCCTGGACACCTCCTGTCTTCAGAGTTACAGGCTTCTCAGAGATGAAGACGCCTTTCACTGATTTTAACATTCCCTGGTGAGATAAAAGAGGGCATCACAATGGCAGCGGCAGAATCACTGTGCCTGAGAAGGGCTTTCCATCACAGAAGACAGAACCAGGAATGAGTTAGAATTAAGGTCCTAAGCTTTGTGGGGGCTGGGAGTGGGGAGGAGTTTCCTGTTTTGACAAGGGAAGGAGCCTGCCCTCAGGGAGGAGGTCAAAGTGCCTGTCAACTTGGGGGCAGGACCTGAATCAGGCCGGTTGGGGTGGAGCATGTCCTGCTGTGCTAAGATGCCTTGAGGGCCTGGCTAGGCATCTGAGATGAGATGGGGTTACTGGAGCTGAGGCACAGAGAGTCTTGGAGTGAGATATTGATAGAGATGGAAATGGGGGGAGGGGGAGAGACAGAGACAGAGAGAAAGAAGAGGAGGAGGAGGGGGGAGGAAGCAGATAAAGGAGGAGGAAAGAGAAGAGAGGAGAGAGAGGAATGGGAGGAAGGAAGGAGCAGAGAATCAGACAGAGAAGAGATGGCCATGAGACAAGAGAGAAAGATGGACCTAGAGGGAGGGGGAGAAGATGCCAATAGAGACAGTGATGGGGAGGGAGGAAGGGCAGAGGGAGACAGAGGGAGACATGTAGAAGAAATGTACAGAGCAAAGGACAGACCAAGAGTAATCGGCACAGAGAGGGACACAGAGAGAATGACAATGTGGACACAAAGAGTCACACACACAGACAGGGACACCCGCATAACCTGCACAACTGCAGAGCCCAGCGCCGTGCTATTGCCGGGAATCAAGACAGGGGCAGATGGCGCTGGCAGCATCTTTTTGCATGTGCCTTTGTCAGCTGAACTCAGAGCTCTCCTTGAGATAAAAATAGGAGTTCTCAGTTCCTCCATCTTCCAATGCCTGCTCCCCAAAGAATTATTAAGACAACAACACCACCACCACTCACAAGGTCATCGTGTCTTTCTGAGAATTCTGGAGAGCCAAGCACGGTTTATTAGAAAACCATGTCCCAGCCTGGCCCCTCCCCTCAGCCCTGCTCAGCCTCTGCACACACAGCCCATCGGGGACAGTGCTTCTCGTGTACAGGATCAAAGGCTGCAGATAATTAATGAGACTTTTCTCCCTGAAGAGTTCCTGTGACAATAGCTCAACATGTCAGGGATGTTATCCCTGCCTTTGACGGGCTCAGAACCAGCAACAGGAGAGGAAGGGCGGAGGGGAGGGGAGAGGAAAGGGGCGGAGGGAGATCCAGTCAGTGCCAGGCTGAGAAAGGGTCACTTCTGGGCAACTCTGGATCCCAGCAGGAAGGAATGTGTCCGAGGAGTCAGGCCAGAGAAATGTGCGTCACACACACATACATGCACACGCACATACATACACATACATGCATTTATTTTGCTTCAATGCTGGAAAAGTGATTTGTCCAGACACTGCTCAGCCAGCCCCATTTGTAAATGCTACAGTTCTCAGGCAAACAGCCACAGAAACACCTCAGCTATATTTTCTGAGGGGACTCGTGACACTGAAATTGGTCAACAGTGGCTCTCCGTGGTCCCTGATGACTCAGCATCCATTCCCACCTTCTGGGAAGAGCCTTCTGCATTCCTTTGGGAACCCACCACCCCAGTTCATTATGGTTGGATGCTGGGTCCACGGTGGGCACGCGCACCAGGACTAGCCCCGGGCACATCCCATCCTCCTGCCATTCTGGGTCAGAGACAGGTGTGTGTCCAAGTTGGCTCAGTGAGACGCAAACCTGGCCCTTGGGCAAGTATTGATACTACTGGTTAGGAAGGATCTCTTTCTGCTGGTAGGACTGGGATTGTTGGCGGCCTTGACCCTCTACAGCCATACAGATATGGCTGAGGATGAAGCCAACCCAGGCAAGTGCAGAGTCAAGAGGTGGGGAAAGAATATATTCTGAGCACCTAAATTCTCACGCTGTATGTCCTTGTCCTCCTTTTCAGTTTTGTGGGCCAGTACATGCATTTTTGGCAGAACTCAGTCTGAGATGGGTCCTGGCCACTTGTGACTGAGTGTCACAGCTGTAATGAGCAACTGTAGAAACAGGAAGCTCTTCAGAGCTTTCTACGCTCCTGCTTTTTACCGCAAGTCTCACGTCTAGTAATTTACAAATTGCTTTTTCTGATCTCCTTTTCTCACAGTGGGCGCCACTGATGCCCCACCCGAGATGGAATGGAGGACCACTGTACCCCGGTTCCAGGAGCCGGCCTTTGCTCTCCATGGCTCCAATCCTGGCCTTGGTGCCCCTCAACGTCTTGGCTCTTGCCAGTCACACGCTCCCTCTCCAGGCTCCTGTCTCCCGACTCAGTTTGCCGGGGCTGCTTTCCGTGGCCTCTTGCCACGCTCCAAGCACCACACTCCACTTGCCAGATGGGATTTCCTTCCTCCTTCTCAATCAGCTCCCTGCCGTGGGGGTGAGGAAGGGCAGCCGCATCTGGGAACATCATGTCTCTTGACTGTCAAGATGCCCTGAGTTGGGGGTGCGAGGCTCCAGCCCAGGTAAAGTGGACCCGCCCCTGGGCATGTGAACCGTGAGCCGAGGGACACGAGAGTGGATAGTGGCTGGAGGTGCGTCACTCTCCCTGTGAGGTGCTGCAGTGCCAGCCTGTCAGGTCCCATTACCTAGAGACTCAACAACGCCCAAGCTCCTGGGCAATCTTGGCCCAGTTCTAAACATATTCTTCAATTCTATAAACTACTCAACATCACTAATCATCAGAGGAATGCAAATCAAAACCACAGTGAGATACTATCTCACACCTGTCAGGATGGCCATCGTCAGAAAGACCACAAGTAATACATTCTGAAGAGGATGTGGAAAAAACGGAACCTTTGTACACTGTTAGTGGGAATATAAATTGGTACAGCCACTATGGAGAACAGTGTGGAGGTTCCTCAAAAAAATAAAAATAGAACCACTATAGGATCCAGCAATTCCTCTCCTGGGCATATATCCAAAAAAAAAGAAAACACTAATTAGAAAAGATACATGCACCCCAGTGTTCATAGCAGCACTATTTACAACAGCCAAGACATGGAAGCAACTTAAGTGCCCATCAACAGATGAACAAATAAAGAAGATGTTTTATATATTTATATATTTATATATATATATATATATGATGGAATATTACTCAGCCATAAAAAAGAATGAAAATCTACCCTTTACAACAACATGGATGGCCCTAGAGAACATTATGCTTAGTGAAATTAGAGAAGACAAATACTTCATGTTATAACTTACATGTGTAATCTAAAAAAAGAAAACAAACAGATGTATATAAGAAACAGAAACTGACTCACAGGTATAGAGAAAACACTAGTGGTTACCAGCGGGGAAAAATTCTACCAACTGTGTGTAGAATCTTCCAGCAAATTCTCCCTTTTGCCTAAGTCAGCCAGAGCTGGTCTTAAACAAAGAACTCCGAGAGACCCACCTCTTCCACTGTCTGCCCCACCTTAGTAGGACCTCTATTCCCAGATCCCAGACACCTGTCTCAGCCCCTCCCCATCACATTAACACTTTCCTGTCTGGCAGCATCCCAAGTTACCCAACAAAGGCACAGTCCCAGGCTTAGCAACATCAACCCCATTTCAATCCATTTCCTACCCACCCTGGAGTCACCTCTTTGTAGAACTGCAAATCAACAGTTAAGCTCCCCTAGACATCCTAAATTTGTACAACTACTTTACAGTCTGTTAAGCTACAGGTTTCCCGATCTAAGACCTTAAGGAAAGCTTTCTCTTTGATGTTTAAATTGTATGTTTCCTTTGCCAGATACTGAGCAGGAAAAGGGAAAAAAAAGGAGAAAAGGAAAAAAAAGAATGGCTATTTCAGATTTACATTATTACAGGATTTGGTATTATTTTGTAATTTTATCTACTTTGTCTGGCATTTCATAAAGTTTTGTTGTAAAAATAAATCCCCTTTTGGGGTTGGAAAATAACTTCTGCCAGCTTGCTCCACGGTCCTGTTGCTGACGCGGAGATGGTGGCACATTTTTAGGTGTTTCAAATCAGGAAAATAAGACATGTTTATTTGAAGTGCGTCTAATACTTGGTTATCGGTACCTCATATGAAAAGATTAGATTTTGGAAGAGGAAGATTAATTACTTTCTTTAGCGGAGACAAGTGTGCATTTGGACCTGCGTGCCAATGTGTTTTACTGTGAAACGTCGCACCAGCGAGGGCATCTCATCTCCACTAGCATGAGATGCACTGTGGATAATGATCATTTAATTAAATCTCATTATGAAAATCTCTTCTTCTGAAGTACTGGACAGAGCTTAAGAAATGAACACTGAAAATTTGAACTTTTTTTTTGGTCTGCCAATCATCAGCGGAAAACCCAACCCCGATGGTCCATTTCTAATTACCAGGCAATGTCTACTCCTTTCCCTTCTGACAGTTCAGAGTCCAGAGCACTTAGAAGAGAGCATGGACTTTGCAGATTATACTGCAAAGTCTGCATCCTAATTTCTTCCACTACTAAGCTGGGTAGTCTTGAGCAAGTTACTGAACCTCTCTGAACTCCTAATACCCTTAACTGTACATGGAGTTAGCCTTTCTCATAAAGTTGTGGCAGCTGATAAAGTAGGTGTCTGAGATGCAAGGGGCCATATGTGGCGGCTCCTTTCTTTGTCCCTTCCACACTGTGCTTGGCACCAGCAGACCCCTCTGGACATTTGAGAACACAGCCCTGGAGCCACTCTCCTCCCGGGCTAGTCTATTGCCAGGAATCAGGTGCAGGGGCAACATCCCCACCTAGTGAGCCTGGTCCCCTGGTGCCACCAGCCGCCAGCTCTTCATTATGACACAAACTTCCTGCTCACCCAGATCATTAACAAGTTTAATTTAATGGTAGTTTGCTCCGGACAACCCAGACCCTGCAACCGGAAAAGAAAAGCCATTGCTGCCCGCCTCCCTCCCGTCTCAGGTTACCCAGCCGCCCACTCACCTGATGGTCTGATGCTGCAGGGAATCAGGGTCTGTGGCATTCACCGTCAACAGCACGCTGCCCACGGAGATGTGCTCTTGCTTGGTCACCATCATGGGGTCCGGGTGGAAAACCGGACCCTCATTGACATCCAGGACGGTGATGTGGACGGTTGCTGTGGAGCTGGGGCCGTAGGAGACGTCGGGCACCAGCGGGTCCTCGTTTTCCACTTTGATCAGCAGGGTGTGAAAGGCAGAAATCTCATAGTCCAGAGGCTGAAAGGCAGAGAGAGGGGCTCAGCACGCGGGTCTGCCACAAAGGGCAGGCACTTTTGCACGAAGGCCTCTGACAGACCCCGAGCCGTGTGGACGCTCAGGGGTGGATCCAGGTTTTGTGGGCTAAGAAGCTTGATGCAATATGGGGTCCTCTTTAAGAAAAAGAGTATGAAACATACAGATACCAAATTAGGTGTGGAAGTTGTTCCTTTTTTTAGATTGAGAAACAACTTACAACAATTACATGAGTCTCAGAGACCTGTATCCTTTGTTGTGAGATCTCTTTAGGTGACCCCCTGGCAGCGCTGACATTAAAGGCCTTCCCACCGGTAGCCTGTGACCTCACGACTCCGGCACTCACGGGGGCTCCAGGGGGTGCGCATTCTGCCAGTAGGGTGTCATGTAGGGAAGAGCATTCGGGAGGCTGACACACGAGGGGTTAAGCTGCATGGCCCTTCCCCACCGGAGGGCACTGGAAAACTGGTGGGGGGGCATTTTTATTTGTCCCCATGACTCGGCAGCTCTGTGGCCATTTTCTGGGCAGGGGGCAGTGATGCCAGATACATGGCCATGCCTGGGACTGTCCCACCAATGAGCAACCCTGCTGAGGCCCTTTCCACGTGATTCTGTAAAGGGGCTGATGGTAACCGCCTCCCTTGCTGCTGTGTAGACTAAATCAGAGGATATTAAGGAAACTCCATTGTAGACATTATTAATATGGTGCCCTGTCCCTCACAGAATGTCATGGACGACATTCACTCGGTCACTTTCTTTCCAAACCACGAGATGCAGTGTGAGTGACATTTCCTGTCAATGGGGGTGTGTGTGAGGAGACATTTAGGTGAGATAAGGACACACTTATTATTTCAAGCTATTTTCCTAATGTTTACTGGGAAAACAAGTAGCTAACTCATCAGGCCCATGACATAATGGATATTCTTGCTGGGAGGACGAGACTAAAGTGAGTACAGGGAGGTGGTTCACACTCAACCAGAAGTAAGGAAATGGCAGTACACGTCATAAGGGATCTGGGAATGTGGCATCAGAGGTGAGCATGGCGAAGCTGGGGAAAGAGCTCTACGGGTGCAGGGGGTAGAATCTGGAATCGGGCAGCTTTAGTTGGGAGAGCTTTAGGCAAAATTACATTATCTCTCATAATAATTACAGCTAACACGCACGCCCCACACTCCACACCTGTGAGAGTGCACCCGCACAAATACACATGCATATATATATGCACAGGCACACACACACACACACACAGGAAGTACTGACCCCGGAAGTGCTTCCCGGCTGTAAGAGGACCGCCCCTCCCGCCCTCACCTAGAACAACTCCCAACAGGGTCAGTATTAAGATTTTAAGCGCTAACAGATATCAAGCTGTTGGTACCTAGGAGCTACCCAGTTATGTTGTGGTTCCATCCCTGGAACACAAGAATAATTTACCACTTCATCCTCCTTTCTAACAACAGATCTCTGTCCTTCCCAAGTCAAGCCCCAAATACGCAACCCCAGTGAAATAAGTTCCAAACATGGGCCAGGGAGCTGCCGTGCTTGGAAAGCAGAGTCACTCATCCCAGTCAGGACACTGAAGGGGACGGGAGCCTTGGGCGCGCTGGGCAGTGACAGTCTGCCGGGCAGCATCCTGAGCAGGGTGGACGCACAGAGCGTCCACCCCCCCTGAGAACCTTCTCGACCACACCCCAGCACGGGGCAGACCCAGCCAGGCAACCCGAGGCCCGGAGGATTTCTTTCATACCAGCTCCCAGGAACACACCATCTTCCTGGAAATAAAGTTAAGGACAACATGCTGAGGCTATGGAATCCTGAATCTAGCCCAACTGGATTTTCTACCATGATGCAAATGGCAGCAGGGTGGGGTTTTACTGCGTTTCTTAGCTCTGCAGGGCCCTTAACAGGCAGCAGCTGTGAGGCCAGCAGCGTGAGCAGCAGGATGGAGTGGAGCGGCCCGGGGCAGAGGAGGAGGAGCAGGCTCCCGACAGGAACGGGAATCTTACCATTGTCTCCTAGGGCCGTGGTAACAAAGCACCAGGTGGCTTAATGCAAAGCTTAGTACAAAGAAATGAACTGTCTCACAGTCCTGGAGGCCAGAAGTCCAAAATCGAGATGTTGGCAGGGCCATGTTCTCTCTGAAAGCTCTAGGGGAGCCCTCCCTGCCTCTCCCAGCTTCTGGCGTTCCCGGGCTGGCAGCGCATGAGTCTGACCCCTGTCTCCACCATCACCTGGCCTCCTCCCTGCGTGTCTCTGTCTTCACATGGCTGCCTCCTCATAAGGACACCAGTCATCTTGGATTGGGGGCCCATCCTACTCTATTATGCCCTCATCTTAACTAATTACACCTGCAGTGGTCCTATTTCCAAATAAGCCCACATTCACAGGTTCTGGGGGTTATGACTTTAATGTCTTTTTGGGGGGAGGCACAATTTAACCCTAACAGTGGGGTACCCACAGCTCCCCCCATTCACACACGTCTTATATTTACATATTATGTATAAATATACATACAATATTTGATCTGCATCACAACCCCTCATTACTTTCCTGACATAATCCATCTCTCATTGTGCACCTACTGTGTGCTAGGAGGGCCCCGTGTGCATCATCTCACCTAATCCTCACCTTACCCTCATAATAGTAGGTGATTTTAGATCCTTTTTACAGATGAGGAAACAGTTTCAGAGAGGTTAAGTAACTCGGTCAAAGTCACACAGCTAACAAGTGGCACAAAGCTGAGATGCGATACAGGGATTCTGATGAGAGAATCCGAGCTGATAACAATAAACTGCTTTTGGTACCGGGTGGTATTTCCACAAGTAATGCTGATGGGGACTCAGCCCTCTGTCCTGCCTTGGGCTACTTCATTCATACCAGGAAGCAATGTAGCTTAGTAGTAGAAAGCACTCTTTGCTCCCAGAGCCAGAGGGGAGGGGATCAAGTTCTGGCCATAAGAACTCTAATGAATAACTACTGGACCACAGGCACATCACTGCATCTCCTGGAGCCTCAGCTTTCTCATCAGTAAAGTCCTAGTACCAAGGATTGTAGTAAGATCAGAGGAGATGATGCATGCTGGGTGTTTCACACAGCGGCTGGCCTGGAATCGGATATAATAACAAGAGGCTGTTAAGACAGTGAGGAAGAGGAATATGGGTAGAAATAGCTGGAAGAGCCACTGCCCTCCTGCCTTGCCTCTTCAGGTATGTTCGAGGCTGACATTCCTCAGCAGAATGCTGGCTTCTGAGGAATGCAGATGTGAGTAGTGGCACAGAGAGAGGGAAGGAGAGAGAGAGAGTCCAGCCTTTTCCGGAGAGGAGGACCTCTGCAGTGCTTACTTCCGTTTGCACAAAGCTGGGTGTAATGACACCAGTGGGGCGATGCCCAGGGCCAGTCTACCAGAAGCTGATGAAACGTGGGTCTCTGCTCCCACCCCTTCCGAGGCCTGCCCTGGGTCATGCTGCATTAAGAAGCCCTCCGTTGTCTCGGGCATATAACCTTATTAATGTGATTTGTCTGGTGTGGGGTCTCTGTGTCAGGGATGGGAGGAAATTGAAAACACTTCCAGTAAAGGTACAGAGATGCAATTTGATTAATATTTCATCAAGTGTCAAAAGAGGGTGTGGACCATTGTTCTGGAGGATTTCAAGGCTGGAAAAGCTGGCTCTCATGGGAAGGGTAAAGAATCTGGGGTTTGTTCTCCAGAAGAGGGAGGCTTTGGAAGTGATCCGACAGTGAGTTTTCAGCCTGTGACAGGTTTGGGGATCAAGGATGCCTGCTTTCTCAATGCTTCCTTCTCCTCTGAGGACAAAAGAGAGAACAGACTTAAAATGCAGGGTGGATTATATTCAGCTGAAAGAGTAACTCTTGGACAGTTTGGAATAGGACACGGCTACTCATCTGGCAGAACTGTTAGGATTCGGTCCTGTAGGAGGAAGGACTCTCGCAGAAACCACACAGTCCTGAGACCTCCTCTTGTTCTCCCGTATGCCGACTGCTAACTGTGTAGGGTGGAGCTGCTTGTGGCTGGGCTGCAGCATGGCCATGTCCACCCACCCCTCACTGCAGACGCCTCAGAGGAAAGATTCAGACTTCCCAGCCTTCCTCGCAGCTGAGGGTGGGCATGTGTCATCCGGTCAGTGACACATCATTGGAAATTGTCTGGAGGACCCATGGAAAAGACATTTTTTCCCCTAATGAGAAGAGAGGGGCCCATGAGGGCACATATACTCTCTCTCACTTGCCTGGCTGCCTCCTTGCTTCCTGCCTTGGAACACAGCAGCAGGAAGACGTGATGCCCGGGGCTGTGACAGCCATTTTATGTCCATGAGGAAAACATCAGAAACATCTGTGGTGCCACCTGCTGGCTCTCTGACACATTGAGCTGCCAGCCAATCCTAGATTGGCCTTCCTTCATCTAGTTATGAAGATCATGAAATTCTCCGGACTATTTAAGCCACTATCAGCCCGGCATCTGGTTACATAAAACTGAAAGCATTCCTAGCTAATGCACTGGGTTGCTAGCAAGGTGGAGAGCCCAGGGAGCATGGTCAGGCCAGCCTCCAGAAGGCTATCCTGGGGCTTTAACTCAGGTGCACTGAGAAGCAGAGAAAGCTCAAGGCTCTTTATACAAATTCATGTGGCAGGCAGCCAAAGGGGGGATGCCCCCATCCCAGTTCTGAAGCAAAGGGAGTCCACTTGCTAGTAAAATGGAGACCCAGGGAGGGCCCCAGGCTCTGTGGGCACCTCCTCCCGAGGAACTGCAGGTGGAAATTCCTTGGCCTACGGCAGTGCTCGTCCACAAGGCTGTGCTCTCCTGGGGCAACTCTCCCTCCTGTTCTGACCCTGCAGGTGTGGGGCAGGCCCAAGAACCTGCATTTCAGCTAGCATTCCAGGTGACTCTTCTATATGCTAACGTTTAAGACTCACAGCATTGTGGGCCAAAGGGGGAGTGTGGGGAGAGGAGAATACTCTTTTCCAGTCTAGCTTTGCTTCTATTTTATTTTCCTCAAGCTGTAGCAAACACAGGCCGGGAGAACGGTGCTCCTGCAGGGTTTATGGTGGGGATGTATATTTACCCAAGCTTTGTCTTCCAGCTGCAGGTTTGGAAAATTGCCTGATGCCTTTTATAGATACAGGGCTAGCCTCAGAGAACAGCCAGTGGCTATGTTTTACTTTTTTACGACTTTCACAGCTTTGAAACTATAGCACTGAATGTAGGGGGGCAGTGCCAGGATCTCCCGGGAGTCCTGGCAAGGGAAGAAGAATTGGGAAGACCCAGAGGCTGCTCTTTTCAGGGAGACGTTTGGGGCTCAGTTCAGACGAGGTTCTGAAAAGGACAGGGCCTGGGAGAAACCTAGACCCCTCATCCTCTGGAGAAAGCCGGAAACTTCTCTGAGATCTGCCATTCTCAGTGGCTCCGGGTTCTGCCCCCAGGGATGTTGTGGAACTTTGTTGGTGCAAACGTTTATATGGCCCTGCAGCTAGGCTGAATAATGACCCCACCCCCCAATATGTCCATGTTCGAATCCCTGGAATGTGTGTTACCTTACATGGCAAAAGGGACTTTGCAGATGTGATTAAGCTAAGGACCCTGAGCTGGGTAGAAGATCCTGGATTATCCAGGTGGGCCCAATGGAACCACAAAGGTCCTTAAAAGAGGGAGGCAGGTGGGCTTCCCTGGCGGCACAGTGGTTAAGAATCCTCCGGCCAGTGCAGGGGACATGGGTTCGAGCCCTGGTCTGGGAAGATCCCACATGCCGCGGAGCAACTAAGCCTGTGAGCCACAGCTACTGAGCCCGCGTGCCTAGAGCCCGCAAGCCACAACTACTGAAGCCCATGCGCCTACAGCCCGTGCTCCGCAACAAGAGAAGCCACTGCAATGAGAAACCCGCGCACCGCAACGAAGAGTAGCCCCTGCTCACTGCAACTAGAGAAAGCCCGCGTGCAGCAACGAAGACCCAATGCAGCCATAAATAAATAAATAAATAAAATTAAAGAACACTGCACAAAAAAAAAAAAAAAAAAAAAAAAAGAGGGAGGCAGGAAAGTCAAAGGAAGAAGTAGATGTGACAATGGAAGCAGAGGGTCAAAGTCAGAGAGAGATAAGAAGATGCTGGGTTGCTGCTTTGAAGATACAGGAAAGGGCCATAAGCCAAGGAATGCAGGCAACCTCCAGAAGCTGGAAAAGACGAGGAAATCAATTCTCCCCCAGAGCCTCTGGAAGGAACCAGCCCCACCGACTGTAGCCCTGTGAAACTGATTTTGGACTTCTGGCCTCCAGAACTGTTAAGAGACTAAATTTGCGTTGTTTGAAGCCCCTGCGTCTGTGGTCATTTGTTACAGCAGCCCCAGGAAACGAACACAGGCACCACGTGCCAGTCACATATTAGCTTGTGAGCTCCTCACAACAACCTGGAGCGGTGGGTTGTACCATCATCCTCATTTTACAGATGAGGAAACTGAGGCACAGAAAACAATTAAGCATCTTGGCCGAGGGTGCACAGGGAGTAGATAACAACGTTCCTGCTTGGTCCATTAATACGATTACTATAAACACGATTGCTCTCTGCTTTTCAGGCAAATTGCTGCACGCACCAGAAAAGAAGCTGTGTTCCGATGGACGTTCTGGTCTGGCAGCAGCTCTCCCAGAACCTTCCAGATCCCTTCCTCCAGGACACGGGGACCACCAGCCTCGCGTGCTCTGCTGCCACCCCCCTCCCTCCCATATTTCTGAGCCCTCCTGTTACATCATTGTCACTTTCCTTCTCGGTCCCCCTGTAGCAGACAGAGGTCAGCTAGCTGGGCAGCAGTGCTCACAGGCGGTTTCACACGGAGAAGCGTCCCGTGTGTGTAATTATCTGCTGTGTTTGACAGATTAAGAAGAACTGTAGGGGCTTCCCTGGTGGTGCAGTGGTTAAGAATCCGCCTGCCAATGCAGGGGACACAGGTTCGAGCCCTGGTCCCAGAAGATCCCACATGCTGCGGAGCAGCTGGGCCCGTGAGCCACAATTACTGAGCCTGCGCATCTGGAGCCTGTGCTCCGCGACAAGAGAGGCCGCGATAGTGAGAGGCCCGCGCACCGCAATGAAGAGTGGTCCCCACTTGCCACAACTGGAGAGAGCCCTCGCACAGAAACGAAGACCCAACACAGCCAAAAATAAATAAATAAATAAAATTTAAGAGAGATAAGCAAAAAAACATTCTCTCTATAAATTTGATCTTTAAAAAAAAAAAAAAAAAGAACTGTAATAACGCACAATCTGACCATGGATCTTTAGAAAACCTTCACAGGTCCCATTTTTGCATATCTTTGATAATTCATTATCAAGCATATGGAGAATCTCATTTAAAAATTAAGTTTGTTTTTTTTTTTAAGGTTACACAGAAGTTTAGGTTTTCCAGAACCTGTAGAACAACTTGGTTTTATAGCCATGAGGGTACAAGCACACCCCTAAGCTGAAGCCTTTTCCCATTTTAATTCCAGGAGGAGGAGACAGCGGCTGGTTTATCCTCGACCTGGGGCCCTGGGTGCTCAGGCGAGGAGGGAGGAGCAGTTGGAAGCACCCTTACTTTGACGACGGAGAGCATCCCCTCATTGCTTTGCGGGTTGGTGTGGATCTCGAAGCTCTGCCCAGGGTTCCCGTTGATGATGGTGTAGGCGGCCCTCCACGCGCCTGTGGTAGGATCGTCCTTGTCCTCAACTGTCAAGTTGACAATAACTCCCACGGCTCCTTCCTCGACTGTGGCTTGAAACTGCAAACAAAGCAGACCGTCACTGTCACTATTTTGGAAAAAAAAAAAAAAAAAACCACAGTGAAGACCATTGATGGCACTCTTACCATATGCCTGGTATTGGGCACATTACCCATACCATCTCATTAAATAATAAAGACTAACAGAGGAAGATCACGATGCTGTGTGTGCCAACAGATGATATGCTTCAGGTTCTCTCAGCCTTATGCGGGGCCATGAGGCTGAATTCCGTCCTACAGGATGTGGGCAGAAGTGATGTTTGCCAGGGCTGGCCTGGGTTCACCTGGGCTGAGGGTTAAGAGAACAGCTGTGCCTCTTCTCTGGACCCCTTTCCTTCTATCTACCTGGATGCAGACAACCAGGAGACCCAAGGGGAAGGTGGAGCCACAAGAGGGAAGGAGCTTGGGTCCCTGAGTCACCACATGGAGGTGGGTGGGAGCCTGTCCTGAACTGTTGTCGAATGAGAAACAAACTTGTATTGAGTTTGAGCCTTTATGCATTTTTGTTTGCATTTGTTCTTGTAGCCTTGTTACTGAATGCAAATCTGTGTGCCCAACGCACAGTGAGGCCAAACAATACCAAAACGTCAGAGTCTGGAGCAGAGAAAGGTTTACTGCAGGGCCAGGCAAGGAGATGTATGGCTCATGCCTTAAAAACCCTGAAGTCGCTGAAAGCTTTCAGCGAAGCCCTTTTACAGGAACGGTGAGGGAAGAGCATGGTTAGCTGTTGCAGACTTCTTGGTGTCGGATCCTTCGTTCCTGAGGTCAGGTCACCGGCAGGTCACGGTGTTCCTGTAAACCTCCACCAAAACAAATGTTACTCTCTGTTCTGACAAGTAAGGGCAAGGTCCCAAGGCTCAACTTTGGCCCTCTGAGGTCCAGGCCCTGGCTGAGAGGAGGGGGGTCCCTGCGGGGTCCAGTTACCCTGCCCGGGAGCGTTCGTCCAGCACCCAGGCTGGGTCCTCCCGCCACTGCCCAGGTCCGGCTGGCAGCGCCCTCAGGGCCAGGTCCCCAGACCCTGCCCAGCCGTCATCACTGAGGGAGCCAGGCGCCCACGACCCAGCCGGCCCTCAGGTGCCTCAGGCCACCCAAAGGTTGGGGCAGAGCGGGCCGGGTCCCAGGGACCCAGGGAGACCGCCGTCGCCATTAGGTAGCGGAGGAGGGCACGGGAGAGAGGTTCCCGCGGCCTCAAGGCCTAGGCCCGGCCAGTGGGCGGCCATGGCAAGGGCTCTGGAGCTCTGCGGGACACAGCCCCCAGCCTGTCCTGGGGCCCCCCAGCTCACCCGCCGCCTGAGGCCGGGGACGGCCCGGAGGGACCCAGGGAGAAGGCCGCCGTCCACCTCTTACCTCTTGCCGTGAGGACCACCCCGGGCGGACTGTTGGCCGAGCGACCTCTAACCGCCACACTCAGTGTCTCTTGCTAACCCTCCTGTGCTTGAGGTCTCGCGGTAACGGTTGCGCGGTAACGGCTGTGCACCGGCCCCGCCCCTATTACAGCCTCACCCACCCTGAACGACAAGGTAACCAGATAATCACACCGCCATCGCTCACATATGGAGGGACGGGGATTGGAACCCCAGTGTTTGACTCCAGAGCCTCTGCTCAACTGTAGCCTCTTCCTTAGTGAAGGAAGCCAATTTCATGCCTCCCACCCCTTGCCCACACCTAGCATGACTTTAAAAGGAAGGAAACATATTTTCTAAGGAAACATATAAATCGTTTGGAGCTTTGTTGTACCTGTGTTTTTATTGTAACACATCTCAAATATTTGTTGCAAGTAGATGTGGTGAAAAATAAATCAATAAATGAAAAATCAGCTTTCAGGTAGAGAATTTCACGAGCCATCATTAGCACATTCCTTTGAGCTGGAAGCATAAAGTATTGTTTTGGTGCTTACCTCTGATACACTACTGGTGAATAGTAATCTGTTTGCAAATATTTTATATACAATTAATACCAATAAGCTGACAACAAGAAGAAGAAATATCCTGGAATTTCAATTAGTAGGAAAGAGAATCTAGAGACAATAAGAGGATGTCAGAAAGCCCTTCTGTTCAAAGACAAGTAATTTGAGAAATGAGGTTTCAAAAGCGGTGGCTGATTAATTAATTGACTTGCAAATCATTAATCACAAGCCATAATCTTGATGCCTTGGGGGAGCGGGATGGGGACGGGAACTAATTTGTCTGTCACAACTCAGCAAACCTGGTTGAGCTGTTTCCCTTCCCTACAAGCGGTGCTGGGAAATTCCTGGAACACGCACACTAGATGGAAAGGAGCTGGAGTGAGGGGAAGTGGAGGGTACTGTCACACAGAAACAGCTCCACGAGACAGTTATTTTGACCTGATTCCTCTGATTCTTGTTTAAGTTAGGCCTAACTTCTATCTTTCCCCCCTTATCACAAAAATTACGGAATTCCTGAGCTTGAAATCTAGACTGGTGGTTCCCAGCCCTGTTAGAATCTCCTGGAGGGTTTTTTAAAAACACTGTTTTTTAAAAAAAATAACCCTATTCCAGTTCAGTTGGTCTGGGGTAAGGCGTGGGTTTCAGTGTTTTGTTGACCTGCCCAGATATTTCTAATATGTAGTTTGGATAGAGGAGCATGAGAGTTCAAGGTCAAGAACGGCCAAAGTAAGGATGTGAGAGCCTGCCCTTGTGCATTGCAAGGCTGCCTGAGTCCCATGCTGAGGGGCCTGCAGTGCATGTGGGATTGGTAGGAAGGAGAGCTGTGATCAACTACTGCCGTCTGCCATGTGTCCAGGAGTGGGACACACGTGCTATCCAATCCTACAGGTGGCAGATAAAGAAACAGGCACAGAGAGAGAAGGAAGGAAGAGGTTTGTCCAAAGTCCTTGAGTGAACCAAAGGTCAGATACAAATCTCCTGGACTCCAGTAACGTCTGCTTTCCACACATTCTATTACTCACGCCCACTCAACAGTCCCATTGCTTAGGCCAGTCCTCCACCCCCTGCTGTGGTCCAGAGCCAGAGGACTGATTCTCTGTCCCTCCTGATCACAGCAGACCTCAGCTCATAACCTGTCCCTGTGGCTGTTCTGACACCTGTACCTTGGGACAACAGGCAGACAATTCAGTGGGTTTGGGAGTGCTAAGACTAGAGGATGCTGGAAACCACCAGTCAGGTGCGAATGCCATTACATCCAGTCCACAGGTGAGGAGTTACTTTGTCAAGGCAGGTGAATGTCACATTGCTGAGAGGAAGACACTCTAAGAACAGATCACGATTTGAGGAGGCTGGAGGCTCCACGTGTGTCTGTCTTGTTCAGGGCTTTCTCTCCACCCCTTGCATGACGCTGGGTGCATAGAAGGGACACAGTAGGTGTCTGTTGAGTGAATGAATGGTCTTAAAATAGGAAATGGGGCCTGGCATCAAAGGTGAGGGCTGAGAGGAAATGTGGAGGGATGAAGCTATACAGGAGTGAGACTAAGAGAGACTGGCATGGTGACGGATGCCTGATTCTGCCACTTGCTTGGATGGTCCAGGGCAGGAGGGATGGGTTGACCTCCCTTGTTCTCCAGAACATCTCCAGCAGGGATGCCTATGACTTTCGAAGACACTGGGTACGTTATGTTTGTTGGTCCCTCCTACCACACTTGATTTTCATAGGCTTTAAAAATTTCATTTTTTTTCCCCCTGATGTGAGGAAAAAAATTAAAATTTTCTTAGATCCTAAAAAATTCATTTTTTTTTTTTTTTTTTTTTGCTGATTTTAGGAGTTCAGGCATGCGCTAATAGTGCCTGGTCCCCAGTACACAGCACAGTGCTGGACACATGAAGATCTTCTGGATGGATGGATGAATTTGTAAAATTAATATTTAGGCCATGTATAGGTGAGAAAAGCCTGTGCAGTTTCTCCCATGACACCTTTTCATGACATCCACCAAGAGGCTGGTGCAGAATACCATTTCAGTGCGTGGGCAAATGAGTCCAAGTGGAACAGGAAGGTGATGTTTTAGAAATTCTCACGGCATGCATTACGACCCTAATATAGCCTTAGATGTAGTAATGTGTCCACAGCTACATTTACCTACCATCCATCACCCATCCATCCATTTATTTTTCCTCTGTTCATCCATCCATCCATCCTTCCATCCACTTATCCGTCCTCCATCCATCCTCCATCCATGCATCCGTCCATCCATCCACCCATCCACCCATCCACCCATCCATCCATATTCCAGCCAGCCAGCCAACAAATATTCGTCAAGCGGCTTCTGTGTACCACACATGATATAGTATTAAATTCTAAAAAATAGAAAAATAAAAAAATAAATTCTAGGGATACACTAGTAAACAAGACAACAGACATGGCATAAGTTTAATTATAAAAATATGTGAAGTGTTGGGGAAGAAATAACAGTTCTTGGAGAGCCTGAAGCTTGAGGCGAGTGGTGAGAGGGGGTGGTGCCTGACCCAGTCTAGGGAGGGTCATTAGGGAAGAATTCCCTGAGAACTGAAAGAAGAGGAGTTAGTGAGATGAAAGGGGAGAGAGCCTTCTTGGCATCTGGAACAGCAGGTGCAAAGGCCAGCAGTGAAGGAAGCACAGGGCATTTGTGGACCAGAGGGGAGGTGGGTGTGGCTGGAGAGCAAAGGAGAACTCGGGGAGAACTGTTTGCTATTGGACTCCAGAGGAGAATTGAGTCAGATTATGCAGAGCCTTGTGGGCCAGGGAAAGGCATTTAGAATTTGTCTTGAGAGCCAAGTGAAGTCTAATCAAGGAACTGGATTATGTTTAAATCTACTCCTGGGAGAATTCAGAAAAAAATCTTTAAATATAGAAAACATTCAACACAATTATTATAGTCTTTGTTAAGACCATTATCTGATTCTTGCATAAACTATAAAACCAGTTTCCTTGAGCATCCATTTAGAAACTCATTATTGCTTAATTAAATACTCATTCTATTAATTCTATTCAATGTTTAACCCCATTATGTAATTCAAGAATGGAAAATTAAGTAGATTAAAATGAAACAGTACCGTCTTATATTTCTATAGCAATGCTCACTCTGTGATTTAAAAACAATAGACAGACATTAACTTACGATACTAGAGCAGGAGGAATTACGGATTGTAACATTACTTCATTTAATTGGAAAAAAATAAAGTTACTTTTCTGTTAAACTGTGCAGCAAATCAAATACGAGATGCAAAACGTGTTTTTACACAATCAGTATGGGCGACTGGCTTGGGACATACTGAGTTTCATTAGCTCTCTCCTCTCAATTCAGAACTGAGTTACTTCATTTTCTTTTCTTTGCCAAGGTGAGGTGAATTTTGTGATGGACATTTAGGAAGAGACTACTTGGACTTGCCACAAAGGTTATCCATCACCAGGGGAAGAGGGACTTGTATTTTAATTTACACTGAGAATGAACACTGTTCCTCACAGAGCAAAGAGTTGGTCCTTAAGGTTAACCTGAAAGACGGAAATAACGATCAGCAGGCTAGAAAGCCACAGATGGGGGAGAAGCGACAGCTGATGACTTTAAGGGACCGGACACATGCAAGCCTGCCTGTTCCATCGCTGGAGTCCAGGTTCATGAGCTGCCAACCCTGGGGTTTCATGGAGAACTGATGTTGAACTTGAAAAGCTGGGATATAGTCATCTGGGCCCTGGCTTTGAAAAAATTAAAAGATAAGGTCCCAGAAAGTTTTACACACTTCAGTTTCTATTTGTGAGGATAAAAGGGTGAGGGAGACATCATCAGAAGCTGAACTTGCAAGCACTTTTATGAGTCTGTATTTACATAAACGATGCAGCTTGTTGGGAAAATCTAATTTCTTGCTGATAGCCTAATGGGTAGAAACTGTGATTGCTATAAATAAGATCATACATTTAAGGATCCTGGCATAGACTAAGGAATCAGTATTTGTTAGCAATGGTGATGATGATCGATTTCATTCTGTATCATATGAAATTCTTACTAATAAATTGGAGAATATGGCTCAAACCCCTGTGACTCTTTCTGTTCTTATCACAGTCTGCCTTCCAATGTGGTTGTCTTGTGTAGATAGCTTATTTCCCTTGGTGGGTGTGGAAGAAGCTCTTTGCTCTTCAGTCGTGTATACCTGACACTCACAAACTTGCCTATCCTTGTCTTGATCTTTATCACCAAGACAAATGATGTTAACTTATCACACCCACATTTAGAAGGAATAGCTGCATCAGATATCTGGTTTCCTTCTATCTATGATTAGGAGTCATCGTGGGGTAGAAAGATGCAACACCTCATTTAAATAAATAGTCATTAAATGTCTATTGCATGTCAGGGGGTCTGCCAGGCACAAGAAGTACAGCAGTAAATGAGAGGGACACTATTCTCTCCCCTCATGGGTTTACAGCTCAGCAGACTGACACATTCCCTCCTGGTCACCCCATTTTTTTAATATGCTTTGCTCACACTATTCATTTTCTACCATTTCTCCACTGTCATTCATCCCAGGCTGCAACTATATTTGGACATGATTTAGTTTACAGCTAATGGTCATTTTAATAAATGGTGCTGGGGCCATTGGCTAGCCATGTGGAAAAAACAAAGAATCTTGATTCCCTACCTCACACCATACAGAAATTGTGAAAGGTAAAACAATCACTGTTTTAGAAGAAAACATAGGAGGACATTTTAATTCAGCTTACAGTTAATGTTTATGTGTACTTTATATATATGTAATATAATGTAAAATATTTAAAATACATATAATATAAAAATATAAAATGTAATTATATATATAAAGTACACATAATATAATATAGATAATATTTAAATAACAAATTTAGTAAGTATAGAGTTTATTCAGTATTTTAAAGAAGGCTTTATGTCTAAGGAGTGATGAACAGCAGAGCCCCACAAGGGACTCTAGGTTGCTTGGCTGAGAACCATGGTCTGCTCATCAGCCATCCCTCAAGACAACTGTGCCTACTGAGTCCCTCCCTAGCCACGTCCCAGTAGGATGTGCATGGACAGGCCCCAAAGTAATACCAAGATGGGAGGGGACCATTCGGGAACCCAAAAACCCATAATGGCCCCAGACATAGGTGAGCGTCTTTTACTCATTTCCCATCTAGTCAACATTCTCTCTTCTCTAAATATCATTTCCTCTTTGAAAATGAGGAGTGGTGTCAGCCCTTTGGTTTTCAACGCCCATGGGAGACAGTTCACAGAGAGAAGACATAAAGCAGATGCTAGAGCTGGGCTTCCCGGCAACTGTGAGCAGAGACTTCCCCGCCCTCTCAAGTGGAGGCAGCCTGGGGTGTGCCCCTATCAACTGTGAGACGGGTCTTGTCTCTGTTTCCGAAAATGCCCAACACCACCTCTTTCATAAAGCGAGAGCACTATAATTAGACATTCAACTTTGGGATCATTTTTGTCTAGAGAATACAACCTGAGGGGAGAAGATGACAGTGTACATGTGTTGGAGGGTCTCACGATAAGAAGAATGACCACTTCTTCTCTATTCTCACTGAGAAAAAGGAAAGTGAACTAAATTGTACGTCACATGCCAGAGATGATAACATTCTAATGGTGGATGGCAGTCTTCCTTTTCTGAAGATTCTTTAAGTTTCTGAGTAGATTTAGTTCAGGGTGCCTGTATCCATAAAACATCTGAGGAAACTATACCTTCCCCAGCTCCTGCTGAAAAGAGTGTTACTAGAGGGCCATTTGTATCACACGATCCCAGCTTTCATTGCCAGAGCTGACTGGACCCAGAAGTGGCACTGGACTCACAAGTCACCAATCTATTGGCTGCTTCATGAATGATCAGATGATTTCTCTAAGCATATGAACTCAGAGAAATAGAGGCTATATAATCAGAGAGCAAAGGGTCCTTAAATCCTAAGTTTCTGAGTAGATGAGAAATGGAGTGGCCATTTTTTGTCATTTGGACATGAACGAATAGATGCATAGAGAAGCAAAAGAATGGACACACTGAAAGAAAAACCAAGAGATCTTGGGGGCACTCAGAGACAGACAGATGAGGAAGCATCCTGGATCTCTGACTAGTTTCCCAGTCCTGCTCCTGTTCCCCTGAGGCTCCCTGTGCTTCTTGTGTGGGGTGCTCCCGTGCCTCTCAGCAACCCCATCTCCTCTCCAGCCGTCTCATGTGGGTTTCTACTCCTTGCAACTAATGAAGCCCTGGGAAAACAGCTGTGGTGGATGGATGTCTATCACTCTCAGGACGTAAATGTGGTCCTTTTGATGAAGATTTGGGTTTCATAGATGTTTCCTCAAATATTTTTTCTTTTTCTCTTTTACATCTTGCTATGGAAATTTTCAAACAGCTATAAAAGCAGACAGAATGAAGTAATGAACCCCATGTGCCATCATCAGGCTTCAGAGATTTTCAACTTATGCCCCCATTGTGCTTCATCTACACGCCCACTTCTCCCCATTCCTGTCTTGTTTGGAGCAAATCCCAGACATATCACTGAATCTGTAAATAATTCACTGCTTGTCGCTCAAAGTTAAAAACTCTTTTAAAGAAAACAGAATCAAAGTCCTCTCCTGATCCAACTAACATTAATTTCTTCTACTGACAATTATTGTGTTTTTCTTTTGTGCCGGATGCTTTACTAAAAGTATTTGCATGTTATTTCTATTGTGGGGAGAGAGAGTCCCTTGTAGTTGCGGTAAAGAACAGTTAGAGACTGGCCTATTAGACTTCTCCATGGGTTACGAGAGTCTTCTCAGTTAAATGTTACTAAACATTTATGTTTAGTATGCCACACACTGTTACTAAACAGGTGAGGAAACAGAAAAGCTGAATGCGGAAATAGTTCAATGATAATAAGGAATAGCAGCTCGATGGCAAAGAAACAGGTTCCTGAGTGGGGAGGACTCTCCAGAGTTGCTAGCATTCCAGGCAGTGAGGTTCTTGGTCCAGGAGAGCCGAGGCACACATCTCCTAGTGGATGTGACCCCCAACCCCCCACCCCAGGGAGCCCCGGGCCAGGAGGAGAGCTATGTGCCTGGAGGGCTGCGTCTGGGGTCCTGTTCCAACGAGAGGAAAGACAAGTGTCACGCAGCCTCCCAGCTGTACAGGTGCCAGGGGATGAGCCAACAGGCAAGAGAGGGAAACAATATTCACCTCGTGCTCCGGCAGGAATTATCCTCCCCTCCCCACTCAGTGCACTCTCTTCTGTATTGATTCATTTCCTAGGAGGAGTTTCCATGGTTGCTGCAGACACAGAGGAGGTGCTGGGTACCCGACTTTGGAGGAAGATGCCCAGCCAGGTTCTGGCTTGCTGGGGGCCCGACGGTCCAACAAATTTGTTTATGCAATTCTTCCTCCACGTGACCTCGCCTACCGAAGCTCCTCGAATTTACCAATTACAGATGCATATTGCAGCTACGAAGTGAGTTTTCAGGAAGAAAAGACTCAAATACTAAAACATATCTTTTTGTCCTCAAAACAAAATGAGAACACACAGCCACTGAAGACTGGCAGAAAAATAATACAGCTGGGCAATGGTTCTCAAACTATGTTCCTTGGAACAAAGAGTGTTTGAGAGATGGTGCAGGAGTCCCACGAATGTATCACGTATTTTCCTTTAAACAAGAAAGACTGAAACTGCCTGAGGAATCTGCTAGATATATTTTATCTGTTTTGTATATTAGAGTTCTTGTCTAAGATTTTGCTTGCAAAAAAAAAGTTTTGCTGCTGAAATGACGTTTGAAAATCACTGCCTTAGGGAACTGATGAAATAAATATTACATGTGATGGTGAGAGAAAAATAAAAACCAAGGAGCAAATATGCCTGCATTGTTTTTTCTCCACATGCCCGGTGTGGAAACTTTATTTCATCTGACATTAATATCTCTCCTTCGCTTGAGTTTCTCTTTTTAAAAAAATGAAAGAAAAGGCAAAACACATTTGTACATTTGATGAGATAACTGAAAAATAGTTTAATTTTGAGAAGCAAAGAGATCTTCTGCAGGGATATGCATTCAACACAAATATCTGAATCTGGATGAAGAATGACTTTTCTTTAGGAACAATAGCATGGTCTGCTCTAAAGACTTAGAATTTGGTTTACGCAATTCTGCAAATTTACAGGTGTGGAAAATTCAGTGAAATGGGGCAAGTTCTGATCTACCTCTAACTCACGGGTAAATTCTGTAACTTCTCTGAGTCCAGGTTTGCTTATCTGAGGTGTAGGGTATCAGGCTAGAGCAGGAGTTCTTAACACTGACTGCACATTAGAATCACCTGAAAACTACTCATGATCTGAGGTCCCACATTCAGAGATTCTCTTTGGGTAGGGCCTAGGCATTTGCATTTCTGAAAACTCCCCCAGATGGTTCTGATGAATGGCCAGGAGGTGAGAACAGCTGCTTGAAATGACTCCGAAGGCCCCCTCCTAGTGTTAGGATCGGACTTTAAAAAGATCATTGTGACCTATTCTAGCTTGTGTGGGTCCTAGCCGGTGTTGGGAGTGCCAAAGGATGCCACTGGTGGGACCCTTGAGATTTCTTACAGTTCTCTGCTCCAGGAGTCTATAGGAGTTGCTAACGGACCAACGGAATACATTTGCCAATGAAATCACAGGGCTATCTCCTGGAGGTCATCTTTTTCATCACCTCAAACAGAAATCCTGTACCCATTAAGCAGTCATCCTATTCCTCACCGCCCCCCACCCCCAACCCCAGCCCCTGACAATCACTAACCTACCTTCTGTCTCTATGGATTTACCATTCTGGAAATTTCATAGAAATGGAATGACACAATATGTGGTCTTCTGTGTCTAGCTTCTTTCAATTAGCATACTGCTTTCAAGGTTCATCCCTGTCGTAACCTGTGTTGGCACTTTGTTCCTTTTACTGGCTGAATAATATTCCACAGCATGGATGGACCACATATTATCTAACCATTCTGCCACTGATCAACATGTGGGCTGTTTCCACTTTTTGACTATTGTGAATATGCTGCTCTGAACATTCATGGACACGTTTTTATATGGACGTATGTTTTCATTCCCTTGGGCAGATACCTAGGAGCGGAATTGCTGGGTCACATGGTGACTCTGTGTGTAATGCGGTGGAGATCTAAGTCATTCACCAATATGCAGAGAGTGCTTGGGTGGCACCTTTTAAACACATGAGGCCATGTACTGTTTGCTGGCTTCTCAGAGCTCACTGCCCCCTCCCGTGTGAGGGAAGGCAATATTTGAGAATGAAGCTTCCCTCTTTGAATGGCAGGAGGGGTTGGGAAGAAGGGGGATCTATGGGCACCGTATCTCCTTTGACTAACCCACTTCAAGTAGCCTCCTTTCCCCTATTTGCATGCGGTATTGCTCAGCTTAATGCAGAAATAAGACGGACACCCCGGAGCTCACGGAGAACAAGCCCTGCTCTGTACGTGCCCCTTGCAGCTGTTTCTAACTAGAGAAAGTACATCTTTAATCTCCTGAGCGGTAGGAAAATCGACACACTTGGCTAGGCTCCTGATGCTAATGCCCCAGTACAAATAAGGACACGAGAAACCTTCTGCTTTCATTACAAGGGATTTGTACAAATTCACACATGGAATTGACTTACAGCTTCTAATTTATATTTAAATCCCAAATGTCGTTGTCAGAAGAAACTGCTTTAAATCTATTGTCTGTGTCTGCACCATTGATTCCTGTTTCAAATAGACCCCATGGGACCAACTGTAATTCCCATCGGCACCTCTGCATATTTCTTCCCAGAGGTGGCTTGTGGTGCTTCTGAGAACATCTGAGTCCCACAGGTAGAAAAGATGGATGAGAATTATTCCCTTGGGAATCAGACCCAGTGAGAGGGGAAGGATTAGAAAAATCATTCTCTGTCCCTTCTGGGCTCTGATCCCAGGGTGGAGTCACACCGGAAGTCTGTGTGGGGAGAGAGGTGCCCCGATGGCCATCTTTCATGTTGAAAAGAATGAATGATGGAAAGTTACTCATGTTTAACACCCCCTGAAGCTCTATAACGTATTGGCTGTGTGACCTTGGTCAAGTCACTTAACCTCTCTGTGTCTTGATGTTCTCATCAGCACAATGAGAAAAATAATAGTCCCTACCCTTATAGGATTATTATGATGATTGAGAATATTTATAAATGTCAAGATGAATGCCAGATATGTAATAAGCAATATAGGCACATTGTCACGATGAACACAGACAGAAAGAATACAGAAATGAAGTTTGTAATGGTGCACATCAATTATAAGGAATGTGACCAGAGAAATAAACTTTGTTCTTTTGGGCTTTTTGTTGCTGTCGTTAGAGTAGACTAGTTTTGCTAAATAATATTTCTGACAATATAAATTTCCCTTGTTGTCTAAAACTACTTAGACTTGGTGTCACGTATAATCAGAGGTGTCCTGACCAATAGTACCTTTTAGAGAGGTGTCCTGACCCATAGTACTTTTTAGTTCCTAAATGTATTTTTAATCTAACTTAGGGTTTCTCAAGAGCAGTGCTCGTGACACTTGGGCTGGATAACGATTTGCTGGGGGGGGGGGGGGTGGTCCTGTGTGGGATGTTGAGCAGCATCCGTAGCCTCCACCCACCAGATGCCAGGGGCACCCGAGCTGTAAGAATCAAAAATGCCTGCAGACATTGCCAGATGTCCCAGGGGAGCGCGTGCGTGCGTGTGTGTGTGTGTGTGTGTGTGTGTATACAATCCTCCCTGGCTGAGAATCACTAATCTAGCTAAACCAGGTCGGGGGCTCCCTAACAAGTATCTGCCTGTAAATGGCAGCCCATGAGCTCCCCCAGGGCAAATTTATCAGCAAGTTGGTCCTAGACTTAAGTCTCATGGGAAAACTGAAATAGCATAATAACATTTTCCAGGGTAATTGAATCGCACATTGCCAGAAAAACATTCAAGGGTAAAACTAAAGACTGTAATTATTATGAAAATTATTGATGTAGTTTTCATTGCTCTACAATTTTTGAATTAGCCACTGATAATCCCTTTTATAAAAGAAGAAAGGTAGTTTTTCTTGCTTCTCCTTCTTCCTGACACTTGCCTGCCTCTCACTTTTCAATAAACACGTTCAAGCCTGTGTGTGCTACGTGGACTCAGGCGCAGCAGAGACCCGGGCCCTCCTCTGAGGGGCAGCCCTGTCACCTGTGGGGCTTTCTCCATGGGCCTCAGAATTTTCCATTTGGTCCAGTTAGAACTATGTTCAGACCCAAGCTTATTTGGCAGTGAAGAATTACTGTCTGTGGTCCATTTTCCCCTCCCAATTTTCCAAACCCCTGCTACTCAAAGTGTGGTCCCTTGGCCAGCGTGGGTATCACTTGCGAGCTAGTTAGAAATGCAGAATCTGGGGCCCCGCACTAGACCTTCAGAATCAGCTTCCAGGTGATTCAGGGCTGCATCAAGTCTGAGACGTCTGCTCTTGACCGCTCTACCAACTCTTTGTGACTCGGTGCTTGCTGCCTGACCCTGATGGGCAGAGAGACCAGAATACAGGTGCCCTCTACGTTCAGCACTCCCAGCCTGGAAACCTAGAGACTAGAGGGGGCCTTCTCCCTCCTGTTCAATGTGAACTTCTTCCCTGGGTCCCATCCCCTCCCCTTCCACCTTCCACTCCTGTCCTGCTTCCCTACCTGCCAACTTACCCCACCTCTCAAGTCTATAACGTGTTCTCGACTCTCCAATTAAGAACACAACCACAAAACACGCGCAGCGAAGCGAAAGCCTCCCTCCACTCTTCCGTGGCTCTCATTCCCTTCGCAAGAGGGGCCTGCATTTCCTCGGCCCCCACTGTGCGATAACAGAGCACTAAATACCTTGGAACCTGCTGTGAGGGCTAGGGAGCACAAAATTTAGGACTGCAGATTTATCTGCAATCAAGGAACCATATAACTGGTCGTTGTTGAGGTGTAATTATAGGAGAAAACATACTGTTCAAGAATCCTTACCGGGTCTGCTGAACAGGTGCCAAGGAGGCTTTTCATGAAACTCACACGTAACAGGCCAGACACTGTCCAACCCCAGCCTGTGGCTGCTGCATCTGGGCTGCTCCACGCGCATGGGGACGGCCGTAAGGAGGCTGTATTGTGAGTATGGAAAACAGCAGCTCTCACAGAGTTAAGGACTTCTAAGTAAAAAAGTGAAGTCTTCCAGCTTGATTTTTCCCTCCCTAGTGACAGGTGGGGCAGTGAGAAGTGCCAGGTAGCGTGGGAGAGCCTGTGGGAAATGAGAGAAGCTGAGGGGAGAGAGAGGAGAGAGCGGGGAGATTGACAGAGAGACACACAGAAAAAAAGAGGTGGAGAGAGAAAGAGAGAGCCAGTGGGGGGAGGGCAGTGCCGGGAAAGAAGGCAGGGCTACACATGCGAAAAAGAGAGAGACAGAGAAAGGGAGACGAGAGAAACAGACTGGAGAGGGAAAGAGAAAGAAGGAGAGATAAATAAGTTAGAAAATAAAGACAGGAGAAAGAGATGTAGAAAGAGGGAGATGGGGGTGGCTTAAGGGCTTGGTTTTGCTTTTTCTTAAATAAGAAAATCTGGGCAAGTCAAGAGCCGCGTTCCAGCACTTTTGGCATTCCCAGGGCCTGTGCCAGAAGAAGCTGAGGACAGAGATTTCCATATTAATAGAACCCAATGGTTGAGGCCTCCAGTCTAACTACTTAGAGCAACTGCAGTGGGAGGAACTGAGGATTCAGTGACTAAGCCAGGACCCCTGGGAGGAGGGGTGACCGTGTCCACTGCCCCCACCCAGAAAAGATGCTGGTGGGTTCTGGGCCCTGGGCGTTGCCTCTACGATAATTACCAGGAAGCCCAGTCTTTTTACGACAGTTTCTAAAATCAGTGCATTAGACACAATTGGATATGATCAAAATGACCCTTAAAAGTCTCCAAAAGGGTCCTTATGGAGACTCTCACGGCCCTGGGAGGCTGTTCTACTCTTGGGCCACCTTGTATGAAAAAGCTACATGTGACTTCGAGTGTATACAGACTTGTATAAGCTAAATGTTTGGATGATGAGTCATGTGTGTTTCATTAACCCCACATAGGTCCTTCCAAGGGATGGGTTTGCATCTCCTGAACTCATCTTTTTGTTGCCTTTACAAATATTTAAGGAGAGGTTGCAAACCAAGGAACCAAGCAAAATCTGTGGTCCTTAGCCTCCAGTTACCTTATGTGAAGTTTGTGTTTTTAACACATCTCAGAGGGCCTGCCCAGGGCAAGGGAATTGTAACAGGGACCATAACAGGCATGGTAGCTGGTAGCTTTCTGGGCCCTGGTGGGGTCGGCCAAGGGGACACCTGAACATAATCTCTTCCTTTTTGGCTGGAGGGCACCCCATAGACATGCACCTGAAACAGCACCCTGCTAACGGCCACCTCTGGACAATACTCATTCTTCACATGTCAACTTGTGAAGATTGTTGAGGATGAAAAAATGGGCCATTCCTGGGGATACACATTCTAGCTATCCTTGAACATGGAAAAATCCATCACTTTGTCTTCTCTGTCAATAAGAGCAACTTCTGAATGGAAATAGAGTCCCTGGACCATCAGGTTTCAAAGAGGCTCATAAGTAAGTTGATGCAACACACACACACAGATACACACACGTATGCACATGTACACACACATCTTTTGCAGGAAGGGAGTGTTTCCAAAGCGAGTCCACATCTAGCGTTGTTGCTATAGTAACACAAGTGAAAGAGGAAGACAGCTTCACAAACAAAACACAATGGTGAGCTTCTTCTGTCACCTGCCTGCGACCTTGTTCTTTCTACAGTCAGGGAACAGGTGGAAGGTTAGTGTAATTTAAGCCACAAGGAAGTGAGGAGGCCTGAAGTCACAGCAGTGTGGTACAGACCTCAGGGGAGGAAAAGAAAAAAACATGACGCCTGAGGACAGCGAGTTCAGGGGCTCATTAGCAGGTAAAGGTGACAGGTGGGCGCTGACTCTTTCTGATGTAACCAGCAGCTAGAGAAGAGGCCATCAGTGGGGGTTTCACAGCCTCAGAATTGCTGGAACAGGCTGTAGCATGGGGATTTGGCTGAATTGAGAAAACTCAAATAATTGGGTACAAAATGCCTGTTTTCTGAAGAAAGCCACGCTCTGCAGACTAACAGCAGCAAAATGATGATTAATAGCATGGTAATATCAATAGCAAAAGCTAACATTTGCATGCTTCCTCGATGTTGTGTGCTGGGCTGATGGCCCTTGGAATCCCACTTTACTGGGGTCCCTGCTACGAACGTGGGCCCTTTTCCGGGTCTAGAATTCTGTCCCTGTTCTGTGCCCGAACGTCAGGTGCTTCCCTGGACCATGAACCTCTTCTTCTGTGCACCTGCTGGAGCCCATTCACAGCAGGGCAGGTCTTCCTCCATTGTCAGGTAGGTGTCTATGCAAGTACAGAAACCAGTGTAGCTCAGGAGATGGAAAAGGTGAAGGTAATTGAAAAGTACTTTGATCATACTGGAAAAGGGGCTATAAACTGCAATTTAAATAAATACTCATACCTTTTGGACCCAGCGTTTCACTTGTGAGAGTTTATCCTATAAAAACCTTCATACGTGCGCACGAAGATACACATTCAAGCATTTTTACTGCTGTGATATTTACAAAAGGAAAAACCAGGGACCACCAAAATGTCCATCCCTAGGGGACTGGTCAAACCGTGGGACACCAGTGAAACAGAACACGATACAGAGCCATTAAGATAATGAGGGGGCAGGACTTCCCTGGTGGCGCAGTGGTTAAGAATCTGCCTGCCAACGCAGGGGACACAGGTTCAAGGCCTAGTGTGGGAAGATCCCACATGCCGTGGAGCAGCTGAGCCCGTGCGCCACAACTACGGAGCCTGCGCTCCACAGCCCGCGAGCCACAACTACTGAGCCCATGTGCCACAACTACTGAAGCCCACGTGCCTAGAGCCCGTGCTCCACAACAAGAGAAGCCACCGCAGTGAGAAGCCCGCGCACCGCAACCAAGAGTAGCCTCCGCTCGCCGCAACTAGAGAAAGCCCGCGTGCAGCAACGAAGACCCAACGCAGCCAAAAATAAATGAAGAACTAAATAAAAATTTATTAAAAAAAAGATGATGAGGGAGCTAATTGCTTGGCATTATTGATCAGAAGGGAAATGTATTGTATCGGATGATGCAAACACCTTGGGTTTACTTAGTAGAAATAAAATGTGTTAAGTTAATGAAATCAGGAGAAAGTGGGCCATGCAAGGGGCACATGTGAAGGCAGAGCTGAGATAAAGAGGAGATTACAGATTCTTTAAGGGTCGAGATTGCAGGAGCCAAGGACACAGGTGGAGTTCACCAAGCTGCTGTGTGTGAGGGGCTGGGAGTGCGGGGCTGACCCTGCGGGCGATGCTCCCAGTTGCCTGGGTAGAGCCCTCTCCCCAGGTTAAAGGTATAAAAATAGAGACAGGCCACGTGAGAATTCAGCAAGTGGTCTCTAGGGGTGGAGCATCTTCCTGATGGGCTTCCACTCAGAGCAGGGGTCGGGTAGAGTGTGTGGGCGGTGGGTGGCTGTGCAGGGGACAAAGCATAAGATCATGAGGGGCTCAACTTGAATCACACATAAAGGCGGTGGAACCTCTGGGATGCTGCTGACATGCTCGAAATGACCACTCATGGAAGTAAACCAAGAAGGTGTGATACCCCGTGTCTCGTTCATTCCAGCTGGAAGGAACTTTAGCTGGGAGATGGAGGAACCCACTCTCCTGAAGCCTTCTGTCAATTGCCTTGAATGGCTAAACATTACGGAGTGTTTCTCCGCCCTTTGCTGTCACTAAGAAAGGCCAAGACCACCCAAAGCAGGTAGCAAAAGCAAAAGGGGAAAAAATAAAAATAACAGCAACAACAGCCTATGTTTACTGAGTGGTTACTCTGTGCCGGGGATAGGGATAAACTCCCTACACATATTATATCATTTGATCCTCACCATAGCCTAAGGAAATAAGGAGCATTATTTCTCTCATTTTACCGATAAGGACAAAGGTACAAATCCTGATGAAATTGCAACATAGTATGCATAATTTGATCCCATCTTTGTAAATAGAAAGTAGGGAAAAGACACCTGTTAAAACCTTAACAGCGCTCATCTCTCGGGATAGTGGAGAGACCTGGCAACTTTGTGTATTATATGCTTGTATGATGTTTTAAAGGTTTTTTAAATAGTGGGATGAATTATGTTTAAAACAGAAAAAAATAATTTTGGAGGGGATAAAATGCTATTGAATTCAAAATGCATTTAAAATTAAGTTGTTTTCTAAAATACTTTAGAAAAAGAAAAATAAAGTGGGAAGAATCATTCTACTTGATGCTAAGCCTCACTACACAGCTACAGTAATCAAGACAGTGCAGTACTGGTGGAGGGAGAGACACAGATCCATGGAACAGAATAGAGAACCCAGAAGTAAACCCACACACAGATGCCCGTAAAATGGGGCTGGAACCACTGCACATCCACAGGTAAATAAAGGACCTCAACCCCAATCTCATACCTTATATAAAGATTAACTCAAAATGAACCATGGATTTAAATGTAAAACATAAAAATATAAAACTTTTTGAAGAAAACACTAATTTGAAGAGATACATGCACCCCAATGTTTATAGCAGCACTATTTACAATAGCCAAGGTATGGAAGCAACCTGAGTGACCATCAAGAGATGAATGTATAAATAAGATACGGTATATATACACAATGGAATACTACTCAGCCATAAAAAGAATGAAATAATGCCATTTGCAGCAATATGGGTGGACCTAGAGATTATCATACTATGTGAAGTAAGTCAGACAGAGAAAGACAAATACTGTATGATATCACTTACATGTGGATCTAAAAAATAAAACAAACTAGTGAATATAACAAAAAAGAAACAGATTCATAGATATAAAGAAGAAACTAGAGGTTACCAGAGGGGAGAGGGAAGCAGGGAGGGGCAAGACAGGGACAGGGGGTTAAGAGGTATAAACTACTATGCACAAAATAAGTGAGCTACAAGGATATATTGTACAGCATGGGGAATACAGACAATATTTTATAATAGCTATAATGGAGTATAACATTTAAAAACTGTGAATCACTATGTTGTATACCTGAACTTATATAATCTTGTAAATCAACTATACCGCAATTAAAAAAATAACAGGAGAAAATCTTCAGGACCCATTGCTAGACAAAGAGTTCTCAGAGTTGACATAGAAAGTACAATCTATATAAAAAAAAATGATAAACTGAACTTTACTAAAATTAAAAGCATTTTCTCAGTGAAAGACTGTATTAAGAGGATAAAAACATAAACCACAGATTGAAATATTTGCAAGCCATGTCTCCGAAGGAGGACTTGTATATGAACCATGTAAACAACTCTAAACAATCCAATTAGAAAGTGGGCAAAAGGACTTCCCTGGTGGCGCAGTGGTTAAGAACCTTCCTGCCAATGCCAGGGACACGGGTTCAAGCCCTGGTACAAGAAGATCCCACATGCCGTGGAGCAACTAAGCAAGTGCACCACAACTACTGAGCCTGCACTCTACAGCCTGTGAGCCACAACCACTGAGCCCACATGCCGCAACTACTGAAGCCCGCGAGCCTAGAGTCCGTGCTCCGCAATAAAGGTCACTGCAATGAGAAGCCCGCGCACCTCAACGAAGAGTGGCCCCCACTCGCCACAACTACAGAAAACCCACCTGCAGCAACGAAGACCCAACGCAGCCAAAAATAAATAAATAAATAAATAAATAAATAAAATTTAAGAAGTGGCCAAAAGACGCAATCAGACATTTCACAAAAGAGAATAAAGATGGCAAATAAGCACATGAAAAGATGCTTAATATCATTAGTCACATAGGGAAATGCAAATTATAATCCTAATGAAATATGGCTAACACCTATCAGAAAGGTTAAAATTAAAAATAATGATAACACCAAATTCTGGTGAGGATGTGGGGAAACTGGACTTCTCAGACATCATTGGCAGGAAGAGAAAATACTACAGCTCCTTTGGAAAATTGTTTGGCAGTTTCTTATAAAACTAATATGCATTTAACATATGACCCAGCAATCACACTCTTGGGCATTTATCCCAGAAAAACAAAAACTTACGTTCTCACAAAAACCTGTACATGAATGTTCATAGCAGCTTTATCTGCAACAGCTCCAAACTAGAAACAAGCCAAATGTCCCTCACTAGGTGAATGGTTAAACAATCTCCGGTTTATCCACACCATGGAATATTACTCAGGTAATAAAAAGGAACAACTACAGATACATGCAACTACTTCCATGGCTCTCAAGGGCATTATGCTAAGTGAAAAAAATCAGTCTTAAAGAGTTACTGATTGTTTGATTCCATTTATATACCGTCCTTGAAATGACAAAACTATAGCCGTGGAGAACAGATTGGTGGTGCCTGGGGACAAGGCCAGCTGTCGGGGCAAGGTAAGGTAGGTACAACTATTAAGGAGTACCAAGCGTAGCCCTTTGTAGTGATGAAGGAGTCCTGTATCCTGATGCTGGTGGTGGTTATACAAATCTCTACATGCGATCAAATGCGTAGAGCCACATACACACACACACACACTGGTGGAAACTGAATCAGATCTGGTTGACGGTACCGTGCCCATGTCCACCTCCTGGTCTTGCTATTGTTCTACACTGACAGGAGATGTTACCATGAGGAAGCTGAATGAAGGGGTCAACAGGCTCTAGGCACCGTTTCTGCAACTTCCTGCATGTTTGTAATTTAAAAATGAAAAGTTAAAAAAAATTAAGTTACCTTTCTATGTAAGCCTGAAATTATGCATTTTGGGGCTACGGGCTGATTTTACTGTTAATTTGGAGGGGGATCAACTTGTTCATGGTGGAATCCACTTTGCAGTTGGGCTCCCATACACTGTACCAGGCCCAGACCTCTGATTCAAATGCACCCCATTTTGACAGGAAATAGTTTTTTTGGAGAGAGAGAGAGAGAGAGAGGAAGTGCCACAGAAAGCTAATGTGTTCCTCCTATGAGCAAGTAACTCAGCAAGATACCATTTTCCCTGTGAGTAAGAAAGATCGTTAATAGAAGTGAAACAAAATCTTTCAACAGAGAAATGAACCCCTACCCCTATAAGAAAACACTCCATGCAACATTAAAACAAACTCTTTCCTAATCTGGTTAACTCGGGCTTTGTGCTGATTTAGCTAATAGAGTGGTGAGGACTGTCAAAAGATGGTACATCAACATGTTCAAAGCAATACTTCTCAGATATGCTTTTCAACACTGAGTAAGGAGAAAGGATGTTTTTCAACACACTGAACCAACATACACAATGGGACAATTCTGGGGTTCTTAGCCAATAAAATTACTCTTGGTGCAGCCTTTGTTCATCCAAGAGTGATGGGATTTCTCTTAGGCTCAGTAATGTGGGTTCAAAGGTGACAAAACTTTACCATCCATGGCTGACCTTGAGGATAATTTCTTTCTTTTTTTAAAATAAAATTTATTATTTATTTATGGCTGCGTTGGGTCTTCGTTGCTGCACGTGGGCTTAGCGTGGGCTACTCTTCGTTGTGGTGCATGGGCTTCTCATTGTGGTGGCTTCTCTTGTTGCAGAGCACGGGCTCTAGGTGTGCGGGCTCAATAGTTGTGGCAAGCGGGCTCAGTAGTTGTGGCTCGCGGGCTCTAGAGCGCAGGCTCAGTAGTTGTGGCACACAGGCTTAGTTGCTCCGCGGCACGTGGGATCTTCCCGGACCAGGGCTCAAACCCGTGTCCCCTGCATTGCCAGGCGGATTCTTATCCGCTGCGCCACCAGGGAAGCCAGAGGATAATTTCTAATTTGTCTGACACCAGCTCCTTGGTGGACCAGCTGTAATCTGGGCATGTTACCTAACCTAGCTAACCTGTCCTGCACAGAGTTGCTGGTCACTGTCATCAACATCTCCATTTTACAGGGGAGGAGGCTGAGGCCAAAAGAATTAAGGAACCCATATAATATCTAAGAGCTGGCAAATGATGGAGATGGGACTGAACCTAAGAGTCATCCGATTTTAGCATGTGACCAGTCTCCGCACATCACTCTACCCTGCCTTGTGGATACAAGGACTCAGAAACAAAACTGGGATTTTTGGGCGTAATAAAAAGGGTCCTTCTAGTCAAACCAAGTGTGTGAACAGAGAGACAACGGGGAACCAGGCAAATGAAGCCCCTTCCCCACCTCGTCGTCCCCTCCTTGGCTTCTGTCTTCTGAGACAGAACGGGGTCATTATTTTTAAAAATCCTGTACTCTCCATCACATTGCTGTCAGTGGCATTTGCTTCCTTGCTGGAATTTCAAAACCCCAAAGCAGACTTGTCATATGGACAGTTTATCTGCCCAGTTGGTGAATGATACTCTTAAATCTTTTTTGGGTGTCTAGGGTCCATGACCCTGACACGTGGTTTGGTCAAGTGAAAACGAAAGAATTGCCTGGGGCCCCATATCCCCCAACAGCCTACAAACTTATTGGTGGCAACACGGCTGCTTTAATCAGGGGGCTATTGACAGCGTACACGGATAGAGCTCTGCCGGGAGCTGTTACAGGTCACCAAGGCTGGCTTCCCTCAACAATATTTTAATGTGCGAACGCTAACAAATGGCACTCCAATGGCTCCTGAGAAGCCGTCTCGCCGGCCCCTCCTGATGTGACTTTCCTCTTTCCTTCCCTCTGTCACCGCTCTCTGGGGAGCTTGCCCTGCTGACACTGTCCACGTGAAGCGGCGTCTCTGCTAAATGAAAGGACTCCATCATTTTTATGCTGGTCTTCCAGACACCAGGAGAAGCTACCTTTCCCCCATCAAAATGTTACATGGGAAAAAGACAAGCCATGTTTGAAATTACAGGATGGTCATAGAGCTCAAGCAAATGAAGTTAACAGGGTGTTTTTCTCCAGGCAACGGGGCCACGAAAAAAAAAAAAAAACCCACTCAGAATCTTATTAAAGCCCTAAACGCAAGATGCATTTATGGATGCAGAGCAGATTTTCATGCCAACCTAGAAACTCAGGTAAGTTTTACTGCCCAGTTATGGCAGAATTTCATAAATAGACTTCTTCAGGGAGCAGACTTTTGTCAGATAACCTGAGGGCTTCATTCTGTATCCTTTCCAACCTACACTCATTGATTGCATTTGCTGGCTACAAAATGCCTTCCTTAAGTTTCCCTTGAACCACGCCGGCAAACCCAAGACTGAGGACAGTGGGTGAGGGAGTGCTCTGTAATTTCAGCCCAACTGTTACGGGGGCAGGAATACATCTCTGGGATGCTATCATCATCACAATGGCCCCTTTATTGAGCCACATGCTGGGCACTATGCTTGCCATATATTATTGGCCTTGACACTGAAATGCTCTACTTTATTTAACCCTTATTACAAGGTGGTACATTTTACTCCTAAATAAACCTCTCAGAGAGGTTAAGTAATATGTCTAAGCTCACACAGCCAGGAAAATGGCAGTGCAGGGACCTAAAGTAGATATGAGATCAACACGTGAGTCTTCCGATCTTGGCTAAATGTCCATTAACATGAGATGCATCTGTTATTTGCCTCCTGCTGCCAGTCAGACAACAGGCAGTGCATGGGAAATAAGGGTGATCTGAGGGTTCTAAAAGATAGAAGCTAAGACATATTTTGGTTACTGACACTGTCAGCAGACTAGCAGACTGTCTTGTCTAACTCAGTGGAGTCAAGGTGTGTTGCAAAGCCCCCTCCTTCTGCATCTAAGGTGTCAGCTCATGTGACTCGGCTTGTCAATCTTCTACATAGATGGCTGAGGAGTCTTCCAATTGGATGTTGGTTGTTCCACCGCCTTGCTCGTGTTGAATAGCCCTGAAGAGATGGGATTTAAATTGTGCCGAGGATATTAGTCTAAAGTGAATGAAGTGGAGAGTAGACTTCTCGCTTATGTCCCCAGAGTGATAAATGAAGGACCGTAATTTTTTTTCTAAGGAAAAGAAAATGGGAAATCAACGTGGATTTCAGACACATGAGAAATAGCTTATGAATTTAGATGATAGCTTGGTAGAGATAAATTGTACATCTGTTCATTCATTTTAATAAAGTGGAGAGATGGCATGCTGCTGAAGCCCTTGGACAACCCTGGGTTTTTAAAATTATAGTCCTGTAATAGTAGCCTTAAAATTTGTAATGCAGCCAGTGGTTTCTGAATTGGAGGGAAAATTCATTTATAAAATGAAAGTTCAGACTTTGGAATGTAAATGGGAAAATGCAATTTTTCTTGGCCAGATATGAATTAGTCCTGGGAGGGTTCTGCAGCATCTTGACCATAAAATATGTATTTTTGAATCTTATGAGAAAGTTTTCAGACTGCTGACAAAACTTCTTTGGGCAATCTCTATTTAGGTAAATTGTTCAGGTATGAAACATATGGTTAACCGGCTTTGTTATTTCTGCCTTGAACTTGGTGCTTCGTGTACAAGGGCAATTGTAGATTAATATTTCCATTTGAAATGAGTCTAGCCTGTTACAAATACAAAAATCATTTTTACTCAGTAGTAGAAACATAAGGAAGAGAACTTTTATAGACCAGCAATTACCAGTTGCCATGAAATTTTACTCATTCAACAAGTAGTACTGAGTTTCTTATTACATGTGAGCCCTATGCTTGATATTGGGGAAATACAACAGTCCTGATTGTAGGTTTCCTGCTGACTTTAAAACCTAGAATTGTTATTAAAATTTCTCCAGAAATAGGTATTAAGCCCATAGAAAGCTTTTGACAGAATAAGCAATTTCAATTTTATTTCATAAATCAGCTTCTCAAGTTTTCAGGTGGGAAGGAAGTACAGATAACCTGGTCGTATTGACTGGCCATAGATAACACAGGCCCAGCTAGGAAAACCCCCAGACCACCTCGAATATATTTTATTTGCCTCCTCATCAAATACTGAATGGATATAGATGACACACTTTAGCCCATAACCTTGTAGATTAAAAAATATAGACTGCAGAGGCTGTTTAGTCTTAGAATTGAGGGCAATTAGTTTTTGTCTTAGGTCAGTTTTTGCCCAAATAGGTAAGATATTCTCCCCAGGTTTGTGGGAATCTAGACTATATCTCAGGAAGTCACATGGATAAGGGGTCTGGGGTGTAGCTTATCAGTGGAGACAACAGAGATGGGACAAAGGCAAAAAAATAAATGTCCACATTCCTCACAGGCAGGACTACGGGGTGAGTACTGGCCAGATGGAGGAAGATAAAGGCCCCAGGGAGTTTTGCAATTAACAAGTTTTGTTAACCACTGCCTAGAATTGGAACTAGTCAGGTCAGAGGGCTCCTGGGAATTGTTTTTATACATCTATGCTGACCTACATCTACTCTCTTAGGCTGCATTTCTGGAAGTGCATTTACTGGACCAATGAATAGGAAAGGTGTTAAAGGCTTTTGATAGTGTCTGGGTGAAGGGTCTACTCTTGAGCATGGCTCTGCCGCCTCCTCCAATGGGACCTATTTCGAATTGGAAACGGGACAAAGTCAGCTGCTGAGAAAGAGAGATGGGACAAAAGAGAGGTTTGAAGAGAGCAGAGAGGTTGAGGTCAGCCACCAAGCAAGTAGCAAACGGGGTGTTATGAGTTAAATAGAAAGAATGGAAGACCCCTCCACTCCCACCCAGGTTAGGAAACCATGTTTATGACTTGCATTCAAATATCATCTATTGACTCACTCACCTTTAAATTCCCCTGGTCACAGTGCCTGGCTCATAGGAGGTGCTTAATTAATACTCATGGAACACCTGAGTGTCAACTACATCCTAAGCACTTTCAGATCCCTCATCCTGGTATTTATCCCTCGTAATATTCCAGCAACACAATTTTAACCGCATTATTCACAGGGAGTCGCCAGGATGGCTCCGTGTCTTAACATGTCCAGATGGCTGATGGTTTCCCTGTACTCCTTGGGCCTCTGGCATCAAGTCTGGCCTGAAAACAGTTACAAAGATGAAGAACGTGAAACAGCCACACGCTGCGTGGCAACGTCAGCTAAAGTAATTTAAAAGCCCCGGAATAAGAAGCAACCGCGTTCCCTATCATTTCAGCTGGGCAGAGCTGCTCTGAGGGAATGGCCCTCCTCTAACCTGGCTTTGAGATGCTACATTTTCTGTGCCACCTCACTCATTCGTGTTTGTCTCCTGCTACCCCACGGCTCACCCACAAGTGCGGGCTGACTTTGTCTTCAGATTCACAGGCCCTTGGGCTGAGGTGCCCCCTGGAGAAAGCTCCAGACCTGCCCTCACAAAGCGCAGGGCGCAGATGCACTTGACTCTCCCCAGGTACCAGCAGCTGAGCTGTCCCCTCCCCTTGGGACTGTGGGCCAGCGGTGCTCCAGCTCAGTACTAGTGGATGACACCCCTCACTGTTCTGAAGCAAAAAGGCGGGAGAATATGAGTGGCAGAAATTGCAAAGAGAAAAAAAATCATATTTTCTACAGGTCTGAGAGGTAAATACCAAATCCCAGGACGGGCAGAGGAAGTAGACGGCCCCATAACTGTGAAACCAGGTAACAGACCCTGTTAGCCACAGTCACTGGCATGTGGGGTGGGGCTGGAGGGAGATGGAGAGAATGAATCTGCAAAAAATACATAGTGAGGGCCTCTTGCACCGGTCAGGGTGTGAATGGGCCATTCTTTAAACATGTGCATGGGGGCTTCAGAACACAGAAGCCAATAAACCAATCTGGAAGAATTAAGCCTCTCCTGGGACCGTGGATCTTCGAAGGGAACACAAAGGACTCATCACACACCCACACAGACACACAGACACCCACATACACACTCACACATATACATACATACACACACACACACCACATACACACATACACACCACAGACACATACACACATACACATACACACTCATACACGTATACACATACACACAGATACATACACACACAATTTTATCTATATTTAGGTGGGGAAACATGATTAACTTATACACAGTGGTGTGCTGGTAAATGCTTAACAACTGACTCCTCAGGGGGAAAAAACGCCCTGATTTGTAGCTTGTGTCCCACCACGGCTGATTCAAGCTACCAACCTGATGTCAAGCACACAAAATTGGGAAGAGATGCACTCAGTCAACTCTCGCAAAGCCAGTGCAAGGCGGCCTGGTGCAGCCCTGCTTGTGACCACCAGGCTAAGCTCATTCTCTTTCAAACAGGTTCTGGGTAGATGGAAAATGTAGCTTCGATCTGTGCGTATCCCTTTTTTCAGGGAGCAATCCTACCCCACCCCTTGGGGTCACACTGGTGTTGTCAACCACAGGCCTCACTTTTCTTCCTCAGAAATGGGAAGGTGACCTTGGGTGGGCCAATCATTCCATCATTCCCTGGCACTCAGTGTCTGGTCTGAGTGACCCTGTGACCCAGTACAACCAATCAAAGTCTTTCTGTGAGATTACTGTTTGGTTCTGGGCAAGAGGGTGTGCATGTCTTCCTTTGTACATAAGCCATGGGGACATAGGCTTATGGTCACCAGAGGCCATCTCACCTGCCACGAGGAGAGAGCCTACCAGAGAATAAAGCCAATACAGAGAGACAAGCGGAGCTGAGAGATGGAGTGACATACAGAGAACATTCTGATGATGCTGCCTGAGCCCTGGAGGCAGCCACATCTGAGGTCAGAAAGCCCTTCAGTGCCTCCCCCAGGGATGAGGACCAATGCCTTCCCCAGGGATGAGGACCAATGCCTTCCCCAGGGAGGAGGACCAATGCCTTCCCCAGGGATGAGGACCAATGCCTTCCCCAGGGAGGAGGACCAATGCCTTCCCCAGGGAGAAGGACCAATGCCTTCCCCAGGGATGAGGACCAATGCCTTCCCCAGGGATGAGGACCAATGTCTTCCTCAGGGATGAGTACAATGCCTTCCCCAGGGATGAGGACCAATGTCTTCCTCAGGGATGAGTACAATGCATTCCAGGATTTGCTCATGCTGGTTCAAAGTGGGTTTCTGCTTTCAACAACAAAATGAGTACAAGCAAACGATCTTTAACTCTGGAGAAATTAAAAGCAGATTTTCTTGAGGAAGAATGAGCCTCTAGTCTCAGCCTTCGTCAAATTGATTTGTGTTTTCAACTTCCCAGAGCTGAAGGAAAAAAAATATTTTGACCATTTCTATAGAAGGCTGCTATAAGTGGTCAGTTCATTTCACTGGGGTTTGTTGAGGCTTTCCTCTGAGCCCATCATGTGGGAGGCCAGTGCTTGGCTATTACAAACCAGACAGCTAACTGGTTCTGGCTGGGATATATAGATTTACAGCTCTGAATTGAACCTGTGTTAAACCATGCATCTAGGGGCGATTAGCAAAGGCATCTGTTCCTATTTGCAGAGCTGCCGGGCAAGAGTGCTATTTGTTGGATTTGATTTAATGCAACAAATATTCTTTGCACTCCCTCTGTGTACACTGTTCTGTGACTGAAGGGGAAGAAGGTGACAAATGAAGCTGTGTCTGCCCTCAGGGAGCTCCAGTCTGGAGAAGGCAGAAATGGATACCTAAAATGCTGATCCAACGCACGCTGGGAAGAATGCTGTGATTGAGGCAGGAAAAAAACGCTGGTGAAAGAGAGCCAGTTAATTCTGACTGGGAGACCTGGGGGACCTTAAGGGAAATGCATGGCTTCCTGAAGTCTGTTACTGGGGCAGCAAACTCACACAGGGTGGGCCACCTCTCTCACCCATCCCTGTGCGTACACAGCACAGGCTAGCCCCAGCTCCTTCTTTCAGCCTCTCAAAGGCCACTTGCATGCCTCAGGGCATTTGCATATGCTGCAGGCTTTGCTCAGAAGGAGCTATCCTAGCACCACCTGCGTCACTTCTCTTAGCAAAGCCAAGACTTAAGAGGATGACAAATTACTTTACGACCTCTCCTTTCCAGATCTCAGACCAGGTCTGTTTTCCTTAGGTCATGTTCCCAAAGCTCTCTGAATTTATCTGTGGGATGCACCCCTCTTGCACTCCTTTAATATCTGTCCTCCCTACTAAGCCACAGGAAGACAAGGGCTTGCCCATCTTCTTTAAATCTCCAGCCTTCAGCTCACTGCCTCTATTAGCTAAGCACGCGGTGAGGGCATGAATGAAAGGTGAGGCCACTTTCAACCCTGCTAACTCAGAACAAGTATATCAAATGCACAAAAGATCTGTGAACTTGAGGAAGCACATTATTTCATTAATGTTCGAGGAACTGCAGTAACGACAGTCATAAATTTAAAAGATTTAAAAATTGTTATCGGAGATAGCAGACTAGTATAAATGACCCTAGTTAATGAACCAAAGTTTTTCTTGCTTTATAGGCCTTTGCCCGAATTCGCCAGTGAGTAAAACCTGGATTTCAATCGAGATATCTAATAATTAGTGTACCATTATAAGCCACTGACAGCGATACCGGAAGATTCTGAATTAGATATGCACATGAAGGTATATAAAGTGGAACTGTCAATATCTTTCCAACAACGTTGCTGCGTTCAACATAGGTTATTTGATTTGGTTGTTGAGAAACTAACAAAAGGCCAGCGTGTCGGGGGCCTGGCTTCTTTCACTTCTGAATCCCACAGAACCAGAACAATGTGTAAAAATCTCAGAAAGTGAGTCTAGCATAATGGCTGAGAGCTGCGCTCTGGAACCAGACACCTGGACGTGGCATCCCTGCCCCAGCATACTGTAACCGTGGGTATGTTTCTAACATTCCCATGACTCAGTTTCATCATCTGTGAAACGGGGATAATAAGAGTACTTATGTCATAGGGCTGTTATGAGAATTAGATGAGTTAAGATGCCTAAAGCACTTACTACCTCCCATAGATAAGCACTTAATCACTGTTAGCTTAAAAAAATTGGTTTTCTGGATGAAAACATTTTTCATTTATTCTTTGCTTGTAAGAAATGATTATTATATTTGCCCACTAGACCTATCAAAATAAAGACACAAACTACTAATCAAATTCACTGGCGATTAGAAGATCTCTCCCAGGCTTCCCTGGTGGCGCAGTGGCTAAGAATCTGCCTGCCAATGCAGGGGACATGGGTTCGAGCCCTGGTCCGGGAAGATCCCACATGCCGCGGAGCAACTAAGCTCGTGCGCCACAGCTACTGAGCCTGCGCTCTAGAGCCCACGAGTCACAGCTACTGAGCCCACGCGCCACAACTACTGGACCCGTGTGCCTAGAGCCCGTGCTCCGCAACAAGAGAAGCCACGGCAATGAGAAGCCCGCACACCGCAACGAAGAGTAGCCCCTGCTCGTTGCAACTAGAGAAAGCCCACGCGTGGCAATGAAGACCAAACACAGCCAAAAATAAAAAAATAAATAAAATAAATTAAAAAGATATGTATATTAAAAAAATAAATAAAATAAAAGATCTCTCCCCTTTTTTTTAATTTGAAGAAATTGTGGAGGGAGAAAGAGTAGCTTACACTCATCCTGGCGAGCCCAGGAGAGAAGTGTGTGTGTGTGTGTGTGTGTGTGTGTGTGTGTGTGTGTTGTAGTTGTATCTAGGGCTTGCACTAAACACTGTCCTGATTTGAACAGAGAGGCAGGTGTGGCAACAGGGAGGCAGGAGGTGATGAGGTGATGCTGGAAAAGTTCAAGCAGAACTGAGATTGGAGGTTATAAGCCCTGCATCTTCAGCAGTCCCTGGTGCCCAAGTGTAAACGGAAAAACCAGATGGATGTTCTCTGAGGAACAGCCCTGCCAAGGAATCCTGGAGAGCTGACCTGAAGGGCAAGACCATGGAATAGGAACATAATAGCTGTGGCTGAAGTCGGCAGATGTGCTCTGAGAATGGGGTCTACAGACACTGCGCTGGCGAGTCGTTAATGCCGGCATGGTGCAGAAGCAGCTTAGTGCAGGGTTGAGAGCATGGGGCCTAGACTCCGGGCAAGTTCTTCAGCTCTCTGAGCCTCAGTCTCCACACCCATGAAATGGGTATGACAATGAGAGTCTCAGGGTTGGCAGCAGGAGTGAACAATGGAATTTATGTAAGCCTCTTGGACACTGCCTGGCACAAAGCAAGTGCTTTCAGAATTCTGCATTGGCTTCTGGATGTTTGTTTAACGATAAAGAGGATGAAGGAGCAGGTCCAGGAGTGTTGGACAGACAGAACTTCTGACAGAATGGCCAGTCTTGCCTTTGATAAAAGCTCATTACATATTTGCTATTATTGATGGAACACTTGTTAAGAGAAGACATCTCTTTGAATTTGCAAGGAAAAAGGAGGTGCAAAGTTCAGAATCTCAACCTCTAGTTCCCCAATGATCTGGGGAGGAATCAGCCCGCTTAGCCTCAGCTTTCTTATCTGCATGGGGTGAGAACGAGACCCTTTTCACTGGGTTCTCCAGGTTTTAGGTGGGAGAGAGTATGTGGAGTGTGGAAGGGCTTCATAAACTTAAAAACAACTGTGTAAATGTCCACTAATGCTGGTTCCCTGCTGTTATTTCCAGTTCTGTGAAGGATATAGGTGGTGGGTCGTGTGTGACTGGCGGCATCATCGCCAGCAGTCTCTGACCATAGGAACAATGGTATTCCTGAGCAGCATGGGGTCTCCAAGTCTTGGAAGGTCTACCCTTTACTGTGTCCGCCAATGTCTTCCCACTGCACTTCCGGTGAACAGCCTCCTAGCCTTGCCTGCGTGACCGGCCCCAGTCTCACATCCCCCGTCGTCTCTCAGGCTGCTCCAGCCACACTGGACAGCTCAGTTCCTCAAGCAAGACATGCTCTTCCCAGGCTCCGTGTCTTCACACGGACCCTCTGCATACTCCCACGTCTCACTGGCATGGGCTGAATTTTGTCTCCCCAAAAAGATCTGTTGGAGTCCTAACTGGCAGTATCTCAGAATATGACCTTCTTTGGAAATAGAGGTGACCGAGCTAAAATGAGGTCGCAGGGTGGACTCCAATCCAATATGACTAGCATTCTTATAAAAAGGGGGAAATTATGCACAGACACGCACACAGCGAGAAGGCCATGTGAAGATGAGGGCAGACGGGTGACGCACCTACAAGCCTATGAGCGCCACAGATTGCCAGCAAACCACCGGAAACCTAAGAATTGGGCATGAGCAGATGCTTCCTCAGAAGGAACCACCCTGTGGATACTTTGATCTTGGACTTCTGGCCTCCAGAACTGTGAGCAAATTAATGCCGTTCAAGCCGCACAGTGTGTGATATTTTGTTACAGCAGCCCTAGGACACTAGCACAGTCACTGTAAATGTCACCTCCTCAGTGAGTGTCACGGCGTGTGCGCACAATGTGTCCATGTACGGTGATTCCATCTTGTCACTAGGGACCATATGTAGCTATTTGCTTTGCTGGTCAGTTGTCCCCACTTTAGACCATAACTTCCTGAGGTCAGGGACCATGTTTGTTAGGCTGGGATGTTGTGCTCACCACACTGCATCCCAGCCTAACACAGTTACTGGCAAAGAGGAAGTATGGAATACACTTCTGATGGATGGGCTGGTGAATCAGTGAATGAATGAATGAATGCACTTTGGAAGGCAACAGTATAATGTTACGATATGCAATAGGTACATTCAGTTAAGACAGGAGGAAGAAGATACTTCTCATAAATTCCTGTCTTCTCAGATCTGGGCAGGTCGACAGCATAATAAAATGCTGCCTATACTGGGAAAACTGATATTCAGCCTGTAACTAAAATAGATTTTAGTTTGGAAACAAATGAATATATTAAAATCAATTCTGGATAATTTTGTTTAATCCCATTTAGAAGAATGAGCCCACACAGAACTCTGGGGCTGTGGAATATTTTCTTCCTTGTTTTTAAGTTCGCAGGAAAAGTCAAGTCTGTCTCCACTCTAATGATTCCTTTATGTATTATTTATTAACGTTCAGTTTTCTTTCTTTTTTCTTTTTTTTACTTGACTGGTAGGGAAGTAGATTTAGGGCTCTCTGCAGTTATGCAGATTTGTTTATTCACTTCTGGAAAGGAATTTAACTCCAACCCTCTCGGCTCTCTGCACCACAGAAAAATGATAAACCTTAGGGTCCCTCATGACTTTGTGTTACAGTAGGGCCTTGGTTTTGCACCAGCAGCAGTATTTTGTGCCACAATGAGGCTGGCCTGGGATCTGCAATCAGCCTTGAGCAGCCTCCCTCGGCTCTAAAACCGGAGGGTTGGGTGAGGTTCTTTCTAAAGCCCCTTTCAGCAACATCACTCTCTAACTTTTCGATGGCCTCTGCTGCTTATTGTCAAACATTTATAATTTATTCACTCCTTTGCACATTATTTGGGTATGGTCCAAAGCTGGGTGCTGGGGCCAGAGCAGGGAACAAAAGAGACAAAGTTCCTTTTCTCGTGGAGCTTACATTCTAATTTGGGGAGATTGACAATAAGCAAATAAATAACTTAATTGTATGGCACATTAGGAGGTGAATATTATATATTATTAGAATAAAATAAGTGCAAACTAGGATGTGTACATATTAGAAAAGAAGAGAATACATAACAGAATATTACATAATGACATATGATGGTGTACATGCAACACTGTATATAATATGGAACTGCAATAATATTTAATAGTGTATTAGAAGCTGAGACACAACAGGTGGTAATAAGGACTTACTGCATGAATAACAATTTCATCTCTAGTTAAACTTTTGATGTTGCCCCTGTGCTGAGTCCTAGAGGCAGTGATGAAAAGGACCTGTCCCTAAATATCAAAGCATCTAAACGATGCTGGGAGACACAGGACGATGACACGACTAAAAGGCAACGTCATGAGCCTGAGCTGGGGGATGCCTAGTGTGCAGGAACAAGGAGGGAGAAGCAGCAACCCGCCTGGGGGATGTATAACTTGGGGATTTATAAAAAGCATAAATTGGAGCTTTCCAGGTACAAAAGAAGAGAAAGGCATTCCAGGGGGAAGGGAACAGAATGTGCAGTGGCACGGAGGCACGCCAAAGTTTGCTATGTTGCGGGGATAACGAGCGCTTCAGTGTGGTCTGAGATGGAGGTAGGTTGTGACCAAGTGGACCGTGTTTAAAACCATCCACGCGCAAGACCTGGTGCTCTTATTTCTAACACTGTTGAGCACAGAATGGTTTCCAGGTGCAGTGCAGGCTTGGACATTGCATTTTCCAACATCTCCTTTGGGTTGCTCTTGGCTTTCTATTTGTGAACTCTTGAGTTCTCATTCTGCAAGCTGCATTACAAGGTGTAGTGATATTACATTTATAGAGTTAAAAAATAGATGTTGTACAGCTGTGTGGTTGTTGCTCTTGGTGTGAGGATATTGTCTTTGAGCAGAAGCAGATGCATGAAGCCTTCAGAGGCCCCTGTGCGATGGAGTGGCTCAGTGGTGAGACTCTGCCAGCGGTAGTACAAAATTGCTTTCATTGTCACTGCGTTGCTGCTGACCCTCTGAGCATAACCAGAGGGTTAGCCAAGGCACAGAATCTGCATAGAGGTTCACACAGGGACGATGGGGGTCAACGCATCATAAGTATAATTATGAAAGAGCGATTAATGCAATAAATCATCTGGCTGTCTGGTCTACCTCGACAAGAGGCTTGAAGAACCAGCCACAGGGTAGATTACAGTTTTTCACTTCAACAAATCCAGATGTTTCGACATCACAAACGCAGTGTATAAGCGACACGGGCATTGTCGACAACGCAAGATTTCTCACCCTGCTGTCTTTGAACGATTAAATCTGGGAAAGCACACACTACCCTTTTCCTTAGCGGGAAGAATCTTGTTTAGATGATGGCTTCTATTTATAGAGCACTGCTTACATTTGAACAAATGTTTCCCTTCACTCTCTTTCAGTCGAGAAATCCAGCTGTAGACCTGCTGTTTCAAGTACCTCTGAAATTTGAACACTAGGAGATTTAGTTGATGATTTCATGTTTTTCTACGACCTTGGCGCAGGAGAAGAAAGCAATGAACTCACCCCTTCCAAGTGAAGATAAATGGGGAACGGGGGTGTTGGCTGTTTTGCAGCCAACCCTTCTTCAATTATATGCTGGGAAGCTGGGAATGCAATTTGCAATAGATGGCTCCTGGAGTCCTTGGACAAGATGTTGGCCTGGACGAAGACGGACCAGGAAGTGATGTAATCTGGAGGGATGTGACCATTTGCACAGTTGGGAATTGGTGGTATCCGTGCACTGAAATCACACTGCTCTATTCTCTCCAAATATTCCCTTTCTGTACATATTGGGATACCTCCATCCACCACCCAAAGCACGGGATAAAGATCTCAATAGTGTTATGTTTGGACTCCACCCTCCAGAAAAGTCACTTGTGTCAGATAACTGAAATGGGTTCGATCTTCTAAGAAGTATGTGGTTGGTTTTCTGGATTAATCTCTATTGAGCAAGGAGAATATATAATTACGTGGTCAGTGTTTAGACACAGGCACCTCTGAATTTAAAGGGCTCTCCTAAGGGAAATAAACTCTTATGGAGAGTTTCATTTAAAGCACTCAAATATATTGCATGAAATCCTGGAGGAGTGGATAAATACATTCACTTCAGTTATACCTTTGGCACACAAAGGTACATTTATGAGCTATATACCTGGGGCCATCAAACTACCAAAAACAAATGAAAAGGTCCAAAAGAGTTCAGAAAACTCCCAATACTCATGTCAACTCAAGAGCGAAGGAACGGGAAAGCAAAGTCTGCCTCTAATGATGCAGTTCAATTCCCTTGGGGTTAGAGTCATTTCTTGATTATCAATATCAAGGAGGAGACACAAAATTTTTAATCTTTTTACTAAAATGAGTTGATTTTGAAGCAAATGGTATGAGAGGGGGTGGGTACTGTCAAAACATTTAATTATATTTCTTCAATCCATATTTTTAATGAAAATATTGCGATGTTTTGTGCTACAGTGAATTCCATATACACAATATCTACTGCTTTTCCCTAGTAATCCAGGTTAAAAAGCTAATCCATATTTTTCTTTGTTTATGGTAAGTGGGGCAAGCTTCTTCTAGACCACCCCTCAAATCTAGGATGGCTCAAGAACACAGACGTCACACAAAACCCCCCCACCTATTTGAAAGCACTACAGAGCTATGAAGACAGCCAGAACTTGAGAATCCAGGATCCTGTTGAGAAGGGAAGTTTACTGAAGTGAAGCCAATACTTTACGGAACTTTTACCCTTAACACAGTTTCTAACTGATAAAGGCACAGGGACAAGAGGCTAAGAATCTGAGCAGAAGAAAGTGCTGCTAAGAGACCAGGAAGCTGAGCAGAGCTTTCAGCAGTCTCATGGGGATGACAAGACCACTGAAATTCAGGGTGTCCAAGGCGGAAGGGCCCTTGTGAAAATACCCATCTTTCAGCTGGGGCCCCAGAAAGGCTGTACCCAGGAGTAAGGGAAACCACAATAGCCCTCATGTAAGACTGAAACTCAACGATGAACTAATTCAATCCTAGACTGATTTAAAGTCATCCTTTTCTACTCTTATTGGTTTACAGAAAGCAAAAATGATAAAGTTAAGGAATAAAACAAATGTTACCCTGACATCATCTTGCATCAGATATTTCATTGAGAGGAAAAAGTAAATTTCTGATGTAAGAAATAAAATAGTTCCTTGATTGATAAACTTACTAATGAAGAGAAGTGAGTCATAATGAACACATTGGTAAAGATTTAAATTTCTTGTGATTTACCTGCAATACCAACATCAATAAAGACAATATAAAACTCTTAATATGTCTCAAAACAAGGATGTGAGTGACATGAATAACAAGTGTCATCAATTTAACGATTAGTCTTTATACAAGAACATTTGAAATTGCAGAGCTCATATATATATGTATATATACGTACATATATATAAAATATATATATGACAGAAATTTGATAGAGATTTCCTTAAATTTAACCACAATTCTCAATATTTACATGAGTTTTCCAACAACAAAATAATGTGGTAAAGGTGAAAATATGTTTCTAAACTCTCAATAATACAGAGCAAATTTCTATCAACCCTGCTACAGGAAAGACTAGTCTTTTTGCTCTCTTTCTATAGAAAATGGTTTTGCATAATTATTATATAAAGAAGAGACCAGAGAGTTTTCAGTCAAACATGTAAGAGAAAAAGTATTATAGGGCAAATTAGGCAGCTAATTAAGAAAATATTTTTATTATGAAAGCTCATAGTCCAAAGAAAAATAAGACTCCTAAAGCATTAAGGTCCTTGAAGACTTTTAGGAATTGGAGACTGGACCCCAGCACCTCCTTGATAACTGAATGCAAGTATCTGCTGGTGGCTCAGTTTCAGCTTGCCGGCTTCCAGCTCACACCATTTATCTTCACCCCTTTATGAAAATCAGAGCATTTACCCATCTCTCATCTTCCAGGAAGACAGGGCCTTTTAAGTTTTATGCCATTTTCATTACATGTATCGTAATGTTATAGCTTGAACACTGAAACATTTACTTTAGAAAGAATTCATCAAATAGCCAAAAAAAAAAAATCCTGTTATTCAGTCTTCATTACCAATTGCCATTTTAATTAAAATCTGAAAATCAACTGATTGAATAAATGAATGAAAACTCATTTAAAAACCTTATGATCATTTGCAAACACATTCTTTTAAAATTAATAGCAAGTTTGTTAAACCTCATGACCTGGGGTTTACGTGAAAATGAGTTATTCAGTCAGTATGTGTTGAGCATCGGCTATGCTATAAATACAAATCACATGTCTTTTCTTAAAAAAAAAAAAAAAAAAGCAACTTTAGAGAGAGAAATGGACAAGTCATTTTGCTCTAAATGGGACTGAGATTCCCAACTATAATCCAAACTCTGGGTTTGGAAAGTTTAACTAGATTTCCTAAAATCATTTCCAAACACCTAATCTAGAAAAGTCACGACTAACATGTAAACATAAACTAACAGTTAAAGCCACGTGCGAAAGCTATTAGGAAAACTCACGGAAGACTCTCCATAGGGAGACTAGTGCTTCTAACCCAAATTTTCATGAAAATCAATGACTAAAAATTGATTTCATGTGTCAGTAACAATTTAAAGTACTTGGTTCATCATATCCAGTGACACTGTTCTCCAGTTAAAATCACCTTCAGGAAACATTCGGCAGAGAGTGAATTACTGAGTGCCAACTGGGAATGCAACAAAGAATAAGAGAGGTGTGGGCTTTGCTTCTCAGCAAGCTTACAGTCAGTGTGAATAAACACAAGCGGAACAAATGATCTTAGTTTGCACTAAGAATGTGCTGTTTAAAATACCCTTTAAAATATCTCCTTCCTTAGTAACAACCCCTATATTACCAAGGGCTGCAACCTGCCAACTAAAGATGGCTGGAGTTTTTCTCAGTCTCCCTCACAGATCAGGAAGGCTAAGGAGATGTAAGTCATTTGACTTTCTGGAGAATCTCTTGAAATGACATTTACTTAGGTGGCAGGTCCTCCTCTGCCCTTCTCATTTCCTGCTTCTTTCTACCTGTTACATGGACATGATGGCTGGCACTGCGGTGACCCTATTGTACCATGAGGCAGCTTTGGGGAAGGCACAAAAGAAAGATAAGAGGCATACGGTAAACTGACAATATCATGGTCTCACCATACTGGCCTGGGACTGTCTACCTACGGACTTCTATGTGAGAGAAACTATACCTCTGACTCATTTAACAGAGCACTATTTCCTGTCTGTTATTTGTGGCCAAATGAAACTCCTCTTTTAAACAGATCAAAAAATGCACCTCTCTGGAGATGGAAGACCATGTAAAATAGAATTTTTAAAAAAGATAAGAACCATATACTTCTATGAATTTCCTAAGAAATGTCCTAATATATGCAGAAACTTACATAAGACAACATCTTCTTGGACAGGTTTCTAGATACCTTCAAGCCCAAATGACCACCATTTCCATTCTGGGATGACTGAACCTTGACCTTCATCTCTGAAAATTATTTCATCTTCAAGATCACAGGGTCCATGTTTTCTCTCTCTTTCTAGTTCATCCTGTTTGACCACTTCCACACCCAAGACCACTACCTTTGGGCTGAGTCCTTATCAGTCCTCTTTTTCCACCTAACAGGTTCCTCTTAGCCTTCTTTGCTTTTGCCCACAGTGATGAGTTTTACAGATTCTGCCACCTCTCCTCCAGAATTACTTCACCCCTGGAACTTGAGGGTCTTAATCACGTATTTTGAAGTGCTTGAGCAGCTTCATAGATCGCTTTCAAGGAAAACAGCAGCTTTTCAACATGGAGGGGAGATGGCCGTTAGACAAGAACGCCAGTTGGCCTTTTGAATTTTAGAAACATCGTCACCATCATATCATCATCTGGCTCACCGCAGCCGTCTTCCTCACCACCTTCGTCGCTGCCTTCGTCCCACTATCCTCGTCATCACTGTCCTCTCTACCACCTTCTAAATTACCACCATTTCCCCATGGCCAGCACGCCAGAGAACACGAGGTGACAAGCACTAGTGCTCTTCACCATGCAGCTCACTTGACATTCACAAGAACCCAGTGAGGTGGGCGTTATGATCAGCCCCATGAACAGGTTACAAAACGAGAATGTAGATGGTGAACGTGCTCAGATCCCGTGGCTGGTAGGTGTGATATGAATCCAGTTCTGGTCCAGAGCCCAGCCCTTCACATCGCTGTTATACCACCTCTACCGTTCTGGTGTCCAAAATGTATGAATCAGTGATAAAGAACATCAGCCATCCTGGAACGTGTTAGAAAATTTAATTGTGAATTTGATTTATCCAACGTTGGCAAAGACTCCTATGGGATACGTAATATCTAAGAGAGAGAATCTGATGTACTTGGCTAGTTACCCATTTTTCTCGTTTTGTTACTTGTATCTCCATATGAGTTGTGACATCATCTCTGCCCTGAGGGAATCTCAAGCTCATTGTCCAATGTCCATTTTTTAAAAAATAAATTTATTTATTTATTTATTTTTGGCTGTGTTGGGTCTTCGTTGCTGTGCACGGGGTTTCTCTAGTTGTGGTGAGCAGGGGAAACTTTGTTGTGGTGCGCGGGCTTCTCATTGTGGTGGCTTCTCTTGTTGTGGAGCATGGGCTCTAGGTGCTCGGGCTTCAGTAGTTGTGGTGCGCGGGCTCAGTAGTTGTGGCTCACAGGCCCTAGAGCCCAGGCTCAGTAGTTGTGGTGCACAGGCTTAGTTGCTCCGCGGCATGTGGGATCTTCCCGGACCAGGGCTCGAACCCATGTCCCCTGCAGTGGCAGGCGGATTCTCAACCACTGCGCCACCAGGGAAGCCCCCAATGTCCATTTGAAGAGAGTTTTGTGCTTTTGCCAATATTCACAGATGAATACAGTTTCCATTATACTATTTAAGGTCTCTTACTTTAAGATCTATGTTAAAATTTTTCCTTGAATTCATTGGTATTAATAACAACAACAACAAAAGCCTCTCACTCACGGTATTTAGTCCATAACTAGGTATACAATTCTGAGCTTAGTTTAGGCTCCACTGAAATAACTAATTAATCTCACCCACCTGGTAACGTTAATAGGTTTTCTCATTTTAGATTGGGGTTATCCAATTTCTATTTTCATTACTATGTCTATATTGAATATTACACTGTGCCTTGAGTTATTCTTTTGAAAGAGGTTTGCAAGAAATTCTGCAGATAAACCAATATCTCCCAATGAATATCCCATGAATACCAGCTCGATGAGCCATGGTGAGATGGACCAGGAAAAATTATTCCCAGGCCAAATAAGTCTGAGAAACCCTACAGGACATACCTACCCCTCTTGGAGAAACACAAAGCATTTTAAAGGTACCCAGAAGTCCTACAGTAAAAGAAATCTTTCACACCATTCATCTCAGTGTTCTCCACATCTGTCTGACCCTGAAATCTCTCCCCACCCCCTGCCCTATAATGATAATAACTTGTGGAACTAATTTCTTGGAACACAGTTTGAGAAACATGGGAATAATAAGCAATCTGTGTTAGCAGTTTTAGAAACAGTGTCATGGGAGCAACAGAACAGACCGTGTTAGCTACATGGACTTTGTTGTTTTGAGGTTAGACTCCTGAGTGTCCAAGACACCACTGGGAGAGGGGGAGATTTCCACCTCCTGAATGAGTCATGTAGGGCTGCTAATGTGGAGAGGTCACTGCGGAACCAGGGGGCTGAGAAGGGCCACCTGGGGTAGCCCTGAGACACTTGAGAGAGGGGTGGGCAACTGCAAATCCAGACACGGATCTTTTCTCTGAACGCCCAGGAGGGTAGAAAATATCAACGGCTTCCTTGGAAGCAAAGCACTGCAGCTGAGAGCATGGTAAACAGGGAGCTGTGCTCACGTCCCTTTTCTGCCACTTACTCTGCCTATAACCTGGAGATCTAGATTCTCTGAGCTTAAAATAAGCACTCTCATTGGGTCAGAAATGTGGCTCACGAATCCAACCCCACACGGTCAGATGAGGCGATGGATGGAGGGTGGAGAGCCCGTGGTGGTGGCGGATGCCCGGGAAAGGTCTGGCAAACGACGGGGCTGTCATTACTGATGCTACGCTCCTGCTCAGTAAGGGGGGCGTCAAGTCCTTGGCTCTGGTCCTGACCCCCAAAGAAACCATGACCATAGCACATTTCCATCAGATGCACAGTGCCAGTGACTTCCTAGCCTGGATACAAATTCAGCAGCTGGATGAAATCTTGCATACTCAGCCTGTCCCCAAACATTGCTCCACTGGAAAAAATGGGAAACAGCAAGCACGATCCACAATCATAAAAGCACAGGAGCTGCGAATAAGTAATTCGCAGCTAGCTCTCCCAGACAAGCTAACTTGGTTGTTATTTATAAGCTCCTGGGCCACCCTGTTATGGCCAAGAAAATCTGCTTTACCTTCTTGATGTTTTTCCGTCTGGCCTCTCAATCTGTACTTGCTGAAAAGAATAGTTATTGTTATGCTAAAATCACAATAGGACTCACACAATTCAGCACTAAATAACACCAATAAAACTATGAAAATGGCACTTTGGCATTAAAAGTTGTCTTCTTATGGACTTTAACAAGATTCAATGCTTTTGTTTTCATAATGCTTTGGTATTTTCAGCTTTACAAAAAAAAAAAAAGAAAAAAAAGTAAAAAAGTATTCCAGCAAGACACCATCTTCTCTCCACAAAGGAGGGTTTTGATGTCCCAAACAGGGAGCTGGCTAGGGCTGTGGTACACTGAATTAATATTAATCAGCAATCACGGCCATGACCACAAGGCTGGCGTTCAACAGGGGTTTACCTCTTTCTTGGTGAATTTAGGTGAGTGATCGTTTTTGTCATCGATCATGATTGTCGCTGTGGCCGTGCCTGTTAATCCAACATCCAGTCCAGCCATATCTTGAGCCTCAATGATCAACTCATACTTGGGATTTTCCAGAGTCTACAAAGCAAAAGCACAACAGAGGATGACATTTAGATCTGGGTTATCACTCGGGATAGGGGAGATGCACGTTGCTCGGGCCGACGCTGTGTGCCCCTCTCCATCTAGGGCAGGCGCCTGTCATAGCACTCTTACCTGTTGTGCATAAATGTGTCTTTGGAATCTCTCCAAGGCAAGACAGTCACTATTCATGGACTAGAGTTGGCTGTGGGGATGGAAACTTAATATCATTTCCCTCATGCAATATCATTTACCACCATAATTCCTTGATGTTATTTTAAGGGTTGCATAAAATATAATCATATGCATAATTTATAATTTATTTCATCATCTTCAATTATTAGGACTTGAGGTTATTTCTAGTCTTCTTAAAATTTTGACAATTTTAAATAACACTGCAATGAACATCTTTATTCAGGAAGCTCTCAATGTATTTTGATTAAAAAAAAAAAATGATAGATTCCAGGAAGTGGAATTATTAGGCTAAAGAGTATGAACATTTTAAGAGTCTTTATTGATATTTCAACATTGCTTTCAAGAAGATCTTACCGATTTTCGTATCATTCCTATCAGGATGTTTAGTTTATGACCCCAGGCATGGCTTGTCGCTAAAGAACAGCCGACCTTGCCCCATGAAGCACATTGGGGGATGAGTGTGATTCTATAATGGCTGTTGAACAAGGATGTAAATTTCTCATAGCACTTGCCCTTCACCAACTTGCAGTGAAGGTAGCTGTGGACATACCCCAGGGCAGCTTCAAGCGCTAACTCTAGTGGATATGTGCTGCCCTGCCTTCCCAAGCATCCATCCCATCCTCCTCTGGTACTGAGGCTATACTTCCTTTGGGGGTATCATCCCTGCCACACTCTTAGTGCACGTGGAGTTCAGGTAGGGTTGACTCTATCCCTGGACTAGGGATGGTCATGTAGCTCAGGCTTGTACAATCAGGGCCTCCCATTCCCATTGCCATGTGATGGGCACATAACCCAAGTTAGGCCACCTGGGATTGAAACTCAGTTCCAGGACATATTTCTTTAGAACTTGTAGGCAAAAGAACTCCTCTTTCTGTTGGACTTGAAGGTGGTAGGACCAAAATCTGGAGCTGGTGGTGACCATTTGCAACCACACAGAGAAAGGCAGCCTGAGAAAGAAGACAACACAGAACTGAGAGGTAGGGATGGAGTTCTTTTAACCTAATTTGAGCTCTTTAATAGTCATTGTTGAAGCCAGAATTTACCCCTCAGATTTGTGATTTCTATGAGCTAATAAATTTCTCCTTTCCTTAAGACATTTAATTGAGATGTTCTGTGAGAAGCAACAAGGGAATTCTGACTAATATTGCAACGAATGTTATGATCAATTATCTGGTTATTTGCAAGAAAGTGTAAGAGCAATTGTATCACACTATGGTATCACAATAGGCTCTTCACAATAGTATTCCAATAATTTCATGAATACATTGTTTTTCCTTTTAAAATTTTCCCCTCTGCAGAAATATTTTTTTGACCAAAGAGAGTTATTATAATTTTTTCTTTCATTAGTTTATGCATTCCTTTAGTTGGAAGTTATTGAACATCTAGTCTAAATATGGTGCTGGGGATATAGGGATGGGAAAAGGGTCCTTTTCTTTAAGGGGTTCAGAGATGTTTAGGGTTGACGACAGGCATGTTCACATATAACTGTAACAAAATAGAGTCAGAGCTAAGCAGAGGTACATACAAATTCTTGCGCTAGCACAAAGGAAGGACATGGCTTAACTCTCCTGTAGTTTAACAAATTTTATAAATAATTTAAAAAAATGAACCAGCCAATTCCTGTCTCCTCATATAAATAAAACTTTATGACTGCAATGGGAACTCGACTGATTAACCTAGTGGAAAATCAATTAGACTATGAACTAGATATATTGCAAGGTTTGAAATGAGATGTTCCAAAGTCTCAATTTTCTGCCAAACTTAAGGCTACCAAAGAATATGTTTTGTATTGTCAAAGAATATCCAATTATTGTAAGGAAAATAGAAATGATCCAGTCATTTCTAAAGTGGAAAGTGAGCATTCCTCTCTACCCACCCCCAACCCCATCTCCAAGAGGTAAATGTTGTTAGTAGTCTGGTGTCTCCCTCCTTTGTCCTACACATCACACACACATTCAATCATTCCCTATTGGATGGTCACTTGTTTGAGTTGTTTCCAGACCAGCATAATTTATTCAATCATTCCCTACTGGATGGTCATTTGTTTGAGTTGTTTCCAGACCAGTATAATTTATTCAATCATTCCCTATTGGACGGTCATTTGTTTGAGTTGTTTCCAGATTTCCACTTTGAAAAGCAACTCGAAGATAAGAAGTCCACTGGCCTATGAGTATTTGGGGAGTTTTCTATAATAAACATAATTGCTTTCACAATGACAAAAATAATAGAAACCAAGCAACCAATGATAAAAGCACCTCCTCTGAAATGTGGAAGACTTAGAGAAAATGGCATATGTATGAGCCCCCTTGCTCTTGCCCAACTGGAAAACCTTCCACTCACCTCTGACCTGCCTCCCACTCCAGCTGAGCCTTTTCTAGGAAGTCTGCCCCTAAATCCCTCTTACTTGAAATATACATGCACATGCGCATTTCTGCACCGCTCAGAGTCACTCTGCCTTTGTTACTCTGCTGGACAAGGCTCCTAGGCAGCCCACAGCTGCCCATCGTCTGGGAAGAAACACTGATGCAGAGGAATAGGCCCTGGTGGCCACGTGCACGTTTGTCTCCCTCACAATAGTTGAGTGAGTCACGGTTAACTCCCCAACCCCAGCTGGGACAATCGGATTCTGGGAATATGAAATGTGAAACCAGGCATCATGGAGACAGAACGTAGGGCAAACCCTCTTGCCTCTCCCATGCTGCTCCTGGGCCCAATAGAAGGATTTTACCTTCTTTTTTTTGGTTTTTTAAAATAAATTTATTTACTTATTTTATTTATTTTTGGCTGTGTTGGGTCTTCGTTGCTGTGCATAGGCTTTCTCTAGTTGCAGAAAGCGGGGGCTACTCTTTGTTGCAGTGGGCGGGCTTCTCATTGCGGTGGCTTCTCTTCTTGTGGAGCACAGGCTCTAGGCGCATGGGCTTCAGTACTTGTGGCTCGTGGGCTCTAGAGTGCAGTAGTTGTGGCGCACGGGCTTAATTGCTCCATGGCATGTGGGATCTTCCTGGACCAGGGCTCGAACCCATGCCCCCTGCAATGGCAGGTGGATTCTTAACCACTGGGCCACCAGGGAATTCCAGGATTTTACCTTCTTGAATGTTCTGGGAGGACACTTACCACCCTGGTGCTCTTCTCTGCCCATGCGGGACGCACCCCGTCTGGGGGACGAGATCTTCAGCCGTCCAGCTGTTCTGTCACTGGTGAGTGAACTGAACAGGGGGTAGGAAGCTCATTGTCCTCTAAAGGCCAAGCTGCACTCTCCTTGGCACGATCTGATTCTTGGGTTTATTTCTCTCAGTTGGTTCAAGGCTCAGAGGGGAGATAGGTATTATCAACTCCAACAGAAAGAGCCTTTCCGGCTGAGTTACACTGAAGGCACCGCTCTAACCAGAAAGATGCAAGCTCTGCCTCTGAGATCTGGGCCTGTGCTGGCTCTTGACTTCACCTCTCCCCTGGATTCTGTAACACACCCTGGTGTTTATTCAGGAGATTCTTTTTGGCACTGAAGTCAGCCAGAATCAATTTCAGTTTCTTGCCATCAGAGGAAACTGTGGTGAGGAAAATGTTACTTGTTTACCCAATCCTATTGCTTTTGCCTGCAGGGCGTACAGCTAGACTGTAAGAGGAACTTGTGTGACCAATTCTGGCCAATGGAATGTGGGCAGAAGTGATGGACTGACCTGGCCCCTAAAACTCCCACGTATTCCTCCATGTTTCCTATTCCCAAAGAGGAAGAAGCCTGGATCTCCAAATGACTATATGGCACAGAGACCCTTTGCTGACCTGCTTTAGACTGAGACGTGAACAAGATACAAGCCGTTGTTCAGGTTTAAGGGAAGTTTATTACAGTGCTTAGACTACCCTGACTAATTTGAAGGCTATATTTCCTGTTTGGTCTTATTTTGAATGCCCATTTACTATCTCCCTAAGTGGATGACAAAGTTTTCAAGGGCAAGGACCATGCCTTTGACCCCAACACCTAGCCAGTATGCAGCACGCAAGCTGGGTGATTTACTTTCATTATTGATAATGATGATATAGTACTGTTTCCTTGAACTAAATTATATCTCAAAGGTCTGAGCATATCAGTGGCATTTCCAAACCAGAGCCATTTATTCTCAGGGAATGGCTTATTCTTTGGGGAACTCTAGCTCAAGGAGATAGGAGTGTATTTTGACAAAGAGAAGCACTGTGTCAAAACTGGGAGAATGAAATTGACTGCTTTGATTTTATTTTAAGCTATCTGATCTGTAAGACATATCTAAGAGTCAAGCTGCTCTCCTGGTTTGAATTCTGCAGCTATGCATTTCTACTGTATTTGCCATCTCTTCCTGGGTGTCTACTTGCTACCAGTTAATATATATGCTAGAAACAAAAGGAAGATGGTGTGTCTGCAAGAAAAAGCCTTGGGTGTATCTCCACAGACACGGGCTGGGTTCACTGATCACACTGATTTGAAAAGCAAACATTCCATCTTGAAAAAAAAGAATCAAGCTGTGTCACTAAATATGGCATGTAATCAATCACCGGACCCTTGATGTTTTACACAGCTACCGCGACTGCCATACGAGTGAGCATTTAACGGAACATTTATCACTAATAACAAGCACAATGGTAGCTGTGGGGGGGAATCAATGAATAAATGTTACATGGAGAAAGGTTCTGCTATTAACCCATGTGGTACCCCATCCTCCTCTTGCTTCATCTTGAACTGCCCTCCACATCTCTTTTCACACTTTGTCCAGACTGGATTTCCTTCTACTGTACCCCACTTTTTCTTACTTTTGACCTTTCCACCTCTACTTCCTCCTTTAGGTGAATTCCTGCTCATTTCTGATGGTCATCCTTCACTGCACTGAAGCTCCATGAAGGCAGGGACCTTATTGCATAATGGGGTAGCTGACACTTAGGGAAGGACAATCAGCATTTGATCAATCACTGTTACCTTGGCTCCACCTCTTAGTAGCTGAGTGAACCTGGTCAAGTTACTTAAGTTCTCCTTGCCTCAGTTTCCTCACCTGTCCAATGGGGAGAATAATAATACTTCTAGGATAAGTGAGGATTAAAATAGGTAAGATAAAGTGCCAAGCATGGAGCTTGGCATGTGTAGATGGCTGCTGTTATTACGTAGTAGAACCTTTGGAAAGTCTTCTAAGGATGTGGCAAGAAGCTAGGATGGCCTCCAGGGAAAGCCAGAAGCAACTGAATGCTGCCAGCAACCACTGAAGAGCCCGGAAGTGGATCCTTCCCCAGTCAAACCTTCTGATGAGACTGCAAATTCTGCACCAACACAGAGACTGCAACTCTGTGACAGTCTAGTGAGCAGAGGACACAGCTAAGCCATGCCCAGACTCCTGAACACACAAACTGTGAGACAGGAAATATCTCTTGTTTTAAGTTACTACATTTTGGAGTGATTTGTTATGCTGCAATAAATAATGAATACAGTTTTTCTCCAGCACTATCACAGTCTGTAATATTCTCATTTATTGATTACTTGTTTATTGGCTATGTTGACCCTGACCACTTGAGCTCCATGAGGTCATGGACCTTGTCTTGTTTAAAGTTTTATCTCCCAGCTACTAATTCAGTGCCTGGCACATGGCTGTTATGCACTAATTAGTCACTTATAGATACATTTTTAATAAAATAATGAATTACAAAGAGTGATGTGCCTGTAAATGTTTAACAGCACATGTGCCTGATTTGCAGCGTTTGTCAATTTTGGTGGTTTAAATACTCTTACCATGGCTGATTTCAAGCTACCATGATGTCACAGAGTACATAGTTGGAAAGTGGTATACACAATCAGTTATTATGAGCTGGTAAGAGTTGGCTCCAGCTTATAAACTGTGCTTTAAGGTTCAAGGAAATCTGTAAGAGTCTTTTTCAATAAATCCTTTTGTTGTCTAACATTGCAGGTATTGTTAATGAGAAATATTAATATGAGATTTATGGGAAAGAAATAAATTGTAATGCAATTTATTTATTTATTTACTCATCAGCTTTGCCCGGATAGGCTGAGACTCCTTGTGATATGGCACCTGAACAGGGACCACATTCTTCTGCACCTGACACCTAGTCTATAAATACTGCAAGCAGATTGGTGAAAACATTATCTGGAGCAGAACAAGTTGTTGTCTGTCTGGAGTTTGATTTATCCACTCTGGCCACATAACACTGGGGAAAGGTAGTCCATAAATCCAGCAGGAACCGTGTACATCCCCTTGTAAAAGGTGCCCTTTTCCCACTGCAGACAGCGAGTGACATTCCTCCATCTTCCTATGCAACATGGCGAGTTGGGTTTGACTTGTGTTTGTCTTTAGGCCTCCTTTTACTTTGCTGCTCAGTGCTAATGTGAACGTTCAGGTGCTTGGCTGTCATCTGCTGTGTTTTCATTTCGGCTGGGGTAAGGATAAAGAGAAGGCATAGCTCATTTCCCCACATTTACTGGTTGCTGACAAAGCCAGCAGGGTGGGGAAGCAGCAGGGGAAATAAACACAGCCTCTTAGACACATGAGGTTGGAATAACCTAAGTGATAGATTTCAGGTTGAGGGATACCCAAATCAAATAAAACATTTCCATGTGAAGTGTACTTCTTCTGATGTTACTGATGAGTCACGGCAAATAAAATGCCAAAGGCATTCATAACGTACCTGGAAAAATCACACCCTTCAGACCCAAGGTGGTAAATATTTGACATTCAGGTTGATTCCACTGAAACATTTATATAGTGTCTACTAGGTTCAAGTAACTCTGCGAGGATGTGATGAATGATACAGATGCTGCTTTCAGTCCATTTTTAGATAAATGAACAGAAAGCAAGTAGATAAAGTATGATGAGATAAGTGTTATTTGAAGTGTACCAATTAAGGTCTGTGAGAAGGGGGTCAGGACATGGGGTGCTCAGGAAGGCGATATGAATTTTATTTAATATTTACTGAGCACTTACGACGCATTAGGCATTGTGCTAGAGAGTAGTAACGAGTAAAGGGAGACAAATCTGGTGCTAGGTAATTCCCAGGTAATTTCAGCAGAATGAGACGGGAGTAAGAAGAGTGCTGTGGTTATTGCAAAAGAAAGGTCACTTAGCCCAGACCTTGGTGGGGGGGAGGAAGGAGACGTTCCTGCAGAGGAGAATCTCCTACGATAGGATTAGAAATGGGGTCTTGATGTGGAAGTGAATTTCTGTGGAAGAAGATGAGAAGCTATTAATCCTAAAACAGTATTAAATTCAATGGTTTAATCAGAACTGAAGACTGATTCTGATTCTGGGCAGGACACCCTGGGAACAAGAAGAAGTATAAAATATATTCCCTACTTTCAAGGAACTCATAGCTTGGCTGAAGGTAAAACATGTATAAGTGGCTCCACAAGGCACCAGGTAGTGTGTGCTGCACATGTATGCAATAGGTTCGGATGTGAACGGTGCAGCTGGGAGGGCTACTGTGGTTTTTAAGTGGCTTCAGGATAACGCAGGCCGGAGCTGAGCTTCGAAGGAGGCTGTGAGGGCAGAGAATTCGGAGGGGAAGAGGAGCCTGAGCGCCAGCATGGAGGTCCAGCTAACACAGGGCCACTAGTGCGGCTGGAATCAAGGCTTGTGATGAGAAGAGACACAACCTATTGTCTCTTGAAAGTATCTCAGACATCGTCTAGCCCATCCCACCTTCAACGAGCTCCCAGCCTGAGGGAACAGACTTAGGGAATCCCAAGAAGCATATGGTTGGTTTGGGGCAGATCTGAACATGCTAAAGAATTGCTTGGTTTAATCTGTTTGATTGAGACAAGGAAGTGCAGACGTCTAAAACTTGAAGGAAAATAAAATTAAATGAAAGTGCTCTTTCTCTATCGTTTTTATATATTTTCACAGTCACTGTTTACTGTGTTAGCCTGTTTCTTCTAAACTTTTGGCCTTGAATTGCCATGGCAACATTATGCCCAGTACATAGTAGGTGCTTAAGACAGACTGTCTCAGTCAGTGCTTCTGGAACTTGCTTGTATCAGAATTCCCTGGTGGGTGCATTAAAACACAGATTTCAGCCCACTTCGAGGGCTTATGGTTCATGAGGTCTGGAGTAGGGCCTGAGGATGTGCATTTTCGGAAAGTTTCTGGGAGATGCTGACGCTGCTGATCTGAGGACCACGCTTTGATCAGCATCGTTTGGAATGAACACTTGATGAAATGCAGGTCAACGAGTACCCTTATTTTAACTTAAAACTCACCTGTTTATGATGCAATTTAAATGAAAAACAGAAACATAGTTTACCAAAGTTTCTCCATGGAATTTTCCTTTTTTTTCCCTTTCTAGAAAAACTGTACTCCCAGTAAGACATTAACTAACACTATGGTTGCCCCTCGAGCCTGCTTCATCTTCTGGATGTCTCCTTTGGATGTTCTCCCTCAATTTTCATGGACCAATGACAGAACTTGTCATGGTCCCTGCAACATGGCCCTCCTCTCGGAGGCATCACCTCAAGCTGAACGCCTGGGAGCTGTCCTCAGCTCTTCCCGCTTTCACTTCAAAGAGCCCATCATCAAGTGTTAATGATGTCGCCTCCCCAGCCTCTCCTGAGTCCGTTCTCTTTCCTCTGTCATCCCTGTTGTCACATGACTTCGAGTCCTCATCTTTTCTCACCCGAGTTACTACAACAGCTTTCAGACTGGTTCCCTCTGCTCTCTTCCAGACCCCTCTCCACCCAAAGCCAGATACAGTGAGCTGTCTAAACTGCCACTTGACCACAGGACCCTCCTCAAAATGCGTCAGCAGCCCTTCGGTAGCTACAGGATAAGCTCCAAGCTCCTGAGGCGTAGAAGACACCCCCGCCCTGGCCTGATCTCCTAGCGCTCCTCACTCACAGCGCTGCACCCCTGTAACGCCGGGCTACCTGCAATCCCAACACCTCGGGCTCTTCACTCCTTGACACCTTAGCTCATGCTGCGCCCCCTGCCTGGGAGGCCCTCCCCACCCACGATTCCCTCCACCCCCTTGGAGAATTACTCGTCCTTATAAACCTTACTTAGATGTGTTTCCCTCCTAAAGCTTTTCTGCTCTTCCCAGAATCACTCCTTCCTCCTCTGCATTAGCCCTGTGTGTATGTCATGGTGAATGCTTTTTTCTTGGTTGACTTAATGACACAGCAATGTTCGCTTCACATGTCTGTCTCTGTGATTAAGCTGTTAGGTGCCCAGTGTCAGGTTCATGAGTCAAGCACAGGGCACAGTGGAAGTGAGCTCTAAATGCCGTCAAGCTTTTGGTCCTAGAGGCTTTCATACCTTCTGTGGTAGGCAGAATACTGGCCCCCAAAGACGTCCATGTCCTAATCCCTGGAACCAGGGAATATGGTACCTTATGTGGCTAAAAGGACTTTGAAGATGTGATTGAGTAAAGAATATTGAGAGGAGAAGATTATCCTGGATTATCCGGGTGGGTCCAAAGTAATTACAAGGGTCCTTATAAGAGGGAGGTGGGAGAGCCAGAAAAGGAGATGCAACAATGGAAGGAGAGAGAGAGACAGAGAGAGACAGAGAGAGACAGAGAGAGAGAGAGAAACAGAGACAGAGAGAGACAGAGAGAGAGAGAGAGAGAGATTGGGAGGGAGGGAGGGAGAGAGAGAGAGAGAGAGAGAGAGAGAGAGAGAGAGAGAGAGAGAGGCTTGAAGATGAAGAAGATGGTACACTGCTGGCCTTAAAGATGGAGAGATGGAGGAAGGGACCATGAGCTAAGGAACGCAGGTGGCCTCTAGAAGGTGGGAAAGGCAAGGGGACGAACGTTTCCCTAGAGCTTCCAGAAGGAATCAGCCCCACTGACACCTTGAATTTACCCCAGTGAAACTCATTTTGGACTTCTGACTTCCAGAACTGTAAGATAATAAATGTGTGTTGTTTAAGCCACAGATTTTGTGGTCTTGCTATGGCAGCCGTAGGGAATGGATACAGCTTCTCTGGAGAGCGCTCATCAAGCATCCTGCAGAGCCAAGATGCTCGCCAGCCTCCCTGCCCCATGTGGTGCTCATTGTCACCAGCTGCCACCTTCATTTCACTCCCAGCTGCCCCCTTCCCAGGACTGCCCACCTTCCCAGAATAGCATCCACTATCTTCCCTCTGGAAAATATTTCCATTTCAATCCTTTGAAGCGTAACGTCAACCAGACCTTTCCTACAACTCTGTCCAGCAGGAAGAGGAGATGAATTTCTTCCCATCTACAAAGTGGTGAATACCAGTTCAGTTTATTGGAGAGTTTTCTCTTCAAAATATACGGTTTTCAATATGTCAGTCACTTTCCGAGTATTCATTAGAGCCGTCGATGGAAGCAAGGACCCTGTCTCTAACTTACTCCTGCCATATCCCCGACACCTGGCCCTCTGAGACATGGAGGCCCCAAAATACTGCCTTTATGTGGCCACTGGGTTACACTCTTTGAAAATAAATTGAATTCTAAACCCCCCGGGGAAAAATCACACAGCCATCCCAGTGTCTGGTGCTCTCTGTTAATATTTGACAAATGAATAAATCAAAGGATGGTGATGCGGATCACTACGCAGAAAACTTGGCCTCAGGGATGCTCTTCCGGGTTGCAGCAGTTGTGGGTCCAAAGGCAGGGCCTGGGCAAGGTTGGATGGGCTGAGCTGGTCTCCAGGAGGCTGGGTTGTGCAGAGTAGGGCACGGTGACAAGGCTCTAGCTTTCCAGGAGCGAGCAGGGAAAGTCCTTCCCCGTTAGAGAGACATCCATGCCAAGGGAGGCGTGGCCTTCTCTGATGCTGGTGGGGTGAGCTCTCCCCCACCTCATGGCAGATGCCCCAGGGCAGGTCCCAAGCCCAGGCTCAGCTCTTGGCCTGTCACAAATCCTGACTGTATAAGATGCAAGGGGGACCGGTAAAGGTGGGACAACCCAAGGCTCAGCAGTGAGGTCTGGATGGGAACGACCTTTCAAAAAAGAAGAGAGGGCCAGGGAATGTTGCTCAGACAGGCCTCAGCAAACCCGTCTGGGGGCTGCCTCAGGTGACCCTGGGGAGCCATAGGTGCCACAGTATAAAATCGGGAAACTGGTATCCCTGTCATCTGCCAAGCAGTCTCCGAAAGCAAATAGCTTTTCTTGGGTTTCGATTTATTACCTTCTAAAATGTCATTCTCTGTATGGGTAATAAAAGATAATACGTTTTATGGTGGCTCCTTATGTTAAGGTTTTACAAAATCTGTTATTAAATTATCTGCATAGAATCTAAATGAATCTTACTAGGTGACATGGAATAGCAAGGGTTTTTTTTTCCTTTCCTGTCTCCCAGATCAAGTGCAGTGAGAAGGGAGGCACTCTCTGCATGTTTTCTAATCACACAGCAGAAGGTAATGCTTTTAAGGTCAGACTAAAAACTGAGTTCTGCTGTGTAATCGGCTTCACAAAGATACATACTGATCAAAACGTCCAGAAAATTCAATCACTGACTCCCAGTGACAAAAGCACGTGAGCCCACCGAGGGTTGGAGGATGTTTCTAAAATTAGGTTCTAAATGCTTACGACTTGGAGCCATTGCGGCTTTACCACCTTTGCCTGCTCTTGGTTCTCTGCATGTTAATGGCCTTTTGCCCGTTAATTTCAGGCGCTTAATCAGTGTCACCTCCTCCCCTTAGACAAGCACAGTCTAGGCGGCCTTTGTCAAGCTTGATCCATCCAGCTTTCCTAGAGCCTGCTCCCATGCAGATGTGATCTCTTAATGGAATCTGCCATCCAGGGTTACTTTTCATCAGTATTATATGTTTTCTCTGAAGCCAAATGCATTTTTATGCAAAGCTTACTTCGCTTTAGAGTTCTATTGCTGTAATAATCCCAGGTAGCTTTAGAAACAAAGGACCCCACTGAGAGAGTAGCGAATCGGCCACTGACACCCCCCCACTCCACCCGAGGACAGGAAAGCGATCCAGGATAGTCCTTTTACACGTCATTGGGTTATCCTCTTTGAAGATGGATTGAACTATTTCTAAATCATCCGAGGAAAAATCACACAAGATGGATTCCGATTATGCCACTGCTGTTGTTCCAAAAACGAATTCATATTACCAGGGAGAAAAGGCAACAAGGATAACCCGGCCGTGGATTCTTCTGGAAGGCTCTCCTGTCACTTCCATGCCTGGCACAGTGCGTCCTCTTGCTCACCTTCCTCCCGCATTATTTGGACGAGACCACCCAGCATCGTGATCTCCTGCCCCATTCGCACGAGGCGGCCCTTTTGTGATCTTGGCTGCATCATTCATTTTGGTCTTGAAACCGTCTTGGCTCGGCTGACAAGAGCTGAGCCTATTAACACCCTTGCATGTTAGCTGAGCAAGGAACAAGGAGTCAAATGTTATGACTTAACATTTGGTCTTGCCCTTTGCCGGCCCAGTCTCGCAGACAGCCAGAATGTTGATAAAGACAAGTGTGTTCTTCCTCACAAATAATAAAACCCGTGAACATGCCCTTGGAGGGCTCCTTTCCATTTTATTTTTTAAAAATAACAATAAATAGAGTGCTCTGCGTTGCCTCCAGCTCCTCTCCAGTGCCCTTTTCAAAGTAGAGGGGAATTGAGCTCTGTTGCCTATAGAGATGTCCTAGAGGGAATCCCAGAACCTCAGCTCAGGTCCTGGTGGGGGTCAGACCTCAGCCCTGGGACGAGACCACACCTCTGTGCCTCGTGCTCCCCCCTGGCTCTAACCCCAACCTATGGGCGCCCTCTCTGCTCTAGGCCACAAGTACTCATTCCTTACCAGTCCAGCTGGCTCCCATTCAGACCGTCAGTCATTATTAATAATCATGGCTACGTCCCTCATTGAGCACTTGCTATGTGCTGGAAGTGGTGCTGAACCCTTCGTGTGCCTTGCCTCTGCCGATCCTCATGACCCACACCCCCTTAGGAGGGTAAGACTGTAGCTCCCACTGTATAGGTGAGGATTCTGTTGCCCAAGGACACACAGCTCTTACGTGATGGAGCTGGGACCGGAACGCAAGTTCTTGGGTCCACAGCCTACGCTCATAACTGCTACACTCTGGGGTCCCCTCATCACCTCATAGCCTCTCTTAGTGGTAGCCCATGGATTCCATATGGGAACCCATTTCCCATCTGTTCACACCAGCCCTGGATGGGTTGGGCTTGGAAGGATCGGAGCTTCTTTCAGATCAGTCACCAGGTGTGGGCAGCTCTTTGGACACTCTCCACCAAGTCACTAAATGTCTGCCTTCTTGGAGACCCCGGTATTCCCACAGCTTCATTTCTCCCTACCTTACTGATTCTGACAACTTCAATTACCACCTGTCTCTTTTATGTCCAAATCTCTCCTAATTCCCAAACACACACTTCTAACTGCTTGCCTGACATTTCCACCTGAACGTTTCACAAGCACTGCAAATACAGCATGTCCCAAAGCAAACTCAGGATCTTCCGAGCCAAGCACACTCCCTCCCTGTCCTGGTTTGTGGTGGCCTCCTCCACCCAGGCCACCGTACTAGAAGGCCCTGGTACCCTCTCTCATCCCCTCTGACTCTCTCTTAAAAAGGAATCTCACATTATCCCATTCTCACTATTCCCACTGCCCTTGTCTGAGTGTGGGTCACTGTGTCTCGCTTTGACTGCTATTTCCTGAGACAGCAGAATACAAACTTTGGAGCAATTTGGGAAGGAGTTATAGGGTGCAGGAAGGTGGAAAGAGGTCCTGGTTTAGCAGCATCATGACACTGATGGAGGGAAGGCCACCTGGACCAGCCCAGCATATGGTGCACCAGCAGCTGTAACCACTGGCCAGTGGGAGATTTTATATATATATATATATACATAGCTGAGATTTTTTTATATATATATCTATCTGTTTAAAAGTCTATCTCTATACCTATCTATCCATCCATCCATACACACACACACACACACACACAATGTTTACAATGGTTAGGTCAGTATGATGGAATTACAGATACATATTCTTTTTTCCTCCCTGTTTTGGGTTATCTATATTTACTATTTTTTCCTACTAGAAAAATGTATGGCTTGGGTTACGAGGAAATACATTTTAAAAGTTACAGTGTTAAAAAAGAAAAACGACAAAATAAACACAAAACCTCTTCAAAGTGATGCTTATGACATCAGATCTATACCCTCAGAATATTTTTTTTTTCCCTTTTAAATTGTATTTTGGGACCAATGGAGAAAAACGTATTAAGCCAAGAGCTGTGTAAAAACCAGAAAACATCAGTATAAAGACAGAGAGACGGGGGCTTCCCTGGTGGCGCAGTGGCTGAGAATCCGCCTGCCAATGCAGGGGACACGGGTTCGAGCCTTGGTCTGGGAAGATCCCACATGCCGCGGAGCGACTAGTCCCGTGAGCCACAATTGCTGAGCCTGCGCATCTGGAGCCTGTGCTCCGCAACAAGAGAGGCCGCGACAGTGAGAGGCCGGCGCACCGCGATGAAGAGTGGCCCCCGCTTGCTGCAACTAGAGAAAGCCCTCGCACAGAAACGAAGACCCAACACAGCCAAAAATAAATAAATTAAAAAAAAAAAAAAAAAAAAAGAGACAGACATTGGCTGCGCGCTGTCCTGCTCAAGCAGCCTGACCTGCCCACGACGCTGGCCGCGGTCCCCCCCCCCCCGCCCCCGGAGCCAAGCATCCTGAGACTCTGCCGCTCTCCTTTCACTCACATCTCAGCAAGCCCTCCCCCCGCCCCCGGGCTGCAGGTGAGAACCTGAGACTCAGAGAGGGTTCATTCATTTATTCCTCAAATGTTCTCTGAGGGCCATGAGTTTGTTTAGCTGGTGGGGATAGAGCTGCAGACAAAAGTCACAAAGACCCCACCCCCCCCACCATGGAGCTTATCTTCTAGGTGAGGAGACAGATTGTAACAAAACCAATAGAGATAGATGCTATGCTAAAAAATTAAGAAGGGGGATAGAGAGTTCTGGAGTGAGGGCAGAGGCTCAAAGAAGGTCACATCTGATCAGAGCCATGAAGAGACCAAGGAGGAGCCACAGAGATACCCTGGGAGAGAGCAATCCAGGCAGATGAGTTAGCAAGTGCAAATGTCCTGAGGTAGAGGCACGTGGGATGGATAGTTAAGTCTGAAATATTTTAAAAACACTGAAAGTAATTCTTGAGGACTGACTTCTGACATTCTTGCTATTCTGCTCTATTGATATTCAAGGCAGTGAGCACCTATTTAAAATAGAAGCAAATGCTGGAGATGTAGTTTTGGATAGATGACTTGACTATAAGCTTTATGAGGGCAGAGACCATACCTGCCTTCCAAATGTCCCATATTCATTTGTTGGATGGACGAATGAATATAGTTGTGATTTTTATAAAAGAGAAAAAGGTTTTCATCAACTTACAAAAAATAAAAAGCATGTTTCATTCAATGCCAGCTGAAATCCAATCTGCCCAAATTTCATTATAGACCTAAAAATCAAAGGCTGGGATTTTAACAACATAAAAGTATTTAAAAAATAAACAGAATAAATGACACCTTCTTTGCGGAATGCACTTTTCTTTCTTTTATAAACATTGACTCCCACAAACAGAGATCTGTCATCTAACAGGGACGCTAAGTGTTGCTATTTGGCCCAGCAATCAACGCAAACATTTGGCAGTTCTCAGACTTATTATAGTCAACTCCAACCCCATGGAACTTTTAATAAGAGAGCGTAAAAGAAAAGGTAAAGTAATGAAATGGACAGAAATGAAAACTGGGTGGTGCACTGATCTCAGACTTAGGACCTCCCCAGACCCAATTTAATCAATTACCAAGTTGATCAATTCCACCCCCTTAAGTTGTTTATATCCATCCTCTTCTTTCCATTCCCATTACTTCTCCTTTAGTTGAAGGCACAAAAAATAAGCCTCTGTGGTCTCCCTGAGTGCCATCTCACCACCTCAAGTGCATTTTCATGACAATTATCTTTCTAACGCTCAACCCCGCTCACTCTGCTGCTGTGCTCTAAACCTTTCCACGGCTCCTTATTGCTGCCAGGATCCTGTCTAAGCTCTGGGGCTTGGCACTTGAACGCCCTTGGAGATTTGTCCCCTTCTAATTGCATTTCCTACCACGCCTCCCCTCATTCGTTATCCCAGCAATACTTAATCGCTGGCCATGGTTTCTTAACCCCGCCAGGTTCTCCTCACCTCTATGCCTCCGCAAACACTGTTCCCATTGCCTAGGACGGCTTCCATCCACGTGTCTCCCAGGCAGGCACCTACTCATCGGTTAAGTCTTAGCTCCCACGTTACTCCTCTGTGAAGCCTATTCGGATTCTGCCACATCTACTTTGGAGTCTACTTTTCTGCACTCACACTGTGCCTTATTCGTGCTTAGGTTTAATAAATACCCACCTTATCACTATTGCACATTTAGCTCCCTGCTAGCCTGTAAGCTTCTCAACGGCTGTGACTCCTTGCCCATCAGTATAGTTCTTGGACATCAAAGATGCCTAATAAATACTTAAAATTGGAAAGAATGATCGAGTGTGACTTCAGCCTTAGGAAACTCGGAATCTTGGTGAGTAACAGTCCCCTGGACCAGCCAGGATCCACCTCCGGCTGAGGTCGTAATAACGAGGTGTGGAGATGGTGTGGCCTTCAGAATCAGACAGCATGAGATGCAGCCCTGTCCCAGCCCTTACTACCCGTGTGGACCTGGACAAATCACTTAGCTTTCTCGGTGCTTCCAATACCGCCTCTGAAAATGGGTATATCATCATCTACCTTGAAAGGTTGTCGTGAGGATTAAGGAAGAGGATGCCTGCAAAATGATTAGCACATCATGAAGGGAACACCACCACCTAGCTGCACGTGTTGACTGTGGACGAGTTACTCTCACTTTCATCATTTGTAAAAGAGAGGGAATAATAGTATCTACCCCACAGTGTTGTTGGGAGGACTAAATGAAATGATACATGCACAAGACCCAATAGTGAGCATTTGTTGAGCATTTATTATTACTATGATTGCACCCAGGATGCTCTCTTACTGGACCGCTTATCACTGTGAATTGTGCCATATGTTTACAAAGCTGTAAGCTGTTAGGAGCCAGGGATCACTGATGTCTCTTCATTGTCATATCCGTGACACCTGCCTATTGTCAGGCGTACAGCAGATGTTCATTAAACACTAGCAGACCAGTGCCTACCCAAACGTCTACTGCCCTCTGTCTCTCCAAACTGTACCTGCCCTTGAGGGCTTGGCTCAAGGGTCCCTCACATCCTGAAGGCGGTCCCTACTTCCTACTGTAGGTTATCTGCTTTTGAAACCTACAACATTTGCATGTCTCTCACATCTTCCCTGTAATATATTTCAGCCTGGAACCTACAATGGTTATTTACATTTCAGCTGCCCTGAAAGATGGGGTGTGCCCGTGTAACCACGTGCCCTTGACAAGCTCTCAATCAGCCAGACACTCACTGCTGGTCTGTACCCTGGAACCCTCAGTCCCAGCATATTTTACCATCCAGAAAAAGGCCCTGTGGCTATGAGTAATGGATATTTTACAGGGTCTGAGCAAATCAAGAATGGCTGGACATTCTTCACCATGAAGGAACGGGTGGCCAGGGATATTTTCACAGATACACCATTTAAACATCATCATAATACTGTGAGAAAAAAATCTACTCAAATCCACCCAGCATAGCTCTCTGCAGTATTGAAGACTGCCTCTGTTCAAGCCAGAGGCACCCACATTAAAAATAAATGCTTAGTCGGAGAATATTTAATGGCATGGAAAATGTTTCTATTACATTGTTGAGAGGAAAAAGCAGGTAACAAAACTGTATGAACACGGAGATCCCATTTTTGTAAGAAATGGACTTATCTATACGCAATTTTTAAATAGGGCAGGAGAATTACGTATAGCAAGATATTAACAGCAATCATCTCTGACTGGTGTGGTTATGCAATTTTAATTTTATTCTTTGTGTTCTTTTCTAATTTTCTAATTTTTTACAATAAACATTATTTAGTGGTCGGAAAAAGAGTAAGTTTTATCACCTGAACTGAAATATAAGGTCAAGGTGATTTGGACATTTCTATGCGATTTTGGGGGGGAGGGGAATGGATCACAAGGCGTGTGGTACTGGATGTGGCCTCTTGCTCTTCTCTCCTCCTCATGTCCTAGGCTCCAGTGCAAAGCCAAGAGTCCCAAGACCCGGGCTTTGCTTGAAAGCAGACAACCATTTCCTTGAACCGAGAAGTGACGGCCATTAGCAATTCTAACAGGGGCGTCTGTGCGGCCCTCCCATTACAATAGAAAAAGCACATTAAGTAAAGGACACAGGCCTCGAGGCGGCTCTCTAAATGTCAGCGTGCAGCCCTGCACGTTTATATCTCAGCAAACACGCAGGCTTCTCCAGAGAGCCTGGCCGACAGCTGGTTGGGGTGCGAACCAAGAATTCGACTAAATGTTAATTGGCCTTGAGGTGTGACATGGGGGTCCTTTAAAGGCTGTGCTGGGAAACTTCGTCTTTTCCCAGCTTTGCTTCCTTTAATGCGGTCATCCATAAGTCATGAGGAGGATCTGGCCAGTAAGCACAGGAGGAGCAGAGCTGTTTAACTCTTTCCTACCCCCAAAGCATCCATTATCCACATGGTATTCTGTGCCTGTGAAAGCACCACGAGGTCTAATGTTTGGATGGAACATACCCATACGTATTAGGAGTCCCTTATATTAGTTTCCTGGGGCTGCTGTAACACGGCACCACAAACTGGGTGGCTTAAAGCAACAGACATTTATTGTCTCACAGTATTTCAGTCCTTTTTATGGCCACATAATGCTCCATTGTATGGATCTACCCCATTTTACTTATCCACTCATCAACAGATGGACATTGGGTCGCTTCTACTTTTTTGGCTATTATGGATAATGCTGCTATGAGAACTCATGTACACATTTTCATGTGGACCTATGTTTTCATTTCTCTTGTGTATATACTTAGGAGTGGAATTTCTAGGTCATATTATCTGTCTTCTTTTTTTTTGATGTAGGCATACAAATTGACCTCTTTAAAAATTACTCTTCATGGATTCGGGTTTTGTTGTTTTTTTGGATTGGGGTTTTAAAACTGGAGTTCATGGACACCCCAGGGATGAATTTGGGACATCTCCTAACCTCAGAAATTGTATGTGAAATTATGGTTTCTTGTACATTGTTTCCTGGGGAGATGTTACATCAGATTCTGATCTGCCTGGTATGACTTGGTCATGGTTTGGGAAGAGAGGGAACTTATATGTCAAGACTCACTAGGAATCACTAAGTGCAGTTTCCAACCTGCAGATGAGAACACGGAGGGTGTAAGAGCTGAAGGAACTCCCAGTTCTGAGGCTGGTAAGTAGTGAGTGAGGTCAAGATTTGAGCCTCGGTCTGACCTCAGAGCAGCCTAAACGGTCAACCTCATCTAGACTGTGGGATTTGGTACCTGGTCTGGAGTCCCAGCTGCTACTTCTCACCAGGGTTTTTGAGGCACAGGCTTCCAAGAGGACACTGCAGTGAGGGCCTGGTGGGTCCTCTCCGCTTGGAGCCGTGCAGTCAAACGTGTCAATAATCAGACTGTAGACTCTGGATGCAAACTCAAGTGTATTAACGTGGCTTCTAAGCTCAGAGAGCTGGGTGTCCATGTCTGACATGTCAAGGGTGTGCACCAGAGGGAGGATAACGACAACAACAGCAATGTCACCATAGTGACAACGTCTGCTGCCATTTCTGGAGCATCTTCATTGAGCTAGGCACCCCTCATCAGAATCTTCAGGACGACACTGCACGGTCTGTATCAGTAGCATTCCGATTTCAAAACTGGAAAATCGAGGGGTATGGGGCCCAAGGGCGCTTCCTGGGAAAGGTATAGTTGCAGAAACTCTTGTACCTGGAGACTGGGCAGAAGGTCTCTGGAGATCCCAGTTTCTTCCCTAAATCCAGGACACCCAATTCACTCAAATCTGGGGCAAGATGGTTTGGGCTCCCCCATGCCAAGGTTAAGCGCTGAGAACTGCCCAGACAAGTGGGCAGCTACTCAATTAGCATGTATATAACTGGCATCTAGTAGGTCCTCAATAAATGTTTATCAACTAAATGAGTGAGTTGATCAAACAAATCTGGTCTTTTTGCCTTTAAACAATCTGCTTTGGTGATAAGAAAACAGTCACTGCATTAAAAACATGCAGCCTCATTTACAAATCTTGGATTTCTTTCTGCCTTTGTTTTATATTTAATTTTTTTATAGTTTTAGGAACGTTAGGTAGATTTCTATTTATATGGAAAAGCAGATTTTTCTTATGACAGCTCTGCGCCAGGAGCAGGATCCTGAGGTTGCATGTGGACTCCAAAGGCAAGGGTGCCACGGCTGATTAGCGATGTCCCCACAGGGGCAGGAGGGGCAAGCACGAGTAGGACCATCACAATAGCCAGTCTCCTTCCCCTGGTGGTTGTATGACCTCCTACAAGTTCCCTGGTTACCTCCAAGCTGGTAGATGGCTGGCCTGGTTCTCTTGCTGAGCGAGCGCAAGCCCCAACCCACTAAATTCCGACCATGCTGAGCGGAGCCACACCCACCGGCACTAGATCCTAGGGTCCAGGCCGTCTAAGAAATACATATGTTGGCTCCAGTTCATCTGATAGAATCTGTGTAACCAGCTCCTAGACACACTTCAACCTTCTCCCTTCTCCCCTACCTCTCCAAACTCAATGATTCAAGGTTCTTTCAGTGTCTAAATCTTTTTTATTCTTCAAATTTCTCAGCAGCTCAGCAACGTGTCACTGTGTTGTGCAGTCATAAAAATAATATTAATGTTACGTGGTGCGAGACAATGCTCATACCGCATTCTGTGGATGAAAAATATTGAGTGTGTCAACATGTTCAAGGCCTAAAAAGAGAGCTTCATCATTCAGCCTGCAGTGTCTGTAAGTACTGTATACATTTCAATTCTTTATGTGTGAAACTTAATGAGTTTGGATTCTTTGCCTCATTGGTCATAGCGCTGGGAAATAAAACAAAGGGAGAAGGCATAACTTTCCCACATTTAAACTTTAAATGCATCAGATCTTTAAAACAAACTAAACAGAAATGACCACTAAAATTTATAGGAGAAGTGATGTATGATTTGAATTTCCAAAGTATATTTTGGGTCTGTTATAAATTCTTCCAAATCAGGAATGCCATGTTTGGCTATTATACACGTCCGACAGCTTTTCTTCTGCCCATGTCCTGGAAAAACCCAGGAATAACACATCGTAACTGGTGAGCTAAGGCTAGAATATTCAATCCAACGGAACAGGGACTTATTGAGGTCCTATGAGGTGCCAGGCCCCGTGCTCAGCACTGGGGACTTAAGAGATGAATCAGACACCAATACTGTATCCATCCAGGTGAGATGAGATGGTTCAGAAGGAAGAGTAGGAGGGAAATGAAAGAAAATTTTAGGAAATGGAATCAAAAAGACCTAGTTATCAATTAGGGTAATGATAGTTATGAAAAGAGATAACACTATTGATCACTGAAGATAGGTGAAGCCGTGTGAACTGTCTAAACATTATCCTATTTGACCCTCACTGCACCCTGGGACAAGGATATCGCCACCAGCACCACACACACCCATTTTACAGACGAGAAAACTGAGGCTCAGAAACTTTATATGACTTCTCCAAGTTATTCCAGAAGCAAGTAACAGAGCCAGGATCTGCACACAGGCAGAATGACTTCTCAGCTCCATAGCCAGTGTGTGTATTTGATGCGATGAGCGAGGGGACACTTTCTACCTTGGGCACCTAAGTCGATGGAGTTAAGACCAACCATGGAATCAGGACGAAAAGAAAAAGCAGGGTTGGAGGACAAGAGTGTGGCCAATTTAAGGCTGAGTTAAAATTGAGAAGAAAGAGAAAGAGAGAATAAACTTTACCCCTGCTTCTCCTTCATAGTAAACTCCCTGTGCTGGATTCTCAGGGCAGATGCCAGCCTCACACTAGGGAGAGTCAGGCAAATATTTCTTGATTATGTGGTAGGTAGAGACATATGATCACTGTTACCTTGAAGAACTAACTCAGGGCCTGCTGTCTCCCTGTCAAGACCATTCTTTCAAATTTGCTTAAATTTAGGTTATTAGTCTAATTCAATGCACAGATCATTTAGGTGGTCGATATCTATTGCTTTAAGGGCCAGAATTCTTTAAAAAGGGAATAAAACCTTGGACTGATGCCAAGCTAAGGAAAATGAAATAAAGACTGTTCAAGCCTCCTCCAGCAGCAATTGTCAATTTTGTTTTTGTCCCTCCAAGTTTGAATCGGTATGAACTGCCGGGGAGTGATAATTTTCTGTCTTTTAATTCCCTTGCAGGTAGGACATTTAGATTTCTTGGCAGCAATATGATATTAAAGAATCCAGGGACTTCTCTGGCAGTCCAGTGGTTAAGACTTCGCCTTCCAATGTAGGGGGTGCGGGTTCAATTCCTGGTCAGGGAGCTAAGATCCCACATGCCTCAGTGGCCAAAAATCCAACACATAAAAAAGAAGCAATACTGCAACAGATTCAATAAAGACTTTAAAAGAGGTCCACATCCAAAAAAATCTTTAAAAAAAAAAAAAAGAATCCATACGGAGCAAATTGGGTGACGATTTCCTTTGGGAATTACTTCCAAACATTTTGGTAATTACACAAAGTGAAAAGGACTGTTACGTTTGTAGAAATATGTATGTGTTCACAGGGTATATTTTGGCTTCCTTTGGTAGGTGTTGTTCATTCATGCTGGCGAAAGATGTAGCTTCTCTGCTTTCAAACATTCAGTGTGGTTGCCAGCCTCTGAGTTGAGACCAGATGGTTGTTAGGAAAGGACGAAAGGGAACTTTCTGGAATTCTAGGATGGGTTTTGTCTCCTGTGCTGAGTCCTCCAGCCATCATTTCCAGTTGTCTCAGAATGTTGCCCTCATTTCTTCTCACAGCAGCTTCTTAGGGAGGGCAAGGCTCTCCCCTCACTAGAGCATGAGCGCCGTGAGGGCACGAATCCAGCTTTCCTCGGCTTTGTCCCCACCGCCTGGCTTGGTGCTGGCATGCTGTCCGAGCTCAGGAAGTGTTTGCTTAAGCAGCAAATCGGGACATCATCTCAAGGGGAGACACAGAGTCAAGGCCCTGAGATAAACGTCACCCCAGATGAGCCCTGAGAGAAACAGGAGGAGGTGGGCTTTAGAGGATGGGTGGGCAGACACAAAGGACTCCATGCGGCCCTTCTGCCAGCTCTCCAGGTCGTTGTGTGGCCACTGAGGGCGTGGAGACTCCGTTTGGCATGGTATGAGTCAGGACCTCATATGTCCTGGTCTCCTTTGCTTTGCTTTCTGGTCACAAGATGGAACTTCTCCCCACGCACTGGTACATTTTATAAGAAAACACAGGCCACACAGAACCACAGGCCTGAGTCTGAGAAAGGGAATGGCTGATAAGTTTAAAACCACTGGCTTCTGCAGAGAGGCAGACAGGCCGGAGGCCAGATGTCCAGACATCTTTGAGCACACCCCAAGTCTATATGAACAGAGGACGGAGCCCTGTTATCTTGGGAAGGAGATGATTAGGAATTGGAAGGATTTTTCTCCTTTGAATCTGATGAAAATTGGGAATGAGACTTTTGGAAAAAGTAGAACAAAAGTATATTTGCTGCATGTGTTATTATTTCATTCATCCAAGTATCTCTTGAATATCATTTCTAGAGAAAAAAGAGCGTCCAGTTCATAGCCCACAGTTCCCTGCAACTTGCCTAAAGTGAGTCCCTGGGGGGGGAGGACACATCAATTTCTCAGAGATGGCCCTGAGCAGACTGGCTTACAGGGACAATTGCTCAGTAAGTGACAGACCACGTGCAATGCGGCTGGCATCACAGTGGAATTGTGTGGGGCACAGCTGATTCGACTTGGAAGTCCAGGGAAGGCTTGGCGGGGCATGTAAGCTGGGCCTGAAAAGATGCATAGGAGTTCCTCAGGTGGACGAGGGCGGGAAGGGCACATAGACTGAAGGAACAGTGTGTGCACAAGACAGCATGAAAAAGCCTTGTATGTTTGTGGAATAATGTTACACATATTTGGCAGGAGTCTGAAGTCAGCAGAAAGAGGGAAAGGAGAGGAGGCTGGCAGAGTGGTTTGAGAGCAGATGTTGAAGACTTGGAGTTGATGCACTAGGCAAGATAGAGTTATCAGTATTTTTAAGCAGGCGAGGATGCTTTAGAAAAGGAGAATGTTCTGGAGGCAGCAGGAGGATGGTGGAGTCGGCAGCACGGAGAGGCAGTTATGAGACTCTGCAATGGTCCAGGCAAGAGAGGCGAGGGGCAGAACGAGGACAGAGGCTCTGACGGTGCAGAGCAGTGGACGCCTTTGAGAGCAGGTCATGAGGAGCTTCTGGGGGACGGACTGGGTATGAGGGAGGGGAGGGTGACTGAGGACCCTTTATAACTGCTTGAAAAGGCACCTTACTGAAACAGACACCGTCTCCTTAAGTTTGACCGTCAGAAGTTAGCAGGATGCATTTCTTTCTCCTGTGTCTTCTTGGTCCTTCCTGTCTATTAGCAACAAGGCATTCATTCATTCATTCATTCATTGCTGGTGCCCTTACTTGAGCCTAAACCCTGCCCCAGTCAGAAGTTGGCCAGATTTGCTTCCATTGTGTTCATCCCCCAACCCCAAACAACAGAGCCAAAGCACATTGAATCACATCAACTAAGCTCAGAACAGGACAGGAGATTCATTGATAACTCCAGGACACATGTGGACGTTCATTATGCTTGGAAACTTCACAAATGAAGTGCAAACAAGTACTCACTGGGTTTGGAAAGACCCAGGAAGAAGGATCAGAATTTGGTCCTGTTCCCTCCTCCTAGGAGATAAGGGAATTTTCTCTCTACCACTCTCCAGTTCATCTCTACAAGAAATTAATATTTTTAAAGGCCAAACTCCTGGCTTCATTTTTCATCTTGACAGCTTCTGAAATGCAGAGAGATTTTGCATCGGATCGGCTTTTTTCCCCTTTGTTTTGGGGCGAGTTTCATTTCATTCCACAAGCACCTGTGTGCAGACCAATGAAACGTCTTTGAAATGAGCTTGTGAGAAGGGGATTCGATGAGTTAATGAGCCTGCTGCCTGCCTGTGAGCTGGGTGTGGGGGGAAGGAGACAGGATTCTCCAGGGCCGTGGGCATCCCTCCGTGTAGAACGGGGCAAATTGTTACTTTGGTTGCAGCTAGAGGCAACAGAATTTACAGGATCAGAACTGGTGCACATTTTCTTTTAAAAATTTAAACAAGTACATGTTTCTGTTTTATAAATCTTCAGTGTACCAGCTGTGCCATTTACTGGCTAAGCCTTCTGCCAGCGACTTTCCCTGTGCCTTGGTTTCCCCATCTGCACCTCATAAGTTCAGATGTTTCCTAGTTAATAGGCATGCCCTTAATTAAAGGGGCATTTGTTAATCTCTGATTTAGTGCCTCATGCCTTTTCTGGTTGCCCATGTTTCTTGGAACAGAGAGTTCGACCGATATGGCATTTCCTTCAAAAGACTCACAAGCTACTGGGGAAGTGGGGGAGGGTTCAGAGAACATGGTAATGAGAGCTGTGATGGAGACGACGTGGGCTTAAGAAAGCACGGAGGAGGGGCGTCTCAGCCAGCCCGGGAAGTCAGAGGTCACCTGGAATCCGATCAGGTTCAGTGAAGTGGAATCCGAGTTCTGGAGGACAAGCAGGGGTTGGTCAGATGGTAAATGGGGAAGCTGGTCACGACCTGGCATTCCAGGTGAAGGTGGAACAATAGCAAAGAGCCTATAATTTCACATGCAGGGAATGGCAGGTGGTGAGTGCCTTAGGGATGGAGTGAACATGGGGAAGTGGAGAGAGGAAAGGTGAGAGACTTGGGCAGAGGGTATCATGAGATGAGAGACAAGGGAACGGGGACATTTGTGGGTCTGAGGTTCCTCCTCTGGGATTTTGCCTCTGGAAGTGACATGCAAGGAGCCAGCAAGATGAGAAATGATGAACTTGATAATTAATATCTGAGCAGGTGACTGATAACTCTGAGGGCAGAGCACTATTGTAAAATGAACTGGAGACTGGGACTCCACCGGATCCTCTATCCTGCTTTACAAGACAGGACTATGAGGGCAAATCTCCAGCCTGCCTAGGGGCCTGCCCAGACCCCAGGCACAAAGGGCCCGCTATATTTGGATGGAAAAAATGAAAGGGGAAGAAAGAAGAATGGAGCTGGGATACTGACTTTGAGATGCAGGGATCTTATCTAACAGCAGACATGGCCCAAAGGAGGTTCCAGACCCACAATCATTTAGCAACTCATCCTCCTGTAAGAAGAATGAGTAAGGGGTTCAAAGAGGGGCAGAGGTCCCCATCCCAGCAGGCCACTCCTGTCCTATATGGAAGACATTCCCTATGCATTGAAATACAAGTTGTAGAAAGAGGAAGAACAGTCTCTCCCTTCTCAACGAAGGATGGGTGTTGGGAGAAATGCCTACCTTTCCTTCCACTGTGAGCAGAGGTGCCAATCATCAATTAGGCATTTGGCATTTCCTCCAGATATGGGAATGGCACTGTGGAACTGTCAGGCCAATAGACACACAACTTTGAGAATACAGTGCAAAAGCTACAGAATGAGAACTGGACACTGAAAGAAGAAAAATCAGACAAGGTACACAGAACAATAATAAACCAGAAAAGAATAAATCAGCTGAAAGCAGAGAAGAGGAGGGTGAATGCCCAGAGGTCCCCATGCAGCTGGAAAAAGTATAAGAAAGGAGGTGAAAATCCATCACCTTCACCCACCACATAAAGATTGCATTTCTCAGATGTCTTACTGCCTCGTCCGTTCTCTCAGGGAGTTTCCAAGTATTCATCCAAGCAGACAACAGGAGATGAACTAAATGTCACCAAATGTCCTGAAAGAGTGGAATCATTGTGATAAAGAAGCACTCTTGAGGACAGAGGGGGCCTGGTAATCAGTTCTCCAGAAAAGCTCTCTACAAGCAAGAAAAAAAGAAGAATGGCAGAGGGATGAGAATCCCAGGGAGGGATCTGAGATGAGGACTGTCAGGGCTGAAAAAGCAGTGTGTGCCGGCAACAGAGAAGAGGGCTTGGAGAACTCCAGTGCATGGTGTCGAGCAGGAGTCTGGGGTCAGGGTTCTTTGAGGAGGTCAATTTTAGCCAGAAACCAAGGAGGAAGCCTTGGGCCAGGTTTGACCTGTTTCTCTAAAGGCGAAGGGTCCGAGAAGGATCACTGGACCTGAAGGGTGTTGATGAACTGCAAACATGCAAAAATACCCTGACACTTGACAGGTTCAGGGCACGAGAGTGATGCAGGCAGAGATTCAAAGACACTGAGAAGTAACAGACAAAACAAGAGATTCCCTTTGCCATGGTGGCCCTATGTGGCATTCCATCTCTACCTGAGATCGCTTCTCACTGGAAAGAACAATTCACAGCATTCACAATGGGACTCTGAGGGAACTGGCCTATGGTGGACATGAGAACTGAGGAGCCAGGAGGGGACAGGCTGCTCTCCTTTGTCATATCCCTAGTCTCTTTACTCTGCCTCACGAATGGACCTAGAGTTCCCCAAACAGGTCACATAGTATTTTCACCTCTTTGATACTCAGGTTAAAACTCAGCCCAAATGTTGCCTTTTCCAAGAAGTCCTACCTCACCCTCTAATGATCCTGATTTGGGTTTATGCCAATGCTCTATTTTCATAACACTTACCACCTTGTTCCATAATTACTTGTTTACCCAACATTCTTCTCCACTAGATTTTGAACTCCTTGAAATGCCAGACTAGGTCCAAGTTTGCATCCCTGGCAATTTGCATGGTGCCTTGTACACAGAAGGCACTTGACTAATAACAATGGTAATAATAACACTAGTAGTACCTACCATATATTGAACATTTACAAAGTACCAGGCATTGTGCTAATCATTTCACATACTTGACCTCATTTGGCCTCATAACTGCTCTGTGAGGAAGGATCTACATCTCCATTTTACAGATGAGGAAACTAAGAGTTGAGATTACTTTTCCAAAGTCAGAAAGGCAGGATTTGAAGGGACTGATATTCAGACCTGGGTTTCTCAGATTCCAGGGTCCACATTCACAGTTGCTTCACTGAATAAAGAAAAGAACACATGCTTCTTCTCCTGGATGGCTGTGGTGCCATGTTACTCAGATAGAGGGTGGGTCAACCCTGGAAGGAGGCAGAGGGAAGGCAGAAAATAGGACAGGCAGCTTTGGTTTGGGTAGTTATAGTCTTTTTGATCTGTTTCTCAAGAAGTCTTGCTGTTTTGTACATATATGCCTTCCTAAAAGTGGTCTTTTCTAGAGGAGACCCACGCTGTAGTCAAGAGGATTCACAGAATGACATGTACAACTTTCAGCAATCTGTGTGATTCAAGCACACTGATTATCAGGAGAGATGAGATAAGTGTCCCTCCTCCCCACCCCCAAGCAAGACCTCAGCTTAACCAATGGATGGATTCTACAGTAAAAAGTGAACATTTAAAATCTAATTAATACATTTGCTCATAGTTGCTTTTTCTCTTTGAACACCACTTTAAATTCAGTCTTTTTCCAGGATAGAAAAATATAGCTTCAAAAACATTTTCATCATGTTGAATTTGAGGTGAATAAATGCACTGTCCATCACAGGAACCCACCCTGGTTCTATGACTGCTTACATTCCCCCAAAGAATAACCATTACCTTAAAATTAGTAATACTCGACATAATTGGAATTCAGTAATGCTTCCCCACATGATTAGGATCTGCTGGATGACCTAGGAAAAGGAAGCAACCAGTATATGCCACTTCTTGCCTTTCTCTGCAAATCCATCAACCATTTCTGGAATATGGTGACAAGAAGCAATCTGTTCATTCACTCATCAGTCACACACTCTGCACTTCTGACCATGAAAGGGACCTCACAAACCAGCTAATCCAGGTCTCCTCCTGTAACAGATGAGGAGACACTCCCAGAGAGAGAGGAAAGGGGACGTCTCCAAGGTTCAAGCTCAGGACACAATTCAGGTCCTCGTTCCTTTTGGCTGTCTCACAGTCGAACCAAATATACACTCAGGCTTGTTTATTGTATCAGTAGAACAGCACTTCTAGCTATGTTTCAGACACACACTGGCAGTGTTTGATATTAGTTCTATCACAGCACAAACATGGTTTATTTCTTAATAATCTCCTCCCTTCAAGGATACTTTCGTTCTAAGCCTCTTCTACCCAAAATAGACAGGCAAAAACACTCCACGTGGGTGCGAGCACATCAACTTCAGAGAAACTATTCACCTAGCCTACACTGCACAAAGGTTCATTAAGAGAAAAGACAATCCATTTAGCCAAGATACGTTTTATCCAAAGTCTTACACTTGCCGGAAAGTTTATTTTCATGAGCTTCTTTTTACTTGTGCAACTTCATATAGGGCTACTAAGATTGAAGACTGAACTAGGCAAATAGAGATCAAACATCTTATATTTTATGGAACCCAAATGTAACCCACTGTTTTCGCTGAACCAGATTACGACACTTGCTTCCTGTCCGCTCTGGGTTACATAAGAATGGAAGTTAATGTTGTCTGTTTTTTCTTTTTTTGATGTTTTTGCTATTCTGGCTTACTAGAACTAAACTCCCCAGAGGTGGAAAGATGAAAAGTTCTTACTCTTGGCAAGGATACTGATGTCTGATCTAATCCAATCAAAAACACAGAGTCCTTATGCTAAGTGGTGAAATACAGAGAAAGACAAACACTGTATGATATCACTTACATGTGGAATCTAAAAAAAAATACAATAAACTAGAGAACATAACAAAAAAGAAGCAGACTCACAGATATAGATAACAAATTAGTGGTTACCAGTGGGTAGAAAGAAGGGGGGAGGGGCAATATAGGGGTAGGGGATTAAGAGGTACAAACTGTAAGGTATAAAATAAGCTACAAGGATATATTGTACAACACGGAGAATATAGCAAATATTTTATAATAACTGTAAATGGAGTATAACCTTTAAACAGTGTGAATCACTATGTTGTACACCTCTATTTTATATAATATTATATACATATCAACTACACTTCAATTAAAAAAATATATATTGTGGGAAAAAAAAAGAATTCCAATGCCCTCTTCAGACTAGAACTCTAGTTCTAAACTATCCTTTCAGCACCTAGAGTTCCACTGTCAACAGAGCCTCCCCATAAAACAAAAGACTAGACCATTTACAAGGCTGGGGTTCTTAATGCAGAGCTTTGCTTTCCTTTGAGATCAAGAATATGGAAAGCACACGGAAGCCACTGTGAGCTCTCCAGAGTCCTGACCATATTCTGTGGACAGATTTGTGCTCTCTGGGATCCTGGCTCTATAGCACTGCAGCTCTCCTGGATTCCAACATGTCACTTTAACCATTTTTATTATTCATCTCCCACCCTTTGGATATCTGAATCCCCAGCTTAGCTTGGTGCTCTGCCTTCAAACGGGTTAGTCAGAAGCAGAGCAATGGTCTCTTTTAAAGAATTAAAAAACAGCTCTGTTACTGAGCTGTTAAGCATTGTTAGAGTTGATGACACCATCACAGCAATCACCAGGCACCATTTATTCAGCACATACTATGCACTAATAAGAAATTTAGCTACGTTATCTCTTGAATTTCATCATCACCTTGTATATCAGGGATTATCACCATTTTGCAAATGAGAAAATGGAGGCTCACTGAGGTTGAACAATTTTGCCTAAGATCACTGCAGAAAAGAAATAAACATGTAAAGTGCTTAGAATAGTGCCAACAGTCTAGTAAAAACTCAATAAATGTTAGGTGCTAGTAGTTTTTCTTTTTATACTGTGCTGCTATTGACTTAAATATTGACCCCCCCACAGAGAGGGAGGAAAATATACTTTGATAGCACTCCCTCTCTGCCTCCAAATATCTTTTGAAGGAGTGATGGACAAACTAGAATGGATTTTTTCAAGGGAAGAAAAGAATAGTCAATCAAAAATGATCTACTGGTTTGGTAATAGCAGAAAATTGGAGAGGAAACTTAAAGGAAATAAGACTCTTAAGAGCCATACCATGAGTTTACGGATGATTATACTTCATGGTTGTTCCAATCTGCCCTTCCCCTTCTGGGTTAATCTGCTCGTCCCTCAGCCCCTGGAGGGAGTGACCTTATGGAACATGTAACCTTGCATAGCTTGCCTAGGGGCATAGCTTCCTGGGCCAGAGGTGGACACACCCCAAAGGGGAACCAACTCATAATTAAGGGCGAACCAAACATAGTCACCTTTTGTGAATTTGGAATTGAGATTCTAAGAGACTGAATACATTTGCAGCAATGCAAAAAGATGTCACACAGAGAAAGTGGCCTACTTACATTAGTGGCAGAGCTCACAGAAGGAAGGTCCAGGGACCCCTGTTGCTGAGGGCCCTGGAGCCATCCCAAATCCTCCCACACCTCAGGCCTGGTGGTCTATCTTTCCCTGGAGAGCTGGGAAACCACTTGGTATTTTTACTCTCTGAGTTGATGGATTGGGTTTCTATTCCCTCCAACCAAATGAATCCTTGCCAAAACCTACAGTCACCCCAATCAGCATACATTATGATACAACTGGGCTGTGTGATTCTGCTTTCACTTCTGAGCACCATATTAAAGAGAAACTGCTGCTTATTTGCTGAGTAGAAGGTGTCAGGGTGGAGACCATGAGAGAACTGTGAGTAGGTGGATTGTGCTTGATGGAGACTCAAGGGGTATGACTATGCTTCTACATATTTGAAGTGCTGTCAGGGGGCAGCAATGCAACTTTTAGCACTGTGGCTACGGGGTAAAGAGCTAGGAACCATAGATAAAAGTAATAGAGAAGATTTCAGCTCAGAGCCTGGAATAGAACACAGAGTCTAAGCTCCATGTTGGGAAGAACTTTGTGTATCTTGTTCTTGCCTTCACTCAGCTCCTCTCCCAGGGACCAGCACAGAGAAGCCACTGAGTATCTATTTTCCATATAAATAATTAGGGAGGTAGCAGGCTCCATTCAAAGGGGCTGGGGCGTCATAGGAACTTGAATGGATCAGGGTTTCATGAGCTCAAAACCCTTCCAAACCCTAAGGTCCAGTATGTCATTATGTCATTATGGAAGGTAATAGACAATGTGGCCCCCATCATTTGAGTAATCAACAGGTATACTGGTCAGTTGTTTGATCTGCTTTAATCTTTAAATTTCATTTAATAAAAAGATTCCAAATCAGAGAATTTGGGGAAGCACAAAAAAGCATAAAGTTTCGAGAAAATGCTATGAGCTGAACTCCTTGTTCTTTGTGACAGGAGGGAAGTTGATAATCCACGCCGTGCTTCTCATTTGGAACATGGATACAGTTAGGGCGCCTGCCTCAGGGTTTTTGCTTTTCTAAACAGAGATGAAATAAAGTAACATATGTAAGGAGACTAGCACAGTGACTAGCCCATAGTAATAACTCAACAACATTGTAACTAGCTATCATTAGCTACAGAATCACTTCATTAACTTTTTAGAATGAAATCTTTGCATCTATCTCTCTTCTCTCTGCCTTCCTAGTTCCATGCAATGCTTCTGATCAAAACAGCGGTGTTTAAAACAAATGAGGAGGTGTTCTCTTTAGCTCCGGGAGAGGGCTCCTGCTTCTCTGCAGCCTCCAGCATGACTGATTTATGAGATGCTGACCCCACGTGGGAGGCAAGCATATGGTTCTTCACGGTATTGGACACTGACCCCTCTGTGCTGTTGCCGTAGATACAGAGGACCTGACATTACTGCAGACACTGGACTCCGGACACCAACATACTGAACATGACCATGGATCTTGTTTTCTCACTTACCACATGGGTAATTATTTAAAGGTTACCCCTCCCCAGAGCAATTTCTCTGTTGCTCTCATTAAATCATATCAAGGGCCCACATCACTCACTTTAAGCACTAGGTATTTCAACAAAGTTGAAATGATGCCAACTAAATTTACTCAAATACAAACGTTCAATAAAAGGCAATTTGGCTTTGAAAAAAACAGAAGTTTCACTTGCATTCATAAATGTTACATGCAGGCTCAGATTACTCTCCAACAAGATGTAGATTTAAAACGTAAATTATTTAAAGTGCCCGAGACCTGTGCCCACGTTTCTTATTCTAAGGCAGTGACATACATTACACGTACATTATTCACGCGTTAGGCACTCATTACATACACACTGCTGCTGCCAAAGGCATAACCAGTCAGGAAAGAGGCTGTTGCGTATTTCAGACAAATCTGGATACTCTATCCCTCCATTTTTTACCTTTAAGCTCTGTTTTAATGGAAATATCTTTCACAGGTATTACATATGTCCCTGTCCCCTACAGATGTGTGTGCCCACTGGAGGGTTCTCTTTGAAAGCATCGACTCTCTGCTAACTGCTCCTGGTCGTTAGTATACCCAGATCCAATTTTGTGACCCATGACCTATGACCTTCCAACATCCTACTAGACAATGCGGATTCACTCTGATATCCTAAGGGCTAGCAGAAAGCAAATGTGATGGTCCCAAACTCTCATCCCTTCAATAAGAGGTGATTTATTATGTTCACCCAGAAGGACTCTTGTCACATCAGGAAGAAATGACCCCTCCAGCTTGTGAGTGACTCAGCAGGCAGACGCCTGGACACTCCTTTTGCTAAAAAGCTCCCTGGCATCAGCTGGCACCTTGACCATCTGCCAATTGCCCAAATGTGGAGTGAACTGTGGGGTGCCCCATGACAAGCTTGCCCCGTTGCTGGATAAATTATTGAAGTCAGGGCCAAGGTCAGTTCTAAGTGGTTTTCTTGATGTTGTGGAAATATTTCCTGTTGTTCTCCATGTCCCTTGATTTGTCAGAAATGCTCAAAATGAGAGAGGGAGGAGAGTGTGGTGATGAAGGACTTAAGCTCCAGATTCAAATCCTGACTGAAACAATTACGGCTATATGACTTTTTTAATGGAACTGTAATTGACCTACAACACTATGTTAGTTCTAGGTGCACAACATAGTGACTTGGTATTTCTATACATTATAAAATGATCATCGAGATAAGTCTAGTTACCATCTGTCACCATACAAAGTTATTACAATATTATTGACTATATTCCCCATGTTGCACATTTCATCCCTGTGACTCATTTATTTTGTAACTGGAAGTTTATACCTCATACTCTCCCTAAATCTCCCTATTTCACTCATCCTCCCGTCTCTCTCCCCTCTGGCAACCACCCGTTTGTTCTCTGTATCTGTGAATCTGCTTCTGTTTTGTTACGTTTTTCCATTTGTTTTGTTTTTTAGATTGCACATCTAAGGGATATTGGGTTGGCCAAAAAGTTTGTTCGGGTTTTTCATGTTGCAGAAAAACCCGAACGAACTTCTTTGGCCAACCCAATATCATATGGTATTTGTCTTGGTTTGACTGATTTCACGTAGCAAAATGCCCTCCAGGTCCATCCGCGTTATCACAAATGGCAAGATTTTATTCTTTTTAATGACCGAATAATATTCCATTGTGTGTATGTATGTAAGTATGTGTGTATCTAGCTATCAATCTATCTATATGCCACACCTTCTTTGTCCATTCATCTTTCAATGGACACTTAGGTTGTTTCCGTATCTTGGCTATTGTAAATAATGCTGCAATGAACATAGGGGTGCATGAACCTTTCTGAATTAGTGTTTTTATTTTCTTTAGAAAATACCCAGAAATGAAACTGCTGGATTGTATAGTGTTTCTATTTTTAATTTTGGGGGGAGGCTCCTTACTATTTCCATAGTGGCTGCACCAATTTACATTCCCACCAACAGTGCACAAGGGTTCCCTTTTCTCCACATCCTTGCCAACACTTATTTGTTGTCTTTTTGATAATACCCATTCTGACAAATGTGAGGTGATACTGTACTGTGGTTTTGATTTGCATTTTCCAGATGACAGTGATGTTGAACATCTTTCTGTGTCTGGTGGTCATTTGTATGTCTTCTTTGGAATATTCTTGATTGGGGTCCTCTGCCCATTTTTAAATTGGGCTGTTTGGTTTTTTTTTTTTTTTTTTGATTTTGAGTTGGATGAATTCTTTTTACACTTTGGATATTGATCCTTTACCAGGTTTATGCTTTGTTTTATTAACAGTTTCCTTTGCTGTGCGAAAGCATTTTAATTTGATATAGTCCCATTTGTTTAATTTTGCTTTTGTTTCCCTTACCTGAGGAGACATTTCCAAAAAGATATTAAGACTGATGTCCAGGAGCATACTGCTTATATTTTCTTCTAGGAGTTTTATGGTTTCAAGTCATACAGTTGAGCCTCTAATCCATCTTGAGTTTATTTTTGTATATGGTGTAAGAAAGTAGTCCAGTTTCATTCTGTTGCTTGTAGCTGCCCAGTTTTCCCAGCACCACCACTGAAAAGGCTGTCTTTTCCCCGTTGTATATCCTTGCCTCCTTTGGCATAGGCGGATTGGCCACATAAGTTGCGCTTATTTCTGAGACCTCTCTCTCATTGACAGCTGCACTGTAAAGAGTTGTAATTCTGGTGTGCCTGTAGGAGCAGGGGTGCCCCTCACAATGGCTGTGTGATTCTGGACAATTTATTTGACCCCTCCAAGCTTCAACTTTGTTATCTCTATTTGGAAGAGAGGATGCGTGTAAAGCACTTTGCACCCTGCTTGGCACAGAGTAGATGCTCAGTATATGTCTGCTCATGGTTCTGATGACTGTGGTGGGCTTATTTATCTCAGGGTACCTATTCCCTAGTATTTGTTTCCTCTTTTCCACCTTATGCTAACTCTGAGGAATCTTCCTTCCCATTTAAAACCATGAGCAAGGATTTTTGAGGGCTGGCTTACTTTAAAGCCTATGAAGTCTTTACCATAATAACAATAATAAAAAAATTATTATTTATCTGACTTGATGCCAGACCCAAATTGTCTCCAAACCCCTCATAATGGTTAACTTTGAACAGTGCTGCAGGCAGAAAGAAAATGAAAAACTGAAATTTTGTACTGTGCCTACATAATTTTTCCATTAACTCTCTTTGTAATTACATTTAAAATTAATACTGTCCACAGGTTGAATTACTTAGGATGGTAGAGAAAACAGTTAAAACATTCCAGGTACTAATCTTGCTTTTCCAGGCCTTAGCTTTGCCTGCCTCTGGTAAGCCCATGGTTCCAAAATTATTTTTCATTGAAGAAACATAAAAAGATGCTATAAACAGAGCAGAGTATCCTTGCATGGGTGTTTTATGTAAAGTGCTTGGAATGGCAAATATTTGACTTACTGGGGTTGGGAGCTGAGAGGACAAGCAATGTTAGCCAACCTGCTACATTCTGCTTAAAACCTGTAACAGGAACACCTGTTCTGATGGGCTTTGCAAAGTATCCCCAAAGCAGACTGCTGTTCTCAAAACGCCACAAAGGTTTCAAGCAGCCTTGGGCTTATTGACGGGTTTTCTCCACCTATGCTAAGCGTTCTACATCTGGAAATCACTCTTCTAAAAGCGCACGTGATTCAGCCAACTATGAGTACTCACATAAATCTTTGGCTTTTCCAATGAATGTGGAATCAGAGAGACCAGCACTTTTAAATCTAAGCACCAGCAAAGTTTGAAAACCATATGAAAAGGTGTCTTCTAAGGGCTTCTCAAATTTTGATGTGGGCATGAATCACCTGGAGGATCCTGTCAAAATGCAGACTGTGATTCAGTAGGTCTGGGCCAGGCAGGGTCTGAGATGATGAATTTCTACCAAACCTCCAGGTGTTTTCCATCCGGCTGGTCCATGGACTGCACTTTGAATGACAAGCTTCTAAGATACACATGGATCTGCTTCTGGGCTTGAGTTCCCACTGTACACACCATGGTGTCCTTGCACACTGTGGGTGAACTAGTCACTGCGCTACAGTGAATGACCTCCCCTCCTTCAAGCCGCCTGGCTATTCGGGCTGGCAAAGTGCCCGAGGAGCACTCTCTGAGTGTAAGATGACCATGAGGGGCTGCACCCAGTACATGCTGACTGGTCCTTGCACCCAGTGGCCCTGGGTCTGCAGAGCCCTGCCTTCCCGGGACATGGACGTTCTTAGGAAGTGGTGTACCCTTCCATCAGAGCTAGTCCGACATTTTCTTCTCTGTTTTCCCATCGCCTTCTTATCCCTGCCTCCATCACCATTTAATGTCCCCTCCAATACCTACATCAAATTGTTTTTCTTTATCTCTTCTTCAGTCTCATTTTTGTTTGGCTTGCTGTCCCCTGCCACTAACTCTTCCGGTCTCCAGGGATCCCATGATTTTCGGGCTGAGTTCAGTTTTTTAGCTCTCCTCGTTTTTTTGTTTTTTTTCCAGTGTTCACAGCTTCCTTTCTCCTCCCAGCCAGACTTTCACCTACTGTTTCTACACCCAGGTTTAGAAAATCTGGGAAGCAAGACTCAAACTGGAGTGGCACTACTGCACTGAGATCTGAATCTATAACCTCCTAAAATGATCATACCCTTTGATCCAGTCATTCTACCCCTAGGCATTTATTAAGAAAACAGGCAAAGACACAGGCAAAGATATCTGTACAAGGTGTCCATTGCAGAATTATTTATAATAGCAAAAAAAAAATGTCTAAAATAAACTGGTGGTTAAGTAAATGATGGTACATCAAAACCACAGGTATATTATTTTGACATTAAACTTCTATGCTTTAATGCCTACTGATTAGGTGAGAATGCTCATAAAAGTTAAGTGAAATAATGTGACTAGACAATGATGCATATATTAAAATTCCAATGTTATTAAACTATGCATAGTAAAGAACTAACAAGAAACTCACCCAGTTATTAGTAGCAGTAGTTTTCTCTGGTTGATGGGATTATAAATGTTATTTTTATAACTTTTATATTTCCTGTGTTTTCCACAGTGGAACTGCATTCCTTTATTTCAAAAAATCTTAATATTTAGGAAAAAAATATTAAAAATAAAAACAGTTTACTTTATGAATTTAGATAATAGATCTCACTCACAGATACTTTAACTATTTGACTATCAGGACAGCCTGGAACTCACATTAGAGTTTCCTCTGAATATTGTAAAATACTAAATGGAGTAGCTGTAATAAATGCTCCCTCAGCAAAAATGTTTACATACAATCACAGGCTTTTAGAGAAGAAAGTGGGATGTGATCTGCCCCCATCTTTCCCCTAAATAGAGTAATCTCTTTTGCCACGTTCCCACATTCTCTCTCTAGTGACAAATTCATTTAAGATGCGATTCCTCAACTGGCTAGCAAACTAGCTTGACTATTTTGGGCATAATTACAGATAATTAGGCAGCATCTTAGAGTAATGTGACTTTCCACCATTGCAAAGAAAGTAATTTGCACTTTCAGTGTGACTCTCTTCTGTCTCTATACTCTGCAGTATCAACATTTTGCATTTCCCCTATTAGTTAATGCCTGACTAGGGGACTGAGGGCTGTGCCAGGATGATGTCTTGAGGAAGGATTTATCATGTGAGCACCAAGCAATCAGTGCACTCTTCGCAGTAACTGAGAGTTCCAGTAGTCACTGGGTCGGCTAACACACTGACATTTCCTTGACCACGTGACTTCAACATTTCCTGGTGAGATAATGCCTTTAGACATAGGCAACTGTGCCCTTCTCCATGGTACAGAGTCCCCAGGACCAAGGAAATGTGCCCAGCCAGGTCCCATGGGTCCCTTCTAGATCACTGTGTACCCAGAACCCCAGAACTCCCAGTCCAAATGACAAATAGACCAAGAGGACACTCAGCTCTCCTTGAACGGTGTCATACCATTTATCCCATAGATGCAGGTGGTGGAATTGTCAAATTATTTTTCTAGTATTCTCCTGGAATTAATCAATTTATTATCTACCCAAAAATTTCTGCCATTCATTCTGTTATACATTTAACCTGCCCATCTATAAACTCACCCATCTATCTACCCATTCATCCACCCATCCATCCACCTATCCATCCATTTTTGTTGACTAACATTAAGTAATTATGTGCCAGGAACCATATTCATCACTGATGAAGATGTTACGGTCGCCTGACTTGATGCCCCTATAGGCCAGGAGGTGAGATGGGTACACAAATTGATGACACCGCAAAGTGATGATAAATGGAAGAACAGAAAGGCAGCTGATACGATTTCACCAAGGGAGTAGAGGGATCATAAAGGCTCCCTAGGTGACGTGTCTCAAAGAATGAGGGTATTTTGCCAGGGAGAGAAGAGAAGGATGGAAATCCAGGCTGAATGAATATATGAGCAAAGACTCGGAAACATGAAGATGCAAGGCAGGTATGTGGAAAGGTGAGAAGCAGCACACAGTGAAGCACCAGGTGTGTGCGCTGAAATGAGAAGGAGGCTGGAATGTAGTAAGAAGGCAGGCTGCAGCGATACGGTAGCATATCTCATGGTCGAAAACCAGTTGTTTGTTTGATCGGTTTAAAGCAAGGTTGTAACATGATGGAATTTATGTTGAAAGGAGTAACGGGCGGGCATGAAGCATAGATTGGAGGTGGGATCATTTATGGGCGATTGGGAGGGACAAGGGGCCATATCAGAGATGTTTTCCTGGAGTAGAAGGTTGAATACACAGGACCTGGTAGGACAGGGAGAGGGAGAAATTTAAGGCAACTCAGAGATTTCTAACTTGAGAGTTGGGTTTACCATCAGCAGAAATGGAGAATCCTGGAAATGAAACAGGCTAAGCATGGCGGCTTCCAGCTCATTCACTATTTCACTTATTTATGGGATGTTTAGTGAATGTCCACTATGTGTCAGCCACAAAGGATACAACGGTGAACAAGATGGACGTGGCCCTACCTCCGTGGAACTTTCTGCCTCGTTTTCACAAGTAAAACACAGAAGGATTGACATTTTCCTCCTTCCTGACGGACCCACAGCTGGAATCCCCAGGAACTTCTCCCGCAGCCAGTGTGCATACACGGGCCAACTCCTCCATTAAGGGCAGAATGTGCTGTCTGATTAATTGCTTGGCAATTGACCTCCTATCAGTCAATCATCTGTCATTAAGACACTGCTGTCGGCAGTGTTCAATCACCAAATGTCACTGATGGCTCCCTATCGCGCATTATTGTAAAACTACATCACTCCTCACGTGAGGAATAAGTCATCAAAGCAGATGCTCGAAGGCTTTGCCAAGAGCACTGACAACTTCCATCCCCACCCCCTGGATGAAAGAGGCTTCTTTAGGGAATTTGACATTTCTAGTTCTCCCTGGCTTGAAGCTCCTGCTAGACAGCCGACCAAGAGATGTGACAGGTGTTCTTGTGTCTCGGTCAAGCACTTGGGGCTTTAACAATATTGGAGCCCCAGTGTGCTCGGCCACTCGGCAGAACGCATTTCCCGGAAGTGTGTTCTGTGCTCTCAAGTTGTGAATCCCGCAGAGTCAGAACAACAAGCTGTGATCTGTTCTCTAGAAGGTAAGAGTGCCTCCAACCCGGGGCAGCTGGTGCTAATGTGTATTTTCTGCTTGGTCAGCTAAATCTCCTTTTGGTACAAACAACCCTGGATCATATCAGCAAGCCAGGAGGGAAGACAGACACACAGAGTTAAAACCAACCTTATGGTTTCCCCTCTCGGGGCCCCTCTCTTTCCCCTTGGTGCCACCAACAGTTACAAATGCTTTGATTATAGGAACAAGCTTTTATAGTCCTCCTTTGACTTTTCCTCTGAAGGATTATGGAGAATGCCTCTTTCTTTAGTTGATGGGTTTTGCTTCGCCTTTTTCTTACTGCAAATTCAATGTGGTAGCCGGTTTTATTAACTGGATTTCTCATGCTGTGCAGAGGTTTTTGTTTTTGTTTTTGTTTTTGAGTGTGGATAAGTGTGATGTGGGAGGTAAAGCTGTGGTCACCGTGCCGTGGAAGGGGTGGTGCTCCACGCTGGGATATTATCCCCAGCCAGACTGGGGACCCCAGAGTGGGACACATGGGAGTGCAAGCTGGCATAACATATGGCAGCTGCCACGGGGGGAGGGCCGCTTGGGGGTTCACATCCTTCTCCTGTGCTCCCCACCGTGCGGCTGTTCAGCTTGCACACAACTTAATCCACTCAACATGCTGACTTAGTACTTTTGTCTGAAATTCCTTTTTTTTTTTTTTTTTGCCTATTTTCAAATAGGTGCTCAGCACAGAGGAAGGAAGAGAGATGGGGTGAAGCAGGGATGGACAAGCTGGAGAGGGGGGTTGTTCCTGGGGACTGACTTTCAGGTGCACCCACAGGCTCTCACAGGTGAGACCCGAGGACTCCATCACAGCGTGTCTGTGTTTGTGTCCTTCCCGCCAAGGCAACGTCCCGAGTGCTTAGAGAGAGCCGTTAATGACCTGTGAACAGAGGTTAAGCTTGGCTTTCACTGGGTCACTCGGCCTCTTTCTGCTCCTCCAAGCTTTCAGAGTGGTTCTTGATCTGCTGGTAGCTGACAAGCACTTAGCCAGATGGGAAAGGAAATTAGGCAGACAGGAGGAAAAATCACACTTCTTCCTTAGTTTTCCTAAGAAGAAAATGACACACGAGGAGGCAAAGAAAATCCTCAAATGAAAATGCTATTGAAGCATTTGTTACCCTTCTCTATTTTGTTACAGGGATGGTAGTAAAACCCTTAGAATGAGAGGGCCGGAGGCTTCTCTTCAAGGCAGAAGGAAGGAGTGAATGGGATTTTGGATGGTAGGACTTGGGGAGGTGAGAATCCAGAGTAGGGGTGGCTGGAAATGGCACCAACAGGGTAGAGAAGGCTGCCTTCCTAGGACTGGTGAACATGTGGAAAGAAAATAAGCCATCTCCACACCTGGATGGCTCCACACTTTTGAGGCCTCCAAAATGTCTCAAAAACCCATTCATGGTCTTCACTCACCCCACATTCCCCCTATGAAAGAACTGGGTCTCCAGGGACTCTAGTTCTCAGAGAATGGCATGACCTTTTGCCCTGTTAGCTAGACAAGACCTGAGGGTCATCCTTGACACTGTGTCCTACATCTAAAGCAGGGTGTCTCAACCTCAACACTATTGGCAATGGAGCCAGGTTGGGGAGGCCGCTGTCCTGTGCGCTGCAGGATATTTAGCAGCAATGCCGGTGTCCACCTATTAGATGCTAATGGCACGCCCTTCCCCCAACCTCTGTGCTTCACTCCCCACCTGCTGCAACCACCAAAAGTCTCCAGACATTGTGGGATAGCCCCAAGTTGTCCCTGGTTTAGAACCACTGATCTAAAGTTAACCGCCATCAAGTCCTGCCGGGTTTATCTTCTCAATCTGCCGACCTCTCCCCACCCTGCACCCTCATCACTAGGTTAAGTGATCATTACTTCCCACCTGGACACCTGCTCCAGCCAATCTTCTCATGCCACTCCTGGCTCCTCCAACCCACTTTCCAGACAGCAGCCCGGTCGATGATTCCAGAATCAACTCTGCTCACATCATCTCCCCATACAAAACCTTTGGAAGCTTTCCTATGCTCTGAGGATATAGATGAAGACTTCTAACAAAGCTTAAAAGAATCCAGCCATGTGTGAAGAGAAGGGAACCCTCCTACGCTGTTGGCGGGAATGTATTTTGGTGCAGCCACTATGCAGAACAGTCTGGAGGTTCCTTAAAAAAACTAAAAATAGAGTTACTATATGATCCAGGAACCCCACTCCTGGGCATATATCCGAAAAAGACAAAAACTCTAGTTTGAAAAGATACATGCACCCCAATGTTCACAGCAGCACTATTTACAATAGCCAAGACATGGAAGCAACCTAAGTGTCCACTGACAGAGGAATGGATAAAGAAGATATGGTACATATATACAATGGTATATTACTCAGCCATAAAAAAGAATGAAATAATGCCATTTGCAACAACATGGATGGACCTAGAGATTATCATACTAAGTGAAGTAAGTCAGAAGGAGAAAGACAAATATCATATGATATCACTTATATGTGGAATTTAAAAAAATGATACAAATGTACTTATTTACAAAACAGAAATAGACTCACAGACATTGAAAACAAATTTATGGTCACCAAAAGGGAAAGAGGAAGGAGGGATAAATTAGGGATTTGGGATTAACAGATACACACTACTATATATAAAATAGATAAACAAAAAGGACCTACTGTATAGCACAGGGAACTCTACTCAATATCTTGTAATAACCTATAAGGGAGAATAATCTGAAAAAGAATACACACACATACACACATGCAACTGAGTCATTTTGCTGTACACCTGAAACATTGTAAATCAACTATACTTCAATAAAAAAAGAAAAGGAAAAAAAAGAAAAAGAAGAGAATCCAGCCATGGCCTGCTTCGTCAGCTTGTCTCACACCATTCGCCTCTTCCCATCGGCTCCTGCTGCCCCACGAAAGGTCCTCTGTGCCTCATGTTCCCTCCAGCTACACATCCTTCTTCCTCCTTCAGACTTCAGTCTTTTGGATCAAGTTTCCAAAATCACTTCTCCAGGGTCTCAAGCTTCCCAGATCCCCCTGTGTCAAGGCTCCCAGTTAGACACCGTGTCTTTCCGTCTCAGCTTTTATTACGGTTCATAATTCCATATTTATCTGTGCCCTCATTTGACTGAAGTTCCCCTGTCCCACGAGACTCTAAGCTCTGTGAGTTGCAGGGATTATGTAGGTTACCATGCTCCTTCCTACCCCTGGCACCTAGTACAGTGCCTGGCATATAAACCTTCGCTGAAGGGAGGGAAATACATGGAGATGGCCTGATGGATTAAAATTCACGCCAACAGTTCTCCCTGAACTTGAAGCCAAGGCTTTTCCGGACCAGAAATGTCCCTTCCATTCCCTGTTGTTGTTGTGTCTTCATGCATTTCTTCATTTCACAAGTCTTTCCTGAGTACCTACTATGTGCCAGATGCAGATTGACACTGGGTATTCAGACAAGGCAGGCTTGGCCATGACGACGCTAAGCAGCAGAGACGTACATCATCCAAGCAAGGGCAGCCCTGTGAGGACTGTGGAAGGGGGCGTTACTGATATGCAGATGGCTGGTGTGTGCTCTGAGGCCATGGAAAGAGAAGCCCTCACAGCCTCTCCTCCTCACCATTGTTTTTTCCCAGACTTAACTACCCAGGAAGTAGGAGTCAGATTTTGTTGAGCAAAGACTGGGAGGCACAGCATAAAACATGAGTTAACCTAGATGTCACTGATTTGTAGAAATGGCACCAATCCTAACATGTTATTTGGCATTTATATTGCATTTCCTAAACGGATTTCCAAGTGTGTTTTCAGAATGCCTTGAACCCAGAGAAATAAGGCACAACAGCCTTTTTCTTACTTGATTTAAAAAAAAATCAGTGGCCTGGCCAACAGATGAATAACTGGTACAACTGGAAACGCAGCTTTAAGTTAAATTAAATCAAGTCAGTTGAGCACTCATCTGTGGCTACTCGCCACCTGCAGGTTTGGTGCTAGGTGCTGAGGATGCCAAGATTCTGGGGCTACTAAGACAAGGAAAACAAGAGTCTTGCCCTCATGGAGTTCATAGCCTTTTAAGAGGGAAGGAGCCACACAGACCTCTGCACGATGTACCAAGTGCTATTTTGGGTATAAGTGCATCTATCCCATTATTCAGGTTTCAGCCCAAACCTCACTTCCAAGAGGCTTTCTCTGATCACCCTGTGAAATATCACACTCTCCTCTGCCAGTTATACTCTCTCTCATTACTCCATATTAATTTCCTCATAGCACTTATCATTTTCTGAATTAAGTATCAGTTTATGTTTTATGTTATATTGATTCCCCAGCTAGAAAGTAAACCCTACATTTTCTTGCTCCCCTTCATACTCTAGTGCCTAAAACGGCATCTGGTAGGTGGCTGGCATTGAATGAATGAGTGAATGAATGGATGGACGGACAGATGGATGGATGGATGAATATTCTCAGGGAAAGCCAGTCAGTTCTCCCTTGGGAGGTTGAGGGTTGAGGAAAGCTGTAGAAGAGAGGCGATATCCAAACTGGGTCTTGAAGTAGGAGTTCCTTGGGTGGATGAGGAGGGAATCACTAGATATAAATATTTATAAACTTGGAGGTGGCAGGAAGAGGGATGTTGGACTCCACAGGGTGGCAGGAGAGATGTGGTGGGACAGGAAGCCGGGGCAGGTTGTGAACAGGAGCGAAGGCCACGCCCAGAAAGGAGACTTCTCCCTCTAAGGATGTTTGTGGATAATGAGACTTTTTAAGCACGAGAAAGGTGGGGACAGATCTCTAATCTACAAATCCTCCTCTGGTGGCCCAAAAGAATGAGGCTGCTCACTGAGAAAATTAATGAATATTTCCCAGGAGAGAGGAACGGAATTTGTAAGTATCTAATCTAGCACATCCACAAACTATTTTTTTCTTCTTTGTTGACATCAGATATCCTTTAAAATCCCCCAACTCTTACTGTAAAGTCTTCTTAGGCCCCGAGCATGTTGAACCGCGCTTGGAAGGTTTCCACGTCTTCCCAACCAGGGTCATCTGGGATTTAACACTGAACGACTTAGAAGAAGGTCTAAGAAGCTGAAGGACTAATTAAGTCCCGACTGGGTAAAGAACATGGGTTTCTAACAGTGAGTTTGTGGGGTATTTTTAAGCACTCCCTGAGGGAGGTGAACAGAATAAAAGCTTCATCATTAAGTATCTTTCCCGTAAATGGAGTCTCCTAGTTAGTTTGTAGAAAGTCTCATCAACTAAGAATTACATATCATACTTATAAATTTCTCTTTCTTAATATCTATAAATGTAATGGCTGGTAAGCACGAGAAAGACTAATATATATTAAGCTCACACTTAATGGCCAGGCATTGTCAAAGGTATTTTACATACTTTAATCCTAGTAGAAATCCTGTGAACTGTTATTTGTCCTCATTTTGCGGATGAGGAAACAAAAAGTGAAGGGTTAAATCCATTGCCCAAGACCATGCAATCAGTAAGAAACAGAGCAGGGATTTTAACCCGGGTTCAAACCCAGAATATAACAGGGATCAAAAACATAGACACAGGAGTCCGATAGACTGGGCTGTAGGACTTGACCACTCAACACCATGTGATGCTGGGTTAACCATTCCGCCTTAAATCTGGGGCTTCCTCATCTGGAATGTGGGATCGTGTAGTTCCTACTTCAGAGATCCTGTGAGTAGGGCCATCATCTCACGTTCAATGAGAGGACATGCACCAAGCACTCTGCACAGAGCCTGACACGCAGAAACCACTCAGTGCAGTTCATTTTCCACACTGCAGGAGTGACCGAAAGGTCTCTGTTTTAATCCGGGAAAGATCCAACACCACTGCAAACAACCAGATGCTAAACGACAAAGCTGCACTCTCCCTGGCCGTCCCGCCACTGGCCACGCCAAACGTCACTGATGAGATGGTTCCAAAATCACGGTCTTGTTCACTGAGGCAGCTTCATGTGCACATTGTTTTCGCCTGGGTTAGGGCTTTTCCACCTCGGTATTTTGACGTTTGGAGCCAAACAGCTGGTTGTCCTGTGCACTGCAGGATGTTGCGCAGCATCCCTGGCCTCGACCCGCCAGATGCCAGTAGCGCCCCCTTGACTGTGACGACCAAAAATGTCTCCAGACATCGCCAAATATTCCCTGGTTGCACAATCACCCCTCCCCCACCCCCACCCCCAGTTAAGAACCACTGACTTAGGTAAAAAGTAACAGTGATTTATGAAGATTCAACAAGAGGTTCCTAGGATTCAAAGAGGTACATTTCCCCTTACCCTGATAGCTCACAGCACTTGCTAAATAGAGATGATTCTCACTGGGGGGCCAAGGCAGGGCAATCAACAAATCGCCATCACCAGTGAGCTCATCAAACTCCTGCTACCCATCCACATGTTTTGTAGATTGTTAATTGCCCATTAAAGGAGTCATGTCATTTAATAAGCATTCTGTCATTTGGCTTCATAAGGTGGAAGGAAAGCATGAGGACCCAGGAAGGGTCTCTTTCACATTTTTAATGAGGGGTGACAGCTATGTTCACTCACCCAACATTTATTGAGCGTCTGCTATATGAAATGTCACATGTTAAGCCTCTAACAGCATCAGGAAAAGACTGAAGTCTTTTATGAAGGCCAAATTGCCTCATGGAAGGAATACTAATTGATTTTTCTTATAGTTATTGAAAACCTACTGTGTGCCAAGCCACAGGCTAGGCTCTGGCTAGAACACGCTGAGAGTAAAGGATATTGTTCCTGCACTCTTGTAGCTTACAGTAAAGCAGTGGGTCTTAAAGTGGTGTCCTTAGACCAGCAGCATTAGTATCACCTGGTGTTATGGATCGAACTGCGTCCTTCCCAAAAGATATGTTGAAGTCTTAACCCCCAGTACTTCAGAATGTGATTTTATTTGGGAGTAGGGCCTTTATAGAGGTAAATCAGACAAAAATGAGGTCATCATTGTGGGTCCTGATCCAATATGATGGGTGTCCTTATATAAAGGGGAAAACAGGACACAGAGACAGAAATCTGTAGACAAACAGGGAAAATGCCATGTGAAGGCAGAGGACGGGGGAGATGCAGCTACAAGCCAAGGGACACCAGGGATTGCAGGCAACCAGGAGATGACAGAAGAGGCAAGGAAGGAGCCGTCCCTAGACCCATCAGAGAGCATACAACCCTGACGACAGCTTGATTTCAGACCTGTAGCTTCCAGAACTGTAAGATAATACATTTCTGTTGTTTTAGCCACTTAGTTTTTGGTACTTTATTATGGCAGCCCTAGGAAACTAAGCTTGGTAGAAATGCAAATTCTTGGTCCCCACCCCAGATCTACTGAATCAGACACTGTGGTATGTATGGAGATCCAGCAATCTGTGTCTTAACAAGGCCTCCTGGGGACGCTGATGCATGCCAGAGTGTGAGAACTACTGATGTAGAGCCGTGGTTCGCAACCCTGGCTGCGTATTACTTTCACCAGGGTAGCCTTCAAACAAAAGCAAAAACAAAAACAGTGTCTTAGGGATTCTGATAGGATGATTCTAATGTGCAACCAGGCTACGAATGGCTGGTCTAGAGCAATGTCTCGCAAATGTGAGTACGCACAACTCAGCAGGAATGGCATCACGGGGTGGGGGGTGTCTTGTGAAAATGCAGATCCGGATCCAGTAGGGCTAGTGTGGGGCCTGAGACTCTGCATTTCTAACATGCTCTGGGTTGATACCATGCTTGTCCGTGGCCTACTTAAAGTGTAAGTGAAGTAAGGGTCACGTAGTACTAATACTAAAGTTGACAGTAATAATAGTAGCTAACAAATATTTATTGAGTGCCTTCCAAATGCCAGCCACTGTGCTAGGGAATGGAACACATTGACAGATGAGAAAGAAGTGGCTTGAATATCGTGGGTCCTGAATTCTGTCTACGGTTTTTGCATTCCTACGGGAAAGGACCTTATTGAACCTGTGAGGATACCTGATAAGGTAGAGCTGAGTCTTATATCAGGCAGAGCAATGCTAACAGCTGTTACAGATAAACTACAATTCTCAACAACTTAGCAGATAAACATTAATTCCTCCCAGTACGCTCAATGTCATGGCGGATTCCGGTATCCAGGTCCTTCCTTCTTGGAACATGCCCTCCTTTTTGCCCCTGGGGTGCTGCTCTTAGTTCAGCTGGTGGATGGGGAAAAGGTTGAGGAGGCCCAGGAGTGGTCTAATGACTTCTACCAAATTCCACAGTCTCTGTTACACGGCCCTGCCCAACCGCGAGGACACTGGGAAATTAAGTCTAGCTCTATGGGCAGAGGAAAAGGAAATGGGTTTGGTGAAGACACTGTCTCTACCACATGTCTTGAAAGATGAGTCAGGTTGGTCAGATGAAGAAAGGGAGGGAGTAATAAGAGGGTGGGGTACCAAGAATTTACAATGGATGTTTGGTAAAGGATAATAAACTAATCAAATTTCCATAGCTTCTCTGGTTACCATTTTCCTTACAAGAACAATTATGGTACTCCACTTAGGTCTTCATTGCTCCAACACTATGACATTAAAACGTTTCTATGGAACTTGAATAGACATTTCCCCAAAGAAGATATACAAATGGCCAATAAGCACGTGAAAAGATGTTCAATATTACTAATCATTAGAGAAACACAAATCAAAACTACCATGAGATACCATCTCACACCCATTAGGCTGGCTACTGTTTGAAAAACAAAAAACAATTACTGGCAAGGGTGTGGAGAAATTGAAACCCTGTGCACTGCTGGTGGGAATGTAAAATGGTACAGGTCCTGTGAAAAACAGTATGGTGGTTCCTCAAAAAATTAAAAATAGGATTGCCATATGATCCAGCAATTCCACCTCTGGGTACCCAAAAGAATTGAACGCAGGGTCTTGAAGAGATATTTATACACCCATGCTCATAGCAGCATTATTCACAATAGCAAATACGTGGGAGCGACCCAAGTGTCCACTGACAGATGAACAGATAAGCAAAATGTGGTCTATACATATAATGGACTATTATTCAGCCTTAAAAAGGAAGAGAATTCTGCAATATGCAGAATGTGCAACATGGATAAATCTTGAGGACATTATCCTGAGTGAAATAAACCAGTCACAAAAAGACACACGCTGTATGATTCCGCTTATATGAAGTACTTAGAGTAATCAAAATCATAGAGGCAGAAAGTAAAATGATTGCCACGGGCTGGAGGGAGAGGGGAATGAGGAATGATTGTTTAATGGGTACAGAGTTTCAGTTTTGCAAGATGAAAAGAGTTATGGAGATAGATGGGGGAGATGGTTTCACAACATTATGAATGTCTTCAATGCCACTGAACTGTACACTCAAAAATGGTTAAGATGGTTAATTTTATGTTATGTGTTTTACCGCAATAAAAACATTGAAAAGATGTCTAAGGAAGCGTGTTGGCACCATCCTAATAATATTCAACAGGCAGATGGGCTAGATGTATCTGGACTTATTCCCATCATCCTTGGTCACTGGACACTAACACGGGCCAGAGGCTGGAGCTGATGGCTGGGCTTAGAGCCTGAGATGAGACTGGCGTATGCATTGGGGAATGAGCGGGAATGACAATAAAGACCTCAGCCAGGAGATGTCAAGAGGACGCCAAGGCAGCATCTGCATTCACAGTGGTCTCCACAGCCACCTTTACCGAACAAACTGTTGTCCTGGTTTGACAATAACACAAAATATTTTTAAGTAGGTCTTGTCCAGGACAAGCCACCTACATATCAGAAAGACTCAGAGCCAAGAGAATTGTATCTAAGGTCAAAGAATGAGTTGCAGAAGGAGAGATGAACCATGGATGGAATACCAGGGAATTGTATGGATGATGCCCACATCATGCAAAAATTCCCTCTTTGGTGTTCCTAATAGCTGATGTACACTTTTTGACTGCCTGAGCCCTCTTTCAAATGTTGAGCTGAAACCTTTTTCTGTGGACCCCATCCCTCTCAGGGTGTACACAGAGAAAGCAATTTTAGTCTGTCTGCACGACTTTGGGCAAATGACTTCGCCTCTCTATGTAGCAATTTCATCATCTATAAAATGGAAATAATTACAGTACCTCTCCTGCATGGAGCTCTCGTGAGGACAAAGTGAGTACCTGATGCATAGAAAGTGCTCTGAAAATAACAGCTAGGATTATCATGATTACTCTTTGTGAACTTTTAAAAAATGGCACTCAGGCTCACCTCCGTGTCTTCTCCCCTATCAGATTTTCTCTCTTTCAATTCTTCAGCTTTTGCTTCTTGTAGAGAGCCAAGCCTTTCACTTTCATCTGGACTATCATCTCCCAAACTGCATTCTAAGGATAATAGATCCTCAAGGTATTAGTAGTATTTCCTTGAAAAACAAAGTTTGGGAAACACTTTGTATACCAGATGCCACCCTTGAAGGTTTATAATATACCTTGGTATAATAAAGGTTCTGAAAAGTCCTCAGCATAGAGGACTGTTTATATGGGTTCATGTGTGTGCCCTCTTAGTGGAAATGTTAAGCTGGCATGATACTTGTGATGGGCAATTAGTCATCATCTAGTATAATTTAAAACAATTCTATATACCCTTCAACCAGCAGCTCCAGTTCCAGTTACCCAACCTGGAAATACTTGCACGTGGATCATTCTAGTTTAATACGTCTTTGAAAACACATTATGTGTTCTAATTGGACAAGTAACCCTTCAAACCTTGCCTCATCTGCTGATGTGATAACTATGCCTTTCTTTCTGTGCCTAAATCCAAATCACTGACAAAATAATCGCATGATGGTGCTCAGTTGACACCGATCCACCACTCTACACTTCTCCTCTATGGAACCACCACATTTTCTGCAACCCACCCACAAGGACATCCTATTGTCTGAGGATTGCATTCCTTCTTTAAATTATTCTCTCAAGTTCCTCTCTATAGTTTGACTATAAATTTGGACTCAACTGCCTGGGTGAAATCTCATAAAAGTCCTTTCAATTGAAACTGTATTTTTTTCCTTCACTAGATCAACAGATTGTTGGTCTGTCTTAACTGGTCATTTCAATCTCGAGATTCTGATTGTCTATGGAGATGAGAAGAGTGTAAACGCTTTGGGCGACACTGATGACTAATACCTGGGAAACTGTGCAAACTGAAACAAATCTGGAAAGAAATAACCTAAAGTTACCCAGAAACAAATCCATTGTGCACGATCCAAGCAACAAGAGCCAAAGCTTCCCAGTCCCCTCCTAATCTTTAGAAATGGTTTTCTCCTGAGCCAGTTGGCATATTTCCATTACAGCCTTCTGAATATGTATAGACACAGCAGGTATTTTAAGATTGCTGCAAGTGTCTGACAAAAACATTGTGCATGTTCAACTTGTTGAGGAGACATCTTAATGACAAGCAAAGCAATTTATAGAGGACATATTTTTATAGCACAGTAACATCAACATTTATTATTTGGGTCATAACTGGGAAAGGAAACAGACTTTCCCCATTTAGACAACAAAATTAAATTCCTAGGAAGGCAATAGAGAAACAGGCACAATCTCGAATATAGTTATGGTATAAAAGAGTATTCTTTTAGAAATATGGTGGTTAACCTGGGAAGAATAGTATAATGGCCTGATCAAATGTTCCCAAGATAGAATTTTGCAGTACAATCCCTTCCAAAGGGCTAAAATTTGATATTGTAAAAATTCAAGGTAATCAATCTACTATAGGCATTTTTCCCCCAAGAATGCTACTATATCAGGTGATAGTTAGATGTACTTATTATTTGCAACTCATTTCCCCCAAAGAATTAGTAATGCCTAAGGAGCTTTTGCCTTAGAATTACAAACGTTCTGAAAAGTCCTGCAGTCATAACCTAAACCTTATTTAGGTTAGGCAGGGTGTGGGTAAATGTTTTTTACTTTTCTCTCGATGTCATTCATATTCCAATTCCTAAGAATTAAACAACTGTGTATCTACTGAATTCAGTTTCTAACACATTATATATTCAGGTCTCGCTGATAAGGAAAACATTCAAATAAAATACTTAAACCAAATGAAGTATATTTTACCTTTCGGTTCGTAGCCTAAAGTGCTACACAGGTAATGCTACTGAAAGAAACAGAGCAGGACAAATTGACTGGTACCGATGAGCCAATTTATTGCCACAGGCGGCTTGAGAAGGTCACGTGAAATTTGGTTTCGCCTAGCTGCTCCGCAGACACTAACCACGCGCCTGCTATGTAGATAGAGCGTACTGCTGGGCCTTCTGAGACACAGCCGATGAAATGCCTACTCTAAATCTATGGTTTTCCTGTATTTCAATTTGATTTCAATTAAGTCATCACTTCTGCCAGTCATCCTTGTTACTACAAATTCCAAAGTGTCTGCATGCCCTTAAGATCCACATTTTTCCTCAGTACCCTTTTTTCTCAGCAAACGAGCCACGCTTCTGCCTCACTGCGATCATGAGTTCACTCTGATATGAGCCACCTCCACTCCCTCCTCCCCATCTCAAATTCTACTCGCCCCAGTCAAGAATTGCTGGTGTCATCCTTGCCATCCATCCCTTCTGTATCTGTGACAGTCAATCTGACACAAGTGCTGCTGCTTTTTCCCCTAGACCGCCCTCAGGATTGTACCCTTCTTCATCTCCACCATCAGACTAGCACATGTCTCTTGTTTGGGCCAAAATAATAGTCTCCTAGTTGGTGTTTTTCTTACCTCTGTCTCTTCTTAACACTCAAACCAGAGTGATATTTCCAAAATGCATCTCCGAATGTCTCATTACCACTTAAATTATTTAACGGGCTTCCCGTTTCCATTAGAATAAAGACAAAACACGGCCCACAAGCCCCTCAGAGCCTAGTCCCTGCCGAGCTTGCCAGGCTCACCTGCACCCAGGCTCCTGTTCCTCTCCACGCTCCATCCCATGGGCCTTGCTTCAGTCTTTAATACTCACCATGCTCACACTGGCCACAGGACCTTTGCTCATACTCTCTCTCTCTTCCTGGAATGTTCCTTCTACCCCTTCTTGCTTGGTTAACACCACCTCATCTTCTTGATTCACCCCACATATCACTTCCACAAGAAGGCCTCCCATGACTTCCTTGTCAGGTCAATCCACCCTACTATAGACTCTCTGGGAACCATGACCCTTTTAACACATGTTACCTTGGTTGGTATCTTTATTTGACTACTAGTAGGTCTTCCCTACTAGACTGTAAGCTACATGGAAACAACACATGTTTAGTTTTTGCTCACTTTTTCCCCGCATAGCAACTGGCATAGTTTTGGCTCATAGTATATACTCAAAAGATATCTATGGAATGGATTTCTTGATTCATAATGCCAAAGAGATCCATGGCTGTTCATGGGTATTTAATCAAATGCTTTCCTGGGTGAATTCCTTTCACTGACCACTCTAAAGAGAGGTGAGCCAAAGCTTGAATGGTTATTTCTCTTTTTAGCTGCTCCAAACACTTCTTCTGTGCCAAGCACTGTCCTGAACTCTTTGTGTGCATTCACTCGTTTAATCCTCACAGCACTCTTAAGAGATGGACACTACCATATCTCCATTGTATGGCTGGGAAAACTGAGGCCTAGATGTTAATGAACTTGTCCAGGATTACGGAGGCAGATCAGCATTATATTCCTAGCACCATGCACAATACCACAGGCTAAGGGCTCAATAAATATTTGTAGAATGACTGAATGAACAGGTGAAGTAGCAAAGCTGGTCTAACATCAGCCACAGCTCCCTAATACTTTTTAGTCTGCCCACTTCTTTTGGGCCCTGCTGTCACCCACTCATCTGAACCGTGGCCACTTGTCACCAGAACTCTCAACAGCTTCCTCCCTCTTCTTCCTGAATCTGCTCTTCCCTCTCTCTACGTCACCCACCTGCCATGTGGTTAGAGTGACTTCTGGAATGCAACCAGACCCGTCACTCCCTTTCCTGAAATTCTCTAGTGGCTTCTCACTGTCCTTTGGACACTGACCCAAGTGCTCACACTAGCCAGTGTGATCATGGCTCTTTCCAGCCTCACCTTTCTCTTGCCCCCGCAGGGGCCAGCCTCCTTCCTGACTTGGGGACTTTGCATGTGCTGTGCTGCTGCCCAGAGTACCCTTCCCCCTCTGGTCTCCCAGCTAATTCCTAATGGACCTTTAGGCCTCAGTGTTTCTGGTGGACTGAATAATGACCCCAACAATATCTCGGTCCTAATCCCCAGGACCTGCGAATGTATCTTAGATGGCAAAAGGGGTTCTGCAGATGTGATTAACTTAAGAGCCTTGAGCACATCAGTGTTCCACTGGAGCCATCACTTTCTTCACATTGTCCTACAATGTCATCCTTCACACTGACATTTATGCTTTAACAAATTTGTGTGAAGAGGAAACCCTCAATCGTTACTGATAAAATCATGGATTTGACCAGCCAGTTGGGTATATATATGTGTTCGCTAATTCATATTTAAATAATTCAACTATATGCATACACATGTTCCCAGCAACACTATTCACAATAGTCAAAAGGTAGATACAGCCTGAACGGTGGATGAATGGATACACAAAATGTGGTCCATCTGTACAATGGAATATTATTCAGCCATAAAAAGGAATGGAGTACTGATTCATGCTACTTCATGGGTGAACCTTGAAGACATTATGCTCAGGGAAAGAAGCCAGTCACAAAAAACTACATACTGTGTGATTCTACTGATACGAACTGCCCAATATAGGCACATCCACAGAGACAGGAAGTAGGTGAATGGTTAGCAGGGGCTGGGGGCTGGGTGGGAGGAGCAACTGTTTAACAGGTCTGGCTTTGCTCTTGGGGTGATGGGCATCTTCTGGAACTAGACAGAGGTGGCGGCCGCACAGCACTGTCGATGCACTAAATGCCACTGAAATGTTCATTTTAAAGCGATTACTCTTACGTCATGTGAGTTGCACCTTGATAGAAAAGTAAGTACACTACTTTTCTTTTTTAACTGAGTAATACTTCAATCCTCACAGCCTCCCCAGCTGAGGAAACAGTGTGCCCCACCTTCTACCACCTCCTCACCTTGGGGCGTTTTTCTCGATGCCCATGAGTTGTTACGGATGCTGAAAAGCCTGCCAGCTTTATCTAGAAACACCAAGCAAAAAGCCCGACATTCTGTCTGTTGGCTTCAGGCAGGCACCTGCCATCCAGGCGGGAGGAGGTAAAGGAGCCTCCAATCTTGTCGCTGGGGGGCGTGCCCCATGAAAAAGCTTTGCCTCTGGAATCAGTGTTTATCTGCAGCTCAGCCATTAAGGCAGGGAGCAGCACTGGAGTGCTCTTCTGGGCACGTTTAAGTGCAATAAACACAGGCATGGAGTGGGCCGTCACATCGAGGGGAGATGTCCCACGCCTGCCCTTCTCCAGCACGACACCCACTGCTGTCACCTGCTGATCTTCCCAGATGAGAGCCGCCTTTGGGAGAGACAGTGATGTGAGCAGGCGGAGGAGAAGGAAGGTGGGGATCCTCGTAGCCATGCCCACTCCTCTTGCACACGGGCAGCTGCAGTCAGCTTCCCTTGCGGAAAGCTCTGTCGCCGCGGGTTTGTGTTAGAAACAGCTGGTGGCCGAAGGCCTGGCAACTAACCAGCCACGCTGCTCAGGGGCAGGTAAGGCTGTGGGCTCTTCCCTGGGCGCTGCTGCAATTCCGTCTGTAGGGGTGTGGGCACAGCTCGCGGCTCCTTACACATACCAGAGAGTTTCACGGGGCTTAATGGAACTGACCCTGTCCTGCCAAGGAGAGAGGAAGAGGACTGCTCAGGTCCCAGCCAGCTCGGATATCCCCATGGATGACCAACCAGCTGTTGTGAAGCCCCTCTGGCTGCCAGGTGTCACGCGCGGTGCTGCGGAGACAGCGCTGGGTTACAGCGACGTGTGAACGTAAAGCTTCTGGTCTATTTGGGAAGACAAATGACCCTCTGTTCACTCTGCAGCTCTGCATCTAGTCAGGAACACAGTCCGATTAAAGGAGACTGCTGTGAGGTGGGCTGCAGGCGTGGCTGACGCGGAAGGCGGGTGGCGGGTGGTAGGAGAAGTAGGCTGACAAAGAACGTGCATCCTGACAGCTCATCGCTGACTTCCCGCAGATCACGCCGGGGGTCGCACAGCATCAGGGTCCTCAAGGAGAGAATCGCAGCTCAGCCGGGACACAAAGCTCCAGGTTGGCTCTTTATTTGGAGGTCCTCATTCGAGGATGACAAAGCGACTTCAGACACTGAAGCTGGAAATGCCATCCAAATGTTTAAGAAAGTGCCCAATACGAGAACCATAAAACTCAGCACGAGGTCAGCTTGATGGTAACTCCACAAAATTCCAGCAATGGAGCCCTACAGGGACTGATTTTACAGTCCACTCAATTTGGTGACAGTTCTCAACTGAGAGCTTCATTGTCTTATGCTTTAACTGAAAGTATTTAACCTATTACAAATTATCATGAATAGCACCAAACCGAACACCCCCAAAATGCTCACTTCAAATATATGAACCTCTTCACAGGCCAGCAGGAGCAAGTGGGCAGAGCTATGGGGTGGATGGAGGACAGGTGACAATGTTCAGGGAACATTCCGCATGGCCACTCAGCATCTGTATCAAACGCCCCCTGCTGGCAACTCTAGGGAGGCCACTGGACTCTTTCTTGCCCCCCCTTTAAAATGGTCTTCACAGGCTCTTTGCTCCCCTCCTTAGCTAGGACTGAATTTTCAACTTTCTCTTCGTAAGCGATTTTAGAAATGTTCCCTTATTACAAATGCAATATTAAAATAAAAGAAATCTAAGAAAAACATGAGCTACAATCCCATAATCACCTAACTGAATAAATGTTTCATTTATTGAGATTCCTTTTAATCTTTTTTCAGCATGCATATTCTTCTTTTTCCTCATATGTGGTCATTTTATAGATAAAAGTTTCATCTGGAGCATTATGTCATGAGTAATTTTCCCTTTTGCTTGTTTTTTAATTTTTAGACTTTGAATTTTTATTTAATTAATTATTTTTCACCAAGGCAAATGAGTTTCATTATTATTATTATTATTATTGAAGTACAGTTGATTTACATGTTTGGTTTTTTAAAAATCTCCATATCCATTTACCCTACTCAAAGATAACACTAGTACATATCACCCATGCCTTTCACCATCCTTACAGAATCCTCCAAAAACATATACAAGGACTTTCTGTGATTTCTTTTTACAAAAAATGGCATGTACATTTCTCTTCTCAAGCTATATACATTGCTCTGGGCCACTAAGTCAGAGATATTAAAGTTATTTTTTTAAGCCAATTCATATTTCATAGAATGGATGTAATACAGTGTACATTTATTTAACCTTTTACTTTTTGTGCCTGGAGAAAACAATACTTCAACAACAGCCTTGAATATCTATCTTCAAGAACTGAGGTTTTCTATTTTTAGGATGGCTTTCCAAAGTAGGATTCCTGGGTAAAAGGCAATGCCTATTGATCATTTTAGTACATACTGCAAGAGTGGCTTGTAAGTGACAGAGCTAGGAATCAAATCCATGTACACTGGCCTCTAGAGTCTGAAGTCCCAGCCATTAATACTGTGCTACCTCTTTAACTTCAGAGATGTCCAACAACAGAGTTGAACTTCTCAAAGCAGCAAGCTTGCCTAGACATGCAATGTCCAAAGAAAGGCAGAGGGATTCATGGGGAGGGGGCTCTGGTGGAATAACCTCCATCTTTTCTTCTTATCTGAGATTTTCATATTCCCTAAAATGAATCCACTGTATTTCAGTCTGGCGGGCCAAGCAATTTAACCGTAACTACCCTGTTAGTAACTGAGCATGACCACTCTTGGGACATTTCTCAAGGTGACTACTGCTAGTTCAACAGTTACACAGCCACGATTCCTCAGCCATAATGAATAACAAAAGAAACTTGGAGAAACTCACTTTGATCAGTCTCTATCTTGACTAAAACCAAAGCTGAACCATAAATGGACTATTCAGAAATAAGGGTAAAAAAGTAGCACATCCAGCATAGTATATTTTTTTCACTGAGTAGCATTTCTTAATAGTGTTAGATGCAATTACATCTAAGTACCAGTTGCAATATCTAGAAATAGGTGATCTGATATTTACAGCAGTAAATCCCTTCTGAAACAACATTTATGCCATATATGTGTGAATGTAAGTGCTATCACAAAGGGCTCTTAGAAGAGCCCCTTAGAGGCTTTTATTTTATTTTATTTTATTTTATTTATTTATTTTTTTTGAGGCTTTTATTTTTGCATCGCCTTGAGAACGAGCCTCACAGGAGCTGACGTTTCACTCTAAGCCCCACAGAAGGGTAACAAGCCCATTCAGACAGCCCGGCTGCAATAGGAGACATTTCCCTAAGGAGAAGACATTAATGGAAAAAATATTTCACCTTTGCCTTTTTAATTTTGCAATTTAAAATCTCTCTAAATACACTTCCCCCTTTAAAATGTGATCAACCCCAATTTCCCCATCTTTATTACGGCAAAGAGTCAGTTATAGTACTACTTTTGGAATAGCAGCAGGGGCATTATTTAGATTTAAGGGAGAAGGCATGCATGAAACTGTTATTCAACTGAATATGTTTAGTTATCACAGCTATTAGGAGGATTATTAAAGAGTTTGTGCGAGTTTGGAATATGCAGACGGAACTAAATACCTGTATGTGTGTGGTGGGGAGCACGCTTGTGGCTTATCACGTGTGCTTTTAATTAAAGGCTCTGTTGGAACCTGTAGAGTCTAGCCCTGGCGCTCCCAATAAACTCTCTGTGTGCCCTTGGGTAAATCACCGAACCCATGCAAGGGGAGCCCTGAAGATTTCTTCTGGTTCTCATACTGTTTGAAGTTTTGATACATAAATTAATATTAAACTATTAGTGAGAAAATACAGATTTGTTTCCATGTTACAGTCTAATACTGATGCCTGTGATCTCAAAGGTATTTAAGTTGGTAAATGCCACTGTCACCCTAATGATAACAGAGACAGTAATAGGAGCGAGTGTCTGTGGGGTTGCTCATGGGTGCCAAGCCCTCTGCTGGGTGTTGTCTCGCATCTGCTCCCAGGTCCTCTCAGGGGTATTGTTATCCCGATTTTACACATGAGGAAACAGACTCAGGTTGACCAGAGTCATCTCTCTAACGCGATGGGTAGATGAAGTTAAAAAAAAAAAAATCACTGACCATTCTCAAATTTTTCCTCCTGTACTGCAGTTACAGCGATTGAGAAAATTCCCTTTGCCTCCAAATTCCCACTGTCTGTCTGCTTTGAGATAATAATTGGGACTACCACAGAAGTTTCCTTGCCCCCAGAACTGGGACAAAGTGTTAAAGTAAAGGAGAAACTTGAGCTGGCTGGGGCTGCAGAAGGTGAACGAGTCAGTGGTTAAGCTTCCTGACGGCTCTGACCCGAGTCCTAATGCTACCACGTAAAGGCTCTGTGACCTTGGTTTAATTACTTAGCCTCTCTGAGCTGTACTTGTAAAATAGGCATCAAATAGTACCACCTCGCAGGGATGCTGCAGGGATGAAAAGAATTAGCACTCTTCCAGCTGTAAGATGCCAGACACGTGTCTGTTGTCACTGTTTGCCTCTGGTTTGGGGTTGAAATATCAGGAGAAAGGGGATGGAGAATAATGTGAATATATAGAGTAATAATAAAATGTTGTCCAGGGTGACGCAGCAAGAATCTACGAAGAGAAAAACCTTGGTCTACTGGCTTCACCGTGTCTTGCTCATGTGTGATGTGCAGCTCACTAAACCCCACCATCGACAACCCCTTCTCTGGGCTTCATGGCTTTGCAAGGTTAGTGTTATGTGCCCCCTTTAAAGATGAAGAAACCATGCTCAGAGGGCTGAGGGCTTTACCAACTCCTTGCAGTAAAATGGAGTAAAATGGAGGCACAAAACCCGTGCCACTTTGGTCTGCTCACTATGGTTGTAAGTCATGTCTGAACTTTCTGCTTCTATAATTGTAAAGGACTCATAACAATGTGGTTACACATCTTTAAATCTATTTCTGTATAAACAAACTAAATTAGTATCTACTCCTTCACCGGGCCTGGTATGAATATATTACTCATGCATACTACATGCTGATTTATTCTTCTAATAATGCATTATTCATTCTCTTAACAGCACATAATGCAAATCCACAAGAATCTCTATGAAAACAAATCTACTGAATGGTAAGGTCATGACAAATATGGTGACATTTCAACACTGTGGTCTCCATTTCATTAATTTCTACAACTGAAATAATACCCAGCTCCTGTGGGCGGACTGTCTGGTAAGTGATTAAGAGCTGTGATCTGAGGAGGTTGGTTGGAAGGTGCCAATTACACTGGTGACTTTGGAAGTACCAGAGGCTTTCCCTTTGGGCTGGGGCAGAGATAGGGACCTACACTCCAGGGCCTTGGTTCAGGCTCTGGCTGTGTCATCTTCCCAGGAATGGTGGATGCTTCTAGGAGTTGTATGGTGTAAGACTCGAGTACTGGAATGGGGTTTGTTGTCGCTCTGGCCTCTTTCTCCCAATGTTCTTTGTGCATCTGGAGCAATGCAGCAGGCTGGGGGAAAATGGACAGGATGTGGGGTGTACGACGGGATATGCCAATTGGGTGGAGGCAAAGGGGCTAGGAGGAGCCCCAGCCAGCTGCCAGGGAGTGGCCTTCAGAAGACAGCCTGGACCCAGAAGGCAATGGCCATCAAGGGTCGACCACAGGATAAGGGGGTGTCCCTGGAGTATATCCAACTCAGCGGTGGGGAGTGGATGAGCCCAAGGTGAATGCGTATGTGTGGCAGGTAGTCCCGGTGAGGGAAGCATTTGTCGGCACAGTGCAGGCCCTACAATGGATTCTGGGGTGGGATCTGAGTCTCTGCTAAAGGAAAATGGAAAGAGCGGGGTATACGATGAGACAGGTGATTGGGTTTAGAAAGTCTGAAGAGGATTCAGCTGTCAGGCTCAAAGAGTGGAGTTTGATGTTCAAGCAAGACAGCCAACCAGCCAACCTGGCTTCCCTCCACCCATGTATTCAGCTACTCATTTGCCAGCACCTACTGCGGATGTGCCAGGACAGTCGTAGGTGCTGGAGCTACTGGGCGAATACAACAAACACAGATCCCGTGCTCATTACGTGTGGGTGTATTTATTTAGGAGCGGCAGGGCCAGTTGCATTGAGGAGAAGCACCTATGATCAGGGCACTAGTGGAGGGTATAATGGGGGGGATCAGGGGGTCAGGAAGGGCTTCCTTGGGGAAGTGACTTTTCAGCTAGAACTTGAAGGGCAATTATAAGTTAGCCAGGTGAGGATGGAAGTGAAGAAAGTTCTAGGTAGAGGGAACAGCACCTGCTAAGGTGAGTCTGAAAGGGGCTTGGTGCTGCTGGCAGGGATCACGCTGAGAAGAGTCACGGGGTGGCTAGTTTTGGGGCTGAGTTGTGAAGTGTTGAAAAAAAATTATTTCAGTTGTCAGGGTTGAATTGGGTTGAACCTACAGGTGAGGCCAGATGGCCTCCATGGGAAGTCCCCAAAGAATGCATGGCTCCGAGGCTGGACTCCAGGCCAGCCTGACACCCTTGTCACCACCTGAATTTGCAGGAGGTCAGATCCTGACAGGGACAGTGGTTGGGAAGTCAAGTGTCACCCACCCGCTGATAACAAACGACTCCATGGGGTTTAGAAGCCAGTGTGCTCAGCTACTTGGCTGTGCTTTTTAATTTTCATTTATTGAGCAGTATAAAACTAGACATTTATTGGCCAAAGACCATTTTTGTGTTCCTGTAACTCAAAAATGGTTACATTTGAAAAAATGAAGTATCACCTGCTTCAAGTGTAAAATAGAGACCAGGCCTCGTTGGCACCGGCTGAATTATTTACATTGGAAACTCCGTAGTTGCATATTATGCCATGGAACTTTCTTCCCCAATGTGCTTTATTACATACACTCATCTTAACTTTTGACAGTCCGTACCATGAATTGACATAAGATGGAAGTGTATGCTCCAGCAGGTAAATAATAGATGACATAAAAAAAGGGCAGGACCCATTTTGACGTGATCCATTAAAATGGATCTGAAGCAACCATGATGGCCTTTCCATGAAGATTCGATAAAAACGTGGAGGCTGCAACGGAGGGGTGGCTAATAGGGCAGGCCAGGGAGTCGCCTCCCTAAGTGGGCAGCAGCCAGAGGGCAGGGAGCTGGGATGCGTGTGGGCTGCTCACTCTCAGAAAATCACTTGAAAAATAACAACACTTCCTGAGCGCAGCCTCTATGCTGTTTCAACAACCTCCCAGAATGGAATTATTATCCCCATACTATAGGTGAGGATACTGAAGAGCCAAGAGGTTGAATTTCTTTCTCAAGGTCGGTCAGCTCAAGGTCAGAGGCAGAAGCAACACTAAGCAGGCCCACCTGACTCTGAAGCCAGCTGGTACCCATGGAAAAATCAACAGCTGTAAGAATCACCGAGTCACTTTCTCTTCGGTAGGTGGCTGGTCGCTCCACACACAACTTAGATGGATTTCTCTAATACCCAGCTGCGCCAGCCAATGACTGCGTCAATATTTGTGAAACTTTTACATCCCTTTACGCCTGACAAGGGGTTTAGGCAGTACTGTCATCCGATTCTCTCAGGAGACTGTGGAGTAAGCTGTCTTCACCCCGAATTTTATTGATGTTGTTGACACCCTGAAGTTAAAACCCTGCAGAGGGTTCCTGGCTATTAATACTAATACTAGCACAAGAATTCAGGTGTTTTTTTTTAGATTATCGGTTTTTCCATTTTTGCTTTATTTTTAACTTCAGAGAGCAAAGAGTACCCTCTCTCTTGAGAGACTTCCCAAGTCACACATGGGGGATGATTACTTTATAATTTAAACTATAAAGCCTTAAAGCCAGAAGGGACCTAAAACAGTGAGAGATAATTACTCATAGTTATGACATAAGGTGGCACATGTAATAATTTAAATTTAATATGTGTCAGAAAAATACTGGTTTTCCATTAAAGTGGCCCAATGGTGATATGGTATTTCCTACTTGGACATGTTTATTGAATAAATGCAAGTGTGTTGTTATAAAGCATAGGAAGTAAATGTTAGAACAGGTATTAGACAGATACGGCAAAAATTATGAAAGTGAAACTTTAAAAGTTGGCATTTGGGAGACAATGGTTGAAACCTAAGGAGAGGCACTCTGGGGCAGCCCATCGCTCTCCTTTCGAGGGGTTTTTCTCACTTGGATGAAGACCCTGAGCTGTGCAGAGTCACATGGCAGACCCCATGCTTTCCTCTAGCCAGTGCCCATCAGCACCCTCCGGGCTCTGCCCAGTCAGCTGCAGAGGGAGCCAGGCCCCCTTCTGGCTCTAAAGCTGATAATACCTCATTCCTGGGAGCACTCCATTAAACCCTTCCAGAACAATTTTACAGACTGGGAAGCCATAATCAAAACTGGCAATCGAGTGGCAGACACTTTGGCAAAATTATATGCAGGCAAGAACATGGCTCTAATGCCATCATAGAGTGGATGCTTGTGATGACATCTAGACATGGATTATCTTTTCTTAAACACATCATTCATGGTCTCCAAGAACAAACACAGTCCAAGCATCTCCCACAGGGCAGACCCTTTAGCCCACTTCAGTAAACATCCGTGTGACCAACACCCAGATCAAGATATAGGACATTCTCCAACCCAGCAGGCTCTCTAACTGCCATCCCTCCAAGGTAGTCACTATTCTGACCTCTGTTGCCATGGATCTGTTGTACCTATTCTCGAACTTCATAGAAATGGAATCATTCACAATATACTCTTTTGTGTCTGGCTTCTTTTATTCAATATTGAGCCCACAGGTGTCACCCATGTTGTGTGTAGAGCAGTTCATTCTTTTCATTACTGCCTACTTCACTTTATCTACCTATCTGTCTACCTACCTATCTGTCTACCTACCTATCTATCTTTCTACTGTTAGTGGACATTTCTATAGTTTCCAATTTGGGGCCATTATACAAAACATTGCTGAAACTATTCTTGTGTGTCTTTGGTGGATATAAACTTTTAATTCTCTTGGGGGCAGTCTACAGAGATAAATTGCTACATTATAAGGTATGCAGATATTTGGGTTTTAGAACGTATCGCAACACACTTCCAATGTGATCCAATGTACACTCCTATCAGCAATATTCAAGAATCCCGGTTGTTCTGCATCCGTGCCAGGACCTGACATTGTCAGTTCCTTCGATTTCAGCTTTGGTTAATGTTGATGTCTTGAAGGTACCCAAGCCTAAGCCCCCAGACCCTGTCCCTTTTCCTGAACTTCAGACCTTTATTTGCTATTGCTCGTTGTCTGTTCTCACCTAAATTCTTTTCATGTGTCTTTCAAAGTCAACATTGTCGGCTGAGGACTCATATCTCCTTTCTGACCATTTGCAAATCTTCCTCAGTCCTAGCTCCAATAAACTCCCTAAAATGCTAAATTCCTCATGCATCTTTAGTTACTCTTGTTCCCCTGTCACTCGAATTTGGAGGGTTGTACCTCTGCAATGTTTCTTGTATTGGGGTCCCTCCTCTTTCCTCTCACACCACCTCTGCTCTCAGCCCCCATTATCTCTTGCCTAGACTATTTCAAGTTCAGTAAAAGAGGTTTCTTTAAACAGCTCTTTTCGGACATTTTAGAAATGGCTTTAATTCATTTCCTAGACAACTTCTCTGGCTCCTGATCAAAGGGTCTATAAACTTGTAACTGGATTAGTCTAATATTCAAGGTATTATAAAGCAGCTAATTTTCTCTCTCTGTTAACTCACTGAGATTCCTTCAAATGAAGACTATAAAAATATGATATGAAATTCATTTTCACAGAAGTGTTTGTTTTTTTTGAAGTACTGGTTCTTTCTATGTATCTGGAATATTACTGAGGCCACTCCACAGTTCTTCTAGAGGCTCCAAGCTGGGGGCTGCTTTGAGGCCACATGTCACAAACCGCCCCATAAAGGCCCTTGGTTATTACTGGGCTCTAACGTTGGGCCCGAGAAACCCACGTTCCTGATCGTACCCTCTGAAGTCATCCTGCTTGGCTGAGACAAGACTCCAGGCATTTGTCTCCATCTCTATGTAGAAAGTGTCTTCTAACCTAACTAAATGACCTCAGATTTCCAATGTGTCCAATTTCTTTCAAACTCCACTCTCCATTCCTCCAGATTTGACAGGCTTAAGGGCAATGGTAAAGTTTACTGGCTCCGAGAAGTGGGATCAATGCTGCAACTGGAATCAATGAATGCTAACTCCAATATTACTAACTTGAGGTGTGGGGTGAGTCACTTCACCAGGGCTCAGTTTCCTCATTTGTAAAATGGAAGTCATAACTGCACCTACCCTGTGTCAACTACAAATTGGCATTTTCCATTGGCACTTGCCATCTGCCTCTCCAAGGATTAAATCACGTGCTGCTGCAGCTGCTGACTTGCAACACCCCTGAAAGGAGTTCAGGGTGGAGAGCAGAAATGAGGCACTGTGCGCTCTGGGAAAAACCGGCAGAACACGTCTTCAGACAGTTAGATATTTTCAGGAGCCAATTTTATGAGCTCAATTTTTGTATCTCCTCATATCTAGAAAAGCACTAAAATCCTTCATGGTGACATCTGCTCCTTGTGACTAGCAGTAACCTGCATGAGACTAGCAGAAACCTTCTGTAAAAAATATGTGCTTGATTGCATGTATTCCCCCTTCGCCAAAATCACATACATACTGACCTTCCCCCCTGCCTCTCTGGAGCAGTGTCTCAGAGCTATCTGGGATGTGTCTCCTGGGCTGGAGTGCTCATTTTGCCCCAAATAAAACTTAACTTGCAACTCTCACGTTGTGCATTTTTTAACACCTAGAAGGTTGATGTGAAAATTAAATGAGACAATCTGTGTAAAGCCCAATGCTAGCATTTAGTGAGTACAATTGACAATCTGACTATTATTATTATTAATGCTAAAAGAAAGTCACCACACTGTCCATTTCCTCCATTCATACATTGCTTTGTTCCTAATCAGCTTATTTCAGACCCTCAGCAATTCTCTCTCTCCTTTGAGTTTTGCCCTCTGGATCCGTCTTCCAGCCTCTCAACCAGTTTGCCTTGTTTCCCAGACTCCAGCTGCAACAAGGAGAGTAACTTCCTGGTGATGATCCTCGTGTTCACCCCCTTTCAGCTTTCTGGGGCCATGCGATTCCTTTTAGCCCATGGGAAGTGTCACTTCCAGGCTGAAGCATTTAATAGCTGGTGTTCAATACCTCGGCTCTTTCCTCCTCTGCCACAGCTGCAAAGGAGGTCACGGGCTCCACGCAGTACAAGTTGTCAGAGCCTCTGTCAGCCTGGGTCCCTTGGTAACTATGTGGAGCAGAGCTTCCCAGCAGATCCATGATGGACAAGTAGCTTGAGCAAGAAAGAACCTGTGTTGTGTTATGTCTACTAAAGTATTAGGGTTAACTTGTTACTGCCGCATAACCTAGTCTAGCCCTGACTAACACACTAATTTGCTTTTAGATTGACAATCTGTTAATGAGCCTCTTTTGGCCATTCCACATTCCTGAACTGTCCCGGAGGGATTCTCAGGTTGAATATGGCCCACTCTCCCAGCACCCTCTCAGAGCCACCCTCTTGAGCATCTTCTTATGCTAGAACTGATTGTACCCAGTGAAAGATCTGGTCACAGCCAATGACTCTAAAGAGTTTTTCTGGAGTCAGTAAGAGATTCTAGGAATTCACTTCACTTTTACCTTTGCCAGAATTACTATACACTCATCCAGGAAAACATGATAGCCAATGTATCTAGACTTCTTTCAATTCTTTAAATATGCCAGCAATATAAATTCACTGGTCCCTTTACCAGTAATATTTTTGCTCCTATCCCTACCACTTCCTTTACCTCCTTTCCTGGCTAACAACCTTCAAGTCTCAAAATAAGTGCCACTTCCTCCAGGAAGTCTTCCTTGATTCCCCCAGCTAGGTGAAGATCCATCTATTGTATACTCCCAAACTTGCCCCAGGTAACACTCAGAGCATTTGCATTTCTTATTTAATGTCTTCTCTGCTGAGTTATAAATTCTGTGATGATGGGGCTGCAGCTGGCTTATTTACCACTATACACTCATTTCCAAATTCTGTACCTGGAAGAGAGTAGGTGCTCAAGAATTATCTACCGATCCATAAAAATTATCTGCCTTTATAAATAAGAGGGAGAACAATTCAGATAGATGCCCCCCCCAACACGAGTAAGCCAGCTCTCACATTAAAATCCCATATCTAGAATGAGATGACGCTCCTTTGAGATAACCCATAACTCACTGCACTGTAAAGAACTGTTTCCCACAAATTGCTTTCTGCAAAGTTTAGTTCATTTTCACATTTTGAAAATGTGAAATAAAGTCAGATCCTTGGCTTCTTGATTCTGCCTCATACATAAGCTCACTTTGGTGCTGGCATGATTTTTATGGGCTAGAAATTAGTGGAGTATTCACAAAGAGAAATGTCATGCAAGCCTGGCTCAAGATCCAAATTACAGAGACTTCTCCCGACTCTGAGAATAAAAGGACCTCAACAGAGCAACGCTCTCCAGACAGTCTCGGTTGTCGAACTGTTTTCGCTTTTCATTCTTTAGCATCGCAAAGAAAATTGTCTAACAGTGCAAAATTCTTGGAGGAAAGTTTCTACCCACCCCTCTGAGTCAACATGTGACAAGAGCTATCTGAGGATAGCTGTTACACATTTTCACGGCAAAGATAACAACTCGCCACATACTCCTAGATGGGGTCTTCAAAAACCGAGTTTTAGAATAAACCACTGGGAGCAAGTTTTGAATTAATTTTCTGGGTTGGAATAGAAAATAGAAGCAACTCATCTAATACAAAGAACATAACAAGATAATGTTACTCCCACATATGTCAGCTTTTCATTTCTTTTATTTTTCCTAGCTCATGTATATATATATATATATATATATATACACACACACATATATACACGTATATATATACATATATACCCACACAATTTTTTAATGCTAGAGTGTGTGAATACATTATAAAACGTAAGTTATTAATTTATTTCTAAACGAAACGAATGCTTTGCTTGGTGTGTTTTTCACTCCTTCATTCACTCAACAAAATATTGTGGCTTTTGGAAAAAGAATGAGGTTTTTTTTTTTTTTTAACCTGCATATAAAGCCCCAGTTCTCATATTTTGGTAATATCTCTGTTTTGACATCTAAGAAATTCTAAGTATTTGAGAAAATTTGCATTGCTTTTTAACATTGAAAACTTTGACAGTTGGAGTAATTTTCTAGTCATTCACCCCTGTGAATCTAAAGTGGTATCTTTTTCTAGCTTCCATCAAGGGAAATTACAATACAGTGTAAGGTTCCTCTCCTGATTACAGAACTCATCTTCAATTGTGTCACTGAAAAGACCAAACACATGCAGACATTTGAAATAAGAACCGGTCCCGACTGTTTATTACTGCTTGTTAACTCTTCCTAAGTCCATAAAACAGCAGTGACGCTGAAGTTACTGCAGAGAAAAGAGCAGTGTTTAAATGGAAAATGCCGTGTAAATGAATTTTGTAGTGGTTGTTTCAAAGCTTCTAGAATCTAATCGAAGAGGCTCAAAGTTGGTTCGGAGAATCCTTAAAAGTAATCCAATCCAACCACCCAGATGACGTATGAGTCCTCATGTAAAGCTGTATTAACTCTTCTGAAAACAGAGCTGAGAAATGTGAAATGACTTGCCTGAAGCCCTCCCCAGCTGACCCAGAGTATACTGAGCACAGAAGGGCTGCGTGAGCCTGGGCAGGAGAAGACCGCTCTCAGCCCCCATTTCTGCATGTCCAGTTGGGGGTGTATGAGTATGCTAGGGCTGCCATAACAAAGCACCCCAAACTGGGTGACTTAAACAACAGACATTTATTCTCTCACAGCTCTGAAGGTCAAAAGTCCAAAATCAAGGTGTCGGCAAGGTTAGTTCCTTCTGGAGGTTCTGAGGGAGGGTCTGTTCCAGGCCTCTCCCCCAGCTTCTGGTGGCTTGCTGGTGACCCAGTTCTTCCTTGTGGACATCACTCTAGTCTCTGCCTCCATCTTCAGATGGCATTCTTCCTGCATCTTCTGTGTGTCTCTCTTTTCCTTAAGGATGCCACCAGTCATTGGATTTCGGTCCTACCCTAATCCAATATGACCTCATCTAATACATTTGCAAAGACCCTATTTCCAGATAAGGTCCATTCCAAGGTTCTGAGGGACATGAATTTTTAGGGGACACTATTCCACCGGGTAGGGAAAGCGATAATGACACCCACTGCATAGGGTGGTGGTGAGCATTAAAAGCATGTAAATAAATATAGGGAACTATGTCTGCCACATAGTAAAAGCATGATCAATGTTGGCTGTATTAGGAATTGTCTCTAAGCCCAGGCTGTATTCCTACATAGCACACAGGATAATTTCATTCTAATGTCGATGCTTACAGCTTCTGTTGACACATTTTTAACCTCCAAGATGCTTCCTATTGGGTATATGGGACAACTTTTGGCCCAAAACATTCTCTTGTATTTCCACCCTTTACTTCCCTACTTTTAATCTTAGTCTTCATCAATTATTTGGAGACTGGAAAAGGGCTGGCAAAAACCTGATCTTTGTCTCTGAGCCAGATATAAAAGAAATTTGTCTTGTACCTTTTGGAGAAATTTTCCAGATAAAGGGGACCTCATACTTTGGAGCAGGCAGCATTTCAAGTCCTCTGTTGTCACCCTTTCCAATGGGCATCCTGGGGGCAATGTCTGAGTGACAGGCTATGGGATTCGGGTCATATTCAGACCTGACTGTTGATCTTTGCTTGATGCTTTGCAACTTGGGAAAATAAAGTAAATCCAACCCAACTTACTTTGTTTCAAAGTCCATTTCCTGTGGTGCTAGCAGGCATCAGAGGCTCAAAGACAATTCGTGAATTGTTTGGCGAGCATAACCCTGGAGCTTAACATGAGGTTCAACCGAAAGAGATCTGGGCTTTTCTTTCTTCCCGTGTTTTTGTCCAATCTGTGAAGTACTTTCTGGATTTAGCTGATTTTCCAGGGTCAGGGTTAAAAAGCCCGCTGGATTTGATCAGCGGTTCTCAATGTTAGTGTGCGTTGACATCACCTGGACGGTTTGTTGAAAACACAGGATGTGTGGTTCTGTCTTTAAGTAGGCAGACAAGCACCCCAAGCACATGTGGGAAATGAAACACTGGTGGTGAGGACATCAGCTTCTAGCCTCGTGCCTCTGGGTCTCATCCTCTCCATGGAAGAATTCCGGAAAGGATTTCCCAACTACTGTGGTCCTTCTCTTAAAATTCCTTATTCCAAGGATTACTTCATCTGTCAAGGTACCTCTGATTTCCTGATAACATTTTGAGAAGTGGAAACTTTTGCCAAAGAAAGTAATTCTCTCATTGGCGTGTTGTGTATTTTTAATATTCCATTAGATTTTGTCCACTTATCTCTATAATTTCAAATTGTACTATATCATTTATGGGCTGCAAAAGGATTTTCACAGGCAAGTTCAGTCCAATTGTGTGACGGTGTGTTTATCAGTTTCCTCAAAATGTCATTTAAATTCATATTTCACATTCTGAGATCTGTGCTGTGTTCTCTCTCCATCTCGGAAAGCAAAAAATCACACACATCCAACTACCACTTCTAATATGAATAAAAAATGTTCTCCACTTTATCTATTCGAAACCAATATCCCTGAAGAATCTAAACATCTCACTCTTTTTCTTTTCTTTCTCACAAAATAGCCCCAGGAGAAACCTATCAGCCACATCTCAGCCATCCATTCAGAGGGCTACTGGACTGAGCTGACAAATCCAATCCCACTGTAAAACAAAGCAAAAACATACAAAAAAATCCTTTAAAGTTGAATTAATTATAGACATGAAGGAGATATGCCCACAGAATCAAACCAGGCTTCCATTATTCTGACCAGGTTCCTGTCACCTTGCCACCTACCAGCTGCGTGACCCTGGGCAAGTTACCAACCTTCGAGCTTAGCATCCCCATGTGTATCATGAAGAAAATAACAGTCCCCCAAACTCAGAGAGTGTAAGAATGAAATGAGAATTCATGGAAAGTATTCAGCCCAATGACTGGCTCATACTGAATCTTCAATAAAAGTTCCATTATTAGTATGACTTTTTACTGCCAAATAAGGACTCTTTGATAACTTGTTTCATTTCCTCTGATGTCTTACTCTTTGCCTTTATGTTTTCTTCCCTCTGCCAGTAACAGTCTTCCTCCCTCTCTTCGCAGAAACCTTCTTCTTACTGTCTAAGTCAGGAGTCAGCACACTATGGCCCATGGGCCAAATCTGACCCACCACTTGCTTTTGTCAATAAAGTTTTACTGGAACACAGCCATGCTCATCTGTTTATGCTGTGCTGTCTGTAGCTACTTTTGCGCTACAGTGGCAAAGTTGAGTAGTTGCAACAGAGACCATATTGCCCAGAAAACCTGAAATATTTACCATGTTGCCTCCCATAGATAAAGTTTGCAGATTGCTGCTCTGAGCCCCCAGATCAAGTCATCCCATTCGTGGCCATCTTCACCAGTCCTCTGAGACAAAGCTACTTCTCTGGCCATGCATGTCCCTGGTCCCACATATCACTGTGCTATAAACAATCATCTCCACGCCTGTCTTCCTGCTACACTGTGTGAGCACCTTGCAGGTGGGCATCAGCTCTCACATCTTTGAAACCCCAGGCTAGGAGGGTGAAGGCCTTCAGAGAAGGAAGGCCCTGTGGGGTGGAGGAGAAGAGGGTTGCGTGGAGGGACTCTGGAATCTCAGCTTCCAGTAGGGGTCACAGAAGGGAGGACAGAGGGCTTTTGCGATGCATGCACGCTACACACACCCCACAGAGACAAGTGTACACCCACCTGTGCACACAGCTATGTTCACATATACATACTTCTGCATAGCCTGTAACTCCATGCACCCGTTAGCAGCATAGCAAAGTACAAACGCACACACATCAGTAGGGTCTTCATACCTGTGGACTAGGAATGCTGCCTGCCATATCAGTAAACAAAGGATGTTGCAGCCATCAAGCTACCACATTACAGCGACCCCCCGAAGGTGAGCCCTGTGGGAACTCGGGATGGAAACAGGATGCCAGCCATCTAGCAGTCAACTGCTGCAGCCACCCTGACAAGACAATGCACCCTGAGGAGATTCAGGATGAGAACACAGAGGATACTGGTCCAGATAGCTGAGGTGCATATCAAAGGAATGATTTCAATGAGCCCAGACTCTGCATCTTCCCATTCATAGAAAAGCACTAATTTTATTAATTTGAGATGTCTGGTTTTCTTTAATTAACAATAATCTTCTGATGTTCTGACTACCTGGTCTTCGTTGCAAAAACTCCTGTATATCCTGGCTCCCCCCACCCCGCCCCGCCTCTTCAGAGCAGTCCCTCAGAGCTATCTGAGAGTCCTGTCTCCCAGGCTTGAAGTCCTAAGAATGTCTGCCAAATAAAACATTAACTCTCAACTTTTAGGTTGTGCATTTTTCTTCAGTCGACACACCTCAGTCCTACATGGCACCTGTACCTGTTGCATGACAGCTTAAATATAGAGACCAGAAGGGAAGGATGGATCTAGCTGGCTCTCTGATTTCATTTTGTTCTCCCAGAAGCAGACCCTAACACCAAGATTTGGGTGCAAATAGCTTATTCAGGAGGTGATCCCAAGAAGCACAAGTGAGTGAACAGGAGAAGTGAGACAGAAAATAAGAAAAAACCCAATATATGGGGTGGTAATGAGCAGGTTATCACTGTGGGCAGTTGGGGTTCAATCCTGCAGGGTTATCGGGAGACTGGGTAGAACACATCTCAGAGCTGCCCTACTCAAAGGGTGAGGAAGGGATATTTATCATCCATAACTCTTGTCTCTCGAGGGTTGACGGCTGCTCCTTGAGCATGAACTCCCCCAGAAGACTGAGCACACTCCCATGGGAAGAGGAAGTCTCCAGGCTGACAGCTGCAGGATGAAGAAGCCGACAGCCCATTGGGAGTGGTGAGTGTAGGGCACTGCCACGTTATCTAACCCAAGAGTCAGAGGGTCGATGCCATCACCATATTGCATTAGCAGGGGTAGGGGATGCATGGTTTATCCCCAATTTTCCATTCCATCTCCTCACTCTCCCCTTCAGAGCCCCAGTGAGTACGTTGTCGAACCAGGGACACTAGAAGGAAATTATTGCTCTGATTCAGAAGACTCTACTTTTACTAAGCAAAAATTATTTTTAAATTAAGTGATAAGACTCTTGGTCAATTTTTATTTAAAAACAAGGATGTTTGAGCATGCGCCCTTAAACAGGATTAGGCAATTCAGAGAGCTATGCCAACAGGCAGGGTGGCTTTAGATACCAACAGTCTAGCTCAGTTAAGCATTCCAGTTGTCTTTGGAAAATTTTAATTTTTTTTTGGTTCTCTAATTCCCTTCCAAAGAAGCAACCAAATATCATTATTCTACTGTTAAGAATGGGATTAAGAGTATGAACTAGTTAATACTGCTTCTAAACCCCTTTAAAGGACTTAGTCTTTCTAATGAAGACTGCTTTGAAAATACCATTGGCTTCAAATGTATTTGACTTAAATTTCCCCAGGTTTCTATATGGACTCTTCATTCAGACATTCAACCATCTTCTGAGCCCCTGTTAGGGACAATACCTCTATGAATTAATGAATACATTGCAAACCTTCTCAAGAAGCCCAGAATTGACAGAGGAGAGAGACTATATTCAAAACATTGTTTTTTCTTGTGATAACTGCATTAATGGGATGATAAATAATTTGTGTGTGAAAATGAAGAGGGAGCAATCAATTCAGCCAAGGAAGACTGGGAAGGCTCCGTAGAGGAGATACTCAAACCAGATCTGGAAAGGTACAGAGAGCTGAGCAGCAACATTAACAAAGGAAACAGTGTAGGTGAGATAGTTATCTACTGCTGCATAACAAATTGCCCCGGACTTAGTGCTTTAAAGCAATGAAAAACATTTATTATCTTACACAGTTTCTGTGAGTTAGGAATTTAGAAGTTGTTTAGTTGGGTGATTCTGGTTCCATGTCTCTCATGAGTTAGCCATCAAGATGTTGGTGAGGCTGTCGTTATCTAAACACTTGGCCGGGGATAGAGGGTCTGCTCCCAAGATGGCTCAGCCACACTGCTGGTGAGTAGGTGCTGGCTCTTGGTAGGTGGCCTGTTATTTGCCACGTGTCTCTCTCCATAGGGCTACTTGAGTGTCCTCACAACACGGCAGTTGGCTTCCGCCATAGCAAGGAAGAACAAGAATAACCAAGGCCTGGAAGTCATACGACGTCATTTCTGCTAGATCTATGGTTACACGGGTCATCCCTCTTCCACTTGGGAGGGGGCTACATAAGAGCATGGATACTGGGAGGTAGGGATTATTGGGGGCCATCTGGGGGGCTGGCTGCCATAATATGCAAAAGCAAGAAGCGCATCGTCTTTCAGGGAAAGGGAAAATGTTGATGCCATGCCATGGGAATGGAGGGTGAGCTAGGGAAGCAGTAGCAGGAGATAATAATGAGAAAGCTTAAGTCAGATTGTAGTTTAGACCGAGGAGGTTAGACAAGGGAAGCCACTACACCTGCTGGTCTTTCCTTCCTCTCATCTGTTGGGATCTGGATTCAGGAGCGATGGGTGTCCATAGCAGAACTGGATTCTCAGCAATGAGTCCCTCCCTCTGAACTGGCCTCCCAGAGAGATCAAAGGGCTCCACATCTTTGAGAGCATCCAGACTAGCTTTTCCACACCCTCCACTCTGACCGGCTTGCCCCAGACCCAAACTAAGAGGTTAAAGGCCCAGAAGACAATGTCTTCTTCCTTCCACTTTGACTTTCTATTCCTGCATGGTCTGACAGCCTGTCTTGGTCTGGAATGGTATCAAATTCTGTTTGCCATGAGTAGAACAGCAAATCACAATGACAGCCTCTTTGGGGTCATGCTGATCTGGGTATGAATTCCACCTTAACCCCAGTCCCTGAAAGTGGATGTCCCCTCTGACCTTCAGCTTTCTCATGAGCAAGGTGGGAATAACAGCACTATGTCATGGACTGCCGAAGGAATGAGGAGGGGGAGTGTGGGGTCTGGAGGCCAGAGTTGTTTAAACTTAATGCAGAGACAGGGACAACTAAGTTCAAGTCTAAGGTCAGAGGTTGGGATCAGGGAATCATGTTTTCTCCTCTTTGCATGAGAGTAAGAGGCGAAGACAGAGATGGTGCCACAGTTGGGTGACTATGCTCACCCTCTCCTTTCTTCTTTCCCTTCCGCCACCATGTCTCTATATCCTGGCTCCCCTCCACTACAGACAAACCCATAAGATTGATAAATGGAAGGCTGGTGAGCATTTATGGGTGGCTAAATGTCTTCCCTTGACCTGTTACTTAGAACCAAGTAGGGCAAATAGCCAAGCAGGTCCCTGGTACAGACGGCATTTTTCTAGATACCATTATTTCACTGAAGTAGTATTTCTCTTTTCTGGAGGCACTGCTGTTGTCAGATCCTCTCAGCACCCATGCTCAGAGAGAGAATCATTGTGTTGCTTCTGAATGTAGGAGGCAGTAGTCTGGAAGATGTTGTTTGGATGATCAAAATTTGAATATTGGGGGAGGTGGCAGATTTTAGTGGCTAACGTGGCCAGCAGGATAGCTCTCATCTTCTTCAAGTGGTCATAGAATTCCTTCTTCCTTGCTCTTGGCATGGCCCTGTGTTGTAGCAGTAAGCATGTAGGTACTGTATCATAACTCTTTTTGTATTTGAGACACGAGTTTGGCCGAGCATCTCAAAGTCTGTATCTATGACTTATTTATTTCTGTCATGCCAGTATGCTGGAGAGTTTGCTGGACAGGAGATGAACTCAATAAACACTGACCACCTCGATCAAAGATTCAATAACCCCATGTTTTCCTCTTCTATCTGTCCATGTCACGGATGACAAATGACATGGCAAGAGCGTCCCCACTCCTACTTTCCTCTCTCAGGGAAGACATTACTAATCAACTACTGGAGAAACCAAATGTGACTCAGAATCCTTCCCAACACAGCACTCCAGAAAGCCACTGATAGCCTTCAGCGTGGTGTATGAACTTAAAGCTATATTTCACTTTTAACTGTGTAGACCATGGCTACCTCTCTCCTTGGCTATAAGATCTGCCAACCAAGCAAAGTACCACACCAAACTAACATCCACGTTGTTATTCCTTCCCTAGAACCAATTGTTGGACTGAATCAATGGATTCATTTGGGGGCCACACAAGCCCAAGGTTTAAAATTTACAATCTGATAGGTTCTCATTTCCTTTTCTATCAATTTAGAGAATCACTGATAGGTCACTTAACAAAGCATCCCTAGGGACCCATTATGCTTGGGCTCTGTGACAGCCAGTCACAAGGAAGGCAAAGGCATAGAGTGGCCATCAACAATGTCTCTGTTTAGTGAGATGGAGGGCAGGAGAATGAACCCAACACATGTGGGCTCCCCCAGAGGGAAGAGGGAGCGCTAAGCAAGGGAGATGAGGCTTCCACTCAGTTCCTCCAAGCTGGAGTCTTAGACATTTTGTGCCATGGACACCTTTAGGGGCCTGATGAAGCTTGTGGACACCTTCTCAGAATATGTTTTTAAACACATAAAATAAATTCTTAGGATAACAACGGAAGACAATTATATTTAAACACAGTTATCAAAATATAAGGAAAATAACTTGATGGTACATGTGCTTCTTTATCAACTCATCAGTAACAAGATTGAGTGTTAAATCTAATTATTACATTAATTTCAAAGAAGTAAACAAAAATTGCAGGGGAAATTTTTTGGATATATCTCCATCCACTGTGATGGGATATGAAAATATCTGTGACTTTGGTTATCAAGAGTTGCCGAAACAGCCAGCACTGTCCTGGTTTATCTACTCTCCCAAAGGAAAAAGATACAAATTGTAGTTAGTAGTTAATGAAAATAAATATGAAGTATTTTTCTCATTCACGTTCATGCACCGCCCTAGATTCTATCCACAGACCTCAGATTAGGGCCCTGCCTCTAGGAAAAATTACAGGAATTTTTTACAGAGAAGGGAGATTTTAAAGTTGGAAATTTTGATGCTTTATTTGAGGCTGATTTTTCTTTTTAATAACTACATTCACATGTCACCATGGGACTTATTTGGCAGGACACTAACTGCTGGCTTGTATGAATATATTCCCTATTTTTAAAAAACCACTATAAACAAATGTTATTTACGAAGAACATTCTTTGAAGCGGCTGCGCTGGTCGCCCTGGGAGGCCAGGTAACCTCGTTATCTGCTCTAACACCAGCTGCTGTCAGGCTGAGTTCTGGCTGGGTGTCTGGTGGGGAGGGTGAAGCTGTTATCTCTGGCCCCGTAGCCACACCAGCCAGTTACTCAGGGTGGACCCAGCTCCAGGGCTGGCTCCCATCTTGCCAGAGCGGAAAACGCCGAGTCCAGGTCACAAACGTCCCGCTCCATTTTCTACCCCGCACAACAAAAGAAGTGGCCAGCAAAGCCTTCACTGTCCCCCTCTGCCTGTGGGGACATTCAGTACGCTGAGTGCTTTTTGATGGTGTCCGCCCTTTTCTCTCTCTTTTAACAGGAAATCTGCTCTGTGCTGGGTTCAAGAAACCCCTCTAAAATCCTCCCGCCCAGTGAGCCCTCAGAAGAGAAGAACCAAGGGCCACGCTCCATTTTTCCATCCTCTGGTTTCTCTGTGGAAGGACTTGAACTGGTGGAAACTCTGGGTTCTTCCCCTGTGCCCTGCGTCCATTCAGAGGAACAGGTCCCTTTTCCTATCTTGCACGAAGGTAGCTTATGGGCCAAGGCTGTCGGGCTGCGTCCTCCTGCCCTCACTCCACCCCAGGGAAGTGGATGGAGACACTGGGCTGTGAGCATGGCATCTCCCCAGCTGGCTCTCCCTCTGTCTCTCTCTTTCTTCCTCCCCGCCATCTCTCTCTGCCCCAGGCTTTGCCTCTCTGCCTGGGAGAGGATCCCTGGGGTGGGCTCCATGCAGGTGGGTGTAGCCTGTGGTTGTCCCACTCTGCCTGTGACTCAGAGGGGCCAAGTCTCTAATTCAAGCATGAAGTATCAGCAAGTTTCCTTGGCCACAGACTCATGGCTCTCCTTGTCGATCAGCTTCATTGGTAACTGAGCCTACGGCTTGGTCTCCAGTTGTCCTGTGTCTTATTCCTTAGGGGGTTCTAATTTGGGAGGAGAAAGAAGGAAGGGCATTGTTCATGGACTCCTAGCACCCCAACACTATAGTATTTGCCTGAATGAAGAAAGCCCTCAACTTCTACCCTTTGCCTAATTAATGAGGATGTGGCTGGTCTCATCAACATATATCCAGCACCTGTGACTACAGCTCTCCAGAGGATGCAAAATCCACACTCCGGTGGAGACTCTGTAAGGCACAGAACTAAAGCAGAAGCAACAGGTTCTACTGTGCCCTTAATGAGAACTAATGGAAGCCACCTCCTGCAGGCAACACTGGTATTTCCTTCCACTGACTCAAGTGGGCTGGTTGGGTTGGATGGCAGACACTCAACCTTCCAGACAGGCCCTGAGCTATTAACTGATAGGCCTGATAACGGTCTGGCCAAGCGGACTTCACCCCTGGATAGAACACATCTGTGTCATCCTCAAGTCTCATCATTATTTTATTACTGGTAACAATGGCTACTATTGGTTGAGAGCTTTCTACGTGCCAAAGCTGATGTATTTCACATGTCCTCACCTTTGCTCTTCCAAACCATGCAAAGCAGGTTGTATCAGTTTCCTATGGCTGCTGTAACATCTTACATAACTTAGTGACTTGAAGAAAAAATGGATTTATTATCTTATAGTTCTGGAGATCAGAAATCCAAAGTGGGTCTCAGTGGGTAACATCAAGGTGTTGGCAGGGCTGCGTTCCTTCTGGAAGTTCTCTGAACTTGTTTCCTTGTCTATTCCGGTTTCTGGAAGCTGCCTACATCTCTTGGATGGTGACCCCTTCCTCCATCTTCAAAGCCAGTAGCACAGCATCTTTAAATCTCTCTCTCTCTCTGACTCTGACCTTCCTACTTCCCCCACATAGGGACACTTGTGATTATATCAGGTCCAAATAGAAAACCCAGGATAATCTCTGCATCTCAGTATTCTTAACTTAATCACATCTGTGAAGTTCCTTTTGCCCTGTAACCTAACATATTCACAGGCTCTGGGGATTAGGATGAGGACATCTTGAGGGGGCATATTCTGTCTACCCTATAGGTCACATTATAAGCACCATTTTAGAGGTGAAGAAACTGAAGCTCAGAGAGGTGAAGTAACTTGTCCAAGGTCACACAGCTAACAAGATGCAGAGCCAGGATTCCTCCTCAGGGCTCTAAAATTCCCAGGCCCGTGCTCTGAGCCATTACACCCCACGGCCTTTCTAACTGAGGGAAACCAAGTCAAACTTTTCAAACGTGTGAAGAGGCTCAGAGCAGAGAACAAAGAAATCCCTGAATAAGTTTTATAAACTATAAGGTTGTCCTTTAGGTGTCCAGATTTTCCCCTCAATATGGTCTGTGCTTTTCACTCAGCAGCCTGTGGGGAGTAGACAAACCAGAAGTTTGGGGGTCAAGTCCAATTCTCACATGGATTTCCAGCATGTGAATCAGGAAGGTCACATCAGCCCTCGGGAACTTGGTTGCCCCTGTGGAAAATGGGTATGATGGTCCTATGAGGGTTATGGCCCTGACTTAATGCCTGGCTGAAAAAATAGATGCCGTAATTGTTCACACTGTAGATGTCCAATGGGAGTACAACATACACTCCCCCACGTATTAGATAATCTAACACCAAGAAGAGGTAAGAATGGAGTTTTCCATTCTTCCCCATCCCAGGAATCCAGAGCTCAAGGAGACAGAAAACAAGAATTAGAACCCAAGGAGTCTTGCATGGAGAAAAAGAAGTCTGCAAAACAGTTTATAAGACACAGGGGAGCAAATATCTAAAGGAATTTAATCTTGGTTCCTACTTCTGAGGTCCATAAATAGAGATGCTGTTCATTGAATTTCAACAGTCATTTCTACAGCTGTTCTTTGCAAAGGTCAAAAAAAATTTCATTTCCCATGGCTGTCTTAAAAACACAGAAACACACACCACACTATATCTATTAAGCTGCCTGCTGGAACCGATGAAAGGAAAGGTAAGCAGCACATATACATGACGAGGAAAGCCGCTGCCATGGCCATGTGGCTTGAAGAAATGAGAATGCTTATCATTTCAAGTGGGGAAGTTTCGACAAGATTTACCTTAATACACCCTTAAAAACATTCTTTCCTGACATTTTAAATGTGTTGCCTGTGATCCTAGCAATATTGGCAGAGGCCACGATGCCTGGTATGATTTCCACTGTTTTGTCAACGAATAAACTGGCTCATGTAGGAACCAGTCTCTGAACCCAAAGGTGACAGTCATGCTGCCCCTTGAGCCATCGTGGTGTGGTGTCCTAACTTGGAATCCCCTGCCCTCAAGACCCAGATATAACTGCGTTCCAAAAAGATGAACAGAATTGTATTTTCATTACCAAAACAATACACGGTCACTGTACCCAAACTAGAAAATACAGATAATGGCAACAGCTAACTCAAACCTGTTATGCTTCTAAGTATGTGCTTGTATTAATTCATTTAATCCTCACAACAGCCCGATGAGGAAGACTATTATGATTCCCATTTTACAGATGAGGAAACTAAGGCACAGTTCCAACCATAAGGGGTTTGTTCTCTGTATTATGCCACTTTCATACAATGGAGCTCTCTGGGAGCATTTACAATGATGTAGGAGAAGAATATTTAATGACATGGACATGAAAATTATGGCTACCAGTTGTTCAAGCTACTAATGTTCCCAGGATCACAGAGCTGGTAAGAGGTGGGGCGGGGGTGGGGAGGCTGAAATTCAAACTCAAGCAACCTGGATCTGAAGACTGTCATCTTAGACACTGCACTGCAGGAAAATTAAGATCACTTGCAATCCGAAAATGACCATTCCTAACACATTTACACATACCCTTTCACATCTTGGACTGTGATGATATGTGTTATGGACTGAATGTTTCTGACCCCCTAAAATGCATATGTTGAAGTGCTAACCCCCCAGTGGGATGGTATTGGGAGGTGGGGCCTTTGGGAGGTAATTAGATTTAGATGAGGACATGAAAGTCCCACTAGTGTCCTTATAAGAAAAGGAAGAGAGACCAAAGCGTCCTCTCTTTGCCATGGGAAGACGTAACGAGAAAACGGCCATCTGGGGCTCCCACCAAGAAATGAATTGGCCAGCACCTTGATCTTGGACTTCCAGCCTCCAGAATTGTGAGAAATAAATTCCTGTTGTCTAAGTCACCCAATCTCTAGTAGTTTGTTATAGCAGCCTGAATAGAATAAGATGATGATGATAATGATATATATATATAAACAAAAAAGAATCAGAGCCTATGTGGTGCTTTGCGAACTGCATGTTAATATATGTGAAAATCCTTCCATATCATCATATGTTCTTTTACCACATCACTTTACATGACTTAATGGAAGCCCAGTGTAGGAATATAGCACAATTTATCGAACAGTTGAACAGATCCTCAATGGTTGGACACTTAGTTTACCTCTTTAAATAAATCCAACAAAAACTCCCACTGGTGGATACTTGATTATGTAGAACTGCTTAGTCAAAGAATACTAGGGGCATTTAAAAAAGCTATTTGATTCTTATTGCCAAAATACCCAACAAATAGGGCCAAGTTGTATTTCCATACTAAGGCAGGAGAGTACCTTTCTCCATGGACTTTTTGCACCAAGTTCTAGAAGCCACCTGGGCTCTGTAACCTGGAAGAAGGCCACCTGGCAGGCACTGAAAGCCCACATCTTAATCAGCGCAAAAGCTGCCTCAAAACTCCGTGTTTTGCTTTCCTGTGTTGAATAGACGGTTCAAAATCGATTTCCTCTGTGAGGTTACATTCCAAATAAGTAATAATTTTGATCCATATACTGGGGGTAAAACGCATGGGCTTTGGAGACAGGCTGATTAGGGTCACATCTCAGTGACATCAAGAGTCTCCATCTCCTACAAACAATAAATGCTGGAGAGAGTGTGGAGAAAAGGGAACCCTCTTGCGCTGTTGGTGGGAATGTAAATTGATACAGCCACTGTGGAGAACAGTATGGAGGTTCCTTAAAAAACTAAAAATAGAACTACCATATGACCCAGCAATCCCACTACTGGGCATATACACTGAGAAAACCACAATTCAAAAAGAGACATGTACCACATCGTTCATTGCAGCACTATTTATGATAGCCAGGACATGGAAGCAACCTAAGTGTCCATCGACAGATGAATGGATAAAGAAGATGTGGCACGTATATACAATGGAATATTACTCAGCCATAAAAAGAAACGAAATTGAGTTATTTGCAGTGAGGTGGACGGACCTAGAGTCTGTCATACAGAATGAAGTCAGAAAGAGAAAAACAAATACCCTATGCTAACACATATATATGAAATCTAAAAAAAAATGGTTCTGATGAATCTAGGGGCAGGGCAGGAATAAAGCCGCAGATGTAGAGAATGGACTTGAGGACACAGTGGGGTGGGAAGGGTAAGCTGGGATGAAGTGGGAGAGTAGCACTGACATATATACACTACCAAATGTAAAACAGCTAGCTAGTGGGAAACAGGTGCATAGCACAGGGAAATTAGCTCTGTGCTTAGTGACCACCTAGAGAGGTGGGCTAGGGAGGGTGGGAGGGAGGGAGATGCAAGAGGGAAGAGATATTGGGATATATGTATATGTATAGCTGATTCACTTTGTTGTAAAGCAGAAACTAACACAACATTGTAAAGCAATTATACTCCAATAAAGATGTTAAAAAACAAGATAAAGGAGAATTCAAACAAAGACAGGAAAGTGCTCAGCTCAAACTCCTTAAAAAGACTAATGATACTTTTACAATGGAAATGTTAACACTGCATTTTAAGGGCCTCATTTGGAGACTGTTTCCATTTGCAAGAAAAAAGCAAGCAAGAAAAAGAAAACAAACCCCCCACACTGACCATTAGCTACTTTGAATAGTTGCAAATTGCGCTGGCTATGTTCAGAAAAGCTGGCAGATTTCAGCTGATGAATTTCAGTCTAGCAGCCAAGATGATCGACTAAATAAACCATTTATCAAATGTTAGGGACCTTTATCTGATTTTACTTTGTAGTGCAGCCAGACATAGTTTAAAAACATAGACAGAGCTATCAGAATGAGGGGCTGAGTATGGTTTTAGAAAAGAATAAAACAGTGCCCCCAGTGAACCCAATTTCGTTTAGTAGGATATGGTCCTTATTTTCTCCAAACATTTCCCCATTTAAGCAAGAAACCCAGATCCTTATGACCATCCTATTCACCAAGGTATTCTTAGAGCCTAGTGCAGTTCCTCACACAGGGTACGTATAAGGTGAATAAATGAGATTGCTGGATGATTACACAAGGGCAAGAGTAAGCTCTCAACTAAAATAAAATAATTTCTTCTGTTTATATACCCATGCTAGGATGTGGATCTTGCAGTAAGTTCTGAGACAGTCTGTTACCTAGGTACTCATAGACACAAACTGAAGGAACATAAGCCATCCAGCCCTCCATTCATCTCTTTATCCATCCCTCCATCTATCTATTCATCCATCTATCCCTCCATCCTTCCCTTCATCCATCCATCCCTCTGTCCATCCCTTCTTCCATCCCTCCCCCTGCATCCATCTCTTTATCCATCCATCCCTCCATCCATCTCTTTATCCATCCATCCCTCCATCCAGCCCTTCATCCATCCATCCAACAAATCTTTACCGAGTGTCTTATTTACCTGGCACTATGTTTGGCAATGGGAATAGAGAAATGGGACAAAGATCCAACATCTCTTTCTTTAGAAAGGGTATGTTCTGGAACGGTTTCAGAAAAAGTGAACGGAAGAGCTTGTAATGGAAAATACACCAAGTTTCCAAGTCAAACTTGATGTCTATTACCATCGAACTTATGATAAGGCAAGGGCAATACATGGTCACTGCAGCTGCCCTCACGACTCAGCTGTGAATCCAAGGAATTGCAGTAAAACCCAGCCCAGCACTGGCAAAAACGAAGAGTCATGACTCACAGAATAAAGTGAACATACTCTGCACAATCTGGGGAGACTCTTCTTATGTCTGTGACATGTGGGTAGAAACAGTATGTAAAGCTCTCAGCAGCATTTGATGGGAACTGGAGCCCGAGTTATCAGCAGTCATAGGAAGTGTGACAAATGGTAATGACTGTACAATGCTTTGCTATCTGCAGAAGGAGAGGGGGTTGTGCACATCTCGAAAAGGCGATACAGTTGGTAGTGCAGATGTCATTACCAGTGATTACTGATGAGGAAATGGGCTCAGAGAAGGTAAATGATTTGCCCAACGTTACACAGCTGGCCAGGTGGGGAACTGGCACTCACAGGCGGCATCCTCAGAACAAATCGCACACCAAAGGCATTCAATAAATGTTCTTTTTTAAAGAACTATAGTCTCAAAGTTGGAAAAGACATTAAAGATATAACCTTTACTGGTTAACTGAATCCCTTCTGTTACGTCCTACAAAGGGCAGTCTGTGTTTGACTATATCCTACAACAGGGAGCTCACTAACCACTCTTAAAATGTACTACTAAATCAATAATGATAATGATGCTAGCTTGTGTTTATTTAGAATAGACAATGTGCTTTACATATTTTGACACATCTGATCCTCACCAACAACCCACTTGAGGTACGTGCTGCTATTCCCGTTTTATAGGTGAAAACCAAGGCACAGAGAGGTCCAATAACTCACTGCTATGGGTTGAAGTGTGTCCCCACAAAAGATATGTTGAAGTCCTAACCCCAAGTACCTGTGCATGTGACCTTATTTGGAAACAGGGTCTTTGCAGATGTAATCAAGCAATGATGAGGTCTTTAGGGTGGGTCCTAATCCAGTATGACTGGTGTCTTATAGGAAGACACAGGCACGCACAGAGGGAAGACAACGTGAAGATACACTGTTCCAGAAGAAGGACATGTGAAGATGGAGCTGGAGACTGGAATGATGTGTCTACAAGACAAGCAACACCAAGAACTGCTGACAACTACCAGCAGCTAGAAGAGGCAAGGAAGGATTCTCCCCTAGAACCTTCCGAAGGAGCCTGGCCCCACTGACACCTTGTTTTCAGACTTCTGACCTTCAGAGCTGTGAGAGAAAAAAATTCTGTTGTTTTAAGCCACCCAGCTTGTGGTACTTCATAACAGCAGTCCCAGGAGACGAATACACTCACCTAGGTCAAAAACCAAATAAATGATGGGGCCAGGATTCTTTCCCCAGATCCCACCTCATAAGTCAGCAGGAACACTGAAACATGCTCTCCAAAGGCAGGAAGACTGTGCAATTCACAGCACATCTGAATCACCTGGGTTCTTCTTTAAACTACTGATGCCTGTGTTCTACCCACCCCGAGACTGATTTTACGGATCCAGCTTTGTTTGGAGCACCGAGGTTTCTAAAGCTCCTCAGCAAAGTTCGAGAACCAGTGTCCTAGTTGATTCCACTCTTCCCCTCTAGGAGAGTAAGCAGAACAAATCCACTCTCTCTTTCCAAAGACCAGCCCTCCTTAAACAGGAAGACCGCCCTCCTGTTCCCTCTGAGCCCCTCTTTTCCAGGCTACACATTCCCAGGTGGTCCACTATCCAAAGAAGGCCTGCAGTCAGCTGTGCTGCCCCAGAGGACTCCTGAATCACGGTGCCTGCAAATACACCCGTTTTGGGGGAAGCCACAGTGTAGTTAACCTTGGACAGACTGGAAAGCAGGGACTGACCCACTGTCCCTTCCACGGACCATATCGTTTTCCACCTGGCCTGGTGTTCTCCCCAAGGTCACGGCTCAGTGGAGGAGGAACATCTCAGGGAGATGCCCACTGGACAGACAGCATCTGCTGGGCAAGGCTGGCCCACAGAATTGGAAGCCAAGTCAGAGGCTGATCGTAGTTAGGAGGGAGAGGAGGGGGTCAGTTATGGGTCCTCAGAAGATGAAGTGGATGTGCTGCCTTCTAGCATGTTCCCGTTGCCCAGGGTGGGTGAGAGATGGGCGGTCTCGCCCCCGGCTCTGCACTGCAATCGGGTCCAGAGGCTGCAACGACACCCTGGGCAATGAAAGGTCACCTGGCCAGAGAGCGGCCTGAGCACACAGAGGGGCCATCCGTTTCGCGCTGCCTGCCTCTCTCTCTCCCACATCCTTGCTTCCCTTCATCTCGCAGTAAAGCTGTTTCTGAGCTGAGGACTGGGACTGTGCAGGGAGGACACACCGACACAATCCTCTCCTGTCGAGCGCGGGGAGCAGCAGAGCGGCAAGAGCCCCTGTCTCCCCTGGCCCCGCTCAGGGCGTCCTGGGAGGAAGAAAGGGCAGCAACCAAAATGGCAGCATTAAAGAGCACTGACTGTCCCCCATGACAAGCTTTAGCGCAGCGTGACCGTGTGCCAGGCAGGGAAGGCGGACGGGCAGGTTCCAAAGAAACAGTGCCTGCCCACCTCCCTGAGGTCCTCTGTCACCTCCCTCCTGGGGTCCTGTCGGGGTCCTCTTTGGGAACGTACTAGATGGAAAATCAAAGTGAAAACTTCACATCAATCGAGCTCAGGTCAACGCTTGAACTTCCGGAACCTCCACTCCCACAAGGCGGGGGCCAGACAGAAGCAAACCATGTGCGAAACCGCAGGGGCCCCAGCTCTAGGAGGAGTCCCCATCCTATTTGTGAACACCCACTCAACGCGCAAACACACCACTTGAGTTACTGTGAGTGAATACATGGTAACCACACTTAACATTGGTTTAAATCATATCAAAGTCTGTAGGGGTCCCAATGGAATATTTTCCTAAAAACGAATGGTGCATAAACATGTTTTAAGTGTTCTGACCAGATGATCCAGAAGTAGACTTTTGAAACCACACCTAAGACAGGATGCCTTCTCAGAAGGTCTCCAGAAATAGTAACAAACAATTGCATAATCCCGCCGCGGGCACTTGTCATATGGCCATGAACCCTAGGAAAGGTACCGTGAGATGAAAACACTGCAAACTGCAACATACTCACGGGAAGTCTGACGCGCAAGTTCTGTCCCTTTAAAGATAACTAACTTGAAGTCACGTTTTACCCTTTCAGCAAACTTGCCGAAGAGAATCTTAGCACAGCGCTAGTAAACAGACAAGGCTTGTCTGAATTCAGGGACATTTCTTTCCTTCAGATTGTAGCCATGTTGCCTGGGTCAACACTGAACTCTGGAAACCCTCACAGAAACATGTCATTTTTCATTCATTTTCATTGACTTTCCAATTTTGGTCAAATTGCGTTCTTTTTTTCCTTTTTGGAGCTGTTTATGTATTGTAGCTAGAAAGGCTTAATTCAACTCCCATAATAATATACTTATTGCTACTTAACAAAAACCCAAATGATAAGATCATGAACTTGAGACACATTTATCCCCAAAATAAACCTTAAAAATGGAATGATCTACTATATTATCATTTTGGTTTATAAATAGAGACTTACAAAGCATTTTCTACCAGTAAAAAGAGAAGCTGAGATGGAGAAATCACCTTTCTCTTGTAGGAAGAATTTGCAAGTGCCTTCAGGAGAATTAGGGGTTATGGGAAAGCTGGTGTGTGTGCGTGTGTGTGTTCTCGCACATGTGTGCTGGGCAGGGAATAAAGGGAGAAATGGAAAGTTCTTACTTGCCTCTGAAGATAATACGTCAGTCAGGCAGTCATAAAAATAGGGAGGTTTGGAAAGAGAATGAGAGACAAAAATGGAGGAAATGGACTTAAAATGTTCTTTTTTCTGCTTCCTATTTTAAACGAGAAACGATTACATTTTCCAAGTGACAATCAGAGTTTCAATGCAAATTTCATTCTCTTCCTCCCTTTCCAATAATTCCCCATTTCCAGCTACTGTTTCCCACTCTTCACATGTAAAATCTTAGTGTCATCTCCAACTCATTCTTGTCAATATACCAAAAAACCTATAATTAGGAGTTTTAGGAGTGTTGAAATTGTGGTAGGTAGTGGGCAAACAAACATGCAGATGATCACAATCTCTGTTCTCAGGAAATTTACTGTCTAGGCCAGCGGTGCCCACTAGCACTTTCTGTGATGGTGGTAACAGTCTCTGTCTTGGCCAGTACGGTGGCCACTAGCCACACAGGGCTCCTGAGCACTTGAGATGTGGCTGGTCTGACCAAGAAATTGATTTTTACATTTTAATTTCAAGGATGTCAATTAAAATTTAAATAACCACATGTGACTAGCAGTTACTGCATCAGGTCTAGGCCAAGAGGAAGGGGATATTCTTGTTGGTTTTTTTCTTGCGGGGGGCGGGGCACGCAGCATGTGGGATCTTAGTTCCGTGACCAGGGATCGAACCTGCGCCCCATGCATTGGAAGGCGAAGTCTTAACCGCTGGACGGCCAGGGAAGTCTGATGGAAGGAGATATTCTTTAAAGAGACAGATGACAGTGTAAAGGAGCATGTGGCAAATGCCATGTGAGGGCTGCAGGTCAGAGCAGTCAGAGACTGGAGGAGGAAGAAGGCTGTGGAAGACTCAGATGTGGAGCACCGCTTCCTAGATGGGGCGGATCTAACCCAGAATCTTGTGAAGAGCTACGGCGAGGAAAACAGAAAGGAGAGGAGAAGGCTTTTCTCACCCAGGGATTTTTTAAATCAAAGACACAGAGGGGAAAATGCACAGGACTGTGAGGGAAACCCAGCACTCGTCCTGGGGCAGATGGTGCTTGCAGAAGGTCAAGGGTGACTGCCAGGGGGCACGGCCATGGAACGATGTCCTGCTGGGAACAAGGGATCCCAGGATGGGGGCAGATCTGGGGGGGTGATGGAGGCAGAGAATCCTCAAGTGGGTTGACATGCTGTGTGAAGGGCCAAGAGGCTCTCCTATGGAAGGTAACCTGTGGGGAATGACAGGGTGGCCCTGGAACTTGGGAGATAGGCCAGGGCCAGCGCACAAGTGTAGGGGGATGTAAGTGGGCCAGGAACACATGCCCTCCTAAGTGTGACAGCTGCTACCAGCTCCACCTGACTGTCACAAGTGGTCTGACCCATCGTCCACATGTGGAAATTGGGGCCCCGATTTCCAGAATTTCTGATTTTCAGAAAGGCTGGAAATTGGAATTTAAAAAAATATGAAATCAAAATATTTGGATATGGCGACTAATGTGAAACTTTAAAACACCCTGGGCCAAACCAAAGAGCAGGCACGTGGGCTGACTGAGGTCCATGGGGCACCTGTCTGTGACACGTGACCTGGAAGATGGGTGAGGTTCCACAGAGACGGCCTCACAGGACAAGAGCAGAGACTGAGGGGAGAGAAAGGCTCGGGTGGAAACACTGGCGCAGGCCGCAGAAGGTCTGAGAAAGAAGTAAGCCAAAGCCACCTGACTCTGTGACAAGGAGGAGAGTGTCAGTGATCTGGGACAGTCACTTCCCTCCCCCTTCCTTCCCCCCTCCCTCCCCCACCCTCCTAGCAGACAGGTGAGGCAGGCAGAGCCCACAGTCGCTGGGGCCTCAGGAGTAAGTGGCCGGTGATGTATGGTTCCCAGGGGGTAAGGGCAGAGGGGAGGGATACATTGGGAGACTGGGAGTGACACGTACACACCACTATATATAAAATAGATAACTAATAAGGACCTGCTGTACAGCACAAGGAACTCTGCAATGACCTATATGGGAAAAGAATCTGAAAAAGAGTGGGTACATGTATATGTATGACTGATTCACTTTGCTGTGCACCTGAAACTAAATCAACTATACTCCAATAAAAATTAAAAAAAAAAAAAAAAGAGTAAGTGGTCAGTGAGGAAACAGGCATCGAGCTGAATGAATGCAAATAACCGCAAAGGACACGGCTTTTCCAGTGTGTGTTTTCTGGGGTCACGTAACATCCCATCACCCTTGACAGATTTTCGCCAATCCAACCATGTTTAAATATCTCATTTCCGCTGCTACATAAAGTGCCGCTGACGGAAGCCCCACATCTTCCCTCATGTGAAAGCCACGTTCAATTCTCATGAAAAAGAAGTTGTGTGCTTTTCAGCTCACCTCCCGGTCCAGCAGTGCAGGTGACACGACGGTGACAATGTCTCCTTTCTCAGGATCGATGTAGAACATGTTGGGAGAGGGCTTGTCAGGCGTCTGCTGACGGATATTATACCGCAGGAGGGCATTATCCGTGGCCGGGTCGTCCGCGTCAAAGGCTGTCATCCGCATCACCGTCGTCCCTGAGGGGGCAGGAGCAGGAGATGGTCACTTGGGGGACAGCAATGGGCAGAGCCCCTCCCCGCACCTGGGCAATGGCAGTGGAGTGATGTGTCAATCACTTTCCAAATTAAAAAAGCAAAACCTTTCCCTGGCTCCGTTAGGTTTTAGCTTTCCTTCCGCCCTCCCTCTCTCCTCCATCACGTTAAAAGACCTGAAATAAAGAAATCTTTGCTGTTCAGCAGATTGACAGCTTAATTCTTCCTTCTCCTGATATGCTGTTTATTTCCACGGGCTTTCATTTCATTGTGGATGTGGCTCTGTGACAATGGCTTTCATTTTAAAATCTCTTATTGAATGCCTACCACGTGGGGGGCCCTGGGCTGGGTGTCAGGGAAATAGAGGTGCCAAAAAGTCACATTCCCTGGGGTCCGGCAGGTCAGCACTAAGCAGGAGAGACAGCGTTTGAAAATAATAAAGGATTCACAGTGCACTGAGAGAGGGTGATGTGAACACGGATGAGAAGAGCCTCACCTAACCAGGGGCTCAGGAAAGGTCGCCGGTGCAGGTGGGTGAGTAGGTGTAAGCGAGGGGAAGGAGGGGCGCCTCAAAGGGAAAGGTATTGCGGTTAATTCCGGTTACAGGGAATGGGCGCGGATGTTACTTGAGCACGCTCTGTGCGCAGCCGCAATGCTGACACTTTAGAGACGAAGATGGTATAAAGACGAAAGTGATGGGGACTGTTTGATTATAACAAGGTTGAGAAGGGTGCCGGATACCAGTCTTGCTCACACACAGCTGATATGAAGGGCGACTGGCATTAGGTGCTTTGGAAGACAACTGGATAGCAACTAGTAAAAAAAAAATGCATTCACTCTCTTGGCATTTACCCTCAAGAAACACTTGCACGTGTCGACAAGGGGTTTTGGCGGGGATGTTTACGGAGGATCCGAGAAACACTTGGAAAGAACCTAACCATCCAACAACAGAGGAATTGCTAAAATGATGTTACCCCTACACTGTGAAATATTCTGCAGCACTTAGAAAAGGTTGTACATCTAATGTGCTCTAACATGGAAGGCTCTCCAAAACTGAAAAATATCAAGTTGGAAAATGTTATCCATAGTATAACATCATTTTTACGAACCTATTTGCACACAGAAAATTCCACAAACTTTATGCATATATTTTTCAGGTACAGTTTATGTCCATAAATGGATAGAAGAAGGTCTAGAAGGGTGAACTTCACAATGGCTTTGGTGGTTAAACCTGGGAAAGGAGAGAGGGCACTGGGATTAATGGTGATGCAGGGATGAGGGAAGATGGTGGCCGATCTGTAATGGTTTGATCATTTTTACAAGGAGCATGTATTATTTTGTGATTAAAATTTAATTTAAAGGGATCATAATTATAAACACCAATAGAAGCACGGTCTAGAGTGGAATCTGGCACATTTACCTGCTGGTCTTGACAACTGCGAGCCACCATATTTGGCTCAGGGTGACCTGCCCAACTATGATTTTTCACTGTGGTTTACTCTTCTGTGAATGTAGGGCCCCATCTTCTGATTCTGAATCCTCTGAGCCCACAACATGTGAGCTAATGGATCTTCTACTCTGTGTTGTGTCTTTGCCCTTCTTTGTTTCTCTGTGAGACTGTCACAGGGCAGGCCTCAGGGCAGTGTCAGAACAGAAAGCTCTCGGCACACGCAGCCCACTCCCTCGCCCCTCGCCGTTGGAAGAGGTCAGCAAGCCATGTGGTTCCCGTGCTGTTGCTCGCTGAGCTGCACTGTGCAATCAGGGTTCTTTCTCTGCCCAGTGGGCCAGGCAGCCGCTGCCAGTCTGTCAGCGTTAGTGTCAAGGGTACACTCGTTTGCCTTCCTGGTCTAGGAAAAGAGGCCCACTTGGGGGTCTCTGTCAGAAATGAAAGGCAACTTCCAGGCCCACATCTCACCCTGGGCCATGCTAAGTGAGCTCCATGTGGGCAAAGACCTGGAAGGAGGCCTCCACACCACGGATGCCACAGGAAAGAGTCCTCAGCTAAGTACCTGTGACCTGGTGCCCTGCACTTGGTTAGTGTCTAATGAATGCTTGACTGATGGAATCTGTGCCCTATTTAATATGCCTTTAATTGAAGTCAGAAACGAACAGGCAAAATAATGTATAAAAAAAATGAAGCCATCATAGTTTGTGATTGTCATGGCTTCATAGGAAGGAAAAAAAGACCTCTCAGGGTGATGAATTTTTAGTTTCCACCAGGACATTCATTGATAATGTCTTTTTTGGTATTATTTTTTATAGATTTGATAATATGGGATGATAAAATGTTATCCTGGAATATTCCCAAGGTTACATAGAAGATGTTTTTTATTTTAATGAATTGTTAGGGAGCAAGTGAACTTGGTCTCAAGCCCTGCCTTTGTCTTTACCCTGCTGTGAATACACACCTGGATTTACTTCTGAGGCCCATATCTGTGGACAATGAGATTGCTTAAGTCATCTAAATAGGTTTGCAGCATTGAAGAAAACGACCTTGGGGTAACATCTAGGTTCAGGTCTTAACTGTGTGAACTTGAGCAAGTTAATCAACCCTCCTTGAACCTCAGTTTCCCCATATGCCCCCTCATAACGTTAGGACATTAGTGACACTTTTCTCTATGGTGACTGTAAGGACTTGATGGGACAATACATTAAATAACTTGGTGCAGTGCCTGGTACGTTAGAGTTCTGAGGAGGATGCCTTTTATCATCGTCCTGTCCTGGGTTCTGAGCCCATCATGGCGGTGCAGGCAATGACCTCAGACGAAGGAGCTCAGAAGTAAGTTGTCCGTAGAAACCGGCACCTGCTATGGCAGGAGTCCCGGTGCCCATCATCTCAGAGTTGCCCTGCCTTACCCTCTCCCTCCTGCCTTGTCCACAGTCTTAGTTTATAGATTTGGGTTTCTACTGGGGAGATCACAAATCTATGATAACATATACACATGCGTGTGCATGCACGCACACGTACACGCACACACACAGACACTCACACACACATTCTGGAGCCGCCACTGCTTCTCCATACGGTACTCTAGCCCTTCTCTAGGATCAAGGTTCTATCCCGAGTCCCGGTACATCTGATGGGCCCAACACCCTGTTCTCGCCTACTCCTCCTCTGGGGGCTGGATCATGATTTTCATACTTCCAGGTTCTGCAATGGCTGGATAAGCCTCCTAAATCAGCATTTCCTAAATTGTTTCCAAGGGACCCTGCTTCCATGGGTTCATCAGAGAAACACATTTGGGAAATATGCAGAAAGCACAGTTGAGCAGGTTTCCCTCTAGGAGAACTTCCTAGCATCCTTAATAAGCAAATGCATATTGTAAATCTCCAAGAGAAAACAGAATCTGTAGCATTTCCTAAACTTCCCTGTTGATGGAACCTCTTCATTCTAAGAACTTCTTTATGTGATGGGTCACATGGTCCTAAATTTTGCCCTTGGGGGACACAGACTGTGTTCTATTCATATTTATAAGCTTGGTAGCTATCACTCAATAGGTCATCTGTCAATGTTCTTTGGGTAGAATTGCATTCTTGCAACTCACCATAGCTTTGCCTTATTCCACAGTGACCGGAAGTCATGGATGACTCATTAGTGAGAAGACTGGACAGCACTGCCTGGACATTTTTCATAACCAGGCATGCTCCCCCACTACCTCTGAGCTCTCTTCCCCCCCAGAGGTCCCTGTTGGACCTGGGTTTAGCAGACATACACCAATTCCAAGTCCAGGGCTGATGTTCAGCATGTAGGCACCAGGACAGTTTTTCCAGGGCCTACGGATGGCCCCTATGCCTTAACTTTGCCCACGCCCACGTGCTGGACTCTGAGAAGAAGGGCTCATTTATTTCCATCAGCCCAGTGGCTTCTCATCTGTGCTTATCCTGTGCCTATGTGTGCTTCCTGATGGCAGAGAAATGATAATTATATGATAGACACACGTGTGGGTCCTCCATGTAGTACACTTCTGTCTTCTTCCCCATCACAATATTCTCCCATGTGTCAACATAAATGATCATCACTCTGTCACTCTCAGGGCTAGATGAACTAGCAGTGGTCCCTCCAAAGCAAAGAATTACAGGCTGCTCGTTGAAAGCCTCAAGTCAGGCAGTCATTTTCTTTTGTCGAAGGACATGGCTGCCAATGTGATAGGCTGATAAACAATTAGGAGAGTTTTGTCTTCGCCAGTAGCCCCTTCCTCTTGGCTGTGTTTCTCTGATTAAAGACATGTGCCGCCTGGTGTCATGACCTTGAAGCCGGCGTCTGAAGTTCCGCTTCCTTGTGATTTCAGGCACAGTCACACCCTTGAGAAGTGGAGTGCAGCTCTGAAGGTGAGGGGCTGTTTTCAACCTCCAGGTAAGGTCAGCCAGCCTCAAGAGTGGGAGACTCCAAAAGAGCTCGCTCTGTGCCACAGGTGACAAAATTCTACTGTTCCTGACATTTCTTTGTCTTCATCCCCAAACATTTCCTTCACGTGATCAAAAGTGTCAGACTCCTTTTTTAAAAAATGATATTCCTATAAGTGAATAATATATTGAGACATGGACATGGACATTCACGTCTGTATTTGGCAGTGAATACACTTCGATAGCACAGTCGAAGCAACTGTATGCTTTCCAGGGGGATGCAAAACATAAAAACCGATATGATCAGAGACGGCAGGCATCACTAAGTGAGCTCCTTAGATGTGACAAAATGTCACGTCATCAGAAAGCATCCAACTCATGAGAGGAGGTAGGGCATTCTAGCCCCACCCAAACATCTATCTCTGTGACTAAACTGTCTCAGGGATGTGCCTCAGAGGTTACTTTTAAAAGAGAACATGGCCACAGATCCGGCACAGCATAACCCACTCCTTCGTGTTTATTCCCGTGTCAGAAGGAAAGCCCTTAGACTCTAGGCACCTTGACTTGTTTAGCTGGGTGGGAGGGACACAGAAGCATCACGGAGTATGTCTAGTTGGACTGACACTGATTTGAAACTAAATTTCTGTTGGAGTCCTTCAGGTTGAAGGGGTTCTGGGCATCCTGATTCCAAACGCCCAATCAGCGTTCTAGATGTGGGATGACAAACCAGCCAGTGAGCCCGGGGCTGAGGGCATTCCAGAACAGACCTGGGCAAACCAGAATAAGTGTGTCACCCTATAGGCCAAGTTCTGCTATCAAATACAGACATATCTCATGGTCACGACTGTCAGAGTACAAACATGAAAATCGCTGCCAATGTGACATCAGTGGCCCGGGACGTGCAACTCCCCACTGGTCAACCAGTCTGGGACTGCTTTCTGACCACACACGTGGACACAACCCAGCTCTCTCCTAACAGTTCTTAACGGTGAGAAGAGAACCAGGTGAACAAATGCAGGAAGAGGGCTTCCCTGGTGGCACAGTGGTTGAGAATCTGCCTGCCAATGCAGGGGACACGGGTTCGAGCCCTGGTCTGAGAAGATCCCACATGCCGCGGAGCAACTAGGCCCATGAGCCACAACTACTGAGCCTGCACGTCTAGAGCCTGTGCTCCGCAACAAGAGAGGCCACGACAGTGAGAGGCCCACGCACCGCGATGAGGAGTGGCCCCCGCTTGCCGCAACTAGAGAAAGCCCTCGCACATAAACGAAGACCCAACACAGCCTAAATAAATAAATAAATAAATAAATAGCATTCCCTTTAAAAAAAAAAAAAGAGTAAACAAATGCAGGAAGAACAGTGTTAGAGGCACTGCTGTGGATGTGGGCTTTCAAATCCCGCCACACCAAGAACCATCTGGATATCCTTGGGCAAATTCCTTTACTTTGTGGAACCTCAACTTTCTCACTCACAAAAGAGCATCTCCCTTAACCGGCTGTTGTGGTGTTGAATGAAATAATGCAGTGTTTCTCAACCTTTATTTTTTCATGATCACTAATATCTAATAGGACACCAAGAGTCTTTTTAGATATTTTTTTCCTACCTGTCATCCCCTGCCATAGATATCTATGATGGCCCTTTGAGGACCACAAACCACTGTAATATCTCATGTTTTTAATGTCCCCCCAAGCACCAATTTTTTCCCTCTTGGAGGTGATAATGTCCCCAATGAGAATGTATAAATTAAGAAATATAAAGTCCAGTGCCTGGGCAGTGATAAACGTAAGTGTAAGATGTAAGTTTTATTTACTGTTTTTTATTTTTAAAATTTTTAATTTTTTTGTAAGTTTTATTGATATTTTTGTTGACTGCTGCAATTTGCAACTCAGTTCTGGCGGGGGGGCCTCATTGCCATGACGATGGTGATGGGCCAAATGTCTCATGGGACCCAACCACATAGACTGCAACTCATACTAGTTCTGGGACTCACACCCAGGATCTATAGAAGCAGAGATTAATTAAAATCTCATAAGGAAACAATCCCTCTCTTCCCTTAGATAAGCCTAGAAACTTCTGTTGAGCGCATGCATGCATGACTCATCTTCCTCTGATCTTGTCAATGTTTCCCTGTACACGGGAATTAATAGGGAAACTGTCAAAGATTAGTTGACAGAAGATACCAAACCAATCTGATAGGTATCCAGAGGCAGCCCGCACTCTGCAGTGCATGCATTCCTGAAAAGGCACCCATGGAATGAATCGTAAATAATGTCTTATTTCCCCGTTGACCTACATTAGCATTTCAGACCTGCTTTATCTTCATTTGAGGGGGTGTCCAATCAGAAGCTGCTCCTCATAATTCACTTTAACTTTTTCTGCTTATCTCCAAAACACTCTGCTAGCAGGTGGGGTGGGGGAAGGAGGTGGGCGGTCTGCTGTGGGTGAGGAGACTCTTAAAGCCCTGCCCGATACTCCGGCGGAGAGAGAAGAGGTGCTCTGACTCTGACTTTGGTGGGGAGAGAAGGGGGAAAGCAGGTTAGATCCAAGGCCAAGGCCAAGGCCAAGCTGGGAGATTCAGCTTTGTCACCATTTCTCCTTTGGGGGGCCTGACCCTCTGTTCCCCAATTATCTAGGGGTTGTCATTTACCAGCACAAAGACTCTCTCGCAGTTTTCATTTCGTGGTCAGGCTGTGCATTGGACCTAAAAAGTTCTTGGTAATGTGAGTTTTGATGAAGATGCCAATGACCTTTGGCCTCTCTTTTGACAGCAGCCCAGACACGTTGGCCCTGAGGGTGCGGCTCTCCGGTCCCATTCCCAGAGTGGGGTCATGGGAGCTGGGCCGGGAGTGAGAAGCTCCAATGTCCACCCAGTGCCCACACGGTCACTTACATGAGTAAAGGGATTCTGGTACAGTTGGGAGAGGTGGTGGCTAACTAGAGGGTATATGTCCGCCAAAGGGGCAGCTACCTTCTAGTTCAGGGTAAGTGCTGCATTTCTGAAATGCAAGTCTGGAGAAGCCAGACCTTTTGATTTTTCAAGACAAGGTGGGAATTTGGATTTTCATATAAACTGTCAAAATATTTACATGTTGGACACTAGTTCAAATGTAAAAAACAAAAGATCACTGAGTGGGACTAAGAAAGCCAAACAAAAACAGATCATGGCAGGCTTAGTCCCAGGCTCACCAGTTTTCAACCTTTGATCTTGACTGTAGGTAGAGGCAATTCTTTCCCCCAAAGACAATAACTAAATATTGTTACTATATCCTCTAGTGATAGATTACAGTGTAAGAAAATGGCATATCCACTATAAAGAGTTCACCCTTCTTCCTTCCACCTCCCTTTTGGAACAGGGAAGTTCCCCTATGTGGCCCCAGCCCCAGCCAAGTGGGAGGCAGTAGAGACACAACGATACAAACATGTGATGCATGTGTCATGTGCTAACTTATTTGATCCTATAGAAACTCCAGGAGGTATGTCATATTGTTAAACCCATTGTACGGGTGAGGAAACAAAGACTGAAAAGGCCATGTAGTCACCCCGTGAGCCAGGATTTGAACCCTGCTTTACTAAAGAGACTGCAGCTCAGACTGTGAGTTGCTACCCAGCATCCATTCTTCCTTGCTTCCTTAGTAACATAACTCTGATTTTAGCTGGCCACATTGCTGACTAGGTGAGATGCTAGATGTCCCAGCTTCTCTGCCAGCTACTGTGGCCACCGACTAAGGTTTAGACAATGAGATATAATTAGAAGTAAAGTGTGTGAGACGCCTCGGAAGGTTCCTTAAAGGGACCTCAACCAGAATGTGTGTGCTTTTGTAACACCCTCTCTCCTCACTTCCTGATGCCTGGGATGCAGATGTGATGACTATAGCTTCAGCAGCTATTGTGGACCATGAGGTGGCCCTTCAAATAAAAGCCACATGATAGAAAGGTAGAGCAGAAAGACAGAAAAAATATGAGTCCCTGAGTCTCTTATGACCATGGAGTTTCAAGGAAAGCTTGGAATTCCTCCCTTTGGCTTTGTTTACATGAACAAGAAATAAATGAAAGAAAGGTGAAAGCCCATCTTGTTTAAGCCATCATCATTTTGAGTTTGCTATTTCATGTGGTCACAACTAATGTTCTCTGAAAAAGGAGAAAGTAAAGATTGAAGAAAATAAACACATTTTATTAAATAGTTTTACTCTAGAAAGTAAATTTTGTTGCTTTAGCCTAGAGCTAGAGGGCACTAATTTAGACAAGTGTAGAAACATCTAGTCACAATTGGTAGGTATTTTCAAATATTCGAATTGATTTCCACTCACCTAAATCATCTTGAATCCAGAGATAATCTTTCTATCAGGTGGTAAGACTATCCTATTAGTAGCCCCCAGCAAATCATAACTTTGTATTGTCCCTTCCACCTGGATTGTGTGTTTAGCCGTCTGACATTCTCTGGCCAATGGGACACATGGAAACATACAAACAGAGGTTTGGAAGTACTTGTTCACAAGAGCTTGTCCTCCTGGAAAGCAGCTGCCATCTAAAGATATCTGGGCTCTCCTGCTGGAGGGGCCACATGTCTGGAAACTGATGCTCCCTGGCCGACACCCCTAAATACCCATCAGACATGGAAGTTGAGGCCATCTTGGAACATTCAGCTCCAGTTGAGCTTCTATGTGACAGCAGCCACATGGCCAACCTCAGGCAGGACCAGCAAGAGAACCGCCCCACTGAACCCATCCCAACTTGCAAAATAATGAACAACTAAATGGCTGTTGTTTTAAGTCACTAAGTTTTGGTGTGCATCATTATACAGCAATAGATAACAGGTAAAGGAGTGTAAGTAGATTAATCTTCACATAGAAGCTAGAAAATATTGTATAATTTAAAAAATAGTGTGGAAGTTGCCATTTTAACTAACCAAATAGCACACCATATTTAAGGGATGGACCAAACTAAAAAGGGACAGGTACAGGCAAAAAACTGATGAGAATAAAACGCAACCCGTTTCCCAAATGTTGGGCTTTTGGGGCTGCCAATGACGTCACCATAAATCACTGCAATATGTTGACCGCTGAGCGTGGTGGTTGCCTAATGGATATTCTCTGTTAAAGCACTGAATCAAACTGTCACAAAGTACATACTTTCAACGCAGGTTTGAGGTGAGTAAGTACCTTCAAATAAGAAGACAACTCTGTTCTTAAAAGTGAGAACACCTTCAATTTTGAGATAGTCGCCCACTTCCTTTAATAGCAGCCAGGAGTGCCTCTGTGTAGCTGCAATTACCACAGGCTTGATTTGAAATGCGATCGACTTCTCCTCTCAGATTTGTTCTCCCTCCCGGGAGCTAGTTGGTTTTTTAAATACAAATTGACAGTCAAATATGTAATAAGTTATGACAAGTCGAGCAATGGCTGTCCCCCATCTGTTTTCAAAGGTTGTTTATTTTTATAGCGATAAAGAGATGGTGGCGACAGAAGCACTTTATGATTATTTCAATTCTTCCGTGGCGCCTGCTAATCGTTCAATCTCCACAGTGTCTTTGCCCTACTTCTCTGGTGGGCTGTTGTTTGAGCTGCAGCGGGCCAGATGTCAGGAAAAATAACTCTTTTTGAGATAGAAAGTAACACATGGTAAAACTGGGGTCCCTCCTGTCAGGATTCACTGTATTGCCCTAATTTCTTTGTTTCATCCAGCATTTTGAGGTAATGTTTTTCTCAAAACCTATTAAAAATTCTATTTAATCTTTTTATCTATAATTCCTTTCTGTGCAGCTCTTTTAAAAGGATCCAGGAAACACTGCTGAATTAACTGATCTTGCCTAAAATACTTCAAAAAAGCATTTTTAAGTGGAATCTCTATCCCCAGTACTGGATTAGTACAAAGTAGCTGAAATTCTCGAATGTGAAAATATTTTTTCCATAAAACTGAAGAAAAAAAAAAACCAAAAGGCAATTCTGGTGTATTTTTTGTTTGTTTGCTTAACCAATTTAAGAGATATTTAAAAAGCAATTCTAGTTCTCCTTAGAGCAGTGGTTTTCAACTGGGGGTGATTTTATCCCTCAGGGGACACTGCGGAATGTCTGGAGACATTTTGGGGTCGTCACAACCAGGGCAGGGTATGTGATGCTGGAACCTAGTGGGTCGAGGCCAGGGATACTGCTAAACACCCCACAATGCATAGAGCAGGCCCACCACAAAGAATTATGCAGCCCCAAATGCCAAAAGTGCCAAGGCTGAGAAACACCATCTTTGAGTTATTTATACCTGGGTCTCTAAAAGTAATGGCACTTTTAAAATCCCATACCCAAATAATTGAAACAATTTGCCTCTCTTTTGGAACTCTCTCTTGTAGATGTGAAGTTCACTGAGCACACAGATACTATCTCTTCTGTATTTATTCCCCTCACAGTGGCTCAAATATTAGTACCACAGAATATGTAAATATACAGAGTATATAATGTTTAAGAACATGCTAATACTAGATGTAAACTATTATATATAGAATGAATACACAGCAAGGTCCTACTGTAGAGCACAGGGAACTAAATTCAACCTCCTGTGGTAAACCACAATGGAAAAGAATATGAAAAAGAACGTAGGTATATGTATAACTGAATTGCTTTGCTGTACAGCAGAAATTAGCACAACATTGTATATCTACTTCAATAAAATAAATTTTTAAAAAAGAAGAACATGCTACTTCTAACATCATTTAGTTTTCCTGCTTTAATTTTATATAACTCAAAGCATGAAAATCTTCAAAGATAACAGGATAATGAGCTTTATAAGAGTAGTAAGAGCTTCATAAACATTTGTTGAATGCACGAGTGAATAAATAAATGAATAAGGTAAATGAACGAATGAATAAAGAATGAATATTTTTATTTGTTATCATCTTTCTTCTATTACAGCTTGAGGTAATGGTGAAGGTATAAGCAGAAACAGGTAAATAATTAATGCCTGACTTGCACTAAATATTAATTCCTAAGTAAAGTCTGAAGATAGGCCTATTGCCCCCATCATTTTAAGGGCAAAGGGGAGGCAGTTTTGCTATTTAAAATCATTGGTTTGTTATTTCAGTTTAGCCTATATTAGGCTGGGCTAAACTGAGATAACAAACCAATCCATGCGTCAGTGGCTTAACGCATAGGGTTAATTTCTCTCTCAGATTCAGCTCATATTGCGGCTCCCTTTCAAGGGGTTCCTTTCCCAGTTGTGATGTAGGGACCTAGACCCTGGCATCTTGTAGCCTTGCCACTGGGACACGTGGTTTCCTGACTGTTGTGGGAGAAGCAGAGAGCTGCAAAGCCACGCGCAGACTCATTAAGTGCTTCATCCAGAAACTGTGCAGATCACCACTACTGCCTGCAGTCTATGGCCAGGTCAGTGTCTCAGGCAAGCTCAAGAGCAGGGCCGGCTTCATGGGTGTGTGGCCTGTGTGGTCGGCCGGGGTGCTGTGTTCAGAAGGGCCCTGTGCTCGTTTTAATGCTCTGCTGTCACCCTCTTGACAGTCTTAATAATTGTTGAACAAGGGGACCCCCATTTTCATTCCACAAATTATGCAGCCTGTCCTGGTTAAGAGCCAGGAGCCAGACCTGCGAGAGGCCTGGGAAATGTACAAGAGGCATCGAGACCCCCCTGGGTGCAGCGGAAATCTTGGTCAGAGATCCTGTCAATCAGGCCATAATGCAGAGCCCTTTGTTTCCATCATTAGGGCTCCAGTGGTTACTGCTCATAAAACTCCTTGCTTCCCCAATGGTTTCATCCCTATTAGGTGGGAAGCATTACATAACAGCTCAAGAAGTCTAAACAGCGTTCGCGCTGGTACCGGCCTGCTCAGCGCGACCTGCTCAGTGCTGGCTCCCGCCTCCCAAGCTCTGGGTTCTCTGCCCTGGGAGACCTGTGCAAGCTTCTTCTGGCTCCCAGCTCTTGAGCTGCTATCTTCCTGGCCTCTGCCTTGATTTCCTGGATCCTAGGCTGCCTTCTTCTTTTTAATAAGATACTTATGCTTGACAATCTGGGTCCCACCAGATGTGGGTCACACACCAGTATGAAATTAAAGGAATATGTGGAAGTATGCCTTGCAACCCTGGCTGCTCATCTGAATCACCTGGGAAGATTTAAAAATACTCATAAGGCCTGAAACTCACCCTCAGAAATTCTGAATCTACTGACCCGGCATGGAATCTGGAGAATGTGATCTTGGCAATAGATGGGGCCAGACAGATGAAGACTCTGACACTCTATTTATTGGCCATGTCATCTGGGCAATACATGCAAGTTCACACAGCCTCAGTTTCCTCACCTGTAAAATGGGCAGACACCTGAATGGGTGACATCACTCGCCCACCGACCAGGCTATCCAGTGGTCAGTGGCTGAGCCACAATGCCTTTTGTCTCACTCCACTCCAGCACAGGTCATGTTGTCCCTTAGACATTTCAGATTACATTTTGCACGTGGAATAGTTAATTTTCAAGAACTCTCCCTGCAGACTGGCTATAGAACACCTTTGCTCTGACCCACTAGAGCTTGTCTGGGGCATCTCTGAGCCACGTCAGGAGCCCAAAGGACAAGCAGGGCCAGCAACCCGAGTTGTGAAGAATAGATAGACGATCGATGCTCCCAGAACTGCACCTGTTAGGTGAATAACCTGCCTGAAGTCACAGGCATGATCAATGAGGGGCTCAAGGAGGTTTGCAGAGGGAGGAGGAGGGGGCTGGTGATTATTGCAGTAACAAGATAAAAATGAGGCAGGATGCGGAAATACGGCACATCTGAGACTCGAGACTCTGCCTTCAATGGGAAGAAAGTGCCGGCAAATTGCTGGTGGAGCTGTAATGTTGCTGATTTTGCAAACATGTGTTCTTCAACTTGATAAGTAAATACATATTGGGTACCATGGTGATGTTGCAAGCTGTTGTTTTATGGCTGGGAAGTCAGCTGCCTGTGATTTATGCGAGCAATGGAAGTATTTATAAAATAACACTGACTTAGAAGGAGTCATTTTATGAGTCTGGGGAATTGGATCTTTTATGAAGAATAAAACTTGATGAAGGAGCTTGATCAGGGTCACACAAATCTGAAATTAAATGCACTTGGGATTGAAATCTAAGCAGGACCCCTCTGGATGTCTGGGCTCTCAGCCTGGAGAAGGGTGACAAAGCTTCTCCCTGACAATCCTGCCATGTGGAACTGGAGAGTCATTTCCACTTGCCATGACTGTTTCTCTCCAGGGTGAATGTCACTTTTGAAAGCTGCATTACCTCTTCCAGGCCATCAGGACACCACTCAGGGAATAACTTAGACACCACATAAAACTAAGCGATGCATATCTGATTCACACTTGTATCACACAGAACGCAACAGTCAGGCACACAGTAGGTGCTCAGTAAATATTGAGTGATGGAATAAATGGAGACTAGATCCAATAGCGTCTGGCTCACTCTGTATGAACATTTCCTCATTTCATTTATGTTTTTAAATTGTCTCTCCTGTGCGTGTATTTCAGCCTCCTAATGGTGCTGCCTTTCCAGATTGGAATGTTCTCTTCTTGGAAACAGTCCGGCAGGGGAGAGACCAAAGACATCTGCTTCCCAAGCTGAGAGAACCAATAGGCACACGATTCAGGCTGGACTGACTGGATGCACCCCTGGATAAAAATGGTACTCATCCGATGCAGCTGTTTTGTGGATTAAATGAAGTTAATATATGTAATATTCAGCCCAGGGCTCTGTGTTCTTTGAGAATATGATTATTACTGCAAGAAGAGACAGGCATAGCTCACAGGCACCTCTTTTGATAAAGAAGTTAAGTCTGAATAAATGCACGATTAGGTGAAATAGATTTTTTCTTCCTTAAGGTAATCTTAGGTTGCATAAATAGATGTAGACTATCAAATACAAGGGAGGCGATCATCATTTTAACTCAATATTAAGCCTCAATAATATTTCAGGGTCTGTTCCACGCACTGGGTGACTCGCAGATAATCAAAACACAGCCCCTTCTTGCAAGTTGCCAAATCGATCTCGGTCTTTCCTTTAGCCATGTCTGTCTTTTCAGAAATTCTTCCTGTTAGCCAAGATCAATTCATAAGCTTCCACTCTTGCCCTACAAAGGGAGGGCCAGGAGAGCTACCTTCCAATGCCCAAAGGTCTGATGTCACGAGTAAGAAGAGGCAGAGGGAATGTCGTGTGGTTAGAGGGGCACCTGCGTGTCTTGGCTCCTTGGCCCCTTCCTCCATCTTCCCAGTCCGCGGCACAGCATCTTCAAATCTCTCTCCGCATCTCTGACCTCTGCTTCCCTCATCACATCTCCTTCTCTGACTCTGACCCTTCTGCCTCCCTTTCATAAGGGCCCTTATGGCCTAGGGTTCTGGAGGCAGGAAATACACAGAAAGTTGAATGTGAGGGTGTGCAAACAGGTGTGTGTGTGTATGTGGGGTGATTCACTACCACTAAAAGCCCAGGAGAGCCATACGCATCTGCAACAGGGCATCTTGTACTGTAACAGTTGCCTGTTACAAAGCAGGATGATGCAGAGACTGTTTGTGGACAAAAGAGATTTATGGAAATGGCGGGAGTCAAACGTGACCCCCTCTTAAGGTCTCTTCGTGCTCTACCAGCCCATGTTACCTGCAGGGCTTGAGAGACCACAGCTGCCTCATCAGTGTGTAACGGACCCTTTGCATTTGCACAACCTAAGAATCTCATTTTCAATATAAGATATGCTCTCACGGGCCAGTCCTGTGCCCGCTCCAAGGAAAGCAGAAATTCTGCCTGTGTGTTGCAAATATTCATTTATTTCAACTCCACTCTACTGAGGCCACTTTGTGGCAGGTCCTGAGCTAGGACTGTGGATACGGAGATGAATAAGACAGTCCCTGCTCCTCAACTTTCCCACATTCAACTAGGAGAGACAGAAACGCTTAAACGCAAAATTGCACCACAGTGCAATGCAGGCACTTGGTAAAAAGCACATTCAAGGTCGTTCTGAAAGCATCTCGTGGTGGGCAGCATGGATCTCCACTGGTATAAGGTGACTACTTAAGAATGTCTTTAGCAGCTCCCAGCTGCGATTTAGGGCGGGGACAGTCTCAAGTTGTTTTTCCCTGCATTACCAACTGTGAATGGTCTGGTCGCGCCCGGACTATTCGATTATTACTTAGCATTTAAGTCTTTAAAACATTTCCTTCCACAGAATAACCTGCCCATTTACTGAGCGCAAAGAGGTAGTAAAGCCTGCAAAACAGCACCACTGGCCATCTTTAAACTCTCCCTCCTGCTAAGAGTGTGGGCACGTTAAAGATTTTTTAAGAGCTGGAAACTCTGAGACAAGTGAATTTGCAAGTCAAGTTGAAAAAGCACCGAATTAAAGGTCCTGAGCACCCATCACATCAACCACTGCCCTCCATGCTTTTGAACATTTAGGTTGCCCTGAATTCAACCTCTTCAATACCAGCTGCCCCAGACATGGCCCGCAAAATAAGAAAGTATTGTGGTACAAAAGACCTCATCTCAGTAGAGAAAAGAAGCACTAAAGTAAGCCACAGGGTCCTAAGCAACTCATTTTGCCAAAATGTGAGCAGTCAGAAGCCCACTACCTGTGATTGATGGAAGGAAGGGATCAGCCAGCAATTAAATGAGAGATTGAAGCTTACACTAGGGGATGACTTGCAGATGCTTAAATTTCATCAGGGACAGAAGGGAAGAGAGACAGAGTGAAAACGAGATGGAGAGAAAGGGAGAGGCAGGAAGGCAGCAGTCTGAATTCATTAACTGAGCGAAAATGCACTGAGGGTTTGCCGTGAGCTGCCCACAGTGTTACCAGGTGTCTGCCCCCTCTGGGCTTATGTCCCAGGGACGCTCCTGACGCACCCCTCACAGACTGCACTCGTTTTCTAGGGCTGCTGTATCAAATTAGCACACGCCAGGCAGCTTAAAACCATAGAAACCTGTTCTCTCAGAGTCCTGGAGGCCAGAAGTCTGAAATCAAGGTGTGGGCGGTGTCACGCTCCCTCTGAAGGCTCTGGGGAGAATCTGTCCCTTGCCTCATTCAACTTCTGGTGGCCGTTGGCATTCCTTGGCTTGTGGTCCCATCTCTCTCTGCTTTGCCTTCACATCACCTTCTCTGTGTTTCTGTGTTAACACCTTCTGCTTCTCTCTCCTAAGGACCCCTGTGATTATATTGGCCCACCTGGATAACCCAGGGTAATCATCTCATCTCAGAATCCTTAACCTAATCACATCTGCAAAGGCTCTTCTTCCAAATAAAGTGACACTTACCAGTTCCAGGGGCCAGGACTTGATATCTTTGGGTGGCCACGATTCAGCCTACCACACTGCTCACAATGCATGAAGAGCTGTTCTAAGCCCTAGTGCGTGAACTTGACCTCATGGAGGTTCTGTTCTCATCCCCAGGTTGTCCTTGGAGGAACAGCGGTGACAGGCTTGAGGTCACACACCCAGGGCCTGGTGGAATCGGGGTTGGAACCCAGGCATATAAGGAAGCTAGACTCCTGTTGTACGGCCAAGAATGAGGCAGATGGAGGCAGACAGTGAGGACAGGGCAGGGCAGGACCAGACATGAGAAACATATGCGTATCTATGGCCCCAAGAATGCTTCTGGATCAGTTTCCTGAGAATCAATTCAGTGAAGAACAGCTGCTGGGCCTCTGCCCTCAGAGGTCATAAATTCTGTTCTTGGGGTCAGCTAATGATGGACACATTTTCCAGGCTAAATTCCCAAAGACATGCAAGGGAGCAGCTCCTAAATCTCAAGATTTCCAATACTGCGAAAGCCATTTTATCTTTACAGAAACGTAGCAAAGTGGCCCAGGAAGATGAATGTGTGACATTCGCTCACACTTAAGCTCTTCATGGGCTCTGCTGGATTTAGAGGCAAAGAAATATCTTTGTCACAGAGGACACGTGCTTTATATTTCTATAAAAACATGAACAAGACAAGCTTTTTCCTCATTTCTTTCCAATCTTTAAGGAAAGAAAAATGCGCACAGTGTATTTTTTTTTTCCTTCTTTGAATCACAAAACATTTGACAGAAAGAAGCTTTGGAGTTAATCCAGTCCAAGGGGCTCAATAAGAATGTTCTCCTTGAATGTCAACTATTACGGGTTATATTTCTTGCCAGTACTGAGAAGTAAAGTTTATGGAGAAGGGTTAGAACCCTCCACCCCTGCCCTTGGATTCTGCTCTACTTGGATCATGGCTGGAATCCTGGATCATCCTGGTTCCCATAATATACAAGGGAAACAGACAAACCAGAGACTGTCAGGAGGAGAGGGGATGGCAGGCAGTCTAGATGGCAGGGCTATTGTGATGTAAAGATTAGTTCTAGTAATTGGGCCCTTTTTTCAACCTTTTTTAAGACTGAAAGGGAAGGAAGGATAGAGAAAAAGAAAGACAAAAACTAGCCTAACATGACTGGAAGAGATCATGTCCTAAAATGGGAGTATGTTACCTTCTAATACTCGAATGATTTCACGTTTATATTGAAACTCAAGACCAGGGGACTGGTCTTGGGGAAGAACATGGCGACTGAGGGAGCTGTCCAGTGATGGAAGGCGCTGCCTGCTGAGCAGTGAGCTCTCATTGCTCTGTGTGTGTGTGTGTGTGTGTGTGTGTGTGTGTGTGTGTGGATTGAACGACGCTTGCTGTTGGGTATCAGAAGGGAATCCTGCTTTCAAAGGAGAGCGAACCATCAGATCACCTCTGAAAACGCCCTCAACTTTTAGCATCTGTGATTCTGGTACACAGAACAATGCCAGTGAATTTCAAGTTCACAGTGCCAAAAGGGCATGGAAGTGGGAGAGGAGAGAGTTTGTTAGGTGGTTCCTCAGCTGATAAACTTGTGAATTGTGCTGACTGTCAGAGTGAGGAATGGAAAGAGAGGAGTAAGAGAGGCAACTTTGCTTCTCATCTCATCCACTTATTCTACAGAAAGGCACACGAGATCACATACAGACCACCAATTCACAGTTAGCTGACAGGGAGGTTTAAAGAATTCCCCCAATTCTACAGCCACACAGGCAGCAAGCATCTCACATTTCCTTTACCTCTGAGTCACTCTTATCAATTAAAAAGGCAGTGCCCGTTGACTTGAATCTTTATTTAAGCCCTTGTGAAAATTTCCATCTTAATAAACCAGCTGAGTGCCTTGTCTATTATCCACTCTCCTGAAGAGTGTTGATGTCACATCTGCGTCCATGGGGACTGAACGCTTCAAAAGAGCTATTCCAACTCTAAGTTCAGATTCAACTAATGTTTATTGAAGCATCTTGCCTTAGACATTTCCATACACCTTATCTCATTTACCCTCTTGCGATTCTGAGAGATGACCCAGTACCTTCTAATGGCTTCCTAATGCATTCCCTTCTCTTACCTTTAAGCTACTAGTTTGTTTTCTAACAGGCTCCAAACTATTATTCCATCTTCACTTTTCTTTCTACAACTTATCACCCTCTGAAATGTTATAAATTCATCTGTTTAGTTTGTTGATTGATGATCTCCCCTCCTTCACCAAACGTAATGTGGACTTTTTCTGCTTTGTATCACCAACACAGATGTTTGTGGAACAAATGAATGAACACCATCCCTGCTATCTCCAATTTAACTTTTCTAAAATGAGCAGTTCCTTGTGTCATTCCCAGACATGATATACTTTGATGGCTCCTGCTGGATACAGTAAAAAAGAATCTAGAATAAAGCATCACGGGCCTTCCTGACCTGGCCGGAGTTTCTCTCTCCTTTGCTCTCCCCTCATCTTTATCCCCTCCCCTTCCTGCCACATTGACTGTGGTGGCCATTACCGCTATCAACAAATACTTCTGGTTTCTTCTGGCCACGTGTAAGGACTGCGCTTGCCTCCTCTGCTGGACTTAGGTGTGGCCCTACAACTTACTTTGGCCCATGAAATGTAAGCACGAGGGAGGCGTGTCCTTTTCAGTCAGAAGCTTTAAGAGGCGGTCCTCGTGCCATTCGATCTCTCCCTCTGCACAGCCACTGCCAATGTTACACATGGGAGCTGCTCTGCTCTGTCAGCCTGAATCCCAGAGAGAGGGTGACATGGAGCAGAGCCCCTAAACAGCCCCCGCTGGCCATTATCACGAGAAGAAATAAACCATTTCTTGGTGAGCCACTGCATTTTAGGGGCTATAGCAGTATAAGCTAGCTCATCTGGGCTGAAACACTGAACTTGAACTTCCCCAAACTTGCCATGATGATGGCGCATGCCATTCATTCAGGCCTGGACTCTCATCTCTCCTCTCCCCCTTGCGGGTCCTGTGGCACCTCAGTCATTTCTGCTCATCTTTTAGAACACTTTGGAAAGTCTGTCCCCCAACCTCCTTCCTGAGGCAGGATTAAATATTCCTTCTCTTTGGCCTCATTTCCCTCCCGGGTTTATCTTCACCCCAGTCCTGTGCACACTGGGTTGCAATTGTGTACGTAGTGTCAGAATCAGCTACTAGACTGCAGCTTGAGGGAAGGGCTTACCATCTCCACAGGCATATTCCCAATGGCTAGGAGGCTACCAGGGTACCTGGGGTGTAAGTATCACATCGACTTTTGTTGGATGAATGGATGAGTGAACGAGTGAAGAGTATTAGAAGTGTTCTTATTCACAATTTTCAGGGGTATTGGATTAAATACACCAGTTGCTTCCTATTTCCTATTTAATCCTCTCTACTCCTTGAAATAGGCCTCCTCATCCTTGTTTTAACAGCGGAAAAAAAGACTCGGAAAAATATAGTAATGGATTTGAGATCACAGAGTCAAACAGGAGGCAGGGGAAGATTCAAACTCAGGTCTCCAGCCTCCCAAATCCAAGTTCTTTTCCTTGTCCAGAGCCAGAAATTGGGCCACAACAGCCCCTTTCCTAGGTCCAAGTTCAGCAGAGAGACAGGTCCTGCTGAACAGACCAAGGTGTCACCTGCAGGGCAGCTGTTGCTACTTGGGGGAACCGCAGGGTGGGTGTGGAAGGTCCTGAACTCAGCTGTCTGCCCTGAGATGCTCCACGCTTCCACCTTGGTCTCTGTTAAACCAAATGGCTTCCTATTTCCACCTGTGACTTCTCTTTGGTTATTCTCACAGTCACGGAAGCTATGAGGTGCAGGGGATAGCAGAGCTGTGCAGTCCACCTGCCAGTATGACTGCAGGGAGAGTGAGTTATGCAGTCTCTGTTTGAACACCCAGGGACATGAGCGTACACCTTACGAGGCCGCCCACTGCTTTTTTGGGCATCTCTGACTGTTGGTGAGATCTTGTGCACACTGAGCTGGAACCAGTCTACTGCAAACCTCTTGCTCTGCTCTGGCTCTTCCACATCTCCCTCTGATGAATTGAAAACTTATCTATCTATGCATCTTTCATTGCTAGTCTTCTGACCTCGCTGCAATTTGTCAACTTTCTACTCAAATCAAGGTGCTGACAGCAAAATATGCAAGATGTGTCCTGAGCTGTGCTGGCTGTGGGAGGATGATCACTGCTCTTAAAGAGGAAATTAACTCACTCAGAAGGCACTTATACAGAAATGCCTTTCGAGCTTGTGGTCAACTAGGACCCCAACACTGTTTTCGCATGAAATACTATTTAATATAGGGAATCTCACCCTGATTTAGTGAGCTGGCTTTTTAAGAATCTCAGGCAAAGACTTTACATTCATCTCTGTGACATTAAATCATCAGCTCATGGTTACAGCGTGTCCATGCCTTTTAGAAAACCTGAATCAATCATCTGACGGATTAGCTATCCCTCATCTACTCTGGATGAAGCATGATTTTGATAAGTTATTGATATAAATGTTGAATAAGATAAGATTAGTGCCTGGTAAATGTCATCTAGCTCATATTTCTCTCTTTCCTTTTTTAAATTATGAATTATTTCATACATACACAGGAATATATGTACATAAATTCACATATATATGCATACATACAACACACATGTACACACACATATACAACACATAGCAAGGTATAAGAAAGAATATAATCACACTTCTACCCACCACCCCACTTAAGAAATATCATGTACGATGCCACTGTAACCCCTGCATGTTTCCCCTTGATCTCATCCCACGTCCTTCCCTCCGAGAAAAATGGTTATCAGGAACTTATCTAAACATATTATCTAAACATATTTTTCATGTTTTCGAATTCTCTAGAAATGGAATCACACGGTATGTATTTTTCTGTAAACTGTGTTTTTCACAGCGTGATATGTTTGGGGGCTGAGGGGCGGGGGGAGTGGGGGGGTCCACTGTCAGTGCCGCAGAGCAGTTCATCAAACGACTGAGCTGTCATTCACCAGCCACGAGACGCTTAGCTCGCGCATACACTGTTTCCTATTTTTGCTGCTGCCGGCCATGCTGCTAGGAACATCCATTTCCGTGTGTCCAGGTGCACATATGGAAGTTCCCTGCAGGCATGGACCGAGGAATACATTGCACGTCTTCAGCTTTTGTAGATAATGACAAACTGTTCTCCAAAGTTGTTTCAATTTACACTCCCAACAGCCATGAATGAGTGTCCCTGTTTTCCCACGTAGCTGCCAACACTTGGTATTTCTAGACTTAATATTTATCAATCAGGTAGACATAAAATAATATCAAATTGTGGTTGTTATTTGAATTTCATGATGGTTAATGAGTTTGAACAGATTTTTGTACATTTATTGGTCATTTAAGTTTCCTAATCTTCAAAATGACTGTTTATACTTTTTACTATTAAATTTTTTTGCTTTATTTCCCACTGAGTTTAGGGGGCCTATATACTCTCTAGTTACTTATCCTTTATTAATTAAATGTGCTATAAATATCTTCTCCAAGATAGTGTCTTAGATTATTACACCACTTTTAACATTGCGTGTTCTTTTTTTTTTATAATTCCTAAGATTTTATGGAAGAACCTGTCATGAATCAGGCTGAGGTCTAATATATTATGCTTTGGGCATTCCTCTTCTCCACCAGCTGAGTAACACTATTGAAAACTATATGCTCACAACTCGTTTCTATATTAATTCATTCTGTGCTTTTTCTAGAACTCTAGGGAAGTTCACCAGCATGTAGTTTCTAGACCCTTCCTTTTACCTCTTTTTGTACCTCATGTGCTCAGCTCTCTTCCTGTGATGGAGAGAACCTTCACACAGGTTTTACCTTTAGCATTTCCATAAAACCATCACAATTTCCAAAAGCTCCTTCCATTTCTTTCTTAGAAAAACAGTCACAAATCTATGCATCTGTCAGCCATTTTCCTACGGCTCTGGATGGCATAGTGAAACCAAATTGGAAAGTTTAATTAGTTAGCTTGCTTCAAGATAAAAATGCAAATAAAAGTTTTCAGTTTCACCTGTTCATGAGCCAAAGGCAAAATTAATTAAAGTCAATGGAGAAAAGTAAATAAACATTTTGAAATAAAAGAAATAAATATTCTGAAAGTATGAGGTTAAGGCTCACGAAACATGAGAGAGTCAATTATTTACAGTCATGTGTTTCTGCCTGAAAATTTAATCATGTCTCTGTCCTCTTTCCCATTGGAAGGCATGCTAAGAAGAAAAGTCTTTGAGTTTTTTAAGGATAAACAAGGTGATCAAGATGGTTTTCTTATCAACAGCATTGCTACATTCCAAGGCTAACAGAACATTTTTGGACAAAATGTCAGTGGACTTTCTGAGTTCTGTTATGTTCATTATGATAAAAATTTTTTCTCTTTTTATAAAATTGTGAAATGGGTATCCTGTATATAACTTTGCTGTATTTACAAACCAAAGAAAAGTTGCTATTGTGTAGTTGATCATTATGGTATTTAAATCAGACTAGTCCTAGAGCAAAAACCAGTGTTTACATTGGGATTGACAGTTGAGATGTCAAATAAAAAGAAAAATCCATGAAAAACGGTCATTTCATAGTTGGTAAATAGACACTGCTTTTGCATGATGACATTTCCATTTTGGACACCATCCAGGGACAGTCCCTGGAGGCTGTTTTCTCATTATTAAACCATGGTGTGAAACTGAGATCTCATCAGACTTGGGTTGGATCTGGGGAAGAGACAACTGTTGCGGGCCAGGATCAGGGGACTGAATGTCAGAAATAGGCAATCCCACTGGTGGGAATTTATCCAGTAGGACTGAGATGTGCCAGCATCTAAAGAGAGTCCACGAAGAAGACTGATGCTGGATTGCTCAGGCTTGCAAGACAACAGGAAGAAACCTGAGAATGTGAAATGGATATGTAAATTACAGTGTTACTACAGCTATTAAAAAGAGAGAATTTGTATTGTCATGGAAACATGATCACAATTTTTTTCTTGGGTGGGGAGGCAGGTTATAAAATAAACTGCGTTCTGTAACTTCATGCTTCATAAAATCAAATGAAAACAGTCAAGTCCTGTGTGAAGATATGTATGTGTAGATGAGGAAACCACCTAAGAGGAATACACCCAAGTTGTTAATGGCGATGATGTTAGGAAGTACTGGGTTGGAACTGGAAGGGGTGGAAAGGTTCATTTTTAATTTAGCCATTTTTGTGCTTTGAGTTGTTACCACAAGCATGAATTTACTACGCAATTTAAAGGAGGGAAATAAAAAAGTAAACAGTAAGTAAATAAACAGACCAACTAAGTGAGAGCCCAGAGGACAAGAGGAGAAGCGGATCTGGGATCAAGCCAGTCCAAGACCTTGGATTCAGCAGAAGCAGGGCCAAAGATGCAGAGAAGTCCCAGGCCTGATGCGGACAGCCCTTTGGATTCCTGGAAGCTCCCAGCTGGGGGGAGCTGGGAAGGAGCGTGTACCCCCTGGGCACAGAAGTGGTGGGTGAGTTTTGGCCTCTGATGGAGTTAGAGCCTGGGGGTACTTAAGAAATCCCGAGCAGCCCCTACTCTGCCCCTGGGACCCTCTTCTGTTTCTGCCCTGGGCCAGGCCAGGCACGCTCACGTCCAGTGAGGGTTATCAGATCTGCCACCTTGGGAGAAGCAAAATCCCATGGGGAGAACTTAAGAGTGCAAATTTAGAGGCGCCGCATCAGATAGGTCAGGTCAGAATTTGGGGGAAAAGCCCCAGAATTGGTACTGTAAGACATTTCCCTCAGGTATGTGACAAACTCTTGAAGGTGGCTCCAGTGTCTGCTCTTCCCGGAAGCCACCTCTGAACTCAAAAGGGTGACACCCACATTCCATGAAGCCACGTCCCCTGCACATACTGCTGACACGGCGGCGCCGCTCACGTTCCGCTGTAACTGATCTCTTGGGCAGCCTTCTCACCAAAGGTAGGGGCTGTGTGGAGCCCATCACAGGGCCCCACCACTCAACTGATCCTTCTCTTTCGCCACGCTTTTGGCCCTGGCACATTTGATTTAGTTAAACTTTTGGAGACACCTGACTCTGTTAGTTAAACTGCCACATCCCGACTTCCCCATCTTGCCTGGCAGTTCCTGGAGGGCAGGGGATGTGTCCGGCCTGTTCTCTGCTGTCTGGGCAGCAGGCCCCGGTGCCAGGCACATATTCAACTCCCCATCACTATTACTCAGATGAAAGAAGGCAGCAGTCCAGACCTCTGAATGAGTGGGGTCAGCATCCGGAACACAGACCAGAAAGGCCCAGCACAAACCAACCTCCCTGAAAATGGTGGGTAAGATGCAGCAGGGGACTCTGCCGCCCCAGCCCTTCTGTGTTCGTAAGGATGCCACACGCCTCTTCATCAACACCGTCTAAGAAACTAATTGGAGGCACTAGCCTGTCATTCTTCCAGAGCTATAGAAGGTGAAATCCACTTAGTGCTTTGTTTCCAGCAAGCACAGAAGAAGAGGGAGATGGCCACAGGGAACGCAGGGCTGCTGGCAGAAAGGGACACCAACTGGTGTGAAGGGCTCTGAGGAGGAACATACTGCACAGCTTGACATTCTTAGTGATCCGGGGACTTGCTGATGCGAGGGGCCTTTGGGAAAAATGCAGCTGAAAGCAGTAAAGGCAAACAAAGGAGCCACCTGTAGCAAAGGTCGGGAACTCCCCAGTGGGAATATACAAATCAAATATTTAGGGAAGAAGAGAACATCTGGAAGGAGGGAACGAGAACCTACAACCAAATCCCTGGGGAGGATGGAGGCCAAAGAGACAAGGCTGTGATTGGGCAAATGGAACAGAATGGGCGGGACCTGGGGGGCATGCCCCACCCCCAGGTAGACCAGTGTTCACATTGGGCTGTGTGCTTTTTAGATGCTCGGGAAATATTTGATTGAATGTCCAGCTGCCATTCACCAGGTATAGGGGCTTATAGTGAGTCGCCTGGATCTTGCCACTTTCCTTGTCCCACCCCACGTGTTCTGCATTGTATCCCACACTGATTAAGAACCTAAGCTCTGAATCTGAAGTACCTGGGTTCATGTCCCAAGTCCATAACCTATGAGGTCTATGACCTGGAGCAAACTCTGGAACCGTTCTGAGCATCAGTATTCACATTGGAAAACGAAATAATAATGGCACCTATCTCACAAGCTACTTTTGAAAATCGAATAAGCTAAGGTATTTGCCAAGGCATCACCATCCACCTGCTACATAGAAAGCACTCAGTAAGTGCTGGCTGCTATTACTTCGTGTTTGTTGGGGAGCCTCTGACTCATGCACAGGGCCCTGGGGTGAAGAGCGAGGGGACTTCGAACATGGATCCCCCACTTGATGCTGTAGGCACAGCAAATGGTAAAACTAATTTTGGAAAACAGTAGGTCTCATGTGTCACAAAAGTGCCACTATTATTTCCTTCCCTGCTTCAGCCTACATCCAGCCATTTTTCCTGATGACATTCAGAAGAAAGGGGAAAAACGCACAATATGCTTTAGATGTTCACTGCACTATTATCTACAGCAGCTGAAAATAGGAAATCTCCCAAACTGGAGGTTTTAAAACCTGGAACCACCATCACGAGGGGATCTTGGCAGGAGCTAAAAGGATGCAGAGTAGATACAGGAGCACTCTGGATCACTGTGTCTAATGATACAAACTGTAAACAGCCTAACTGCCCACTGGGAAGGGCCTGAGGAAGAACTCTGGGTAGGTCCATTTGGGGAATATTATGCAAAAGGTAAAAAGAATGAGGCAGATCTAATCGCAATGACAAGGAACATCTTCAAGACATATTAAGTGGGGGAAAAAGCAAGTTAAAAACAATACACCCTGTACCATCCCATGTATATCAAATGTGTCTATTTTGTTTGTAAACATAGATGAAAACATCTAGAAATTAGGCTAGTACAGGGATTATCTCTGGCTAGGGCTATGGAGGCAGTGATAATGGGAACTTGGCTTTTATTACTATAGCCTGAGAGCTTTTTATGAAGGTAATCATCTTTTACTTTAGATATTTAAGAAAAAGAAGAATCAATAGAGTATGTTTTGGTTCTACATATGGTTTCTTAAAACACAGTTTCTGCAGCTAAAAACGTCTGAAAATGGCCTAGATGTTTAACCATAGGAAAATGGCCAAATAAATCAGATTTAGCTACTTGATGGACCATTATGTAGTCATTAAAGGTTATAATTATAATGACTGGGGAGCAATCTGGTACATGCTTATGATATATTAGGTAAAAAAAGTAAAATATAAAACGACGAATATAGGATGCAAGTGGACACAAATTAGAAGGAAAGACACAGAAATAGCCATGTCAGAGTGAAGCAGTTAGGGCTGATTTCTAATGTTAATATTGACAAGGTGTTTTTTGAATTCATAAAGGTAAGTCAAATTGCCGTTGTGATTTCTTTGGGACTTATTTGGGGATATGTACCATGCACACAAAACAGAACTTACTTTTGAGTCGGTCTCTCAGACACATACAAACTATGCCCAGGAATGGGTGTAATTTAAAGATGTCTTCTGGTTAATCTTTCCTAAAAGCAGACATGTTTCCAAAGACAGCTACCATGGCATGCCCAAGTCCCTGAGAGACCACCGTAGATAAAGCTGCAAAGATATAGGTGAGAAGATCTCTATGACCCAGTTCCTTAGAAGGTACCTGCACCCGCAGCCTGCCTGGGAAAGCAAGGAGCACAGGATGGCACCATTTTGAGCTGGAGCCATAGATTCATGGTAAGCTTTCAACCACGCAATTCAAAGGAGTGACATACAGTCACGCAAATATAGTTCCCCAGTCTGAGTGGGCTAGTATGGGATGGGGCTATGAACCAAAGAGTGATCTGTGCAACCCTGGTTCTGGCAGGTGCACAACGGATGAAGGGTTTCCTCTCACACACTCTTGGGAATACAGCCGAGTACATTCCTCCTGTCCATTCACAATGCAGCATCCATATGGAAGGCTCTGAAGACCCCACCATTAAATTAGACTGTAAACGGGTCTAAATCCACTTTGTATCCTATGACACCCACCAACATTGGGGCAATTACAATAATTAAGGCAACTCTAATTTTATTAAGTGCTTATAACATGTCAGGCACTATGCTAAGCGCTTTTCAAATATTACCTCATTTTACCCCTTTCAACAATCTTGTGTGGGATGTAATGCTGCTCCCATTTTTTGGATGAGGAAACTGAGGCTCAAAAATTTAAGTGCTCTTGGCCAAAGGCACTGAGGAGAAAGTAGCAGTTGGGTTTCTTATGCCACCGTGCATCTCAATCTGGTGAAATGCTGGTGTTCCTGGAGCCACATGAGGGGAAATGGACGGAAACTAACATTCAATGTGGGAATAAGTTTCTCCCCTTCCAACACCCACCTCTGCTCTCATCTCATCTAGGAAGATTTTTCTAAGCATCCCAGATAAATAAATCATCTCTTCCACTGAGCCGCTTCTATTGTTTGTCATCACACTGCAGTGTAGATATATCTGCAGATGTTTAATTTTTCTGTTTAATTGCAAGCTTCTTTAAATATCTTGTTCATCTTTGTGGGAACCCAATATCTGGTTATTATATATTATTACTTACAAAACTGCTGGCAGGCTATAAGTACCTCCCCTAAACAAACAACAACAAAATCAACCAAACACAAAACTAACCAAGGAAGTGAGATGCTGCATGAAACAAAAATCATGAATGCTTTTGTCCTCGCACAACTAAAAACTCATTATAAAGCCCTTACTGCCCCAAAAGACAATGTGTATATTAGTCTCTGTTCTCACAGTCTAGCACAGAGTTTGGCACCAAGTAGATAATCAATAAACACTTGCTGAACAAATGAGTGAATAAATGAAGGAATAAATCATCTTCTGTAGGAGTAAGGTCTTATTATTAAACTGATAATGAGTAGCTAAATCATATTCATAATAAAGCAGGAAACATAACGTTACCTGATTTACTGGCATAGAACCAACTGTTGTGAGGTTGATAATAAACATTAATTTTTAAGAAAATATTTCAAATACATGTTTTTCTCTAGTCTTGGGAGTAATCGTATTTTGGAACCTCGAGCTGGAACGTGTCTCCTCTCATACGATGGGGTGGTGGGGACAGCATGTATCATCAGGACTGCCTGGGTGGATGGGCCTCAATTTGGCACAAGTGGGGAATTGAAAATATCAGCCCTGACACTCATGGATCCACAGGGATGAGACAAGATTAAACGGAAGAGCAAAATCCCTGAGCTGCATCCAACTCACACACACACTAGATGCACTGAAAGCTTCCTTTTTAAATTAACACCAAACATAAAAATTTCAAGTTTGAAAATAAAAATTAGGGGGAGAGAAATCCAAAACTGGGCAGAAGACTTAAATAGACATTTCTCCAAAGAAGATATACAGATTGCCAACAAACACATGAAAGGATGCTCAACATCACTAATCATTAGAGAAATGCAAATCAAAACTACAGTGAGGTATCACCTCACACCGGTCAGAATGGTCATAATCAAAACGTCTACAAACAATAAATGCTGGAGAGGGTGTGGAGGAAAGGGAACCCTCCTACACGATTGGTGGGAATGTAACATGGTACAGCCACTATGGAGAACAGTATGGAGGTTTCTTAAAATACTAAAACTAGAACTACCATATGACCCAGCAATACCACTACTTGGTATATACCCTGAGAAAACCATAATTCAAAAAGAGACATGTACCACAATGTTCATTGCAGCACTATTTACAATAGCCAGGACATGGAAGCAACCTAAGTGTCCATTGACAGATGAATGGATAAAGAAGATGTGGCACATATATGCAATGGAATATTACTCAGCCATAAAAAGGAATGAAATTGAGTTATTTGTAGTGAGGTGGATGGACCTAGAGTCTGTCATACAGAGTGAAGTAAGTCAGAAAGAGAAAAACAAATACCGTATGCTAATACATATATATATATATGGAATCTAAAAAAAAATTAAAAAATGGTTCTGAAGAAACTAGGGGCAGGACAGGCATAAAGACGCAGACGTAGAGAATGGACTTGAGGACACGGGGAGGGGCAGGGTAAGCTGGGACAAAGTTAGAGAGTAGTGCTGACATATATACACTACCAGATATAAAACAGATAGCTAGTCGGAAGCAGCCGCATGGCACAGGGAGATCAGCTTGGTGCTTTGAGACCACCTAGAGGGGTGGGATAGGGAGGGTGAGAGGGAGACACAAGAGGGAGGGGATATGGGGATGTATGTATACATATAGCTGATTCACTTTGTTATACAGCAGAAACTAACACAACTTTGTAAAGCAATTATACTCCAATAAAGATGTTAAAAAAAAATTAGGGGGAGAGAAATGTAAATAAGACATGATTTTCCTCTGCTTTAGAAGCATGGGATGTCCTGAAGTTGGTGTCTCTCCAGGTGGGTTCCTGACCACCAGCACCAGTATCACCCGGGAGCTTGTTCGAGATGCAGCTTCTTAGGCTCCACTCAGATGTATGGAACCAATAACTCTAGCAGCGGGGCTCAGCAATCCGGATTTTAAAAAGTCTTCCTGGTGATGCTGATGTACGCCAAGTTTAAGAACCGCTGTAAGTCACACACTCTCCTTTTCAAACTTAATACAGAACTTGATTTTCAAAAAAATTTTTTTATTCAGTCAAGTAAGATACAGCAGTATTTGGCATTCCGATAAAATATACAAAGCCTCTGTAATGGATCAGATACTACCTTCTACATAGATTCTCAAAAGGATGTTATCGGGTAGAAAACTGTCCCTCTACCCATTTCACAGATGAGCAAATACAGGGTCAGAGAGGCTGAGTCATGTGTTGCCGGTCTAACTCCAGAGTCCATGTAATTCTGACTCAGAACATGCTCTGTGCCATTTATATCTCAGTCTTTGTTGTTTTAAAAAAAATTTATTTATTTATTTATTTATTTTTGGCTGCACTGGGTCTTCGTTGCTGTGTGCGGGCTTTCTCTAGTTGCAGTGAGCGGGGGCTACTCTTCGTTGCGGTGCGCGGGCTTCTCATTGCGGTGGCTTCTCTTGTTGCGGAGCACAGGCTCTAGGCACGTGGGCTCAGAAGTTGTGGTGCACGGGCTTAGTTGCTCCACGGCATGTGGGATCTTCCCGGACCAGGGCTCGAACTTGTGTCCCCTGCATTGGCAGGTGGATTCTTAACCACTGTGCCACCAGGGAAGTCCCTACATCTCAGTCTTTGAAGAACAGAGCCCAAATGGCTAAGTGAGAACATCCAGGGTTGAGGGTCTCACAGGTGGGTTTTGGGCGTCATGCAACTTCCCTGCAGGAGCCACCAGGGATGCACACTTTGTCCACCTCCTGGCATAGCACCAATCACAGAGGGCTGGAGTCACATCTGCCTTCCCCATTTGGCTGCCCACTGAGATGGAGCTGGGGCGAGCTTGATCTCTGCCTCCCTAGTGATGAGCAAGGGGGGAAACCATCCATCTCTGTTCTGCTAGTGAAGACCAGTGATTCGGCACTGAATGCTCTTTCTTTTATTAGACGTCCTCTCACAATAAAAAAAATAACAGCAGCCCCCATTTGTAGGGCACTTTCCATACACCAGGCTCCAGTCTGGGCTTCACTTTGCTTGCAGTAACCCACTCTTTAAAACAACACTGTGAAGTTGGTTGAGCGTTAATGTCCCCATTTGATGGACGAAGAAATCAAGGCGCAAAATGATTTGTGCGAGATCACACAGCAAGTGAGTTGCAGAGGAGGGACCTGAGCCTGTCAGTCCTGCTCCAGAGCCTTGTCACCACCAGGATGGTCAGGCAGCTCCATGTTCAGGTGGGGGATGACGTGAGAATTGGGTACAGAACCAAAAAACTCCGAAGGGACAGGTGGTAGAAGTGAAATGCCAAAGATTAGAAATCCAGGTTCGTGGTGACTAAAGGAGAGAATTAATTTCTGTTTTGATACATGAAGTGATATTTGCAGAGCAAGCACCTTACCAAAAAGTCAACAATTCCTGCTCAGCATCAGAGCTGTATCTGGGGATGTGCCAAAGTTGTGAGCTGGCAGTACAGGCGTGAGGGCAGGGACTTAGTGATTCTCGTCTGTCGGTCGCTTTTCTCTCGGTGCCACCAGATCTTTACAATTAACCTCATCATTTGCTTTTATTGACTATCCTCTCATCTTGGGTCTCAAAAAAACATCTAGGGCCCCTAACCTTGTGGGCTTGGCATTCTAACTAAGACGACACATCATAGATCGTTATAGATCACTGTAGAAATGAATTACATCGTGGCTGGTTGGTTTTGTCCCGAGGAACGTAGGACGTCTGAGATGTAGGTGAATGTGGAAGCTGCAGCCTGCAGAGCCCACGCGCTTTGCCCTGATCTATTCCTGATGCTGTGAAATGAACCCAGTCTTCCGGCTCGAGGGCTGCCAAGGTGCCACTCAGTACCCAGGAGCCTTTCCTTACTGACTTCTCTAAGAAGAGGATTTGAAAGCAAATCTGCAAATGAGCCTTTCCTTACTGACTTCTCTACATATCAGTGATGCCACAATTCCCTCGTAGCTTGGCTTGGGCCTTGGCATTAAAAAAAACCCAAACTTTAACCCACTTAACTCCATTATCACCTACACAGAGTCAGGCAGCCCTCTACCTAATATTTTCCCTTGGAAATATCTGTAGACCAACTCATGTCAGTGTCTGTGAGCCAAAGGGCTTTTGCAAACTCTCAAGTGCAGCCTTCCTCATTTCAAATGAGCAAACTGAGGTCCAGAGAGGTGGGTGCAGAGACCACAGAGTGAATCAAATTGAAGGCTGGAATTTGGATCAGCACAGCTTTATTTGGGAGCTTCTTGAGAGACGGAAATGGTCTGACTCGTATTTGTACACTGCTCAAGGCCCAGTACAGTGCCTGGCACACAGTATGTGTAACTGACTTTTAAAAATCGTCTATTTCCAACTTTATATTCCTGCTTCTATTACTCTTTTCACATCTCACACTTGGTTTATTGCAGTAATCTGCCTGTTTTCACACTCTTCTTCCTGTACACAGACATGAGACTCATCTCCCTAAAGCTCTAATTTCATCTGAACCTCCTTGGCTCCAACACTTTCAATGGTGTTTATGTGCCCATTGGATGAGCTTTTCCACAGTCTTGCTCCTGCTTCTTCCATCTAACTTCTTAATAACACATTTTTTTTAGGGGAGGTGGTTTGGTGGTGGTGGTGGTGGATTTGTTTTCTTGAAAACATTTCCTTACTTCTTAACCCCTTCAATGCAGGTACGCTGCCACCAGGTGGCAGTAATGTATCACTAGAGTTAGACTTGAGAACTGGCCAAACATGGTCCGCTTTTCATTGTATTATGAAACTATAACTTTTAAAAGCCCAAACAGCATAGCTTCAAGACTTATGGTAGGATCTGTTACATTAACTCCTTAATGAAATCATCATGGAATTTGTTCAAGTTGCCCAGATGTTCCTTTCTCAGCAACTCCTCTATGCGGCAGACTAGACAATGGAAATCTACCGAACTTTGTTTAAATCAGTTAGAGGGTAGACCTCTCTGTCTGGAGCTCCTGTTTCTCTCATTAGCACCAGAAAGAGGAGATATAGAGAATAGGCCAGAATAACTTCAGAATTAAATGGTGCTATATCCCTGTGTGGGTTTTCTTCCACTGTTCAGAAGAAAGAACCTCTTTACTCTGCTAATTTTCATTTTCTGACCCTCCTTTTCCTCTCTGAGGCTGGGAATAATTTAAATTATTTTGTAAAACCAGAGGAATGGGGCTCCAAATGGTGGAAACTGATCTCAGTAAGCAACTTCCATTAAAAAAGGCTCAGCTGACCTATCTCTGCCTAAGTACCTATTTCTAAATTTAATTGATGTACATCCTTGTGTATTTTTATCCCTAATAAAATATTTGGGGTGAGTAGGAAGGGAATAATTCCTTGCAAAACTTGAAGTTGCATTTTTGCATCCACAGGCACAGCTATTTATGAACTATCTGATGCTTGAGTTCATCTGCAGGAATCATGTCTCTGCCACTTCAGTGTTTCCCCAGGTACCTACATCAGGGAAGACTAGGAACTCTGAGTTACATTTCTAGACTTCACATTCCTCCCTGCCTTCCTTCTGACCAAGTTTTGAAATGTTTATGATAGCTTCTAACTGTGAAGTTTAGAAATCTCAACCATTCACTTTTACTCAGCCAAGTGATGAAGGCATCCATTCTGAATTCTAAAGGCAAAAGGCAAAAGGCAAAAAAAAAAAAAAGGACAGAGAGAGGAAAAACATGATTATCTTTATCTCCAACAAAAATGCGTGAGGAGAAATTAAAGCTAAGTGTGAAACTCTTTGACACCTTTGTGGAATGTTAATGCAGTTGGGGAGGCTATCAGTCTGCAATCCCGGCTTCCTCATTTCTGCAACCAGGTGATAAAGCCATCTCCTTAATGACACAGAAGTGTGGACAAATTGAGGCCACGTGTGCAAATAGCAGGATCTGATGTTCTTGGCCAGAAATTCATCTTGGGGAAAACTTAGAAAGCCTTTCTGAAGTAACTTTTCTTTCTTCTGTATAAGAATGACTCAACTCGGTGAAAATGATGCAGTTATTAACCTTGTAAAAATTATTTAACCTCTCTCAACCTCAGTTTCTTCATCTGCAAAATGAGAACACTCTTACCCACCTGTCCGTGTTGTGTGGGAACTAAATGAGAAAGTAGGAGCTGGCATGGAAGGAATATTGTGAATGAAACAGAAATTAATTTGGTGGACAGAGATTCAAACTGGTTCTAGCACACTCCAACAAAGATCTACTGCTTGAAGCACTGCATTTCAGCTCTATCCTTATTATTATTGAAAACACTGACGAGGGCATGGATGAGGACCATGAAAGTTCCCTGGGCACAGTCATACTGTCAGGGGCTCTTCACAAGGGAGATGGCACAGACAGGTGGGGAAGAGCATGAATCTGGTGCCCTATGGCCCGGTTGTGAATCCTGGCTTGGCCACGCAACACCTGCGCAAACTCGGACAAGCTCCTTAACCTCTGGGTCAAGATTTTAAAAAATCTTTCCAGGTGTTTCTAATGCACAGAAAAATTTAAGAGCATTGTCTTAGGGCAAGTTCCTTCATGTCTTTAAGTCTCAGTTTCACCATCTATAAAGTGGGAAAATCACAGCATGCAATGTACTTCATATGATGGTGCAGAAGATTAAATGAGATAATGAATGTTCAGTGCTTAGCGTATTACTTGGTACATAGCAAGGGCTCAGTAAATGTAAGTCCCTACTATCATTATCTTCATCATAGTCATGTGGTTATCATTATCACTCTTGTCACCATCACCATCACCATCATTGTCATCACATCAGCAGCAGCACTGTAACTAATTACTATTAGTGTCTGTCCCACTGTCATCCTCACCATGATCATCATCGTTGTTGTCACCATTGTCATCACCATCTGCCTCTATGGGAGGTGCCACTGATTCCTGTAGGGAGCCCCTAGAGTACCTGGCACTCAACACAATCATCTTGAATTCTTATTTCTTTTTTCCACCCTTTGGGAAAAGTGAGGTACTAGCAATTGATAAAAATTCTTTATGAGCAAAAATGTTGATTTCACTCTGTTCAGGCCAAAAATGTATAAGTTAAACTTCTTCATAACGTTGTACATGCACTGAAAACATGCTACTAATGATGGTCATGCCTGCAGGTCCAGTGCTCCAAGCTTGCTCTTCAAGTTAACCCACTCGGGTCCTGCCCCTGTTTTGTAAGGGGCTACCGATGCCTTTCTCAGAGGTGTGGCCTACTCAGGGGTAAAGTAGTGTAAATGCAGCTAGAACTCCATCAGCCATTCTGAGCATCACTGTAGGAGCAGGTCACCCATTATATCAAATTCTCAGCTTCAGATGAATTCCTTTTTGCATTTGACATGGAAAGTGATAAGTATTTTTCGAGCTATTTTTCAGTTGTGAGCTTCAGTCTGCTGAGATGGAATATGCAGATCGGGGCCTGAACAGCTGTAGCACTCCAGAGTGGCTGGTATCTTGGTGGGCTTTATTTTAAAGTCTCTGACAGTTCAATCTCACTAAATAATGCAGCTGTTTAGGAAAAGCCATACGATCTTAAAATAAGTCCCTGAAGGTCAAGAATACAGGTTGAAATTTTATTTTTTGGTGAACAGCATTTGACAAAATAACAGAAATGTCCCTTGTAATATCTCTTCCTTTACATCTTTGAATGAAATTACCAAGCACACATCACTGGATGTTCATTTATAAACATTTTACATCTTCTCCATGCATTTCTGGCAGGGTATTAAGGTAACATTCTGATTTCACTGCGCCCAATGAACTTAAGGATTCTAAAGAACGATTTCAAAATGCAGCTCTAACTTGAGGTGTCACTGATTATTTGGAAAGCTCTTTGTTACATCTAGCCCAGGAAAAAACAAGCCTCACATCATGGAAAAGCTAAAGTATTGACTTCAAAAAAACTGTAAAGAAAAGGGGGAGAAATGCCATGTAAAAGTTTTTCAGGACAAAGCTGAATCCTGCTCATCCATCATCGGTCTCTTCAAGGTGGCATGAGATTCAGGAGCAAAGCATTTGCATCCGGAAAGATGTTGGCCAAGGGTTTCTCTGTGCCCCTTGAAGACGGGGGTTTTGGCAGAGTCACCAGATTGGCAGCTTTGAAATAGCTGCTCATGGAAGCGGAAGACAAGGCGCGAAGGTCTTTGGGGAGACCTCATCCCAACTCACGTAGAATCCTATACTCTTTGAGGCTGTTGGGGGCTACTTCAAATACCTTCATGTCCCATTTTATAGATGAGGAAACTGAGGCCCAGAGAGAATAAATGATGTGGGTCCGTTAATGCACTCAATTAGTAACAAAGCCAGAGTTAGGATGCTGGTAGCAGTGGGGCATGGGGAGGACACACATCAGAGCTGGACTGTGTATTCCTCCAACCTGGCTGACAGGTACAGGTCTAGACATTATTGTTGTGTACAAAAAAACACCTGGCTTCCAGACTGTGATCCAACCCTTACTGTATGACCTAGGCCAAATCCTTTAACTCCTCTCAATTCCATCCTCCTTATACATAAAACCCCATTACTAATCCCCACTTCATAAGGATGTTGCATCAATAGAATCCTATATTTAAAAATACTCAGAACAAAGCCTTGTATATAGTAGTACTCAACAAGGGCTCATGAACTGGTTCATCCCCTCTGATGTGTTAAAACATTTTTTCTTGGACTAGGGTGTGGGGCCCATCACTACAGGGAACCTAGATTCTCCAGAGCTGAATCATCGTAAATTCTACTTGTACTGTTCCAGTGGGTACTCCCATACTTTTTAGACCCTGTTTCCATTCTGGTTCAGGAAAATTCAGCCATTTAACTCCTCACAGTGCTAACCAGCATCTTGGTGGCAGCTGTGACCATCAGAAGTCATATCAGGAAAAGCATGAGCTTAGCTTAGGGTCACTCATAGAAGATGCCTAACTGTAAAGAATAGCATGCAAAAATTGACAGACAAACTTTTCTCATGTATCACAACTTATTCATGTTCCTATATGAAAATTTAGAAAATATCAGTGACCAAAAAGTAAGAAATAAAAACCACTCATAATTCCACTGATCAGTGAAAGTCATCATTAATATTTCGATAGGAACATACATTTTATATAGATTAACAAAGTGGTCCTTAAGTTCTGTAGCTTACTTTTTGTCAATGTTGAATGTGGCGTTTTCCCCAAGTAATTAAGTAGTTATCTTTTAAATGGATACATAATATTCCATCATTCACATACTCAAAAGTATTGAACAACTGGTAGAACGTATTTACCAACCAATCAGAATGGGGAGAAACAGCTGGTAGAACCATACAGGGTAAACCAGATGATTACTGGCCATGGTTGTACTATAACCAGTTTCTTATTAGAAATCTTTCACTTTTATTGTTTTAAAAATGTTCTGGTCATAGCAACACTTTTCTGATGAAAGTGCAGACGGTAAATCGTTAAGTATATTATGAGGTTGAATTCCTAGAAGTGTAATGTGTGTGTCAAAGGATAAACAGAGGTTTGGGATGCTGGCAGAGGACAGGCTTTTCAGGATATCCACCTCCAGGTCGATCATGGTCACGGGCTCGTGTTTCCTTCCTTGGGAGACACCCCCAAATGGACAATTAAGAAAGGCTAAAAACTAGTAGTGCTGGAAGGGCACCAGGACTCCCCTCCTCCCCATCTGACTCCTGACTGTCCCTCATAGGAGGAATTCTAGCTACACAGACCCCCTCCCCCCAGTATAGTGAATCCTGATTTGTACAGTGCTTGGGGGCTACTAGGATGGAGGAATGTTCTGGGGCTCTGGCCTCTGCTTTGGTGCCGCTACTAACTAAACAATATGTGGGCAAGTCACTTTGTCTGTCCTGGTCAGAGTTGATTCTCTTACATGTAAAGGAGATGACTGGGCCAGACCAGTAATCTATTCCCTTTTGGTGTCATCAGCCTAAGAGTCTATAATTCTATGTCCCCACATTCTAACGCTACTGCATTTTAACAAAGAGAGCTTTCTTCCACTTCATGTACCACCTCTCCCCTCCCTCTACAGTACCCACAACAATCCAGTCTCCACCTGCACAGGGACCAAGGCAACTTTTTAAAAAATGTAAATCGTCCAGTGATTTCTCCTCACTCTGAGATAAAAGCCAGACTTTCTGCCGCGGCCTGCACAGACTCACGCGGTCTTACCCCTGCCCACCTCTCCAGCCCCATTCTCGCCTTTGGGCGCTACGTTGGCAGAAAAGCCACACTCATTTTCAAGCTCATTCCCACTTCCGAGCATCTGAAACCCTGTTCCTTCTGCCTGGCATCGTCTTCCCCCAAGACCTTCCCTTGGCAAAGCTCCTTTGGGTCTCAGCCTCTGAAATGGCTCTTCCTTTGCCGGGAACACGTGTCCCCTGAGTGCAGGTGGTACCAGTTTCTTCTTGCCTTTGAGGTCTCCACCCAGATGTTGCTTCCTTGGAGGGCACTGACCGCAGTGATTCAAGTTGCCCTCCTCTTCGGTCACTCTCAACCATGCTACACCCTTCTCTTCTCTGCATTCAGCACAACGTCATCATGTGTTGTTCACCTGTTATATTTTTTATAGAATATAAACTGTCAGGAAGTGGACACTGGGGATTGACAACACTCATGAAATGCGTGTTGAATGAATGTGGGGAGGAAGGGAAAAGCAGCCATTGACAGCGAGGGGCCAGCCTGGCACCAGTAGCTGGATGCTGGTGTTTTCTTGTTGAACACGAACAACTTCGCAGAACGTCAACAGCAGACAAGACCACTACGTGACCACGGTGGACCAGGACACGAAGAGACCACTCTGTAATCAAGTCTGAGCGCAGACAGACCTGAGCATTCTCCAAGCCACCCTGCTTCCGGGCTCGTAAGAGTGACAGCTGCTTCTTTGCTGACTACCGCTGTGGCCTCGCCCTAGTCCACCTACCTGTACAGAGATGTAGTAGGTTCCCAGTCACAGAATGACCTCTGCTTCCCAAGAGCATCCAACTCAGAGTAATGCTCCACTTTAATGAACTTTCCCCCAAGGCAGCTAACAAGAGATCCAGTTCTATAAGTCTTCCCACCCTCTTACAAGGATGCCCACCGTTCCCCGTGGTATGTTCTCCCTCCTTGTAATGAGCAACAAACCCAATTTGCTTAACTACAGGTGTGTTCCTGGTGGCCCCTGGCATTGAAAGGCAATGACAGTGAAAAACTCAACAAATAATAGCTTCTCTTTCTTGAGTAACTGCTACGTGCTGGACACCGCTATTTCCAATACAACAGCCTTGGAATGTAGATATTACTATTATTATTCTGATTTAAAAGTTGAGGACATTGAGGTCAAATTGGATAAGTACCTTCCCAAGGTCACAAAGCTATTGGGGGGGGGGCCTGCAGTTTGAACTGTACCTTCCTGACTTCAAATCTTGTATATTTTCTCATTATTATAGTGTTTCCTTTTTCTCCTTTTCCTTTAGAAGCTATGGCAGGTGCTGTATGCTGGTAATGAGGATATGCATGATAAATGTGCTCCTTCTACTAGTTTCTCCATTTGAAATGATTAACATTCCTGTTGGTTTCAACCCTCTGTGAATGTTTGCATTTTAGATTTTTGCTCCTTCAACGTCACTGCCACAGAAAGTTTCTGGGACAATCTCAGACATACAGAATATGTTCAGCATCAGAAGAAATATTTTAAGACAATCACTCTGCCATTTGGGGGAGTACAACTGTGGAATGGAGAAAATATTTAAAAACATAGATTTGTAAGAAAGGTAGTTCTCCATTTGGGTTTTAGTAGGAGAGAGTTCATTAGCTTTCTGTATTTTGTGTCCTTGTTCTTTAAATAATGTCTCCTGCGTTTTGTGTTTGAAATCTGACTAATGAATGAATTTAACAGTTTCCCTAGAAATTAAAACTCAAGGTTGGTGGTAAATGAAAGAAATATATATGTATACGTGCATGTATACATATACGGACTGAACAGATCATTATTGAGAGTCAATGGTGAACCCAGTCCTGGGCTGGGTGTGTTCATTGATGTCACCTTAAATACATTCAGTTCAGATGCTTGAATTCCTAAATGAACTCACAGCAAGATAAGATGTCAGCGATATAGACCTGGTGTCATTAGGTCCAGGCAGCATTCGGTACCTTCAGTCCCCCTCCATCCTATGATCTGAAATTTCCACCAGCTGGAAATCATTGCTGGAGTTGGGTTGATGGACCTTGGTGAATACCACAGACCAAACATTTCAGTCTCATCTGATTCTGGAAAAGCCTTTAGGACAAGTCCCTGATGCTCCCCTGTAGGTAGCTTGATACAGCCACCCAGGCTCTCTGATTTGGGAACACGCCTCTTGAGCCACCACGCGGTTTTCATCAGAACAGTGGCCTGATCAGGTTTCTGTCTTAGAAGCTGCTCTATCTGCAGCGGGAGCGTGGGATGGAGTGGGAGAGGCGGGCTGCAGAGAGGCTGGGGACAGGCACCACGGGAGTAGCCGGGGGGATGGAGAGATGGGAGCGCAGGAGAGACATCCAGGAGCAAATGTGAGAGGGCTTGGGCATTGACTGGCTATCTTGGAGCAAGAAAATGCATTTATATAGAATGAATACTCTTTATTTGCTTTTTACCTTAAGTTGAATCCCAAGAGGAGTCATGTAGCATTTGTCCTTCTGTGACTAGCTAATATCGCTTAGCATGATGTCATCTATGTTACTGCATATGGCAGGATTTCCTTTTTCTTAAGGCAAAATAATAGTCCACTATATGTATAAACCACATTTTCTTTATCCATTCATCCATCTATGGACATTTAGTGCTGATCTATTACATAGAGTGGATCTGGGGTAAGTAGGAAAAGGGGCAATCAAGGATGCCCAATTTTTTTCTGGCTTGGGTGCCACATTGGAAAAATCATAAAGATAGGTAGGTCACTGGGTGAAGCCTTTATTTTATTAATCAAATTTGTATTTGATTAATACAAGCTTAACAAGCTGAACATGCTGCCTGTTCTAAGTGCTTTATGAATATCAATTCATTTAATACTTATTACATCCCCATGAGGTAGGGACTATTATTATCTCATCCAACAGGTGAAGAAACTGAGGCACAGAGGGGTCTAATAACTTGCCCAAGGTCACACAGTTAGTAAATGAGAGTTGGTTTCCAGAGTCTGTGCTCTTAACCATTACACATTACAGCATCTTCTTGAGGCCAAGGTCAGGATCTAATGTTCATGAACGCCCATCTACTGGTGAGAAAGGAATGGGGCCCAGCATACCTCAAGGACAGCCAAGGGAAAGTTCATTTTATTGTTTTCACTTTGATTTAATTTGGTCCCAAGCACAACAATCAGGAAACAGTTTCATCATCCTAGTCTCTTACATTAAAAAAAAAAAAGAAGAAAGATGGTGAGTTTCTGATGGAGGCTCTGATGGAGTTTCAAACATAATTATTTTAGGCCTGTTTATCCATAAAGAGCCCTACCAATGGCGCATGATGATTTATCTCTATGGATTAAATGTCACAATGGAGGAGCTGTGGTCTAAATCATACATTCACAGCAGACCTTGAGAGACTCTGAAGGTCTCCCAGCTGCACACACAGAAGTTGACCAAAATTTTCAAAGTTTTCTTTTTATCATCATGTAACTGAAATTACACATGGAATACATTACTTGGAGAATCACTGATGATATGCTTTAAATGATAGGCATTTAAAGGCACCAAATTTTTTCAGAGATCCTACTTTATCAGTCCAGGTAAGTCTAATAGATTCACTATCCGACTGATGCCCTCATACCAGTTTGAAAAAAAGCATAAAGGCTTCTGAGCCAAAGAAAATAGCTGAGTATTTGGGCATGTTACTATTCATTGTTCGATGCTTTTTTTTTTAGGATAATAAACACTACACGTGGTACATCACTATAAACTCCAATATGGAGGAACATATGCAGTGAGACTGCCCCAGAATAAAATAACCAATGAAATGGAATTTCAGACCAAGAGCATTTGGTACATTCTTCCTTAAATTTTTTATTTGGCGATAGGCCCTTCAGTAATCTCTAGAGCAGGGCTTTTCAACCTTGGCCCTACTGACATTTGGGGCCAGATAACTCTTTGCGGTGGGGGCCGTCCTGTGCACTGTAGGATACCAAGGACCATCTCCGGCCTCTACCCATGAGATGTCACTAGCACACCCCAGTCGTGACAACCCCAAATGCCTCCAGACATTGTCAAATGTCCCTTGGGGAGGGTGTGCAAGATCACTCCAAAATAAAACCACTACTCTAGAATATTACTATGCAGTGGGATTGGCTATGAAAACCTGTTCAGTAAAGAATTGTTATTGGGGTCTATGAGACCACATGTTTATTTATTAAACAGCTATTTATTGAGTGCTTGTTAAATGCCAGGAGAGGTGAAAGGCTTGGAGGAAACAGCAGTGGGCAAAATATAGTGAACATGGGCTATAGCTTAATAATGGGGTAAATGCTGATTTGATTTCTTTGCTATCTCTTATAGATAGATTTGTAACTATTTAAAAGAAAAAAACCCACTAAAACAAAGTGTACTACTTTGCAAGCAGCTTATTCACAGTAGTTTGAAATCTCTTCATTAGATGGTGTAGAAGAGTTGATCTCTTCCACACACCTTCCACCCCGTATACATAACACAAATATAATAAATGTATTTATCACACACACACCCGTCTCAACAGACAGTTGAGCGGTGACAAAGAACCTCTAAAGAAAACACAGATGTTTCTTTCTCTCATGTAGAAGTCTGTATGTAGGCAGTCCTGAGCTGGGGTGGGGTCCTTTAATCTTGGAGGTGTCAGACTCTATTTCCTTGCTCTGCCACGTGGGCCCTCTATTCCCTAGATGGCTGCTTATGGGTTCATCTTCTTGCCCACATTTTACCCAGCAGGAAGGAAAACAGGGATCAAAGAAGAAGGACAAGGGATAAGCACCAGCATTTTACAAAGGGAGATCCCTGGAGGCAGCCACGTGGCCCAATGGCCCAAACCTAGCCATATGGCTACATGCAGCCACAAGGGAGGCTGGGAAATGTAGTCTTTACTCTGGGCGGACATGTGCTCAAGGATCTTTCTATTCCTATGGAGGAAGAGGAGAACAGATTGGAAGACAAGGAGCAATGTCAACCACAGTCACCCAGAGGCATTTTTCCTTCCTCCATTTCCTCCTCTCCACTGACATATATCAACTACACTGAAGTTTTGAATAATTAATATAATACCACCTCTTAATAAGAATACCAGATGCTCTTGATCAGAAATTCCTTTTCATTTGATATGTTGGTAAATGTTTAACAACCAGCTCTCCTTGGGGTGGGGGGTGGCAGCGGGGAGACACAACCTGATTTCTAAGTTTGCCAATTTTTGTGGTGTAAATACTCCCACTATGGCCAATCGATTTCAAGCTACCAAAATATCTGGAAGGTGGTGTTGGGAAGAAACATACTCAACTGGCTCTCACAACCAAGGTGGCTCAAGCTGGTACAAGCTGACTTTACCACAACTTTGCTTATGAGGAAACACTCAACACAGTGTCTGGTACAAAGTAAACTCTCAGTTGTTTATTTTATTAAAGAATTAAAAATATATGACATTCATTCACATCCCATTCATTCCCCATATATTTATTGAGTGCTTACTATGTGCCAGGCCTGGCATTAGCCACTTAATGGGGGACAAAATCGACAAGATTCCTACCTCACACAGTATAGCTTGCAGTGTGATGAGGAAGACAGGCAACAACCAGTGACAACAGGAAATGTAGGAGGACAAAGGTGGTAAGTGTGGAGAGAGGGAGTCACAGAGGGGCTTGGCCTCACTTAGGGGCACAGCCACATTTTATAAGCTGAGCTGAGTCTGGAGGCTGAGGAAGAGTCACCTAGACCTGGATGTGAGGTTCAGGGAAGAGCATGTCAGCGGAGAGAATGGTATTAGCAAAGACCCCAGGATGGGGTAGGAAGAGCATGGCATGTTCAAGGAAGGCCAGGGTGGGGTGCAGGGGGCAAGGGGGAGTGGAATAAGGTGGGGTAAAAAGAGAAAGCAAGGGCTGGACCACGTCATGGTTAGACACTGGTTTATCTTTCAGAAGCAACAAGGAGCTTTGAAGGTTTTGAAGGCAGTGCCATGATATCAGTGTTTGGGAAAAAGATCACTCTATCTGCACCAATAAGGACACATTAAATGGGGGCTTACTAGATGCAGGTGTGTCAGGTATAAGGCTCTTAGAATGATTCAAGAGAGAAATGATGGCATACCCTTGGCTAGAGTGGTGGCAGTAGACACAGAGAGAAATAGACACATTTCAGACATGTTAAGGGGTGACATCAACAAGGTTGGGGCACAGGTAGGCTCTGGGGGAAATACAGGAAAGGATTGCATCTACAATTATTAAATGCTTTCTTACTTTGGACCCTGGACGGATGCTGGGTCTTTTATTGAGTTTAGGATGGAGGGAGTGGAGGAGAGATTCTAAGTTAGATTCTGAGCATGTGCACTGGAATCATTTCATCTATTGATGATCCTTGAAGAAAGTACCCCCATCATACCAGTGGAGAAGTAAGTTCAGAGCCAGTGCCACACAGCTACTGAAAGGCATGGTTGGGACTCAAACACAGGTCTTATGATGACAAACCCTATGGTTTTTCCACAATGTAACACAAACTGCATCTAACAGGGTCCATCTTAAACCTGTGGCAGAATGAATTTAGTTACTGGAAAATCGTCATTAACCTGAGCTGCAAGGTGGGACCTCAGCTTATGTACAAACAAGATTGGGCTATTAACGGTGCCCCTTCAAATTGCTTTGAACAATTTCTTCTGCACTGGACTAATGAGCCCTACGCTGCACTTCTGGGAAACCTCTCACCTTGTAAAATAAAGTCCATCCGATCATGCTCTGAATACTGACCTTGCTACAATGAAAAGAAAAATAAGCAATAGAAAAGATTGATTTCCCTTCACCCCACGCAAAGAAAATATTTTTCAATGAGCCTCTAAGTGTAATTCATATTTTTAGATTGAGTGTGTTTTGCACTGAGGGAAAAAAATAACCATTGAGAACTATTACCAATACCACGATGCCGAGTAATAAGGGCATTTAAAAACCGCTCTCATCTCCTGCATGGTTCCTGCATAAACAATTGTAACATGCCATGACAGCGGCTAATGGCATATTCAAGGAATCTACATCAGCCTAAGTTTCCCTCATTTGTCACCAGGTCAACATGGCTGGATGTGGGAGGGCCCCCCTTCTCTAGTGCCAGGCTAATGAATCTTCTGGTGGCGGTACTCCCGAGTCAAAGATTTTTAGGAGAAATCACACCTGGTCCGTGAGCTAATGAAAATGGAAGTGAGGAACTGCTTCCCATCACAGACAATGAAGACAACTGCCTTTGGTAAAATTAGCAGGTACATGAAGAGAACCATTCACGATCTTACTTATACTGGGTCAGTGTAGTTTGTCATGTATTTTCACATCACGAATTCTATTACATGGAATAGAAGTCCCTATTTACAGGGAAGTTGAGTTAGAGACGTCACAGTTGTTTTTTTTTTTTTCCTGCTGACTCAATGGACCCACTGGACAAGCTTAAAGGGAAAGCAGGATAAGTTCTATTTCCCCCATTTTACAGGTAAGGAAAGTGAGGCTCCAAGATACTGGGTAACCAACTGATCATCACACCCAAAGAAATAAGAGTTAAGCCTAGAACGCAGCAGGGCAACTCCTTCCTGGTCCTAACACTCTTCCCACGAGTAAGTTCCAGGAGTGCAGGGACTTGGTTTTGCTCCTTAGTATCTGGCGCATAGTAGGTGCTTAATAAATATCGCTGCTGGCTTCTTTGTGCCTCTCCTTCCCGGAGGCACGGTGCCATAGAGAGGCAAGGGAACTGGAAAGCAGAATATCAAGACTTCCCCTGAGAGCATGGATAAGTAATATAACCTCTTTTGTCCTTGGTTTCTTTTCTGCAAAATGAAAATAATCCAGTCCTAACTATGCAGAGGAGCCATAAGGATCAAGTCAAACAGGGCGATGAGAGTTTCCTTCAAACAGCACACATTTAAGGTGTCATGGTTATTTTTAAAGTAAGGAAAATACTCCCAGCGACCTGTTTGCTCTTCTTGATCAGATATGCAGCCTCCAAGGCTGTGTGCACGAGGCAGCTGCAGAGACCCAGCTGCCTGTGTCATGCAACTTTGCCTTCCAGAACTTTCCTGGGGGCCTTCAGGGCAGCTCATGACATTCACATGAGCCTCAGAGTCTTCTATACCTTTTTTTACCCACAGTCAGAGAGACACGTGGTGGCCTCTGTGGGTCAGAGCCCTCCTGGACTTCAGTCTAAAGGTTTCCCTTAAAGCTCCATTTTTACCACTATATTTACAGCAGCTGTGATCAAGGTGGTGGGGTGGGGTGATGAATCCTCCTTCACTGTTCTCTATATCATGGGAAAACATCTCAAGTGTAGGACCACAATCTGTCATCTGCCGGTCATTCCACTTGGGACACACTTCTTAACGTTTCTCAGCCTCAGTTTCCTCATCTGTGATTAGGAACCAGCAGGGCACAGGACTGAATGGTAGGATGCAATGTGAGTGCTGAGTTCTGGGCCTGGAATAGCTCTAACAATGACTGCAGCACGTGCATCTGTCATATCCCAGCAGCTCATTCTGACAATTCATTCTCTCTTATTCAACATGCACGACAGCCTGGTGGATAAGACAGAGCTCCATGTGACTGGGATCCCCGTTGGCTTCCAAGCTGTGTTCATTGTGAATCATAAATTTCCAACTGAGCAACTGGATTATACTCACAAACGACCATTTCTCAGCGATCCTGGCTCTAGCACAGCCTGAGTGACTATTCCCTGAGGTCTGGGTGATTGGAGAGCTTCCCAGCTGGTATTCCTGCTTCTACTCTTGCCTCTTTCTTTAGTCTGTCTCTCAACATAGTGGCCAAAAGGATCATTTTAAAACATAGGTTAGATCATGTCCCTCCTCTGTTCAAAAGCTTCCAGTGGCTCCCCGTGTCACTCGGACTACATCCAAAGTTCACACAATGACCTACAAAGACCTCCATGGTTTTACACCTCTGCCCTACTTCCTCTCTGCTGTTATCTCCTGCTACGGTGCTTGGATGGATAATGAAAGCCATAAAGAGACAGGACCAAGATGGTGAAAGAACTCTAACCCACGCTTGCCTTGCGACAACTTAGTTGATTCAATCAACCCAACTAAGCAACAAGTGAAAGAACTGGTGTTTAGATAGAAGTAGACAAGAGGTGCATGATAAACTACTCCCACCCCCCCCACCCAAATATCTGGAATATGGAAGGGGAAGCCACTAAGTAGAAATACGACTACTGGATAGGAATATAGGAATTTCACATCAATGCTGACAAAGAATCTTCTTACAACCTCATTTGACAATGAATGGAATGAACTTTCTTTCAAAAGAGAGTAAATTCTCCACCATTGGAAATATTCAAGCAGAGACTGGAAAATTATGAGATAGAGAAGCAAGATTTCAAACAACAGAAGGCAGGTGTGATGAGATTATATTTAATATCCCCTTTAATTCAGAGAGTCTACTATTTGTAATATTGAAGAAAAGAGGGAAAATAAATAAGAACCAACTGCTTTAGCTTCAACAATTGTAAAGCAATTAAAAGTCAACAGAGAGTGCATGTCATAGTGGAATACTGCAAAGGTATTTTATAGGAGGATCTCTGCTTGGGCCAAGTGATTGAAGCAAAATACTAATTCCTTGGAAACATAAGCCAAAATTGGCCCCACTCTTCTTGGCATTGTGAGGAGGAGCTGAGGTGGGGTACAGTGAAAGGCTTGAGACCATGGACCAGTGGAAATGTAACGGATGGCCAATCCTAATTGAGGAAAAGGGAGTTGTTCTAATTATCAAATAACATACTAGGTTGTTGGACAGGAAATCTAGTCATGTACTTTTATTTATTTCCCTCGTGCTCTTTTCTCTTTTTTTGGGATCATCTTCAGTGCTGTGTGGATGTGTGTGTGTGTGTGTGTGTGCGCGCGCGCGCGCATGCACGCGTGCACGTTTCTCTATTGTCTTTTAGTGTATAATTCAATGGGTTCATTCCACAAACATGATGGCAGATCTACTCGGCACCTGGCAGGGGAATACACTGATGAACAAACTCCGGCCTGAAGGGGCTGACCCTTTTCCTTTAGGATTCGGTGTCACAGGAGAGATTTGCAAAAAAAAAAAAAAGGTAGACCCATGTCTCATAAAGAAACCATTTGGGTTCGACCCTAGTCAAAGAGGAGTCAAAGAGACCTGCTTTGGACTGATCATGGAAAATGGGCCTCTCCTTCCACAAATGAGGTAACAGTTCTGGGTCATAAAGCGATTTCACAACATGCAATAGAGACCTTTCTGTGAAAGCTGTTTTTCTGACCTCGTCTTATGGAGAGTACTGAGAAGTCACAACTAACCCAGACAGCAATATCCTGTCTCACTACCAAATACAAGCGTACCAATACCATCTCCTTAAATAACAGACTTTCCACTCTCTTCCTCTGTAACTGTCCCACTAAGCCAAGAGGAAAAGACACTTGCCTCCAGGAAATATATTGAGAGCAGGTATCTGTGTCCCTTAAGAGGGAAACTGGTAGAACAAATCCCTAGAACTGGTTACTGAAGATAAACGCGATGGATTTATGGTCCAGTTCTATGGTTATTTTAACAAATAAACCAAGAATAGTGGCTGAATGCATTGGAGAATAGGGAAATTTGAAACAACTGACTTAACCTGAAAACAACAGAATCAATGCACCAAATAGAATTCCCCTAAAATATAAACAATCGATTATGTGTGGCTTATTCCACAAACAAAGGCAAGAAGGGACTATCAAGCAGATGTAGAATCTTGTCCGTTTCCTTGTCTTACAGACTGATTTCTAATATGTCTACTTACTTTTCATTCTAGCAGCAAATATTTTGGAGCATCTTACTTCCTAGGTGCCAAGCACTGAAAGATCTGATTTTGTAGGTGAGTGCTTATTTTCATGGCTTATTCAGGGAGTTAACAAAGCATTATAAATCATGAAATGTCACTGTCATCTCTATACTACGCATAGCTTTTTAAAAAGCAGAATTCTATCCTTTAACTTGACAACATAATAAGAAAATCTTGTCAATGAAAAAACAAACAAGCAAACAAATGAAAAAACAAACCAGAAAAGTATTGAAGTTAAAAAATCTAACCACTGAGGCTAAGCTAACGGTGACTTACAGAATGTTTCCAATGTTTTTAAAAATAAAAAATGAATTTCCCATAATAGTCAACTGTTTTTGCCTCCTGCTATTTTGCAGTGTTTCCCAGGCATTGAATCCCCTCAAGTCCCATGGAAGGTCATATCAAGCCCAATAATAAAACTCATTTTTCCCCTCACAGGATAAATACAAGCAGTCAAAATGCAGCATTCTCCCTCTACTAAAATGCTGATACCTAGCCACCGAAGCTTTCACATTAATCTTATAAACATGGATGACTCCTCTCTGTGTCATGCACAAATAGAAAATATACCAGAGACCACTTCTTTTGAAGGTTTTAGCTCAGGCCCATTGGACTAACCAGAGGGCCAGCTACAGACCACTCTGGCCCTCCTGTCACCTTTCGCAAGTGAAGTGACACAGACCTGCCAAAGCTGTCGGAGACTCTTGACTGGCTCTAAGAAACATCTTCACGGCCCCGAAAGGAGCTGCAGAAGCATACTTACTAATGTTGTTAGAGGAACAGAGGCTCACGCCGTTACAAATGGGCGCTGGCCAGCTATGCGGAAGGAGGCGGTAGCGGAAAGGCCGCTGGCCACCAGCGCTTCACTGCGCTCAGGCCTCACAGGCAGGGGTCTCAAAGGTCCCTGAGTGCCTGGCAGCGTCACCTACTGGTGTTACACTCTGTATGAGTTTCTTACGGCTGCTGTAACAAATTGCCACAATGTGAGTGGCTTAAGACAATTTAGATTCATTATTTTTTAGTTCTAGAGAGCTGAAGTCTGACATGGGTCTTATGGGGGCTACAATTAAGGTGTCAGTGTGGCTGGTTCCTTCTGGAGGCTCTAAGGGAGAACCCATTCCTTGCCTTTTCCATCTTCTAGGGGCTGCCCACATTCCTTGGCTTGTGGTGACATCACTCTGACCTCTGTACCTATTGTCACATCTTTTTCTCTGGCTTTGACCCTTGTATGTCCATCTTACAAGGATTCCTGTGATTACCTTGGGCCCACCTGGATAATCCAGGCTATTGTTCCCATCTCCAGATCCTTAACTTAATCACATCCACGAAGTCCCTTTGGCCATGTAAGGTAACATATTCACAGATTCTGAGGATTAGGACAAAGACAACTTTGACCATTTGAAGGGTCATTATGGTGCCTAGCACACACTTTAAGAATAAGAAGGGAGAAAACAGAGGGGTTGTATTAGTAAGGAATTTAGATTTGATAGAACAAGTGAAAAGGGCTTGTAGTCATTGAGGGCCTAGGGGAGAATAAAGACAGTCATTGATTCTAGAATGCAGTGAGCCCAAGAGTCTGGGAGATGGGCAAAAGATAAGTGTGTGTGTTTGTGACCTTCATAAAGTTAAAGAGCTGGTTAAGTAGGAGAGGAAAAGAGGATGAACAGAAGGTCATGGTCCAGGAGAAAATTTAGGGTAGGAGACATTGGAGTCCCTGGGATATTAGCAAAGTGTGGTCTTATGAGTTGTCTGCTCAAGTGAAAGGGAGATAAACATCATTGACATAATGGAAGTCAAGAAGCTGGACCTTCAAATCAGGTGCTGAAATCACTCTGATGATGAAAGGAGAAAGGGTAGACAGGGAAACCAGGACCCAGAGTTCCAGAATCCCAATGAACGGGGCTAAGAAACCTGGAGGCCAGGCTGTGGAGGTAGTATAATCAGATGGTGTGAGCTTCAGAGAAGGAGCTGATGAAACAGGGTGATAGTATAAAGGCTCTTTCAAGGGATTCCCCAAAATATTGACCTTACCTCTTAGTTTTGAAATATTGGGGTTGAGAGAATTGGAGAAAGAACCAACTCCACTTAAAAAGAAAAACAAACAATTTTCTCTACATCACTTATCATTTGACTTATTATATATTTTATTTTTTTAAACCTTGTTTATTTTCAGTCTCCCCAATAGAATATAAGCTTAATGATGGTTCAGTATTATATCTTAGGACCTGTAACAGTGCTAGACAATATTAGGTCCTTTATAACTGTTGAATGAATGGAAGAATAAATAGAAGGAAGAAAGGAAAGAAGAAAAAAAAAGAAAGGAAGAGAAAGAAGGGAAGAAGGGGAAAATGAAAGGTAGATATACTTGTACACTGCAGGTTAGCTGGGAAAGGGCTAAGCTTCTCTAGAGGTGAGGAGGAAGGATGTGTTGTAGAAGATGACTGAAGACACAAGGAAGTTGAGAATAGAAAGTTCCAAAGGCAACACTGGAAGGGAGGACAAGGGAGAGGAATCAGCAGGAGAAAGATATTTCGAAGGGAGTTAATGAGCTAAGTAAGAATTATTTTGGGAGTGTGATCTAATTTGGGACACTCTAAACTAGCTACCCGTTTCTGTGAGGCTCCAGAGCACAGGGAGCTGGTTTTATTCAGGAACTGACACCTGGTAGAGGCTGGGCACTTACAGGGTAAGTGGCTGGTTGGAGGGAAAGAATATTAAGAGCTGTGCAACTCCAGAGCTGGACCCTCCTTCCTGGATAGCTGCAAGCAACAGCCTAATAACCATCTTTCAGGGATGTCCTATGGCTCAGTTGAACATTGGTTAGAACCAACGTTAGATGACATCTTGGTCTCCTTTCAATTACTGAGTCTTCAAATGGCCAGAGGGACAATCTTCCCCTCCTCCTTCCAGTTTACACTCCAGTTGTTTCATTCATTTTAATGATGCGGGAGCAGAATGATCTTTTGCAAATATCACCCACAGCTTGGAACTTGATTGGCAAAGAGCTGAATTGCAGCTCTTGACCCAGGTCGTAGGCATACTATGGTGCGATAGCAGATTCAAGCTACTCAGGAAGAGGAACAGTTCCATGGATTTAATTTCCCATTACTATGGCAACCTTGAGACTTTTGTTGCAGCAAAAGGTTAAACACAACCAAGTGTTCATTAAGATGTTCCACTAATGAATTACGCCAAATTCTTATTCATGTGTAAATCAATGGCTGTGTGAGTATAAGGATGTAGAACAAAGAAATGGTGCACAAGCCAGGGAGAGCTAACTGTCTAATCAACCTTGGGATTAAAATTGGTCTCTGACTGATACAATGGCTTCATCTGTAACATGCATGAAATAACTATAATTGAGAGGAAGAAAATCAGACATTACATAATAATATTCCAAGAGCATTTGTCTAGGATCAAGAATTATTTTTTCATTCTTGCAAAACCATTTTTGAAAATGTTTAATTTCTTCCTTTTTATCTTTGATGGGCCTTAGTAATCCCTCCAAAATTAAGAAAATGGCCAAATAATATTTATATTCATTTATCTGAGTCTAGGCAATATGCCATCCAGCATTACGTCTTATGACAGCAGCTTCAAAAAGAAATAGTAACAGACGTTTCCAAAGTGGGGGTCATGGCAGGAGCCTCAGAAATCCAACTGATTTGTGCAATTAGAATTAACTGACTATGGCTCTAAGGATGTTTTTGTGATGGAGCTCTGGGCACTGCACATACAAAACAAATGGTAACTATACAAGTAAGAGGTAGGCTGGCATGTAGAAAGTCTTCAGTCCATATTAGATTTCCCTTCCCTTAACTGTTTTTCTTGGCAAAGTTCTCATTCACATCCTTTACTTGTGGGTGCCTGGAAGTCCAGTCATGGTACCCAACCAAGTCCTAGGCTGCTTTAGGATGATGGGAAATGGGGGTAGGCAACCAGGATTCACTTCCCACCCAATCCCGATGCTCCCTGGAGCCCTAAAGATTGCCACGGATGCCCCAGGGGAAACTGGAAGAGGGGCAGAGGGACTTGTGGATCTTTCAACCCCCAAACAGAGAAATAATTTTGATCTCATATATTATTGGGGCTTCACATGCAATCATTTATAATAAAGAATTTCACTGCGATAGGTACATGGCCATGACTACAGTCTTTGAGGATAGTTATAATTGTATTCTTCAATATATATATCTTTGTCTCTGAAATTATAGGGATTCTGGAAATCAGTTTAAAAAATTTATTTCAGACTCCTAGAAAAGGTCCATACAACATAGGCTTTTTTTTCCCACTCAGTCATGTTGCTACTGAAAGAGTAAGGAGTAAGTTGCTTTAGGCCTTTTTTCCTCTTTATGTTTTCATAAGAATCAAATACAATGAGAACTTTCAATAATGATGCAATTAAAAGATGCTCTCTTGGGTAAGCATATACATGTTATGTTGAAAATACCTGCAATGCTTTAGAGCTGCAGAGAACTTACATAATTCTTAAACCTTATCCACCAGTAAACAAAAGGAAACAAAAGAGATTCTTGTGGAACCCTTGTTATTTTTAGATTCAGGGTCAGTATAGCAGAAATTGAAAAAAACATGTTTCCGATGAATTTGCAATTTTATGTAAAATTATAAATGAAAGAAAGACAGACACTGAATCGAAGAATGAAGCTTTATGGAATGTGAATCCTATACGTTTAATTTATCTTTGTGATCCTAGTATCCCGCACAGTGCCGGACATCTAGTGGGCATTCAGGAGATAATTGCCAGATTTTCCTCCTCCTCCTCATCATCATAGTCATGACCCTCATCCAACATTTCTGTGTGTTTAGAGGTTTCAGGCACTATTCTAAGCATCTTACTTGTATTATCACATGTAATCCTCAAAACAGTCTTATGTGGAGAATACCATTATTATCTTCCTTTTAAATATGGGAAATCTAGGGCTTAAGTATACACAATAACTTTTCCTTCCTCCCTCCCTCCCTGCCTCCCTCCTTTCTTCCAACATTTATTGAGCACCTGTGTTTCAAGGTATTGTTTCAGGCATGAGGACACAGAATGAACAGGACAGTCAAAAATCCCTGCCCTCATGGAGCTCATGGAATCCTTCTAGTGAACAAGACCATTCAGCTAGTAAGTCACTGGTTCAGGATCGGTACCCAGAGAGTCTGAAGAGCATGCCAATAACACAGGAAATTATAGCCTAGTGTGATATTTAGCTTCTTCAAGATGCGTTCTTTTTTTTTTTTTTAACATCTTTATTGGAGTATAATTGCTTTACAGTGTTGCGTTAGTTTCTGCTGTATAACAAAGTGAATCAGCTATATGTATACATATATCCCCATATCTCCTCCTTCTTGAGTCTGCCTCCCACCCTCCCTATCCCACCCCTCTAGGTGGTCACGAAGCACCGAACTGATCTCCCTGTGCAATGCAGCTGCTTCCCACTAGCTATCTATTTTACACTTGGTAGTGTATATATGTCCATGCCACTCTCTCACTTCGTCCCAGCTTACCCTTCCCTCTCCCTGTGTCCTCAAGCCCATTCTCTACGTCTGTGTCTTTATCCCTGTCCTGCCCCTAGGTTCTCCGGAACCTTTTTTTTTTTTTTTTTAGATTCCATATATATGTGTTAGCATACGGTATTTGTTTTTCTCTTTCTGACTTAGTTCACTCTGTATGACAGACTCTAGGTCCATCCACCTCACTACAAATGACTCAATTTTGTTTTTTCTATGGCTGAGTAATATTCCATTGTATATATGTGCCACATCTTCTTTATCCATTCATCTGTCGATGGACACCTAGGTTGCTTCCATGTCCTGGCTATTGTAAATAGTGCTGCAATGAACATTGTGGTACATGACTCTTTCTGAATTATGGTTTTCTCAGGGTATATGCCCAGTAGTGGGATTGCTGGGTCATATGGTAGTTCTATTTTTAGTTTTTTAAGGAACCTCCATACTGTTCTCCATAGTGGCTGTATCAATTTGCATTCCCACCAGCAGTGCAAGAGGGTTCCCTTTTCTCCACACCCTCTCCAGCATTTATTGTTTGCAGATTTTTTGATGATGGTCATTCTGACTGGTGTGAGGTGATACCTCATTGTAGTTTTGATTTGCATTTCTCTAATGATTAGTGATGTTGAGCATCCTTTCATGTGTTTGTTGGCAATCTGTATATCTTCTTTGGAGAAATGTCTGTTTAGGTCTTCTGCCCATTTTTGGATTGGGTTGTTTGTTTTCTTGATATTGAGCTGCATGACCTGCTTGTATATTTTGGAGATTAACCCTTTCTCAGTTGCTTCATTTGCCAATATTTTCTCCCATTCTGAGGGTGGTCTTCTCGTCTTGTTTACGGTTTCCTTTGCTGCGCAAAAGCTTTGAAGTTTCATTAGGTGCCATCTGTTTATTTTTGTTTTTATTTCCATTTCTCTAGGAGGTGGGTCAAAAAGGATCTTGCTGTGATTTATGTCATAGAGTGTTCTGCCTATGTTGTCCTCTAAGAGTTTGATAGTGTCTGGCCTTACATTTAGGTCTTTAATCCATTTTGAGTTTATTTTTGTGTTTGGTGTTAGGGAGTGTTCTAATTTCAGTCTTTCACATGTAGCTGTCCAGTTTTCCCAGCACCACTTATTGAAGAGAATGTCTTTTCTCCATTGTATATCCTTGCCTCCTTTGTCATAGATTAGTTGACCGTAGGTGCATGGGTTTATCTCTGGGCTTTCTATCCTGTTCCATTGATCTATATTTCTGTTTTTGTGCCAGTACCATACTGTCTTGATTACTGTAGCTTTGTAGTATAGTCTGAAGTCAGGGAGCCTGATTCCTCCAGCTCCATTTTTCCTTCTCAAGGTTGCTTTGGCTATTCAGGGTCTTTTGTGTTTCCATACAAATTGTGAAATTTTTTGTTCTAGTGCTATGAAAATGCTATTGGTAGTTTGATAGGGATTGCACTGAATCTGTAGATTGCTCTGGGTAGTATAGTCATTTTCACAATGTTGATTCTTCCAATCTAAGAACATGGCATATCTCTCCATCTGTCTGTGTCACCTTTAATTTCTTTCATCAGTGTCTTATAGTTTTCTGCATACAGGTCTTTTGTCTCCTTAGGCAGGTTTATTCCTAGGTATTTTATTCTTTTTGTTGCAATGGTAAATGGGAGTGTTTCTTTAATTTCTCTTTCAGATTTTTCATCATTAGTGCATAGGAATGCAAGAGATTTCTGTGCATTAATTTTGTATCCTGCTACTTTACCTAATTCATTGATTAGCTCTAGCAGTTTCCTGGTAGCATCTTTAGGATTCTCTATGTATAGTATGTCATCTGCAAACAGTGAGAGTTTTACTTCTTCTTTTCCGATTTGGATTCCTTTTATTCCTTTTTCTTCTCTGAGTGCTGTGGCTAAAACTTCCAAAACTATGTCGAGTAATAGTGGTGAAAGTGGGCAACCTTGTTTTGTCCCTGATCTTAGTGGAAATGGTTTCAGTTTTTCACCATTGAGAATGATGTTGGCTGTGGGTTTGTCATATATGGCCTTTATTATGTTAAGGTAACATATTACCTAACATATATTAAGGTAACATCCATGTTCATCAGTGATATTGGCCTGTAGTTTTCTTTCTTTGTGATGTCATTGTCTGGTTTTGGTATCAGGGTGATGGTGGCCTCATAGAATGAGTGTGGCAGTGTTCCTCCCTCTGCTATATTTTGGAAGAGTTTGAGAAGGATAGGTGTTAGCTCTTCTCTAAATGTCTGATGGAATTCGCCTATGAATCCATCTGGTCCTGGGATTTTGTTTGTTGCAATATTTTTAATCACAGTTTCAATTTCAGTGCTTGTGATTAGTCTGTTTATATTTTCTATTTCTTCCTGGTTCAGTCTTGGAAGGTTGTGCTATTCTAAGAATTTGTCCATTTATTCCAGGTTGTCCATTTTATTGGCATATAGTTGCTTGCAGTAATCTCTCATGATCCTTTGTATTTCTGCAGTGCCAGTTGTTACTTCTCCTTTTTCATTTCTAATTCTGTTGATTTGAGTCTTTTCCCTTTTTTTCTTAATGAGTCTGGCTAATGGTTTACCAATTTTATTTATCTTCTCAAAGAACCAGCTTTAGTTTTATTGTTCTTTGCTATTGTTTCCTTCATTTCTTTTTCATTTATTTCTGATCTGATCTTTATGATTTCTTTCCTTCTACTAACTTTGGGTTTTTATTGTTCTTCTTTCTCTAATTGCTTTAGGTGTAAGGTTAGGGTGTTTATTTGAGATTTTTCTTGTTTCTCGAGGTAGGATTGTATAGCTATAAACTTCCCTCTTAGAACTGCTTTTGCTGCATCCCATAGGTTTTGGATCGTCATGTTTTCACTGTCATTTGTCTCTCAGTGGTTTTTGATTTCCTCTTTGATTTCTTCAGTGATCTCTTGGTTCTTTAGTAACGTATTGTTTAGCTTCCATGTGTTTGTGCTTTTTACGTTTTATTCCCTGTAATTCATTTCTAATCTCATAGTGTTGTGGTCAGAAAAGATGCTTGATATGATTTCAATTTTCTTAAATTTACTGAGGCTTGATTTGTGACCCAAGATGTGATCTATCCTGGAGAATGTTCCGTGCGCACTTGAGAAGAAAGTGTAATCTGCTGTTCTTGGATGGAATGTCCTATAAATATCAGTTAAATCTATCTGGTCTGTTGTGTCATTTAAAGTTTCTGTTTCCTTATTTATTTTCATTTTGGATGATCTGTCCATTGGTGTAAGTGAGGTGTTAAAGTCCCCCACTATTAGTGTGTTACTGTCGATTTCCTCTTTTAAAGCTGTTAGCAGTTGCCTTATGTATTGAAGTGCTCCTATGTTGGGTGCATATATATTTATAATTGTCATATATTCTTCTTGGATTGATCCCTTGATTATTACGTAGTGTCCTTCTTTGTCTCTTGTAATAGTTTTTATTTTAAAATCTATTTTGTCTGATATGAGAATTGCTACTCCAGCTTTCTTTTGACTTCCATTTTCATGGAATATCTTTTTCCATCCCCTCACTTTCAGTGTGTATGTCTCCCTAGGTCTGAAGTGGGTCTCTTGTAGACAGCATATATATGGGTCTTGTTTTTGTATCCATTCAGCCAGTCTATGTCTTTTGGTTGGAGCATTTAATCCATTCACATTTAAGGTAATTATCGATATTTATGTTCCTATTACCATTTTCTTAATTGTTTTGGGTTTGTTATTGTAGGTCTTTTCCTTCTCTTGTGTTTCCTGCCTAGAGAAGTTCCTTTAGAATTTGTTGTAACGCTGGTTTGGTGGTGCTGAATTCTCTTAACTTTTGCTTGTTTGTAAGGGTTTTAATTTCTCTGTCAAATCTGAATGAGATCCTTGCTGGGTAGAGTAATCTTGGCTGTAGGTTTTTCTGTTTCATCACTTTAAATATGTCCTGCCACTCCCTTCTGGCTTGCAGAGTTTCTGCTGAAAGATCAGCTGTTAACCTTATGGGGATTCCCTTGTATGTTATTTGTTGCTTTTCCCTTGCTACTTTTAATATTTTTTCTTTGTATTTAATTTTTGATAGTTTGATTAATGTGTGTCTTGGCATGTTTCTCCTTGGATTTATCCTGTATGGGACTCTCTGTCCTTCCTAGACTTGACTGACTATGTCCTTTCCCATATTAGGGAAGTTTTCAACTATAATCTCTTCAAATGTTTTCTCAGTCCCTTTCTTTCTTTCTTCTTCTTCTGGGACCCCTATAATTTGAATGTTGGTGTGTTTAATGTTGTCCCAGAGGTCTCTGAGACTGTCCTCAGTTCTTTTCATTCTTTTTTCTTTATTCTGCTCTGTGGTAGTTATTTCCACCATTTTATCTTCCAGGTCACTTATCCCTTCTTCTGCCTCAGTTTTTCTGCTATTAATCCCTTCTAGAGAATTTTAAATTTCATTTATTGTGTTGTTCATCATTGTTTGTTTGCTCTTTAGTTCTTCTAGGTCCTTGTTAAACATTTCTTGTATTTTCTGCATTCTATTTCCAAGATTTTGGGTCATCTTTACTATTATTACTCTGAATTCTTTTTCAGGTAGACTGCCTATTTCCTCTTCATTTGTTTGGTCTGGTGGGTTTTTACTTTGCTCCTTTATCTGCTGCGTATTTCTCAAGATGCATTTTGAATGGGGTAGAAACTCTTATTGAGCAATGTAGGAACTCTTTGCCTTCTTAGAAAAACCTCTACTTTGACTCAGGAGGAGATGGGCAATTGGAGGGTGATAGTTTAAAGGCCTAAAACATCTGAAACTGTGCCTTTGGATGAATGGAGACTGGTTTTGCCTCACTCCCTATCACATATTCTGTATGTTCTAGTGGTGACTATTTCAATATCCCCAGAAAGATGTGTCTTGGAAAAAATGTTACCACTGGTCGTGGACCTAGAAGATCCATGTCTGCTGTCACTCAGAAGCTGTCTGACTGAGTTCTCCCTGGCAAGTGTTCCTCCACTGTGAAATGTTCAGTCCTACTTCCCTGGAGTTTTATAGGGATTAATTGAGACAGTGTCTGCCTATGTGCCCCACCCCTTACTGGACTCAGCTCCTGGGAAAGTCTCTGTGTCTGTAATTCAGATGGATGGGCGAGTGAAGAAGAATGTTCAAGGGTCATTCTGTTTCCCAAATCCTCCCCAGTGCCAACACACCAATCTTGGGATCCTGTCTTCAGAGCTGTGACACTCTGCGAGAAGAGAGGACATCACACGTGCATTCCCCCCAGGAAGTTTAGGTTTCCAGAACAGCTCTTCTAAGTCCTAGAAACTCCACTTGCTCTGTAAGCTCACTGAAAACACTGAAACCAGTTGACATCCCTTTTTTTCTGTCTCCCAACTATAGCCATCCTGTTACAATTACTATTTGTGGTCAATTTGTAAGGGCTTTGGCTCATACCACCTCCACTAGCAAGTGTTCAGGAGATTGTTTCATTGCCTGTTTTTTGGTCATGATTCTCAGTCCTTTGAATATCCAACTTCTTTAGGAAGAAGTGGATGAGTGAGATTAAAAATAGTCATATTAAGATGCCCCAAGACAACAATTAGCGAATAACCTGTTTCCCAGTGACCAGTCACAGATATATTTTCCCCTTTCAAACTTTGTCTCCTGGTTTTCTATTTGGGATTGAAAATATTGACACATTTAATGAAATACATTAAATGATGAAGTGACACTGAATTTGTCTGCTACATAATTATGTTCTCCAGTTGTCAATTCACTCTCTCTGGTCTCTGTTCTCTCTCTGGTTCATATGCCATGGACAGCTTACTAAATGACATTCAAAATTAATGCCATCCTACACACAATCCATACTCAATGTTTCTAATATTTATTAACACATAATTATGATCAAGTATTAACTCAGTTATTCAGTGCCCCCTTCTAGGCACTAGGGAGAAACACAGTGATGAACAATTCAGATAAAACGCACGCTTCCTTGGCAGTTACATTCCCATGGGAGGAGATGGATAACAAACAAATAACAACATCACACAAGTATGTGAAGAGCTGTGTAAAGAGTTAAAATGGGATGACGTGGAAGAGAATAACAGTTTTTTGTTAGATGGTGTAGCTCAGGGTCCCAGAAGGAAACATAAGGCACACTCAAATGGGGATACATTGAGAGAAGTTTATAAATGGACTATTTACGAATACATGGGAGGGAGGGAAAACACAAGGCATAGTTATATTTACCATTCCAGCACCTGAAAGAATGGTCATCAGAACAGAATGGAGGGGGAAGGGGAGAAGGAAGAAGAAAGGAGAGAGGGGAGAGAGAAGGGGAAAGAGAAGGAAGAAGAGGAGAAGAAGAGGAAAAAGAAGAGGAAGAACAACAGGAGGAGGAGGAACAGCAGGAGGAGGGGAGGAGGGGGAGGAGGAGAAGAGGAGAGGGAGGAGGAGGGGGAGCGGAGGAGAGGAGGAGGGGGAGGACGAGGAGGAGGGGAGGAAGCAGAGGGGGAAGAGAAGGAGGGAGAGGAGGAGGGGGAGGAGGAGAGGCAGGAGGAGGAGGGGGAAGAGAGAAGACTGCTGGGTAGGAGCCATGACCTTTGGTTAAGGGATGCAGCCAGGCAGCACTGACCCCACGGGGGTGGAGCTAGGGAGAAAGGAGTCTGTTGACCGCAGTCTTACTCCTCCCTCCCGTCTCCTGCTGGTATTCCTGATTGCCTGAACACAACAGGAAGCTGGAAGGCAAAGGAGCCCACTGATACAGGGCAGACAGGGCTCACCCTCCTGCAGTGCACAGCAGGGTCGCCAAGGGGTAGGGAGTGGATCTAGACGGAAAACATCCAGCACAGGTTGTCAAGGTGGCCTGTCTGATAAGATATTTAAGCTGAGGCCTCAAAGCAGGCAAAGATGGGAAGGGAGAGCAGAGGGAGGCTGAGGGAACATCTTGTGCAAGGGCCCTGAGCCATGTGCATGTTGTGAGAGCAACAAAGGACCTGGGGATGCAGGGGAGCTCAAAGAGAGGGAAGAATGATGACAGGGGGGTTGGCTTTCTGAGCCCTGGCAAAGGATTAGGATTTTATTCTACGGGCAGTGGGAAGCCCGACAGGGAGTGTCATCATCTGACTTACGTTTTGAAGAGGAGATTCTTGAGCATGGAGAAAGCATTGTTATTGTAGCAATAACAGGACGGCCACGATGGTAGATGGGATGGGAAAGAGGACAGACTTGAGATATGTTTTGGGTGGGTTGGATGTGGGACAGGAGGGAAAATAAAGGAAGAAGGACACATACGTTTTGGGGGCTGTTGGTTCCGTTTATACTGAGCTGGCACTGTACTCACAATTCCTATTAGACATGCAAGTGAGATGTCATATCAGCAAATGGTTAGATGATTTTAGAGGTTAGGGCAGAAGTCAAACATTCTTATTCACAGATCACTTTAGCAGCACAGAGACTCAACCTTTTCCTGCTTTTCCAACTTAAAGGAACTTAATAGACCTGAAGAACTGTTATTTTTGATCAGACACCAGGAAAAGCTTTAAAGGAATCTATCATAAGTATTAATTCATGCAAGAAATCAAAATCTATTCCGTTTCAAATCATAAGCATTGATACTGTAAGAAACCAGCTGATTGATCATCTCAAACACTTTCACAGACCATCATATTTTTCTAAAACATTGGCCCAACTTAGAATCACTGATGCTCTAGTTTATCATGACTGAACCTCACTGAACATCTCCTAAACATAATATGAAATGGCCCTGGGTTTTAAGTTTCTCTGCTAAAGAGAGTGACTTTATGATTTCTTAGGTGAGTGTTAATATGATTTTTAGATCAACGATATGACATCTTCAAAACAAATTATTTTTACACAGCACAATACAACTTACGGAAAATAGTACCAAGAAAAAATCCTGAGGTCCTAGAATATCTAATTGAAGGGGAAATGGCCTTCAAACTATGATAAATTCTCAGCTAAGTAGCTCTCATATAAATCCACAAGATCTACCAACTTCTCTGAATGATTGATTCTTAAAAACCAAGACTCCTACTATAAATGAGTTATGACCTAACTTTTATGTCAGAAAAACATGAGCTAAATGCTTGCATATGGTGATAGTTTTAAAAAAAAAAAATAAATTTATTTATATTTATTTTTGGCTGCATTGGGTCTTCATTGCGGTGAGCAGGGGCTACACTTCATTGTGGTGCACCGGCTTCTCATTGTGGTGGCTTCTCCTGTTGTGGAGCATAGGCTCTAGGTGCACGGGCTTCAGTAATTGTGGCACACAGGCTGAGTAGTTGTGGCGCACGGGCTTAGTTGCTCCGCGGCATGTGGGATCTTCCCGGACCAGGGCTCGAACCCGTGTCCCTTGCATTGGCAGGCAGATTCTTAACGACTGAGCCACCAGGGAAGTCCAGATGGTGATCGTTTTTAAAAAATAAGAAATGCCATCAATTTTAACAACTGAAATATCATGGTTGAGGATTGCCAAAACTTTGTCTCCTGCTTTAATAAGAAGGTTCTCTGGGTGATCTTGGCTATTTTATCAGCTTATTTAAAAGAACTAACTTAACAGAAGAAGCATTTTAATTCCAGGAAGAATGCTGATATTGTTAGTTATACCAGAGCAGTCTTTGTTGGCTGGCCACCACAAAGCCGTTTCCCAACTTACTCCTTCCTACTGCACACTGGGAATAGAGCCCAGAAAAGCCAGAGACTTCACTAGTCCCCTACGCAGGTAGGAGTGCCCATGTGATTGTCCTGGATAATTAAAAGTTATGGGGATTCCCTGGTGGTGCAGTGGTTAAGAATCCACCTGCCAATGCAGGGGACACGGGTTCGAGCCCTGGTCCAGGAAGATCCCATGTGCCGCGGAGCAACTAAGGCTGTGAGCCACAACTACTGAGCCTGCGCTCTAGAGCCTGTGAGCCACAACTACTGGGCACATGTGTCACAACTATTGAAGCCCGCATGCCTAGAGCCCATGCTCTGCCACAAGAGAAGCCACCACTATGAGAAGCCCACATGCCACAATGAAGAGTAGCCCCCATTCACCACAACTAAAGACCGCGCACAGCAATGAAGACCCAATGCAGCTAAAAGTAAATAAATTAAAAAAAAAAAGTTATGAAAAGTCTGCAGGAGTTTCTGGAAAGTTTTTCTTTCCCAGTAGAAGAAGAAAGGACCTTGAACCTTCTCTCCCCTGCCTACTCTCACCTCATTCCCCTTCAATGTGATCTTGATGTGACTGGAGCTGCAGCAGCCATCTTGCAACCATTAGGCAACAAACGCAAGGGAAAAGCCAACATGCTGAGGGTGAAGAGGTGTAAGGATACAGAGCGCTTACATTCTCAATGGCATGATGAGCTGAACTACCCTTAACTGCCTACTTCCAGTCACTTTATGTGAATTCACTAAATGTATTCTTTAATCTACTGTGCGCTGGATTCCTTTACTTGCAGCTAAATGTAGCCTAAACGATCAGCCCTCTTCTTGATATTCATTCTTCCCTTGGCTTCACTAATTCTGAACTCTCCTGAGCTTTTTCTTCTTCTTTGAAAGGGTTCTTAACCAGTTCCTCTTCCCTCTCCCATCCCAAAATACGTGTGATCCCCCTATATTCTATATGCAGCCCTTGTTCTCACTTTCCTTCATATTCTCCCTTATTAACTCTATCCATTTCCACAGCTTTTACTATCACCTACATGCAAATAGTTTCCAAACCTGACTTATTTCCTTAATCACAAGGATATAAATCATAAAGCTCTCATGGGTGAATTGGGTGGGGCCATCCACAAGAACTCCCGCTCATGCAGTAACACCATGCACTTCAGGGCAGGAGAGAGTGGGTGGCAGTCATCAATGGGATCCATTTCTTGGCTATCTCAACTTTCTGAATCAAGAACTCACTTTCCTTCTGCCCACTAAAAGCTAGGAAGTATTCAAAATGTTCAATTCCAATAAAAAATGCCAAATTTTGTTTTTTGCTTTCCCACCTCCTTTTCTGCATCCTTCAATTGTTATAATACTTGCTATCGTTATCTTCATTTGGGGAATTGACAGTGTGACATTGCTTATTTTCTATGACTATTTCTTAACACTTGTACCATTCTATAACTTCTATTTTCTTTTAACCTTTACCTAAGGCCCCCTCTATACTTTCAGCATGAGAGAAAGTGAATATTAGACAACAAATCTGTTGAGGAGAACAAGACGAGGCTCTAAACATATTAGATGACATGGGGCCCTGGTGGAGCCTCCTGCCGAGGCTGAAGGCATGGCCATCGCTGAAACACTCATGAAACTGGTAATGTCTGCCATTCAGTCAGCACCTCACATGTGCTGAGTTGTGTGCATACATTATCACCTGAGAACCCTTGAACCATGAACTACCCTGAGAGAGAACAGAGACAACTCACATATTCCTAGGAGCTGCATGCACAGATCTCTGGGAACCATAGCTTCATTAGGAGCTATCCTGGGTACTGAATTGTTTCTTCTCTAACCAACACTAATCTCTGGGCTTGAAAGCTGCTTGAGACTTCAACTAATTCGAATTTTCCAAATCTGTGTCCAGCCAGACATCCTGCTCCAAATTACACATTACCTGCCCTTAATTGATGCCCTCACCTGGTGGTGTTCAGTGATGTTTTTTATCACCTGCACAATTCCTTGGTAGAGACTGTGACAGCACTTCCTTGAGAGGGAGGGTCAAGTCAACATTTACAGCACCTAGCTCCATGCCCTAATCATGAGAGTTTCTCTTCTATTATATATTTTTATTCTCTCCATCTGTAGTAGGAAATTCATTGTCCTCCATTTAAATATCATTCTTTAAAATTGATGTCTAGTTAATCTACCTCTCAAGATGAAATCTGAGTCATCAATTCTCTCAAGCTGGAATCCAGGTATATAGTATTCGTAACTAAAAAAAAAACCCTTTCAAAAAGATTGGCCTATTCAGAGAAAAGAAATTCCTGTTATTATATAGAGCTGAGTGTGCAATATAGTTTATTTGGATTGGAAGTAGAGTGTTCAATAATTTTAGGTGACTCCTCAACCTGCTGGAAGAAATAACCAGGGGAAAATGCCTTTTAGAACATATATTTTTTAGTATATAACCACCATATCAGTATATCTACAGAAATGCCTTGGGATAACTTATCAGTGAAATCACCTTATATAATACTGTGGGTTTGGGGCGGCATATCAGGAATGGGGTTGCATAAATTCCTCTCTGTATAGGAAAAATGCTACAGCCATAGTTCAGTGTGATGGATGGTCCAGTGTGAAAGCGATAGTGGGTGATGCCAGGAGATGATTATCAGTATCAATGGATGGCCCAAATGTATCCCTCAACTATAGCATTGCTGTTCCAACCTGGGAATGAATCCTGCCTCCACCACTTCCTAACTGTGTGACCGTAGATAAGACACTCAACCTCTCAAGACCTCAGTATATTCATTGGTATAATAGGAATCCAAGAGCACTTGCCTGATCAATGTAAAGTGATAAGCACAGTGGCTGACAGTTGTTACTGGCTCAACAAATGTTAGGTATGCTTACTGTAGAGTATGGCAGTTGCTCTGTAATTCCCAGTTCAACTGCTGTCAATAAAGGATGTGGAATCCTGTCCCAGAAGCCTCCTCCATCCATGTGGGGTGTGGTGCAGAGCTGGTACTCAGAAGGGTAACTGACCTCACATACAAGAGACCATCACTACTTTACTGGGAATCTAGTGATTGATCATGTACACAGGTAGTAGCAGAAATGACTGGTTGTTTCCAACAACTGTTCTCCCTTTCTTTCTTCCATAATAATATAATTCTCAGCCAGATATACGGCTGTCCAGAATAAATATTTCACTTTCCAGATCTCTTTGCAACTAGCTGTGGTCATATGATTAAATTTTGGCCAATAGGATGAACACACAATTATTATATGCAATTTCTATGTTATTCCTTTAAAGGGGGGTGCCATCTCCTTGACTCTTTCCCTCTCCTGCTTTCTGGAACACGGATGTTGTGGACAGCCATCATGGACCATGTGGATGAGGGTGGTACCTAGCACCATATGTACAACAACACTAAAGGAAGGTGAGTTCCTACCACATGGAGTACCATACTAGCCCTGAAATTCTCTGCCACTGTGCTTTTTCATGAGAAAGGAGAGAAATACATTTCTATCTCTTGAAGTTACTATTATTGTAGGTCTCAAATAGAGCAATTGAACTTATAACTAATATTCACATGTACTAAGTGATTAATTTAATTGATTAATTTTTATGAATGCCACATTTAAGTAAGGTCAAAATACCTCATCCAACCAACCATCCATCTAATCACCCATCCGTCCGTCCGTCCATCCATCCATCCATCCATCCATCCATCCATCCACCCATCCATCCATCCATCCATCCGTTCATCCAATACCTATTCTGGTCGCTATGATAGGTATTAGAGAACACAGTGATGAATGAATCCCTGGCACACCACAGATGACTCTTCACAATCTGGTTCTGACCTTCCTTTCCAGCTGGAAGTCCTGCAGGGTCCTCTGCCATTTCAAACATCTGGGCATTTGTATATGCACATTCTCTAACATGGAATGCCTCTTCTCCCAACAAACCCCTACCTCATTCTCCAGTACAAATACTACCTCCTGTGAAAACCTCCCTATGATCTTCTGCATCCCGCCTACAAGGGAGAATTGACTGCCCCTTTGTTTGTACATCTATAGCACTTTGCGTGTTGGGACTCTGTAAGGTTCTATGTGGAGCAGAGGCAAGGTGCAAGTGGGTTTGAATCCTAGCCCTTCCCCTATTATCAGTGAGATCAAGCAAGCTACTTCATTTTGTTCACGCTCATTTTCCTGATCTGAAAAAAGAGGTACAAATAGAATTTACTTCACTGGGTTTCTGAGGAGGTTAAATGATGTAATCCACACAAGACTGAGAGCTTAGAATTAGACATATAGTTAAGGTCTCAATAGGGTGTATCTGTTGAGCTACCATCATCCATATACCTGGATTTTCCACTATATTGAGGGCAGGATACCATCTTACTAGTATCCAGTACTTAGTATAATACCAGGCACACAACGACCAAGGGATGCTTTTGGAATCCACCCAGCAAATGAATCAATGAATGAAGGACAGTTTCTTGGACTTGAAGAAATTAAAATGGAACACATCATTTGGCCTCTCCTAGATGTGCCTGGGCTGGGTACGTGGTAGTCTTCCAAAGGTGGCATTAATGAAGAGCTCAGTATCATTTCAATAAACCTACGCATAGACTCAAGAGTCTGGCCACGGGTGGGGGTGGGATGGGGATGGAGCTGGCCACAGGTCTCACAGAAGGGAAGGGCCGGCATCCATGAAGGACAGCTTCTAGGCTGGCCAGCAGTTACTTCCACACGCTGCTCTTTAGCCCCTGTTCTGCCCACTTCACTAGAGCGCAGTGTGCTGTTTGCTGTTTCAGAAAAAATATGAAGTGTTAGGAAGGCAGTGAGAAGTTGGGTGGCATCTGCCGGTGCCTCATGAATTTAGGAAACTTTTGCCATTCCCTATCAGAACAGAAGCATCTGCCGAACCTTCTCCATACAACACCTCATCTACCGAACGGGCCTGCAACTCCCCAAAGAAGGCAAGTAACCTTCACAGAGAGAAAAGAAGGGAAAAAGAAGCCCTTCATCACTCCAGTTTGAACTGTAAAGTCTCTTCCTGTCAACACCACCTTTCCTACTGTCACCTGGCGAGTCATACTTAAAAAAGCAATGACAATGTCCTAGCTCTCATCACCGAGATTCTATCTTCTTCTTCCTTTTTAAAAACTAATTCCCAGGAGGCAGAGATCACAGGCCAAGTTCTAACATTACTTCCTCTTCAAGGGAGTTCTTGAACAGAATCTTGGTTTGTACAGATTCAATCAAATGCACATGACACTGGATCAAACCTTAACTTGTAACTGGAAATCTGCCCCATGCCCTCTCTGTATTGTCCCCTTGCCCCCAAGCTGCAGGGACAACCTACTGACCTATAGAATGTAAGAAAGCCTGACATTTTCTTTTTTCTTTAAGAAGAATGGAAACTCAGTCTACTATATCTTCTTTTGATTTGGGAAAAAACCCCAATGCTTGCCATGGCTGTTATAATTTTCCAGGATGTCTGTACTTTTCTTAGCCTATAAATTTCAGCAGGTAACAGCTACTGGATACTTACACTATGCCACAATAATTGCTTTTCATAATAAAATTTTAAAACATCTTCCCAACAATCATATGACGCTAGAGCTAGTACAGCCTTCCATTTTCCAGATGTGGAAAGCACAGCACAGAAAGGTGAGGTAACTCACTGAAGGCCACACAGCTAATCAGTAGTAAATCCAGTGTCTGAACCTTGGCTCTTGCTGCAGAGCCCATTTTCCTAGCTACCATGCTCTGCTGCATGATTTAAAAAAAAAAAAAGTAAGTGTCTGGCAGAGTTGACAAAAGGCTTCAACAGAAAAGGTACATCTTCCCTGGGCTTTGAAAGATGTATAGACGTTTTCCAAGTTGAGGGGTTGAGAAGGATGCCAGGGTAGGGGAGGGGAAAGTTATTATTTCTCTTTCTCTCTCCAGGTGACTGGAACTATTTTGCTGTGAAACAGATTTTTCATCTCAGTGACACTTCAGGCCTCCCATCAAAGCAGAGGGGGATTTATCCAAATTGAAGAGAGACTCCTGACTGCTTACATGCTAGGGAAAATGTCTGCTGAGTCCAGAATTGTATCTCTAAGGCCTGTCTGCTTCATAAGAGATGTCCCTGGTGATGGGTGTAAATCACTGACTGCTGCTTTAGAATTTCTCTGGCTGCTGCAAAAATATTTAAAATGTATTTGTCTTGCCTGCTCAAGTGTTTGTTTGCTGCAACCTCTCTGCCTTAATGTTATAAATCTGGAGGCTCTTTGCTTTCTTTTCTAAACAGTAACTGCGGTATCAGTGAGAAAGATGAATTGTAAAGGCAAGAGAGCAAGGGCAGTGTGATCAGTAAGGCACTGCTACAGCAGGTTAAGCTGGAGAGCAGGGTTCAACTGGTCTGTGGCAGCAGGAAGAGAATGGGGAAAAGATGAAGGAAATATTCTGAGTGCGGCATGTTCTGATTGGCAGGTTAAGAGAAAAGGGGCATAAAGGTGGTCTCTGGGAGGGGAGAGAAAATAAGAGAGGATGGCAGTTTAAAGAAGAAGAAAATAACTTGATTTCAACCTTCAATTGAGCAGGGAAGGTAGCCTAGTGAAGGGGTCAGAAGTGTGGCCCTGAAGTCAGACTGCACCAGTTGAAATCATGGCTCTGCCACTTACTATGTTACCTTGAGAAAGCTGTGTGTCCTTGAGCTAGTGAATTAACCTCTCTGTGTCTCCGTTTTCTCATCTGCAAAGTGAAAGTACTAGTACTGGCTGCCTCAGAGGATCGTTTTAAGGATAAATAGAATAATCCACGTAAGGCACTTAGATAATACTCAGAAAAAGTTAGCTAATAATATTATTGATAAAAATAATTTCTAAATTTTATCACAGCTGAAACTTCAAGACTGTTTAGGATGTGCCAGGCACCGTTTCAAAGAGTTGCACATATTATTTAGCAGAACTAATAAAAGAATCCTATAAGAAACACAAGAATCCTATAAGACAAGTATTATTTTTATACTTGTTTTACCGATCAGGAAACTGAAGCACAGAGAGGATAATTAGGTGGCCCAAAGACACACAGTTAGGTAGTGGCAAAGCCAGGATTCAAACCCAGGCACTCTGGCTCCCGCATCTGTGCTTTTATCCACCTCTCTACATTTCCTTTCAAGCTATTAACAGTGCCTCAAGGACATCTGTGTGAAGATGCTAATAGGAAGTTAGAAATTCAAATGTGAACACTCAGGAGAGGGCCAGAGCTTGAAGTGGTTCCTTTGGCAGGGATTGTTATGGATGGTATAGCTCAACTCGTGGGTGTGGGATTTCCAGCTGTGGAGAAAAGAAAGCATTGCTCCCTGAAAGCTGGGGGATACTTACACAAGGAAGACGATCCAGCGAGGGACATGGAGGTGTAGCTTAGGTGAGCCAGGTGAGGGCAGGTAAAATAAAGAGATACACAAGAAGATTCGATTGTTCTTATGGAGAGGTCAGAACAAATAAATGAAGTGGCTATTGTATTTAGCAATCAGGACATCTTTGGAACTTTCTGGAAAGCACTTTCACTAAACCATACAGGTTGACAAGTGGGTATTTGTTAAAGGAAGTGAATTGTCAGCTTTTCTGAAGTTTTCAAAGGACAAAAAGAGAGGGCGGCAGGTGGATGAGGCGAGCACGGTGAGGGAGGGCTGCTTGGAGGATGGGTGGGAGGTGCTGCAGCCTGTTTATGGGCTGCACGATGAGGGGACAATTTCTCTTTAAGGTGCCTATGTTTTAATCCTCTTGTCACTTTCCCCAAGATCATTCCACACTAATCTCTAGTTGGGGAACGTAACTGCATTGCATAATGAAATTCATTCTGTTCCATTTATAAAGAATGCTTGGCAAAGGGATGATTAGTTGCCTGGTGAGGAATGAAAGTAGCTCAGCCTTATCACAGTGTAGTCTGGAGGAGGAGTGACTGATAATAATTGGGGGGAAATTCTGTTTTTATTATGGCCTGAGGTGGTGATCACATTAAAGCTAAATACTCTTATGTGCCGTTTTAAAACATCACCTATTGTGAGATCTGAAGCCGTTTATGGGGGACCTCTAGACAGAAGAGAACGCGCATTACAAAATTTAATGGGCTCTAAAATAATTTTAGACAAAACAAGAGACCACTGTCACTGCATCACCATGCTTCTTCATTTGAATATTACAATAATGTTATGCTGACATACTTCCAATTAAATACGGATTGTGAAACGCTGTTATAACTGTTTGATGCTATGATGTGTTAAGTAAAAAAAGCCAAATGTAGAACTGTATATGCATAGTGAAATAAAATGCCAATATATCAGACGAAGGAAAACAGTAGCTAGGTTATGATGAATGGCTTTTTCTTCTTTTCTTTTTTTCCCCAAATGTGTCTATGGGTTATATAACACAGTTACATTTCCTTTAAAAGTAGATAACATGAACTATCACTTCTTTTATTTAAAAAATTCCACTGTTCATAGTTCTGGGGATTTTCTAAAGCTGTACTTCTTACCCTGGGTTCATGATGTCCTGAAATCATAAATGTGTGGCTATGTGCAGGCTGGATGGTTCTGCTTGTATCAGATCTCCAAGGGGCTCATGACCTCATAGTGGATAAGAACTCATGGATGACAAGCATTTAGAGCAGCCTGTATGTTCCAGTCCTGACATCCATCTGCAGTGAGCTGATGTGCCCCTCCCCCTCCCGTGGAGGCTTCCTTCCTTTGGGGAACCGTAAGTACAGATGGGAGACCTGCCTCCCATTCCAAGGTGACCCCAACAATATGGCTATGGTGGCAACATATGTCTGACTTTCACAAACCTTTGTTTGTAGACAGTCTTACAGTGTGAAAAGAGACCCACCGTTCCACATGGGTAAGTGCATTGAGTTCTTTTTTAAAGGCTCATTGTTGGAATGAAGTTCTAGCATGAACTTGTACTCGCCTTTCTCTCCCTCCTTCACAAACATTCACAGAGATCTTGCTCTTAGTAGGTTGTGAATACGGGTTTGGACCCCGATTTGTCCTTATGCTCTGTGTGGTCACAGGCTTGGGCTTCTCATCTTTAACACGAGGATGCCACTATCCATTTTATGGACTTGTTAAGGGGATTAAATGAGAAGCAGACGCCAGCATGCATACGGACGCTCCGCACGTGTCAGCTTCCTTCCCTTGTACGTGATTTCCCTGCATTTTCACACCACTCACTAACCTGTATATGTGAGCACCTACTATGTATGAAACACTGTACTAGGTACCAAGGATACAAAGGGATTAAAAAATGATCTTTGCAGCATCATAGGCTATTTGAGATATCACCTTTAAAAATAGCATGTGCTAAGTGCTAAAGGGATTGTAAACATGTCTCAATGTTTTATTTACAAATGTATTCAGTCTTTCAAATATTTGTTTGAAATATTTCATGGTGTGCTAAGCCCTGTTTGGGGCACTGATGATCTTGCTGAGAACAAGAGAGACAAGGCCTCTGCTGTCATAGGGCTCTAGATGCAGCAACGGGGAGGCTGGCAAGAGGCCAGGCAATGCTTATACATCTTAGATGTTTTCAGTTGGTGTTAAACGCTAGAGAGAAAACACAAGTGAGAGGTCTGACAGAGTGCAGCTGAGTGGGATGCTAATTCAGGTGGGGTAACCAGAAGAGACCTCTACAAGGAAGTAACATTTGAGGTGAATAGCAAGGGCTCAGCTCTTCAGATGTCAGTGGGTGCTTGTTCCAGGTGAAAGGAGTATCTGGGGCAAAGCCCCTGAGATGGGAATGAGCTTGGCACCTTTGAGCAACAGAAAGAGCCCGGTGTGTCCGGAGGATGCTAAAGGTGGGCAGGAATGCAAACCATCACTGCTGTGGATGGATCAGCATGAACCAAGTGACCTATTGGATGGGGGAGAGAAAAAGGACACTCAGGCATGAGTTGACTTTTGAATTTCAATACTGCATATTTGGGCAAAGACTGGAAGCACTAATAGATGAAAAGATTGACTGGATCATAAATGGCTGCTCCAATCCTGATGTTTCAACACCTGTAGCTTATCATGATAGGGATCTGGGTTAGTACACTGTGTAGTACCGGTGGGTACTCAACACTATGACTGAATTCCGCTGCTTGAAATGTGATCAAATCGAACTTTCTTTGTAATACTTTTGAAAAAAGTTCAATGCAGAATAAAAAAAGAATTTCTAAGGGTAGTATATATAAACGAGGCATATTTAAAGCAACCCACGAAGACATAAAAGAAGCAAAAAAGAATATCCTATGATTGCACTATATAGCTTGAGCTTACAAAAGATCCTAATACAAAAAATGGGGGTTTGTGCTGCATTCAACATAGTACTTTTTTCTCCTTTATCAAAGGCCATTAGCCAATAACCTTTACCCTCCTAAGCACTGAAATTAGAATCTGGCATTATCTGGGTCTGTAGATTGTGGTCAGACACTCCAAAATGCAACATGAGTTTTCACATTTGCTTCATTTTCTAACATCTTCAGAAGATGGGAGGAAACTGCAGTATAAGAGAGGAAAAAAGGTTAGAAAGCAAAAACGCTTTCTTTTTTTTTTAGGAGTAGAAGAAATAAATAAATACTCACTCCACACTTGGATGTAGCTTTGATTCTGTTGGTAATTTAGATAGCAATAAACTTTGTCTATTTAAAAACCCGTGAAAGACAGAGAAGCTGAACTCCATTAACAACTTGGCATCTCAGTGCTCCGCTTCAGCTGATAAAACCATGTGTTCTACATGGGTTGTGCTCATAATCTTATTACCTGTTAACAGGATTTGTTCTTGCAACTCCCAGGGACCCCTTCACCACCTTACTCACATGCCCAATGTCAAATACATTTTGATAAGACCCTAACCTGCTCAAGGAGGCTTTAGATATCTATCTTCCAGGAACACTTCTCAGCTTCTAGCTCAGAAATTCCATGTTAACATGTATAAGCAACCAGACACAAGTCAGGATTTAGAAGCAGCCAGTTAAATAACCTGGCTTTAATGATAGATATCAAATCTCTTCTGTCTTGTTGAGAAATGACACGACACAGATTGTACCACTCAAGAACCTGCTTCTGGGGAAAAGATGAATGACTCACTGGTCACGTTGTTCTATAAAATCAAGGAGGGAGTTTCATTGTGTGAGAGATGTCATTTTCAAGAAGGAAACGGGCTAGAGAAATGTATGGTGGTAATTTAGTCCTTATGAAGCACAAGCAATGGGTAGATTACACGATGGATCAAGATCAATAGTGAAACTCGGGCTTCCCTGGTGGCGCAGTGGTTGAGAATCTGCCTGCCAATGCAGGGGACACGGGTTCGAGCCCTGGTCTGGGAAGATCCCACATGCCACGGAGCGACTAGGCCCGTGAGCCACAACTACTGAGCCTGCGCGTCTGGAGCCTGTGCTCTGCAACAAGGGAGGCCGCGACAGTGAAAGGCCCGCGCACTGCGATGAAGAGTGGCCCCCGCTCGCCGCAACTAGAGAAAGCCCTCGCACAGAAACGAATACCCAACACAGCCATAAATAAATAAATAAATAAATAAATTTATTAAAAAAAAAAATAGTGAAACTCAAGTCAGTGTTTACTGAGATCTGAGTCTAGCCACCCAGGTGCCTCTAGGGTGGCTTGAACTCTCCCATCCCAAGCTGAACTCTTTCCATCCCTTGTACAGACTCTGCTGCTGCCTCATCCATAGCCCCAGGTCTTATCACTCCCTGCCGGCAGACTTTTGACTATGAAACCTTCATCCTTTCCCTGAGGGCTTTCTTTAAAGGCAGAGGAGGCCACTCTAGCACCTGGCAGGCCAGGAGGACTGGGGAATTAACATCCCCTAGGAGCGGCCCTCAACCAATTACTGATGGGAATTGGTATATAAACACCCCAGCTCCCACCTCTCTCTCTCTCTCTGAAGCCTTATTTTTTTTAAACTGTTTTCTAGTGTTGCCCAGTGGGACTGGACTCTAGTCACCCATGGAAGTAACTGGCTAGATAATCACCCATTATTAGTTGCTTTTCTTTCCCTGTCTTATTTCCTCACTTTCCTAATGGTGTTTTCGGCACCTCCAAAATAAACCAAATTCCATTCAAATCCTTGCCTCTGTGTTGGCTTCTGGGAAACCAAGAATAAGACCCCCCTTCCATGCCCTGATTCAACTGAGCCACTGGTCAGTCACCAATGTTTCCCAAGTGAACCACCTGGATTAATAGAGAAGCCTTGCGTTCCTAACTTTGGCTTAGCATCTGCCTTCCTCTTTCTCCTTAGCCCTCTTCCTTGCTTCCTCTTTATACAGGGTGGAGATGAGTGTCCATATCCACACAAGGCACCAGGACAGCAGCAGCCACCGCTACGCTTGCTTGCTTTAACTAAATATTATCTTTAGAAAGTCCATTTTCAAATCACAGCTGCCATATTTTTGTGCCTCTTCTAAAGTTACTTAAAGTATATGGTTTGTGTGTGTGTGTGTGTATGTGTGTGTATTTGTACTTGTGAATAAGGTTTATAGTTTTGCCAATGGGAAATATAGAATTCTTTGTTGTTTGGATGACTTCTTACTCTAACAATGACCACAGTGATAATTTATAGTCACATGACTCATGAAAAAATTGTCCATGTGTCAGAAGAATGAGGCCAGGTGCATACTTAGTTGCAAATAAGGACTCTGAAAATTGTCCCCAACTTGGCCAAATCCTCTGGTGCCAGTACTGCTGGGTACAGAAGTGATCCCTCCATTAAGATGTCAGCAGGATGGCGCTACCAATGGGAAGAGACCCAAGGAATCACTTGGAATATTGTTGGAAGAGGGCTTAGGAAAACAGAAAAACTCCAAAGAAATCAAGAAGCAAATGGAAACTTTGCCCTTTTAAAATGCCATGCATAAGAAATTGAGATTAAGGAACCAAGATGGCGGAGTAGAAGGACGTGCTCTCACTCCCTCTTGCGAGAACACCAGAATCACAACCAGCTGCTAGACAATCATCGACAGGAAGACACTGGAACTCACCAAAAAAGATACCCCACATCCAAAGACAAAGGAAAAGCCACAATGAGATGGTAGGAGGCGTGCAATCACAGTAAAATCAAATCCCATAACTGATGGGTGGGTGACTCACAGACTGGAGAACACATATACCACAGAAGTCCACCCACTGGAGTGAAGGTTCTGAGCCCCACATCAGGCTTCCCAACCTGGGGGTCCAGCAACGGGAGGAGGAATTCCTAGAGAATCAGACTTTGAAGGCTACCGGGATTTGATTGCAGGACTTTGACAGGACGGGGGAAAAAGAGACTCCACTCTTGGAGGGCACACACAAAGTAGTGTGCACATCGGGACCCAGGGGAAGGAGCGATGACCCCATAGGAGACTGAACCAGACCTGCCTGCTAGTGTTGGAGGATCTCCTGCAGAGGCGGGGGGTGGCTGTGGCTCACCGAGAGGACAAGGACACTGGCAGCAGAAATTCTGGGAAGTACTCCTTGGCGTGAGCCCTCCCACCCAGAGTCTGCCATTAGCCCCAGCAGACTCCAGTGTTGGGTTGCCTCGGGCCAAACAACCAACAGGGAGGGAACCCAGCCCCACCCATGACCAGTCAAGCGGATTAAAGTTTTACTGAGCTCTGCCCACCAGTGCAACAGTCAGCTCTACCCACCACCAGTCCCTCCCATCAGGAAACTTGCACAAGCCTCTTAGATGGCCTCATCCACCAGAGGGCAGACAGCAGAAGCAAGAAAAACTACAATCCTGCAGCCTGTGGAACAAAAAGCACATTCACAGAAAGATAGACAGGATGAAAAGGCAGAGGGCTATGTACCAGATGAAGGAACAAGATAAAACCCCAGAAAAACAACTAAATGAAGTGGAGATAGGCAACCTTCCAGAAAAAGAATTCAGAATAATGATAGTGAAGACGATCCAGGACCTCGGAAAAAGAATGGAGGCAAAGATCGAGAAGATGCAAGAAGTGTTTAACAAAGACCTAGAAGAATTAAAGAACAAACAAACAGAGATGACCAATACAATAACTGAAATGAAAACTACACTAGAAGGAATCAATAGCAGAATAACTGAGGCAGAAGAATGGATAAGTGACCTGGAAGACAGAATGGTGGAATTCAATGCTGCGGAACAGAATAAAGAAAAAACAATGAAAAGAAATGAAGACAGCCTAAGAGAGCTCTGGGACAACATTAAACGCAACAACATTCGCATTATAGGGGTCCCAGAAGGAGAAGAGAGAGAGAAAGGACCCGAGAAAACATTTGAAGAGGTTATAGTTGAAAACTTCCCTAACATGGGAAAGGAAATAGCCACCCAAGTCCAAGAAGCACAGAGAGTCCCATACAGGATAAACCCAAGGAGAAACACGCCGAGACACATAGTAATCAAATTGGCAAAAATTAAAGACAGAGAAAAATTACTGAAGGCAGCAAGGGAAAGACGACAAATAACATACATGGGAACTCCCAGAAGGTTAACAGCTGATTTCTCAGCAGAAACTCTACAAGCCAGAAGGGAGTGGCATGATATACTTAAAGTGATGAAAGGGAAGAACCTACAACCAAGATTACTCTACCCAGCAAGGATCTCATTCAGATTTGATGGAGAAATCAAAAGCTTTACAGACAAGCAAAAGCTAAGAGAATTCAGCACCACCAAAATCAGCTCTACAACAAATGCTGAAGGAACTTCTCTAAGTGGGAAACACAAGAGAAGAAAAGGACCTACAAAAACAAACCCAAAACAATTAAGAAAATGGTCATAGGAACATACATATTGATAATTACCTTAAACGTGAATGGATTACATGCTCCAACCAAAAGACACAGGCTTGCTGAATGGATACAAAAACAAGACCCATCTATATGCTGTCTACAAGAGACCCACTTCAGACCTAGGGACACATACAGACTGAAGGTGAGGGGATGGAAAAAGATATTCCATGCAAATGGAAATCAAAAGAAAGCTGGAGTTGCAATACTCTTATCAGATAAAATAGACTTTAAAATAAAGAATGTTACAAGAGACAAGGAAGGACACTACATAATGATCAAGGGATCAATCCAAGAAGAAGATATAACAATTATAAATATATATGCACCCAACATAGGAGCACCTCAATATATAAGGCAACTGCTAACAGCTATAAAAGAGGAAATTGACAGTAACACAATAATAGTGGGGTCTTTAACACCTCACTTACACCAATGGACAGATCATCCAGACCAAAAATTAATAAGGAAACAGAAGCTTTAAATGACACAATAGACCAGATAGATTTAATTGATATTTATAGGACATTCCACCCAAAAACAGCAGATTGCACTTTCTTCTCAAGTGCACATGGAACATGCTCCAGGATAGATCACATCTTGGGTCACAAATCGAGCCTCAGTAAATTTAAGAAAACTGAAATCATATCAAGCATCTTTTCTGACCACAACGCTATGAGATTAGATATCGATGACAGAGAAAAAAAACGTAAAAAACACAAACACATGGAGGCTAAACAATATGTTACTAAATAACCAAGAGATCACTGAAGAAATCAAAGAGGAAATCAAAAAATACCGAGAGACAAATGACAATGAAAACATGACGATCCAAAACCTATGGGATGCAGCAAAAGCAGTTCTAAGAGGGAAGTTTATAGCTATACAGTCCTACCTCAAGAAACAAGAAAAATCTCAAATAAACAATCTAACCTTATACCTAAAGGAACTAGAGAAAGAAGAACAAACAAAACCCAATGTTAGCAGAAGGAAAGAAATCATAAAGATCAGAGCAGAAATAAATGAAATAGAAATAAAGAAAACAATAGCAAAGATCAATGAAACTAAAAGCTGGTTCTTTGAGAAGATAAACAAAATTGATAAACCATTAGCCAGACTCTTCAAGAAAAAGAAGGAGAGGACTCAAATCAATAAAATTAGAAATGAAAAGGGAGAAGTTACAACAGACACCGCAGAAATACAAAGCATCCTAAGAGACTACTACAAGCAACTCTATGCCAATAAAATGGACAACCTGGAAGAAATGGACAAATTCTTAGAAAGGTATAACCTTCCAAGACTGAACCAGGAAGAAATAGAAAATATGAACAGACCAATCACAAGTAATGAAATTGAAACTGTGATTTAAAAACTTCCAACAAACAAAAGTCCAGGACCAGATGGCTTCACAGGTGAATTCTATCAAACATTTAGAGAAGAGCTAACATCCATCCTTCTCAAACTCTTCCAAAAAATTGTGGAGGAAGGAACACTCCCAAACTCATTCTATGAGGCCACCATCACCCTGATGCCAAAACCAGACAAAGACACTACAAAAAAAGAAAATTACAGACCAATATCACTGATGAATATAGATGCAAAAATCCTCAACAAAATACTAGCAAACAGAATCCAACAATACATTAAAAGGATCATACACCATGATCAAGTGGGAATTATCCCAGGGATGCAAGGATTCTTCAATATACTCAAATCAATCAATGTTGATACACCATATGAACAAATTGAAGAAGAAAAACCATATGATCATCTCAATAGATGCAGAAAAAGCTTTTGACAAAATTCAACACCCATTTATGATAAAAACTCTCCAACGTGGGCATAGAGGGAACCTACCTCAACATAATAAAGGCCATATATGACAAACCCACAGCAAACATCATTCTCAATGGTGAAAAACAGAAAGCATTTCCTCTAAGATCAGGAACAAGACAAGGATGTCCACTCTCACCGCTATTATTCAACATAGTTTTGGAAGTCCTAGCCACGGCAATCAGAGAAGAAAAAGAAATAAAAGGAATACAAATTGGAAAAGAAGAAGTAAACCTGTCACTGTTTGCAGATGACATGATACTATACATAGAAAATCCTAAAGATGCCACCAGAAAACTACTAGAGCTAATCAATGAATGTGGTAAAGTTGCAGGATACAAAATTAATGCACAGAAATCTCTTGCATTCCTATACACTAATGACGAAAAATCTGAAAGAGAAATTAAGGAAACACTCCCATTTACCATTGGAACAAAAAGAATAAAATACCTAGGAATAAACCTACCTAGGGAGACAAAAGCCCTGTATGCAGAAAACTATAAGACACTGATGAAAGAAATTAAAGATGATACCAACAGATGGAGAGATATCCCATGTTCTTGGATTGGAAGAATCAATATTGTGAAAATGACTATACTACCCAAAGCCAAAAGTATTTATCTTTATATAAGAAGGGGGCCTAGCACAGTACCTAGCAGACAGTTGGAGCCTAATAAACATACAAAATAAATAAAGCTACAATAATGTTTCCAGCTGTGCATATTTTAACTAAATGGGCAGAGGTAGGGCAGAGATGGAGGCAACAACTGTGCTCTCTTGGCCTTGGTACCTCCAGGGCACAAGTGCCATTTGCTGAACAAATCCATGTGCACCTGAGCTCCATGAAGATGGGGATTTTTTCTGCTGAGTTCACTGTGGTATTCCTGCACTTAGAGGACAGCCTGGCACGTATTCACAATTTCTGCTGAATAAACATGGTAGAAGGAAGGAGAAATCCTTTGAAGGTCAAGACCAATTTTAGAAAATGCAGGTTTTATCACTAAGTTGATGTATGTGTTTTATTAATTTACTTTTTATAAAGCAATTACTGTTATTTAATAGTCATCAAATAGTTTTAACAATAGTGGCTTATTAAGAATGTGCCAGACATTTCATATACATTATCTCTTTTCAACTTTAAAACAATCTACTGAGGTAGAATCTATCTTCATTTAATAGAGAATCACGTTAAGGTTTAGGAGAATGACTTGCCAAGGAGTCCTCAGCTAGAAAAAGGAGGCAACGCTGGGGCACTGTCTTAACTTGGGTCTGAGACAAAAGCTTGAGAGCTGGTGGTTTATTTGCGGGTGGATTCAGGAAATAGGAGTGAGGGCGCAGAGGAAGATAAGGAGGGAGAGAAGTCTACAGAGATGTGTTACTGAACCAGCCGGGTACCACGTGGGAAATGGGCTCAGTCCCACTGGGCACCTCTGAGAAAGCAGGAATAGGTTCATCTTAGAACTGCTCTTCCATAGATAGGGGGCTGGACATTGATTCCCTGACTCCTGTCCCCAGCTAACTGGTGGCTACCTCTGGAGACATTAACTTTCCCCATTCTGGGCTGCCCTGTGTTGGTATGCAATGCCCTTGGCTTTGAAAGAGCACTTGATTGGGAAGATGCTGGTATGGAGGGTGGGGAGCCCACCAGAGCTGCAGCTGAGACCCAGGCAGGCTGAGCGCTCCTGGCACAGGGACACTGAGCATGTCCGCTGCCTGCTCTAACTTCATCCGTGTCCTGTTTTAGTTTTAACTAAGCAGCTATGTTGCCTCCTGTTGAGAGGGAAGCCAAGAGGAATGCAATGCGAAACCAAGCACAGCTTCTGCGGTGCTCATAAACCTAATTTAGGGAAAGACCTGGGCCCGTGAAAAATTAGGTAACAAGGTGCTATTAGTAAAGAACAACTGAGTCCATGGGTGGAGTATGGCCCTTAGGCAAATAAAAATAAATATTTCCTAGAATATCAGTTTCCTATGGTTGCTATAGCAAATGACCCCAAACTCATTGGCTTAAAACAACACAAATTTATTCTCTAATAGTTCTGGAGGTCAGAAGTTAAAATAGGTCCATGGGGCTGCATTCTTTTCTGCAGGCTCTAGAGGAGAACCTGTTTCCCTGTCTTTTGCTGCTTCTAGAGATCACTTGCATTCATTGGCACCTGGTCCCCTTCCTCCATTTTAAAAAAATTTATTTTTAATTGAAGTATAGTTATTTACAATGTTGTGTTAGTTTAAGGGGTTCAGCAAGGTGATTCAGTTATGTATATATATTGTATATATAGGTATATATATATATATATTTTTTTTTTCAGATTCTTTTCCATTATAGGTTATTACAAGATATTGAATATAGTTCCCTGTGCTATACAGGAGGTCCTTGTTGTTTATCTGTTTTATATATAGTAGTGTATATCTGTTAATCCCAAACTCCTAATTTATCCCTACCTGCCCTTTCCCTTTTGGCAACCATAGAGTTGTCTTCTATCTCTATGAGTCTATTTCTGTTTTGTAAATAAGTTCATTTGTATAATTTTTTTTTAGATTCCAGGTATAAGTGATATCATATGATACTCATCTTTCTCTGTCTGACTTCACTTAGTATGTTAATCTCTGGGTCCATCCATGTTGCTGCAAATGGCATTCTTTCCTTCTTGTTTCTGGCTGAGTAGTATTCCACTGTATGTATAAACCACATCTTCTTTATCCACTCCTCTGTCCATGGACATTTATCCTCCCTCCATTTTTAAGGCCAGCAGCACAGCATCTTCTCTCCTCTCTGAACACCTGTATCTCTCTTAATAAGAAGCCTTGGGATTACACTGGGACCAACAAGATAATCTCTCTAAATCAAGGTCCTTAACTTAATCACATTTTCAAAGTCCCTTTTACCATCTAAGGTAACATTATCACAGGTTTCTGGGATTGGGATGCATGCATCTCAGTGGGGTTGGGGTGGGGGACATTATTTAGCCTACACAGCCAGTAGATCCCTATACTTTCTTTTTTCTGGAAGAATACACATGGCACTAACTGTTGATATGCTTGTTTTAGGGAGAGGGACTGAGACTTCAGAAGAGGAAAGGAGATTCTGACTCTTCATATTGTGCTGTCACCTGCACTCCACTTTTATTTTTTACTATCTGCATCTATTTCCTTTTGCTAAAAGAAAACTGTTACCTTGCTTTTCTGGATCCTGAGGTTATGTATGGACTGCTCTGTTTTCTGCTTTAGACATTTCTGTATAATAAAAACAACAATCTAACCAATGTTTTTAAAACCTATGGTTCATCCATAAAATGAACTACCACGTAACCATTAAAGAGAATGAGGAAGGTCCGTACACAGTCCCCAACAGGAAGAGTTGGTGGAAAAGCAGGATGCAGAACTGGCTGTGGAGAAGGCTTCCATCACTGGAAAAACACTGCAAAAGGGATATATGTGTTTCCTTCTGAACAAAGATTTTGGGAAGACACACTATACATAGTAGCTGCCCTGGGGAGGGGAACTGAGGAGGATTTTGGCACAAGACTTTTCACTATCTACTCCTGGAAATATTTGACGTGTATGTGTAAAATACTACATAAATATATATATATATATGTATATATGAAATTTTATCATGCCCATGTCTTACAGTGCTATACAAAAAGAAAGTACTGAATGATGCATTCAGTAGAGCAATAATACAACCTTTACCAAGCTCTTCATCTGGCCCAGACTCTGTGTTAATAAGCAATTCACATGGATCACATAGTCTATGGATTACAAATGAATGAGTGTTCAGTGTTTGGGGGGAAGTAAGAAATAAGATCAGGCAGGTAGAATAATCCAGTACTGAAATCCAAGATGGGAATTTTGGAAGTTTTTAGGGTGGTTTTTGGTTGCTACCATCGGTGGAAGAATCAATTGGATTTCAGTAGCAGAACCAGAGATGCCAAAAGTTCTAAAATTTGAAGGACAGTCCCCTCAATAAAGAATTATCGGGCTTCCCTGGTGGCGCAGTGGTTAAGAATCCACCTGCCAATGCAGGAGACACGGGTTCGAGCCCTGGTCCGGGAAGATCCCACATGCCGCGGAGCAACTAAGCCCATGTGCCACAACTACTTAGCCTGCGCTCTAGAGCCCACGAGCCACAACTACTGAGCCCACACACCACAACTACTGAAGCCCGCGCGCCTAGAGCCCGTGCTCCGCAACAAGAGAAGCCACCACAATGAGAAGCCCGCGCACCGCAACGAAGAGTAGCCCCCGCTCGCTGCAACTAGAGAAAGCCGGCGCACAGCAACGAAGATCCAACGCAGCCAAAAATAAATAAATAAATAAATCTATTAATAAAATAAAGAATTATCCCATTTTGAACTTTACTCTCAGGGTACCATCCAGCACTCATGTAGGTGAAAATCTTCTACATAATTCTCTGAGTAGAGAACCTACTGCATACAAACAGAAGGTCTTTTGTGTGATTTTAATCTGCACTGTTTCATCCTCATGTTCATGTGTACCTCTGCTTTTCCCTTTCCAGGATCTCTTCTACAAAATGGTTTCTGAGACATCTTACTTCTCCTAAATCCAAGCTGATTCACTATAAATAGGTGCAAATATTTGACTATGTCATTTTTATCTTCCATTAGAGTCATGCCTGAACATTTACATTTAAAAAATATATTATTTTATTGTAAATTACTTTCCTTTTATTATTCCTTTATAACTGTATTAAAATCATGGCATAGTATTGAGAATTGTTTCCAAACTATGTGTGTTGGTAGTAATGTTATCTATGGATTTCATTTTGGGAGAAGAAAGGAACACTATGATGCTCTTCACCAAGGGGTTCAAAGTCAGATGCCTTCGGAGGTCAGACAGCCTGTGTGAGGTGGCCTGGGAATGATACTGTTGGTTGTGGACGCCCCACTCCACCCCCAAAGTATCCAAAGTTACAAAGCGTTTAAAGATTGCTGGACAAACCAAATGTGGCTGCTGTCTTCTCCCAGCCTGAGGACTCCCAGGTGGGACCTCCATTCTAGAAAACAATGAGTCACTGAAAACCAGGGGATGACCAGAACAGTTCCTGCTTTGCTATTCTGTCTTGAAGAAGCATTTTTTCTCCAAAGCACTGACTTCATAGAGCACACCTCAGCTTTTCATTCTTGTAAGACATTATTTCATTATAACGAAATAGGGCTAAACTGTACCGTTAGCAATTGCATTTATGTGGTTGCTAGGTAACCAATTTGTCCTTTGGGTTTTAGAAGCAGCTGAGGGTGCTAAATATCACACTATAAATCAGGGTGGCAAAGGGAGCTCAGACATGCTTAAGACGGGGCGTCCTCCAGAGGGGCAGATTGTAACTGGTTATCGATGAGATTAAAAAATTAGGATCCAAATTCAATTTAAAAATTCGGACACACCAACAAGGAGAAAAGGGACATACTATATCTAAGTTTAAAGAGAATGAGGTAGAAAAGAAAATGTAGTCTCATTACTTAAATTAGGTAATATAATTTAATTCAAAGAAGACTAAGACCCAAATTGCTTATTAATAATGACAATGATAGATGTAACTTTTGACTTCTTGCTAGCTTTTATGTGTCAGGCACAATGCTGTGCTTGACCTGCATCATAGCATCGAAATGGTACTGATCCACAAGATGGTTATTATCTCTATTTTGTAAATGAGCAAAACGAGGTACAGGAGCTAACCTGAGTTCACTATATACAAATCATGCTAAACTGGCCATCCTTTCTGGAGAGAATTACTGGGTTAGGTGTATTTTAGTTTCAGCAAAAGGAAATGGTCTGTAGTATTTCTGTGGATTGATACCTGTGATTTGGCTAATAAAACCTGGTGGATTTAAGGTGGCCTAGATAATCACGTCCCCCTGGTGCAATGACATGCCAGTGGGAGCTCTTTTGAGGGTGGGTTACTGTTCTCTGTCCTGTTCTACAACTTTTCAATAATTGGTGAGGATGAGCTTGTATAAGACACAAAGTTGACGGACGTGGTAGAGCGCATGGTCAATAGGATGCACTCTGGGAGCCAGAACAGTTCTGAATTAATAATAATAATAATGATGATGATGATGATAGGCTAGTTTATAGTATCAAAGTTCAAAGTAACCTTCTGGATGGCAGAAAACCAAGAATTTGATCTTGAACACCTGTGTATGCTATGAGGCAATACGTAAGAAGAAGAAGAAAAAAAAAAGATAGCAACATCCACATTCTGGGATATCTCTCTCTTATTTTTTTAAAACGTCATTCCTTGGATGGCCACTGGAGTGCCAGGAGTCCTCAAGACCTTGAGCTCTGGAGTCAGGCTGGGTTCAAACTCTAGCTCTGCTACTTAATAGCCGTGTGACTAGTAAAATTTCTGAATCTCTCTGTGCCTTTGTTTGTTTTTAATCTCTAAAATGGGAATATTACTAGTATATATATTATATGCGGTTGTTGTGAGGATTTAATGAGGTCATGTGTGTAAAGAATTTAGTGTAATCGATGTACTCAGGAAATGCTAGTGGTTACTACCATCCTTAGTCCTAGGAATGCTACTAACAGACTGGCTTACAGCGCCAACATCTAAAACAATCTCAGTAGTCTTGAGTGGATCTCAAGTGACGGCTACCAGTCGTGCAAGGCAACATGGACAACTTGTGGGCCAAATGGAAAGATTAAGGATTAATGGGACTCAATTCACACCTGATTCAAGTCACCATCTTGTATTTACCTATATTTAAGTCTATGTTTTCAGGGACCTATTAGAGCCTCACTGTGGTAAAGAATCAAAGATGGATAACACACAGGTATGGGATGGTTTGCACATCTTAGAAGCAGTGGGGAAGAACCAGGTTGCCAAGTGGCATTAGTTCAGGAGGCTCCATTCACATGGCAACTGTCCTCCCGGGGGTGGGGTGGGGGGGTCACCATTCACAGAATTTACATAACTGGTGCCCTGGAGTTGGGCCATCTGGTATCCCTCCCGGCTCACGAGCTATAGTTCAAGAGATGAGAAGCCTGACTAAGAAAGCAGACAAACTCCCTGCATCTGTATGTCAGAAAACCAAACAATCCCTCTCCAACATCTGTGTTCACTGTGAGGAAATTTACAGTGAGAAGAAAAAGGGTAGACAGGCAGACATTCCTGGATCGATTTTTTTTTAAAAGTCATTCCTTTTGTGGCCATCAAGGAGTCCCAAGATGCCCTCTAACTTTTCTCAGATATTTGTTAAATCCTTTCCAAAGAAACCCTTCTGAATTCTCCAGGCCTGAGGATGTTCCTTCCCTTCTGCTTTCTTGCAGGATCTTAAGGCAGGCATTGTAAGGGAGCAGTTGAGAAAACAGATGCTACCTTTAGGCACCACACAATTATAGGAAATTAATAAGGTGCTATATTGCATCATACATTTTTCTTGGCATTTGTTCATATTGATATCCTACGTATGTCCTTTATATAAACTTGAGAACATTTTTAAATGAGTTGGGTACAATCCTCATTGTCTGTTCATTCTTAAACAATGGCTATTTATTTGAATGCCTAGTAGGTGTCAGGCATTATGCTAGGTACAGAGGATAGAAAGGCGAGGAAAAACCAACAGAATCCCTGACATCCTGGAATCCAGAGTCTTGTGGAAGAGACATAACACTAATTAATTGCACTCAAATAAAAGCTTTAATACGAATTTAAAGTAGGGCTGGGAAGCCCGACTTTAGGGCTTCCCAGCCCTAAAAGGATTGTGCTTGCTTGTTAGCATAAAAGGGAATCTCATCTAGGCTGTTACTAGAAGGTATATTTGAAATTGAAAAGATAAGTAAGTAGCAGAAGGGCTGTCTGTGGGGGTGTGTAGGGCTAGAAGGGATAGCACATTTGATTAACTACCGTGTTAATGGTCTTTTCAACTCATAACCGACGATCAGACCATTGGCTACATTGACTTATATGGGACGCTCGTTATCTGTTGTGTGATAAACTGTCCTACAGCTTGGAGGCTCAAGACAATCACAATGCTTGTATTATCTCCTAGGGCTTCTGTGGCTCAGGAATCCAGGGAGGGCTCAGCTGGACTGGTCCTGGGGTTGTAGCTTGGGGCCTTCGTTGCAGTCAGCGGATGGATGTAGCTGCGGTAGTGGGGTGAAGGCTGGCTGGCCAGGCACCTCTCTCTTGCTCTCTTCATGTAGTCTCAGGGTCCCTCCATGTGGTCTCTCCGTGTGCACTAGTTTGGGCTTCCTCACAGCATGGTGGCCTCAGTGTGGTAGGACTCTAAAAGTAAGATTCCCAGGGAACAAAGGGAAAGCTGCATGGCCTTTTATGACCCTGCTTCAGAAGTCACTTCTGCATTTTATTGGTCACAAGTGAGTCCCTAGTCCACTTGGATCCAAGAGGATATGATAAAGTCCCCATAACTCAATGAAAGGAATGTCAAGGTCACACTGAAGAAGACCACGTGAGATAGTAAATATTGTGGTCATCTTTGAAAAAGGCAATACATGGGAGAAGCCAAATTAACATATTTTGGACTAGAGTTCTTCTTAAGAACTATCTTTAGTACAGAGATTTATAAGAATTAACTTCACTTTATATTTATTCTCCACCTCATCATTATGGAGATAACATATTTCAAAACACTTGACAATTTACAAAGTGCTTTTAACTGATCATCATAATAAGCCTGCTAATTATTAGGACAAAATATTATCGCCCGCACTGTTTAGACAAGAAAACAAAGACCCAACTTTTCACAGACAAAAAGGGAGCACACTCAGGACCTGAATCCAGAATTAAGTGTTCTTTCTTCAGAAACATCATTTTACTGAAACATGCCACAGCAATGAAAAAAATCACAATTTATAGTCTGATGGTCCTTGTATCCTTTTTCGGATACAAAGCACTTGAACAGTCTATGGCTTTGACTGTTAGCAGCATCATTTATATGAGAATATGAAAACCCACTGTTGTAAATAGCATCCATTATAGACTGAATATAAAGACCATTTCCAAATTGCTTCCAACATTTTTTGTCCTATCTTCTACAAATAATTAAGGGTTAGCAACTTAAAAATTAATTCTAGTGGTAGAGCTATGCATCTTGCTTAATGGATACCATAAATCAATCCCATGAGATAAAATCTACTTTAAGAACTCTAAAGAAAAGGTGCTATTTCAAAGAAGGCATTGTTATTTCTCTCTCTTCAGAGTAGCGGCCCAGACCTCATATTCCAACCTCTGAGCTACTTACGGCATCAATTGTGAACGTGTTAGAAATGCAAAAAATGCAACTTTTCAAGACTCATTCCAGGCCTGGTGTAGTGGGCTGAATGGTGGCTCCCTAAAAGCTATGTCAGGTCCTAATCCCTCGAATCTGTGAATGCGACCTTATTTTAAAAATGGGTCTCTGCAGATTTAATCAAGTTAAGGATCTCAAGAAGAGATCATCCTGGATTATCAAGGTAGACCCTAAATTCAATGGCAAATGTCCTTATAAGAGAAAAGCAGAGGGAGATTTGAGACAGAGCGAGAAGTCTATGTGAAGATGAAGGCAGAGATTTAAGTAAGGCAGCCACGAGCCAAGGATGCCCTGGAGACACCAAAGGCTGAAAGAGGCAGGAAGGATCCTCCCCTAGACCCTTTGGAGGGAGTGTGGCCCTGCCAACACCTTGATTCGGGACTTCTGGCTTTCAGAACTGTTAGGGAATACATTTCTGTTGTTTTAAACCATCGAATTGGTGGTGATTTGTTACGGCAGTCCTAAGAAATTAATACCTAGGGAGTAAGAAGCCCAGGTAGTGGGCCCTGCAATCAGTATTTCAGCAAGCCCTCCTGGTGACCGTGATGTACGCTCAAGGTTGAGAACCACCAGTCAAGGTTGAGAATCGCTGGGTAATTGAATATATGGCTCTATTTATGACTGGCTAGAAATGTGGACATTATTTTCCTACAGGACAGCAGAGGCCTTTCTAGATATGTTCAAATAGACCAAGTATGGACATTGAGCATCTGGAGTAAAACTGAGTCTCAGCAGGTAAGTGAACTACTCCAGGTCAGCTCTGGAAGGCTTTCTCTCTTGGGGTTCTTCTCATTTACAACAAAGATTTCTTTTGCTCTGAATAGGGACAGAGCAATGTGCCAGGCACTGCAGTTATATGTAGGTATAAGATTTGATTCTTACCATCAAGAGTTCTGCCAACTCACTGGAGAAACAGGACGAGTAGATACAAAGATAAACAATTCCATCTCCAGCTTCACAGGGGCATAATGTCTTCGAAACACCCCTCATAACTTACCAAATAAAAAACTCTTCAGGCTACAAGTGTATCTTTAGCCAAACTCCTCCTAAGCACTGGGGTGGCATTAAATCAACACTGGCGTGCTCTCATTTCTAAAGTACAAGATGCAGTTTCCCAATGAATAATGCATCCTGCTTCTCGCCCACGCACACGCTCCTTACAGATTAGTTTGCATATCAAGAACAGCTAGACTTTCTAAAAGTCACATCAGAGCAGAAGAACGTTCACCTGTGGATACACTTTCTAGTGTGTTTTTAAATTCGGGCATTTGAGGGTACCCTGAGAGAAATCGAGATACATCACAGCCTGAGCAGGAACACACATCCGCTGTTGAGAAATGACCCTGCTCTTGACTGAAGGGCTGAGCTTCTTGACTGGCTTAAATTCAGTGTGAAAGAGGTGGGGCTGGCTCTCACCAGCTGTATGTCTTCTTAATCAAAGTGACACACGTGCCACTGTGACCCCCAAAGTCCTTTGGGGACACACAACCTACTGGGAGAGGTACGCCCCGAGAAGAAGGAGGGGGTGCCCATGACTGTGGAGGGACGTGCTAGGGGATAAGATCAGGAGATTATGGACAGATGGCAGCCTGAGGCTGGCACCACGGCACAGCATCAAGGCTACAGGCTTCAGACACCAGGCTGCTTGGATCCCGAGCCCTGCATCTCCACTCAGTGGCTGTGTGACACTGGGCAAGTGACTTAACCTCACAGAGCCACAGTTTCCTCGCTGTTATGTGAGGAAATAATAGGGGCTACCTTAAAAGGTCGCTATGAGGATTAAACAGTTAAAACACAGACCATTCTAATAACAAAGCCTGGCAGAATATGTAACATATTATCTCTTCTTTTTCCTCTCCTCCTCCACCGTCCTCTTCTCCTCATCATCTTCATCTTCTCCATCATCATCATCATCACCACCACCACCACCACCATTCACAGTGTGACCTCACACCCTTGCAGTCCCAGGGTTTAAATCTGATTCTCCCTCCTCGCTTGCTTTTTGCTAACTCACCTTAGAAAAGCCATTAATCTCAAGAACCTCCCTGTGCATGGCCAGCATGCCTCTCACTTTGCTGGTAGGTGAGGATGAGGCAGAGTTCACTTAAAGCCCCTAACACAGAGCTTGACTCTTCATAGACACTCAGTAAAAGGTCCTGCTGTGACTCAAAATAAAATCATTATGACCTGACACAGAGGAGAAAGGTTTGAAGGGAGGAGACCAGCAAAACAGCAGAGGAAGGAGGGACTTGGGCTCCTTCCACATCTCTTGGAAATGACAGGAGGGACTTAGCTGACGTGTGACAGATGAAGACCATCAGTTCACTTATTCCATAACTGGTCACTGGCACAGTTCCAGGCACTGTGCTCAGTGTTTTATCCTTCTCTCAATGGTCCAATGAGTCAGGGAATGGATTACCCCATTTTACAGATCAGGAAACTGATATTCAAAAGGGTGACATAGGGAATTCCCTGGCTGTCCAGTGGTTAGGACTCCGTGCTCTCACTGCCGAGGGCCCAGGTTTGATCCCTGGTCGGGGAACTAAGATCCCACAAGCCACGCGGCACAGCCAAAACAAACAAAACAAACAAACACCCAAAAGGGTGACATAAATTCACCTGAATTAATTAATTATTAATCTATTACTTAATTGTTAGTTTTCCATGTGGAAACTATTTAGAATTCAGGTTCCAGCTGGCCTCAGCTTTTAATGACTACACGATACCTACCTTACGGCACCAACACCTGCAGCCTGCTAGCACTACTGACATAGGTCTATATTCTATCACCTTCGAACAGTGATGGGGTTGAAGGGAAGCTCTGTGAGGACCCTCTACCCCACCCTTCAATGTGGGAGAGCTGGGCAGAGGGTCTTCCGGAAGAATAAACCATCACACCCACACCCTAAGCCTCCAGGAGATCAAACTTTGTACAGCTGTTGCTGCTGGCAGGGGAAGCCACTTTGAAAGGCAGGAACTTCGGGCCATTACACCTTCCAGATATCACTGCTGGAGGGGGCGGGTAACCACTGGCAACCGAACGGCCTTGGAGAACTTGGGTCTCTAGGTGGTTGCTGGGGGTCATGAGCATTAGATGTTCCTTGGCTTTTCTCTTTCTCTCACGGCCCACATACAGTTCATCAGCAGATCTGGCAGCTCTGCCTTCCTTTCCAAATGCATGTGGAACCCGCCCATCACTCGTCACCACCATGGCTCCCACCCTGGCCCGATTCGCTGGTATGACTGAAGTAGCCTCCTCACTGGTGCCTTGCTTAGATTTTCCTCCACTTCAGTCTCTTTTCCAGACGTCAGGAAGGTCCTATAAAATGAAGGTCAGGCCATGTCTTGCCTTTCCTTGTGAGTATAAGCTAGGCTCCTTACAATGCCTACATGGATGGATAGGATCTGCTCCTCTGGCTTCTCCCAAAGTCACCTCCTGCTTCTCTCTCCCTTCTCACTGCACTCCATCCACATTGCCTTCTTACAGTCCCTCCAACAAGCCAGGCATGTCCCTGCCTCAGGACCTTTGCACAATCTATTTCCTGTCTGGAATGCTCTTCCTCCAGTTACAGATGTGACTCACCTCTTTCAGGCTGTGCTCAAATGTTACTTTCTCAGATAAGCCTTCCCTGACCACTCTACTGAAAATGTCCCATTGTACCCTTACCCCAGTCCTGCGCGTCCCTTTTCGCGCTGATTTTTCTCTCGAGCTCTCATTACCTAATACTCTACATAATTCTTATTCACGTTGTTTATTGTTTCCCTCCACTAGAGGGAGACATACACTCCGTGAGGCCAGAAGCCCGGCATTAACAAGTATCTGTAGAATGAATGAATGAATGGGTGAATGCATATGTTTAGCCTGGCTCCTGGACACCCGTGAGATACTGCTGCTGTCACATACATGCTTGCGCCTCCTCCACACAAGACTTGGGCCAGGGAGCACCAGCCTAGTAGCCACCCCGGTTCCTAGTGGGCGTGACATTCCAGTAAACATGAACTTTGTCTCTGAGTCACTGGCTCTGGCAGTGGATTGTAACAGAAATTCCAGGCGGGGTTCTCATGCCACCTCCAGAAAAGGAATCGATTCGGCTCAGTCCTTAGCCCGTCATCCATCATCGTAAACAAGCATGTGTGCTCGGAAAGGTCCCCCAGCAGTAACTGCGTGTTCCCACAGCCCCTCCCAGAGGTAAAAATAGTATTCTCATGAGAACACTTCCTTTCCCAGACTACAGAGCCAGTGCAGAGCCAAAGGCTCCTGCCCACCCAGAGGTAGCATTTCCACGGGCACCACTTGCCATCAGCTTAGCACCAGCTCTGGGTGACACGGTCTCAGGGAATAACACCAGGTGTATCCCTGGAGACATGCTGTCAGGACATCTGTGACGCTCTGATTTTGCCTTATACACTATATATGTATTTTTTCTAATTGGAATTTTCTCTGGATCTTGAAAGGGCTGTTGCCCAGGTCTGGGCACCACCCTCCATCCAGGCCGCCCAAGCCTCCCTCCTCCCAGCTCCCTCAACCTGTTCATCCTCCCTCCTCCATCCTCTCCTGATCCAGATTCCCTCCATCCTTGACCACCAGCTCTGGCCTCCCTCCTCTTGAAGCTTTCTCCTGCCTACTCTGAGATTTTCCTTTTTCTATTTCCTACATAATTTAAAGATGGCACCAAATAATTTAGCATGTAATTGCAGAAGCTCTTACATTGTTATTCTTTTACGTGTGCTGCTTCTGCCTTTGAACCAGGCTGTATTCTTGGCATCTTTTCTTGTTTTATATCTCAACTTAGGGCTCGGTCTGGGGAAGCTGGGGTCCTGGGTGAGGGCCCGAAGCCATTCAAGGAGAAATGCCAAGCAACTCCAGAGCACACATCTAAGAGAGGGTGAACATTCCTGTGATGTTCTTGCTGTGACTCTCTTCGAGAAACAGCTTCAAAGCTCCAGCTTTGGAACTCTGGCAGGGGAGACATTAAGGATAACTGGGGCTCTAGAATCTAATTCAGTTCTCTAGAATCCATGAAATAGCATTCAGAATCTTAGCTCATTGCCTTTAAGCACTTACTCACTCATGGCAATTTTAAGGACACTCATAAATAATATATAATATAAATTATAAATAATAACTAGCATTCATTTAATACTTCTAACCCATTAAGCACTGTGCTAAGTATCCTCTGAGATAGGAACTACTGCTGAACTTCCTCCGTGCACCCATTTTGGAGATGAGGAAACTGAGACTTGCAAAGGGCCAAGTGGCTATTAGGTCGTGGGGTCAGTAGGAGAATTCAGGCTGTTGAAGTCATTCAAAGAAGAAAACAGAAACAATATGCTTGGGGCATGTCCTGGAAGTGTGTGGGGTGTTTTCTGGAACCTGTAACTCAGTTTTACATTTAAACCCCAAATACGTTGGCACAACTGCGTATACTCTGCGTTTCTTCAGGACTCAGCCACTGCGACTACAGAGGGGGGCTTCTTGTTTTCATTTGGATCAGAGCCTGCCAGTTCTGGAAAGTCACTTAATGGTGGTATCTCTCTAAGTGTCATGTGAGTGACCAACATGAAACAGACCCGTGTCCACCTGCACCTGTAGCGGATGCTTTCGTGGTGATCTCATGTAAGGATTCTCGCCTTGGAGAACTTCGTTATGTCTCCAGGGTGGTCGTGCCTGAGCATTTACATATTAACCTGGACATTCTATCATTTTTTCCTTTATATTATACTGGAGGCTTATTATTTTTTAAAAAATGTGTGTAGGCAGGTTAAGATTTGATGAGTGTCACAGAGGGGTGTTAAGAAGGTCTTAGAAGGTGCTTATTAGCCTCTCAGTGTCCCTGGGGTTGGAGGCAGCAGAGGTGACTCCCACCCAGGGGGGGTCTGCACCCACACATTCAGCCCCACCAGCAGATGCCACTGCATGGTTTGAATCAGGAAGGAAATCTGAAAGCGAAGAAGAAGAGCAAGCCGGATGCAGCTCGCTAAGGGCCAGGTCACTGCTCAGCCCGGGGTCAGCTCCAGTGGGTTTTACTGGCACTTGCTCAGGAGCAGGTGGTGAGAGCAGACCTCCCCGGTTCGAGGCTCCCCTCTCCTGCTTCAGCGACCCCTGTAAGGAGCCATCTCCACCAGAGGTCTGGTCAGACAAGGGGAACAGGAGCAACACCTGTGTTCTGAGAACCCCAGCAGGCAGCACGCAGAGCCTCAGGGTCGCGGTGCCAGACAGGGAAGGTGTGTGTGACCCAGCCTGTCACCACGGCATCTCGAGGGCACACGTGTTCCCTGGCTTTGTTCACTTAAGAGAAGCCAACTGGATATAGATCTGCCAGCACTTTGATCTCGGACTTCCAGCCTGCAGAACTATGGGAAATAGATGTCTGTGCTTAAGCCACCCTATCTATGGTATTTTGTTACAGGAGCCTGAGCTAAGACAGCTGCTGTGCAATTTTGACATGAGGAGGAAGCCCCAACTGGAAGCAAATGGAGAGGAAAGTACACAAAGCGTGAAGATCCCCTTGGATCATGGGACCTTGTGATCAGGGCTGCACAGCTGATTACCATCATCCAGTGCCCTGTGGGTACCACTCTAGAGAGGCAAGAGGAAACCTGGCCTTTCAGACACTTCATCCAGACCCTGGAGGGGTGAGCCCGTGGTGTGAGCTCCTTGAGAGGGAAGCTGCACTGAGATGGATCCAACCCTCCACCAAGAAGAAACTCCAAAGGAGAGGCTGCTCCATACACATGCACACACAAACCTGCCTAGAAAACTGTCTACAGAAACATGCACTGAGCTGTTAACAGCAGTCATCTCTGGGTGGCATGACTATGGTGATTTCATGTTCTTAGTTTTGCTTATCTTTTTCTAAATTTCTATAATGCACATAATGTTTTTGTAATAATAATATTTTCCTTTAATTAAGAGACAAAAAGCAATCTGGGTGATTCCGATGCACGCCCAAGTTTGAGAACCAGCTCCTGGAACACAGTTTTCTTAACTTTCCAAGCATTAGAATCGATGGAGACAGTCTGATCTCTGGGTGTGGCTGTCGGGGAGATGGGGGTGGGCTTAACAGGGTTTAGAGCCAGGAGTCCTATTAAGTGACTGCTAGCAGTTCCTGCTGGTAATGTTCACTGTGGGAATGACAATTCCTAATCACATCTCAAAATCACACATTACCTTTAGGCAAATTAAAAATCTTTGTGGCTGTTCTCATGGAAAAAACGAGCACATTTATCATGGAGATGGGACATAAAATCCACTGCACCAGGACCCTGGCTTTAGCCTTATGTGGTACTTACTGCCTCCCGGGTATGTATGTAGATTTGGGGATATGCGGGGCCTCAGAACATTTAATTCTCGACTTGAGACCACTGGCCGCTGGCCTACTGGGAGACCAGAAGGCTGCTCAGAGAACTCGTGCCTCTGAGCCCACAGACTTCACAACATATCTGTTTAAAGCCATATGAAGGGACTTAGGCTGTGGCAAGTGTTCTTGAGTTTCTCAGCTTCAAACCCAGCGTCTGAAGATGTTTTGGAGTGCTCCAGGTTTCCTGTATCCCTACTCAGTCACACATCCCCTGTTATCATGAGCAGGAACTCAGGGAGAGTGAAATCTGCTAGGAAAATTACAAGCATAGATAAGGCCTTAGAAAGTGTCCTAGCTGCCAGCCTCAGATAGAGGCTCCTTCCAGCAAAGTTGACTTTCTTATCACAGAATAAGGATAAACAAACAGCCATGCTTGGATCCTATTAGTCAAAGCATCACAGAGAGACTCCAGACCTTGATGTTAAAGTGTCTCTCTTGGTGTCTGCTCCTGATTTCAATGTGTGTGCGTGGGGGGCAGGGCAGGGTTCGCCACACATTCAATAAGCAATTCTTGAACACCAGCAGGGAGTCCAAGAATTCAACTCAGTTCTGACACTGTCTACCCGGAGACAGCATCAGATTCCACAGGTTGAGAGTTCACGTCTACAAGCCTGTTCCTTCCCACAGTTGCAAACCCAGGTTGTTACCTGTACTTCTGACCAATAGGCTATAAATCAGAGGTTCCCACGACCCCCTCCTTGGGTTCAGTTAATTTGTTAGAAAGGCTCACAGAACTCAGAGAAACACTTTACTTTCTAGCTCACCAGTTTATTGTAAAAGAATGTAACTCAGGAACAGCAGGATGGAAGAGATGCAGAGGGCAAGATGCAAGGTATGGTGAAAGGACGTGGCCTTCCTTGCCTGCTCCAAGTGTGCCACTCTCCCCAAACCTCCACCTGTTCCCTGACTCGAAAGCTCTCTGAACCCCATCCTTTTGGGTTTTTATGGAGGCATCGTCACAGAGCGTGATTGGTTAAATCATTGGCCATTGCGATTGAACTCAATCTCCAGCCTCTCTCTCCTCCCCAGAGGTCAGAGGGTGGTACTGAAAGTTCCAACCCTCTAATCACAGGGCTAGCTCCGCTGTCAAACAGCTCCCATTTTTAGGGGCTGTCCAAAAGTCACCTCATGAATATGACAAAAGACATCTTGATCACTCTCAACACTTAGCAAATGCCAAGGGTTCGGGGAGCTGTGAGCCAGGAACCTCAGAGAAAGACCAAATATATATGATCATCTGGATGATAAAACGTATATTTTTCTTATATATCACATTTCAGTACCCCATCTGAATCCAGATGCACGAGGCAACGTTCCCGGTAGATTTAGGGGCTGTGTCATCTTTCCCTGCTGAATGGATCAGGATGACTTAGTTCTCAAACTCAGAGCCATCTGAGGGAACTACAAATACTACAGACTGCCAGGCCCTACTCCCTGAAGACTTTAATTCAGGAAGTCCTAGTGGAGTCCATATGCATTAAAAAAAATCACTCCAGGACAGAGCAATAAGCTAAGTGATACTATGAGGAAGTGACGGGATAAGACGTCCAAAAGGTGGGACTTTCCCTTAATGAGTCAGTATTTTGTAGAGGAAAAAAAGGGTGGGGGGAGGCGGAAGAATGTGCTGGATTAAAAGACATAAGGGATGCAACAATCAGACCCATTGTGTGGTCCTGGAATGGATCTCAGTTGAGACAGAACAATTAATTGTAAAGAATATTTTGGGGTAAACTGGGAAAAATGAAAAATTTTTTTCTTATAGAAACTGGAGATTGTTAACTGAGAAAAGCAGGTTTGAAAATAACATGTATGGTACTATCTCATTTGGGTTAAAATGGATAAAAAACAAATATGTGCCTAGAAAAACAGGTCATGAAATAAGGCGTTTTCTAAATTTCTACAATGCTCACGTGATGTTTTTGTAATAATGAAATGTTTTATTAAATTAACAAATAAGAAGTGATTCTGATGCATATCCACATTTGAGAACCAGCTCTTTGAGCAGCGCTCTTCTAACTCATCTGAGCAATAGAGTCACCTGGGGCACCTGTTAAATGTATGGGTTCGCAGGTCCCTGCCCTGCAGGATGGGACTGGCTTTGTGGTGCAGCCTGGGAGGTAGATTTTTCACAAGTGTCCTGGTGATTCCTATTACCAGCTAAGGATGAAAAACTCTGCTTTAGACCAGAGCTTCTCCCACTTTTTGAGCACAAGAACCCCCCAGGGGATCTTGTTAAAATGCAGATTCCGATGGGCAGCTCTGCCGCAGAGCCCCAGATTCTGCGTTCCTAAGGGCTCCTGGGCGAGTGAACAGGCGACACAGGCAGAGTGTGAGGCAGCAGGGCGTGGTGTGGGTGTGGCTGCCCTGATCCAAACCGGCAGCTGCTGCTCAGCTCCGGCCTGGTGGTGAGGCTCGCACACGCTTGCCCGCTGTCGTGTAATCTTCCCATTTTTCAAGAGAAGCCAGAAATGTGATTCTGAAATGAAACCTCCTACTTTCAAAACACTGCACAGGCCAAACAAAACACATCTGCCAGCTAGATCCAGCCTGGGGCCATCAGTGCTGTACTGCTGGTCTCACCCACAGTAGGAGTCAAATCCCCAGTCCTGATAACAAACGCCAATGAGTCCACAGGATAAAAGTTAACCAATAATTATTCTTGCTGACACTGACGGCAAAATTCCAAACACAGCAGAAATTCCTGAACGTTCAACTCCTTTGTGTTAAAATGAGCACAGAGAAACTCAACTCCAGCTAGCACTTTGACACGCTGGGTAAACGTTGTCCCAAGGCAGATAAAAGAACCAGAAAGCTAATGTGTCAAAGGGTTGGTAGGGGTCAGCGGGCATCATAAGATGGGCATATTGAGAACCTCTCCTTGGGCCCTACTGTACACTAAACCCACTCACAAGTCAGACAGTCTCAACCATGTCCGAAACTCACCGTGAACTAAAGTTCTTGAGATTTGCAAGAAAAACATATCAAAGTACCATAAGAAAGCTAATTTTGCAGCTCTTAATGAATCCCATTTACATTTTTTTCAGCTCTTTGATTTCTGAGCACTATTTAAGGGGGAGGTTTGTTCAGTTCATTTACTTTGGATTTTTAACTGGCCAGGGTGACAGTCCTCAGCAGTATAATTTCCCTCCTGTGCCCCTATCAATAAAATGCATCCAAGAGCTAATATCCATTCTGAGCTCCACTGAGGACCAATACCTTCCAGAATCACAGTGACTTGGACAACAGTAAACAACCAGAAGGGAGCCAAGACCTGCCATAGGCATTTAGTTCTCAGTGGAGAATAAGAAACATCTCGTGCTTTCTTCCTGCAGAAGACACAACCCTCAAGGTGAGGAACTATGGATTAAAGGGAACTGATCACAGAATTTTCAGGTGATCCAAGGAACGCATGCTATGCCTCCTCTGCCTCCTACATAACAATTTGGATAAGTTTGAGGGGAAAACACTATGGGTTGATTGACCTAACACCCATTTCCAGACACCGATATTGGTAAGAAAACAAGTATTTAATTTTCCCATCCTCCCTTGCAATCAGGGGTGGCTATATGACATAGTTCTGCCCAATGAAATGTAGGCAGAAATTTATTGTAGCAGTGGGCTAAGGATGATGCTTCAGGGAGTCTTTGGCTTTTCAGATGCAGTGGAAAAGATGGGATAGATACCACTCCTTCTCCTTCTTTCTACCTCAAATGCAGATGTGATGGCTGGAGCTGAGGCAGCCATCTTACAATACTGAGGGAAAAGATTAAGAGAATTACAATGAGGTCAACCCCGGCATCATTGTGAGGCTGAAGAGCAGCCACCAAATAACCCACAAATTACTTAAGCCACAGCAACTGTATTTCCTATTATGTATAGCAAACATAATCCTAAAATGTATAATTCCTCATAAAATTACAAATACAAAATCTTACCTGAAGTGAAGTGGCCACACAGAGCAAGGATACCATATTTCACTGTTGCTTAAATTGGCTTCTAGAATCTGCTGGTAACACTACCAAGGAAGGGTAGGAGGAACTGAGAATCCCACCTACTGCCACCCAACACTTCTTTTATACATGAGTTTTAGCATCATGCTAGAAGAACTTACACAAGAAATAGAGTTTCTTCCACTTAAGAAAGTTGTTATTACCAACAGCCTCCTTGAGGCACGGGAAGAAAGCAGGGTTAGTGTCCAGGTGCCTCTAAATATCTCTGCCTCTGACATCTGTCATCAGAATCTCATTCCTCTGTGGCCAGTGGCCCAAGGCTGGTTCGTCTGGATGGTTCTGCTGCTGGCTTTGGTCAAGAGACTGTGGTTGTACGCCCTTCTCCACACTGGCTGGGGCTATTTAATTCCTGTCATAGTGAAGGAGCCCGTGTGCTTCTGGGTCTAGCATCACTTCAGTAGCACGTGTTTACTGAACATGTACGTGTTTCCAACTGGTTAATCCTCAAAGCCCTACAAGGTGGGTACTGTTGTTTACTCTATTTTCAGATGAGGAAACTAAGACTGAGAAAGCTAAAGTGATTGTCCAAGCACCTACAGCTAGAAATGGAGATGCTGGGGCTGCATGCTGTCAAAGTTCATCCTCTATACTGTTAACATAAACTGCGTCTTGAAAACTACCCAAGTACCTTCAGATGGGTCCTGGGTTAGAAGGAAGTCAATAAAAAGGCGTCTCAGTTCTCTTTCCTTTTCTCAGTCCAAATGCGGAGAGTGAGACGTGCCGGGGATGGCAGAGGTAGCTAGTATTCACCAAATAGTCCACTCACTTCCCCGTGTTTTCAGCCTCCCTTGTGGTTAGGTTGGGGCCACATGGCTAGTACTAGGTCACTCGACTGAGAACAGAATTGATGTCTCTTTCCTGAGCTGAGGGAGGTAAAAAGCCACATGTCACCTCCATCCCTCTTCCTCTTCCATGGAGACCATGGAGATGTCCTAGATGTGTTAACTACAAGAAGGAAGGTAGCCCTATTCGTATCCCAGATTTCATCATGAAGAATTCATTTTACATTGTTAAGACACTGAGATTGTGAGGTTTGTTTATTACAGTAGCATAGCTGAGCTTATCCTGACTAGTAACATGGGCCTCTGAAATGTGATCAGGACACCTTGCTTGTAGCAACTTTGCAAAAAGAGGGATTTGTGATGTGGAAGCTATCATAATATAGGAGATTCATTTATCACTGGGGTTATTCTGTGTCCAAATCATAGAATGCCTTATCTGCCTAATGAGGCAGGCAGTTTCTTAGAATTAACATGAACATGTTACTTGTATTACAAAATTTGGCACTGCTTAATGGAAATGATGATCCTCTCTAATTTCAACTAATACTTCCAGCTGCTGCCTCTCAAGGATTTTGTAGTTTGGCCCCATATTTTTATAGGGTGAAATGTTTGCAAAATATATGTATAAGCCTCTGCTAATGAATGCAATTTTATGGCCCATTACACTTTCCATGCAAATGTAGAGACAGTGGGGTTGCCTGAGCTGGGAGTTGGCTGAGATTTGCCAACTGTGTGGTTTTGAATGGGGATCAGAAGAGCCTATTTGAAATAAAAATATACATTGGTGATTCAAATACTTATTGAGCAAATACTATGTGCCAGGGCCTTTCTTAGAGGTTGGAGGTACAGCAGTAATTAGGACAGAGTCCCTGCCTCATGAGATTTGCATCTTATAGATGAAACCGAACTTTGGAAATGACAGATGGGTTCACTTGAGGGTGTTTAGAGACTCTAAAAGCCAAATGTGTACCTGAAGAGAGAGAAATGAAAGCTTTCACCATTACCCCAAACTGATACATATGAGGCTTTTCACCATCTGGCCCTGCTCACCTGTCCAGCTTTCTCTCCACCACCACCCCCTGTCCATTTACTTCACTCCAGCTCCACCGACCCACATGCATTTCTCAGGTATCACCAAGCTTTCTTCCCCCAGGCCGTTGTCTAAGCTGTTCTCTCTGCCTAGAATACACATTCTTCCCCTACCTTCTTGGTGTTTAACATGTTAATGCCTCTTTGTCCCCCTGAGACAGTTCAAGGGGTTGACTCCTACAGGAAGCCTCTTTGGATTACCTCTAGTTTACCTTAACCCTCCTAGGGACCCCACATTATCTGTCTATAAATTTACCTCATTAACCTTTTCCCTTTCCTCACTGGCATGGAGGAGTTGATGGAGACCTGATGGATGCATGGCGTCATGGGATGAAGGGAGGGACCAGTGCCTGCTGGTGCCTGAGATGTGGGTGCTGGGGGGACTGGAGCTGATATGGCAGGCAGAAGGGATGGCTGGCATGGTTGGGAGACCAGTTACATTGAGTGATTTGATCATGCCAGTTAGTAAATACACTGAGGATATTGCCAGTCGGGTTTCCCACTGTTGAAGAAGGTGAGTATGGAAAGGTGGGACGGCTAGAAAAAGCCTTGAGGTATTGGATTGGAAATGGACATACTGGTTTGAAGTTGTGTTTTAAAATGCTATATATGGATGAAAAGACAGATGTAGTAGTTATAGAGGTATGTCTATGCGCATGCATGTATATATACATGTATATATACACATGCGTATAGTTGTGTGTGTAGTGTATATGTACCCTCACTCTGTCTGCTGAGAGGGCCTGGAAGCAATGACATCCAAGCAGTAATAAGCTCACCAAACACCCAGTCCTTAATTTCTAAATATTATTCTCCATTGAAGGAAACCAGGGTTCCTTGGTGAAGTGGTTAAATCCAGCACTGGTACAGGAAAAGTACAATGTGAGTCCAGAATACCTTATTATTTAAGAAAGTAATAAAGTAGTCAAAAAAAAATGATGAACTATCAAAAGCCCCAACATGTGGCTTCCACTGGCCAAACATGGCATAATTTGAGCATAGCATTAAAAATAGACAGCAACACAAAACAACCCAATAAATAAAAGTGAAATCCCATGAGCCCATACTAATATAAATAAATAAGTAAATAAATAAATAAATGAAGGAGAAGAACTTACAAGTTATATACATTTTCCTCTTCTTCCTTAATTAAAAAAACAAAACAAAACACACATACACACAAATTTGGGTAATATCCCCCAGTGAAACATCATATTTCTCTGCTTCCCTTGCAGTTATGTGATCATGTGATTGATTCTGGTTAATGTGATATAAGCAGAGGTACAGTATGGGAAGGGAAGGGGCTGCAGGTCCAGAAACTAGATGTAAAGGCTGGAGTTCCATCTGCCATCCTGAGCCCTGAAGTGGTCTTGAGGGTGGAAGCCATGTGCTTAGATGGCAGAACCTGGTCCCAAATGGCATCTCGAGGCTGCCCTATACGACCTCTGGATGTCTTTTATGTGAGAAAAATAAAGTTGTCACTGCTATTTCAGATGGTTTTCTGTTACATGCAGCTGAGTTTAAACCTAAATAATGTAGGTAGAGAGGAAGCTTTCAACTGTATCTGTCATATCTTATACCTTAAAAAAAAACTGGAGACAAAAATAGAAAGAATGGGCTGATGATCAGTAACCAGTGAGGGTTAACTTCCTTCTCCAGTCCTGTATTTTGATAATCTTAAGAAAACAAAGAAAAGCACAAAGAACAATAGACTAAAAATCTGTACACCCACCATCTGGAATTGCCAACTATTAACATTTTGTCATATTTGCTTTCCCTTTATTTTATTCAAAGAAATAAAACATTACAGATCTAGCTTAAACCCTTGTATCTGCCATTCCCTGTTCTATCCCCCATCAACACTTTTACCAGCAAGAGCCACTGTACAGAGCATGGAAGCTCCTCATCCATTTCAGGTTATCTTAGGCATATATTTGTTTCCATGAATAATAGATTAGATTAGATATATATATTTATTAATTTTTAAATAAATTGCATCATATGGAATACACATTAAAATTGGCTTTCTTGTTTCTGAGCTCTACCTTCACAGAATATATATGTATACGTATACATATAAAATACACAAACTACTGCAATTTAATACTTATTTAATTTTATCTAGCCACTCCCCTATGGATGCACATTTAGGCAATTTTCAATTTATTGCCTTTTTTTCCAAGTTAAGATTAATCCTTTCTTTTATTTCAACAGTCAATATACTCATTATTCTCAGAAAAAAACATAAAAGCACTCAATAGATGCTTAGATTATTACATTCTCTGTGTAAAATAGACAAATTTTAAAACAGGTAAACAATATGTTGTTATACTAGAACTTATACCCACAAGGTGGTATGTGAGGCTGATCCACAGCAACTCTTACGACGATTTGAAGATCCAGGGGAAATAAGCAGAACAGAGCATATTAACGAGAATATGCCTTTTTAAAAATGTTACTCTTTTTGCATGACATTCTACTCCTGCATGCAACCAAAATTACTATTTTTTTCTAGCCTTATCAAGGTATAATCAACAAACAAATATTGTATATATTTAAGGTGTAGAACTTGATGTTTTCATATACATATCATTGTGATATATATATTTCATATACATATCACCACCATAATCAAGCTGATTAACATATGCAGCAATGGACATCCTCACGTATGTCTCCTGGTGCACATGTATGTTAATTTCCTTCTTGAAGCCTGTTGTTACATACTGATGAACCAGGAGAATGTCAAAGATATAGTGTAATTACTTGAGAAAGGCATTTGAAAACTCCTCTTATGATCACATTATAGATACAATGGGCAACATATAGGCTGTGTGATCATACTCCCAGGTGAATTTATAACTGGTTAATCAACTTCACCAAAACACTGTACAACTGATTTCTAGGAAAAGATCTTTGTGGTGTGACAGAGATCTAGAACTTTATTCTATTCAATAACCTTATCTACCATCTATCCATCCATCCATCCATTCACTATCCATCCATCCATCCATCTATCCATCCAATGTTTTTGAGTAACATTGTACCAGGCGTCATGGTAGACACTGGACACTGAAGAGTCAACAGCACCCAGCACAGTTCTTGACACATGGTTGGTATCTAATTAATATTTGTTAGCTGACACTTGAGAGAGATGTAGTCAGTACCCTCTCAAACCTATAGAGTCGCTATGACTTTGGTGAAGATTCAGAATGCATATGAGATTTTAAGATTTTTTTTAAAAAAGGGACTGGGAATACTTGGTAATAAGTCAGATTAATGAGATAAGACATTAAATTCTTTCCACAGCATAAAGCTGATTAAATAAAACTTATAATTGGCAAATGTGACATCAGGAATAAGCATATGTGTATACACACACCAATATATACACAAACATATGCATGTACTAGTTCTAAGTTTGATAGATCTATCTCGGCAATAATTGTGCAAAATATATACTCAAGTTTCTGGTTGAGCACAAGTTCACCATGAGCCAATGCTGTGAGCTTAGAAGGCTAGGAACACTAGCTGGATCCTAGGCTGAATTGGGGTGTCTGTACCAACCTCTGGGCAATGGTAAATGACAGCTCTACTGTTTCATAGGTGTTTACTATTGTACAAATCGAAGGCACTATCAACAGCATACTTATAACTAACTGCAACTATTCCAATTTAAAGAGGATGTAACTGAGACTCAGAGAGGCCAAGTAACTTGCCTAAAGTCATGCAAATAAGACATGGATCTGGGGGACTTCCCTAGTGGTGCAGTGGTTAAGAATTCACCTGCCAATGCAGGAGACACGGGTTCGATCCCTGGTCTGGGAAGATCCCACATGCCGTGGAGCAACTATGCCCGTGCGCCACAGCTACTGAGCCTGTGCTCTAGAGCCTGTGAGCCACAACTACTGAGCCCACGTGCCACAACTACTGAAGCCCATGCACCTAGAGCCCCTGCTCCACAACAAGAGAAGCCACTGCAATGAGAAGCCCGCACACCGCAAGAAAGAGTAGCCCTCGCTCGCTGCAACTAGAGAAAGCCCGCTCATGGCAACGAACAGCCAAAGCAGCCAAAAATAAATAAATAAATTAAAAAAAAAAAAAAAAAAGAGAGAGAGATGGAGCTGGAATTCAAATCCAGCCATATTTGGTGTCAGAGTCTTAACCACTTGACTATGCTGTATTACTTCCTTGCCTATGTAGATGGACCCACAGTTGCACCCTTCCTGAAGATATGACCAATCTAACGCCATGGGACCCATTTTTGAGGAGTGGGAAACAAAACCATGTATATTATCATTAGTCACCACTAGAACAAAATATCGTACCTATGAGAGCCAATACTGCCACAAGCTCATGGCCACAGCGTGTGCTTTCATCTCCAAGATACTGCTCTCCACTTAAGAGGAAGGCACAAATGGGCTAGAAAGGCCAAGTTTGTGATGTAGCTCTCCCACTCCTAGTCTTAGTACATTTCAGGGCAAGGCAGACATTTTCAGTCTTTGTTTCATTATCAATAGTGGCGTTTATACCTCATGGTTGTTTCAAGGATTAGAACTAATATTATACGCGAAGCCAACCACAATGCCCACCACATAGTTGGGGCTCGATAAACGGTAGTGACAACGGTGAAACTGCTCCTGCTGTGAGGATGCTCCTAGGAAGCAGAGACCTGGGTCTTCTGTATGGTTGCGAGGGCCCACAGGGTACTGACGAGCAGCCTGCCCTCCTCTCACTTCCTGTAGGAAGAGGTATAGTTTTCTTTATAATAACTCATCTGTCACTCATCAAACCAAGACCTCAGTGGTCTGCTTCTACCCAGAGGGGTACTTTTTTATAATTCATCTGCCCAGAGGGGACACCTTTTTCTAATATTTACAAAGTGCCTCATTGGTTAGCTTTGTGCTAGGGTCTTTCCACCAGACATCTTGACACCAGAACAAAGACCAATCTTACCTGTCCTAACCTTTGTCTTTTCCAAGATCCATTCTACTGACTTCCCAAAACAAGGCTTTCAGGTTACAATTCTTGTGAAATAGCATAAATGTGGGAGTCATGATCAGGTAGAAGAAACAAGAGCCCATTGGCTGCAGCCTCAAAAAGTATCTCCTGTTTCTCAATCAAGTAACTTTTGTTTTATTTTTACATTTACGGCTTGTGATTGCATGTTAGAGGATTTGTCACCTCCAGTGGGCACACTGAAGGACCTGAATGAAATACAGCTATGGGAAGACTGACAGTCCCTGTGACTTACCATAAAGCTCACCAAATGTTCAATAGCCCCATCAAAGAGAGAATCCCAGGAGGAAGAGACTGCAGCCTGCATCTATGATTTATACCCACAGACAGAGACACACTTTGGGATTCAGCAGGGAGAGGATAGGATGGACCAGGGTTCTTAGGAACACAAGGCAGGGTGGGTTAGATATGTGATCTAACATTCTGTGTTGACATTTATTAGCATTTGCTGTAGTTCTTGCCATTACTTGGTTACATGGACCCTTCCCTCTTTCTCATGTTTAATTCAGTTCCCGTTCTAGTTATTTAGTGCTGCAGAACAAAATAAAATCCCCCATATTTAATGACATAAAACAATTATTTTGCTTATGATTTTGTCTGCCAGGATTCAGGAAGGGCTCAGCTGGGTGGTTCATCTCAGATCCACATGGGGTCATCTGGGGATGAAGAATCTCTTCCAACATGGCTCCTGCAGTCATGTGGCTGAGGACTTGCTACTCTTTGGCCTCTCTCCTTCAAATAGCATCTCATCCTTCAAGCCCTCTCCATATGGCCTGGGCTTCTCCGAGGAGTCTCTAGATAATCAGACTTCTTACATGGTGCTGGCTTCTGCCAGAGCAAGTGTTGCAAGAGACAGTAACTGAAATCTGCTCATCTCTTTAGGCCTGAACTTGGCAACTGGCAAGAGTTACTTTCACCCTATTCTCTTGGTCAAGGCAGTCAAAGAGACCACCTACATTCAAAGGGAGAGGGCATAGACTCTCAAAGAATTTGAAGCCATTTATAATCCACCAGAGACTCCCAAGTCCATCTCTTTTACCTTCTAAATCTCTCCAGAACATGCCTCACCCTCACCATCTCCACCATGACTACCTCAGACCCAGCCCTTGTTAACAAACTGCCCATCCTCTCTCTTACCTGTTCTCCACTCTGCAGCCACAATATTTTTTTCCAATGCAAATATGTCCATGTTGTGTTTCTACTTCTAAACTTCTTCATGTGCTAGTCATCTATTTCTCTTTATGCCCTTTGCTCTTGATAACAGCATTCTCACTTTCCTTTGAGTTACCACCCCTTTTCCCCCATTCTTAGTCCTTGTAGTTCAGGGAGAGCTGACATCACCCTTCCCTCACACCTGGCTCCAGGTGTGGGCATATGATTCAGATCTGGCCACTCAGAATCTACCATACCTGTGCACACACTGATCATTTCAGAGACGGGCACACACTTAAACTGGGCCAACAGAGTCATACCTAGGACTTTCAGAGGAATTACATGTAAATAATACTTTTATAAAGTGTGTGTGTGGGGGGGGTGGTGCTGAAGTTACTAAGGCAGTAGGGAAAATGCCAGGTGGACACTGTTGTTTGTTGCCACCTGGGGAAAGCCAACACTGAAAAAAGGGGAGCCAGGGACTAGAGAGAGAAACATTACTGACAATATAATTAAATCACCTAGATACAGCCATTCCTGAAGTCCCTCTTGGCTTTTTAAACAAATGCATCGATACAACCCTTTTTCTACCTAAACTCACTGGGGCTGGGTTTCTGTCCCTAGGAGTCAAAAGTGTCTTAACATGTCTACTATGCATCATGCTTGCTTTTCTTCACCCCATCAGCTTGCTTTGTGCTCAATGTTCTCCACGGGTAATTTGCTCACCTCTCTTTCAGCATTTAGCTTTTTGGTAAGTATTGTTTCCTCCATTCTGTCCTGAGCTCTGTTAAGGGTCTGACTTTGATGTACTCATCTTTGAGTTCTCAGAGTCCCCTGGCACAGTTTCTCAGACACAAAAGATAGTCATCAGATGTCAGTGGAACGCTTACATTTTTTAATCCACAAATATTTGGTTCCAAAGTTGTTGGCTGTGTCACTGCACACTTCAGACCCTTCTTGCAAAGAATTACACAGACGACCACAGACCCCACGCACAGTCCCTTATCTGCCATAACGCAAGGGGGTCTCAGCACTTCTTTAAAAATTAATTTGTTCCTTAATTAAGAAACATGAGTATTTCTAATTAACCAACCTTCTATGTAATGTAAACAGATCACAAGTAACTAAACGGCTTTGCCTAGCTTGTTGCATGTCTGAGAGCAGTACAGTGAGACCATTTTTAGCACATCAGCTGGTAGGCTGGGGAATATGCAGAATGCTCTGACTTGGGTAGTTGGAATTAAAGGAACTTAAAGAGTGGGAATTTGTCAGCTCTTAATCCCTACCTAGCAAATTAAATTGCTGCTACATTACATGACATCATTTTCAGAATTTCTTGAGATGCGAAATCCCCATGGCTAAGAGAGAACTGACTCAACCTAACATATGTGTGTGTGTGTGTGTGTGTGTGTGTGTGTGTGTGTGTATACATGCTACCTACACAGAGATGTGGCAAAAAGGAGATAATTCAGAATAGGATCGAGCTGGTTTGCATCAGGTTCTCACGGAAGCAGTGTACCATTTACACTAGAATAAGTCAGAGTTTGAGAGGAGATAGGAGGTAAGATACTTTGCATCTGTAATGAGAGATCTGTCATTCTCTGATGCCATCAGGTGTGTGGGAAAGCATCCAAGACAGACTAATGGTTCTGTAATAATGCTAATGGAGGATTAGCCCAAGGTGTGTTCATTAAATTTCTTCTACCTTGAAACGATTCACTGACCTGGATCCTCTCATATCCTGAAGGGGGTATGGGTTCCAACTCAGATGCTCTTTACACCTTGACAAAGGAAAATGCACAACCCAGGAAAACTCCAGTGTGAGGACTGTTTTCTACACAGATATTACATTATTTAGTCAAATATTAGTGAACACAGCAGCACATACACTGATAGTTGAATTTATCAGCAAAGAAAACATGTTCTCTTTAAAGGCATGAATAAAAAATAAATAACACTCTTAACTTTGCCCAAAGCAAGTACCTCTAATAGTTTATTTTATTTTTAAATTTTTTTAATAGATCTTTATTGGAGTATAATTGCTTCACAATACTGTGTTAGTTTCTGTTGCACAACAAAGCGAATCAGCCATATGTATACACATGTCCCCATATCCCCATATCCCCTCCCTCTTGAGCCTCCCTCCCCTCCTCCTTATCCCACCCCTCTAGGTCATAGCAAAGCACCAAGCTGATCTCCCCGTGCTATGCTGCTGCTTCCCACCAGCCAACTATTTTACATATGGTAGTGCATATATGTCGATGCTACTCTACTTTGCCCCAGCTTCGCCCTCCCACCCCTTGTCCTCAAGTCCATTTTCTATGTCTGCCTCTTTATTCCTGCCTTGCAACTAGGTTCATCAGTACCACTTTTTTTTTTTTTTTTTAAGATTCCACATATATGCGTTAGCATACATTATTTGTTTTTCTCTTTCTGACTTACTTCACTCTGTAGGACAGACTCTAGGTCCATCCACCTCACTACAAATAACTCAATTTTGTTTCTTTTTATGGCTGAGTAATATTCCATTCTATATAGGTGCCACATCTTCTTTATCCATTCATCTGTTGATGGACATTTCCTCTAATAGTTTAGAAACCAATGGAATATGGCCTGAAACCTTCTTAAAGGTTATGTGGCTATCATTCACAGTGATTAAATGGATACAAAGAAACCCCCTACCTTGGGTAAAATGTAACTATATTTAAATGTGTGTGTGGCACACTGTTGATTCTTCCAAAATTCCAGAATTTGCAGGCCAAGGGGTAGGACTAAAGCTTTTCTCCATTCAACATGTGGGTCTAGTCTTTGCTTTAGGGAATAGCAGCAAGCATGTGCAAGAAGTTTACATTGTGTATGGAATATCTTCCACTCCCTGCCCTACTCTCTGTCCTTGGCACGTGGCCTGAATGGACTGCACAAGCCCTCTGACTTCCTGTGGGGTTTGGAGATGAGAAATTGTGGGAGTTGAGTGAGGTCAGGGTGTTTATTACCCTGGACCCCTCCCTTCTGGGTTGCCCTGGGCTGGCTGTATCCCACGCTGAGGGGCTCTGCCCCTCTCAGGGTGGCCCCTGTACATGACTCTCTCCTTCTAGCTCTGTAACTGTTCCCTCAGTCCCCAGGGCTAGGGACGATAATGGCTCTGTTCTTCCTGGCTCCTTTGCATTTCCCCTTTTAAATAGGGCCTTTGTAAAATGGGCCCTCCTACAACTGTCTTAATTTGAGTGTGCCATCTGTTTCTTACTAAGATGTGGTTACACACAGCAAACACGTTCAATATCATTTTTCAGCTATTTGTTCAATATCATGGAAATCTCCAAACACTCCCAAACTCTAATTCTGGAAAAGCTGTCAGAGCCAAGATTAAAATTGGTGATGCAGGTGATCAATTCTATTGCTACGACCACAAAGTACTTAGGGAAAATGGTTTTAGAGTTTTAATTCTATAGTATTTCTGTTGATCATTATGCTTACATTAGCAATCATTGCACTCCAGAGAAGGTCATTCCATGACTCTCTCTGATCTGCAATTCCGATATCCTAGGAATTCTAGAATGGAAGACAGGCCAGGGGAGGTTATATTCCTAAACAAGTATGCTGAGGGGCCTCGCAGAAAGAGTCACTTCCCACACATGGGGTCCCTGTGCACTTTGCAAGAGGATATCGAGGGAGACACTGAAAGGCTGCATGGTCCTCAGGCCGCTGACTGGCGTGCTGTTAAGTCATCGAGGTTTTGCTGAACTTCATTAATGATAGCAATTTATCCCAACTGCGAGGATAGTGTTGCTTTGTCAATGTTGTTTCCTTTTCAAATTCCAGCATTTTATGAAAGATGTCTACTCTGGGAAAGTGAGGTGAACGGTGGCGAGTGACGATGTTACTTCTGAAAGCTGAGTGAGGCTGGGGACCTGCCAGTAAAGCTCCTTAAATGCAGTCAGTGTGACCTCCTCAAAGGAGAGTTCATTGTAATTATTGGCATCTCATGAATATCAAAAGAATTCATAATTACAGGAGCTTCATTAGGCTGTGTTGCTAAACACGTCCTGAAAATTGTTTCTGATGCTGTTTTAATTTAAGAACAATGTTGGTATTGGGAATACTTGACAATTATGAGTTGGTCATTCATGTGAAATTGAACTTTTGACAGTTGTTGAACAGTTGATGAGTTTGTGTGTTTCATTTTATTTCTGTTATTTGGTTGGTTCTTTTGGTTTTCATTCTTGTGAAAAGCAACTTCACTCACAGCTGGTGTGTATGGAAATGCAAAGCACACACTGTACTAGTTTTCTATTTCTAACTGCCACAAATTTAGTGGCTTAAAAGAACACCCATTTATTATCCCACGATGTCTGCAGGTCAGAAGTCTGGGCACAGTGGGGCTCATCTGGGTTTCCTGCTTAGGGTCTCACAAGGCTGAAATCAAGGTGCTGGCTGTGCTATGTTCCTCACTGAAGGCTCAGAGGAAAATTCCTTTCCAAGCTTATTCAGGACATCTGCAGAATGGATTTCCGTCTCATGCTTCTCACCCTACCCAACTCCATCTTCCAGCCAACAACAGGTTGAGTCCTTCTCAGCCTCTGAAACTCCCTGAACTAATTCCTGCCTTACCTCTCTAACCTTATGCTGCTGCTTCATCTCTCTTACTCTCCTGCCTTGCTTTTCTTCTTTTAAGGGATCATATGATTATTTGGATTTACCTGGATAACTCAGGATAATCTCCCTACGTTGAAGCCAGATGATTAGTAACCTTAATTACATTGCAAAGTCTCTTGTGCCATGTAAGGTAACATAACCCCAGGGGTAAGACCTGAGGGTAGAGAACACGAAGGCCAGAATTCTGTTGACAACACTGTGATGGTGAATTTTATGTCAACTTGACTGGGCCACAGGGTTCCCAGACATTTCATCAAACATTGTTTCTGGGTATGTCTGTTAGGATGTTTCTGGATGAGGTTAATATATGAATCAGTAGACTAAGTAAAGCAGATTGCCCTCCCCACAATGGGTGGGCATCATTCAATCAGTTAAAGACCTGAATAGAAAACAAAGATTTGAGTAAGAGGAAATTCCTCCTGTCTGACTGCTTTTGAGCTGGGACATTCTTTTTTTCCTATCTTTAGACTTGAACTGAAACTTTGGTTCTTCTTGGATCTCAAGCCTGCTGGCGTTTGGACCGGAACTACACTATTGGCTCTCCTGGGTCTCCAGCTTGCCGACTGAGGATCTGGGGACTTCTAAGCCTCCTTTAATGTGTGAGCCAATGCCTTATTTTATCTATCTACCTATCTATCCATCTATCTCTATTGGCTCTGTTTCTTTGGAGAACCCTGACTAATACAAACATGCAAAAACTAAAGTCCAAAGTTACCCTTCTACTTTCTTTGGTCCCTAGAGTCATCAAGCTAACTGCAGTTTTGACCCATTTTTCCTATGGGCCAAATGGTAAAAGCCACCATGAGTTTAAAGTCACCTCTTCCATCTGGAATAAAAATTTTCACTTAGATGCTCTATTTTATACTGATGTGTTCGCATGGTATGAGGGAAGATATGGAGGGAAGTTGTGTGATTCTGGTAAGCTGACTGCCCACCAAGTTCCAGGTCCTTATCTGTAAATAGAAAATTCTTTATCTATTTTTTGGGGTAAGGCTGAAACGAAGTGATGTGTATTAAAATCAAAGCTCCAGATCCTGCATATTATCCTTATAGCAAAGCTGGGCACTTACTGGTAAGTAGGAAGTGAGGCAGAGGCTACCTGAAAGGCCAAAACACATCTACCAATAGTTCTGGTTAGATTCATGGGCAGAAAACGTGTCTATCATTTTTCATTTGAATTTATTCTATCTACCTTCAGGATCCTCGATGGTCAATTTCCTACCAAGGACCTGGCCAAAAGGTTGGCCTTCATGAGAAGAGGTGAGGAGATCCTCCAAAACCAATGAAAATGTAAAATTCTTGGTTAAGATTTATATAACATTTATATTTGTTCAGCAAAGTTTTTATGTTTTGAGTTTTGGCTCTGTGAAGGAAGCTTGCTAAACCCAGAGGGGTGGATGTGCAGGGACTGAGAGTCAGGAAGTATCAATGATGTGGTCCCTATGCCCAGGCTACTCACAAGCTCCCCTCCCTGCACTGCTGGTCCTGACATTCCCAAGGTCAGAAGTCTACCTGACACTTGGAACCCCTCACTATGTTCACCGTCTTGCTCTCAGACCATCTTATGTTCAACCTGGGTCTCTAACTGCCACTCTGTGGAGGGGGGCATAACTACTCGGGTATCTCATGATGATCCAGCAGTTCAGTACCAAGATCTGCCTTTCCAAAGTGCCTACCATCTCCTGTACGCCAGGCTCATAGGACATCCTGCTTGTAACAGATTCTCTAGTGCTGCATCATCTTGGTGGTTGACGTGCCCCTTAGCATCTTGAAGCCTCTGAGAACTTGGGCAGTAAAGAAACCAATTTGACTTCGTTTCCTTCATTTACTTAACCAAGAAATCCTTTGAGTGATGCCTTACCCTCCAACTAATTCTCAAACCCATAACAAAATCTTGGAAGATGCTGGTTTCTCTTGCATTTTAACCTTTTAAAAGTTAAATAAATCCCTTAAACTTTGGGTACTGTGTGGGGACCAGTCACTGGCTAATCCTAAATCTATTCCAAATCTATTCCCAATTCCCTTCTCTCTAGCCTGCCATACATGCATGAGCGCGTGCACACACACGTATACATGTACGCACGCGTATATATATATAAATACTGGTTTGTAAGTGGTTCTTCCTGCAACTAGGGGTAATCATACAACACAGTTGTGCTCAGGGCATTGGTTAACGAAACACCACTGAGGGCTTATGGTAAAGACTTTGCATTCCTAATGAAAAGCGAAGACACTGTCTCCTGTCCCCTCTTTCTTCTTCCTGGAACATAGACATAGCTGTGGCGTTTAGCACTGGGACGAGTCTTGCAGCCACAAGAGAAAGGCCAAAGACTCACCGAGACACTGACTGTCAGATCACTGAAGCACAAGCAGCAGCCACCCACCTCTCAGCTTCAGGAAACAGGAGAAAAATCAACCTGAGATGTTTAAGCCACTTTAATTGCTATTTTGTTACCTGCAGCAGAAACTGCTCCTGATTGATATTTTACTAGATGAATTTAATGGCTAGATCCCTGGTTATGGTTTTTCTAACTCTAGAACTGTTTCTTCTGGTGGTGTTTGCCCTTCTGTAATGTAGCCTGACCTTACCCTTTGAGTTACAATTAGGACCAGACACGGCTGGATTGTCTCAGGCTATTAGGAAAAATCCGTGTAGACAGTCACAACCTAGAGCAGCTTCTTAGCCTGAAAAACTCTCAGCCGAAACTGCACTATGGTTTTTGTTGCTTGCCTGTTGCATCTCCCGTAAGCAATAAAATAAACATTTCTTATTTAGATGCACAGCCTTGGCTGGGGAACAGCACTGAATGCTTACATCAGAGACCACTGAATAAGGGTAAGTAAGTCTTACTGTGGAGGACAAGCAGGCATACTAAGAAGTAATTATCCCACACTGAGACAGAGGAAATGTAGTCTCCTTGAAGGAAGATGGGATTAGAGGTCAGACACAACCGGACTCAGTTTCTCCTCTGATTATCTGTGCCAACATCTCTGAGCTTATGTTTCCTCATCTGAAACATGGAGATAATAACACTCAGCATCACTGGGAGGATGAAATGGAATGATGAGTGTGAAAGTACCTGTCCTGATGTCTCTCCCCTATGAGGCAAGCCGTGATGGCTTGGTGAAGGAGCAGAGATGTCTGTTTGATGTGGCACCTAGTTGCCAAGGGCAAAGGGACGGGGTAAAAGATGGAGGATGCCCGAATGTCTTTCATTTACACACCTTGCTGAAATATGTCAGGAAAGACTGTAGTGCGGTTGTTTTCAAAAGCTTTCTTTCGCTAAATCTCATACACCTGACAATGACAATGCCATAACAGAAATGTACCCAGGTTGGCAAAAGTAAAGGTCTTAGATTACCTCACGAATATATGGGTATTGGTGGAAATTTATGAAGGGGTATCGAACTTGAACGATTGTATTGTTCCAAAAACTCGACATTTTAGTGGAAACTGGATTTTTTTAAAAAGAATTTTTCAGATACCTGGTAAGCAATCTCCTTAGAAAACACTTATGAGTAGTTCTTTTACTTAATTGATTGGAATCTTTACTGATGGGAATTCCTTAGGGTGAGGGAAACACAAAAGCAGATGACAAATTAGATGTGCTATAAAACAAACAACCCCAAACAGAGAGGGACCATTTCTTGAGGGGGCACTATATATTGGGGCTGGCAAGAACTTTATATATATATAATCTCATTTATATAGATAATATATATATTATAATATATATATAATATATATTATAATATATATATAAAATCTCATTTAATTCTTATAACAAAACTGCAAAATAAGTAGAGCACAGGTATACCTTATGTAAGGGACACACTCTCGAATATCTCAAATAATTGAAAATGCACATAATTCAAGACTAATCTTTACAAAGAATGGTACATATTCATTTTTATAAGCTAAAACAGCATCAACTATGGCAAGAGCAGATTTATTTAAAAATGAACCCTGTCTTTAGCAATGAAAAGGAATGAAGTACTGGTACCAGGTACATACATACGACACAGATGAACCTTGAAAACATTATGCTGCATGAAAGCAGCCAGTCACAACCCCCCACATAGTGTGTGATTCCATTTAAATGAAATGTCCAGAACAGACAAATCTATAGAGGCAGAAAGTAGATTTGTGGTTTCGTAGGGTTGGTGAATTTGGGGGGGAAATGGGAAATGACTTCTAATGAATACAGGGTTTCCTTTAGGGATGGTGGAATTGTTCTAAAATTGACTGTGGTGGTAATTGCACAGTTCTGTGACTATACTAAAAGCCATTGAATATTACACTTTAAACGGGTGAATCAGTGAATCGTACGGGATGTGAACTTATTTCATTGAGGTTTATACTAAACCCTGCCAGCCATTTTGAAAAGTATTTAATTCCTGGCAAATGCTACAAATTTGGGAGATCACATTGTTTCTAAATTTGTGCACAAATGAGATTTTGTTAATATTTCCATATTGCAGCATTTCAATTTGCCTAATTCAAACTCATACAAAATGCTGCCACAGCGGATGATTGTCATTTGAAAACGAGGAACTAAAGGCTCAAATTCACACAGCTGATAAGAGAAGGAGCCAGGATTGGAATTCGGCTTTGGTGGTTGGCAGAGTTCCTCCCTCCTCTGCAAGATGCGAGGTGACAGCACTACGACCCTCTTGAATCTATTGTCATTTAAAAAAAAAATCAGTCAGTAGCTACTAATATATCTCCAGCACGTGTAGTATTTCGTTAGGCAATGTGCTCAACGCTTGACATCCACTTTCTCATTGAACCTCCCAGCTTCCCTTTGGAGGCATTATTGTTATCCTCATTTTGCAGGGGAGTTACCCAAAGCTCAGAAGGTAAGACAACAGGTTCAAGGTCTCGCAATTAGTAGCGGAAACGTAACTGAAAACCAAGTCTTTTGGACACAGGAGCCAGTGGTCTCAGCCCTCATGCTGTGCTCTTGTCAGAACATATTGATCTTCCTGATGACTGACGGGCACATCCTTACGATGCATTTCCATGGGCAAGGAAAAAAATTAATATTCTCTGAAAACCTTCTAGGGCCGTCTTAACATTCCCTGTACCTTTCCCCTCCTTCACTAGTCCTTGGGATTGGACAAGAGGTCAGCACATTGACGTAAATGGCACCCACATGATGACGTGCATTACTGGAGTATTTTCAGATAATCACTACTGGACTAGGATCTGAAATTACTGAGATGGGAGGGAATCAAACCCTCTATGCCTAGAAAGTTGCCATCACAAGGCATTAAGTATGTTTTTAATCTAATAAAAAGATCTAACAACAAACAGACTTCAGGATGCTTTCTGGAAAGAACTCTAAGATAACGGAGGAGACAGACCATTTTTGTTCCAGTAAAGGCTCAATTTTCTGATTACCATACAAAAACTGGTGGCGTGAAATGCATACAGAGGCGTAAGTGGCTCTGAATGTCCTGAGCAGCATAGCACAGCAGTTAAGCATGGCTTGAAGTCAAATGGTCTGGGTTATAATTCTTACCGGTTGAGTGACACTGCATATGTCAGCTGTTATTAGATTTGGCAACAAATACAGAGAACCCAATGTAACAGTGAGTTAAATAAGACAGAAGTCCGTTATTGTCTTATGTAAAATAATTCTGGAGACGCAGTCCAGGGCTAAAATGATATTCCACAAGCAACAGAGTCCAATCTCTATCTTTGTACACCTCCCTAGGACATGGTTTCCATTCTCAAGGCCACCTTACAAAGCACAGTGGCTGCACGAGTTCTAGCCATCATATCCTCATTCCAGGCAGCAATAAGAAATAGGTGGTTGGAGGAGGACAAAAGGGCACTCTCCCCAGCTGACCTGGCTCCCAACTCATCCCAGAAATCCAACACAACACTCTGTTTACAGCTCACTGGCTGGTATTTGTCACATGGCCACATCTAGCTGCAAGGGAGGCTGGACAACAGAGTTTTTATATGGACACACTGCCACTGTAGTGGGGTACGTTGGGGTCTGTTACTAAAAGAGACCAGAACGGATGCTGAGGGAAGAGGTCTCTGCTCTCCTGGAAAGACTGGTTTCTAACTTTAAGGTTCAGTGTCCTCTTTGGAGACATGGAGATGCTCACTGCATCTCCCTCTTAGGACTCCTGGGGTGAGGCAGTGAGGTGCTGCAGAGGAACCCCTTACCACAGGGAGCACAGGGCCCGGCACCCGCTCCTGCTCACAGGCGCTCACCAGTAACTTGAGCTACATGCTAACTGGGCATCCTCAGAGGAGGAGGCTCTGGCCATCACTCACCCCCGAGCTCACCACAAACTGGTGCCGACCAGGGCCGACACTTTGTAGCATCTCCCCTCCAGACTTCAGATTTGGGCCTCATAACCAATACTCTTCATTTTCTCCATCCAGGGAAGGGTTTCTTAACCTTGGCACTACTGATATTTTTGAGCCAAGTAACCTTGGGCTGTGGGGACCGTCCTGTGTATTGTAGAGTGTTTAGCAGCAACCCTGGCCTCTACCCACTAGGTGCCAGTTGCACTCTCCCCTCCCCCAGTGTGACACCCGGCATGCCTGGGGAGCAGGGCAAATCATCCTCAGCTGAACCATTACTCTTTCTGTGATGTCTGCATTCACAGAACATGTTTCTTTGACAGCAGGAGCATGGGTCTCTCGGGTTATGTCTTAGTGGCATGGGTCAACATTTCATGTTAAACCATGTCAAACCTACTTTTCCAAACTAGCAGAAATCCACCCAGCCATTTTCAAACGATGTGTTACATGCAGAAAACCAGATTAACTTAATTCTGCATGTCTAGGTTACTATTCAAGTCATCACCTGTAACCCTGGCTTATGGCTTCGGTGTGAGCCAACGAGCATGGAACCTGCCCAGCAAGACAGAGGGTGAAGTTGCAGAATTGAGAATAGAAGCAGAGGAACAGACAGCAAGCCCCTCACTGCGTCTGATTTTGATGGCCAAGGGAAGAGAACCGTGAGGTCCTCCCTCATTCTGAAAAGTGACCTTTCCTGAAGATACAGAGGCCAACTGCAGAAACATGAGCCCTGACCTGCCCTCCCCATGACTCGGGTGTCCCTGTTAGCAGCCCACTATAAACCAGGAACATCGCAGAAAAAAACTGTGGCACACTAAACAGAAGTGAAAAAAACAAAAAAAAGAACAAGAAGAAAACACTGAAATTCCCCAAACCAAACTTTAAAGAAATCTTTGAAAATAGCCAGGCTTCTGAATAATGAAATAGCTTTGGGTACTATGATTGATTTTTTAAAATGTAGCCATAATTAAAGCAAGAAAGCTGTAAGTCTATTAAATTTTTTTCTTTGATACTGGAAAACTCAATTCATGACCTAGATTTTATAAGAACATATACTTAAAAGGGATTTTATATGCCCTCTTCCCATTGAACTCAGAATATTGAATCTCTTCCATTTACTTAAGAAGGGAGGTGGTTCTATACATAAATTACTCGGGGCTTTTTTAGTCTACTGTTCATATATTAAGGTGAAGTGATTCAAAGGTATTTGTATAGATGGATGGAAGCAGCCTCCCTAGACTCTGCCCTCAGAAGCGACAGGATTCTTAGTGCAACGGTGCTGCAGTAAAAGCTGGTTTATCAAGCTTTCTGCTGATTATAAATCTTTTCTAACTGACATATGCAGACTGTCTTGATTGATGGCCAGCATGCCTTATGAATCTTGGAGAAGAGTTCTTCTTGAGCGTCTCCTGGACTAACGCTAGTGGGAGGATCTGGCTGTATTTGAGAAGGCAAATATGACACACACACGTACATGCATGCCTACACAGGTGTGTATACACGTGCACGCACACAAATACATACACACTCACACATATGCATACAAGGAAATGCTCCCTAGGGTGGCAGATTTGGATTGATCTTAGCATTTTTGTGGGTGAAGTGGTAAAAGGACAGTGGGTGCCGTAGTTGAGAGGAAATGAAAGGGCACGGGAGTTAGGCTGAATTTGAATCCCAGCTTTATCGCCCACCAACTGTGTGACTTTGGGGAAGTAACCTAACCTCCCTGAGCTTCTGTTTCCTCGACTGTAAAAGCATTGTAAGGATTGCATTAAGATAAAGGCACAGAACCTAGACCAGCGTCCAGTACTAGAAACATTATGCAGGTGGTTATCCTGGCTTCTTTCCTGGGGGCCGGCGCCGCCTCCCTGCCCTGGTCCTAGTGAGATGCTCCCGCGGCCCCTGCCTTCCCCAAGCAGCACTGTCGCGGGCTCAGGATGTGCTTTTCACCCGCCTTCCTCACTGCTCTGCAAACTCCTCCGAGTCAGGGTCCGTGTCTGTTTTATGCACCCCTCCCTGACCCCATCCTTACTGAGCATCAGCGTATCTGGTACCGAACTCGCACCCTAGAGATATTTGTTAGAAGAGGAATAAATTGTCAATAAAGACAACATTTGTTTAAAAATCAAATAAAAAGGGAAGTTTAGTGTTATTCATACTTTCTGCCATTTGAGGCTACTTGTTCATTGAACAGAATTTATTGAGGGGCTACCATGTGCCTGGAACTTTGCTAAATGCTGACAATTGAGGATGAAAAGACAGTCTGGTCCCCTGGCCTTAAGCTTATGCCGTAGAAAGAAAACCAAAGGTAAAATCCAGTTCATACTTGAGGAAAATTTAGAAACCTATTAAGGTTTACAGTATTACCATAATTCCAAATAGATGGCGTTGGTTACAATAATCCGGCACCCTAAAATGAGTCAATATTCAGTACTCCCCCATTCATCATGGGCTCATCGCAAAAATCTTACGTGACCTCTTCTAGTCACCTCCGTTGTTCCCACCCCGGCCCAGGCCACAGTCCTCTCGTGCCTGGAGTGCTGACATGTCCTGGTTGCCCTACTTCTGTTCTCCACTGAGTAGCGCAAGTCATATTTTAACAGTAAAATCAGACTTTACCACTCTCCTGCTTAAAACCACCCAAGGGATTCCTACTAAATCCAAAATGTAATCAAAACTTACAGAGGTCTAACTCAGGGGTCTGTAAACTTTTTCTATAAAGGGCTAGGTAAAGAATATATATATATATTTAATATTTTAAATATTTAACATATATTAAAAATATATATTCAGATAGTTTATATATATATTTAGGTATTTATATATAAATATATATTTTATAAATTTTAAATACATATATATTTAGGTAGTATATATTTTTGGCTTTGTGGGACATTCAGTCTCCGTCCCAACTACCCAACTCCAAGAGCATCATGTGAAAACAGCCACAGTCAATGCTTAGATGAATGGGCATGGCTGTAATCCAATAAAACTTTATTACCTTTATTAAAAAGAAACAGGCAGCAGGACAGATTAGGCCCATGGCCCACTGTTTGCTGACTTCTGCTGGCCTATCCCCTGGAACTCACCAGGTGCCCTTCTTCTCGCTGACATTCTCCCACCACAATGGCCACCTCTCTGTCCCACCATCTTCATTCCTGCCTCAGACCTTCACACTTTCTGATCCCTCTGCCTGGAATGTCCTTGCTTGGCCCCTTGACACTGTGGCTCCTGCATTCTCACTGGTCTCAGCTTAAATGTCACCTCTTTAGAGAGATCTTCCTTGACCTCATTGTCATTCTATCACATCACCTTGTTCTATTTTATCCAAAGGTCTTAAATTACCTTGTTTATTCCATTCATTGTTAATTATCTTTCTCTTCCCACTACAGTGCAAATGCCTTAAGCGTGGAGAGCTAACTGGTCTTGGCCACTGCTGCATCTCCAGCACCTAGAACACTATCTGGCTCATAGACCCTGCCCAATAAATTTTCTTTAAGCGATTTTGCTGAATGAAGTGTCATCAGGAATTGATTTGAAATAAGGGCTTCCCTAAAGTTATAATTGCTTAATGCCATTGTGGACCTGCCGCTCTGTTGTATTCATCTATAACACTAAGAATTCCTGGGCCGTTCAGAGTGGATCCTCAGGCGTCAGGGATGATTTCAGTGGCACTGCAGTCCACCGTGCTTGGTGCCGTAACAACTCAAGGACGTTTTCATTTTTATTTTGTAGCTGCTCAACTGTCACCTCATTTCCATTTTGACTGGAAATCCCCAGCAGATTTATTCTTTCAAAATGTTGTAGAATGATCACTAAGCTTCTGAGGCTACCAATGCCTCTTTACCTTCCCTTCACTTTAAACTATTATGTTATTTTAATTAAGTTAATTAATAAATTTTTATTTTATTTTTCCATAGTTGATGTCATAAATCCTTCTCTCTCCCAAATGGGGAGGGATGGAAGGATGACTCCCAGCCTGAGACTAAAATATATCCAGCAAATTAGTGGGTCAGGGCTACCAAGTATTTATTTTTAGAAGGAAGTAACCTCCATGAGCACAGAAGCCATATCTCTCCAGGTCACTGGGTTATCCTCAGTGCCTCAAAGATCTGACATGAATGAGTATAAGGGTGGGTGATGGGCAGAGGGGAGACAGACACATAAGGAACAAAGATGTCATGGTTAGAGAGAAGAGTGATTCAAAAACAATGTGGTGTTTGTTTCCTGAAATGGTCTCTAGTCCCACTGACTCATATATGAATTTAGGTGGAGAGAGGGCTACGAACGAAAATGAGAAGAGCTGTTTTCAAAGTTCCCCACATTTAAGATGCAACACACAGTTTTACTGGTTGGGTATCCTCTGAACAGAATATAGGGCTCTAGACATCCTCCCCTGTCTCACCAAGCCCTGTGGTACCTCCAAGGCACCCGTGGACCAGCAGCAACATACACAATAGCGTCCATCAGAGAGGGGCTGGGGTATAAAGGAGGGAAAACAACAGTGGCTACGACAAGGTTGTTGACAGGCTTGGTTTAGAGCCCCTGTAAGACATCACTTGGGGACCCCAGACATGGTTAGAAGCAACTGGGTGGACATTCAGTTTCTTGAATACGTAGCAAAGTCCAGATAACTCAACACTTTTGATACTCTTTATTTTCTGGAATCTTCCTTTTGGGAAGATGTCTCTGATTAGCTTATGCAACTCCTTCATCAATTTTGTTTTATGGTCAACTGCACTGGAGTGATTTGCATCATAATTCAATCTGAATGACACTGCAGCCTGTTAATGACATCTGTTCCTAGGCAACTTCCCTCAGCTAAGACTCCAATGATGACTCCAGGAGAGGGGTCAGAATCAACAATTTCAGTCCTCTTCCTCGGCCACGTAATCTGGGGAGAAGTTTAGAGCAAGGCCGTTCACAGCCTACAGACACAGTTAGTGAAGTGACCACAAGCCTTAGAGAGATATTGGGAATAATCCAGAAATATAAATAAATGTCCATCAGTATGCTCATATGTGAACGGAAAGACTATTGTATCTTCATGCATGAGTTTAGCCAAGATACAAATATAATCCTCTGATTAGAAGTGTCACCCCAATATACATCAAAATGTAATAAGCATATCCTTTATCCTATCAATTCCACTTGCATGTATTTACCCTAAAGAAATTGTCACACAACTAGAAAGAGACGTGTTCTCCCCTGTAGAATTGATTGTAAGGAGGGAAAAGTGAAAACAACTTAAGTCAACAGGGGATTGGCTGACTAGATGATGGTAGATCCCGACGCTAGCTGTTTAAAACAATGATGTCTCTTGATAGTTACTGATTTACAAAAATGTCCATAGGACACTGCAGGGTGAAGAAAGTGAGCTAGAGAAGAGCACGCAGAGCTCCATCTCTGTGAAATTGTGTGTGTGTGTGCATCCCTGTGTGTGGAGGTGCCCAGGGAGAGCCCTAGAACCATGCTCCCTGAGGTGGCAACTGTGGTCTCCCCCAGATGGTGAGACTGGAGGGTAATTTTACTTTAAAAAAGCTGGGGAAGAAAGTGGAATCACTTTATTTTTAAAAGAAATTTATCTACTTAAGAAAAAAATAGCCCCGTGCCCACTATTCCAGAAGCTCACAGGACTGGCTGGAATAGCTGAGAATGGAAGAACCTTTGATGTGAAAGTCTAAACACCAGCAGAGGAGAAGTGGAGAGCTGGTGGACCAAAAGGCCACATGCAATTACTGCAACAAGTAAACAGGTGACCAGAAAAGGGACTTTACCACCAGGTCATACCAACAAACTGAGAATTCACGCTGAGCTAGGTCCCAAATACCAACTCTCAAATATCAAAACCATCTTTATTTGGCTCAAGCTGTTTTAGAAAATACCAACTGCCGAGCAAAGCTGACCTCCTGGGACAGCCATTTGTCCCAAAGACCACTTGATCGGCTGCTTCCCTCATGTCTGCCATGGTAGGACTTGTTTAAAAATTAAAGTAACTGAGACTTGAAGAACAGAAACTCAGGTGGATCCCAGAGATAAAATAAAAGACAAAGCCCCCTGCTCTCCTCGTATCACCTCTTCAGGGAGGCTGGCTTCCCTCCCTCCTAGGATGAGGGGTCCCTATGGCTACATTGCCTTGCCCCCCAATTTCAATTGTGATTCATGTGTTGCTTGTCTCCCTGCTTGGCTCTGCAGACCAGGGGGGAATGCGCAGCATCTGGCAGGTCCGCAGCTGGACCCTCAGAGCTTAGGATACTGCTGGCACAGAGTAGATGCTCAGTAAAAATACTGGATGGAAAAAAAATAAAGGGAGCAAGAGAGGGTACGGGTCCTCAGGCTCTCAGAAGTTAGACGATGAGGCTTTAGCTGCTAATCTCTGCCTCTGTTCAATAGCCTCAAGAAGAGTCAGCACACAACTAAGCAACGGGTATCTCTCAGGACTCAGAACACACACCTCTAGGTCCTGTGGTCCTGTCTTCTCTCTAAAGAGAAAGGTCAATGTTACATTCACCTTTCTCAGTTACATAGTTTGAGGACTATGATATTTTCCCCATTACCTCCCTCCCCTGATGTATCTCAAGCTGCCCCACTTGTCTCGGTGGCGGGCTCCCTTCTCCCAGCTGCCCCTGCTGACAGGCAGGGTGGCCAACAGCATGGAAGCAAAAGCCAGTTCCTGTATCTTGTTGGAAGATTTCCCCTGAGCTTCTGGAACCCAGCTTGCTGAAACCCTGCTTGTGGTCCCAGCTGACCGAAAGGGCCTGGGAATTAATTAAAGTCCCTCTGGGGAGAGCTCTTAATGGATGTCTGCCAGGCTTGCGGGATGGATAGCCCAGCTCCCTGGATCCTGAGCTGGGGTAACTCCAATGTGTGTGTTTTACGTCATTTCCCAGAGCCCTCCCTCCCTAAGGGATCAAGCTCAGAACTGCCTGCTCTGGCAGCTGGCTTAACGCGGCACCTGAAATTGGCTGGCTTCCTTTTCCTGCAGCTCTCCCCACTCACGATCCCGTACCTGGCAGGTAAACCACCCGCCCTCAGTCCTCATCTTAGGGTCTGTTTCTGGAAGCCCTGCACACCATTCCTCATGGATAGCCCTTCTCAATGGTGCCCAGAGGACCACCAGTGGCAAAAAACACTGGGGAGCTGGTGCCAGCAGGCACTGCGGGGCCCTGGTGTGTGCGTCCTCCAGGAACGTCAAGGGTCCCAGCCTCTACCTACCCCCTACTTGTGAGGTCTTGGCACGCACTGGGCATTCAGAAAACGTCACACTCACACGGAGCTCTGGTTTTCTTTGAGGAGCAGCCAGGGCCTGGGCGCGGGTCCCATAAATCAATGCCTTGCAACTCCACAAAAGGAACAGTCCATAATCTGCAAAGTTCAAAAACTATTATTTTCTGTTGATCTTTCTTCATCTAGTAATGATTCCCCAAAACGATAGCCTGCAGTTTAGTGCTGAGCAGCTAGAAATGGCCTCCTGTCTGCACATACAGATAAATATGGGTGACCTTCCTCCATGATGGACTGGTGCTGACGGCATCTGGGTACACTGCAACATGAAAACGATGTTTGGTTGGTTGGGAGATGGATGTTCCTTCACACAAACTGCATGTCTTTTTGCCTTGCCTTCCCTAAAGGATAGGCTGCCAGAATAATAAGAATAATTGGAGCATTAACAATACACTGGCATTTCTTAAACACTTATTATATTCCAAGCATTAAGCATTAAGAAGCACATTGCCTAATTTACTCATTGCATAAAGTTTTCTAGGGTAGGCACTATTCTACACCCACCCCATCTACAGACAAGGTGACTGAGGCTTCTAGCAGGTTCAGTAACCTGCCCACAGTCTCACCTTGTTAAGGAGCCAGGCAGAGCATCAAACCCAGCTCTAGGCCACAGTGCTATGTTTAGGACCAGCTACATAATTTTTGGGGTTCAGTGCAAAATGAAAATGCAGGGCCCCTTGTTGAACAATTATTAAGAATTTTAAGATGGCGACAACAGAGCATTAAACCAAGCGTGGAGCCCTTCAGAGCCTGGGGCTCTGTGGGGCTGGGCAGGTCCCACCCCACGAAGCTGGCTCTGGTTATGCGGATGCAGAAGAAAGTGATGTGAGTGATGAAAAGGGCTCCCATGTTTAACATCGTTTAACCCTAGAGATGGAACAACAGCTCACATTAAATGAAAAATGACTCAAGGAGCCTGGCTCTTTGGTCAGAAGAGCTGGTTATTTTATCTCAGGAGCTAAATCAAAGAGTCTGGGCCTGCAAAGAGTCTGTGTGAGAGAAGGTGCCCAAGAAAGAGCCTGTGCCTTGAGGCCAGACGCGGACCCTGATTCTAGCTCATCCACCAGCTAAGGGACTTTGGGCAAGTTCCCGGACCCCTTTGAGGTTCAGTCTTCTCATCTGTATGATGGGAAGAGTGGTGCCCAGCCCTCAGGGCAGAGTGGAGGAAATGATACAGTGATAGAAAGTCGTCGGCACACAAGTGCCCATCTAAATGCCGGGATCATTCAATGGCTATTTTCACCGTGAAGTTTGTGGGTCAGTTGAAAGAGCACATGATTTGAAGGTTGATGCTGCAGGTTGAGTCCTGAACACTGTCCCCCATCAGCCATTTGTGTGAACTGGGCAAAGTCAATGAACTCTTTCTGGGGTCAGCATCCCCCTCTGTGAAATGGATGTGATACAAGGTCCACAACACGTAGGATTCCATAAGCCACAAACGAGAAGGACATTGTGGAAACAGAAGAGGCGATCATTTCTCTAGCCTGTCAGGGCTTGTTGTTATGACTTACAAGTGGCTTAGGTTGGGAGGGGACTGGAAAATGGGTCTCACCTTCTTTCCCAGCTCCCCACTGTCCTTGCAGACGCTTCGGGGGCCATCTGCCTGAGCTCTCCCACAGGGTGCTAAGTAAGCTAAGTGTTTTTTCCTCTGAAACTTTTCCACAACATTTCCATATTTTTGACCTCAAATTTGACTGACTCCATGTCAATTTCTGCTTTATAGTCCAACCCAGAGGGTACTGAGAAAGAAAACAACGATTCAGGCCAAATTCTGCATAGCTGGAAGAAACTACTCCATACAGATATCCAAGTCTTTATGTATTTTTATAGGATAATACCAATCATAAATAGAAGTTTGAGGTGATTTATGTTTTGCTGGGTATGTGTCCACCCTAACTGAACTGCTTTGTGCTTTAACAAATTCAACAAGCATAAAAGATTCCCTTTTCCTTTGAAAATACGACATGTATATAAAGCAATAAAATTTGAAATTTCTTTCTCAAGCTTTAAAGAAGGGCACAGTGGGAGAAAAACTGGACATTGTCTAATCATATACACACATAATATACAAAGACATATACATGCTCACAGCCGACTCGGATGTAACCACTGTCATTTACATTTAGAACAGTCTTCCTGCCCATCTCGAGTTCCAGTCACTCACATTCAGGGCCCGGGTACCACACATGGAAACTGGGAATCATTTTTCTGCTCTGCTCAAACTCCAGTCTCTTTAACAGCTTTCCCTATCAGTTTTCCTAACCTGTTCTGCACATCAGCTTGTTTAAGAAGATTTCCGTAAGCATCCAACCCAAATTCTAGGCTGTGTCTCACCAGAAGCCATCTCTGCATCAAAAGCAGCCCACTGAGCAGTGCCACGGGGAAGGTCTGCCCTGAAGTGACCTGACCCACCTTCACCTGCCCGCTCTCCATCTCTCCAGGACGTTGCCCATAGGCCCTCTCCTTTTTACAGAATGCATTCAAATCCCAGAAGGGAGAGGGTGCTTCTGCCCCTGGGGATCTATCTGATGAGGTGCACAGAGGCCCAGCTCCTCAAAGCTGAAGGGAGCTTTTAGGCACCTTGCATACAATTATTCACCTGGTAGTCTAGGCAGGTTGCCATGACAATGCTTCCAGAGCCTCCCGTATCTACATGTTATTGATACATCCCGTCCATTCAGTAAAGGGGGAAAAAGAACCAGCTAAAGCAGCCCCTGAGCTTCCATCTCCCATCGGCCTGAGGAGTGACTCCTTTGCTTACAGCAGGTGTTTGGCGTAATCCAGACACAGCAACACTGACACTCTTCATGTGGCATGTTTTCACTCAAATGTATTTGAAAGCTAAAAATCAAAGTCCAGCCTTAAAATAGGGATTTTTCTACTTTGCTCTTCACTTTCTCAGGCATTATACTCAGGAGTGACTTCTGCTGCTGGTCATGGAATGCTTTAATTAGTAGCTATGGGCCAGAAAAGGGAGCTCTCAATTCTAAAACCTTCTGTGATAGAAAGGTTAAACATGGGGAAAAGATACCAGGAGTTCCATAGTAACCTTGAGTGATTTCTGTAACACTAGGTACATGTATTGCCAGAGAGAGAAATAAAATGCTTGCTTTTGGCCCTTTGACCAGAGAGAAAAGTTTTCTCCATCCATGTCTTCTACGGAAAGGGAAAAAAAAGTCCTACCCATTTTCCCCAAATGGTTCTTATTAAAAGGCACTTATGAAGAGAAATAACTGAGGAGCTTGCAGTGGGGACCTTAATTTTCTGCAAAGTCCCACTATACCACAAGCTCAGCCTTGGGCCCTCACAAGGGTGAGCTAGATATTTACATGGTGTCCGACATCAGCCATACATGGGAGACTGAGATGTCGGTCCTCCTTGAAGGATCACCTTTGGGCACAAGGGAAGACATGTTCCTAGTGTGCAACACGCCAGTCATGTTCTGAGTCGCAGCTTTCCAGCTCTTGCTGCTATCCAGGGAAATAATATGTCAGTGTTGATGCATGACAACAATAAGTCAGAGCGGCAATGAAACAGTCTCCGGAATCCCCAAAGATCACAGGATGCCACTTCCCAAGCCATTATGCGAACGGTGAGCCAACGTAACATACCTGTAGGTGATCCCTCCATGACGTGGCCAATGTAAGGGCCTTCCCGAAAGATCGGTCTGTTGTCATTCTGATCAATCACGATGACTTCCAGAGGGACCGGCCCCTCGAGAGTTCTACCGTTGACATCAATGGTCTCCACGAGTAGCTATTGGAGGAAAGAAATTGGGGGAGAAAGAAGGCATTCATTCATTATGAAAATTGAAGTCGGGTTCTCTGGAGAAAGAAAGTAGGTTATATCAGCAATTTTATGAGCCCTTGGCAATATTCAAACTTTGGTCTCAATGGATAGTCACCAGGACTAGAATAGAAACTAAACATTACAGAATAAAAGACAAAGATCAGTTCATGTTAAGTCCCACTTGGGAAATTTACAATTAATTCATTGAATCTGCAAAGGAAGTCCAAAAAAAAAAAAAAAAAAAAAAGGAAACACTAAACACCAGCAATCAGTCACAGCTGAGAAAATATGCTTACATTGTTTCTGTTTTTCCAACATCATTATGCTTAAAAGGAATGTTATGCTAATAAAAAGAACTGACTAAGCAGTTATGAACAGAGTATATTAAGAAATAACCGAAAGTGTTTATGGTAATATTTGGGAGAAATTCAGGGCAGTAAGTATTTATAGAGAACCTTCCTGAGGCAAGGAAGGTGCTTGCTGGGGTCCTGAATGAGACCGTGGGACTCCTGCCCACCAGGCCTTTATAATCTAGCAGGGATTTCACAATTCCATACAGAACTACCTTCAGATCTCAAGGCTGAAGAAAATAGCATAGAAAAACCAGTTTTACTGTTGCATGGTAACAAGGAATTATGTCGTGGCTTTTCTAGTGAACCATGCAGACTTTATGCTCTCATTTCTGTGCCTGATACTTCCTTGATTTAACTCAGTGGCCACAGTGACACTTCTTGGATATCAGTGGTGGTCCCTGCATTGGGACCCTGTTGAGTATTTCTGTCAGAAAAGGTCTCTGTAGCTGGAATCCTTGGGAAATGGTCTCTGCAATTGGAATCCCAGCACACCTTCTCACTAGTCATGTGACCTCAACTCATACTCTTAATCTCTCAGTTTTATCATCTGTAAAATGGGATCATAAAACACTCATTATTAGGGATAATGGTAACCAACATTATCCAGGGCTTACCGAGGCTCTCTACTATATTAACTCACCTGATATTCACAGTGACCCTATGAACCATTTCTGAGGAGGGAATGAAGCCAATTAGAGGTTAGGTGGTGGAGTCTGGATTTGGCCCTGTGAAGTCAGTCCCCAGAGTTTACATTTTAAACTGCTATAAACAATGCTTCTAGATCACTTTATATAATGCCTGTTACGTAACTCATCTCAAGAATATTAGCTGCTGCTACTGTTGCTACTGTTATCATCAATACTGTTGTCAAAACTAGCCCTAATTAGGAAAAGAAAAGAGAAACACGTTTGTTATACCCCACCTGAATGTGTTATAGACTGGTTTCACCCTTTGGAAAGTCGCATGGCAAAATTCACCACATCTATGAAGGACACATACTTTGTTCCATTTGGATACCACTCTGGGTTCTATTTGAGACAGGTTGCACTACATACATGGAAATACTTTCTGCAGTGTTATTTCTAATAATGAAATTACACTGGCATCCACTAAATGTCCAGTGCAAAAAAGACAAGTTGAATGAATGTGTTTGTAGCAAGATGCTAGAATACAGCCATTAGATAATTATTCAACTTTGTTGATCTACTTAGAATACTGTGTGAAAACACAAAAAATAGCATGTGTACTATACATGTGTGATGTACACATGTGGACAGAATTTGAAAGTAGTAAGCAAACATGAAACCAAGTATACTTGGGTAGAGGAATTTGTTTTTCATTTTTTCTTTAACACTACTTCATCCTTTCACTAACAAATAACAAATTCACACACACACACACACACACACACACACACACACACACACACACACTTTGATTTCTGGGGTAGATAAAATAATGCATGAGTACCTTAGCTAAGAAGAAATTAAATAAGCAGAGCCTTTTAACATCTGCACACAAAGGAGATCTTACAGAGAATGAGCTTTTATGCTGATTTTTAAAGCTACTATGAGAATACTGCTAAACGAAGAAAATAAAAATCAAGCTTTGGGAGCAATTTCTTGTAATAATGAAGGTCTGGCCTTTTGTCCTCCCAAAATTGCCAAGAACTTGACTTGGCCTTCATCCTGATCAACTGTATCTCCTTAGTGTCTGTCTTTCCATTATGTTGAGCTGGATCTAGAGTCTGCCCCTCCCAGTTCTGACAGATCTGCATATTTGGCAAATGTGAATTCTGTTCCTCTGTCTTACTTGTGGCTTATGACACTAGCCAAGTCTTGTAGAATGTGGGGGATTAGGATTCAGATGCAAGATGCATTAAGATGCAAGATATGCGGTGTCAATATTTAATCAAAATATTCCAAAATGTCATTATTGGAGGCAAGGATTTTTTTTTAACATCTGTATTGGAGTATAATTGCTTTACAATGGTGTGTTGGTTTCTGCTTTATAACAAAGTGAATCAGCTATACCTATACATATATCCCCATATCTCCTCCCTCTGGAAGCAAGGATTTTTGAGCAACTAGAAAGTACGATAAATCCAGTCTCATGTTAACCATTTCGCTCTAAACTTTGCCCAGCGGGTGGTCCTTCTCCCAGGGATCAAAGCAGAAACTCAGAAGCCACCCTCTTCCCTAAGTGAGGCCTTCTATCCCCAGCCACTCCATCAACGAGTCAGGTCTACACTGCTTGTTCTGTCTCCTGAATTTCTCTTAAATCCACCCTCTTCTCTCCAAATCTATCATCACCTCCAGAGATTAGCTTCTGACACTTCCCACCTGGGCCACTGCAACAGGCACCTAATGGGTGTCCCTGCTACTAATACTGCCTGCCGTAATCTATTCTCTAAGGGGTTTGTGATGGTTAATTTTATGTGTCGACTTGACTGGCCATGGGGTGCTCAAATTAAACGTTATTTCTGGGTGTGTCTGGATGAGATTAACATTGGAGTCTGTGGACTCAGTAAAGTAGATGGTTCTCCCCAGTGGGGGTGGGCACCAGCCAATCCACCTGAGGGCCTCCATTCCTTGCTGCCCTTAGTGGTCTTGCTTCTCAGGCCTTCAGACCTGGACTGAAATATACGCCATCGGCCTCCCTGGTTCTCAGGCCTTTGGACTTGTACTGGATCACACCACCAGCTTCCCTGGGCCTCCAGCTGGCCCAGGCAGATCCTGGGACTTCTCAGCCGCCATAATTGTGTGAGTCAGTTCCTTATAACAGAATCCTACTGCTTCTGTGTCTCTGGAAAAGGCTGACTAATACAGGCTTCCAAGATGCCTTTTCAAAATTTTTATTTATTTATGTCACCCCAGAATGGACACCTCTCAATCGTTTCTCATTCCTCTTACGATAACAGCCCATTCCTTTACTGTGACAAGTCTCTTTATCATCTGGCCCCAGCCCACTTCTCCAAACTCATTTCACATCACAAGAGAGCCCCTCTATTTCTCATTATCCAGCTACACTGATCTTTCCTCAGTTCTTCCAATCATCCCATTCCTTCCCAACACAGGTATCTTCATGTGCAACCCTCCTAGCCGGCATGAGCATCCCATCTGCCATCTGGTCAGCCCCCATCCCTCCTTCAGATCTCAGATATCACTGGCAGAGAAGATCCTTCATTACCGCTCCAGACTACCTTGGGTGTCCATGGTTGACACTCCCACGGCACTGGTACCCTGCCTTTATAACACTTTCCATAACACGTAATTGCTTATTTATTTGTGTGACAATTCAACTAATGTCTGCCTCTCCGGCCCCATCAAGACAGAGGTGGGGTGGGTGTTCGTGCCCAACAGCAAATCCCCAAGGCTGAGATTCAGTGCCCGGCACACAGCAGGCACCTGACTCATTGTTGACTGCATAGAGCCCTCCTGAGAAGAGGCAATCCCTCTTTAAGAGACAGGAGTCCAAAGTTTTGGCCTCAGCTTTGGCCATCTGTCCTGTCTCTCCATTCCTGGCACACAGAAGCTGACTGTCAGTCCCAGGCTCCACGGACCGAAGGCCAGTTGACTCTGTGCAGTCTTAATTCATGAACAAGAACCACAGTGGTAAACAACAGCCAAGTACATTAAACTGATTACTTGCCTTTTGAAAGAAGGGAACTAACATTTATTTGGTGTCCAATACATGTCTGGGCTTTTTATGTGTTGCCTCATTTGGCTCAAAACAACCTAGAGAAATACCCATTGCAGCAAAACTCAGAGAAATTTAAGTACCTGGTCTATGGTCAAAAGCTAGTTTGTGATCCAGCTGGATCCAAACTTAGATCTGACTTGAAAATTTGTGCTGTCCCCCACTGTGCCCTTGTTTGCTAAATGCTCTTTCATGGACTTTCCTTACATTTTAAAAATTCCTCTTTACTAACTATGTTATTTACTTAATAGTTTTGCTGTACATAGATTGTTATGTTTCACTGATGACTCCTCCAAGGCCAAATTATCCATGAATTCAGGGGTATGGTGAGCTTATTTAAAATCTTTCCTAATACACATGAAAATACGTAATAAAACACACCATGAGCCTCTATGTATAATGTGACACCCTGCCACAAGTGACAGGTTGGGAAATAGTATAGCATCAGCCTAGCTACAACATGTTCCCTTCTGGAATGTCACAGACTTTCTGAAAAGAAAAGAAAAGACTTGGACCTCTTATAAATGTAGCTCTCAAATGACCAAGGTGAATAAAATGGGGAGGGGAACAAGGTACGCAAATCACTCTTAATCTGTTTAAGGAAAAATTACTTTATGCAACACTGGAGACATGAAGATACCACATGAAGGTACCACGTGAACTAATCGCTCCACTTCAGGGGCCGTGGTAGGTGGACACCAGGTCATTGGGTCCTGTGTGTAGGGTGAGAGGGAGCTTGACCTCTGAAATGGGGAGGAGGTGGTGAAAAACCACAGGAGTCAGAATGGAAGCTACGTTGCCAGAGGAGCTCTAGCTGAAGCACATGGGGTCCCCTCGGTTATCATTCCTGAACCCCACTTCCTAGGTTCTCGATTCTCCTTCCATATCCTGGGGGTGTCTCCACCAGAAGTGGGAACTATCAAGTCACAACATGCAAACTGATGACTCTTCAAACCAATTACTGCACCATAATAATGGAGATGGGCTGTGCACGTGCGTAGACAAGAATCCCTTAAAAAAACAACGCGACACAAACGTAACAAGCCAAATTACAAAGCACGTACAAGCACACTGGCCTTTGGTGTCACAACAAGCTATTAACATCTTGCCCTTCATTTGGCTTATTCTCTTTGCTCTGTTTATGAAAGACACAATTTAGTCAGACAAAATTTGATACTGTGATCTGATCCAAAGGGATGAACTGATGAAAAACAAATGCTACAAGGTTTTTTGGGTGAAGGCCAAAATGAAGACACGGGCTCTTAAAACACAATATTTTTTCTATGAGATGACCCCAGTAACAGATGTCAAACCTGGATCAATGAGATAAGAAACAAAGTGTGAGATACACAGTCTATAGACTCATGAGTCATTTTGAAGTAAAATAATTTAGAAAACACTTCAGTGACCTTTTTGAACTCTGATAATTCTGCTTTGGGCTAAATGTTCAAATGAAGTAAAACATACACAACATAGTAAATTACTTATTTGAGATGATATAGTTAAACTACTGGTTATCAGTGGAATGCGTGAGTGTTCACATGCTTTTCAACCATATGTTTTTACATCACAGAAAATGAAGAGAATTTATGAGCTATAACTCTAACATAACGTGACTCAGTTTCTCTTTTGGACACAGATATGATGTCTCCTACCCAAATGAGTAGGTGCCCTCCAAGTTACCTCTTTGGGACATAAAAACGTTTTCCGACGTGGATGCTGCTTTGAAATACCTGTTTAGGAAATTCTACTTGAACCAATTTATAAGTCAAAAAGATGGGCCTTGTTCCTTTCATTCCAAATACCATCTTTTATAATAAGAATAGTTATAATGCTAGAAATGCAAAATGATAACTAGAAGTTTGCTGCATTCAATTAGGGATATACAAATGTCTAACAAATATTAGACATCTCCAGTTATACGTGACTACAAGTTTAGACATACAGATTTACACAAAACCTTGAAACACATATGAAAAATAAGATGCCAGCATTTGCCTCCATAGAGGAGAAGGATAAAGAAAAGATGAGACTCAATGACTATGAAGGTGCTGTGAAATAAGCACCAGGTTCCACATTAGGGGAATCTAAACTTGATATGATATTCCTGGAAGGCAGTAGAAACTATGTCTTGAGAACCTCAAAGATGTTCATAGCTTTAAAAAAAAATTCGATAAAAATTCTATGGAGATAAAGAATCCCACAGAGATTTTGCATAAGTAGGCTATCGTGAGATTATTTATAACAGATGATCTCCAAAATTAAGTGCCTCGAGTAAAGAAGGCACTGATAGATATTTTTATTGAATTTTTGTTTGCAATTCTCACACCCTCCCCACCTACCAACATCTCATAAAGACCAAACAAGGGTTTTCCACCAAAGACATCCTCCCCGATCACTGAAATTACACTAGACTTTGAATCAGAAAGCCTGCCTTCAAATTTCAGCTCTGTTACCTATAAAGTGGCTGTGGTTGGCAGAATAATGACACTCCTAAAGAGTTTTATGTCCTAATCCTGGAACCTGTGGATATGTAAGGTTACCTGGCAAAGGGGAATTAAGGTTGCTGATCAGCTGACCTTAAAATAGATCAGTGTGGATCGTCTGGGTGGGTTCAGTGTAATTATGAGGGTCCTTAAGAGAGAGGAAGAGAAGCAAGTCTGGGTGATTTGATGTGAGAAGGTACCTGACCAGCCATGGCTGGCTTCGAAGGTGGAGGAAGAGGCCATGCGCCAAGGAGTGTGAGTAGCCACCCGAAGCTGGAAAAGCCAAGGCCTGCTTCATAGCCTCCAGAAGTGAACGCAGGCCTGCTGGCGTGTGGTTTTAGTCCTGTGAGTTCCATGTTGGACTCAAAACCTATAGAAGTGCATGATAACAAATTTGTGTTGTTTTTCATTGCTACAGTTGTGGTAACTTGTTACAGCAGCAGTAGAAAATTGATACTGTGGCCACATCATTAATTGTTCAAACTGGAACAACTTTTAGAATGAAAGCAGGTACTATCAACAATTAAGGCACAACAACAGGTGGAAATCAAGACTGTCCCAGGCTAACTGGGTCACACGACGAGCCTGTCTTATTAAGGAACTTCACTTCTCCATATCTAAGTTGGCGCATGTAACAAAGGATGTTTAGAATGTCATTTTTCTCTTTGCTAAAGGAATAAAAAGATAAGCGAGTGTGTGTAGCACACACATAGGAAATTCAAAACAAAGCTTTGTTAGATCAGATGAGGTTTGGTGACTTGGGCATTTGTTCACTCCCAACAGACCTTTCTTTAGACTTTTGCAAATGTGGATACAGTACCCTCGATTCAATTCTTCTGTGTCAGCCATTACCCCCTCCAAATTGCTTTCCTATTACAGTAATCTAGATTTCTCTTTCACACCAATCATTTGCATATTCAAGTTATTTTTCTCAGCTTTATTTATTTATCGAAGTTGAATCTCATTATGGACCAACTCCTGGAGAGTTCCCAGGGAAAAGATATTTTTAGCCTTTTTAACATTCCTCCACCTTCATTTACACAGTTCTGTGTGTAATCTTCCCCTTTATGGACTGGACGTGGTGTTTACAGCTCCCTCAAAAAAATGATCAAAGAGGCAATAAAGGTTTCCTACTTGTTAGATTATTAATTAAAGATCTTGATACTACTATCAAATGTTCTTTGAAAAGCTTGCTTTGCTTAGAGCCATAGTATTTCTTTACTGAATGTGAAATTTTACTTTTAAAGTGTGTTTTCCACCAAACATAATGAAAACACTTTTTCTTTCTTATGAATGTATGCTCACAACCACGCTGGACTTTGAGGGCATTTTTCTATTTAACTTTTGAAAGTAACTTTAATTATGTGGAAGAAATCTATGCAGATATTCAAAATAATTTTATGTAAGCAGCCTGGGTAAAGTCCCAGTGAATATCCTCTACCCCAAGAGAGGACACAGGCTGAAAATTTTAATTGGTTCAAGTAGAATTTATATAAATCATGTATGTTGGAATTATGCCAGATCCATTAAAGATATGTACAAGGGTTAAGGGGATTTTCGTGCAAAGATGAGAAATACAATACTTTTAAAAACAAAGCTGTAGGAGAAAATTATGGGCGATTTTATTTTCACTTGCCCTTCTCCCTTCCTAAAGTGAAATTCAGAGGAATAGAAAGCAATGAAATACGTTTCTTTCTTTCCTTTTTTTTTTTTTTAGTTTACAGATCTGAAGTCATTTAGTTAAATAAGTATTAAAATGTTTTATGAAACATAATTTTCTTCAAAATTAAGGTTGAAATATAAAAATTTAAATTATAGCCTAATAAATCCAGATGGATTAAAGTATTAGGAAGAAAAAAGTCTATTTTTTTGAATATTTGAATATTTATGTAATACAGTAGGGAAGGCCTTTCTAAACCAGTATTAAAGGCACAAGTTATTATGTGCATTATTGAGAGGTTAAACTACTTAAATGCAAGTTTCTTATATCACTAAAATACAATAAATAAACAGAAAACTAAGCGAAATATTTGCATCATGTAAAACAGAGGCCTACTATCCTGAATATACAAAGAGCTGGTTAAAAATCAATAGGGAAAAAACAACAATTAGCAAAGCAAGAAAAGAAAAAAGCAATAAATATAACATTAAAATGAGATGGTTTTTTGCTTATATAATTGACAAAATAATTAGAAAAACCTAATAGTATTTGACAAACTTGTCAGAAAACCAAATCTCATACATTACTGATGATACTAAAACATCTTTCTGAAACGCCATTTGTCAATATGCATCACAAGCCTTGAAAACATGTGATTCTACTTGCTATATGTGTGTGCCAGGGAATAAGGGGTGTTTAGTAACATGTATACTCATTTCAATATTGTTTAAAAATAGGAAAAATTACAAACAACAGAATGTTCTACCTGGATATTGATGAAATAGATTTTGGTATTTGCACAAAGAATACTATATTGCAGAAATACTTGAGGGAATGGAAAAATATTAATGGCATGGTGTTCACTGTATGAATTAAATAATCCAATTGCTAAGTAGTACTACGTGATGAAATTTTTGAAAAACAGGCAAAGACATTACACTATTAAAATTATACTAAAATATTAACAGTGGTTTTATTGCAGGTAATTTTTTTTTTTTAACTTGGCTTCTCTACACTTTTCTGGATTTCCTATAATGGGCATGTGTTAATTGCACAGTTAAAAAAGAATATATAAAATTTATTTTGAAATTGACTACAGATTGGCTATAGTTTATCACAAATGGGGAGTTACGGGAACCTGTTAAACTTTAGGACATCTAGTATCTCTTAGTACTGATGATTAATGGGAAGCAGGGGAACATTAGGTTTATAAGAGATCATTAGTATTATGGTAGAAAACAGAGGGTGGTTGGCTTTTCCCAACTTCACAGGTCTTTGATTTTGGATAAAAAAGAGTCTCATGCATTTGACAGAACTTTATAATATGGAACTTGGTCTCATCAGCTTTATTTTCTGAACCATCACTGTTATCAATGTCTGCTTCTTCTTTGAAGCTTCACTTTTTATTTTATTTATTTATTTATTTATTTATGGCTGTGTTGGGTCCCCGTTTCTGTGTAAGGGCTTTCTCCAGTTGCGGCAAGTGGGGGCCACTCCTCATCGCGGTGCGCGGGCCCCTCACTATCGTGGCCTCTCTTGTTGCGGAGCACAGGCTCCAGACGCGCAGGCTCAGCAATTGTGGCCCACGGGCCCAGTCGCTCCGCGGCATGTGGGACCCTCCCAGACCAGGGCTCGAACCCGTGTCCCCCGCATTGGCAGGCAGACCCTCAACCACTGCGCCACCAGGGAAGCCCTGAAGCTTCACTTTTAATCTCACTGATAAATTCTGAGAGCCAGCAAAGAGCTGAGACTCCAAGTGTGGACTTAGGGTTGAGGGAGACTTGGCTCCAGGCCCTGACTTTACTCCTTATCAACTCTGTGATTTTAAACCTATTCAGTTACCTTCCTAGAATCTCAACTTTTTCATCTTTAAAATGGGAGAATGGGACCTGTCTGATGGGGCTGTCATGAGGTAAAATACTTGACATTCGTAAAGCATTTAGCAAAACATCTGGCACATAGCAAGTGCTAAATAAACAGTGGCTGCCAGCATCCTTAAAGTGTTTTGTGAAGCAAGAAAAATATCCTTAGAACATTATGGTCTTGATGAAGGTTCACAAACTCAAGCATCTCAGGGAAGTTGCTGATACGTTGCAGAAGCTACCTGTAGGAAACTGAAGCTCATTTAGAATCAAGAAGATACACCAGCCTCTTGGTGCCAAGACCTCTGTTCAATCTCCACGTGAGGAATGGATTCGGCCAAGTTCATGGGCCCGTGCCAGATTTCTCCTCCCTCTCTCTCTCCCACCCTGTACTCAGAACCAATGTGACCTGGGGAAGGTGTCAGTGACCAGCTCAGGCCCACACTCTGGGGACTCAGCTGTGAGATGACCTCGTTGTTTTTCTGGCTCTCCTCAGACATCCAGGTCCCCATTGCTGCTATATTGGTCCTGCTGTCTGGGCTTTGGACTGCACGTCCCTGGGTCCACTTAGCCCTCTGGGTTGGCCTCAATTCCTGTTCCACTTTCTCCTTTGGAACAATGCCTAGGATTCCTTGCCCTCCCAGGCGTACCTTTATCACCCTCCATTTCCAGACTGGGTCCCCCCTTTTGGTGGCACACTCTCATCTCCAGGACAGTGACAGCAATGCTCTCTTTTTTAAGTAAACTTCTTATTTTGAAATAATTTTTTATTTACCTGAAGGTATAAGAAATAACACAGAAACACCCTGCACCCTTTATCCAGTTTCCCCCGTTGGTAACATCTTATAAAACCACAGTCCAGGATCGCAAGCAGAACACTGATGTCAATAGAATCCTGGATTTTATTCAGATTTCCTGATTTTTATGTGTATTTGTGTGTGTGTGCATGCACATATGCCTGTGGATTTAGTTCTATGCTTGTGTCCATCACCCCAATCAAGATATAGAGCAGTTCCATTTCTGAAAGTTTCTCTCATGTTAGAGAACGATGCTTTTAAAATTTTAAATTATTTGTGCACCTGTATTCATAGCATCATCATTCATAATAGCCAAGAGGTGGAAGCAACCCAAGTGCCCACTGGTGGATGAATGAATAAGCAAAATGGAATATATACATACAATGGAATATGATTCCGTTTTAAAAAGATAGGAATCTTGCTACTTGCTACCACATGGATGAACCATGGAGACATTATGTTGAGTGAAATAAGCCAGTCACAAAAAGATAAATACTGTATGATTCCTCTTATATGAAGTACCTAAAATAGTCAAATTCAGGGACTTCCCTGGTAGTCCAGTGGTTAGGACTTGGCGCTTTCACTGCCAGGGCCCGGGTTTGCTCCCTGGTCGGGGAGCTAAGATCCTGCAAGCCAAGTGGCGGGGCCAAAATTTTTTTCAAAAATTAAAAAAAATAATAAAGTAGTTAAATTCATAGAAACAGAGAGAATGGTAGCTATCAGGGGCTGAGGGGAGAGGAAAAGGGGGTTGTTATTTAATTGGTATAGAGTTCCAGATTTGCAAGATGAAAAGTCCTGGAGAGCTGTTTCACAACAATGTGAATGTAGTTAACACTATGAACTGTACACTTAAAAGTGGTTAAGATGGAAATTTTTATGTCATGTGTTTTGTTACCATAATTTAAAGAAACCCTTTAATTTGCATGGGAATCACCTGGAAATGTGGATAATGCAGACTCTTGGGACCCAACCCCAGGGATTAGTAGGTTCTCAGCAAGGCTCAGGAGTCTATGTTAAGTCATCCTGAGTAATTCGGATGCAGTGGCCTAAAGACTGCACTTTGGGAGAACCTACTCTGCAACAGCTCAATTCTCCTCATGTTATTGCCAAACAGAAGGCGCTAAGACCCAACAGAGACTGCCTCTGGTTAAGGCGGGTTGACTAGCAGGGCAAAAGCTTAAGCTTGCTACTTATGCATAAGACCCTTACAGTAATGAGCAACACACATAACTAGGACCACCTGGCTTTCATCACTGCCAAGATGCAGCTGAGTGGTCCCCTTTCCTCTTCCCCATTGTTTCCTTAAGCATTTCAAACTCGGACACTGTCTTCGCATGAGAGGAATCAAAATGAGCTCCTAGGTGAATGGTGGTGTAGCTACTGAGTTGAAGAAGACTGTGGCCCATCAACTCTTTCCCCAGGCCCAGTCCATCAGCTGGTCCTGTCATCTGTACCTTCTCTCCTCGGAATCTGACCATCTCTCACAATCTGTTTGTTACCCTCGGGCTGAGCCACCCTCTCTCACCCGTGTTGCTACCAGATCTCTTAATTGCTCTCTCTGCTCCTGCTCTTACACCCACACTCTGTTCCCAGGTTACCTTTAAAATGAGAATTGGACCTTTTGCTCTTCTGCTTCTCAACCATCCCACACAGATTGTGTCCAAAGACCTTGCTGTGGCCTACAAGTCCCTGGCATGAACCGTGGACGCACCTTGACCACATCTTCCATCATTCTCCCAGAATCCTTCAGTCCAGCCACACATTCCTTCGAGTTCTTCGAGCCTGTTAACTTCCATTCCAGGGTCTTTGAAAATACTGTTCCCTCACCTATAAATACCCTTTCCCAAGAAGTTTTTGGGGCTCGCTCCTTCATTTCATCATTCACACCTTCTGTCAAAAGTGAGGCCTTCCTTACCTGCTTGATCAAAACTAGCCATCCCTCCATCACTGTCCAAACCTTGTCCCTATGTTGTTTCCAGGCTCTTGTTACACGCCTACTATGCAGTCATTTCTTGTATCTCCACCACTCCTACTAGGAAGTCTGCTCGCGAGGACAAAGAGTGCCTGTCTGGTTCCCACAGCACAGTAGGACAGTGCCTTCCACATAGTTGGTTTTCAATATATGTAACAAATGAACAATAGATGAGTTGAAGGCTTCAAGTTTACAGGGAAGTTTCTTTTTTCCAGAGGACAGATCAATATACAAGAAAGAAATAACAACCTATCTTTCAAGAATTCCTTGAGGGTGAATCCAGCTAAAAGGCACTGCATGAAGGATTCAACAGAAGCATATTCTGCCTATTTCAGAGGAAGAAACCAAGTTCAGTGAAGTTGTTACAACTGTCTAAAGTATGCAAACATATTTTACATGGGATTATTCACTGTTTGCCAATGACTGATAGAAAATTATTTTGTTCTGACACACATATTACTAATAAGCATATTTAAATGAAAGAAAATAAAGCAAGTGGAACTTAACACAAATCCTAGCTCGCCAAAATGATCCCATCTGTCCCTGCCTTTATAAATGAGGCAAATGCAAGTTACAAGAATTGACTCATATTTCTTACATGATTCCGTCTTTACCATTCTTATAACCTTAGCTCAGCATCTCTTCTCTGATTTTTTGCTTGTGCAAGAAAATGCCTCATACAGCCAGGCATGACTGTGTCATCATCAGATGCATCCTGTTAGATTCTTCTGGATTTCCATCCAGATTGCTCCACCTTTTCTCCTTTGGCCAGATGCCCCCACCTCAGTTTGGTGCACAGGTTCTAAGCTTCAGAGTACAGACCGTCCACTCTGCATCCACGTTGCAGTCAGCCTGCATTTGGCTTTGTTCTGGGCCATCCAGCTTCCCCCTGGCAAAGAGACACCCAACTTCCTCAAGCATCCTGGTCAGCCCAGAATGAAAGTGCCAATGCAACTCATTACTTTGCTGATGACATCCCTTTCTGCATGCTTCTGGGCCTGCAGAGACGAGTAGGTGTACAGCTCTCCCTGCTACCTAGATGGTGCAGCAAATGGCCCAGGAAGCATGACACTGCTGTGTGAAGGGTAAGTGCTAATGAGCCATAATTTATCTGCCATCTCCCTTCTCTTATGAGTTCTGTTACACTGAACCACAGGAAGCTGCAGATTTTGTAAGTCAAAGATAATCAAATATTGGTGATTCCAGCTCAAATGCGGCCTGCTGTCTGTTTTTGTAAATCAAGTATTGGAATACAGCCACGCTCATTCATTCACCTATTGTCTAAGGCTGCCTTCACATTAGAACAGCAGAGTTGAATAGCTGCAAAAGAGTCTGTGTAGCTCACAAAGCCTAATGTATTTATTACCTGGCCCTTTATTTATTTATTTTTTTTTAAAGATTTTTTTTGATGTGGACCATTTTAAAAGTCTTTATTGAATTTGTTACAATATTGCTTCTGTTTTATGTTTTGGTTTTTTTGGCCACAAGGCATGTGGGATCTTAGCTCTCTGACCAGGGATCGAACCCACATCCCCTGCACTGGAAGGTGAAGTCTTAACCACTGGGGTGCCAGGGAAGTTTCTATCTGTCCCTTTAAAGATAAAGTTTTCTGACCCATATTCTAGAACATTCAGTGTGGAAGGAGGAAGCAGAAAAATACCCAAGAAATAAGAATTTTGATGTAGATGATAAGCCCAACTTGACACCTGGACATCTCTTTAACTAAACTCTCTCATTATTTATTCATTCAACACATATGTTTGTGCCCCTACTATACCTCAAGTTCTGCACAAGGTCCTTCATTTACAATAGTTTAAAAACGGAGCCTTAAGATTTGTTTTTAGCTCATCTAGAGCCGCCACCATTCAGTGGAATTAAATTAGCATTATGTAAATAATTATTAAACAAGGAAGGATGTAATAAGGAGATCCCACTTAGACTGTGGGTGGGGGAAGCTGAGGGAAGGCCTCTCTGGGGGAAATTGACAGGGGAAGAGGAGGGAGAGGGTGTGAACAGAGCCTGCACCTTTGAGAAACTGCACAGAAGCCAGAGGGACTGAGCAGATGAGAAAAGTGCCAAGAGTGACATGGGCTGGGACTGAACAGGTGGGCAGGGCCAGGTCCAGTGGGGCCTTGTAGACGATGCGAAGCATTTTGGTCTCTTTCCTCAGGGTGACTTAGCACCTCTAAGACCCTCTCATGGAGCCACTTGGAAAACACTCTGGCAGCTCCTCAAATGGTTAAGCACAGAGGTACCACAGGACCCAGCCAGGTCACTTCCAACCATACACCCAAGAGAAACGAAACATAGGTCCACACAAAAACATGTACATCAATGTCCATAGCAGCATTATTCATAAAAGCCAAAAGGTGGAAACAATCCAAATGTCCGTCAACAGTGAATGGATAAACACAATGTGGCCTATGCATACAACGGAACATTATTCAGCCATAAAAAGGAATGAAGCACTGTCACAGGCTACAACATGGATAAACCTTGCAAACATTATGCTGAGTGAAAGAAGCCAGTCATAAAAGACCATATTTTTTATGATCCCATTTATATGAAATGTTCAAAATAGGCAAACCGATAGAGGCAGAAAAGTAGACTGGCGGCTGCTTAGGGTCGGGGAGGAGGAAGAGTGACTGCTAAGGGGGACAGGGCTTCTTTTGACGTGATGAAAATGTTCTAAAAATGACTGTGGCGGTGGTTGTCCAGCTCCGTGAATATACTAAACGCCACTGAATTGTATACTTTAAATGAGTGAATTGTATGGATGACTGTTAAAATATCATTTGTTAAGTGGAGCACAGGGTGTCAGATAGTGAGCCATGGTTCAATGACAGACCATGAGAGAAACTGAAATAGAGAAGTTTATTACTCACAAGTCCTGCAGGAGGGGCCCCATGGGGAGGTCAAGGCAGAGTGCAGACAGAGAGCAATGGGACCTGGGGTGAATGCCTTTACTTAAGTAAAGAAAGTGAAGTGGTGTCGGGTTCCTGGGCTAAGGCCAGACTGGCAAATTCAAACCAAAAGAGCAGGGTTTTGGTAACTTCACAGGGGTCTGATCTAAGAGGTGAGCAAGGGGAAGGCCCGGGGACTCAGGGGAGAATACGGAAGGCATGGGCTGCTGGGGAAGTCACGCCAGGAACTTACACACGCCTGTGACTCTGCGGGCTGTTTTCCAGGGTGGGCACCTGTACTAGGACCCGGTGTCAGGTTAAGGTCACTGCAGGCTGCTTGGTCAAACAAAACAGATGCCAAGGAGGCAGCAATGCCATGGAGTAGCTTAGCTAAACTCTCAACATATGGTGTGGGAATTTACACCTCAATAAAGCCATTAAAAGTGAAACCTCATATGGGTCAGGAGGTAGGGGATGGTGGTGAGGGAATAACTCAGATTTGAATTTTAAAAGATAATTCTAGAAGATGTGTGGAGATTGGACTGAAGGGTCCAAGAGGGGGTTGGGCAGTCTGGTTGGGAGTCTTCTGAAGGGGTACAGGGGAAAGTTGATGATGGTGTGCCCCACGGCAGTGATTTTTGTTAAGGAATAGCGGTGAGGAAAACTCGAGTTTATTCAGAACATTTAGAGAATGGTAGGTTCTACTTAACTTTATTTTTCGGAACCAGGGTTGAGAGTAGGAGATTCTGGTTTTAATCCTGGAGCTGGCATAGCCGTAGCGGTTTGGGGCCCCTAGGCCAACCATCACCTCCCTTCTCTCATTTGCAAAATGGCAATAGTAACACCTGACCTACTTCCTTCCTAGGGCAAATTAGATAAATGGATATAAAGTTATTTTTCAGGATAGAGCAGTACGTTTAGAGCAGTATGTTCCATGTGTATGTCAGGTTTCAGAGAATTAAAACTCAAGGAAAAACACTCAATACCAGCTAAATTAAACAAAGTGTAATCCTTCTCTGAAAATTCAGGAAGTCGTTAACTCCCGAGGGGCTCGGAATCGCTGCTACGAATATAGTGCTTAATTATAACCTGTAGGTACTGAGAAAGTAGGAGACGGTCCTGACATTATAATGACTGCAGTGTCACAGGCTAGATGAAGCTTTTAAAAATGAATCCATTAGTAAAAGCAAGTCTAGATGCTGCATCCTCTGGCATGTTCCTTGACACAGCCAGAGTTAATGCCTCCTTGGGTGCCCTCAGCTCCCTGCAGAGACGCGGGCATTGTTTGCAGGCAGGTACTGCTGTGACCCTCTTAGACCCTGAACTATCTGAGTGTAAAGATTGGTTTTGTATTCATCTGTCTCCCCAGTTCTAGCATATATTAGGTGTTCAGTATTTGTCGATTGAATAAATGAAACCGATCAATCAGTCAATGAACAAATGAACAATCTTTGGACAATGAATGTACCACAGGGCATTTGTGCTTGTGTTTTTGAGAAAACAGACATGAGCAATACACCCAAAGCTAGACATTCACTTATGCTTTCTGGCTGCCACATCACTACTGAAGCAAAGGCCTCATCGCAAGATGCCTGCGTCTGCCTCACTCATCACTGCCGTCCCCGCGGAAGGCAGCCAGCGCTGCTTCCGCTGTGCTAAAGTGCTGCTCCAGGGAGACTCTGGCCTGCAAATGTCACAGGCTCTAATCTCACCTCCAATCTCATCGACAGACATAGTGTGTCTGTAGCCGGAGGCCTCCGTTTCATTCCTCAGATGTTTCTGAGCCCTCTCAATTATCCCAGGGCTCTGGGCCCCTCATTTTCCTGAGGCCGGTTTTTTTTCACTAAGTGAATTTCCGGTCTACAACCAGCCATGCTGAAGGTCCTGCCCTCTCTGACTGCCTTACCCAGCTGATCCAGAGCCCCGAAACCAGGCCTCCTCCTGCTGGTAACCCGTGGGCGGGATCTGGTCCTGACATATTCACGAGGAGTTAGTCCTTACAATGTTTAAAAACTTGTTTCCCAACATCTTAAAGCAGGAGTGTTTAAATAAGATTCCAGATTCCCAGATTTTCCAGGAAAAAAAAAAAAGGTATTACAGCCTAGTGGCTATCATTTCTACATGGCAACCTGCTAAGATGGCAGTAACTCTCATTTAAACAGTTCTCTATTTCCCCCTGGTTTTCTCCCCAAAACTAAGGCTGAGTGAGACTTTATTTCCATGCTTGCCCTGTGGTTTTCTTATACCTGCACTCACTTGCAATAACTTCCTAAGTCATGGGTATTCGTGCTCATAACACCTGTGACCAGTGGGCTCCAGGCGAATCTTCACTTCCTTTCAATTCCAAAGTTAGGAAATCTTTCTATAGTTTGGATTCAAGATGATGTTTGTCATTTCCTTTTTTCCTACCTTAGCATTTTGTAAGAAAAATAGCTGTGTAGCTGTTAGCAGTCAACACCAATTTAAATAATTCCATTGCCAATGAATGATGTGTGACATGCTTGCAAACTGATCAATTTGCTGTGCTACTAATTAATTCTGTGAAATTATACATTGCCAAGAGCTTTCTGGCCAACTTTGTAAAGAAAGTGGTGTAAGACAAAGTCAACTTTAGAAAGGTAATTTCAGGTGAGCTGGCCTAAATTAGCATATTAATAATGGACCACTGTTCCACAAGGGATTGATGCCTGTTTCTGCAACTTCAGGCTGAGCCCTTTACAAACTAGTTTTCAAAGCGATAAGGTGAGACGGCAGGAGGGCCCCTTACTTTCAATCTCCTTCTCTTTGGATTCCATGCACTTTGTCAATGAACTCTACGAAATGTTTCAATAACCTTCAGTTCTCATTACAGTATTACCTGGTAACATCACATGGCTTACGTTCCCTTTAGCACATTTTTAATAATTTTGAACTTTCTAAAGACTTCAAATTCAAACTAAGATATTGACTTTGGGATATTTCTTCTTTTCAGATTTATTCCATTACAGTTCCTAAACCCTTGCATTCCTAAATCAGTTCAGTAACTTTTATTAACCCAAGCCAAAAATCTAACGGACTGCAATTTGAGGCTGTTTGGCTGGAAGTGATAGTTTTTTATTCTCATTCCTCATACCTGGTCCACACCCTCTAATCTGCAACTGAAAACTGTTTTCTCTAACGGCAGGAAAATCTCAAAAGTAGCTGGATTTCTTACTTTTTTTGATTTCCAGCACTGCTTATTTGAAAAACATATCTTCAGAGTATTTTATCAGGAGAAAAATCACTTCTCATAGAAATAAAAGAGGTTTTTTTAAAATGTTGTTTGCTTTAATTGAGGTGAGCGGGACAACGCTCTCACAGGTGATAAACATTTAAAAATTATTACCTGATTTCTGTCATTTGTTCTGACCTATTTGTTTTACTGCTAAATCAGACAAATGCTTCATTCTATATGCAGCTTACCACACGCTAGCAATGTCTGGGTCTCAAAAATGTCTACTTTCCCCAAATGGATCTTGGACGAGAAGTCCTGTTTCTTGGACTGATTCTTAAAAAGAATATATAATCCATGATGGCCAAAGTCCAACCTAAGTATGACCAGTTGTGCCACATGCAGTGGTCCCCAAAGCCTAGTTCCCATGCCTGTCCCCTACTGCTGGTGGGCGGCACTGATCACTTCATTTACTTAGAGTGTTTGAAGATTTTGAATGAGCAGGTGAAGAACTGGAAACAGCTATCCATTCAATTATCCCTTAAATTTTAACCTTGACCTGATCATTAACTTAGAGCCTATTATAGCTTTTCCTGTCCTTTCATTCTTAAATCCATCAACAATTTCTTTCTCTTCACCCGTCTTCTCCCTTACCTGACACTTTTTTTTTAATAAATTTATTAATTTATTATTTATTTTTGGCTGCATTGGGTCTTTGTTTCTTCACCCCTTGGAGGGAGGGGGGCTGGGGGGACTACTTTACATTGCGGTTGTGCGGGTTTCTCATTGCGGTGGCTTCTCTTGCTGCAGAGCACGGGCTCTAGGCACGCGAACTTCAGTAGTTGTGGCTCCCGGGCTCTAGAGCGCAGCAGGGTCAGCAGTTGTGGCGCGCGGGCTTAGTTGCTCCGCTGCGTGTGGGATCTTCCCCGACCAGGGCTTGAACCCGTGTCCCCTGCACTGGCAGGCGGATTCTTAACCACTGCGCCACCAGGGAAGCCCAACACTTTTTTTTTTGTTTTTTGCTTCTCTCGTTCTGTTACAGCTTTGCATAGATGACATGATGTTTTATGAAACTTGCTTCGCTCCTTTATCACTTGTTTTGTTTAGTAATTTAAATCTTATTCTCCTTGTTCTTAATAAAAAATATTGATGATTACAATATTTTATACTTCTCCAAAAGGTAAATCATGAAGAAATGATTTACTATTCTGATACTCAATTCATTCTTTTTTTCACACACCCAGGAACAAAAAGGGGTGCTCATGCTAGGACAAGAGGAACAACCTCACTGGAAATAGATTCACCTACTTTCCATCCATGTCTTTGATGACTTCTGGGGGGTCTACTTTGCAAAGAGTAAAATTGGGATGCTACCTTTGCCAGGCAGCAAACAATGGGCAATGAACAGAGGGAAAGTCAAAGAAAATTCTAGAAGTCAAGCCCCTGACACCAGAACATGCAAAGATTTTTAAAGGAGAACAGCAGTTATCGTGTTAGTAGGTAAACATGTGCACCAAAATAAAACATATCCTTCTCAAGTGTCATCGAGTGACAGACAAGAGGCAGGGAAGGAGTGTGACTTTGTAAGATGCCTGCCTAGAGAACCCTTTTGCATCCTGCAAACCGTGCTTGGGCACCCCTCTCTTGCCAAAGTCTGCCTATACTCTGCCTTCATATAGTTCCATATATACCTTAATGAGTAATGACTGAATAATGATTTTTGGTTTTGATTTTTCTTCTTGTCTCTGGGGACCCTTCAGAGGTAGGGACAAGGTCTTACCCATTTCCGATTGTTAGTATCCAGCACAGGGTCTGGAACAATCATTTGGATTGGACCAAATGTGCCCATAAGATGCCAGCAGTGACTTTAAGAGAGAGGTCGCACCACCATCTGACCCCTGACAGAGAAAACCGCTGGTATACAAGAGTACCGCCGCCTGGCCCTTTGTTCCTGGCAGACAATCCCAAGGTTCAGGAGGACAATACCAGAATGCCGCAAGCAACCCCCTCCTTTGATTTCCATGAAACCACACAAGGAAGGTGCTAATGCAGCAAACTCACTGAGCTGGTAACTGTCTCTGAGCAGGAGTCAGCGTGCCACACTGGGATTACTGAGCTTGCTTTCAGGATGTCCTAGAGGCCGAGTTGGAGCCACAGAATGAAAGCAGCAACTTGTGTTAAACAGACAGAATCAGAAGGTTTCACTTGGGATCTTTCATTCAAATCAAACCTCAAAAGGTTTTGATTGTCTAAATTCCGTGTGAATCGCTAGCTTATCGCCTTTAGATGATGAAAGAGAGATAACTCAGTTTTAACAGTAGACATGACTTTTAATCAACATTTGAAGGTCAGACAGCCTCCAAATGCTAAAGTTCACCGAAAGGGTACACCAAATGGGATGATTTAAAACTTAAAAAACAAAGAAAGGCGGTGGATCAATTTCCCCAGACAACTCACATCCAAGAAAACCCAGGAAGAGCATCCTCACCGGAAATGAACCCCACATCACCTTGTCTCTTTCAACAACAGCAGCAGTAGCGGCAACTCACGTTTATTAAATACTTGGTACGTTTTCGACACTGTATTATCATCAACATTGTTATCTTTTCAACCCCTCCAATTACTCTGTGGGACAGGTACCTTACTACCCCCATTACACAGAGAGGAAACTGAGGCTGACGGCTGCTGCCTCCAATGATCTCCCCTTTGGCTAAACTCCAAATCCAAACATAACAGAAGCGGTGTAGACCACCTAGGAAGGGACTAGGACAAAGCCTGGGCTCCAGTCCCAGCCGTGGTACTTATCAGCCGGGTGACCTTGGACAAATTACTCAGTCTTTTCTGGGCCTCAGTTTCCTCATCTGTGAATGGGGGCATTGCTGCTAGACAGGACTATTTGCAGCTCTTGGCCAGCTCTCACTGCCATGTACCTCCAGGAAAGTTGGAAGAGTATACAGCCTGACCTCAGTGACTTTGGACTTAGCCATGCGATTTGCTTCGATGAATGAAATTCAACCAGATATGACATGAGCAAAGACGTTAAATGTGTTCATGTAGCTTAGTTTGGTCTCTTGGGCTTCTGCCATCCATTATGACAGGGCTTCTCAACCTCAGCTTTATTGACATTTGGGGCCAGATAATTCTTTACTGTGGGGGACTGTCCTGAGCATTGTGGGATGTCTGGCAGCATCCCTGGCCTTCACCCATTAGATGCCAGTAACAAGCCCCTCCTCCCAGTTGTGACAACCAAAAACATCTCCCGGCATTGCCAAATGATCCCTGAAAACCACAATCACCCCTGATCGAGCGAGATTCACTCTGCTATGTTCTTAGAGCTGGGTGGTCACTTGCTCAAGGAGAAAGAAGCAGCACCCGGGACTTACTGGAATCTAAACCAACCTGGAATACAGCCCAGCACAGATGAACCTCAGCTGACCAGTAGGTATGGGGACAAGAAACATAAATATGTATTGCTGTAAACCACTGCGATTTTGTTTTGCAGTAAAAACCCCAACTAACAGTCTTGCCATGAGAACAAAATCAAATATATGGTAGACTTCCCGGCAGAGGGCATGCGCTGCTGGTATTTTTAATATTATTAGACTCTGTTCAGAGTGCCAAATGTAATGGGTTCGCCTGTGATGCATCTCACCTCTCTCCTGCAGAGCTGTCCTCCTAAAGCCTTTTCAGCAGCCTTCACTACTCTGCTCCAGGGACCACATTCCCTAGTTCATCTATGATTGCATCCAACTACCCTCCACCTGCCTGACTCCCCCCTTGGAGCCGGTATTCATAGCCAGGCTGATTCCCTCCAACTCTAGGTAGTAGCCTTGACTGTCTTTGACATTGTTCCCTTTTTCTCCCAGTTTATGACGAACTGAAAATCCAGAGCCTTGACACATATGAAATAGTTTAAACTAGATCCCCATTGAACTTGGTCAGCGTGCCAATTACTGTGGTAATTATTCAGTATTTGTATGTATGTTTTAGTATATGACTTCAAAATATTAACCTCTCACAAGCGCAAAGACCATTTTCTGTCTGTTTTTCTCTGTTAAGCCAGAACCTACCACAGTTCTGGCATGGAATCTTGGCTGACTGGATGGATAAATGAGTAAATGAGCTGAAAGTACATACACCCAGCATAACAAGAACACTAATAATGTAGATATAAATTGATGGTCACCTAAGAACCTTGTGTGAATCCACAAGATTCAGATGGGTTACCCAGAGTAAACATCACTAGGTAATATGAAAAGAAACACTCAGAGCTCCATGATAAAGAGAATACATTGAGGAAAGGATCAAAGTTTTCCTAAAGGTTAGGTTGTTTCTTTCTTTTTTTTAAATCCAGAGTTGGTAATATATTCAATGTATTGTTTCCCTCAATAGAAAATCTTTCACAAAGCATAAATGGGCAAGTATATGTCTGTAGGTCCTATGTAGTATTATTAAGCCAGACAACACCTATCACGACTTATTCAGAGAGAGGAAACAGTGATGTCAAAGAAACAATTAGCACACACACAGTGGTGTTGGTGGTGAGCTTTAAATATGCATAGCTCTGGCTCCAAGGTTCTGTGCTATTGTTTTGGATTTACTTCTTTGCCCCCTGCACAAGCTAGCTAAGACATCAAAGTCACCTTCAGATAAATCAATTCCACCTGTATGTAGTTCTCAGTGCTATGGACCTCACTTTGCTAAAGGACCTAAGGGTCTGCTTTGGATTCAGCAGAAGTGCTGAATCTCAGGCTTCCACGATGATCACAATTATAAGGATCATACATGGAAAGGCTCCCTTTGTGGTGGACATGCTTCTGCATTCTGGAACTGTTACTCCTCACCGTTGCTCTGTAACATCAGCAGGAGGGCCCATTTTGTGGTTGAGGGCAGTGCCTTGCCTGAGGACACATCGGGGGGACCGTGGATTCAAGCTCTAACGCCCTTTCTAAGATAGACCACGCTGCCCAGAGCAGAGACTGAAGATGAGAAGGAAAATGCTCAAGAACCCACAGGCACCATCAACTAGCTGTGTACAAACCCCATTTCAGGTACAGGGCCCCAAAGCTCTGAGAGTGAGGTAGTGTCTTATGCAACATTTAGGACATGAATTCAACATGCGAAGTGAAGACTACAGCAAAACTTCCTTCTGAAACCAGTAAATTCACGCAGAAAGTACAGAAGCATCTCTCAGTTTTTTCTCTATTGTTGGAACAGACAGCTGACCTTCCGCGGAGCCCCAGATGAAGTTGTGGGCTTATCTCCATAGGGTGCAGATGACCAAAACGTACCATATCTCAGACGCTGGACTCACACACAGCTTTGAGATACTCTCACTCTGAGACCGCAGCAGTGGTTCAGGCTGCTCCTCCCCTCACTAAGGGCAGGGGGCTACTGAGCAGAAAGGGGAGGAAACACCCACACGACTGACATGGTTCTCTCTCTCTCCATGTTTCCAAGCAAAATATTTGTCTTTGCATAAACTCGGTGTGTATATGATGCAACTACCCCCTAGCGATCTGGGGCTTGGATTTTCTGCCTGTAATGAAGGGTAGAAGGTGTCCATTGTGTGTATATTGTTAGAAAGGGCTATGTAAAGGTGAAGGGCAGCTGTGTGATTTGAGCAAATGGAAATGGCTTCAATAACCTGCACAGCTGAACACACTGACATGCAATCTCGGGGGAGGTACTACCCAGGATGGGGCATATTGACCACATTTCACAAACCAGCCCGGCTCCCCAAACCCAAGAGTGGCCTCTGTCCCTGAAACCAGCTGACCTAACTTTACGTGTCACCCCAGCTATCCTAGTTCAGAAAATTACTTCTCTTATTAATCATCAGTCTTGTTTTTAATGCTAAATCATTCTGATATTTCTCCTGTACATTTCTCTAATCAGCTGTTAGCCATTAAGACACATTGAGAAGAACAAAAATATTCAGATTTTTGTGACTCATTACCCCAGTTGGGAAGATAATTGGTTAAAAAAGAAGAAGAACATGGAAAACATTATAGATTGTCAGTTTCCCAAAGTGTGGTGGTGGGGCGAACAGAAGTTTATTAAAAATAAATAATACTAGATGCAACACGCATAGCCCATTACACTCGGGCATGTTTCTGATTAGGGCAATGCCAGACAACAGCTCTTCAAATGAGATCTGACAGCAGGTAAATTACACTGGGTAAGGGGTTAAGCTGATCCACAGAACAACAATGTCTTGATCATAAATAGGATTTGTGTGCTGGAAAATACATTCCATCATTAATGCAACAGATGAATGAACTGAAAAACATCATATTGCACCACAGTTTTAAGTAGCTTACCTTAGCAATGTAATATGGGTAGTAGTAAGTCATGCATAAAACCCGGTAAAAGCTCATTAAGTCAGGATCAGTTTATTCAAAACAGCACATATTTCAAATAACTGTTCTTCCTTAGCCAATTCCAGACTCTATTGTTTAACATCAACTAAATAATGGAAAATAAGGCAATTATAATTCATTATAAGTTGTGTCCCTCTAAAACTCTCGCTTTTTAAATTGGTAATGCCAGGGACTTCAAATCTTCTACGTTGGTGAAAATCCTTGAGAGTCATCTACTGGCACAGCCCACCCAATACTCTGTGCCAATACTTCTTCTAAAAATCTCCCATGGCCTGAGGCTCTTCAACTTTGGGCTGAGAACTTCTGAAAATGACAGTCTCATCTGTTTTGAGGGGTTTTATTGCTTTATGGGGTTATGAGTATGGAACAAAATTACCGAAAAGGCGGTTGCTGGCCATAGGTTAGTGGCAATGCTCATATGAAGGATGGTTATGATACACTGGGCAGTGTATACAGAAGGTTGCATATATCAAGGCGGTTATCAATATCTACATTTGCAGCATCCACAATTTCAAAGATAATTGCACTCAAAGATTTCAACTCAAAGATTTCAAGTCACCAACACATCTGTCAAAATATCAATAGCTGTGAAATCTGCCAGTCCTTCATAATTCAAAGACTCCCCTCTAGGGCTTCCCTGGTGGCACAGTGGTTGAGGATCCGCCTGCCAATGCACCGCCTGCCAATGCAGGGGACACAGGTTTGAGCCCTAGTCCTGGAAGATCCCACATGCCGCGGAGCAACTAAGCCCATGCGCCACAACTACTGAGCCTGCACTCTAGAGCCCGAGAGCCACAACTTCTGAAGCTCGTGTGCCTAGAGCCCGTGCTCCGCAACAAGAGAAGTCACCACAGTGAGAAGCCCGCACACTGCAACGAAGAGTAGCCCCCGCTCGCCGCAACTAGAGAAAGCCCGCGCCCAGCAACGAAGACCCAATGCAGCCAAAAATAAATAAATTTATTAAAAAAAAAAAATACAGACTCCCCTCTAAAAAAAAACTGTTATTTATTCAATGTTCTCAACTATACAAAAGTAAATGGTCCAGGAGAGATATTTACAAGTGTTTCAAACAGAGTGCAAACCTGTGAACATGCTCCTGGGCTTCACTGGCTATTTGCGACCCTAATGTCAATTCTTCCTACTTTAGACCCAGACGGGCTGAGTTACCACTTCCCACGCACTTCGAGAAGCTGCATCTCATGTGATCCCCCAGTAACTCCCTGAGAGATGGGTTGGGGTAATTGCACTTTACAGCAGGCTCTGGCATGATGCACTCTAAAACCAAGGTATCACAGCAAGAGGTGCCAGGCTGGGACCTGAGTGCAGATTTTCTGAGTTGAACTCCTGGCTTTTGTCACACCCACAAGCTGCTACTTTTACTGCTGCCAAGTTATGCATGCAGATTTGCAGCTTAGGTTCAGAAGTAACAGATAAGCAATTAAGCTTGTTTGGTTTTGTTTCATGATATGATATGGGAGATATCTGGAAGTTTGACTTTCTTGTATCCCTGACTCCCTTCTATAAGTAACTGCACACTGCTTATCCTTGGGCTGTTAACTGACTCGCCCCGCCCCCACCCCTGCCGTTCTGGTGGGACTATTAATCACAATGTTATTTCCTCCAGTCCTGCCCAAGAGAGGCAGGCTCGTGACCCAACCTAAGCGAATCAGAAGCTCTCTCCCAGAAATGGGAACTATGATGCAAAGGGCGCTTAGATGGAAGGTGGGTGGAAAGGAGTTATTCCACTGGTTCTGCCTAAAAAAAAGAGTCTTCAAGAGTTTCTGGCTGGAATTCCCAGAAGTGAGCCTAATTCCTGTCCTTTCTGAGACCCAGCTGTCAGATTTTAAATGTGTAGAATACAGCCAGCATTCATCCAATGATTCTATGACTGCTTAAGTTGGCCAGCGCTTGTCTGTCCTCCAATCACAGAACCCTGAGCAGCTCACGAGAGAACATTACTTGGAACTGGTCCACATCTGCATGCTTACAAGCTTGGCCAGCTCCTCTGCAACTGCCTGAAGGGGGCAGACCAGGGAGAGAAGTGGATTGTGCAACCAAGGGCAGAAAACACAAAAAGGACCTTGGAGCAGGAATGTGTCAGTGCGGGGGTGGGGGGGGGGGGAGACATATTATTTCCTAAGATTCTTCCCTCATTAGCAAGGGGTTATATTTGTCCCAGCTGAGGAAGTTAGCTACGAAGAAATGACCCTTCAGGGCATCATAGAGAATACAGGTCTTAGAATCAAACTGGATTGGGTTCAACCCCCATGCCAGTCCTTATGGTGTGGCCTCCCACAACTCACGTTCCCCCACTGAGACTCAGTTTCTGACTCTGTAAAATGGGGATCCTAGGGAAAAAACTGTTTGTGTATGCATGTGAAAATACGTGTGTATATACGTTATACACACACAGACGCAGTGCATATGGCTTTGGAAATTCCCTGACTATGGGGAGACACAGGGACATAGTCTAGGGGAAGGAACAGGATTTGATACAAACCATTTGCTTCACATACATATGGGTGTCTGGGCTCTGGTGTACACATAAATATAACAACTTTTACTAAAAAAAAAATTTTAACAAATCTCCTTGCTGCAAAGCAGCCTCATTTCACACACAGGGAGCACATGTCCTGATAAGAGAATGGACTTGCTCCAAGTCTCAGAGAGGTCATGGAGGGATGGGGACAGGCCACCAAGACTTCAGATGAATTTTCAGCTCTGATTCATATGGCAAATAGGAACTTGAGACCCAGTCAAGGATCTAACTGGCACAAGCGGGACATCACAGCCATGACAGGGTTCTGACGAAGGAAACTGAGATGTCAGAGGAGGCAAGAGAGAAGGGAGCTCCCTGTAGGAAGCTTTTACCAAAGGGAGGAAGGAAGGGGGCCTGGCCAAGCTGTGTCTGCCCTGGCAAAGGACAGCCTTTCTGTCAGAGTGCCTTGTGTTTTGTGGCCTCTCTGGAACCATCTGTACTGTGACTTGGGCTGAAAATAACCACAGATTCAAGGCTGCCATAGCTCCTTCAGTCTCCAAACTAGGTCCAACTGGGGTTGTTTCCCTGGTACTTTTACAGCCTTGAAGCAAATGTACTGCAGGGAAAAAGCCTCAGCTTCAGTTCAGTTCCCTCCTACGGGAGTGTCAGCTCCATGAGGGCAGGGGCAACTGTGCCTGTCCATGGCCAAGGACACTGCCCAGCCCAGAGCACATGCACAAGGATTAATTTTGAAGGACTGGGGGAAAGAGGTAGAAATGACGGGAAAAGGAGTCCAGTGAGGAAAGAACAGAGAGGTGGGAGCTGGCTGGGTGCCTGAAGGAGAAGAGCTTTGGCCGAGGAATGAGGAATGGGGAATGGACCTGGCTAAGGACTGTAGACCCATCTTACTTCCAATTTGAACCTTTGTATGACCGTCCTCTCTGCCTCCCTGTACATATGTGTGTGTGCAGAAGTATACAGACATCCGTTACACACACTTACATATGTGCACACATGTATATTCACACACACGGTTTTAAAATCTTCAGAACTTCCACGATTCATTTCCTGTTTCTCCACCAACAATTGCAGAAACTAATTTACCTTATCAAAAACGCAATTACTCAGTATCTTAGACTGTTATTTATTTGACAGTCTTCTAATTTTCTCACTTTTACCTAATTTGACAGGGAATATTATTGACATAACTAATCTTTCAAAATGACTTTCACAAGGTTAGTTCACTTGTTAATTGACCCTCCGTGAGGGCAATTTATGAAGCATATTAATTTCATCTGTCACTTCCAACACAAAGTAAATGTGGAAAATAGTCTATCTTTTATAAAGGACGTTATAAAAGAAGTATGTCGGAATTCTTAATTAACATATGCATATTATATCAACCATTGATATTGTGTAGAACTTTTATACCTACTCATCTGAAGCTCTGTCTCCCTTTTATAAATGTTTTGTTATTCCTTTATGATGACGGAGAGACACCTTCGCTGAGAATTATCCCTTCAGGGATAAATCACCACCTCAGAAATGAAGCAGCCATTTGTCTGGAAGAATTTCTGGAGCCCACAAAGACAAAGTTAAAAAAAAAAAAAAATCCCACGGAAGTCCTATGAAGAGAAAAGACTTCCTTTCCAGAAGGCTGAAGCCAATGCACTCATGAGTTATTTCATACTCTTGGTATAGGTTCTCTATGGGACAGAATCAGACACACCACTTGCCCACTTTAAGAAAGGAAGGTGTTGCCTTTAGAAGCTGAGTCATACCTCAAAGGACATCTGCTGAAGACAGAGACCTCACCCCTTGGATCTGACTTTGACATAGATCTTCTCTGAACTTCCTAGTACCCCCAATTCAATCTCAACCTTAATCATGGTAAAATCACTCTGGAGCCTAGCAGTAGGAAAGTGCTTGGTATAAAGCTGTAAACAAAACAGATACAAGCTTGATGCTTACAGGGCTCCCATTCATGCAGAAGAAACAGCAAAGTCAACAGAAAACAGAAGAGAATTACAGTATGGAGGGATAAGCACCTAAACCAAGTGAGGGGCGGTTCTGGGGACTGAGGCGTAGTGAGGTGACAGGAGGAACAGATTCAGGGACAGAGGAGGGGTTTTTCTTGGCAGCCAACCCAGCATGACTTGCGCTGGTTCCCTCGTTCCCTCCCTTGCCCTGGATTCCCTGCCTGGAGCCTTCCCAAATTCCTGACTCCTCTACTGCCGCTTACGGATTTTATTCTTTAGGTTCCAACAGCTTAGTAAGCACCACTTCTAGCTTCAGCTCTAGCAAAGATGCGCAGGCTGGCTTCCACATAGGCGTGTGTTTCTAGAGTCTCAGTTCTTCCCCCTGGTTTCTACCCAGCTCTAAACTTTCCACACTCCAAGGGGAATCTCCTATAAGCAAGGGCTCCGTTTCTTCAGCCAGCCAGAGCCCTAGCTAAAATGTTGTCTCAAGAAGGGTTTTTTTCATGGATTGCCATCTTAGATCATCCAGGTTCAGCATTAACATTTTCTTAAAGCCTTTTAAAGTAACAGTGTCTTTTGCCTTTGTGAGCTTAAGTGTCTTTTTCTGCCATTTGCCTCATACTGATAAACTCCTACTCCCTTTATGAAGAGATTAAATGTAATTTTCAAGTGTGAAGGTCTTTTTATAGGAGATAAGACCAGAATCCTCTGTTGGGGCTTGAAAGCTTACAAAAAAAAAAAAAAAAAAAAAAAAAGCCGGGACTTATTAAAGCTGAGTTTAGCCTCATTGTTTATGTTTTCTCTGACCAAACAGAGAATTTTTACTTTCTGTCAAGCATCCTGTTAAATCCACTCAAAGGTCATTCCTGGTTTTGAGCTAAGCACAAAATATAAATGTTTGGGAAGAGAAAGGCTTATCTTTAATTTGACAGTAATGGTATTATAAGAGTCGGCATTTTCTTTGTTAAAGTAGCAAAAAATATATATTGAATAGTAATAAAATATTAAAAGTATGTTAAGGCATATTTCTCCCTGATTTTTCCATAAACTACTTAATAAAAGCATATTTTAGAATACTTACAATGAGAACCATTTGACTTATGATTGAGATAATCCATGCCAATGATTTACACACAGAAACACTTTTTAAAAAACGTAAATTATGAAGGTGGCACTCTGCAAAGTCCTCATCAATCATGAAAAATACATATTTTGAATAAGTATTGAAATGTATAATCTATACCTCATCGATCTCAGCATGGAAGCCCTGCCATAACCAGCTAAAGTGCAGCACATGTATTATCGGAAAATAATCACTCCTCACTCAGATGTTAACACACGATAATAGTGCTAAAATGCTGTTCTGAGCGATAACATTTCTGGGGAGAAGAAAATTTCTTCTTCATTTAATTTCATAGCCAAAAAAAAGAAAAGAAAAAAAAAAAAGAAGGCAGGTAGGGGTGTGTGTGTGTGTGTGTGTGTGTGTGTGTGTGTGTGTGTGTGTGTGTGTGTGTGTGTTTCGGTATCTTTCCTTTCTCTTCAAGGTTAACAAAAATACCTTTTACAATTTTCCTCCATTTCTATTAATAAAGTGGCTGAATTATGCCCCTGCACCTTTCCAGACACTGAAGTGACATTCCTGTTGCTTTAAGATTTGATCAGTGAAGAGAATGTGATAATAGGTTTGAACTGACCTTCCCTCTCCCAGGGGAAGGGCTAAAAAAATAAAATAATTGAAAGGGAAAAAATATCATGCCAAAGATAAAACACACATGTGCTTACAATGGAAGTCAACTTGACCCACACAATCATCCAAAGAGGAGTGGGGGAGGGGCTGGCAGGCGGGGATCACCGTTTTCACTCCCTGGACACAACAGGCTACAGCAGACATGATTGAAAATCCCTTTACCACAACTGCTCTCTGAAGGTTGGTAGCATGACCCAACTGCGGTTTGTATCTGGAGCTAAACTTGGGAGAGTTTATTCGTGCTGAAAAAGGTTTAATTTGTTCCACTATTCTCATTTTTGCATTACTATCTAGGGGCTCAGAAAACAAACACAATATTTTGCTTTCTTTACTTCTTTTCACAGTTTTATAGATAGGTTAGAAATAGGGCTACTCTTCCTTATGGAACACTTCCAAAAGGCTAGGCACTTTCTTCTATATTCTAGAACCATCGTTCTCAACTAGAGGTAATCCACTCCCCCACCAAGGACTTCTGGCAGTATCTGGAGATGCTCTTGGTTGTTGCACCTGGGGCTGGTGGATGCTACTGGCATCTGGTAGGTATACACCTTACGATGCACAGGGCAGCCCTCACGAGGAAGAATTCTGCGGCTCCAAGTGTCAGTAGTGCCAAGGGTGAGGGTGAGAAACCCTGTTCTAGAGGTATTACTGTAGTGTTCATATCAAAAATGCAGGTTAGACATTTTTATTATTCCTATGTTTCAGATTAGGACAAAGAGCCTAAGAGGTCTTGTAATATATGGAGTCGCTGTTACATGCTTGCACCTCTACTAATTGCTTTACTGTATGCCATAACCTTGTCAATACCAAAATTAAGCAGTATTAACCCCATTTTACAGATGAAAGAAAATGGAACATTAATTGTCTAGGGTCACATAGCTATTCACTGGCAGAACTAAGATACAAACTCTCTTCTGCCTGGTACCAAATCACATGCCCTTTCTCCTATACCCATTGAGTCAAGCTCATGGCTGCTAAAGGGCAGAACTAGGATTCAAGCTTAGAAGGGATAATTCCAACTTCCAGACTTTTTCCACGATATTTTGTTGCCACAAAAGGAAAGACAAAATCCTTCCAAAGCACAATATTCTGGGATTAGAATGAAAACTTTAAGACATCAAAACTCCTCAGTACACATGTAGATTAAAAGGTCCTTCCAGAGAAGAGAGATTGGGCAGAAGTGCCCAGGCAGGAGGCTCTCTGTGGTCAACAGTCCCCGCATACACCCAGCTGGATGCCTGGAAACAGATGTGGGTGATTATGTCAGGAGATCAACTCACTCATTGCTTCTACGTGAACCATGCTTACACAGTGGGAAGTCATCAAAAGCAGGACAGTCCTCTGACTACAAATGAGTCAGCTCTGGTTTTACAAACTGACCTCACATGGGAGCATTCTATTTTAGAAGACAAAAGCTTCCAGGTCTGGGGGAATGCATAGCTCATTCCAGTTATACACACTGGAAGCCTAAAGAAAAGGCTCCTTTGCAAAATATGCAAAATGGGGAAATTCTGTCTTGAACACTTTAAGACTTGATGAACTACACACACACACACACACACACACACACACACACACACACACACACACACACACTCACTCACTCATACACAGAGGAGGGAGGGAGAAGTTGCTACTGAAGCCTAACTCACCTTATTAGCAGCTTCACCAAGGTGCTTAAATCACACGAATTTAATTACTAGCCTATTAACCCACAAGACATCTGCTCCACGCCTTGCTTATAAATATCACATCCACTTTCTCACTTGTACAACACAAGTATTTTCACTGTTCCTCATTTCGGTCAATCATGTATGCCAAAGGGCATTTATAAGAGCTTTTCATTCATCCAGCTGGCCAATATCCCATAGGTACTGAGAGCTAGTATCTATCATTTCACATGCACGCTACATTATTATGTCTGATCTAAGTAGCCAGCTCTTAGATTCTGATTTTCCCAAATGCATAATCACTTTTATCTAGACCTCTAGGGAATCACCCCAGGAAAAACTGGAATCACCACCTTGAGCTCCCCTCCTTCCCCTCAACTCACCCTCTTAACAAGTTACCTGGTCCCATTCAGACTCCTTCTAGAATTATCAACAAAATTTCACTCTCCAGGACTCTGATCTTGCCCGACCCTCCAATCCATTTCATGGGTTGTTCCAGACTGAACTCACACATCCAATCTCATGTGCTCCCCTGCTTCAAATCTTTCAGTGGGCTGCCAGCTCCTTCGAGATAAAACCCACATTTCTTAGTGTGGCTTCATAATCCTTCATAATCCATCCCTCACCTTCCCCTCCAGCCTAATCTATCACTCATCTGGTCTCTACGCCACTTCTCCAGTCCAGTCAAGTAAGAGTACTTGGAATTCCCAGCACAATTGTGATCTTCTGTGCCAATGGGTGTGCACACACTGAGGTGGTTCTCTCTCCATCTCTAACAGTTATAGACCAGAAAAGCTCCTATTCATCCTATAAAACAGGCCGGGTCTAAAGTCCTCGGGGAAAACCTTACCTGGTAATTGTGAAAACCTTACCTGACCCTTCAATCCCACCCAAGATGCCCATCTAAGCTGCCATGGGAATCCCGGGTCCTTGTATCCCCTCTTCCTCTCTCTGATGTCATCGTGTCTGGGATTGATGGAGCCACCTTGATACCAGCCAAGAGCTAGTGGTAGACTGGGAATGACAGTGGCCACCGAAAATGGAAATAACTGAGACACTGATGGAATTTTTTAGCCACTGTAGTTACTGTACCTAGGAGTTTGCCCTTCTTCTGACCTCCCAGTTTGACGAAATTTTTCCTCACTTAGGTTTATATCAGTTTGAGTTAGAGATTTGTTACTGGAAGCTAAAGGCATCTTCACTTCATTGCCTTCTCTGACATTCCTGTTCTTACCTCTACTTGGCTTGATGCCCCTCCTCCGTCTTGCCCTACTTTTGCCCCTCAGGGCATTTATATTGGAATTCTCCTTTGACCTGTCGGATTCCACTTATTAGGCTATGAATCCCCTAACATCAGGGACCATGATCTTATTTGTCTCTCCTCTCCTAGTTCCTGGTAAACAGCAGATATTTATAACATTTTGCAAAATTGACTTTGCTGAATAGCTACCAGTTAAAGGATTGAGTTGGGAGAAAATTTAAGTTGTGTCTTCCCTTATACTTACTCATTTTTGGGTATATAAGAAGCCCTGATTGTACTGTGTGAAAAATACCTTTTGACTTAAATTCTGGGTCTGGGAAGCTTAATTAAAACTTGGCTTTCAAAATGATAACTTAAAATTAATTTGAGATGTGAAATTTTAATTTAATCCATGGAAACGTGACTGATGGTTGTTCTAATCCTATTTTAAAAATCACTTTATTGAGGTACAATTGACATAAAAAAAACTGTACATGTTTAACGTGTACAACTTGATGCGTTTGGAGATAAGTATATACCTTATCTATACCATGAACATCACCACCATCTATGCCATGAACATATCCATCACCTCTGAAATAATATCCATAATATATAAAGAGGGTGGCAGCTATGTTTTCTTTAAGAAACTATCTTAGTACCATGTACATTTCCTTCCTTCCTTCCTAGAAGGTCCTAAAAACATCACACACCCAGTCAAGTGGACAAATTTTAAGAATGCAGTGGATGACTTTTTATATGTAAACACTGCACAAACCATGATCTTTCCATCCACTGCAGAATTTTAAAGTTTGAAACCTTATTTTTGGGGAGATTATTTGACTCATATTTTACTCTGACAAGAACTAGGTCTGGGAAGGAAAAAGCCACAGTGGTTTTGTCCAGCATTATACCCCACGTGCTGCCTGGTCTGGTGCTGAGCACATAATACTTGTGCGTATGTGTTTGTTGAACCAACAAATGAACTGGGAGCAAGATGCAGCCGACTCAGCTGGTAACTTGCCAGGGCCCAGTTCATCCATCTCTAAATTTGAGATAACATCTTCCGTTCCTACTTCCCAGGTTTGAGAAAATAAAACGAAAATATTGACACAGACGTGTATGCAGCAAGCTGCAAAAACCCATAAAAATAACATTAAGTGCACACTTAGGAAATGTAAATATGTCGACCTATTTCTTCATATCCCTAGACTTAAAGGTGAATCTAAATGTGAAACTCCATGAATTTCCAGTACTTCAGACTGCAGAGTGTTTTCTAAGTCAACCTTTTTCATTAAACAGCTTTGGTTTCATCACTAACTTTAAGTTCTATGAGAGCAGCACTGATTTCAAAGATGGTCTTTAATGATCTCTGCTTCTTGGTATTTACACCATTGGGTAACCTCCTCCCCTTAACTTCCTCTAAAGAACAGAATATGGCAAAGTGATGGGATGTCACTCCTGTGATCACGTTACAAAGACTGGGACTGCCATCTCACTGGCACTCTCTCTGTTTACTTATTGGCTTGTACACTTTGATGAAGCTAGCTGCCACGTAGGAGAGGCCCACATGGCAAGGAACAGAGAGTGACATCCAGCCAACACACAGCAAGGACCCGAGGTCCACAATCTGACAGCCCATGTGGAACTTGGTTCTTCTAAAAACCACATAGCTCTGAAGTGGATCCTTCTTCACTTGAGCCTGGAGGTGGCTGACACCTTGCTTGTAGCCTGTGAGAGACCCTGAAGCAGAGTTAAGCCACGCCCAGGCATCTGACCTAAAGAATCTGTAAGTTAGTAATTGTGTGTTGTTTTAAGCTACTAAGTGTTGGGATAATTTGTTACACAGCAATAGCTACCTAATAAAACTTCCATGGATTTCCAGGACTTCAGATTACAGTAATAGGGACTGGCATATTCTAAGTTAGCCTTTTTGGTTAGCGACTCTGGTTTTATCATTAGTCTGTAACCTTAATGAGAGCAGGATCATAGACATTTTAATCACTAAATAAAGTGAGGATGTCACAAAGTGCTGACACATAGGGTGCACTTGATAAATGTTTGTGCAATGAATGATGACTAATTAAGTGAAGCAAGATAATCTCTGGTGAAGCTGAATGACATGCCAGGGAAAAGCAGGTGAGTGATGGGGACCTGGGGGGAATATGGGGGATCCTCCTATAAAAAATGAAAATAGCAAGAGTTTAGGCACAGCAACCAGGGAAGTCTATGTCTTCTGGGCTATGACATGAGCCAGGCAGTTTACAATAGGGCAGTTCCATCTTTATGTACCTTCCCTTACAATGTTCTGTAATTTCATCTTGTTTTCCCCACAGCCTAAAATGGAAACTTAAAGAACTCAAACATCAAAAATAAGGAAATAATAAAATAAAGAGGAACATCCACACTGTGGTATACTCTGCAGTCATTAAAAAATGATGATATACATGACTTAGAAAGATATCACCTCCATTCAGACTGGATATAACAGGTTGCAAAACAGTGATTCCATTTTGGTAAAAGTTTATGTGTATTCACATACTAAAAAGTCTGGAAGGAGATATACTGAGAGTGCTTATCTTTTTCTGGTGAGACTATGGGTAATTTTTACTCTTTTTATGCTTTTTAGGATTTTCTAATTTTTTTAAACTACAAACATGCACTACGTTTACACTCAGAAGCAGTAAAGGTTATATAAATTTATTGCTAAATCATAAAACAAGGAAGATGCCCTAAAGATAACACTTTCCTGTTAATACTACTATTGGAAAAGACATCACATTGTGTAGAGTGAAAATCCCCTTGGCTCTTCTTACTTAAGGATCCTGGAGCTGGGACATTCTCATGCAATAGTCAGTGAGGCTGGTGTGTTGAGGGGTTTCATGCTGGGGCCATCTGGGCCCCTGAACCTTAGGTCCTTCTGGTTCAAAGGTTAAGCAAGAGAGGTCAGTGCCCCTGATGTTTTAAAAGGTTTTCAAAGGAGATCCACCAGCTCATACTAGCTGCTTCCATAACAGATCCTTACTTCCTGGGGTTTTCAAGTCCTCAAAAAGCTTGGCTCTAACTCTAGAATAGTGATTATCGCTATGTTTTCAGCACAACAGAATGAGTTGAGGAGCTTGTTCAAAGTTCTCTTTCCCTCTGTGAAGGGTTAACTTTGCAGGTGTGGGGCAGGGCCCAGGAATCCATGCTTTCACACATGCACTCCAGAAATTTAGGTACCTACTATCTAAGGGCTACACATGGAAGAATACTACTTTCAGAAGCTATCATTCTTGTTGGCTTTGTTACATTCTAAGATAAATAATACTTTTATCTGTATTAGTGTCTTCCACCTTTTTTCTTATTTTCAACAACTGCACAGACTGGAATACAGAAATATGCTTCCTCAAGAAGAGTCTAGAGCTCACTTTGAAATAGTTTCAGGCATATAAAAGTTGAGCTTCAATGTCCTTCTATTAGTCTATTTACTCCATTCCTTTGGTTACCTGTCCATTTATCCACCACGGGATACATTAAGCATTTATGTGCTGGGCACTGTGCAGAAGGCAAGACTCACAAGGATTCACATCAAAGCCCTATTTGACATTGAAATATCCTTGACTGGTTGAAGTATGTCAAGTTCTATTTGACTGAAAGCCCGGCATATACTGTACTATATCAAGAGCTCTCTCCAACATGTTGGCAAAGGCATCTGACTTCAAAAACCACTGAGAACAGTACCTGGCATATAGTAGGCATTCAAAAAGTGTTCAAGGACGGGCTTCCCTGGCGGTGCAGTGGTTAAGAATCTGCCTGCCAATGCAGGGAACACGGGTTCGAGCCCTGGTCCGGGAAGATCCCACATGCCGCGGAGCAAATAAGCCCGTGTGCCACAACTACTGTAGCTCGCGTGCCTAGAGCCCACGCTCCGCAACAAGAGAAGCCACCGCAATGAGAAGCCCACGCACCGCAACGAAGAGTAGCCCCCGCTTGCCCGTGCGCAGCAACAGAGACCCAACACAGCCTAAAATAAATAAACTAAAAAAAAAAAAAAAGTGTTCAAGGAAAAACAACGTCCTGGCGCAGGGGAGGTAAGTTAGAGCTACTCGAGAACACGTTTCTTACATTCATCCCCTCCCCTCAGATCTCCGTTCTTACGCACGCATTTCCCCCCTTACCTCCTGTCAGTACTGCTGCAGTGAAAACAGATCCACAGCCCACCAGGCAGGCATCCCTCTCGCCTTCATTCTGTCTGCCTCAGATCTATTTCCAAAACACATATCTGATTTCATCATTTCTTTATTTAGGAAGTTTCCAGTGGCTCCCCACTTTCTCCAGCAATTTTTCTCAATGTATGGAATGTTCCAAACCATCACAAAACTGGGTTCCATCATGATGGAAACACAAAGTCCCCTTTCCCCGTAAGGGAGTGTACGTTTACGTGCTATTGGGTCTAGATGCAATCTGCTATTAGACTTAGCTGTAATACGTTGCAGAATATTCAAATTATAGGAAGACTGGTGAGAGTATATTTCACTACAAAACTATTACCTCTGTCTTGAAAACTGTGTGCCCTACCTAGATGACAGGGATCCATCCCATCAGGGGTGTGTGTGTAGTGCTCACTGAGAACTGCCAACACGCAGCCTGGATGGTAAATGCCTGAGGTTTCCGCTACCGCATCCTCCACTTCCCTCTTTGGCAGACATCACTAGCAGATCACAGAAACGAAGACCCAACACAGCCATAAATAAATAAATAAATAAATAAATAACAAATAAAAGAGTGTCTTCAATTATTAAAAAAAAAAAAAAATCTTTAAAAAAAAAAAAGTTGTCTATCAACAGAAGCCAGCTAATCTTTGGTTTCTCACTATAAATGAATACATTTGCATTCTGGCTTACATCTCTCATGAGTTTAATTAGTAAAAGTCCATGTCCAAGATACAAATCATCTCTGGATGTAGACACCAAATCAGGCTTCTACGTCTACAAAGAAGAGGACTGCTGACATGGTGAGGTCTTGTGGCCTTGTCTGGGACTTTGAGCTCCTTTTTCAAATGGCAAGGCTGCCACATCCCCCTTTCCTGCACATGCTGTAGCTCCCAAATTAGAGCGTGAGCCCAGAAGGCATGGGTCAGATCACATGTCTTTGTATCTTCAGTCCCTAACACAGTAAGCATTTAATAAATACTTGCTGCTAAAAATAACTTGATGAAGTTATTAATTTTACACAGCAAGGTAGGTCTCTGACCTCTTATCAGAGGATTATGTCCTTATCAGAAATAATGTAGTGCAAAAATCTGTCATAAAAGCTCAATGCATTTTCCATTACTGATAACCCATTCTTAAAAAAGTGTTTTAAAATAGAATATAATATTGCACAGTAATTACTGTTGTGATAACACCTGATGCAATGTTCATTGTTGTTCTGTAATTGACCCAAGTACCTGCTTAGTAACTTCAGTCCAAGGGACGTGTTTAATTATAGATTCAATCGTCTATTCAATACCAAAACCCACGGCATCAAGGATTGGGACCTAATTACCCAACAGGAATTGTAAAACTGTCTTCCAAAAGCAAACTCATTTGTTTTGTTAAAAAAAAAATTACTCAATTCTTATTTATGTATTATTCCATGTAAGTATAAATAAAAAAGAATCAGTGTACAATCAAGCTAAACTAATGTAACTGTTCAAGCTTTTACAATACTGATTTTCTGAATATGCCCTGAGGGAATTCACAGAAATGCAATACTAATTGACAGTGGTTTTTTTTTTTTTTTTTTAATGAGCGTCCCAATGATTTCAATTCAAATATTCAAATATTCATAATCATGTTTTATCATCCAAAAGAAATTGCCAACTTGGTGAGGATAGTTGATAGGCCTTATTCAGGAGAGCTCTTGAGTTTTGAATTGGGCAGACTTGCTCAGAACAGAAATAGAGGTGGCAAGACAAAGATAGAGCTGAACTTGATGTCATTATGGCCGAGAGCTGCTCACTTTAATGCCACACTCCAAGCAATTGCAGGGGGAGAGACTGAGGGTTCTCGGACAGCAGGAATAAACAGAAAGACATCAGCTCTAAAAAAGCTCCATGTGAAAAGTGACCCCGTGATAGAGGACAGAGAATCCCAGAGTGGGGTAAAATGAGAAGAAAATCAGAACAAAACCAGAAATGAGATGTTAATGAAGCTACTTCTATGAGCTTCATTGGGTGGAGGAGAAAATACCACTAACTCCTGTTGTGATTACGACTGGAGTATTTTAACTGGGATTTACTGATGTCTGCATTCACGCTTCAGTTGACAGCTACTGAATTGTTAAAGCTTAAACGGAAACTCACTGCATTGATCTTATGTCTAGTTACAACCTGCCACTTCTTAAATTTGTACTTTCTGAACTAAATGTAAACAAAGGTGGTGACATAAGCCAGCAGTGAAAAATACCTGGAGGACATTGTAAGTTAACTCTGCTGTATAGATGAATTCAATCACTCATATCCACTGAGAGCAAGTATGATTAAAAGGGATGTGATAAATTTGTATATTAAAAAATAACTGTGGGGAACTTTGATCTGGCCAAGGTGACATTAGCTACGTCGAAAATAATCATAGAAAACACTTTTTGAATATACACGGGACCAGCTGTACCAGATGTACTGAGGGGCAACTCAGAGCATTTTTCTGAATAATTCAGGTAGAAGTCCCATTTGGCCTAAATTCAGGTAAAAATAAGTTGGAGTTGAATTATCCACCTTTCCCTTGCCATAACCTCCACTGGTTTTGAGTTGTGAGTAGTCAAGGCTAGTTTTATTTTTAGTTACATCAAACAGTGTGGGGCCACCATAAAACCTTTCTTTGCCCCTTTGGAAATAAATCTAATAGTCTACCCTGGATTGTCTTTCCACTGGGTTGACAAAGCAGTCTTTGAAAATGTAAATGAAAAAATATCCATATCTGGGTCTAACACTAGAATAGGGCTCCAGCATCTGCATTTTTAAAAAGCACACCACATGGTTTTGATGTGTGCCCACAGCTGATACACATTGCTCTAAATAGAAGCCCAAGGAGAAGCTGTTAGCAGACACCAAAAAATAATGAGATTAATATAATTGGGTCCTGGAGTTGATGTTAGGATTTCTAGCAGTAGAGGCCAACAGGGTCCAAGGCTGGGTTATGTACTGTTCATTTCCTGACAACCAAATTAATGCACATTTATATACAGACAGCAAGTCTTCCTGGTCCTGGACTCCAGCAGAAATTTGCCGTGTTGGTTCTTGCAGATGGGGGAGTAGGCACCAGCTCATGATGGGTCTCACTCTTGTTTCACTGAAGACTCACTTGAATGTAGGAGTTTCATATTTTTCTCTTTCAAAAGGGCAAAGCATGGTGGTGTTCCATCCCTGCCAGGGAGCTGTATCTAGCAGGCGGAGTTAATGGGAGCCCAGGTAGGTTGATTTTTCTCCTAAAGTACAACTGACATCTCCATCATGCAAACTGCCTGGATGTTCAAACGGATGCAAATGCCATTGTCTTTTCAGTCCAAAATCCTTTAATGTTGTAGACCGCCGGTTTCATCAACAGCATTAATTTCCATTCAGACCTTGCATATCGAGTGACTGCGCGGCAGCTGTTCTTCTTGCAGAGAAATGGAGATGTGTCCACTTGAGTTCTATGAAAGGAAAAATAATTCCTTTGGGGATATGCCATATCTGTCGACGACTTTTTGGGAAAAGGTTAAGTAATCAGCTTCCTTACACAGTCCCGGATGCACGCTTTCTTCTTGGTGACGCTCTGCTGTGGGAAATGTCACCTTCAGGAGGCCCTGTGTGCACAGCTGGCTGTGTGGGACCCCTTCAGCTGGGGGTGGGGCGGCTTCCAAGCAGCTAAGGGAGCTGCCTTCCGTTGCCTCGCTCCTGTGCCTCTGCACCTGCTCTTGCTTCCTCCGTGTCTTCCTTTCCCTTGTTACTAAACGTTGCCAAAGCAATGGGCTTTAGACTTAATTTGCTTCCCTCCTCCACCTAGTGTGGACCTTGTCTGCTCTTCTGTTAATAAGAGACCTCACATCGCATGGCTGTTAGGAATTAAAAGGAGCGGGTGCAATGCTCAATTCCTAGCACAGTGTCCCGGGCCGCCCTCAACAATGGGGACCAACCGGCAGTGAGTGATCAGGACTGGACTAGGCTGAGGGGAGTACGGAACCTGCTTTCCATGACAACGGAAACACCAGCCATGAAGATAAACAATATTTTAATGTAACATTTTACGAATTCAAAGTGAATGCAGAAAATCCATGATGAACAAACCCTCAAAGTTTTAAATAAAGACAGGATCAGTCATGGTGCCAAGGTGAACCATATCGGAGCCTGAGGCTAAAAGGAAAAATCAGCAATCCTGATGCTGCCTTTATGTAAAAGTCTGATCTTTTGCTCGTTATGGATTTTCTGCATTCATTTTGATCTGTCTTTAAATTTTTGATACTTTCTTCATCATGGATTTTTTTTGTGTGTTAATTTTGAGTTTTTAAAATGTTGCATTAAAATATTTTTCTTGATGATTGAAGATTTGGGCCCCCAAGACGAGTATCTCAATGGTCTCATTCATTTCATCTTAATCTGGGCTCCTCTGGAAATTACTATGCTCTGTGGGAAATCTCTGATTTCATCCCAGCCATTTTGGGGTCTTTCTCTGTGCTGGGCTTCCTGAGTGCGCCACTGATTTTTGCTGAATAAGCATGACATATAAAGTAATCTGTGGGTTTGCAAGCACTAATGGCTTTTTCACACATGTACCTTAGACTCCCAACATAACCTGGAAGCTCTGTCTCATGTAGGTGACCCTAAATTGGAGAAAAAGAACCTCCTAGATGAAGGGAAGGAGGGGTGTCCTCAGGGGTAACCATCTATATAGTTTTAGAGGTTGTAACATACACAAGAGGATAGATATACCAAGGGGACTGAAAATCCAGCCCACCAACCTGAGTCCACCCACAAGAAAAGAATATATTTTAAAATTAGACAACAGACACCTACGAGGTTGCCTATACCCAGAGAGGGCCCGTTATTATATCTGCACAAAGACACCATATGGGATGGCAGAAGCTGTGAAGACAGGACTCTTTGGGTTTGCCCACAAATATGGAAAAGGTATTTGTCAAAGAAAAAACAACCCTAGCATGGTAAGTAACTGACAGCATCTCGGGAGGGTCCCCTGGGGCTGACGGGGAAGAATGGAGGCTCACCCAGGTCCTGGACTGAGGGGAAACTGCTACTAGTGTCTGCGTGAGTGGTCAGCTGGCATCCAGTTCATGTTTCCAACACTGGGAATGGGGAGAGGCAACTGGACTCAGACTCAAGTCAAGGCGAAGGTGGCTGAGCTGGAGAGCTCTTATGCAACAGCTCTTGGCTCCTCTGAAGCCCGCGGCAGAAAGGGGGTAACTCAGGGGGAGGGGCCCTCCAGCCTTCCCACACTTCTTGGTCGGCCTCTTCCCAGTGTCCTCCGATGCCGGGCAGCAATGAACGGTGTTAAATTTTTTTCAATACGTCATTGGATATTTTAATGCAAATATGGCCATTAAATTTGCCAACAGACCTAGAACATATTCTAGAATCCAGTTACTTCAGTTATTTAATGAAGCACTAAGGTAGACCCCCATCCCCAAATGAAACATAGAACTGTCAGCTCAGTCATGCAGTCTCTAAAACAACAGCATTATTACTTTCTCAAGATTGCACTTCTGATGGACAGACCTAATTAAAAGCACCAATGAAAACTGCGGTGGGGTGGGGATGGTGGTGTGCTGAATTGGGCGATTGGGATTGACATGTATACACTGATGTGTATAAAATTGATGCCTAATAAGAACCTGCAGTATAAAAAAACAAACAAACAAAACAACTAAAAAAAAAAAAAAAAAGAAAAAGCACCAATGAGAAAGTGACCGGGATCAGGTCAGAGAATAATGAACACAGATAAAACCATATAACTTTTTTTTCCATGGGATTTTGTCTTCATTTTATGTAGGACTTTACACATTAATACAGACTTTTTTTCTCTTGCCAAGAGTCTACAGATAGGATCACATGAATATCCTGGTCCCCCAGACAAAACGTACTTCCTCTAAAGGTTAAGGAGGTGTTCCAAAGTCAAACAAAAAACAAAGGGGGGAGAAATCACGTGTGAGAATAACTGGGTGTAGAAAGAAGGCCTCTGAGCCGGAGCTAACATTTGTGTGGGGAGAGTGTGTGGGGAAGCCCGCCAGGTCTTTTATAATTAAAATACAATCACCAAACAGCTGCAACCAGCTCAACAGAACCTATCTGGCTTCCTCACTTTATTACCAAAATTACTTTACTACCAAACTCTGGCCTTTGTTTTCTTCAGCATAGTCTGAAAAGGGTTAAAAAAAGGCATGTACATATTATATTATGTAACAGTATATTATACTGTATTATTTTATGTTAGATTAATCATATACTAATTATTTTGTATCCATTATATATTAAGTATACTATTTATTATGTTAATCATACTCATTACATTTTTACATTATGTTATGTTGTTATATATTATATATTTAAAACATTTGCCATTTTTCCAGCACTAAATTAACCAGAGACGGTCTCAGCCTGGAACATGGCTGGGTCAGGAAATGTTAGTTCCTGACCTCCTTCCACTAAAAAATTCTCTTCCAATTTTCTTCAGAGTGTTCTGAATCTTTAATCTTAACCACGTTTTTATTTCCTGCAGGCCGTCATTTTTCTGAGTGTTCATGATGTTCCTGGTAGTATGATAAATATATTAATGTGAACGTTCTCATTGTATTCTTACCTGTGAGGCAGGCAATAGCATTCTATTCCGTTGTGCAGATGGGGAGACTGAGGTCTAAGTGGCAACTTGCCCAAAGTCAAACAGCTAGTGACTCCAGCACTATCTAGAACCAACCCCTGCTTTTGACTGCTTAAGTCTCCTCCCCCTAGGTGATCTCTTTGTTCAGGACTGAGAATCCAAAATGAGAAGCCAACAGTGAGCGTTTTACAAAGATCCCAGAACTACAGTGAATCTGGCTAAACAACTCCATGACTGACCATAAATTCACACTTTTTGACAAGTGTCAGCTGAGTTGGCTGATAAGGCTGTCTCTAAGAAGAGGAGCACGTGATAACCTAAGGACGACAGGGGCTTGGTTTCAGATCCCAGGGAGCACGGTGACTGGTCCTAAGCTTGGGTAAAGACACGTGTCTGTCCTCACTCACTTACATTCAGTTATCCAGTCAACAGTTTGGGAGGACTTATGTTTGTCCTGTGCTGAAGCAGACATCACATAGATACAGTAATGAGTAAAATAAGATCCTTGGCCTCCAGGAGCTCACAATTTTAGACAGGAAGGTAATTCACAAGTATATGTTATCACAACAAAAGATGATTAAAAGGCACGTGCATGGGATGGATGCAGATGCTATAGGAGTTCAGAGAGGAAGAGATTATTTCCAACTGAAACTAAGACTTCAATAGGCAAAGAGGCAGATAATGGCAAGGTGGGATGGAGAAGGAACCTCAAGGATAAATTAAACCACAGTGAAAATTCCGAAGTGTGTTAAGGTAGAGCGTCTCCTCTGGCTGCACGTTAGAATCTCCTGTGGAACCCCTCTAAATGCACAGGGCTGCACAAGCAAAGGTTCAGATTCAGCTGGTCTGGGGTGGAGTCTGGGCAGTGGTGTTGTCCAGTAGCTCGGCAGGTGATCCAAACATGCAGCCGGGGTGGAGGACCCCTGATGAGGTCTGGATGAAGGAGGGCCTTAGGGAAGGGGACTAATATTTACTGAGTAGCCCCACTGTGTCCGGGGAACTTTCCTGTCTCTGAACACACAGTCTCTCATTCAATCCTCTCAACGATCCTATGAATAAAGGGTGAAGAACTTGAACTCATGGGGAGCTTACCATAGCTGTAACTGTGCTAGCAGAATTAATTATCTCATTTAGTTGAATGCCAAGTTTATGAGGTTTCATGTTGGCCTGTCAACACTGAGGCCATGGACAGTAACATAATGTGCTTTGAAGAAAATCCATCCATCAGCAGCCCTGACTGAGGGCTAACAAGGCAGTGAGAAGCCCCTGTAATTCTCCCGGTTGGCTGGAAGGAAAGACTTACTCTTCAGGGCACTGGGGTAATTTATTTGTCTGCCAAATTTTCTTCCATGTTACTTGTCACTTTCTTATTGATTTACAGGAGCTCTTTTTATATTAAGGACAGTAGCTGTCTGTTATATATGTTACAAAATTTTCCTGTCATTTTGTCATTTGTCTTGTAACCTTATGGTCTCCCAAATACACAGGAGTTTTAGTTGCTTATATATTTTCATTTATAGTTTCTGGGGTTGGAGCATTGCTTTGGGAGTCCTTCCCTAGTCCAAGATTATATTTTTAGCATCTCCTGTATTATCTTTTGGTATATTTTACTTTTTTTTTTTTTCATTTTTAGATCTCATATCCATCTAAAAGTGCATATTGCTATATGTTGTCAGGTAGGAAGCTGATGATGTTTTTCCTAGATGTAGAGACAATTGTCCCAACCCCATATATTTGAATAGCCAGCTCCTTCCAGGGTAATTTAGATCCATTATTAAGAATGGGTAAATTGTCCCTGAACTTTAAGGTGAGATTTAATACCAGTTTTCAGCAATGATCTCCAGAATGTGGCAGCTATGTGTGGTGTCTGAATGATGTTTACGTTCTCCCTAACCTCTGGCATTTGCAGTTCAGCTATTGTGCTGTGGTTTTCCCCTAATAGAATTTTAAAACAATTATTTTGTAATGTTCATCCAGGAGCCTCTTGGCACTGGGAATATTTTAAATTCAAACTCAACAGTGGAAGGGAGGCATGTAAATCCCCACCAACAAATCCTCAGAGATGGCGTATTTACTTTCTCTTCTACCTCAGATCTACAAAAATATGTGGCTTACAATGATTTAATTAGAATAAATCTAGCCTTGACATTAGACCCGTTTGTATCTGTTATATAGAATTCTTACCTCTGGACTCCCAGAGAACTTAAAGCAATTTCCTGTGACTAAATATTCAATTCAAATCTAATGATGTGAAGGAAAAAAAATGCTAAAATGAGATGAACCTGCACAAAAGTAGTCAGAACCTGAATTCAGAATGAGTTGATTCATTCTGTCAAGAAAAGCATCCATTACAATATAAAATAAAAATAAAAAGGACTTTACCATACTATGAGCCAGACAGTGCCGTGGGCTTTCTACATTTATGTCTAGTCTTCACAGTGGCCCAGCGTGCTAGCTGTTATTCTGATAAGATTGATGAAGAAACTGGGGCGCAACATCTGGTCCACACCCCTCTCCTGGCATCCAGGCCTCAATCCTGGTCTCGGTCTCCCTTCTTGGCAGCATCTCTTACTATAGGTGCAAGTTCTTAAGGGAATGAGAAACAGAGGTCCTCAAGGAGAGTCCTCAGGCCTCTAATGTGTTTTCCTGCATCTGTACTCTTTTCTCCTCTGCTCGCATATGAAGACTACCCTGGAAAACGCCACATTCGCCGGCTTTGCCAGATCCAGGAGTAGAGCCTTTGGTGGCAGGAGCTTCCTGCTCCTTCTTCCAGAGCCTGTTGGGTGCCTCACTTCCCAACACTGTGACACCAAGAACACTCCCATAGGGGAGTGGCAAATGCTACAGCTCGGGGCTTTGCTTTCTGCCTGCTCCGAGCCAGTTACTAACCATGTATCCCTGCACCGCTGTCTCCCCACTTTGGAAGCGCTATTCTAGGAGGCTAAGTCTTTTGCTTAGAAGATGCCTTTGGCTCAAGGGGCGCATGGTGGATGGGGAAGGACAAGAAGGAAATCATAAGACAGCTTCGGGCTGGTTCTGATTTAGGCTTGGGAATGAGAGAGACAGGGAGCCAGATACATACGTGATCTCATAAAATCTCAAAGCTAAATCCCCGATGTTTTACATTTTTTCATCTATCGAGGGTTCCCCCATACATGTAACATAAAATTGGATGACTTCAAATTTGCTGAATTTTGAGGAAGTCTGGGGGAATATTATGAAATATTTTTTCTAAGCAAGGAAAAAAAATCTGGTGGCAGATTCCTTTCTATGCTGCACTACTGCAAAACACCTCAGCCTCCTTGGAGAAGGGAAAGTATCAGAACTTATACCAATAGAAATCATAATTTTATACAAATTGAACGGATATGGATCAACTATTTGATATAGCTGAGTAAAGATAGAGAAATTTTTTTTTAAACAAATTTAGTCTGTTTCTTGGTAGCAGCAGTTGTCAAACTTTTTGGTCTCAAGATCCCTCATGCTCTTAAAAATGAGGATCCCAAAGGCCTTTTGTTTGTGTGAGTTATAGCTTATCAACATTTACATATTAGAAATTCAAACTGTGAACCTAAGACTATGTATTCATTAATCCACTTAAAGTAATAAACCCATAACTTGTTAACGTAACACTTTTTTAATGAAAAAAAAAACTATATTTTCCTAAACAAAAGAAAATGTAGTAAGAAGGATGGCACTCTGCCTGGCTTTGATGTCTGGACTGCTGGGAGACAGCTGGATTCTCTTAGCTGCTTCTGCATTCAGCCTATTGCAAAAGTACCCACCAGCTAGCCTCTGGAAAATTCTATGGTACATTTGTGAGAGATGAGAGTGACAAAGGCAAAGAGCATCTTGGTGTTACTATGAAGATAGTTTTGACCTTGTGAACCCCTAGAAAAAGTCTCAGGAATTCCCAGGGACATTTTAAGAAACGCTTCCCCTTTTTAAGCCTTTAAAAAGATTCCCAAACTGTATTGTACACATGGTCTTGTTAGAATGCAGATTCACTGGGCCCCACAGATAGAATTCCTTAATCAGTAAGTCAGCTTAGGCATCTATATTTTAAACAAACTCCCCATACTTTGAGAAAGACCCTCATCTTATGACCTTCAGGCAGGCTTTGTTCAACCTTCCACTTGACGACTAAAACATATTTGTGAATTAGATGAGCTCCCATCCACATGCAAGGTCAGAACCATGAGCAAGAAAACCCCCAATCGAATACCATGCATTCCCTCTGCAAAGTGAGAGGGAGTTCCTGTAATAAGGGTACTGCGGCATCTGTCCATCTGATGTTTACTGAGCACCTATTCTGCAACAGGTACTGTGCTACCTCTGGAAACTCAAAAGGTACATGAGGGACAATCACAGGCTCAAGATGCTTGCAAGTCATATGAGGAAACACCCCAGGCGCTGGTGGGGAGAACACAGAGGGAAGACGACGACATCCTCAAAGTACTCAGTGATGGACTTGGTGTAGAAAGACTGGGCATTTCCTGGGCGGCTCCGGAGCAGTAGGGCTAGGATCAGTGGGTGGAAAACAGATCTTGGCTTGACAGATATTTCAAAAAGAGCTACTCAGGAAAGGGTGGATGGGACAGAGTGGATTACCTCTCACAGGGATTCAGGAAACAGTCTGAGAGTATGGGGAAGACTGAGTAATCATTATCAGCCTGTTCAACCCTGTTGTTCTAGGATCTTGTAAACTAGTCCTGCTCTGACTACTCAGGGTTTATGGGCTTCTTTCCTTATACATGTTTTCTTCTATTGTGATTACTTAAGTGGTCATAATGAACCTGTGGTCTTCACTATAAGCCACCTCATTTTTTTTTTCCCAAGACAGGACATAAAGCATAAAATTGAAAGTGCTTCATTAATCTGTAAATTCATAAGAGCAGTTGCTATGTCTTATTCTCTCTTCCCCGTCTGCCACGGACCCCACTAACCCAGGGCTTGGTACCCAGTCCACGCACAGGACTTATTTGCTCTGACTGGAAGGTCTAATTCACATCAAGTAGGCAGTAGGCACTATGGGTGACATATAACCAAAGCTTTTAATTGCTCACCCCTGAGTTTTCACTAACGCCAGTGAGGAAAAAGGCAGCCCCTCCCTTCGAGCCCCTCCCACTTGCTTTGCTATTTCAGCCATCCTTCCCAGTTATTTCAACATATCAAAACAATAAAACACAGCTCTTCATCAGAGAAAAGTTAGGAAGACTGGATGAGGATCAATTGCTGCGTTGTCTTGAGTACTCTAAAGAGGCATTTTGTGCTCACCACCTCAATTCAATTAATATGATCAGACAGGAAATTAGCCACCAAAATTGCCTTTCTATTAGGTGGACATGACCCAACAACATTTGGAAAGACAGCATGATGGCTGCCCTAATTTCTCAAGTGTCATCTAATCAAAAGGAAAAAGGAAAAAATTAAAGAAGAACGCCAATATCATCTCAAGCTACAGTGGCTCAGCATCTCTCCTTTCCCAGTGGTGTAGGGCCTTGAATATTTTAAATGTTCTATGGGGCCAACTGTTCATTCAAGCATTTATTGGGGGCCTACTATGTGCCGGGTGCTGTTCAGGGAATGGGGGTGTGGCAGGAATAACCCAGACAACAATCTCTGCCCTCACGAGTTTATACACTAGTGGGTGGTGACAGACAAGTTCTCCGGATAAAAATACGGAATGCTAGGTGAGGTGGGTGAGGGTGACGGTTGGAATTTTAAGCGAGAAGGACTCACTGAGAGCACAGGATGAGCACGCCTGAATGGAACAAATGTGCACAGAGACTAGATTTTATCCGCTAAGAAGCATGTCCTCAACTCTCATCCAAAAAAGATTCTGCCTGGGAGCTTTCTTATAAACACTTTGCAGACTACACTTCAGGAGTTTCTAATTTAGAAATCCTGGGTGGAGTATGAGAATCTGCATATTTAACAAAACACTCCCTGGCCTCAGGGTGTTTGGGAACCTGAGCTTTAGGATCTGGACCCCCTTTGAATAACTTTACATAATAATTAACTTTTTTTTTTTTCTTTAAGTGCATTCTGTGCATTCACAAATCAGTCTCTATGCTGGGAGTAGGGATTCCTCTGGGAGAAAAGACAGACTCCATTTCTGGAAGGAGTACACTGTTTAGTGGGATGTATAGAAATTAACTAAATAGCCACACAAACATAAGTTCAAACGCGGTAGGGGCTTTAAGGAGAAGCAGAGTAAGGGACTGCAGCCCGTGGCAGTGTCCTGAGTAGGGGGTCAGGAACGGCTTCCTTTAGGGTAGGAGTCAAATGATAAGTGGAAGGAAGAAAATTTTAGAAAGAGAAAAAAACATGTACCAAAGGCCTGAGATAAATGAGAGGTCTCTGATTAACAACGCCTTCCGTCAGTATGAACTTTCCAGAACATTCTCTCCACCTCCAGCCAAGAATAAAACCAGCCTCTCCCCTGAGGCCACCTTTCTGCCTGCAGCCCTGCCCAGCTACACTACTGTCAGGGAGGCTTTTAGCAGGGCTGTGGCTTGATGGGCCTTTCCTTTAGGTGGTCTGTGGTGGGCGGAGCTGGAATCTCCGCACAACTACGGCACCTACCAGGAACTGGTGGGGGACCACGGACACCTAAGGGGACCGGAGGAACACCAGCAACCAGGCAGGACTTGAGGGAGAGCGAGTAGGGAGGAGAAGCGGAGGCGGGATGGGACCGGCGCCCCTGAGGGGAGGCTGGGCGAGGGGAAGGGATCCCACGCCCGGAGGGGGATGGGGGTGGGGGCACCGCTGGGAGGGCAGACGATCAGAAGGGAGCGTGGCCAGCATTTCCCCTGCCCACCTGGGCCCCCGGGAGCTTGCTGAGATCCCAGGCCTGATCCTCTGCCCACCGAGGCCCCCTCCGGCCGCATAGGTGCCGAGGGAGTGGGAGGGAGGGAAGGCGGAGCAAATGTAAAGGCCGGACAGACGGGACCGGCAACCCTGAGGAGCGGCTGTGGGAGGAGGAGTTCCCACACCCAGTGGGGCCCACCCATGGTTAGGGGGTCCAGTGGTGACCGGGGAGACTCTCAGGAGGGCGGGGGAACAGAAGGGAGCGCGGCCAGCGTTTTCCCTGCCCACTTGTGCACCAGGGAGCCTGTTGGGCTCCCGGGCCTAAACCCACGCCTTCGGAGGCTCCCTCCAGCAGCACAGAGCCTAGGCCCCGCCCCTACACCCCCACCCAGGGCCCTACCTCTGCACGGGGCACTCCGAGACCCCCTCTGAGACCCCCCTCCAACCGCCCACACACCCTCAGGCAGGGCCTTACCTCCAAACTCCGGAACTCCACACTCTGAGGCACCCCCTCAGGCCATGCTGCCTTTCCCCCACCGCGCAGGTCCTGAGACTAGGCCCCGCCCCACACTTAAACGTCACCCCCAACTAGGCCCCGCCCCATGCTTAAACGACACCCCCAACTAGGCCCCACCCCACACTTAAACGTCACCCCAACTAGGCCCCGCCCCCACCCTAAACCTCGCCCCCACCTAAGTCCCACCCCACCTAAGCTCCGCCCCACACAGCCAAGGCCTTTTCCACCCTTTTTTTTTTTTTTCTTCTTCTTTTAGGGTGTGGGTCTGTTTTACCTTGTTGTTGATTCATTTATATTTTTATTTTTTCTAATCTTTTCTTTTTCTAATTTTATTTTATTCTTTATACTTTGTTATTGTTCTCCTTTGGCTTGTTCCTTTTCTTTTTCTTTTTCCTTTGTGGTTCTGTTTTACCTAGTTGTAGTTGTTTCAATTATATTTTTATTTTTCCTAATATATTTTTTATATTTCTAATTTTATTTTACTTTTTATTCTTTGTTATGGTACTGCTCCTTTTTTTTCTTTTCTTTTGCAGTGCCACACGGCTTGTGGGATCTTGGTTCCCAGGCCAGGGGTCAGGCCTGAGCTCCTGTGGTGGGAGAGCTGAGTCCAAACCACTGGCTTAACAGAGAACCTCAGACCCCAGGGAATAGTAATTGGAGTGAGGCCTCCCAGAGGCCCTCATCTCAGCACCAAGACCAGGCTCTACCCGACTGCCTGCAAACTACAGTGCTAGACGCCTCAGGCCAAACAACCAGTAAGACAGCAATACATCCCCACCCATCAAAAAACACGAGACAACAAAAAAATATGTTACAGACGAAGGAGCAAGGTAAAAACCTACAAGACCAAATAAATGAAGACAAAATAGGCAACTTTCCTGGAAAAGAATTTGGAGTAATGATAGTAAAGATGATCCAAAATCTCGGAAACAGAATGGAGAAAATACAAGAAATGTTTAATAAGGACCTACAAGAACTAAAGAGCAAACAAACAGTGATGAACAACACAATAACTGAAATTAAAAATACTCTAGAAGGAATCAATAGCAGAATAACTGAGGCAGAAGAATGGATAAGTGAGTTGGAAGAGAAAATGGTGGCAATAACTGCTGTGGAGCAGAATAAAGAAAAAAGAATGAAAATAATTGAGGACAATCTCAGAGACCTCTGGGACAACATTAAACGCACCAACGTTCGAATTATAGGGGTCCCAGAAGAAGAGGAGAAAGGGTCTGATAAAATATTTGAAGAGATTATAGTCAAAAACTTCCCTAACATGGGAAAGGAAATAGCCACCCAAGTCCAGGAAGCTCAGAGAGTCCCATACAGGATAAACCCCAGGAGAAACATACCAAGACACATATTAATCAAACTAACAAAAATTAATTCAAAGAAAAGATATTAAAAGCAGCAAGGGAAAAGCAACAAATAATATAGAAGGGAATCCCCATAAGGTTATCAGTTGATTTCTCAGCAGAAACTCTGCAGGCCAGAAGGAAGTGGCAGGATATATTTAAGGTGATGAAAGGGAAAAACTACAACCAAGATTACTCTACCTAGCAAGGATCTCATTCAGATTCAACGGAGAAATCAAAAGCTTTACAGACAAGCAAAAGCTATGAGAATTTAGCACCACCAAACCAGCTTTACAACAAATGCTAAAGGAACGTCTCTAAGAGGGAAACACAAGAGAGAAAAAGACCCACAAAAACAAACCCAAATCAATTAAGAAAATGGTAATAGGAACATACATATCGATAAGCACCTTGAATGTAAATGGATTAAATGCTCCAACCAAAAGACACAGGTTCGCTGAATGGATACAAAAACAAGACCCATGGGCTTCCCTGGTGGTGCAGTGGTTAAGAATCTGCCTGCCAATGCAGGGGACATGGGTTCAAGCCCTGATCCGGAAGATCCCACATGCTGTGGAGCAACAAAGCCTGTGCGCCACAACTACTGAGCCTGTGCTCTAGAGCCTGCGAGCCACAACTACTGAAGCTCGTGTGCCTAGAGCCCGTGCTCCACAAAAGAGAAGCCACCGCAATGAGAAGCCTGCACACCGCAACGAAGAGTAGCCCCCGCTCACCACAACTAGAGAAAGCCCGCATGCAGCAACAAAGACCCAATGCAGCCAAAAGTAAATAAATTTATTAAAAAAAAAAAAAAAAAAGACTCATATATATGCTGTCTACAAGAAACCTACCTCTCAACTAAGGACATATACAGACTGAAAGTGAGGGGATGGAAAAAGATATTCCATGCAAATGGAAATCACAAAAAAGCTGGCGTAGCAATACTCACATCAGATAAAATAGACTGTAAAATAAAGACTGTTACAAGAGATAAGGAAGGACACTACATGATGATCAAGGGGTCAATCCAAGAAGGAAACATAACAATTATAAATATATATGCACCCAACATAGGAGCACCTCAATATATAAGGCAAATGCTAACAGCCATAAAAGGGGAAATTGACAGTAACACAATAATAGTGGGGGACTTTAACACCCCACTTACACGAATAGACAGATCATCCAGACAGAAAATAAACACAAGCTTTAAATGACACAACAGACCAGACAGACTTAATTGATATTTATAGGACATTCCACCCAAAAACAGAAGAATACACTTTCTTCTCAAGTGCACATGGAACATTCTCCAGAATAGATCACATCTTGGGTCACAAATCAAGCCTTGGAAAATTTAAGAAAATCGAAATCATATCAAGCATCTTTTCCAACCACAACGCTATGAGATTAGAAATCAATTACAGGAAAAAAACTGTTAAAAACACAAACAAATAGAGGCTAAACAGTGCACTGCTAAATAACCAAGAGCTCACTGAAGAACTCAAAGGAGAAATAAAAAAAACCTGGAAACAAATGACAACAAAAAGACGATGATCCAAAACCTATGGGATGCAGCAAAAGCAGTTCTAAGAGGGAAGTGTACAGCAATTCAAGCTCACCTCAAGAAACAAGAAAAATCTCAAATAAACAATCTAACTTTACACCTAAAGGAACTAGAAAAAGAAGAACAAAGAAAACCCAAATTTAGTAGAAGGAAAAAAATCATAAAGATTAGAGCAGAAATAAATGAAATAGAAATAAGGAAAACAATAGCAAAGATCAATAAAACTAAAAGTTGGTTCTTTGAGAAGATAAACGAAATCGATAAACCTCTAGCCAGACTCATCAAGAAAAAAGGGAGAGGATTCAAATCAATAAAGTTAGAAACGAAAAGGAGAGATTATAACTGACACTGCAGAAATACAAAGGATCATAAGACACTACTACAAGTAACTATATGCCAATAAAATGGACAACCTGGAAGAAATGGACAAATTCTTGGAAAGGTACAACTTTCCAAGACTGAGCCAGGAAGATTAGAAAATATAAACAGACCAATCACAGGTAATGAAATTGAAACTATAATTAAACATCTTCCAACAAACAAAAGTCCAGGACCAGATGGCTTCACAGGTGAATCGAATTCTATTAAATATTTAGAGAAGAGTTAAAACCTATCCTTCTCAAACTCTTCCAAAAAATTGCAGAGGGAGGAACACTCCCAAGCTCGCTCCATGAGGCCACCATCACCCTGATACCAAAACCAGAGAAAGATATCACAAAAAAAGAAAATTACAGATCAATATCACTGATGAACATAGAGGCAAAAATCCTCAACAAAATACTAGCAAACAGAATCCAACAACACATTAAAAAGATCATACACCATGATCAAGTGGGATTTATCCCAGGGATACAAGGTTTCTTCAGTATATGCAAAACAAACAATGTGATACACCATATTAACAAATTAAAGAATAAAAACCATATGATCATCTTCATAGATGCAGAAAAAGCTTTTGACAAAATTCAACATCCATTTATGATAAAAACTCTCCAGAAAGTGGGTATAGAGGAAACCTACCTCAACATAATAAAGGCCATATATGACAAACCCACAGCAAACATCATTCTCAATGGTGACAAACTGAAAGCATTTCCTCTAAGATCAGGAATAAGACAAGGATGTCCACTCTCGCCACTATTATTCAACATAGTATTGGAAGTCCTAGCCATGGCAATCAGAGAAGAAAAAGAAATAAAAGGCATACAAATTGGAAAAGAAGAAGTAAAGCTGTCACTGTTTGCAGATGACATGATACTATACATAGAAAATCCTAAAGATGCCACCAGAAAACTACTAAAACTAATCAATGAATTTGGTAAGGTTGCAGGATACAAAATTAATGCACAGAAGTCACTTGCATTCCTATACACTAACAACGAAAGATCAGAAAGAGAAATTAAGGAAACAATCCCATTTACCATCGTGACAAAAAGAATGAAATACCTAGGAATAAACCTACCTAAGGAGGCAAAAGACGTGTACTCAGAAAACTATAAAACACTGATGAAAGAAATCAAAGATGCCACAAACAGATGGAGAGATATACCATGCTCCTGGATTGGAAGAATCAATACTGTGAAAATGACTATACAACCCAAAGCAATCTACCAGTTCAATGCAATCCCTATCAAATTACCAATGGCATTTTTCACAGAATTAGAACAAAAAACTATACAATTTGTATGGAAACACAAAAGACCCCCGAATAGCCAAAGCAATCTTGAGAAAGAAAAATGGAGCTGGAGGAATCAGGCTCCCTGACTTCAGACTATACTACAAAGCTACAGTAATCCAGACAGTACGGTACTGGCACAAAAACAGAAATATAGATCAATGATACAGTATAGAAAGCCCAGAGAGAAACCCACACACCTATGGTCACCTAATCTATGACAAAGGAGGTAAGAATATACAATGGAGACAAGACAGCCTCTTCAATAAATGGTGCTGGGAAAACTGGACAACTATGTGTAAAAGAATGAAATTAGAACACTCCCTAACACCATACACAAAAATGAGCTCAAAATGGATTCGAGACCTAAATGTAAGACTGGACACTATAAAACTCTTAGAGGAAAACATAGGAAGAACACTCTTTGACATAAATCGCAGCAAGATCTTTTATGACCCACCTCCTAGAGTAATGAAAATAAAAACAAAAATTAGTGAATAGGACCTAAGTAAACTTAAAAGCTTTTGCACAGCAAAGGAAACCATAAACAAGACAAAAAAGACAATCCACAGAATGGGAGAAAATATTTGCAAATGAAGCAACAAAGGATTAATCTCCAAAATGTACAAACAGCTCACACAGCTCAATATTAAAAAAACAAACAACCCAATCAAAAAATCGGCAGAAGACCTAAATAGACATTTCAGCAAGGAAGACAAATGGCCAAGAGGCACATGAAAAGATGCTCAACAGCACTAATTAGTAGAGAAATGCAAATCAAAGCTACAACGAGGTATCACCTCACACCCATCAGAATGGCCATCATCAGAAAATCTACAAACAACAAATGCTGGAGAGGGTGTGGAGAAAAGGGAACCCTCTTGCACTGTTGGTGGGAATGTAAATTGAAACAGCCACTGTGGAGAACAGTATGGAAGTTCCTTAAAAAGATAAAAATAGAACTACCATATGACCCAGCAATCCCACTACTGGGCATATACCCTGAGAAAACCATAATTCAAAAAGACACATGTACCCCAATGTTTATTGCAGCACTATTTACAATAGCCAGGACATGGAAGCAACCTAAATGACTGTCAACAGATGAATGGATAAAGAAGATATGGGACATATATACAATGGAATATTACTCAGCCAGAAAAAGAAATGAAATTGGGTCATTTGTAGAGATGTGGATGGACATAGAGCCTGTCAGACAGAGTGAGGTGAGTCAGAGAAAAACAAATATCATATATTAACGCATATATCTGGAATCTAGAAGAATGGTACAGATGAACCTATTTGCAGGGCAGGAATGGAAAGGCAGATGTAGAGAATGCACGTGTGGACGCAGGGGGAGAAGGGGAGGGTGGGATGAACTGGGAGGTTTGACATAAATACACTATCTTGTGTAAAATATGTAGCTCGTGGGAACCTCCTGTATAGCACAGGGAGCTCAGCTCGGTGCTCTGTGATGGCCTAGTTGGGTGGGATGGGGGTGGGGAGGGAGGTCTAAGAGGGAGGGGATGTGTGTATGTGTATGGCTGATTCACTTTTCTGTGCAGCAGAAACTAACACAACATTGTGAAACAATTATACTCCAATTAAAAAAAAAAAATGAAGGTCTGTGGTATTGGCTACACAGATTGGGTGGTCTGGGGGAAGGCTGGAGGTACACGTGTAGACTGGCCTTCAGAGACGGTTGTAATGGGCTAAGATAGTGAAAAGAGGGCCTAACCCCAGGTGAGGGATGCAGAGGAAGAGTAGAAAGTGTGAGCAATGTGGTCAGAGATGATATTCGTACCTCTACGTATGGCAGCCTGACACAGGTCAATGCTTAAGACCTTTGACATCTACACATGGGATTAAGCTCAACTGTTTGACCAAGGGCAGTTTTTTTCACCCCTCTACGGCTCTATGTCCTCATCTGTTGAATGTGGAGGTAACTAAACCTGTCTCAGTGGATAGTTGTGAAAATGAAAACTGGGATGACAGCTCCATAGCACTGAAGTACTCCTCCCAGGGAAACCACAAGACATCAACAAACAGCAGATGAACTTGAAACCATAGCGTTAAGACAGTCTTCACTTTTACATAGCCCTCTGTGGCTGCTTTCAGATAGGCCACCCTGTAGACTTCTTTAAGAATTGATATTGTTTTAGAGCCATTTTGCTCGATTAAAGAAGCCATACACACCATAACCAGGGTGAAGAATGCTCAATAAATATCATCTTTGTGGTTTGCTGAAAAAACAAGCACTGGAGATATGAGACCAAAGCCTGTTCTTTGAGCACCAGTCCAGAGCATCGGGCAGAGCAATGGTACCGGAGATTCGGTTATCTGAGCGCAGTGTGCGTATGGTCCTATATTAACAACTGCATACGGAAACGGAAAAGCTGTTTCCCAGCAATCTCATCACTTGGCTCTGGCAGTGAAATCCTCTTCTAAAATCCACACATGGTTGACTGGTCCACACAGAAACCCCTAGGCATCCAATGGATCGCATTTCCCATATCGTCTCTTCCACAGCTTATCCTTCTTTTTTCAGTTTTTGAGAAAAGCTCTTTAAGTGTGTCCAGCCCAATCCCCAGGTATTGGGGGTAGTTTCTCCAGCTTAGTAAAGCTTTAGGGGCCACACAGGCCTATTAACCCAGATGATTATGATTTGCTGGCTGTTCCTGTGCAGCCTGGTGGACCCCATAAGGAGAAGAGAGATTTGATGAGCTCTGGACTGCACCTTTCGGAAATCTATAAAGTCTATAAGGACATCATAAAACAGAATATTTTTCAGCTTTAAAAATTCAACTTTTAACAACATGGAAAAATACTCATGTGGTATGAAGTTCTAAGCGCAGAATGCAATACTATATGTGAGGCAGGAACCAAATATTCTCTTTGCCTGAAATGCTGTCCTTCCAGCTCATGCTTTCACATCACTTAGGGCTGCACACCCTTTACCTCTGCAGAGGTACAAGCATTCCATGTCAATCTCTATCCCTTGGCCTCTCAGTTCTTACCACTGCCCAACATTAGGTCATACATTTGTGTAATTTTTAAATTTATCATCTGTCTCCTTCACTAGTATACAGTTTCTGTATGACTGAGGACTTTCTCTTATTTGCCCTGCATCCCAGTGATTAGGACTGTGCCTGACACAGATAGGTGCTTCATAAATTTTTGTTGAATGAATAAACAAGAAGGACTCAAATACTGGTTAAATGAATTAACTATCTTAAAGATACAAATGAACTTATTTACAAAACAGAAATAGACCTACAGATATGAAGAACAACCTTATGGTTACCAAAGGGGAAATGTAGCATGGAGGGATAAATCAGAAGCTTGGGATGAACACACACACACTACTACATATAACATAGATAACCAACAAGTACCTACTGCATAGCACAGGGAACTCTACTAAATATTCTGTGATAACCTATATGAGAAAAGAATCTAAAAAAGAATGAATATATGTATATGTATAACTGAATCACTTTGCTGTACACCTGAAACTAACACAACATCATAAATCAACTATATTCCTATAAAATTAGAATTAAAAAAAGAATTAACTACCTAAAAATCGTTATGGAAATTAAGAGAGATAATGAATGGGAAAGCACTTTGTAAAGTCTGAGGCACACCCAAATGTTTATTTATTACCATTATGATATGTTGGCTGCATCAGATCAAAAATAATTTGCAGTGACAAGGTCTTCATATGGATCATCTAGGTTGGAAGAGATTAATCCAGCTGAAGAGGCTTGAATGTAAATTATTACTTCCCAGTTGCAGTGGCACAGATGACTGGACAGTAGCATTTTTACTGGAATTGATTTGTAATCAATATTCACATAGGATTTATTACAGAATTTTCCTCTAATTATCCTAAGTGAACAATTCTGGTCAAAGGCTTTGCAGGGAAAAATAAAAGAAGGGGTTCTATAAATAAAGCTGGCTTGCAAGTGCTACATTCCACTCAAGTACCATGAATTATTTCCTTATTTTTATTGAGAAACCAGCAATATTATGATTTCCAGAATTTTACGGTCTTGGGTATGCATTATGCCCTTCTTTTCTTAACTATTACTTCCAGGTACTGCCTTTTTTAATAGAAGCCCATTATTCTGGATCGGGGCTCGTAGAGCAGCCATAATTTTGGTCACTTTTGCCTCACAGGGGGCGGAGGGCAGAGTTGCTGTCTAAATCCAATTCAAGAACATTGCTAGTGGTCTTAAGCCAGAATAAGGAGCAGCCTATTTTTGGAGCTACCTTGAACACTCACCTATAAGATTTACTAAAATATCATTTATAATATCCCCTTGTTCATGAAATGAACATTTTCGCTCATAGACTTCTTGGGGAGAATATGGTATGTGATTGAGATGTACCATGTTCTCTTTGAAAAACTATTGGGGATGGAACCTAAGCTCTCGGAGGAACGTGTATCAGCGGTAATAATCAATAAATTGCCTTCCAAGAAGAAGTAACCATAGGATTTTATTTGCTAAGTGGGGCAGAATGTTCCCCCCCCCGAGGGCAAGGACCTGGTGCTGTTCCTGACAGTATTCCCAGCACCCAGAGCAGAGCCTGGTCACTGCAGGCACAGGGCAGATCACTGTGGAAGGAATGTTTGAAATTCAAGGCTGCAGTTGAATTGCTCAAGACAAGGGGGAAATGGAGAGGACACCACCAGAGGGTCCCCTTTCTTCTCACATACAGGGCTCACCCTCTCCTTCTTAATAAATATCCAACATCACTAAAGAATATCAGTTTGAAATAACACCACATTATTAGACTGTCCAAGGTACACATAGCTCTATTCAACCCCATTTGCTCAACCTGATTTTATCACTTCCTGCAATGATCAATTCCTCTAACCATCAACTCCTGTTTGGATCTGATAGGCCTAGAGCCTGACCCGACACCCCCCCAAACGCCGCCGCCAAAGTAAACAATGAACCATTTGATAATACAAGTCTCCTGGTTCAAGGCATGTTTTCAAATATGTGGGCTTTGGTTCACTGCCATGTCTGCTTTAGTTTCCTGCTTAGCAAAGAGGCGTGACTACCTCTTCCATCTCATCTCAGAGCCCTCTGGAGGTTCTCTGTGTTGCACGTTGGCCTGATTTTCAGACAGAAACAAGAACAGAGAAAGGATGGGTCCGTGACTTGACGCTGATCCGTGGCAGAATCCTAAAACCGGTCATTAAACGTTCGGCCCAGAAGGAAGCTAGTATATGTTTGTGGATTGCAATGAAACACTTTCTCTCAGTGGTATGCAAGATTATTTTAGATGGTGTAAGGATGAAATTTTGAGATGTATTGCTTATGTGTGATAAGCCAACAACAAGTATTACACAAAATCTATGTCTATACAGATATTAGAGAATTAGGATCAGGTAAAGCTGGCAGCCAAAGGGAGCAAAAATCATGAATTTGGGAAGTGAATGACTGACACTGGGGAAACACAGCATCAGTGCTTACAGCAAGCCCGCCTCACAAGCAGCATCAAATGCTTTGTGTTAGGGCCTCCAGTTGCCCGAGTTGGCTTGGGGTGAATGAACCCTGCACACTTCTGCCCAGGGCCCACCCTGAGTCCCTTGAGAAGTACAGGTTGCCTTGTCTTGTCACATTGCCAATTTCAGGAATTCTATTTTGCTTATTTAAAAATATTGCTGGAGCTGGATCTGAGGCTGCCTCTGAATAAAGAGGTTTTGTTTGCAGAAAATTTATAAGCACAGTGACTCACAAGGCAGTGGAAATGTGGAGGAAGGAAAAGGCAAAGAGAAAGTGCAATCATATTACTGTTCTTAGAAAAGAAAGGAAGGACGCGAAGGGAAGAGGAGGGAAGGGAGGAGAAGAGAAACACAGAATCTGTAAAAATGTCTTTGGTATGAGGAAAAGCAGCAAATCTATAAATGTAAATGATGTATAAATAATTCTTATCATGAGAAAACACGCCTGGGAGGATAGAAGATGATAGATAGGAACATGTCTTGAAAAATATGAAGCATCCCCTAAACTTGGAGGAGAATGATTAAGTGCTAAATCCACACAGATGAACGCCTTCACACATACAGACAGGACCTGCCTTCACACATGGATTCACACCTACACATTTGTGTTGTGCAGAAGCCCAAGGATTTACACACTCACATCTTTTCCATGGATACTGACATCCATAATTCATGCTCTCTACTTCATGATGTAACTATTTTAAATTTCACAATGGGGGTAGCTTAATAAGGGAAGCTTCCCATTGTACAAGTAGTGATTGTAATTCTCAGATGCCCAAAACAAACCGTATTTCCTTGTGGGTATATTACTGCAATGAAACATGGCCACATCCCAAACTGTAAACCCTGAGCTTGTCGACTTTCCCATATAGAGCTGTTTCCTAAATACACATTTTATTCCATCCAAACACAGCATGACAGGGCCATCTTAGCACTGAGAGTCATTAAATACTCGTGTTATACAGTTTTAATTACCCCTTTTTTGGTATTATTTGGTATTATTTCAATAGATTATTGCCCTGCTGTGTAATAGTGTATAAAGAAACAGCAATATCTCTTGCTGGTATATTGTGGAAATTAAAATTCTCAATACTACTTCAGTAATTAATTTCCAAAGAGAAACCAGTTTAGTTTAATAAAGAGATTAATGAAAATGTTGCAGAAGATATATTTTTCAGGAGGTATGGTACATTATTTTCTTGCATTCGAAATAATAGAACCATTTCAAAGGACTTAGTAAATCTAGCCTCAATCAATTCTGTCTAACTTACCATAGAAATGCTTTTTAGGGGCTTTAAAGAAGTAGGGCAGACAAACCAGATCAGACCATCCCCAAGGTACAGAGGGACTGAATGCTTCTCCAGGGGCCACATTCTCTGGATGGCGAGCTGTTGTGTGTCTAGGGCTATTTGGTGAAGAGCAAGTTTAGAAGGAAGTTGGTCAGAGGTCAAAGACAAGGTCATGGGAAACTGTACACAGGGTATCAGGTAGAGACGAGCAGTGGATGAAGCATAGGACCTAACCCATTACTACCACCCCCTCCCCACCACTGAGGTCAACATAACCTTTTTTCTTTTACAAAGTGCTTTTTACATACTGTATATTATTACATTTATTCTTCACAACGTCCCTAGGAGGTGTGTATCATCATCATCAAACTCATTCAATACATGAGGAAATTTACAGTATGGAGAAATCAGGCGATTTTCCCAACATCACAGCTAGTAAATTAGAGAGCTGGATTCAAATTCAAAACTTATTCCAGATCCCATGTTCTTAAAACATACCACATTCACTTTGTCAAATGCCCATTCAGGATTTTCTGGGGTGGTCCCATACTACACCAACTATGGAATGAGACCTGGGAGTAAGGATATACCATGACTCAGGTGGGCTGGGAGGGTTCAGTGGACTCATAGAAAGTGGTTCTTTGGGACAAGAATAAAAGAATTAATGAGCGAGATGATGTTGATAGAAACAAAGGGATTTTGCTCTCTTCCATCCCTGCAATGGAGTCATAAAAGGTGTAGAGATACAGAGGCACGGTGTGTTGTGAAGAAAAACCAGTTATTCAAACTATACACGGAGTAGTAGATTAACTAAAGGCAGCAACCTTAACTGATAACAACATGAAGTTCCAGGGATCTTTCTGTTGCCAACAGGATTAGATGTTTTATAGTTGGGACCAGGTGAATTTGGTAGCACTACGCAGCCAGAACCACCAAGGGCTCACACTTCCGTATTTTCTCTGCAGGCTTTCTGGACCGAGGTGACCCCAGAATTCTTAGTGGGCTGGGGATCCCTCCTCTGCGTTCCCACAGCACTCTGTACCCTGCTGTAACACTTTCAATACTATTCTACTAACTGTTTAGGAATTTCATTCTCTCGCCAGACTGCATCTTTGTATCTTCCACCCCCAGGTCCAAAAAGATGAACCTGGCACAGTTTAGATAATCAATATTTGAGACATAAAGGACAGAGTGTCTATCTATTATGCTTACAGAAATAATATGTTACCTAATATTTTAATGAAATTTCATAATACAAATCTGTGATGATAGGATTTGTCCTGCACTTTAGATGTTCTCAGGAGTCCTGGGAAGGGGAATTGTGACATGGAGGCAGGCCATTCTGTGAGTTTTCTGCGCCGATGTAAATTATGTTAAGCTACAATACAACAGTTGCATTTCTAAGAAGCCTCAGGTTTTCAAAAATTGCTTTTCTAATAGAAAAGGAGATGCTAGAGAGTTCTGGACTCACTAAGTTATTGTTTTTCCATTTAAAACATTGACCATAAAGGCATCTTTACAGATAAAATGTATTTGATTACTGAAAGCTAAAGCCGAGGAGGTTGGCTGGTCAGACTGGAATACAACAAACCAAAGATCTTCTTTGATGACCCTCCAAACTTTCTGCTTTGGCCTTGTTCTTGCAGTTCAGCTGTGGCCAAGTTCATGCCACACAGAGCCCAAGAACCAATGGGACAGGCAAGCAGAGCAGCTCCAGGCCTCTCTGTTGTGTTCTCAGCGCTCATTTCCTGTGAACCTGTGCCCACCTTCCACTGTTTACCCAGTCGTGGGTCATGGAATAGAAATCATATTCCTTAGTTAGTCAATCACATTGTGTTCTTTTCAAATTTTGATAACTTTGTAGTGCGGGAGGAATGCCTACACCTAGGAAAATTATTGAGACCAGGATGCTACACACACACGTAGTGAAATTTGTATTTCATTTCATGTCATTTATGCTTTCCAAAAATGTGATATATCTATAGATCTATACATCTATCTATATCTATAGAGCTATAGATATATAGTATCTATATATCTAGATATATAGTTACCATATCTAAAACTATAGGCATATATAGAGAGAGAGTTTATATATCAAATACATATAGATATAGTTTATATATAATTAAACCCAGTCTGGAATGTTTCTGTAATTCATATCACACAAGTGAATGCACAAATCAGAAAAAAGTATCTAACAGATTGTGTGTCCTGACTATTAGTCTGGAAAAAATGTGGTAACTGTAGCAACAGCTGTGGCGCCTGCCGTGGCATTCTTGAGCCAACTGGCAGCAGCATTTCTATGAACAGAACCAAGATGTGCCAGACGTGCCAGCTGCACACAGCTCAGGCATAGATAGCTACCATCCAGTTGGTGTCTTGTTTGTGCTCCCACGGAACTTCTGAAATTCCTTTCTACATATTGCGAAGGTTACTTATAACATGGATATGGATACATACATATGTGTGTGTGTGTGCATATGTACATATACATATATATCACTGTATTTTTAAATTATTATTATGTCATTTACTATTATCAGGGGTTTGCTCTGGTCCTATCACTCTGTGAATATCCATGCGTGAGTGTGCATGTATGCACATGTGTTTATGTATGTGTGTATGCCTATCTATCTCTACCTACCTAACTTTTAATCTGTACAGTTGCTCTGGAAAGGATATTATCATCACCTTTTTTTGATGAGGCAATCGAGGCTCTGAGAGGTGAAGTAACTTGCTCAAGGTTACACAGCTGGAATTAACTGAGGTGGGATTAACGATCAGAGCTGCTGCCTTTCAAAGCCTGGGCAATTAGCCATCCCTTTATCAGGCCTCCTTCTCATGAACAGGGATCGTGTCTTATTTATGATTGCATTTTCGATGCCTAACACCATGCCTAGAATAGAAAGTAAACTGATAGTCTGTTGAATGTTTGGGCAAACACATTCGCGAAGGAAGGAAGTTGAGGTGATGTAAACATAGCAGGCACTTTTCACTGTTTATTTGAAATCCTTCCTTTTTGGCAGAATAATAGTTTATATCTGGGGTCCACCATTTCCCACACAGCCATGTGGCCACGGAGGGTATCCCCATCCAAACAAAGAGATAAATCATGATAATCTACCATTCTTGGTCACCCCACTTCCCTTGCCAGCAATTGGTTTAGGATAGACATTTCACCTGGTCTGGCCAATGAGGCATGAGGGTACACATGCTAGGTAAAGGAGCTTCCAGGAAAGGGGAGAAAAAAGAGATGCAAAGGAAAATACACTCTCTTCTTTCACCTAAAGCTGATATGCCTGCCTGCGACATTTGTGGCTGTGCAGCTGTCCTGCACACGTGGAAAGAGTCAGCCTGAGGATAATGCAGTAGGCTAAGAGTGACAAAGCAGAAAGATGGAAAAGAACCCGATCCTTGATGCTGGAGAGATGCTGAATTAACCATCCCTTTAGCTTTCCTACATGTCCAGGCTTCATTTGTGAAACGAGAAATATTCCTCATGGTTTACAACATTTGGATTGGGGTTTTCCGTTAATGATTTCCAACGGCTTTCTAACTGTGTCAACCAACAACGCAGGTCCTTGCTGCACTTTTGGGTTTCACTAGCTCTGTTCCCCCCACCCCCCAAATCCCTTCTGCTGAAGAGGAAAGCAAGGCTGGAGATCGTGGCAAATGAAGATGTTGAAGCAGACACAGAGATCTGGAGCAACAGCTGTCGCAACAGCTGCAATCAGAGCGTGACTAGAGAAGGCTCAGCTGAGAACTGGAGGTCCCTGTGGGTCACAACGGAAGGTTACAAGGAGACACCTCCACCTGTGACCAGGAACGGCGAGTGAAGGCTAAGAAGCACTTACCCGTGGGCAAAGAGAAGACTCAAGAAGAGGTGAAAGACCACGAGTGAGGTGAAAGGCAGCCACAGTTGGTGATGTCTGTGGTGCAGGGACCTTGAACACCCCTATGGGATTTACCGGCTTAATGCTAGCTATATAATTTTCCCCACTTACGCTTCTTGGTCTTGAGTCAAGAGACTTGGTAAGGGGCCAAGTCTGCCTTTCCATTTTTTTAGGTGTTTCCAGGAGCGCTGAGAGGGGAGACCATGCCAGCAGAAGCCAACCTCTGGAAAGGGACTGCCTGGGGACACACAGATGAACACACTGACATGCCTGTTATAATCAAATTAGCTGCCATTAATGAATTGTAATAATATCTGATGATATGGCTAAGCCACATGCTGAGGATCATATTTTACGGGGCTATTCTCCACATCAACCATCTAGGAAAGAGTCAAGATCCTTCATTTGAAGGACGGTCAAAGAATCTGCCCTCAAATACCTGGGATCTGTCACGTGGAATGGCTGGGAGATCTTTGTGTACCTCTAAAGGGAAGAATCAGGAGAAAATGGATATTTTTGAGAAGACAAATCTGAGCTCAGTACAAGGCAGTTACTTATAGCCTGATCTTCTGAAAATGAAAGGTTACTGTTACATTCTCATCTACCACTGGAAACGCTCCAAGTGTTTGAGAAGAAACTGAACGACCACCTCAGGCAAGAGGATGTTGTGTGCAAAAAGTTGAAGTAGTTGATTTCTGCAATTATTTCCCATCTGAGACCTTATGGAAACACCCATATCACTGAATCCACAGGAATGAATGCCAAGTCTCTTTAGGAGCTATGAGTCCTGTTTTTTCTCATATAATCACACTCAGCCCGTCCATCTTTTCCTTCCTTCCTTATTTATATCTATTTCTACAGTGTATTCATTTATTTAACAAGATGTTATTTAATACCAGACAATATGCCAAGATCCAAGAATATCAAGTTTAAAAGAATACATCCCCATTTCCTATGACTCACTTAGTCATTCTTAGGACAAACAACATAGTATCAATTTAGCTGGTTGGTTTGAAATATAATTATATCAGGTCTAATGAATTTAGACTAATTGGCAAAAATCTCATCATTTGGTAGTCCAAGTAGGCAACACGAAAAACGATGGGAGAAGGCTTTTAAAACAGAAAATCCCGATCATCAAAAACCACGCCAAATATTATAGAAACGCCTGCAAAAGAAAACCTGTTGATATTTTTGTTTCAAGTTATCCCAGTCTGTTTATTATATCCATTTCATGAATTTTTTAGGAAACCCTTTCACTTGAAAGTTATGAAGTTTTTGGAATTTTTTTTCATTTTTCTCTAAAATTATTTTCCTGCTTTAGATTTCTTTTTTAATTTGGTTATTCCCAAAGTGAAGATGGGGCAATCCAGTGAGAACATTCCCCTGGGTCCTCAAGAAAATCCAGGTCTTTTAATATGCAAAACATGTTCACATTTCCCAAGGGCTCAGAGCATAATTAGAAAAAACACTTGGGGGCTTCCCTGGTGGCGCAGTGGTTGAGAATCTGCCTGCCAATGCAGGGAACACGGGTTCGAGCCCTGGTCTGGGAAGATTCCACATGCCGCGGAGCAACTAGGCCCGTGAGCCACACTACTGAGCCTGCGCGTCTGGAGCCTGTGCTCCGCAACAAGAGAGGCCGCGACAGTGAGAGACCCGCGCACCGCGATGAAGAGTGGTCCTCGCTCGCCGCAACTAGAGAAAGCCCTCGCACAGAAACGAAGACCCAACACAGCCAAAAATAAGTAAATAAACAAATGTGGGGTTTAAAAAAAAAAAAGAAAAAAGAAAAAAGAATATTATTAAAAAGAAAAAGAAAAAACACTTGGCTCTTCACCTGGACTCTACAGTATTTGAAAGGACGTGGAATTTCCTTTTTTCAAACAAAACGCCTGCCCCAAGTCTACTTTTATTGACAAGCATTTCAGGGGAGACAGCGTGGGGAAAAGTTTCCTCCAGCTCTGTCTCCCTGCATATCTGATTATGGCACAGCCGTGCAGACTTAATGTCCTCTTCCCCGTGGATAAATCCGAGAGATGGAGCCCATTACCCACCATGTGGTCTGGGGAAATTACACTTAGAGAAGGTCACATGAGGCTAAACCCCACGCCCAGGTCTCCAGGGGTGCCTGCTGTTACCCTGTTATATTCAATTTATACAACTGAATATTAAAAGAGAGAAGCCGGTTGTGTCTTCCACCTGGATGTTTCAGGAAACTCCATGGCTATTAATCACTCGGTAGCTTCTCACTGTGCCAGCATGAAGACAGCTGTACCAGGTAACCCCAGACACGAAGCCTTCCCACGTGTTACTGTTAAATTAAAACCTGGTAGCTTGAAATGACTCCAGGACGGGATGGGACACATCTGATTAGTGACTGTCACCTAACTTTCTGCGCTGCACAAAATGAAGAAAAGAGAAAGACACTACTGTCTTCATCTTTCAGGTTTATCACAGGTTCCTCAGCTCAGCATACTGACATTTTGGACGGGATAACTTCCTTGTTCTGGTGGCTGTCCTGTGCATTGTAGAACCGTTAGCAGCCTCTCTGGTCCCCACCCACTAGACGCCGGAACTCCCAACCCAGCCGTGACAACCAAAACTGTGTCCAGTCAGTGCCAACCATCCCCTGGAAGGCACAATCATTCCTAGTAGAGAACTCTCACATTAAGCCAATGGTTAAGTTAATAATATCTGTAATGTGCTTGGCCCAGAGTTAGAACTCAGCACAGAGCACTTCTTTCCCTCTCATTGCCATTTAGATGGTCAGTGACCCAGCGTTCCATTGTTGTGTCTGCCTGCCCATCACACACGCCCCTTTGGATGGTGACTAAAGCAGGTGATTGCCCTGTTGTTGGGTCTGTCAGTCAAGATGCCCTGTCCTCCCCTAAGGGGTGGACCTGTGACCCAAGGTAGGCCACTTGGACCCACCCTGGAATTTGGGTGTCTCTGCAAGGACCCAAGGGGCCCTTGGCGTTGGTTAATTCACCTGAAGGGAATGCCACCAGTTCCTGCCACCAAAGCCCAGAGCTCCTTGGTTTCATGGCCTCTCTAAAGATCTGCTTCATCAGTTTAACTGTCAATTCTGGGAGCTTTTCAGATATGTTCTTTTTTCATTTTCAACTTCATTCAAGTGGTTTTAAAAAAAATTTCAACGAAGGTAAATAAAGGACATAATCATTCTCTAGAAGTGAGTGGCGAGACAACACGGCGACCTTGACATAATCATTCTCTAGAAGTGAGTGGCGAGACGACACGGCGACCTTGAAGGAGAAAGGGATGTTAGCGGACGGGGCTGCGGTGGCTGCTTGGAAAGACAAGGTTTCCTCTTTTGTGTTTTCTCTCCCGTCACGATTCAAAGTGTGGTCTGGGGCCCAGCAGCATCGGCACCTGGGAGCTGGTTGGAGATGCGTCTCAGGTCTACCCAGACCCCCTAAGGTCCCAGGTGATTCTAATGCACACCCATTTGTGGGGTACTCCCCGAGAGAGGCTGAGATAAACGGCAATCACAGTGCCCACAGGCTCCCTTTGGTGGGATTCTGGGCCAGGCAGAACCCACCATGCTGGGGAGGAGACAGAGAAGGAATGGATACTAATAAAAAATTTATTCTTTCCAAAACCCCAGACACTCATCCCTGTCCCTCCACTTACATACTTTCAGAGAAATATGCTCTTACCTAACAACTTGGATCAGTGTTTTTAAAACTGGGTGTCACAATTCATTTTCAGATTATGAAATCAATTTATAGGTCAGAGCCAATGCTTCAGATAACAGAAAAGAGTAGAATAGAAACTGGAAAGCAAGCACCACCTAGGGCAGAGAGTCAGTATTGTGTGTGTGTGTGTGTGTGTGTGTGTGTGTGTGTTGTGTGTGTGTGTGTGTGTATTGAGGTATTGAGGGTACTGGATTGTGATGTAAAACCTACTTCTTTTTACAAAAAATGTTTACAAGTCACCATCTTTGACCTTCACCAAGAGTTGTCCCAAGAAAGAGCCGTATAAGAATTGTTTCATCTCTCCATCTTTTAATTGTTAAAATTACTCAACACTTATGTCCATTGGGTTCCATGATGACCCACCACAGATTCTCCTCAGAATTCAGGCCCCTAAAGAAGTTTGCTTCTTTCTTTGGAACAGGTGCTCTGGTTCACAGCACAGGAACCTGGAGCTCAGTTTTAAGTCAACCCGTGAATTTCTTAGGATTCCAGACTGAGGCCTTTTCTATTTGGCTTTGCCTTGTCTTACATAAATGATTCTCAAGTGCTCCTCTGCCTGTGTTACATGCGTGTATGTTGCACACCGCTTTTTGGAGACAGCCGTAACATAAATTAATAAAACAACCCAACGTATAAACTAACACACAGAACCCCCTTGGCTGCCCAAACAAGGGCAGAAAGCATAGTAAAACCGTGCCTGGGGATTTTGTTTTCCCCACACACAGAAGACAGACCCCCCCCCCCCCAGTCAGCATCATCTAACCTTTACTGAAGACTCACTACGTGCCGAGCAGAGTGTCTAAGCGCTTGAGAGAGACTCACCCATTTCATTGGGAGAAGCAGCCAATGGCGTGGATACTGGATCCTCTTATCTCCATTTCACAGATGACAAAAGGAAGCTCAGAGACGCTTTCCCACCTCGTAAGACCTGCGCCAACCTGCTTTAAGCTCACCCTCTGAGCCATGGTGCCATCCTGTCACCTGCCCAACGCCTCCAGCACACCTCCTCTCCCTGTCCCACCGCAGCCATAACGAGGAACATGCTTGTCCCCCTTCCCATTGAGACACAAGTCCACGACTGGCAATTACGGGTGATACTATGACACAGCACACAAGCTTCCTTTTATCTTTTCCATTTCCCTTTGTTTATATATCAAATGGAACAGCACTCACCCTCTTCAAAGGGAGAAGGAGGGGCAGTGATGTGGAATGAACCTTTCAGAAGTGGAATTTGATGGTGAGTGAAAGACTTACTTGAATTAGAAGGTATGAGGACTGGTCACATGCCTGTCATTTATAGCATCGTGATGTGCTCTATGCCATTAACTTTTAATTAGCTCAGTTAGAGCAGAATGTCTGACACCACAACGAGCACATATAAACACCCCTGTCGATGTCATGTTAAATTAATATCTCCGAATGGCAGATTCTCTTCTTGCATTAATGCGTTTGCCACCCTGGCTCTGTTAATTGTCCCTGGCACTATGTGTTGGTCACATCTGAGATGCGCCAGTGGTCCCCAGGCAACTCCAGAAAGCCACGCAGAAGACAGAACACGGTACCCAGTCTTTCACAGGCTGCCTTCCTCTCATCTTGATCAGCAGCAGACACACTATTTTCAGCATTAAGGCTTCACTGGCATACTTTTCCTCATGCAGCCACTAAAGCTGGCTAGATATCTTTGAGTCTGATTTTTTCTGGGTACATTAAGAAGGTTCATCTTAAAAATCAGGAACCAGGGTTGTTAAAGCAGACTATTCTCAACAGGGTGTTGCAAGTTCGAATATGCTACACCTTTTTCGGCTCCTTCAGCTGAAAATATTAGCAGTTGAAAAATTTTTTTTAATAGTCAGACTTTGGCTATGCCTCTGTAGAGCTATGCTTTTTAGCTAAATCAATGCCTTCACTCATCTTAATGAACGTTATTAGTACAATTCATGGCCTACATCAAAAATAGCCCCTAAACAACCACCAATTTGTGCTTGGTTATAAAGGTGTTTGGTTTAATCTATCACCTCACATATTTCATCAAGAGTGTGTAATAATAAATCTTTAAGACAATCAGCGTTGCTGGTGTGCGGCCCCACCCACTGGGGTTCATCTTCCTAACAGATTCATAGAGGTACCTTCCCCTGATAGGTTTCCTTCTGTAAACTTCTTACGTCAAGGACCCAACATCAGAGAACTGGGACCGATGGAGACAATGAATTGAACCTAAAAGCTGAAGGGAGTGAGGAAGGGGGAGACCAATGTTCTTGAACCTTGGCTTTTGGGATTGGTTTAAATGCTGCTTATATTTATTTTACCATTCCAGTTTTAGTAAAAAGAAAATACAGATGGATTCCACTTAAGCTGCAGCTATACGGGGCTTCTTTGGATTTGTCAAATATACCATCACTTTCCCTTCTCTCAGCCTTTGCACATTCTGTCCCTTTGTCCACGACGCACCCCTTTCTGTGTGTGGCTCACTCCTGCTCACCCTCAGGCAAGAAGGACTGGACATCTCTTCTTCAGAGAAGCCTTCCTCCATCCCCAGACTTGGTTAAGATCTCCCATTCTGCGTTCCTATGATGTCCCGTAATTTTCCTTCAAAAAAACTCATCACTTATTGTTCAACGTCTGCTTCCTCACCAGATACTAAGCTCAAGGGCAACCACCTTTGCCTACTGTTCCCCACAACACGTAGCAGACACGCCCTGAGAGAGATATAACAGGTGAGCAACACATATTTGTCAGAGAGAGGAAAAGTTAGGGAGCGTGAACTACATCAGGGCCCATCACAACTCCCCAAGGGCAAGGCCAGGCTGCAAACCTCTGAGGGGCTCAGGAGGCACTGGGAACTTCTTGTGGGCAGGGACCATATGCCCTTCACTGCAGGTGCCTGAAATATTTTTAATGTTTTGAAAGATTCTCTTCAATCTCCTTGTGGCCTGGAAGGGCTCTGAGTTGGTGATACTTAAAATGAAAGCAACATTGGTTTCTGATTATCTTGGAGCATCAATTCCTCATAAATACTTCAAGTTTTTAAAAATTTCACGTACACTGAGCCAATTTATATACAGCTGGTTAATCCTCAACAGCCTTTTAAGGTTGGATCTAGGTCAAATTCTCCCAGGTTTGACCATCATCAGGCTGTCAACTTCTCCTTTCTGGTACCTACTATGTGCCCAGCATCTAGTCAGTTTCTCCATAAAGTGTTTTACCAATGTTGTCTCCTATAATCTTCAGAAAAACCTTATGGATTTGGAACCAATATTCTCATTTTACAGATAAAGAGACAGAAAAGCTATAAAGCTTGCTCAGTCAGAAAGAGGCAGAGTTGGGCTTTGAAACCAGTCCTGTCCACACCATAGCACCACTCAACGATAAATATGACAAATATCACAACTGAAGTTGTCTCAGATTGATGAATTCATCCTACTATTGGACCAGGGAAGCAATGTGTCTAGATGCCAAGAAGGGGACTCTCGGGGGGATTAAATGAGGCTTGGACAGCTGGGCCAGCGCAGCCCTCACAGGAGGAGCCAAGCTGGGGCAGGACACATGTGCCAGTCTTTGCTGGGCATGATGGCAGGGACTTTCTCACGTGGAGTCAATGCCAACTCCCTGAATATGCCCATGAAGACATTTCCCAACCTGTAAGAGGCTGAATTGTCTGTATCTGTGGGAAAGCCATTTTCTACATGCAGTCCTAATTTTCTAAAGCAAATAAAAATAGGCACCTTGCAACTAACCCTAGTTTAAAGCTGGGGAAGTGGGGGAGGCCTGGCCTTCGGGGCCGCGTCTGCACTTCTTTTTCTAATTTCAAAGCCCACTGTCACAGCCACACAGCCCATGATGAGAAATGGGCTTCATGTGCCCCAACTTGGCACACGTTCAACGACTGAATACTCAATCTTTCCCACAGTCAAGTTCCTCTAGAGTCAGTATTTATTATTAAAAATAATAACAAGAGCTTTTGTGCATTCCTGCTGCTTCAAGAGCCATCTGTCACAGACACCTTGGGCAAGGAAGCTATGAAAAGCATGAGGAGCGCTTTGATTAGCTGCAAAAACACAAGAAAGAGCTGGCCTCCTGCTTTTGGACAGATGAATTTTAGCATCTCAGCCAGCATTTTCCCCTACTAGGGACATTTTTACAAGGAATTTAATTGATCCCATTAGATTCGGTATAGGAATCAGTTATCTTTATAGTTACACTCAGCCAATAAGAGAAGCTGGGCCAGTCGCTTTTATTGTGGGTCTCAAATTGGAAGAAGCACAAAAAAGCTAAGCAAAAACCTTGAGAATTATTGAACGGATTCAAGGCTTGGGTTTTTTTTTTTTTAATTATTTATACCTCACGTGAATCCACACTGGATTCGAGGTAGCTTGCAAAACTAAGCACAATAATGCGGAATTACAAATAGATGAAAAGAAGGGTCAGTGAAGAGAGAAAAGGAGGGAAAGATGGACACGGCATGCCATCCGCAGATGTAGTTATGCTTGAACCACAAATCTGACGCTGTGTGTCTTGTCAGCCAAAGTGGAAAGGAGAAATATTGATAGTAAATGACGTAAATGGCTGATGTAAATGTAAATGGCTGAAGGTGGTGAAGGACAACACAAGGCACTTTTTCAAAAGGATTCCTGAGTCTCAGATCAGGAGTCTTCCTAGAGGGTCCTGGCACCATAGACCCTCAATTCCATTTCAAGTAATGACCAAGGACTGGATGCCAGGTAGTGAGCTACAGACGTTCTCTCGTACCGTATAGCAGCCCCATGACGTAGCCGTGGTCTCTCGTACCGTATAGCAGCCCCACGACGTAGCCGTGGTCTCTCGTACCGTATAGCAGCCCCACGACGTAGCCGTGGTCTCTCGTACCGTATAGCAGCCCCACGACGTAGCCGTGGTCTCTCGTACCGTATAGCAGCCCCACGACGTAGCCGTGGTCTCTCGTACCGTAGAGCAGCCCCACGACGTAGCCGTGGTCTCTCGTACCGTATAGCAGCCCCACGACGTAGCCGTGGTCTCTCGTACCGTAGAGCAGCCCCACGACGTAGCCGTGGTCTCTCGTACCGTAGAGCAGCCCCATGACGTAGCCGTGGTCTCTCGTACCGTAGAGCAGCCCCACGACGTAGCCGTGGTCTCTCGTACCGTATAGCAGCCCCACGACGTAGCCGTGGTCTCTCGTATCGTATAGCAGCCCCATGACGTAGCTGTGGTCTCTCGTATCGTATAGCAGCCCCATGACGTAGCTGTGGTCTCTCGTATCGTATAGCAGCCCCATGACATAGCTGTGGTCCCATCCCCCAGATGGGCAGGCTAAGACTCGAAGAAGTGACATAACCTGCACCAGGGCGCATGACGAATACCTGGTTCCAAAAGCGGCCAGCTCACTCCCACACTCAGAGTTGACCTCTCCGGCCACCATCTTTGAGTCAAGGGAACACTGGGGTGTCCCCTCCTTAGGAACTCTGATCTGATCCAGGGGCTGCTCACTCTTTTGGCCTCGGTGGGCTGGCTCTCCATCCACAGATGGATTCTGAGCGGAACGTTATTACCACAAAGGTTCGGGAGAGTTCAATTCCACTGTATCTCTATGTACTATATATGTCCACGTGTATGTGTGTGTTAGAGAGTACAGAGCGCCCCGTTTCTTAAATATGCGAATCTATTACACAGATGTACCTGCATGTGTGCACAGGCAGTGGTGCATACATAAATGGCAATTCTAGGTGGAAATAACAATAACAGCCATAGCTAACACTTAGAGCACTTACTGTGTGCACCAGGCTCTGTGCTATGCATGTCCCGTGACCTTCCTTAAGGGTGTTGGAGCAGGGCAGCAGTTTGCTCTGTCAAACCACAGCAAAATGACACCTGAAAGGGCAACGTGGCTCGTGGAGCTCACTGAAAGGCTAGGTGACCCCTTCAGGTGACAGCTCATCAGTGTCATCAGCTCGGCTCGGCTTTCATGTGCTCCGAACTGCTTTACAATGAAGCGCACGGGTATCTCACGGCTGATGGCGTGGGTCTCTCAACGTGACCGCACAGCTCTCTGCCTCAGACGCAGGCTGCCTCTTGCTTTGATCAAGATGACTAACTGGTGAGAAACCCAGGTGGAGGAGGCAGCTTTCCAGGGTCACAGCGGCATCACGTTCTGAGCTTCAGTGCGCAGAATCCACATAGAATGGGCCATCTGTTACACTACTGTCAGACCCCCGACTCTAGCAGTGGAGGACAGCGGGACCCCCTCCAAACTACTTGCCCATAGGAAGCCTTTTACAGAATTATGAAATAGAAACAAATGCAGCTTAGAGGATTTTGATATAAAAAATGCAACTTAAAAAAAATTGAAGGCTGGTTTGAAACTTTTTCCCAATTATTTTACTACCAGGATGACAAAAACAACAAGATTTGTGAGTGACAGTTTTCACTTCTTCATTGAGTACTTACTCTGTGCCAGGAGCTGTGCTGAAGATTTGATAGGCTCTGACTCAATCCTCCTAGTACCCAGTAAGCTTGGTTTAATTGTCAGACCCACTTTAAAACCAGGATGCGAAAGTTCAAACAGTTGAGGTCACCCGCCCAAGGTCAGATTGGGATTTGACCACAAGTCCATGTGAGTCCTGAGCCTACTGTCTTGACTCAGGACTTCTTGCCTTACTGACTACTCACCTCTTACCCTATCGACCTCTTACCCTGTTGACATTTGGGACTAGGTCGTTCTTGCTTGCGGGGGCTGCTCTGTGCACTGTGGGACGGTGAACAGCATCCCTGTACCTTAGATGCCAGCAGCGCTCCCCTCTCCATTCGTGACAATCAAAAATGTCTCTGGATGTTGCCAGCTTTCCCCTGGAGGGGAATCACCCCCAGCCCAGGCTGAGCCTTAGTCAATGTGCTGAGCTCCCCAGCGTGGCTGAGATGCCGACGCTCACCACTGAGCTACATCACACAACTGCTTGTCACACCCAATTCGGCTCAGCCTAAGCCCCCAAGAGTCCTCAGCACAAGAAAGGAGGATGAGATTCGCTTTTAAGAACAGGTGTACTCCTAAAATGTTTTCCATAAACACAACTTTATAATGGTTTCAAGATGATCGTCCTTGCTTAATAAAATCTTATTTCCCCGTTTGCATTCATTAGGAAGTTTTGGCCATGATTATATTAACCATAATGTCCTAATAAATACTTGCCTAAAGATACAGCAAATACATCAAGAGAAATTAAAACTTTCTCCTCAAATTTTAAAAATGCCACTCATATCCTAAAATAAAAATATTCTTGGGGGGCGGGGAGGCTAGCTCATCGGCTTGGCACAGGAGTGGAAAGACGTAAAAGGGGGGATGGTAAGACCTGGGGTAACGTCAGGGCTTGACCTCCCCTCCCACCCACAGATCAGTCTACACAGGCGCACCCAGCCTCGGAGGGTCTTCCTGGGGAAAGAGGCACCCCTCTGGGTCTGCATGTTAAATGCTTATAAAGCTCAGCTGGGTGGGGGCAGGTGCCTTTCTTCGTGTACACCTCCCTCCAGGCAGCCTCAGCTCTGATGTCCAGCCAGGCGACGGCACGCAGTGCCCCGATCTACCACAGACTACGCCTGCTCCTTGGATGCAACCCAGCCTCCAGCTGCCATCCAGCGGTGGTCAGCAAGGTGGGGAGACAAGGTCTCTGTTCCCCAGCCCATCCATCTAGACCTCAGAGGCCTGGCCTTTCAGCTAAGACCCCAGAGACAGTTGACTCACCTCCTAATATTTCTTCATTTTTAAAGAACTATAACTATGGGAAATCTAACTTAGATCAAAAGCATTATATCTTAAAGGCAGTGATAACTGACAATTACTATCACTCTATCACCACATGGGTATAGTCATTTAGCTGATGGGTTAGCTGCTAATGGTCTCAGGTAACTTGAGTTATTTGGCCTCTCTTATCTCGTCCCTACGGCAAAGAAACAACTACTTGGTTGGTCAATGACAGTGCTGTTTTGGGGGGTTGTTAGCTGAGCACTTACAGAAAAACTGGAGTTAAAAATGCTATTCACTGTAAATTGATACAGCCACTATGGAGAACAGTATGGAGTTTCCTTAAAAAACTAAAAATAGAACTACCATATGACCCAGCAATCCCACTACTGGGCATATACCCTGAGAAAACCGTAATTCAAAAAGAGTCATGGGGCTTCCCTGGTGGCGCAGTGGTTGAGAATCTGCCTGCCAATGCAGGGGACACGGGTTCGAGTCCTGGTCTGGGAAGATCCCACATGCCACGGAGCAACTGGGCCCGTGAGCCACAATTACTGAGCCTGCGCGTCTGGAGCCTGTGCTCCGCAACAAGAGAGGCCGCGATGGTGAGAGGCCCGCGCACCGCGATGAAGAGTGGTCCCCACTTGCCGCAACTAGAGAAAGCCCTCGCACAGAAACGAAGACTCAACACAGCCGGAAATAAATAAATAAATAAATAAAAGAACGTGAATTTCTTTAAAAAAAAAAAAAAAAAAAGAGTCATGTACCACAATGTTCATTGCAGCACTATTTACAATAGCCAGGACATGGAAGCAACTTAAGTGTCCATCGACAGATGAATGGATAAAGAAGATGTGGCACATATATACAATGGAATATTGCTCAGCCATAAAAAGAAATGAAATTGAGTTATTTGTAGTGAGATGGATGGATCTAGAGTCTGTCATACAGAGTGAAGTAAGTCAGAAAGAAAAAAACAAATACGGTATGCTAACACATATATATGGAATCTAAAAAGCAAACAAAAAAAAATGGTCCTCAAGAACCTAGGGGCAAGACGGGAATAAAGACGCAGACCTACTACAGAATGGACTTGAGGATACGGGGAGGGGGAAGGGTAAGATGGGACAAAGTGAGAGAGTGGCATGGACATATATACACTACCAAACGTAAAATAGATAGCTAGTGGGAAGCAGCCGCATAGCACAGGGAGATCAGCTCGGTGCTTTGTGACCACCTAGAGGGGTGGGATAGGGAGGGTGGGAGGGAGGGAGATGCAAGAGGGAAGAGATATGGGGATATATGTAGATGTATAACTGATTCACTTTCTCATAAAGCAGAAACTAACACATCACTGTAAAGCAGTTATACTCCAATAAAGATGTTTAAAAAAAAAAATGCTATTCACTTAATGGATGTGGATCTTTTACTGGGAAGTTCTCATCCAAACAGGAAACTGGACCTGTCTCATGAACTCTTTTTGTAGATAATCTGTAGCACCAGTTTCAAAGTTTCCAAATACTACTTGTTCCAAGAATGCAAAATTTGTAAAGTCTAATCCATCATAATTTCCAGCACCATGGTCTTGGAATGGACATCACTTAGAGACAGAGATATCTCTGGGACAAGTAGCCCCTGGTTTCTACTATAAATATACTTAGATGACATGGGGCTGTTCTCTGTCACATGGTGTTGAGTCTTGTTTTTCCCTTGGGTTTGTTTGATTTACTCCTGAGTATCCATTTACTTCACCTGTAAATTGGCTAAAATGATGGCACCTCTCTCCTAAGTTGTCATGGGGATTAAATGAGATAAATCAGTGAAGCTTTAGTAGAGTGCCTCAAGCAGAGTAAGGTAATGACATTACTAACTGTACAGAACATTGTAAGTTTGGTAGGGGCAGCGGTATGCTGGTAAATGCTTAACCCTAGATCCCTGGAAAAGTGAAAAATCTTTGGTTTGTCATGTCTGCCCATTCTCAGGGTGTAAACTCTCCTCAAATGACGTCAAGCTACAAATACTGAACATGGAATTGGAGAGAGATTCTAAGCCATCTCAGGAGAGCTGGTACTAGCTGGCTTCAGCATAGCAACCCCTGAGTTAGAGGGCACAATATCCTCTAATTGGTTTGTTCGATGCGTCTCAAAAAACGGTTCTCTATGACATATAACTTGCTAAAGAGAATCAAGTATTGGCAATCACTCAGGGAAAGCTAAGGTCAAGGTCCAGGCACAGAACAACTGGTGTGTTAGGAATAAAGCTCTGGGGGATATCCCTGAGTTCCCTGGATTTGGAACTGCACTTTTCCGCCACTCAAAATTATTCCTAAAGGTCATACAAGAGACTGACTATGATTTCCAGTCCAGTCCTTCAGGACAAAGAAATGAGATGAGGGCTTATGGACTCAAAGAATGAAAGGCATTAGCAGATTCTTTGCTAGAATTAAAGACTCAAGAGTGTTGGGTTCAGTTTTGGGATACAGGAAGGGGAAGACGGCAAAAGTTCATTCGGAGATGATCCACGTGGCAGTTGACGACACAGGATTTTGGGAGTTCTGAGCTGGACAGGGAAATGCCCTGCACGGAGTGGTGGGTAAAGCTACGGGTTTGGTTAAGATTGGAAGGGTTGGAAATAGAAAAAAGGAAAGGGAAGAAACGTGTGAAAGGCTCCGTTTAAGATGAGAAGGAGGGAAGTTCATGAGTGCTTTCTGGGAAAAGTTCTGAGAGACAGAAAGGGAACTGGGAAAGTTAATGTCCCAGAACCCAAGGTGAAAAGAGTTGCTACGTTGTACGAATTCTCTTGATCTACCACCTGCTGATGATTCCTTAGCCTTATTTTCATCTTAAGTTATTAATAACCCTGTGAATCAATTTTTTAGTGCCATACAAGTACACCTGCCTATGACAGTACTTCCTGCCGGTGATTTGGTGCTGTGGATCCAGATGAAGTCTCCGGTAAGCTCCCTAGGGCTTAGGAAAGGCTGCAGACAGCAGCAAATACACACCCACTCCTGAAGGACAGACACGGTCTCAGGGGTTTAGGATTTTCATTTCTCCCTGTTCTCTCTCCTCCTCACCTGCACACAAACACACGCACACTGTTCTCTCCCTTCCTGATCTTTCTGTCCCCTTGTCCCCTCCTCGTAGCTCTCCCTCCACTTGTCCCCACTGATGGGAACAAAGCTGGAGATGCGAGGGGAACAAAGCCAGTGGGTTCTCACAGTGTTCAAACCCTCCCCCAATCTCGTGAGCACCCCCTGATCAGGAGGGTCCCTTAGAAATTACAAAACATCAACCTTCCCCTCCAGATTCATCTTGCCTTCTCCCCCCCTCCCCTTTCTACTCCCCTACCCAACAACCCGGTGTCCCCTGGACTTAGTACACAGAGCTGTTGAGACAGAGCAGAACAAAGGACCCTAATCCATGGGCGACATTTAAAGACAGCAGCTCTCTTTAAGAATCATCTGTCCTTTGGAAGCCTGTTTTATATTTGCCATGACTCACTAGCTCATATTCAGAGGGTGCATTTAGGCTTGATTTCTGGATTTGATACTGAAGCATTGTTTGGTTTGCCCATTGAAAGGATTTAGAATTTAAACAATATGGCAAGTATTAAAAGGTGATCTAATGCAGGGTGGTGGGGGGATAACATCCAAATCTGAATAACATACGTGTGTAACAAATGTTTTACAGGCAGTGTGCCACCCTGGTCATTTTTTAAAAAATAAAAATGATGATAGCCTGGCCTCCATCCTCAAAATGTCCAGAATGAAGCAGAAAGGGGACGCACTAGATCCTGACACAAGAGTGGGGTATGTGCCACGTTGAAGCACCTACAAAGCTGAGCCCTCATCAAATCGTTTAACATTTCCAGCTCTTTACAACTCAGCCACAGAGATCCTCATCTGGAACCTTATGCTCTCCAAGTGTGCAAGTAAATTATATCTGGTACAGAATATATTGCCACAGGTTCTATGCCCCGCTCCCACCTTCCAGTGGACTTAAATTAAATGACCTGCCAGACCCTGTCTCTCTTTTCTTCAAAATCAAATCTATGAATCAGTTCTTCCCTCTTTCCTGGGATGACATAGATCAGATGATCTCTAATCCTAAATTCACAGGATCCTTTTGCCTAGAGCGGAAGACCTAATTCAAACATTCCTACGTTTATTTTCACCCTTCCCCCAAATCAAACCGGACATCCTTCCGGGTTCATGTCAGTCATCACCAAGGATGCTGAAGCCATCCCAGAAACCCATGTGATATGGATGTGCAAAGGCACTGAGGCAGCAAGATGCGGTAAGGAAATGACGAGTAGCTCAGCATGCTAGAGCAGAAGCAGTATCTGAAAGAGAACTGAAGGAGGAGACAGATGGCAAAGGGTCTGCGTCTCGTTGGAACTCATCCTGAAGTCAACAGAGAAGTGCTGATGGTTCAAGCAAGGAAGTGACCAGATCCAGTGGTAGGCCTCTGGCAGCAACACTGGGGAGGAATAGAGATGGGTGTCTCAAAGCCAAAGGGGAGAGTCTCACCTCTTCAGGTGAGAATGGAAATTAGAACTGAGAAAGTAATGTATGGCTGGACCAAGGAGGAAATATTTCGTAGATCAAACCAAGAGGAATTAGTGATTGTTTGTAAAAGTCTACATTCTAGAAGAAAAACAAAAACAAATGGAGATGAATGAACCATGGAGACATGTAGAGATGAAGAAGCATGCCAGGCCAGGGGCAGAAAATTTCCCACAGGTGAACTTTTAAAAATCTCTCTTGAAAATGTTAGTGGAAATTGGGTTCCTGTCTTATCAGTGATTCTAAAAACAATGCATCTGCAGAACAAACAAATTCTAGTCCCAATACTTAACTGAATAAAAGGCTATTCTATAATCTTGATTATAACAATAAATAAGAACTAATTTGGGTTTTAGGCAAAAAACTTCGTGGTGAGAGAAGAAACAAGAATTAGCTTAGGTTTTCAACATGCTGAAAATACATTTAAATTGTATTTCAGAGCTCAGGATCTAACCCTGGTGCATGGACAAACAATTTGAACTTAATTTCAAATGAAAAAGCTAATTAGTTAGTTAACAGATGACCCTTTGATTAGTTTGTGAAGATCACAACTAAGAATTCTAAATCTAAATGGATTTCTTAGACTTTATACCCAAAGGAGGCCAGCTCAGTTTTAGCACTTTTCTCTCTTGGTACGTCTGAGCACCATCTGAGACATTACTTAACAATTATCTGTCAGTGCTGAAGTGTAAAGTAAAAGATAAATCACACATTTTAAAATTACTTTTCCTGCAATGGACTTCCTCCAGTGTTTGATCTTAAATTTAACAAGACCAATGTCATCTTCCCACCAAAACTTCTTGAAGTCATTTGCTACAAAGCAAAAGTCTTCTAAGATACTCTGTTGGGAGATGATGGGAGTTACCCTTGGTCAAATAAGTCTGGACTACTAGAATCCAGAGGGAAAGAAACCAGCTTCACCCTGGTGAACTGGTTTTTCAAACTTGGTTATGGATATGCATATATGTATGTATGTATGTATCTAGTATGTATGTATGTAGGTATCTAACCACCTATCTGTCTATCTCTCTATCTATGGCATTGTGTGTAGAAAAGAGCTAACACTGTAGAGACTGCTGCTCCTAGAAAGGCTTGCTTCCAAAGTTTGCCCTTGGCTGGCATCTGGGAACTTGGATTTTGGGAGGGTTTCTACTGTTCCCTAACTGATAATGGTGGTTAACTGTGTACAACTGGTGTGTACAAAAATATATGGTTTATGCTGAACATCTGCTTTCTTTCTGGAAGTCTGGAGTTTTGCTGCAAACCAGACAGAGGATGCCCATGTGAGCAACCCCCATAAAAACCTTAGGCACCTAGCCTCTGATGAGCTTCCCCGGTAGACATTTCACACATCTTGTCACAAGTTGTTGCTGGGAGAGTTGAGCATGTCCTGTGTGACTCCATTAGGAAAGGAACTTGGAGCTTGCACCTGGTTTCCTTCCCACTTCACCCCAGGCACCTTTTCCCTGTGATAAACCTTAGACCTGAGTATGACTACATGCTGAGTCTGTGAGTTCTTCTAGAGAATTACCAAAAGCGAGGGTGGTCTTGGGGATGCCTGACACATATAGCATCCATCAACGTTTTGCCAGACAGTGTTCCAAGGAAGACATTTAGGGAACGATTGCTCAACAGTATAGACTAATTAAGAGAATGTATGTAAAACATGTTCTGGCAGATGAGATGGGCTCTATAAACAGTAGTCCTTAATATTGCTGCTCTAACATTCTTAATATGATTGTGAGAAAATAGATGCCCTCTTTGCTGCACCCTGAAAATGAGCCTCGTGCCCTGCACTTTGCCGCGCCACACAGCAACTGCTCACGAGATGTGTGCTGAATGAATTATTGGGCCTTTATTTACAAAGTGCTGTGCCAACACTGAGAAGCCCATTTACAGAGTGCTGTCTCAGCCCTCTTGAGGCTCACAAATTTAAAACAAACACTATCAGTAAAGACAGAGCTGTGGACAAAGATACAGACAGAAAACTCAGCAGTAAAAACAAATGGATGCAGAAGAAAAAAGAGTGGTCAGTACACTTGTACCAAGTCAAAAGCTTGACACCCATACGTTTCTAATTTTGGAGGGAGACATGTGGACGGGCTTTAGAATTCTCCATTTCTAGAGATGTGAATCAGGGGGTCCTGTGAAAGCCTTTTCTATGAAGCTGATAAACCCATACGGGAGAAAGCTTTGTAGTAAATGAAGAAGAACATGCTTCAAATGGTGATGCTACACTTCCAAAAAAATCGGGGCTTCCCTGGTGGCGCAGTGGTTGAGAGTCTGCCTGCCAATGCAGGGGACACGGGTTCAAGCCCTGGTCTGGGAAGATCCCACATGCCGCGGAGCAACTAGGCCCGTGAGCCACAACTACTGAGCCTGCGCGTCTGGAGCCTGTGCTCCGCAACAAGAGAGCCTGCGATAGTGAGAGGCCCGCGCATGGCGATGAAGAGTGGCCCCCGTTTGCCACAACTGGAGAAAGCCCTTGCACAGAAACGAAGATCCAACACAGCCAAAAATAAATTAAAAAAAAAAAAACTACATCTAAGCCAGTTGGATAAAGTGTGTGTTTGCTAGTTTTCTTATTCCAGTAAACTTTCACTTTCACTGAGGCTCAGAGCTCATAACTAACTACACTGCACTAACTGTAAGTATGATGGCCTCATATTCCAGCTCACCCAGGACAAGGCTCCACCATCACTAACCACGTTGTGGATGAGCTACCTACCCTCTCAGTGCCCCAGTTTCCTCAAGAGTCAAATGAAGATAATAATAGTACCTACCTCACTGGGTTCTTACAAAGAATAAGAAAAGCTGCTTGAATAGTGTCTGGCATATAGTACATGCTTGAAAATATTAGTGGTTTTTGAAGGTATTTCCCTCTGAGCCAGGGAAGATGAGAAACCAGCTCAGCTAGGGAGAGTGTGCAAGTGGCATGAATGTCTATTTCCCTGAGAGAGACGCTGTCAGTGATTGTGGTTCTCTTTCCTGTTGATCTGGAGGCAGCCTTAGAATCTTCATCAACGTAGGTCTCTGTTATGAACCAAACTGTGTCTCTTCAGTTCGTATGTTGAAGTCTTAACCCCCAATATGAATGTATTTGGAGACTTAGATAGGAACTTTAAAGGGGTTAATTAAGGTGAAACGGGGTCATAAGGGGTGGGCCCTAATCCAGTCTGACTGGTGTCGTTATAAGTAGAGGGAGAGATACCCTAAGTGCACGAACAGAAAAAAGGCTATGTGAGCACATGGTGAGACGACAACTGTCTGCAAGCCAAGGAGAGACGCCTCTTGAGAACCCAACCCTGCCAACACCCTGATCTTGGACTTCTGGCCTCCAGAACTGTGGTATTAAGTTCTCCAGTCTGTGGTATTTTGTTAATGACAGCTCAAGCTGGCTAATAGTCCCCAAGAAGGCAATCCTCTAAAACAAAGACTTTCTAGGAATTTCCCCAAGTGTTGCTCTGTCTCCCTGGGACACAGACTTCTGCCTATTCCATGGGGATCCTCTTGTGCTGATCTAACTCCCTGAAGCCACAGTGGTTCCTGCGACTGACGATGATAGGCTTGCTCTGCCTGGGCCTTCTCCACACCCTATAAGCCCAGCCCACCCTGACTGGGCCATTCACCTGCTCCAAACATATCTGATTTAGAAAACCTTGGTTTGGGTTTATACTGGTTGCAACTCAGAAAATTTTGGAAGTAATCCTTTAGCACCAGAAGATGACCAACCTATTTTTCTAATGGCATCTGCATATGACATGGTATTCTTCTGTTCACCTGTTCCTTTCAGCCATCCCCACCTCAATAAATGGCAATCTGGCCTTCCTTTTGGCTCAAGACAAAAATCTCCTAATTACCCTCAATGCTTCTTTCTTTAACATCCTACTTTTAATCCAGCCGTAAATTCTGTTGCCTCTCTCTTCAAGATGTACGTCATATCCAACCCCTTCTTATCACTTCCACCTGGGCCACCCTAATCCATGCTCCACCCTCTCCCACCTGACTTACTGCTATAGCCTCCTGCCTAGCTCTGTTTCCTCCACAGCCCCCTTCAGCTTATTTGCCATGGCCCTGCCAGGATTCCTGGGGAAAGATATGTCACATTGCATCCTGCCTCTGCTCAAAACCTTCAATGCTTCCCATTTTACCCAGAATCCAGAGTCCATGCAAAGGCCTACAAGGCCCTGCATGATCTCCCCTCTCCCCCATCTTCCTTAAACATATCAAGCTCACTTCTACCCCAGGGCCTTTGCACTTGCTGTCATGACAGTTAAAAGGGGGTCCAGGGCTTCCCTGGTGGCGCAGTGGTTGAGAATCTGCCTGCCAATGCAGGGGACATGGGTTCGAGTCCTGGTCTGGGAAGATCCCACGTACCGCGGAGCAACTGGGCCCGTGAGCCACAACTACTGAGCCTGCGCGTCTGGAGCCTGTGCTCCGCAACAAGAGAGGCCGCGATAGTGAGAGGCTTGTGCACCACAATGAAGAGGGGCCCCTGCTTGCCACAACTAGAGAAAGCCCTTGTACAAAAACGAAGACCCAACACAGCTAAAAATAAATAAATAAATAAATAATAAAATAAAGGAATTCCTTAAAAAAAAAAAAAAAAAAAGACATGTATTAATTTAGAAAAAAAAAAAGGAGGCCCAGGCCCTGGGGGGAAAATTGGTGGCACCCTGGCCAAGGCAGAGCTGCTAAAAATCTTCACATAAGCTTTTCCCTGAGCTCCCTCCCAGACTGTAGGACCCTATCTTTTGTAACACTCTCTGCCCCCAATCTGGCTGCTGTTCACCTGTGTGGCTCTCTGTCCCTACAGCTATCTGCATAGCTCACATCCTTCTCTTTCATCAGGTCTCTGCTGAAATGTCTCCTCTTCGCAAAGGCCAGCCAGGACCATCTCATATGAAATAGGAGATTGCTCATGTCCTGCTTTCCCCATCCTCCCCACACTATTTAATGTCGTTCAGGGGCATTTATCCTCCCCTGCCCGCTCTGCTGCCGTAAGTTCCCTGAGAGCAGGAACTCTGGGTCATTGTTTAGTGCCTTGAACACTATCTGATAGGTTGTAGCAGCTGAGTAATCATCTGTTGAATTAATAAATGTGTGAATAAGTGAATGTGTGGGGCAGGTGGAAAAGATAAGTACACTTCAGAATAAGCAAATCAGTCACAGGAAGTAGATTGACCAGAATGATGCCACACTGTCCTGTCTTCTTGATGCGCTGGGAGCCCCAGACCCTTTGGGGAAGGTTTACAGTTCCATGCAGTTGTTGTGAGTTAGCCAGCGTGATGCCCCCAGCTTGATGGATCACAAAATAAGACCATGCTGGGGTCATGACATTGCAGAGAGGTCTGTGAATCTTAACGTGGCAAGTGTATCTTCTGCAGGTTACAAGATATTAATTGCCTTTGGTATACATTCTGTGTTTAGAAAGGGCTCTCGTCTCTCTTCTCGAGCATCCATGGCAAAGCATCTAGGCAGTGAAGCGCTAACTTCATTTCCTCTTCCCATTCATCTTTTTTATTTCCAACTCAAGGAGCTAACCCTGCTGCTCTCCCTCTGCAGTGATAACTTATAACTGAACTACCACTGATCTCTCTTGTTAATGAAACCTTGCTCTATTTCTCTTAAGAATGACATGGGCAGGGCTGTTAAACAGCCAGTATGACAAGGCAGGCACTGTGTTTAGAGTAGGAAGGGAAGCCTTAGCCCCTAGACCAGCACTGCTTCTTAGCTCCTTAAGCTTTCCTGAGAATGCAACCGAGATGCGAGTAAGAGCACACACAGGCCATTTTGCAATGGCTGATTCATCTCTCTGATCTGAACGTAATTCACTCCAAACCCAAATTTACTCTTAGCTCCGAGGTGTGGACAGCGGGGTGCATATGTTCTTTACAATCAAAGTTGGAATGAAAGAAGACTGTGTTGCCTCTATGCCAGACCTAGTTTTCTAGGACTTAGAGGCAATTTATATAGAATGATGAAAAAGCATTCAAAAGGGGATGTTCAAGGTCTAAAAACATGAATCAGGATCAGTTGAATAACTTTGGGATCATTTTCTTTATGTTTAGTTTCCTTTACTGAATAGAAAATGTCATTATTGATCATTTTTGGAATAGTTAAGTGTTATAAAACATTTGTGCAGAACTAAACTACTGGTTTCTTTTTCTTTTTTTTAATTGGAGTATAGTTGCGAAGTTTAAAAAAGAAAACAACAGTCTTGCAACCAACAAACGAAATTCTAGACCTATACATCCTTCATAAGCCCCTGAAAGCATCACCCAAGATGGCTTTCTATAAAAGATACCTTTTTTTAAAAAATTATTAATTAATTAATTAATTAATTAATGGCTGTGTTGGGTCTTCGTTTCTGTGCGAGGGCTTTCTCTAGTTGCGGCAAGCGGGGGCCACTCTTCATCGCGGTGCGCGGGCCTCTCACTATCGCGGCCTCTCTTGTTGTGGAGCACAGGCTCCAGACGCGCAGGCTCAGTAGTTGTGGCTCACGGGCCTAGTTGCTCCGTGGCACGTGGGATCTTCCCAGACCAGGGCTCGAACCCGTGTGTCCTGCATTGGCAGGCAGATTCTCAACCACTGCGCCACCAGGGAAGCCCAAAGATACCCTTTTGAGACAAACATTTCTTCAATAATAAAGTTAGTATTGTAATGATACTTCTTTATCAAGAATAAATGTAAATAAAGATTTTTTTAAAAAGATTGGTTGAATAAATAGTGTGTCTGAAAAATCTGGCTCAACCAGAAACTTTAGGTGGCCGAGATGACAGAAACCAGGGTCTTCTCTGCTAGTCGAGCCTGGAACTCAGCTAGAACCAACCTGGCCATGAAACAAAGACCACTGTGGAGATAGACACTTACTCACACATTCATGTTTTTTCCCTAGGATTTCAACCCCTCCAAGAGATCTGCTCTCGACAAACAGCAGAGCAGCTCATACTTAATGGAGCAGCTTACAGGGAAAAACAAGACCCGTTCCTCAGTCCCCATCTCGTTCTCCAGGTGGAGATGAACTTGGGAACCAGGCTTCCAAGGGGAGGAAGCACAGGGCAACAGCAAGACTATGGACTTTGACATCGGAACACATGGTAATAAATTTCCACTCCTCTCTCTGCCTTCTGGTTATATGACTCTAAGCACAGTTCTTTCACCTCTCTAACCCTCATTTATTCAAAACACCACTGTGTAAAGCATAGACGAACTACCAGTATCAAAAGGCACAAATAATGTTTAGTGACGCACTTATTAGATGCCCAGTCCTGTGCACTTAACAGGCAATATCTCATTTCATCCAGCAGTTCCAGCAAGTAAGTCCTCTCATTTCTGCCTTTTTATAGATGAGAAAACCAAGCCTTACAGATAAAGCAACTTGCCCCAAATTACATAGCTAGTGACAGGTAAAACTAATATCCAAACAAAGAACTGCGTGATGCTAAAGATAGCACTTTCGCCCACCCTACTTCCTAGACCTGCACTTTCTAATACCATAGCCATCAGCCAAGTGGCTATTTAAATTAAGATTAACTAAAACAGAAGTAAGAAAAAAAATCAGTTTCATAGTTGCACTGGCCATAGTTCCAGTGCTCAACAGCCACTGTATTAGACTACCACCTATGTGGCTACCATATCGGGCAGCATAGGTAGAGAACACTTCCATCGCTGCAAAAAGTTCTACTGGACCACACTCGTCTAGTCCTTCTCCGATATATAAGGTGCCTGACTTTTCGTAGGCATTAATGAATGTGAGCATTGACCATGTTCAAACAGAAACGCAACTGTTCCTCAGCCTGGTTCCATTAGGCTATGGTCACAGAGACTGATTCAGGTTGTGAAGAAGATGAAAATCATGCACTTGGTGGGGGTGGGGTTTCTCTAAGCAGAAGAGCATGCACTCACAACGCAACACTGGGAACAGGGCTTCAGAAGGGGCCACAATAAGGAAACGGCCCTGAAAGTCCAGCTTAGTTAGTTTCATGGTCACTTGCTTCCACCTTGGGAGCAAAGACACTTGTGGGTCACCAGGCTCCGATCATTAAAACATCACCACAGTCTGGGTTGCTGGTCAGCTCTCTGCTGAGCTGGGCAGATGCTGCTCTTCTTTCTCTCAATGGCCACTCGTGTGTACTCAACATCTATCTCCTTGGGCTGTAATTTCTTCAAATTACTGTCAGCTATGGACAAGGTGCCCAGGCTGCCTTTGAGAATGTGCAGGACATCCCCTCTTGATTTTCTCCATTTCTTTCTGCCCTGCCCTCTCCCTCCTGGTATTTACACCTGGGTTTTCCTGTCCTCTCACTTTTGCCTCCCTCACCATTTTTTATTTCCCATTATTTAAAAAAAAAACAAAACTGAGGTCAAATTCACATAATATACAATCAGTCATTTTAAACTGACCAATTCAATGGCATTTAGTGCATTCACAGTGTTGTGCAATCACCATTACTATCTAGTTCCAAAACATTTTCATCATCCTGAAAGGAAACCCCAGTACTCATGAGCTGTCACCAGTAATCAGCTTTCTATTTCTATGATTTACCTCTTCTAGACATTTTCTATCAATGCAGTCATGCAGTACGTCTGGCTTCTTTCACTCAGCAGCGTGTTTCCGAGGTTCAGCCGCATTGTACCATGTATCAGTACTGCGTTCCATTTTTATGGCGGAGTAATAGCCCACTGAGCGGATGACCAACATTTGTTTATCCATCCCTCAGTTCATGGACTCCCTTACCTCCTGATTAGCTAAAACAACAGGAAGGGGGAGAAGCCTAGTTTCCACGACGTTAATGGAGAACGTTGATGCCAAATTGTCTCCAGAATTGTTTTTCCAGGATGGCAGAACACGTGGCATCTCAGGAAGGCATGTTGGCATCCATCAGGCATTTCCACCCTGACCATTTCTTTCTGGTCTCATTACTTAAATTTTTTCTCACTAAACATTAACCACAGTGTGATTTCTATAATGCTTAATAGTTCTTATAGGAGAACATTGTTATGAGGTTTAGTTTTTAAAGGTGCGGAATATGCTGGCTTAAATAAGTTCTCAACTGCAGGCCTTCTAAATGTCTATACTGAGTCAAAGGTGCACTGTGAACTTCAAAGAAGCAATTACAGTTTTCAGTGTTTCTCAAACTTTGAATGTTTCCCAACTGTTCCCAAGGGAGCACAGAACTCCCTTTTGTGTGAGTATGTGTGTGTGAGTGAGTGAATGTGTATATGTGTGTGTGTGTGTGTGTGTGTGTGTCTGTCTGTCTGTCTGTCTTCGGGCCATCTCTCAGTTCTTCTGTTTTTCACAAACAGTTTGAAAAAGCTAGTCTATGTTAATATCTGAATCCTTCTTAGGTCTATGTAATGGGGGGGCTGTCGACACACTTTAGAGACTGGAGTGCTTCTGCCAGGCTTAAAATAGGTACATTTTGAATCACAAGTTAAATATCTTAAACGCATTTAAATGCAAATTATTTCTGAATTAATCATATAGGCTATATAAGGTGTCATGAGTTTGAACTGCAGCCGAATGGTAACAACTCATAACTTATAATAATACAATTTTCATTTGGAAAATATCTTAATCCTTCAGCACTTCATAGCACACAAGTTTGAGTATCTCAAAGGCAGAGAGCCATAAAAAGAAGGTATCCTTAAGAAATGCACATTCCAGCATATATCCTCAGTGTATGTATTAGCAGTTAAAATATAATCTGCTTAAATGTGCCGTATAGTTGGAAATTGTGTTTCTGAATAATATCTACATAATTTTTGATAAAAATAAACTTGCAGTAAATTATCTAGATCTTAAGGTACCAAAGACAAATGGCCTTTGCTGGAATTAGTTTTCCCTCAGGAGTAAGGAAATGGAATTTGTCCTCTGCAATGAGAAAAAAAAAAAATTAAAACACCATGCAGAATTAAAAATGAGCACTGGTGAGTTCTTCTAGGACCCTATTACTGGCTGCTTCTCAGAATTAAGGGGGGACCTCTGGACAGCTGGAGCCCCCAGCATATCAAGATTCCGGCTAAAATGAAGTCTGGTTGGTGAAAATAGGACTTGGTAGACAGAAGGTTTACCATGTTTGAGCACATACGTTACCACTTTCAAATTTCACAGCAACCCTATAGGGTAGGTTTTCCTTTTCTCATTTTACACCAGAGTTTCCCAGCATTATATTATGGCATTTGGGGCTGGATCACCCTTTGTGGTGAGGGCTGTCCTGTGCATTGCAGGATGGTTAGTGGCATTCCTGGTCACTACCCCTGAGATGCCAGTAGCACCCCTCCCCCACTTGTATTAACCAAAAATGTCTCCCAACATGGCCAACTGTCCCCTGGGGGCCAATATGAGTCCTAAATGAGAACCACTGGTTTACAGTGAGCAAACCCAGCCTTTAAATGCTGTGCGACAGAGCCAGTGTGTGGAGCCCGGACTCTGGATGGGAAAGAAGTGGGTTTGTCACCTGACTCTGTCACCCACGGGCTGTGTGACCTGCTTCCTGATACTTCCCTAAGACTTCGTTTCTCCAGGTGAAATATGCACAAAAACAGTCCCTTCCTTCAAGGCTCCTGAGGGAACAGCAGATGTGTTTTGTTCACTCTCAAATCCACAGTGTGCTAGGGGACAGTTAACTTTGAAGAAAAGGGCTTCATCTGAGCTGGACACAGTGTGAGGTCGAGCTTGGCTGCTGCTATTCTGTGTGAGTTGCACTGGGGCAGGAACCCGCACTCGGAGCTGACGGGGTCCAACACCAGGGTGCTTCCCCTGAGGCGAAGGCTAGCTTGGGGTCAAGACCAGGTACGAGGGACCTGCCTCCTTAGGCTGAGGAATTCACACTTCATCCAGCGTCCCTGCCTTGCCTGTAGAAAAGAAGGCCTCAGAGCAGTACCTCGTGCTAAGTGATAGAGCCAAAGCAGCTCCGAGCCCGAGGCCGCTTCAGGCGCAAACAAAAACCAAGTGTCCAACTGTTCCTTGTTTCTCACTTGTTCTGAAGAAAATGATCCTCAAACAACACCAAGATGACACTTCAAGAAGGGAAACGAGCAAAGTGTGAAAGAAGCTGGAACATTTAAGTTCTGGTAGGAAAACACATCAGAGAAACGATGATCTGCCTCCGACCTTAAGAAAGGGAATCACAGGGGTGCCACCGAGGGTTGGCTGTGAGTCAGCTCTCCCGCCAGGTATCTCCCGATTTACAGCCAGCGAAAGAGGGGAGCCCTGTGTTCACACTACTGGCTATGCCTTCTGTCCCCAGGTTCTAGAGGTGACTGTAGCCGGGGCCAAGGGTGAGATCATCCATCACTTACCGGCTGTGTGACCTTGGATTGATGCCTAACCTGCTCTTTGCCTCTACTTCCTATCAGCTGAATTTAAAATCAGATTTTTCCGGATAATCCAGGTGGACCCAATGTTGTCACAGGGTCCTTACAAGTGGGAGAGGGAAGGGGAGAGAAAACAGTGTGGGCAGGACTCACCTCACCATTGCCAGCTGTGAAGACGGCGGAAGAGGCCACAGGCCAAGGAGGGCCGGGGTCTCTCGAAGCTGGAAAAGGCAAGGAAACCGATTCTCCCCTAGAGGCTCCAGAAGGAACAAGCCCTTCCTGCTGACACCTCGATTTTAGCCCAGGGAGACCCCTATTTGACTTCTCACCTCAAGAACTGGAAGGTAACAGATCTGTGCTGTTTTAAGCCACCAAGCTTGTGATCATTTGTTATGGCAGAAACAGGAAACTACCACTGGTTACCTAACACACTGAGTCAATGCCGGGGTAGTGAGGGCAGAGTGAAACCCCAAAGCGACAGTCTCAGCATCACCGTGGTGGTGCCTATCCTATTACTTAGAGAGTAAGAGTTGGCCTCAGGTGCAGCCCACGGGCTGGACAGCCCCAGCCTGCCTCGAGCCCCCTTGAGCAATGAGATGCTCCAAAGGGAAACTTGCCAGGAAAGGGAAGCAAGGATAAGCTTCATCTTATACACAGCATCTGCACGGTCATTCTCCCTTTGCAAAGCCTTTTCCAACCACTATTTAATTTATTCAGGAAGCGGAGTGCAGACACACTCAGGCAGCCCCTGCCCTTGATCTAGAAGTGGGGTTCGCTGCACCTCCATGAAAATGCCTCTGCGGAGCCTGTCCCAGTGGAGTTAGTTCGCCTCTGAGCCTGACAGCATCCCCACACATTTAGCCTTTCCTTGGAAATCTCCAGAAAAGGGAAATGTATAAGCTCCCTTTCAGGACTGACTATGGTCTCAAAAACTGCTCTCAGGTTGTCAAAGGACTATGGAGCTGCCAATTCCTAAGGGCCATGAGGGCCCATCTAGTTCAGAGGTCATCAAACTTTTTCTGTAGACGGGCAGAGACTAAATACTTCTGGTAATTAACAGAGAGCCTCAGATAAAAGAAAGTAAGAAACACTAAACAGGAACTAAGGTGACGTACAGTTCAGGATTAGGCTCTGCATTAAAAACTCAAAAGGATTCCCTTTTCTCCAGCCCGGACATGGAAGCAACCTAAGTGTCCATCGACAGATGAATGGATAAAGAAGATGTGGCATATATATATACAATGGAATATTACTCAGCCTATAAAAAGGAACAAAATTGAGTTATTTATACTGAGGTGGATGGACCTAGAGTCTGTCATACAGAGTGAAGTAAGTCAGAAAGAGAAAGACAAATACTGTATGCTAACACATATATATGGAATCTAAAAAAAAAAAAAAAAAAGGTCCTGAAGAACCTAGGGGCAGGACAGGAATAAAGACGCAGACGTAGAGAATGGACTTGAGGACACGGGGAGGGGGAAGGGTAAGCTGGGATGAAGTGAGAGAGTGGCATGGACATATACACACTACCAAATGTAAAATAGATAGCTAGTGGGAAGCAGCTGCATCGCACAGGGAGAGCAGCTCAATGTTTTGTGACCACGTAGAGGGATGGGATAGGGAGGGTGGGAGGGAGACACAAGAGGGAGGAGATATGGTGATACATGTATGTGTATAGCTGATTCACTTTGTTATAAAGCAGAAACTAACACACCATTGTAAAGCAATTATACTCCAAGGAAGATGTTAAAAACAAAAACAAAACAAAAAAAACTCAAAAGGAATAGAAGATGCATTACCAATTGTGAAATGCCAGTCCCCCAGGTTTCTGAGCCTTTATGACCAGCTGTTGAAGACCTCTACCTTGGGTCTACCACCTTTGCCTGTGCCGTCCCCCAGGTGTTAGCCATTGACTCAACACTCACCCCAAGCCAGGAGGGTATGATCCACTTCGGAAGAACACAGGGCTCTCCTCCCAACTTCTCATTGTCAAACATCGTCAACCTAGTCTTGGATCCATTAATGTTTGACCTGCTAAGCCATCATTTAATGAGGATGCCTTCTCTCCTGTCTTTCACTTTATCCCACCTTTGAAGTGCCTGGTCTGTCACATTGACCAAGGCTCAGTTTGACCCCAGCTGCAGGCAGGGAAGGAGCATCTACAAGTGACAGAACACAATCAAGTCCCTTTAGCAAGCATGTCATCTTTCCAACATGGTACCAGAAACATGGACTTTGCATAAAGGAGTCCATTATGCAAATATCCATACCTTCAGAAGAAAGAAAAGTAATATGGAAATGATCTTTTGCCACATAACGCCTTATTGCAAGAACAAGATAAGCTTTCTTCATAATAAAGATCTTAAAACAGCTGCCAATCAAACAAATCAACAGCTAACAGCTCCAGCCAACTGTGTTTAATAAACAATTTTGAGATAGCCCACTGATAAACTCACAAAGAAGAAAGAACTAAAAGCTTGGAATTTTAACAGGGAATGCTCTCTTGGCCTGGAGGTTGAGCCAAACTAAATGGGAAGGACCAGGCAAACACATAAAGTATTCCCCACCCCTCCACCCATGGATTTAGAATAAGGAGAGGTTTTCTGGTTTACTCTGTCTAGAAGGGAACTTTAAGGCTGAGCTCGGGGAAGGCAGGGTTTATCTTTTATCTCTCTCTCCCAGTGCCTGCTAGGTAGTGGGTTCTCAACAAATGAATGCATTTTTGAATTAATTTCTATTTCATGGCAATTTGAATGTTATTGTTGACTTTCTCGAATAAATCTTATCTTCCTGGAATGCAAATTGGATGTCACTCCCTTGCTTAAATCCCTCCTAGGCGTCCTTAGAATAAAATCCAAGCTCCTTACCCTACTCTGCAAGCCCTGGTGGGACCAGGTCCCCCAATTCTTGCTACTTATTTCACCCAAAGGTATATTTAATATCTTCACCATGAGTTTGAATTCACCACCCAGGTCTTCTGGGAGAGGACGCCATTTATGTGATTTGTGCCACTCTGGCTTCAGAGACACAGAGACAGGACTCACTGCCTCTCACTGTCCTCCACTGGCAAGCAGAGCGGTCTGTGCAAAATCCAAATCTGACCGTGTCACTCTTCAGCCTGAAACACTCTAACATCTGCCCGTGACCAAGGGCTATTACGTCTAAGCTCATTCCTCGGCATTCGCCCCCCCCCCCAACCCCGCCTCCTCGCTAGTCAAGTCCATTTCCTATTTCCCTCAGGAGTCACTGTCTCACTTCTTCAGAGCAGCTTAAGCTCTTCTGCCCCCTCTCTCCGGAACACTCTCCTGCCCTGCCCCCTTCTGTCTCCTGGCTAACACTCCTCCTCATTCTTCATCACTTGCTTTGATGGCCCTGCCCTTGTCCCATGGTGGTGTAGGTGTCTTGTTACAAATCATCATCCCCAACTAGACCACGAGCTTTACAAGGACGGGGACAGTATCCCGTGCTGTTGTGCCTTAGAAATGAACAGACCTCTTGTCTATTCAAGCCTGATGAATATTTCAGTGAACAAACCAGATCCTCTAAGAGGCCAGCCCCATGCTGGTGCCTGCAAAGCATGACACATGGGGTCTGTCCTGTGCCTTGTAGGATGTTGAGTAACATCTCTCACCTCGACCCACTAGATGCCAGTAACACCAAGTTGGGGCAACCAAAAACGTCGCCAGGCATTGCCAGATGTCCCCTGGGGGGGGGGGGCACAGTCACCCTGGATGAGAACCCCTGATGTCAAGGATACCTGAGAGGGAAGGACAGCATTCCTGCCCTCAGACCTTCCATCAGGTCTCCCTGCAAATGTCAACTCCAGGTGAGGCCTGCCTGGACCATGCAGCTGCTTCCATCACTCTCTGCATCTTTAATCTGCTCCATTTTTATTCCCAGCATGTATAACCACCTGATGTGTTACATACCCACTAATGTCTGTATATTGACAGAGTTCCATGAAGCAGGAACTTGGTGGTGATTTGCTGCTCTATCCCCAGTAACTTGAACCAGTGGCTGGCATGAGTTCGGCATCCCATCGATGTCTGCTGAGTCAATAAATCTTGTAGTTGATCTGAATTATGCTTGACGGGGCTGCTGAGCGCACGCTGGCCTTCGTGTGTGCACAACCTTTTGGCAGTCCCAGGTCGCCTCTCCGCAAGTGCTGTCCACTTTGCTACGCTTCTCTTGGCTGGAAGAGAAGGCTCAGCTGGCAGAAGAGCAGGGTCCTCCACACTCTCCTTTTCACCCTGGGATTTTGCTCACAGATTCACTCCATTTCAGTTCTCTAATTGATGCAGTCTGTTTCAATTAAACTTTAAGCAGGGGGCTGGCCAGAACTGAGCTGGGTAACCTGGAGGTCGGTAGCTCCCGCAGCCTCAGTGAGGACATGGGTCACATGTGCCCTTATTCCCCATCACAGGACTCTGGGTTTCCACCTGCTCAAAGGGAACTTAGCCCCCATCACAACATCACTCCAGGCACATCCTGGGAAACCCAAAGCTGACTTCACAAGTGCCCCCTGATCAGTGTCAGCTTCTTCCTCCTTCATCTGGGCCACTCGAGGGAGCTTCGCCATGGTGATCCACGCCCTAGTTACCAACCCTTCCCACGCCAAGGTGCTGCAGGAGTCTCTGGGCAGGGGGGTGGCCTGCTTTAGAACTGTCATCCTTTGTCGCTTGGCCTCACAGCCGTAGTGCTTGAACCTGGAATCTTACCCGGTCTTTTGCCATTGGTTTAATTAGCTTCTGGTCCTCCAATTTTGCAAAGTATCTCATAAAAAAAATAATTTCCATCATTTTCTGCCCTCTAACCCCAAAGTGTCAAGCTCACTTTAAGGGGCCAGAGGAGGAGGACAGCCTGTCTTCATCTTCTCTTTTGCTCCTTCCTCCTCCTGGTCCCTGCTCCCAACTAACTCCTCCTTCCTTCCCTCCCCAGCCCATTTTTACAAAATGTGAAAAAAAAACCCCAACCCTGTATGCCTACTGACGATGCAAATAGATGGAGAGTGGGTGGTGGAAGCTAGAATGGGTGTCTTATCTGTGTTTGCAGGATCTAGTCCCAGAGGGGGTGGCCACCATGCCTGTTTTGGAGGGATAACAAAATAGCAACAGCATTTTTTTTTTCAGTACTGAGGGTCAAAACCATTTGTCAATTATTGAACTTGTTCTTACTTATAAATTTAGCAGGTTAGATAAAATGGGTCTAAAGGCTCTTGCAGTCCTGATATTTTGTAGTTCTTCAGCATCTTGGGCAAAAAAAAAAAGCCACCAAGTCATTTGAAAAAAAGCTACGAGGAAAAAGATTTGGTTATAGTTAGATAACTAAAACAAAAAAAAAAAAAAAAAAAGAAAAAAAGAAAAATTGATCATCACACATTTATTCATGCCATGAACGTTTGGTAGGTCCAGACTGTGGGCCAGGTGCCTGGGAGGCGAGGGGAGGAGAAAGTTGAGGGAGGAATGCGGGGTTCTCCCACCTGCCAAGATTCAAGTTGGACCTCTTCTGAGGAGTTTGTGCTAATGAAGTTTAGAAAATATGTTTCCATAGCCCTGAGTGAGGAAGCAGCTTTGCTTAGTGGACCAAATAAGTAATCAGTCAGGAGCAACTCGGTGGTCTAATCCACGTATGCGGCTGCTGCAGTGGTGCCGTTTAACCTCTTCATGCCTCAGTTTCACCAGGTGCACCTGGCAGATAAGCCCAGGTTGCAAAATGAGGCGCTTGGAAACATGAAGAGCCAATCGGGAAAGAGTCAGATGGAGATGCTTGGAGGTACTGGCGTGGGGAAAGACTGCGAGCAATTCCTGAATTATTTTTTTCTAAAGTGAGTCAGAAAACAATCCGTTTACTTATTTATCGAATTGTGTTTCTCTGCATTTCAATTTTTTAAGTGCTTGTGTCAAAAGAGAGATCAGAAAGGAGTTTGTTTCAGATATTCACTGAGTGAAGCGGTTGATTGAGGGGAGATAATATCTTTGATTCTCTGCTACTGTGTGTTAGGAGCTCCTACCTGTATATCTCATTTGACATTCAAAACAAATCATTGGTTGGTGTCATTAAACCCAATCCTAGTGATGAATAAACTGGGGTATCAATGAATTATATTAACTCAGTGGTTCTCAAACTTGGCTTCACAGTGGAAACACCTGGAGAGTTTGATCAATGGACTGAGGTTTGGTCCCACTCCAACACATTCTGATTTAATTGGTTTGGAGTACAGCTTGGGCATCAGGGGTTTTAAAAGCTCCCCAGGTGATTTTTTTTAAAGTGCAGCAAAGTTTGAGAACCACAAATAACTTACTCAAGGTTACAGATCTAAGATGGCAGAAAAGCTGGTTCTGCTGAGCCCAGGGCCAGCTTCTTCCTATCCGGAATTATTTTTGCCCGAACTGGCTCAAATCTTCTGAAGACACTTTCATCTCTGGCCTAAAAGGTTGGTCTGAGAAATAAGCAAAGACTCAGTAACATGGTATTTAACAGTCATCCAAAGTCTACAGAAGAAAGAGCAAAGAGGCTTGGGACAAATTTGCCTGGCTCTCAGGGGCCATTAACGAAACAAAAACAAAGGCAGTTTTGAAGAGTATGGATTGGATTGAGAGGGCTTTCACATGGCGTACCAGGGCACCTGGAGAAATAAGCACCTTTCAGGCACAAACCTATGACCCCAGCGGCACTGTAATGGAAATGGCTCAAAGGCCACCTTCACTGAGGCAAATTAATGAATCAAGCCAGCTGCCCTGAAGTTAACAGTGGATTTAGACCTGGGGTTCTCAAACGTGTGCCAGCATCAGAACCACCTGGAGGGCTTGTTAGGCCCGAGGTGGGGCCTGAGAATTTGCATTTCTAACAAGTTCCCAGACGCTGCTGCTGGTGTGGGGGGCCGCGCTTTGAAAACCGCCCATTTGGATGATTGCCTTCTCCGGAGGAACACACGGTGTTACTGACATTCAACCGTTTAACTGCTCGCTAGATGCCTAGCACCCGCTTCACCTCTCTTTCCCCTGCAGGGAGCTTCAACTACAAAACCGGCACGTGAGGTGAGGGCTCCCGATTCTGGAACACTCAGTAAGTGCATGGAGCACTCTTCTTACACACCCCACTCACCAACTGCAATACCACGAGGAGACGGTCCTGCAATCTCACCCTCGTTCTAGAGATGAGAACACAGCTCGAGAAGAGAATAGCTTGCCAAAGGTGATACAGTGTCAGGACAAACCATGAAATGGCCGCTATTCACCCTTTTTTCAACTATAAAAATGGCAATTTCATATGGCTCCTCTGTTAGCAGGGTCTGTCTAACCTCAGTAGGCCTGATACCAAAGCCTAAACTTTTAACCCAAGTCCTCTGTCTCCTCCCAGTTAGGACGCTTTCCTAGGCCATATGTCTTATTGATCGACAGGACCAAAATGTTGAGACGAGATCATAGGGGTGAAGCCACACTCTCCAGGCAAGGACTGGTCACTGGCCCTCGGCTAGCCATCCTCATCACTGACCGCCTCTCACCTGCAATAAGTTGTACTGTATAACTCAGCCAGAGCGAGTTATATCCCAGATGGCGTGGCTGACCCTGAAGGTGACAGCCCCCGCCCCAGGCCCCTTGCTAGCTCAGCTGGAGTCCTTCCTATGATACAGGGTCTTCCCTGAACACATCTCATCATGCGACTCGGTGAGGGAAGCGAGAGACATAGGCAGTGGCTCTGCTTTGGGGATTGGAGGTTCCGGAAAGCATGGCATCAGGGGCACCCAGCATTTTAGGGCAGCCAAGGCAGAGTCGCTAGCACCCTGTTCTGAGCATCGCAGGAGCGGGGTGACAGGAAGAGGTGGCAGTGATGATGACTCCTCTAGAACAGTGGTTCTCAGCTGGGGGCAATTTTGCCCCCGTGGGGCAACTGGCAGTATCTGGATGATTGTCACGACTGGCACTGGGGGATACTATTGGCATCTAGTGGCTGGAGGCCAGGTGCACTTCCAAACACCCTGTGATGCCCAAGGCCAGCCCCCGTAACAAAGCATTATCCAGCCCTAAATGTCAGTAGTACTGAGGCTGAGAACCCTTGCACTAGAATCGTACCACATATGGCTGGGTATTTCCTGTGGCACTGCTGTTTCTGGTCATTTTACATGGAAATCAGGTTGTTGGGTCTCTTTGGCAATTCTATAAGCCATCTGTACCCTGCAATAAACCCTTTTCTTTGTATGTTAGTTGGAGGAATCACAACTAAAAAAGACAGCCATGGGGAAGATCAGACTAGAGGATGAAGAAAGAATTAGCTTGTCCCCAGAACTGAGGGCTGGGGGAGGATTTCCAAGTACAAGTACTATCCAGGGCAGCGCAATTCTATCAATGTAATGTGTACGTCATCCATGTACAACATGGACATTGTTATAACTCTCTAATCTGAGTAAATCTACATCTCCCAATTGTCTCATGATTGCTAACAGTATGATACACATACTTCCACATGACAGCAGCATTTTTCATCTTAATGTACTTTCTGCTAAATTGTCATATGTGTTAGCACTGGGGCGGAGCCACAAATGAAGGGAAACACAGGAGCAAGGATAGATACCCTTTGCCTGTCTGGTGTATTCCAAATTCACAGTGATACTCTTAGCCATAAAGTCCAAACTTATCCAGAAATTTGGCTCAAAGGAGAGCAAGTTGTATCCCAGAAAATGTGAGCACATTTTCAGAAGGACACAATGAAATCCTACTCGAGTTCTAAGACCAAGAACACAGATGGTTCCCTTTACCAGTTCTATAATTGAGAATGATAACCGCATCAAGCTCACCTTTATAAACATTAAATGAGATCATCACTCAGGTATCTAGCACAGAGCCTTGGCACGCTGTAAACGTTCAATAAATGTTAACACCCACATTAAACAGTAATATATCTTGGGAACCACTTTGGCCCTCAGCTAACACGTCAGTAAGGACAAGATAATAAAGCTTGTGAATGTGGAGGTCTAGAGAGCTCTTGGGGACTTAATAGGTGCTCAGTAAATGTCAGTTCTTGTTCTCTTTCCAAGTGCTCCCCTCTTTTCCCATCCAACTGTGACATCCCCAGTGCTTGGTGCATCTCCCACGGTGGACAATGGAGCAGGGCGAAGGTCTCCTGCCCGTGACACCTGCCCACTACCAAGCTCCTGTTTCCTGTTTCACCTCTCACCCCCTGCTGGGCCCAACTCCAACCCCCCACCTGCCTAACAGACTCTGTCTCCCCCTCCACTCCTGTCCTCCCATATTGACAAATTTGCAGCCAGCAGATTATAGACACAGTGTGAGTGAATCATTACCACCTGCTAATATTTTTATAGAATTTCATAAACTTGGTCATTCATGAATCATTTACACTACTTTATTCCAGTGAAGAGTTCACAAATCACTCAAACGCTGGCAAAATGCATAATAATGAGTAATATTTCAGGAGGCTTTGCATTAATATGTCAGCTTCCAATACGGCAAGAGCTAAATTATTTTGCCAGGTGCCACTTCGGGTCAGAAGCATGGGAAGCCCTTTGGGGGCTGCAGCAGGGAGAGTGGGCAGGTGGCCATGGGTCTTGGAAAAAGACAGTATTTAAGAAGAAACAGATCATCCAGCGAGTCAAATCCCCTTCCAATAAGTGGAGTTCCTGGGAAAGAGGCCTAGGAATTTGCAGATTAGACATCAGAGTCTAGTTGGAGGTAAAATAGGAAGAAGTGTTTCTTAGTAATTGAAAATTCAGGGCTTTAGAAGTGGAGAGAAACAGATATGGATCCCAGATTCAACACACACCAGCTGGGAGACCTTGAAAAATTATTTAACAGTTATTTGCTTATCTATAAAATGGTGTTAACACCTACTTCTGAAGTCTCTTGTGTGAATGGATTAAGTAAGACAAAGTATATGAGTTGTTTAGCACAACATCAGCCATGTAGAGTTCAATAAACAGTAACTTTAATGATGATACACATTCAGGGGCTCAAGGACAAATTTATCTCAGACTATTTCTTTTCGTGCAAATCTCTGAGGCTTAGTTCACAATGCTTTCTTGTTGGATTTGGAAAATGCTAGCACCATAGCATGAACTTGCATGTGAATAGCACTTACCTTTAAAATAAACAACAACAAAATTCACCCATGTGCTCTCTGCTTTTTAAACTTGCAAGAGGGGAAAGTAAAATGTGGGAATTGGAGATCCAGGATTCTGCTCTTCGAAGAAGCAGATCTGCAACCAACCACAATGCCCACCAGGGACAAGATGGACCTAACTGCACTAAGACAGTAAATCATTTCTAAATAGGCGCTTGAAATGAAGTGGATTTGCAACTTTCTTGTGCCCAAAGTATATTGAGAAGGCAGGAACCCAGTTCTCATTAAAATCCAGAAATAGCAGAACCAAACACAGAGTAATAGGTAGGGACCTTCCTCAGCAGGGACACGAAGAAAACAGGGCAAAGACTAAATTGAACAGCGAGAGGCATGGGGGACCTGGCATTAGAAACTGGGTCCTCGTGAGGCTGGGGAAGAGTGGCTCAGGCCAGGCCGCCGTTTGGCCGCTGTACCCCTGGTACTCCTTTCAGACACTGTATGCCCGCCAAGCCCCAGCAGCCTCTCCACTGGGCACATGTGGCCCTGCGCCAGGGGTAAACCAAGAAGAACAACGAACACGGCACAACTCCCTGGCATATCACCTGTACACAGTGGCGAGGAGCTTAAATCCGTTTATTTTGAAACAAAGCCTACGCATTAAAATGAAAGCTCCGTGAGGGCAGGGAACCTGGTGCGTCTTATTTCCCATTATATTCCTCATCCTGCAGGTCCTCAATCAAATATATTAAGAATGAATGAATTGATGAATCAATTGATATGCTATGGAGTACATTATGAAACTACAAATAAACTCAAGATTATTTAAGAGAAGTTCTTGCTTGAGATGGGAAGGCTGGGCCACCACCAGTTTTCATTTACCTCCTTTGCCTTTCCCCTCACTAATTCTCACTCATGTGGTAAGACTGTATGGGGCTTACCATGTTCCTGGTACTATTCCAAACGCTTGACACGCATTAACTCATTTAGTCCATTAAATCCTATGAGATCAGTATTATTATTGTCCCCATTTCACAGATGATAAAATCAAGGCAGATACCCTGCCTAAGTTCCCATAGCTAGTCCATAAAAGCTGTGCTTTTAATTCAGCCAGCACGGCTACATGCAAAATTATGTTTGTAACTGCTACATACTACATGGCCTCACTTTAAGGAAAAATATGAGATGCTCTATGCTACAGACCAGACTCTATTTTACTAGCTGTTTAGCAACTACTAGTTAGCAAAAACTCGTCATTTCATCTTTTATTGGACTGGCCAAAAAGTTCGTTCGGGTTTTTCTGTAACACCTTATGGAGAAACCCAAATGAACTTTTTGGCCAACTCAATACAAGCATTAAAGGTGCTAGTACTATCCCTATTTTATGGATGAGAATCACAAGATCAGAGAGGGTAAGTGGGTTGCCCAAGATCACACAGCTCAGTAAGCAGCAGCGCTGAGATTTGAAAAACAATTTTCTGACCCCAGAGCCGTTGATATTAATCACTATTATCATTTACATAAAAATAAAAGTGACCCAAATTAAAAATAAAAAAATAGTGGGGTTTTCTACTCAACCCTGCCCTCTGATACCTTTGTGAGCATTAGAAAGGGGCCGCCCTCTCCCTGTGGACACAGCCCTGAACTGCAGTGCAGCTTTTGGCAAGTAAACTGGGGGCTGGATCAGGCCTTTCTCATCCCTCAGCCATCTCCCTTGTGCAGTAAAATCCCTGCACAGCTGTACCTGACAGCCCTGCATTCAGCTTTCGGAAGCCAGAGGAAAGGGACACTTCATGAATCAAAAATTCTCCTTAAAGAAAATCTCTGACTGGTATCTTTGACAACATCAAAACCAAGCCACCTGATTGACCAAAGGCCACCTTCTCATCACTCCCACTCCCTATCAGTCCTTGAATGTTGGTGTTTGAGTTCTTCCCGCTGTAACTGCCCCAAGGCATCTTCCCCTCACTGTCCCTGGAGATCAAGGTCATTGCCATCTAAGGAGAATGTTCACTCTGAGGTGGGCCCTGGTTTACAGAGCCCAGAAATCTCTCTCTGAATGTGGAAGGACTCCCAAAAGGGTGACGAAGTTTTAAACCACCTTTGGGTCCCACAAACATCAGAGAGGATCAATTAGCCACGCATGCATCCAAACTCTTGTTCAGCTCTTAAAATGGCTCCTACAGAGTCACCCCAAAAAGGCATCTCTCAGCCTCTCATTTACCAGTTCTCACTCCTAGCAACCAGTTTTTTCCGGTTTCTCTGATTCACACTAGTCCTATTTCCAGGCTACAGAACACTCCCAAGAAGACTTCCGCTCCTTTATTCTTTATCTTGTACCCTCTTAATTTCCTAGGTAATTCTAGAGCTCAGCTTCCTCCAGGAATCTCTCTCTTTACTTAAAAGAGGGGCAGCAAATGCTATGAAGTTCAGTTCCTGTCAGGATAGAAGGAAAAACCATGAGTCTGTGGTAGATGTCAACCCTCTCACAGTTGAAGGTAGAAAACTGTTGTTAAAAACTTGTGGAACTTAACCAAAAAATTTAAATCTTTTTCAGCAAAAAAATGAATAAGAGCAGCTCTGATTTACTGAAAGCTCACTAGGTGATGGGCATTGTGCTAAGAATTTGCAAAAATAATTTTATTTCATTTTATACAGTCCTTAGAGATGCTGATACTATCCCCACTTTGTGGAGGAGAATCAAAAATCCTCAGAGAGGGTAAGTGGGTCGCCCAAGATAAAAACAGCACAGTAAACGGCAGTGCTGAGACTTGAATGGCAATTTGCTAACCCCAGAGGTCTGAATCACTATGCTATGAAATTATGAAATGTATCATATCTTTAGTTCCTTGCGTCTGAAAATTAAGAGATATTCCTATCACAGGCAGGGAAAAAGTAGAGGGCATCTACCCATGGTCTGCAGCTGGCTTGTCCTACAGCAGCTGGACACTGACAGCTGCCAGGTCACCTGTGGTCACCGTCAAGTCCAGCTGGACCTGGGAACTTCTGAGGGTGCCAACATTCAATTTCTACAACCACCAGATTCCGTGCCGGGGGTTCACTGAGGATGCACAATGGTCACCCTTTGGCATCCTCTGACAGATGGTACCCCCTGCAGATGCTCACAGCATCTGCCTTTTGGCAAAGTTTCTGAGAGGGAGGTCCTCCCAGGACCCGGGACCCTGGAACACCCTGTTCAGCATGAGGCTGGATGGGCCCTTCCTCACCCACTGCCCTGTATTTGTCTAGTATTTTAATGCCTCTAATGCCCTCTTCTATCTTCTCCTCACTGGAAACTCACAGCAATCCAGCTGGTGGCTAGGCAAGTGTTATCTGCATTTTATGGGTGGAATCCTGAGGACCAGTGCTTACTTGGTCTTCCCAAGGTCAGTATCTCATGGTGACAGAGGAGGCTAGACCCAGGGTACCCATTTCCCAGCCAGAGCACTTGACTCTCCAGTGCAATGTCCCTCCACCCTCTGTCTGCAGAAAAGGAAGAATATGGAGGTTTTTTTAGGGAAGAGGAAGTAATTTTGTTGAAGTGGGATTGGGATGTTCTTACAAGGTGTTTTGACAAAGAAAACCAGAGATGCCAAGTCCAGTCCTAGAAACTGGCCGCCACCCCCCAGAGCCCAATCCAGGTAAATATGTGCATGTGACGGGCAACGGTGATGGAAAGCAAACACTGTTGACTGGGCCTCGTTCCCAAGTGCCTGCTTCCAGCTCAGTGAGCTGCATCCCATAGAGGTTTTCCCCGAAAATGGCTGGGAATCCTGTCCCATTTCTTGAAAAATGAGCTTACTGCCCTCAGAGGCTTGGGTCCTTAATACAGGCTGTGAGATGGGACTCTTGGGGGTGTCGTAGGGAGGGGATAGGACAGACCTGGAGCCTATATGAGATTTAATGCTCACCCCAATATCTGTGTGCAACTACTTTGGTCTCTGAATCTTGAACAGGTGTCAACTTCTGAAACTATCCTTTTACAAATAGCCTTTTGTTTCTCCATATAAAAGAGAAGCAAGTACATTGTAGAAAAATCAGAAAAAAAAAAATCAACACCAAATACAACCACCAACACTTTGATTTTTCCTCTGTCACGCTTCTTCACAAACATACCCATCATGATATGTGTAAATACTCCATCTGTAATGAGGATACCATATGTGTTGGTGTGTCTGTTTCTATTCAATATCTTGAAAATCTCCCATATAACTAGAACTTCTTCAAAAATATTTTAAATGGTTGTAGAAAACTTCCTTGCAAAATTGTGCCATAATTTAACCATTATATATTGCTTCATATTTAGCAACTGTTTCCATTTTAAGGATCGTGTCCTGCTATAACATCACTGTACAAAAATCTAACTAAATTCCTCTCTATTTCCTTAGGATGGCTTTCTAAAAGTAGAATGATCAGGTCCAGGGGTTTATACTTTTTTCAGCTCTTCATTATCAAGCTGGCTTCTGGAAAACCAATGTTAATGTAAGGTTTCTGACCTCCTCTGAGATCCCCCCAGGGTCCCCCCTTCTTGGCTTTTTGTGCCCAAAGTCTCGCACAGAGCTGGGGGGCTCCGTTGATGAGATAGGGGCCCCCACTGCTGCTCTGTCAGGGTTCAATGCCACTCGGCTTCCACAGAGACACACTTAAAGCCGCACAGCCCCGGGTTTGATGAAGCACAGAAATAATGAGCTCAGTGGGAGGGAAGCAGTCTTTGAAAGGCACATCTCTGCGTGTGGGGTGGGCACTCGGTGGGGGGGAGGGGTACTCACTTGATAGGTAGCGATTGTTTCTCTGTCCAAGTTCCGTGTCACGGAGACGCTACCCGTGTTCTCATTGATTCTGAAAATTCCTTTAGGCTCTTGATCCACTCCCTTTCCAGTGAGCCGGAACTTGGACCCTTCCGGTCTGTCACTATCGACTACCTGGTCAGAGAAACAGAGCGACACTTAAGACTCTGGCTGGAAAACAGAGAAAGCACAGTACAAACACACCTCAGTGACCAATCTACTAATCACAGGTGCCAACGCAGAGGTGCTGGATGAACTTGACTAAAGCAGCATCACCAAAAATAGCATCACTGTTTAACACCTTTCATCCTAATATGCAAATCTTTGTGGCTTTCAGCCGGGGAAGCTTACCAGCCCTGGGGTGACGTATAGTGATGAATCTAAGAGGGAAGTAACTTCATGAAGTTCAAGGTTGGACATTTGTATTATTTTTAACTCCCGGGAAACAGGCTTTTTTTCTGCAAGTAAGACCAAATAAGCAATGGAAAACATTTGACAGTCCTATACCGGGCAGGCATTAATCAGGGTTCTAGGTATCTACATGTATGCAGTCATCAACAGCGCCACCTATGCCCTTGCTTCTACCAGGTACTAGGCATGGTGCTGAGAAGGAATTTTACACACACTTTAAAAAACTCTGACAACAATGCTGGGGGCAGGGAACGTTATTACTCATACTTAATGAATGGAATCAATGAGACTCGGGGAGATTACGCAAGCTTGCCACGGTCACAGTCATTACAGAAACAAGGACGGGATTCAGAAGCCATCTTCCATCTCCCTAGGGGCACTGCTATGCAACACCGTCATTGCTGAATTCACTAGACGTGGTCAGCCTTGATCTGACATTTAAAGAATAAATTCAAAAGGTAAAGATATAGGAAGGCAGTTCCAGGCAGAGGGAACAGCATAGACAGGCAGCAGGCATGTGAGAGAGCCTCAAAAATTCCAGAATGGTTTGAGGAGAGGTGAGGTTGAGAGGTAATTAGGGGGCAAATTATGTTATGTTTTGATGTCATCTGAAAGTATCCAATTAAAGAGAAAATCATAATTTGCGTAGGTTAGTTCTAGAGTTCTAACAAGCATTCATGTATATTTAATATCACTTTATCATCAATACCTGCAGACATTAATTTGATTATAACACTATAAAGGTCACTAACACAACAGACATTCAGAACAACAGATAAAAGAAAGCTAATACTGCTCTGGCTGTCATCAATTTACAAGTAAACAGGCACCTATTGGAATATAGTCAACTGAGTCTGGAGGATTTAGGTGGCTGAACCAGAAATGTGTCTTCTGGTGGAATCAGGAAGAGGTGTGGTGGTGGCACTTCTGTGGGCGCCATGCCTGCAATTCTGACGTGGGTCACCAGGTGGCAGTGGTGCCTAAGGCAGAGTGAGCCTCATGGCAAGCCTCCTCTGCCAGGACCACTGGAGTAAGAGCATGATGCAGTCCATAGGGCAGTACAGTTTTTTTCTGATTTAAAATATTCTTTATTAAAATACACTGAGAAGTTTGATTAAACACCAGTTACCTCTGTTTGCATTTTTTTTAATTAACAGAAAATATCATCCAAAGCGAGACTAAAAATAAGGTATGTGGTATCTTCTGATGAAAAGCATTTTTAGTCACTGCTTGACTCGATTGAATCCAACTGACATTACCCTCACTGCTTGGAAGCTCCATGAGGTCAACAGCCTCAGCATATCGGGCTCACCGCTGGGTCCCATGCCTGGCAAAGTGCCCGGCATACGGCAGGGACCAAGGCCAATATCTGTTTAATGAGGAGCTCCACTGATTAGACAAACATATGTCTCAATCCTAGCTTGGCCAACGATCAGTCCTGTGACCTTGAATGTGATTCTTTGCCTCTTTGGCTCTCAATTTCCTTATCTATAAAATAGGGATAACGACACTTATTTCCCAGGGTTGCTGAGAGTTTGTTGAGATACTGTGTGCACATAGAAGGGGCTCAATAAATCAGAGCAGACAATTAGAATACTAAGATAAGAATGATAATAATAACAAAGTCATGCCATTGTTGTTAATGGGTAAGACTGACACCTCTAGGCATAAAACACATCTTAGCCACAATATAAAAAAAATCCCTTTCTAAGGGAACACATTTCCTTTTAAGAAACAAAACTCACAAAAGTCTCTGGTTTCAGGACAGAAGTGCTCTGGAAACAGACTTACTGTGGGAAGGGGCATCTGAGCCAACTCTGTTCCTCTTTGTCTCTTTCACATTTACCATCGCTCCCCTCCTGCTCTTACCACTTCAGCCCAAATATGGATTAAAACCTCTTCCTTTTGCTCCCCTACACACACCCGTGGGACAAGTCCTCTCCAAAGGCCATATTAACTAAAGGGAAATGAACATGGGAAACCTACAAAGGCTATGGAACTGTCCTGCTTCCTAAGAGTGGATTTCTGACCACACCCACTAGAAAGGACCTGTCAGGAGAAGGTTTCTGTGATCTGTTCTCCTTTCTTGACCCTCCCCTGCTCTGAAAGGGTGGGGAGCACAGCAGCCCAGACCTTCTGGAAGAAACACAGTGGGAGACCGTCCTGAAAGCTCTCTTGAGGCAAACACTGCCATCCTCCCATTCCTCTACCTGCCACTCAACATGGAAAGCTGAATTCTAGACTCAGAAATCCTCCCAGGGCAACTTTTCCTCCTGCTGTAAAGATCAGGTCTATGTCATTTCCTTTCTCTCTCTTAGAGATCTTGAACCACGTGACCTCATGGAAGCAGGGTCTTGGAGAGAACCCTGTTTAATTAGTGCTGGCTGCTGGATTTAAATGACTGATTCTCTGGGGAAGGAGCAAAACCTCTGCTCAGCAGTGCACAAGTCTTCTCTCTCTCTCTAACATTTTTTTTTAAATTTATTTAATTTATTTATTTTTGTCTGCGTTGGGTCTTCATTGCTGCATGTGGGCTTTCTCTAGTTGCAGCGAGCGGGGGGCTACTCTTTGTTGCGGTGTGTGGGCTTCTCATTGTGGTGGCTTCTCTTGTTGCAGAGCACGGGCTCCAGGCACGCAGGCTTCAGTAGTTTTGGCACACGGGCTTCAGTAGTTGTGGCTCATGAGCTCTAGAGCGGAGGCTCGGTAGTTGTGGCACATGGGCTTAGTTGCTCCGTGGCATGTGGGATCTTCCCGGACCAGGGCTCAAACCCGTGTCCCCTGCATTGGCAGGCAGATTCTTAACCACTGCGCCACCAGGGAAGCCCAACATTTTGTTTTTAAAGGCCTGGCTTTGAACGTATCAGTTGAACCTGCCTCCTGGTCCTCAGTGCTGTATCTGTTTTGAAGGAGCGCTCATAGCCACACCAGGCACGGTGCCCCCAGACTGATGAGCCTTACAGGGCCGCCAGCACAGGGAAGTGAAGGGCCTCATTCTACCTGCAACAATTGGTCTCAAGATATGGTTCCCTGGACCAGCCTGGGCATCACCTGGGAGCTCTTCAGAAATGCAGATTCTCAGTCTCCACCCAGACCCCCTGGATCAGAAACCCTGGTGGTGGGGCCTCGCAATCTGTGCTTTAATAGGCCCCGTGGATGATTCTATGCACACCCGGGATTGAGGACCACCGATTTAGATGGATTTCAGCACCATCCACACTCATTATGATTGGTGATGGTTTCCACCGTTACTGTTGGGAGACTTCTGCCGGAAAAAAGGCTGGGCCTGTTTGCTACCTCCCTTCCAGACCTACTTTAAACATATAACACTATTAGGAACTCTTAAAAGCCTGTTTTCTAGAACGTCAGTAAAGCAAAGTTGGTATTTCTCCAAGTCCCACATTTCCATGTGTATCAAAGGCACCCCAGGGCATGGAGGAACCTTGGAGAAGAAAGCATGGGAGTAGGGGTCGTTCTCCACGGGAAAGATGGGAGTCTTGGCTCAACTTAGATTCAGGAATTACCCAACAGCTCTCCAGCTTCTTGGTCCCCAGGTGGGGCTTCAGAGGGACCCCGGTCCACTCCAGCCTCACTGAGCTGGAGAAATAGGAGGTATGCAATGGCTGCAAAGGAGGCCTCAGCCACACGTCAAAGCTGTTCCATGCAAGTCAGGTGGGTTTCCAGATGACCTTTATTATACTACGTTAAACTCCTAAGATTTGTCCAAATGCTGCTCTATGGCTGTGGCCCCAAAGCTATCGTCCTTTTCTTGTTGTTTAATGTGACGGAATGTAAGAAATCCAGTGCACTCCTGCCCAGAACAAATCCTGTCATGAGTCTCTGCTCCTGCAGCAGCTGTTAACACACATTATACCACATAGCAGGGCTTCACAATTAGCTGGTCCTTCCTATTATTCTTTGTAATTCAACACTACTTTTCACAGTGGGATTTTTCTTCATTGTCCTCTGAGTCAGAATGAAAAAAAATAGCTAATGATGAGAAAGAACTTGGATGCTGGGTGCCAACACTCTGGGAAGGGCGTGTAAATAGCACACAGGAGTCCTGCTGCATACCTGGGTAAAGTCACTTCCCAGGCAGCAATGAGGGTGACCGGAACATCAATTGTGTCGGTGGCATGGCTCAGGTGGGACCAGAGTCCTCTGCACCCAGCGAGGGGCAGGAAATACAGAGGCTTGGAGCAAGCAGTGATGCTTGGTCTGAGTTTCGAAGGGTGTTTTCACTGCCTACTTCCTCCAGAGTGCGGTGTATTACAGACAAAGCCAGGGTCCCCCCTTGAATCCCGTTCCCACCTCCATTCTCTGCTGCAAGTAGCCAACAATACCAAGTTGCATTGTGTTTTAAAGGTATTCTATGAATTTATATACATATATACATACTCACAGAATATATAGCAATTTTGAATGTTTTTACATTTTTATAAATAGGACCATTTTGTATAAATTATTCTATAATTTTTCTATTCAATGTGGTTGGAAGTTATATATATATATATAGTATGTAATATTTTTACATATATTATTATATTTATGTAATATAAATATATTTTATATCTCATAGACAGATAGATAGATACAGACTTTGGGGGTAGGAGTAACTTTCCATTTATAGAAACACTGCCTAGATAGTATAAAGTTCCCATATAGCTTTCATCCAATTTTCCCTAATATTAACATCTTTTATAACCATGGAACATTGGTCACAACAGAGAAATTAACATTGATGCGTGACTATTAACTAACTAACCTCCAGATTTTATGTATTCAGGTTTCACCAGTTTTTCTACTTCTATCATTTTTCTGATCCAAAATCCAGTCCAGACCCCACATTACCTTTAGTCAGTGTGGTTTTTTTTTAAAAACATCTTTATTGGAGTACAATTGCTTTACAATGGTGTGTTAGCTTCTGCTTTATAACAAAGTGAATCAGCTATACATATACATATATCTCCATATCTCCTCCCTCTTGCATCTCCCTCCCACCCTCCCAATCCCACCTGTCTAGGTGGTCACAAAGCACCAAGCTGATCTCTCTGTGCTATGCGGCTGCTTCCCACTAGCTATCTACTTTACATTTGGTAGTGTATATATGTCCATGCCACTCTCTCACTTTGTCCCAGCTTACCCTTCCCCCTCCCCGTATCTTCAAGTCCATTCTCTAGTAGGTCTGTGTCTTTATTCAGTCAGTGTGGTTTTTAATTGCCCATTATGGTGCTTCCCTGTAGGTTCAGACATTTCCTTAATTGTGCTGACATCATTTTTTTTCCCGTATGGAAAATGTATTTGATACATCAAAATGCCATAGTTGCCAAGTTCTGTATACTCTCTTTACTATAAGAACTTCTAGCTCTGTCCTCTGCCAATCTCCAGTACCGGCAATTTAACTCAGATCTCCACTAGAGATTTTTGACCGTTTTGTTGTCAGGGCCAAGAACACACACAACACTCACAGTAAGTTTTCAGCAAATATTTGCATACCAAGTAAGTAAATGAATGTTACGGTGGTCTCCTAACTGGCCTCCATGTTTCTGATTCTCTCTTTTCCCTTCCTGTCCTAATTGCAACCAGAACGGTCATTCCAAAATGCAAACACAAATCTGGCCAAGACAGTTCTCAGATTAAAACTTTCAATGGGGCTTCCCTGGTGGCGCAGTGGTTGAGAATCTGCCTGCCAATGCAGGGGACACGGGTTCGAGCCCTGGTCTGGGAGGATCCCACATGCCGCGGAGCAACTAGGCCCGTGAGCCACAATTACTGAGCCTGTGTGTCTGGAGCCTGTGCTCCGCAACAAGAGAGGCCGTGATAGTGAGAGGCCCGCGCACCGTGATGAAGAGTGGCCCCCACTTGCCGCAACTAGAGAAAGCCCTCGCACAGAAACGAAGACCCAACACAGCCATCAATAAATAAATAAATAACAAAAGTGATTGTTTAAAAAAAAAAAAACTTTCAATGTTTCCCCATTGCTCCCAGATTAAATTCCCCCAGGGCCCTCCTTGATGGGCCTCCACCTGCTTCTCCAGTTCTATCTCTTGCCACCATGAGCCATGGGCCTTCTGAACTTTGCCCACTTTCTCTGGACCTAGGTCAGCTGGACTCCTATCCCCCGTCCTGTCTGCTAGAGCCTCTCCTTGTCTTCCAGGACTCAGCACCAGGGATTGCCTACTCACTGGAGCTTCTCCTGACCCTCTGCCCTGCTCCAGGGAGACCACCTCATCATCGGGGTCTAGCCCTGCTCACCGCTGAGGTCTATTAAGGCACAGAGAGCAGAGGGCCTCTTTGTTGGGGGTGGTAGTTGTCCCTTGGGCTATTTATTTATTCTTTTAACATTTCCTGGGTTTGGAACACATAAGACACCTGATTAAGCTTTCAAAAAAAGTGCAACTTTGTTTTCATGTTTTTATAAGATCATAAAATGCTTCATAAACTCACAAATTAAAGTCTGTTGTACTTTTTTTTTTAATGTGGTCAGTTTACCTATGCAACCGCAGTATCTTCTCATTTCTCTTTTTACAAATCCCCAAAGTTAACTTCCCAGGCAGTGTTAATGCCCAGGAGTCATGAAGGGACCTAGAACACGTCCCCATCCTTATAATCCGCAAAGGATTCCCTTGTGTGAAGACCCTCTGTCTAAGCACGCACTGTGCTCGCTGCACAAAGCAGCTCCAACACAAATACCCCAGCACTTCTGCCCTGTCATAGCCAACTAAATTAATGCTCTAATTCTACCTATTTAGAAAATCAGGAGATACTTATTTTCAAAGGATAAAAGACTCTACGTATATAAGCAATATGATCAAAAGGATGAAAAACTAGAAAATAATCAGTCTCTGCCCCCGCACATTTCCAAAGGGAATAAATCACATGTGAATAGTATAGGTCTTTGGAGGATGGAGGTAGGGGTGATATTTTTTCCTTCACTCTAGAATATTTTTGGTTTCATAAAATGAGCCTATATTACCTATTATACAGTTAAAAAACAACAAAAAAACTCAAAAACAGAACAACTTTTTAGAAACATGTAAGAGTAATTACTGGAGCTTGGTGTATATGCTAATTTAGAAGTTGTTTTCTACTTCATGTTAAATAGGAAAAAACCCACTTATTGCCTTTACCTATAGTTATTAGAAGACATTTTTTTTTTTATCGGTAGGTTGGTTCTCTAAGGTGATTTGTAAGCAGTAATTAATTCTCATCTGTGGTTTAGTCTTTGACATGCCTTTGAACTTGAAGACACTTAGCCATTCAGCAGTCTGGGCAGCTGTTAGATCTATGACCGTCTCTCACCCTCATGCTGCTCAACAACTTTCAACCATTAGGTTATAAATTAACAAGGGGGACTAAGGAAAACCCAGGGCCAAGAGTTCCAAAATACGTGGTGGAGAAGCACAGAACCAACACTCTGGCAATCCACCAGAGGAGGATGATGGCTAGGGACCAACCGCACAGACCAGGGGTTCTCACACCAGCAGGGCTGGCTGTGTTCACCACCGAATTCAAATGGTCTCCATCCTCCCATGGAGGGTGCTAAGGTTAAGGGCAGGATGGAGCACTTGGGAAGGAAAACCAAACTCCAGTAACACATGATGAAGGGAAATCTGAATACACTACACTTACCCTTCATCTATCAGCACTATCATTGCCCCAACTTCGTTTCCCTTCTTTTATAAGAAAGGCACTTAAGATTATGCCTAAGCACAGCTTAAGCTGAATTCCACAGGATTCAGTGTTTAATTGGTAGGGGGTTTTTGCATTATTTCCTGATAGTTTTAATTTTGTGGTTACTTTCTGTAGGCTGTAGAATTTTTTTTAATGAGAGTATTTCTTAATTTACAAGTATTTCTAACATTTTAATTATTTATTTCCAACTTGTCACAGAATAATGTGGCTTATGAAATTTCTACTCTTGCGAGTTTTTTAAAAATTTATTCATGGTCAAGTGCAATATCATCTTTACTAAATGATCCATTGACACATGGAAAGAATGAGTATTCTGCAGCATTATTCACAGTAGCCAAAAAGTGTAAGGAACCCAAGTGTCCAACAATGGATAAATGGATGAACAAAATGTGGTATAGGCATAAAATGGAATATTATTATTCAGCCTTAAAAATGAAGGAAATTCTAACACATGCTACCATATGGATGAAGACATCATGTTAAGTGAAATAAGCCAGCCACAAAAGGACAAATATGTATATTTAAATACACATATTTACATACATAATTGGCACAATGCTGCTCTCACTGAGGGAACTCGGTTTATATTTGTTAGTGTATTCCAAACTGATACCACCATTCACTCAGCCTGATGGTCTGTTTCTCTCCCATGATTTTAATAAGATGTTTCCTTCTTGAGTATAATTTCCTCTAACATATTATCTCCCTCTACCTTCTTCTCTTCTATTCAAAATATTTACTGACCATTCACTAGTTCCAGAGTGTTCAAGGGCCCGCAGTTCAGTATACTCTATGAAGCCCACATTATGCAACATGGGAGATGTGCTGAAAGAGGCCACAGCAGACCAGAGACAGAAGTCATCTTTGGGTCATTCAGTCATTGTGCCTTACCTATCTGGGGCCAAAGTCCATTCACTGCCCATCAGTATCACACTTCTGCATCTCTTTATTGTCCAAGAGAATAACTGGGATTCTTATGTATCACTTCCTGAGTTTCTGGTTTCTTAATGCAGACTGTGAGTTTCACCCTCCTGCTCATTGGGCCCCTTGACTTTGCCTCTTGTGGTTCTACCAAAAATCAAGATGGTCCCTTGGAACGCATAGTGAAAAGTCTAGATTTTCTATACCTGTTGTCTCTTCTATATATGAATCAGATTTATGGTAGTGGGAAGTAGTCACTGAGGCTGTTCTTTAATATTCTGGCTCCTCTTCTTCCGGTCACATAGTAGGACGATACTTCCCCAGCCACCTGAAGTTGGCTTTGGCCATATGACTTGCTTTAGCCAATGAAGTGTGAGTGAAAGTGACATGTGTAACTTCAGCTTATTTTGAGTAAAACCTTTAAGAGCTATGATGTGCTTAGCCAGGTTCTTTTTGCCCTCTCCAAGGTGACCAGCTATGTTCCAAATAGTGGTGACTTCATCAACCTAGATCCCAAAGAAAGAAAAATGACGAGATGCAGAGCCTCCACCTAACCCCTCAATGGACATGGAGCTTGGTTAAAACCTTTGTTTTGTTTTTTTTTTTTACTTTGATCAACTGAAATGGGAGTTGCTCATTACCACTGCAGAACCTAACCTATCCTGACTAACGCACAGAGTGCTTAGGACAACAGGGTTTGCAGCTTGGAGCTCACTAACAATGTGGACGTACTGGGAGTCATGTGGCCTCTCTGAGCCTCACTCCCATTCTCTGCCAAATGAGGGAAATAATGCCTATCCTAAAAGGGTTACTGTGGGTAAGTGATCTGAGAGATACCTAATGCATCAGTACATAAACCTGCTCAATAATGTAAGGCAATTGTTATTTTTATGATTATTAAACGGTGGTGGTGATGACTATGACAGAGGCTACCATTTATTGAAAAATAAGACTCTGCCACACACTATTCTAAGCATCTTACATACATAAGTTCATTTAATCCTTACCACAATTCCATGGGGTAGGTACTGATGTTAATCCCCACTTTACAAAGAAAGAAAATGAGTCACAAACACCTTACCAAAGTCAGCTAGATAATGGCCTTGCATTTGAATCCAAGTATCCAGAGCCCACGGCCTTAACCCCCACTCCATGTGGCCAACGGATCAAAGTCTGCTGGGTTGTGCAGGAGTGCCCCAGGAGCAGAATCAACACAGCACTGGAACCTGCACTGCTGAAAGTGCTCTTGGTCTGGACTCCTGCTGACACACCCACCCTGTGAAGACTAGGAGCAGAGATACTCATCTTAGGCCACGCTAAGAAGAGATACTCATCTTAGGCAGAACCAAGATTAAGGACTTCCAAGTCTCAGTTTCCAGATTTATATGTACCCAAGGGGTCACCCATTTCCTCTGTACATCAAATTCCCGGCAGGAACATCTTTACCTTCTCACATTCTCTGAGCTTTGGCATAGTAACGGTGCAATTTGGGGGGTTTTGCATGCCTTCTGCCGTGTAAAAGGATAATAAATTAATCATGCCCTTGGGCACTGTTGAAATACACATACTTAATCTCTTACTAACTTGCCGAACTTTCCTTCCTTGCCACTGCTCTGCTCCTCTCCCTTCCATCAGTTCAGATTTTTACGGTTCCCAAAGAAATATTAAACCAAATATTTATGCACTCATCTGAACCACAGTTCAGAGAAAGCAGTGTAACAAAATCAGCATTATGAACCTGGAGCTATTCCCATTTGGAAGTAATAAACACGAACAATTGAACAATTTCTCCCCGGAAATGCATGTTGGCTGCCCTTTCACTGAGAATTTCAACGCTTATTCTTGTTATTCTTATAATTCAGGACAAATTTTAATGTTAAGTCTGATGCTTGGAAACACAAGCAAACATAAATACAATTTCAATCATTTTCAACTGAAAGCCTGACATTCTATTCTGCTTTGCATGTGCTTCGGTTAGAACCTGTGTGAGGCTTTGAAGTGCCTCATCCCCTGAAGCACCTGCTCTCTCTCACAATCGGATCACACCTGATTAAAACCTTTCAAGGGCCCCCCTACACCATCACTTTCAGGGAAAATTCATGCTCCCTCAGAAACGCATTCAAGGCTCTTTATAACCTGCCTTTGCCTTCAGCCTCAAATGTCGCTGAGTCCGCACACATCCCCCGATCCTGTTTTGCTGTCATTTCCCCCAAAGTGCCATGCTTGGGTCTACCGCTGTTTCAGCCCTGGGCTTACCTTCTTCTGACCCATAGGCTCTTATACAAAAGCAGAGCCTGGCCAATCTGATCATCTCTTTGTGGATCCTGGGATTGGGACAGGAAGAGACTGACTCAGTTGGCTGAAGGCTGTGGACCCTTAAAGTCTTATCAGCTTGAAAGCTGAGTCTACCATCTTGGGGAGATCCAATTGGGCCATAAGTGCAGACCTTGACAAAGAAAATAGTCTACTTGGAAAATTAAAAAAGAGAGTAATGAATACTTGTGTGTATGTGAAGCCACATCAGGCTCAAGCATGGCATGTGTTACCACCCTGCATCTGATAAATGATCCACTGCAACATGACTTAATCTCACGCCTCAGCCTTGGTCTCCAAATTACACTCTTAGACCAAAATATCACAGTCCCCTTTCCCAGTGGTGTCTGGTGAATAGCTTTAATTCACCAGGATCCTACTAAATGGATACCTGTATGGATCATTTCATCATTGTCTCTCAATTCCTTAATTACACTGATCTCTTCAGAGAGGACTTCCCTGACCACCTTATTAAAAAAAAAGTCTCCCCTCCCAACATCATCCTCTATAACCATTTTGTTTTTCTTCACGGAATCATCACCTGACATAGTTATCTGTTTTTTATCTTTCTTTACCATTAAGATATATGCTCCAAGGTATCAGGGACTTTTGTTTGTTGCTGTGAACAGTGCGAGGTGAATAATAGACATTTAAATACTTGGCAATAAATAAAGAAGTTATGTAAAGGGACGCTGAAATGAGAGACTGTATGGTCAGAGAGAAAAGAAAATTATAAAAGTTCAAAGATCAGTGAACTTGCACAGTTACTTTGGTTTCAAAATGGCTTATCAATTTCTGGTAAGGACCATCTCTGCTTCTTGGGCTTGAGTTCTGAGGGGTGCTCTGGTATCCTCCGAATAGCGTCACCTCCTAATTAAATGATCCCCGTGAGACATCCATGTTTAAGAATAGAGCAGTATGCTCCCTGAAAGTTAAGAGGCCCATGGATGCGATGGAATCAACGTAGGTAAACATCTTTCTTCTTCTGAAGCTTCCGGCTGCCTAAACTATGGATTTTCCAAGGGAAGCCCAACAAGAGAGGATCATACAAACTGAGTCAATGAAGGCTTTGGCAAAGCATTTCAGAAGAGGCACAATAAATGGAAACATCTTGGTGGGGGGTGCGTATGGGCTTCACGCTCCTCTCAAGTCATGATAACAAATCCTCTAAACAGCCATGGGTCAACACAACTGCCCAATTACTGCCCTGTGGGTGACAATTCCTAAACAGATCATGCTGTGTGCAGTGTTCTATCCCAGGGATACATGTGAGGTAGGGACCCATGAGGGAGCATGTATTTGAGAGAGAAGCCAGGTGGTCTGTTCTACAGAAGATGAACACAGTGGAGCCCCTTAAGTGATTGGAAATGTAGAAAGATGGTGGCAGGAGGCACAGTTTTGGGCATCACCTAAATACCCGCAGAAGAGATTGGTTTCATTTTGTTCTTTTGAAAAAGCCAAGATACAGAACAGACAGATTTCAGCTCAAATGAAGGAAAACGTCCAGAGGTTAAAGAGCTTTAGCTGATGGCATGGGCAGACTGGTGCTGGAGAAGGCTGCCACCGCACGTCCAAGCTCACGGCCCACCTGGTAAAGAAGGTGGAGAGGTGATCAATATCAGACACTCTGAGGTTGTTTCCTACTCCCAGCTGCTGTGATTACTTGAGTCTGAACGTGGAGCAGCTCTGAGCACGTGGGCATAAGCACTCTGTGAGGCCGGCGAGGGATGAGGCGCTATCTAGGGACCTCTGTTTAAAACCAGCTCAGCCACTTCCTACCCACTGGCTGGACAAGGATTCTCTTGCATTCCCTGGGCCTCCATTTCTCTAGGTGCTGTGCAGGATCTATCACTCCTCCCTCTGTGGTGCAGTGGTTTAGAAAATGGCTTTTGGGTCAGTTTGAACTCTGGCTCTAATATGTCCTTGGATTTTGACCTTGAGCAAATCTTTTCACCCATCTGAGCATCAGTTCCCCCTTCAGCTAAATGAGGACGATAGACCCACGCCCCTGAGGTTCTGGTGAGTAGAGAGTACTATGGCTGGCACACAGTAGGCACTCAATCAATGTCAACAATTATCATCTGAGTACATCTAACCACAACACCATGTCGATATCAGGATGACTTTTAATAATTATAATAATTATAGAATTATAAAATAAATTACTAATTTTAATAATTAAGAGGATTTTTTAAAACCTTCAAGTTGTATCCTAGGTAATAACTGCTTTCACTGAGGTCTTATAAATGTCAGGTACCATGCTAGAGCTTTATGTGCATTCTACCAGGGAGGTAACTATTATTTCTATTTTAAAGATGGGGAAAGTGAGACTCAGTGAGGTGAAGTCAATTGTCCAACAAGGTTACACAGCTGGCTTGGGGACAGGACGGGACATGGAAATTTCTGAGCCCAGCTGAGTTATTCCAGAACTCCAGGTGTTGGTCTGACACCAACTCCTGGCTGCTCGGTTTCTCATGGCTCAGCCAGATGCCTCCATAAGGAGCAAGGCTGGTTGTTCCAAGGCTGGGACTGGATTATGAAAGGCCTTCTTTGGAGGGATCCTGTTCAACAGACCAGCCTGCTCAGACCCCACGCCACGTGGCACAGTGGGTGCTCCCTGTTACATGGCCCAGGGCCCCGGCCCATATGTTCAGATGCACATGCTACACGATGGAAAATGAATGTCTGCACAGTCCTGGGGCTTTCTGACTTGAAGCCAAACAAATTTACCCAGGCTCATTTGTCAGCTGCCTTAACCCCCCTCCCTCCCAGCCTAGCTCATCCCTCCTTCCAAGTTCCTTAGTTGTTATAAGCTTATCACAGAAGTAAATCAAAATGTTCTCAAGAGGAGAAGAAAAGATAAAAGCAAAAAATGCAACATCCCCAAGAGAGGAATATTTTTTATAGTTCCACAACTCTAGCAACTCTTTCTTAAAAAAAAATCCATTATTTAATTTTCGTACCATGGAGGTGCTAGTCATGAATAATGGCTCCTCTTCTACCTTCTAGTATTTCTAAAATATTAATACTGGTTGGATACCTCCCCTAAGGGGAAGCAGGAGGTGAATCTTTTATAGGCTCCTGAGCCCTGTTCCCATACTATGCATTTATGCGATTACTACCAATCATATGCTCTGGGCTTTTCAAATTATGTCTGCACCAAAGGATGGAGGCCACACAGTGGGGTGGAAAGGGTAAAACGTGTTGCTAAATAGTCCCTTTCTCATTATTTTCTTCATCTAAGTCTTTACTCTTTTATTATCCATCAAGATGCACCTTCTATCTCTACACCAGACTTGGGCTATGAATCATAAATAGAAACTACACTGAGGCATCCAACTTCATAGCCGCCCCCCACCCCGCTCCATCCAGGTCAAACGTCCATCAAGGCTAACAACAGTTCATTACATCTTTAGCTGCAAATTGTCAATGTTAAGCTTTGAACACTGAGTCCCAACCTATTTATTCTTGAGGTCAAAATTTTATGTCTGTGCGTGTGATGTGTGTATGCAGTGTGTGTATGTGGGACTGATCTATCTTTATACTCAGGGTTTAAGGGAAGAAGGAATAAGGAGACTGTTTCAGAATAAACTAAAGACAGTACTGTAAATTGTTGTACTTGGCAATGAACTTTTTTTTTCAATGAAAAATCAGGTCTGTTTTATTCCTCTTTGTAAAACTAACACATGCACACTAGGAAAAAGCTGGAAAGAAAAACCAAGGTAAAAGGTAGAAAAACAGATATTCGATGATGACGTCCCCCCTCGATAGTTACAATTATTTTAACATATCAATGACTCCCTTCCAGTCTTTTAAACGCATACAACTGCATAAATATATTTTACTTAAATATTTTTTACTTTGGGATAATTGTAGATTCACATGCAGTTGCAAGAAATACCCTTTACCCTGTTTCCCCCAGTGGTACCATTTCATAAAACCATAGTACAATAGCACAATCAGGATATTGACATTGATGCAATTCAGTGATCTTATTAGAGCTCCATTTTATTTGTAGTCATTTGTGTGGTTGTGTTCATTTAGTTCTATGTCATTTTGTCACATGTGTAGGTTTGTGTATCCATCACCACCATTAAGCTACAAAATAGTCCATCACCGCAGGGACCCCCGTTGATGTTTTATAACCATGCCCTCCTCTCCCCCATATACCACCTCTCCCCCACATCCCTAGATCCTGCAACCACTAATCTGTTCTCTGTTTCTATAATTTTGTCATTTACAAAATATCACATAAATGAATTCATTCTGTATGTAATGTTTGGGATTGATCTTTTTCACTCAGCATGATTCTCTGGAGATTCTTCCAAGTTGTTGTTGTGTATCAGTAATTCATTAATTGTATTGCTGAGCGGTGTTCCATGGATCAACATATGGACCATAGCTTAACCATTCACCTGTTGAAGGACGTCTGGGTTTGTTGCAGTTTCTGGCAGTTACGAACAAAGCTGCTATGAGCTGCTATAAACATGTGTGGACAGGTTTTTATATGAACCTAAATATTCATTTCTCTGGATAAATGTCCAGGAGTGCAACTGTTGTGTCCTATGGTAACTGCATGTTTTACAACAAACTGCCAAGCTGGTTTCCAGTGTGGCTGTACCATTTCACATCCCCACCAGCAGTGTCTGAATGTTCCAGTTTCTTGCATCCTCACCAGAATGTGTTGTAGTTACTTTTTTTTTTTTTTTCCATTCTAGAAGATGTGTACTGATAGCTCATTGTAGTTTTAATTTGCATTTCCCTCAAGGTTAATGAGGTAGACTATCCTTCCACGTGCCTATGTGCCATCTGTATATCCTCTTTGGTGAAATGTCTGTTCATGTCCTTTGCCCATTTTCTAATTAGGATGATTGGGACTTTTGCTGTTGAATTTTGAGAGTCCTTTATATATTCCAGATGCTAACCTTTTGCTAGATATGCAGTTTGTAAATATTTTCTTTTAGTTTATAGCTTATCTTTTCATAGGCCAAAAGTTTTAAATTTTGATAAGGTTCAATTTGTCAAATTTTCCTTTTAGGAATCATGCCCTTTGTGTCAAGTCTACGAACTCTTTGCCTGGCCCTGAATCCCTAAGATTTCCTCCCAGTTTTTTCCCGAAGATTTAATAGTTTTACATTTTACATTTACATCCATGATCCCTTTACAGTTAACTTTTGTATAAGGCATGAGGCTTAAACTGAGGTTCATCTTTTGCCTACAGATGTCCAATAGCCCCAGCACCATTTGCTGAAGGAGCTAACTAGCTAACTTTCCTCCATTGAATTGCTTTTGAATCTTTAGTGAGAATCGGTGGGGAAAACCGGGTGAAATCTCATTCCTGGTTCTCTATTCTGTTCCAACAACCTATGTGTCTTTTTCTCTGCTGTACCACATTGTCTTGATTACTATGGCTACATAGTCTTAACAACGGGTAGAGAGATTCCTCCCACTTTACTCATCTTTTTCAAGATTGCTTAGCTCTCCTGGGGCCTGTGCCTTTCCACATAAATTTCAGAATAAGCTTGTCTCTGCCTATAGAAAACCTTGCTGGGGTTTTTTTATACCAATTGCATTAAAACATAAACGTATCTTTATTTTTTTAACATATGATACCATGAGCATTTTCCCTGTTATTACTAACTCCTTTTTAATGGCTACCCAATATCTTAAAATACATACACCATCATTTAACAACCAATTCGGTAACAATGAGCATTTGATTCTTTTCGGTTATGAATAATGTGAATGAAGCTACCAAGAATATCTTGCAAAAGAAGAAAATTCTCTGCATTTTGGAGTATTTCCTTAGGATAGATTCCCAGAAGTGGCATTACTCAAATAAAGAGGAAGAATATCTTAACAGTTATTTCTATTTGGCTATTCTTTCACATATGTTTACCTATATGTGAAAAACATTACCATTAGCTTTAAAATTTCATTTCATTATGAGTTTGAATGTCAAGGTAGGAAAGATACCCATCAATGAGGAAAAGGGACATTGTAGAATTGGCAAATAATGTAGCAATCATGCCTCCCAGAATGATGTTGATTGTAATACCACCTGGCCCAACTCTTCAAAGTGATGCCACACACCTGCTCTCAGGTAATCCCCTCGACTATCCAGTGAAGGCAGGTAAGGAAAATCAATTCCTGTTTCACCTACTTTAGGACAGCTATTTGCTACTAAAACATTTTTTAGAGTCTCTTTTCGTCCTAAAGAAAAAAGATTTAGTTAAGTCACTTTCTTTTTACCCATGAAAAGGGAAAGGGACAAATTGACCAGCCTAATCTATCTCCTTATTGTTTTGGCCATGAAAATGGCTGTTACAGGAGATGCCCTGAATGGGAGGTGAGAAATATCTGCCTGGTAGAGTAACCGATGACACCTCGGGAGGGCTGACACAGTTCCATTTATGTTTTTATCCTTCCTAATCGGGTTTTCTCCTTTTTCTCTAATGGAAGTAGAGGTTCCATGGAGAGACAGGAAAACAATGTGTTCTTTCCTTTTATGCGGTCACTTTGCCTTTCAAACTGTGCTGGATCTGCACTAACAGCAAGCATGATCAGCCTCGCATCGTGAGTCTTAAAAGCCCAGGTTCGGGGCTTCCCTGGTGGCGCAGTGGTTGAGAATCCGCCTGCCAATGCAGGGGACAGGGGTTCGAGCCCTCGTCTGGGAAGATCCCACATGCCGCGGAGCGACTGGGCCCGTGAGCCACAACTACTGAGCCTGCGCGTCTGGAGCCTGTGCTCCGCAACAAGAGAGGCCACGATAGTGAGAGGCCCGCGCACCGCGATGAAGAGTGGCCCCCGCTCGCCGCAACTAGAGAAAGCCCTCGCGCAGAAACGAAGACCCAACACAGCTAAAATAAACAAACAAACAAACAAACAAAAACCCCAGGTTCTCCTTCTGAGGACTCAGGACAGCGGTGACTCCTGGGGCCACGTCAGGATGCACTTAGATCCTTACGTGTATCCTGCATGGATGCAGCAGAAGAAAAGAAAAACCAGTCTTTGAAAAACTAGTCTTCATACACGCAAATGGTGGGATCAGGTGTCCTTGAGGATTGTAATGTGGAGAATCCCTCAAACTATAAACACTGGGATGTAGGAAAAAAAAGTCCCATGTGTGAATGGCAGCTTTTCTAATGGAAATATTCAATGCTCCCTCTCCACTGTGGCGGTGGGGCAAGGAGAAGGAGAAGTTGATATTAGTTAAGTGTCTGCTTTGGAACAGGCACCTTAGCAAGGGCTTCTCTTACATATGAATTTTCATCATCTAAAGAGGCATCATTAGCCCCATTTCATAGAGCACACAGTGGAACTAAAAAGCTGGAGCCAACTTTCCAAGAAAAGCTGTCAATCAAAGTGAGGCTGATCTGATGCCAGGTTGAGTTCTTTTTTCTACCACTCCTTGATGAAGATGCAGAGGGAGACAGAAAAGAAGGCAGTGATTTGAGTTAGAAGAGCAGATACAGCAATAAATCAATGAACTGACAAAATAGGTGCCCTCAAGTTCTCTGCTTTTGAATGTCACTCTTGCAAAAATGAATGGAATTCAGAGGTTGTGGGAAAGGGTCTCAAGGAGACCCGCCTTGCTTCCACTGAGGATGTAGTCTCTTACTATCCATCCTGCAGAGAATTGGGGTCTCCTCCAAAAGAATGAGCCCCCTTCTCCAGTGGAGAAGAGGGAAATACAAACAGTCCTTGTCCTGTACCCAGGGAGCAGGGTCAGAGTGCACAACCGGCGTGCAGAGCTGGGGTTCAAGTTCTTGCTCAGCCATTTAATTATCTGTGTGTCAGAGAACATGCTACAAAATCTCTCTAGCTCTCAGCTCTCTCCATTGTAAAATGGGGATAATTCCCACCTGGAGGTTTGCTTCAAAGATTAAAATGAGATAATGCAGGTAAAGAGCTGGCACCTGGGTTGACTCAACATCGCTTAGCAAGGTAGCTATTATCACGGCTACGCTGCTGCCTTTCTTCAAGCATAGCTTCCACAATTGCCTGTGTGATGACAGTTCTCCAATTCACAGTGCCGCCCATCAGGGCAGAAGCACTTGCACTCACTAGGTGATCCAGGTGGCTAGGTATGTGCCCTCTAACACATACACCCCCCATGGACGCCTCCGTTTCGGCCAAATCTCCCTCTACAAAGCCCAAGTACAGAGTTCCATTCTTTCTTCTCTTTAAGAGAAGTGGTTTCTGTGTTCTTTGTGAAGATACATGTACCATTTAAACTCTGCACAGAAAACCAGACCTTCATCTTTTAGATGCATTGTTTCTTCTGTGTTGAATGCAATTCTCATCTTGCCTACTCACTGGGCACTGGCAGGGCAACAGTGCATTGGTGTACACATCTGGGGCCACCCAGAAATGAAAATTCCATCAGCCTCTCGGAATTTACTGCCTTGGGGAGGGCTCAGGTGACACACCAGGCAAATACCCACTGAGGAACGCATTTCAAGCTCCCTGCTAAAGGCAGCAACGCAGAGCAGCCAAATCTATGTCCATGCAATTAACCAGGGAAACTCGGGTCCTGCCAGCGCCCTCTTCTACATTTCTTCTTTGGCTACGGTTCTGGGGAAATAACTTTTCTCAGAGCATGCTGTCCTTTTTATGCGGAGAGAGGGATGGGAATCACACAAAGCACCATAAGCAAGATTTCATCTTGTGATAATAGCCAGAAATGTCAAGAAGGCACTGAGCAATTCTTCTAAAGGCCACAACTCCAAACAGCTTGAGGAAGAAGACCCTGTATTCCCTATTTTCCCCACATTCTCCGTGGAGTTGAACCCACAAACCAGCCCTGGCATGTAACTGGCACTTAGTGGTTCCCCGTTGGATACTGGGAGTGTGCAGAGGAGGAACACTGCATATACAGAAGCAGCTTCCGACCTGCATTTACAAAGTGTTTCCAAAGGTTCAGGAGCAAGAGGAAGGGTTCTCACCTGGGCGTGTACCGTGCCAGGTGCTGAAAATAATACAATAGCGACCAAGGCGTCAGTACTGGTTGGTGTCGGGCTCAATGTTTTAGGTGCCTTTACCATCTCTTTTGACTATCACATTAATCCAATATGCTTTTCTGTCTCTTTTTGTCATCAAATAAACTCCACGAGGTAGGTGGCTTTATTACCCCCATTTTACAGAATGGGAAACTGAGGCACAAGATGGTTTAGAATTTTTGCCAAGTTCCTATAATGCATCAGCAGCAGCCTAGATGAAATAAACACTTATGATTTATTACACGCTTATGTCCCAGCAGTGCTAAATACTTAACATGTGTTATCTCATGTGACCCTCCCCAAACTTTTATGAGGTAGACACATTATCTCCATCTTACAGGCCAAAAAAACTGAAAACTGAGGCTTAGGTTAAGAAACTTTCCCTGAGGCTCACTTAAGCCTTTCTGCCCATTAAATTTTTGCTCTGAATCACTATATTAAGCAATCAGATCGATAATTTGCAACGAGATTAACCAAATAAGGACAGTCCTACCCCAAACCTGCCCTTGAGGTGACCAAAATGAGCAGACTAAGAAATGGTCAGGGCAGTTGTTTCAGCAAGCTTAGTAATTACGTGGTTAACAAAAGGGGATTCAATCAATTGCTTAGCAATTAGCCATTATGAGAAGATGGAAAAAAAATCCAATTGACTATCTGGTAGAGCAGGAAGCATTTTAAATGTCACCACAGTGAGAGAAATATGTGAAGATTTGTCTTCATAATGGTTAACTAATTGCAATCTTCAAATTTTATTGCCTTGGAAAAATAACTCAATTCAAGAGACGGAGTGTTAACACTTGGGGCTATTTCTCCTTTGTCTTAGTTAGCATCAAAGGGAGACATGGGAATTGATCAATCCCTATAATCTAAGAAGACCCCCTCCTAATGAACAGCCTCCTTGAGGCACAGTGAACGCACTAGTCATCATTTTATCATCTAGAAGTACTTAGTACCGTGTGGAGACATGTGGTCAAAACATGCTGGCTAAATTGAATTAAAATTGAAAAGAAATGCTGGGATCCATCCCCCAACCCTGAGATCCCTTTAAGTGAAATTCTAGAGCAGTATATGCAATTTGACTTTGGTATAAATATAGTGAAGGAGGGTAGTGGTAGGTTTCTTTAGCTAGCAGGCTCTCCAGCCCCTTCTGAGATAAGCCCTCCCACCTGCCCCATGACACACAGCTAGTGCCACAATCATCCTGTCATGACAGCCCTCCACTCCCACTCCCATTCCCACGGGGATGTGCTTCTGGCCAAACCAAACCTGTTTCTCTGGCCTCGTATTTCTCTGGCCATAGAGAGATGGCTTCAGGATTGGGTATTTGCCCAAACTTGGACCAAACTGTATTCTCCCTAGGGCTTTTCTGCTAGAGCTGCCTTTGAGTGATGCTAGAGGAAGGCTCTTTGTGCTGCTGGGAGAAAGTCTATGTACAGAGGAGAGAATGAGGCCAACGTGCAAAGGAGGAGCAGGGAGAGCAGTTCTTTGAACCCGGGATCCAGCTGTTCTAAAGCCAGATGTACGCTTGGCTGTCCTGGTTTGGGGAGTCAATAAATGCCCTTTACTTCAGCTACGTGAATGAGTTTCTGCCACATACAATCTCCAAGTCCTGACTGACAGAATCCCTTTCCGACTACTACAGTTACTTTTGCCTCAGTTTGTTAATATTGGGGCAATCAGAGAAAGAAAGAACTAGAGGTTGAGAATGGGGTGAGGGGGTAGGCTGTGGAGGAGGGCTAAACCTTTGAGATGAGACTTTGGGGAATCCCAGAGAAGCTGGGCACAAGGCAACCCTGCTCAAAAGGAATGACTGTACGCGAGGAGCTGGAGGCATGGCCTTGCAGCTGAGTGTCTGGGATGCTGCAAGGACACGGGCAGGCACCCACAGACTCCTAACGCCGGAAAGGGGCCCCAAATCAGGGCGGGAGACACGCACACACGAGAAAGCTTTTACATTACCTGTCACAAAGCAAGACCTGAATGTATTCGGTTGAAACAGAGAACTGACTTCTTTCTAAAGATTCTACCCAACACAGCTAATGAAAATGCAAAATGCACCGTGCTGTATTACTAATGCAAGGTGCATAGATGCCAATGAACTTCTATCACTGAGAGCCCATCATTACAGCGGAAGTTAAAAATACGGGTTCACCAACGGCCTCGCTCCGCCTTCTCCCCATCCCGAGGTCTTGGTCAGCGATGCGCAAACCCACTTTGACAAACAACGGAAAGAAAAAAGGCAGAGTGTCAAGCAGCTGAAGGAGGCACAGTAAACTGTAATAATTGCTTGTAAAATTTTACGGTTGTTCATTAATCTTGATCACCTCAATTTCTAAAACGAAAGATCCATGGTCTTTTTAAACAGACAGAATTCGAGTTTACAGGAAATTTAATAATATTCATATTGATGCAATAAGAAATTCCGAAAGTCTTAAATTTTCTGCAGACTTTGGAGTGGATGCAGCCTGTTATGGTAGAAAAAGGTCAGGGGTGAGGGTCAGATGCATGTCCAAAGCCTGACACGGGGCCTTAAGCAAGTAATGGCATCTCTCTGAGCTTTCATTTCCTCATCTGGGAGATGGGGATGATGCCGGCTTCTTTGCAAAACCACCACAAGGACTAGAGAAGAATGTAGGAAAGTTCACGGAGGCACACAGCGTGGCAGGCAGAGCTGCAATCATCACTCCAGAACATTTTCTAAACATACCCAGAATCTGATCACCATCACTCCTCTCCCCTCCCACAACCATGGCTCTGGGTTCAGCCCCTGTATGTTCTAGAACCTGAGTGATTGCAACTGCTCCCGGCTTGCCTACCTCGTCTCCCTCTCCCCACAGCCTATATTCCGTCCGTCAGAGAATAAATTATGCTTAAGAAATAGCAGGTTACAATGTTTGTTTAAAATCACCACCTCCCCATCCATCCTTCTCCTTCCCTGGGGACATCTGCCTGCTTTGATGGGCAGCGTTCTCCAGCTCACGCTCCCCATCAAAACTCATCCTCCTGTTGCCCCACTCTTTCGAGCCAAGCTTTCGATTTTCCCAGGTTACAATGAACTCATCTGATACAACTTTAGCACCAAGAAATTTAACTTTTTCTACCCTGAACCGGGTGGTTCTCAAGCCTGACCATATACTACAATCTTCTACACAGGTGGGTTACTAGGGCTGCAGTGGGGCTTGGGGGCCAGGATTTTTCTAGAGTCTGGGTGATTCTAATGTGCTATCAGATTCAGAATCACTGTTGTTAACCCTGCCAGGAAAAGTATTTAGATGTAAACGGCGCCTCTTGGAGATAAGACACCTTAACATAGAACCTTTTCTAAAGGTTCTAAATTTGAAGGCATCATGGGGGCAGCTTCGACTTTGTGCTTCATTCAAAAATCCACCAGATTGTGCTTGTCAGCTACCAATATGCAGAAGCAGCTGTGAAGGCAAAAGGTGGACCAATCACGGACACGCTGGTGTTGGCAGAGTCTACCTTGATGTCAAGGGGTCCATTTGAGCCTCTGATGAGCTCTGGATCCACACTGACCACCCAGAAGAGCAGTGAGCAAACAGCTGGGCTCACAGTGGATGAGCAAGGAGAACCTGGAAGCATATTTCACCCACTTGCCCCATGAATATGCCTGTGACACTGTGCTTATTTATGTACATGGTACTGACATGCATGTGATCGTAAGCGACACGCGTGTGATCCCAACTTGGTTGTTCTCCTCTGGATGTATCACGGGTCTTTTTTTTTTCCTTAGTTCACTCCTAAATGGTATTCAACAAAAAAGCAAAGACAAAACAATGCCAACAACGACAAAAAATAAAACGAGAACCTGAAACACCAGAGGCAGATCATAAGGCTGTCTTGAGAAACCCAACAACTAGGACGCCTTTCAAAATACGACAATACAATTTTAAAAGCATTACTTTCATTATGAAATACTATTTTATTTAAAAAAAAAAATCTGCTCTAAGGTATAATTTCTTTTCTTCCACAAGACAGTGCAGGAACAAAAGGGAGATGATAATTGTTTTCCAGACACTTTCCAGGAATAAGAGGTAAAGATTCTCAGGGCACACATGAATGGAAGATGCCAGGGAATTAGTGGAAAATGTGTCAAGTGCATCAATCAGTGATGGGAAGAAATGAGAAATCGGCTTTTCTGAGCTGTTGCATTTATGATCTTGTTCCTGGTGATTAAAGCAACAACTGTGCCGGTTTATTTTATTGATTATTCCTGTTCTCGTTATGATAACCTACAAAACATTTCCAGAAATAGTCTGGGTCAACATGTAAATGGTAGAAATAGATTTAACTAAACATCTTACAGGATACCGGTGGGAGTGTATCATATTCAGGAATATTCCTCAGATGACGTGATATTGTCTAAATATGAAGAATCATAATTTACCATTGAGAGAAGTTAAACTACATGTAGAATTTTAAATTCTCAGAGAAAATACTGTGTTTAGCATCAAATTTGACAAGCTGGTCCTGAAGTCTATCATTTTAAGTTACTTGGCATTTTTAGAAGATCTATTTAGACACATAGTTGATGATTTCTATAGCAACAAAGCAATTTATTGAGGAATTTCTATGTGCTAGGTGATGGGTTAGGTGCTTTCCATTTGCTCCTTTTATTCTGAGAGCAAGCTTCTGAGGTGCTATTATTTTTATTTCATTTTCCCAGGAGGAATTTGATAGCGATTTAGTGATTTGCTCAAGGTCACATAGCTTGTACTCCAAGAAGAAGGAGTCAGTGTAGCACAGTAAAGAGTACAAACTCAGGAGCCAGGCTGCTTGAATATGAATCTCAGCTCTGCCACTACCAGCTGCAGAATCTTTGGGATTCTGTGCCTCAGTATCTTTATCTGTAAAATGGGGAGAATAATACTATCTACCTCATGAGGTTATTGGGAAGAGATAAATAGCTAGCTAGCTAGCTAGCTAATTATATACACAACCCACAACACAGCTTATATGTAAATACATTCACAAATATATAAAATACACATAAAGTGCTTAGACGTCACAGACACTAAAGAGTTACCATTTGTATAGTACAGAGCAGGTTTATGTGTCAGGTATTATTACCATGATCATCAGCATCCACTCTGTCTTTACGTTTGCACTCAACCCTTGGTATCTATAAACATCTCCTCTCTCGTGGTCCTACCTTCGCTTTTATAGGGTCCTTCTTTTGGTTGTGGGGTGATATGGGGAGCACAATCCCAATGAAAGAAAAGGAGTCAACAGTTTTATTTTTTTTAAGAGTTAAAGGAAAAGGCCTATTATTAGCTATAACAGATGAGAAAAAAAACCACCACAGTGAAAGCTTGGCTCTCATAAGCCTCCACACAGGGAAATTCTATGTGAAAAGATATTCAAGCCAGGTTTGGAAACAACTACTCATGTTTCTGACCTTTTACATTTTTTTCTGACCAGCGTTTAACTCCAGAAGCTGTGAGATGCCTGACCAATGAGACTGCAGATATCTCCCCCTCTGGATCTCAGTTCCATTTGTGTAATTAGTGACTTGGCTTAGATGTTGATGTTCAAGATGAGATGGACAACTTGCCCCTGACTTTTTGGTTGTGGGGACGGAGCGGGTGGCTGAAGGGCCTCAAAGGACTGGGTTTCCCCTCCATGCTTCCTCCTCCCTTACTGCCAGACACAACGGATTCAGCTGTATCTAATTTACTGGATTTTTGGATAGGATTTTATTCGAAGAACAAATGTTGAAGCTCAGAAAACTTTTGACAACCACTGGCTTACATCCCTTCCAGCTTTGACACTGTGATGCTCTAAGATCAGATATCTGGCTTCTGATATGCCCCAGCCTTCCACACAAGGTGCCCTCTTGGACAGCAGTGACAGCTGCTGTCCTACGGGGGAGGGACACTGGGGCCAGAGGAAATGGAAACCAGCCTGAATACACACTGACATTTGAGAGAAACACAGAGGTTTCTAATATTTAGATTCTAAATGATGCTGCTAAAAACATCCCAAGAAAAGTTGCCTTTAATTCTTCCAGTTGAAGCTATAGTAACATTACTGGATTTTTCTAAAGGACTTGGTGTGTACCCAATTCCCATGTGTAGCATATAACTCACAGATTTAATTATAGATCTTCCTCAGTCACTAGCTCCCTAGGAAACAAATCCATGGCTCATGTCTTGTGCATGGAAGGTCATAGCAAGAAGATAAATATTTCCTGCATTTTGAAACTTTATCTAGAGGTCACAGGTCTGCAACTCAGCAGATGAGAGCGCTTCAGACAATAGCCAAGAGCTGCCGTGTTTGACGAATATCAAGGATACTTAAAACCTTTTGTGTTTATCTACCCACCTAAACGACTGAATTTTTTCACAGTATCTCTTTTCCTTTTTTAAGGCTGAAATACAAATAAGATGGGAAGTTTTCTTAAATGTTTCTTCCTGCTCAGTTAAGATAAAAGCTGTTTGTAATTTAAAAAATGGGAACATTATCTGAAAACTCCAAGCTAATTTTAATCACGTGGACTTTGCAGGTCAAAGATCTTTTTTCGTCTTGAATCAGGTTGAAAACTGCCGCAATTGGCCAGATATATTGAGAAACTAAAACAAGAGGGCAAACTCAAAGCAGAACATTCAGAAAAGGCAGATGCCTTTAAATATATGAAGAAAGATCACAAAGACAAATTTTTTCCTTATGACTAGAGGAAGTCAGTCTCATTTTACTTTATAATTTTGTGTATTTAACACTCTATGAAATTGGTTCCCGCTTGTTCCCATTAAGCCACTAACTTTTTTTAGTCCTATGTGAGGATTAAATGGGAAAACATAAGAAAAGTACTTTGTAAACGTCAAAGAGCTATACAAATGTTAGTGATCTCAATTAGCGTCTATAGTATAAATTCTTAAATGAAATCCTTTTGGTCACGGTGGGGCAGGACTAACGCAGGGTTTCAGGTGTCCACAGACTTTGACAAAGTATGGAGAGGAGCGCGGTCATATGCTCTTAACGCACCTTTCACGTGGAGATCATAAAGTAACCAGACAAGACCATTCAGTGAAACTCCCAGAAACATCCCAGAGGGGTTCAAAAGATGAGTAATTGTCCCAGCAGAGCACAGCAAACCGGTGGCAGAGAGAAGACCTAGGGGCCTAAACCTGGTGTTATTACATTGTCAGCTTCTCCCGCAGCCTTGACAATACACAGTTTATGGCTTCGGTGGGAGACCAGAGGCATGAGAAGAGAGCAAGCTTTATTTGTTATTCTTTAGTGAAAGGAAAGCTCCAGGTCAGGAGAAAGAGATTATAAAGTGACATAGGGCATTACTAGCAGGAGGCAGGGAAGAAATTAGTCATCATTTCCTTTCTCAATGCATCACACACAAATTGCTTTTGCTCCTTTTATGGGCCTCCATAAAATATTAATTAGGATATAGCTAATATTTATTGAGCTGTTATTAAGTACCAGGTAACATATAGTTTTCATATGTTCTCATGTAAAGCCACAAACAACACTGTGAAGTTGGTAAAGTCTCAGAGGGTGACTCAGCTCTTTTCCAGCTAATAACCGGAACACATGGGCCAGAAATCAGGGTTTCTATGCGGAAAGCCTGTGATCCAAGCCATCACACAGTTAAGAAGGACGGTTCTAACCATTCTGCAGTCAACATCTCCTTGGGGAATCTATGCAAATTGTGATCCTTCTCTTTCCAGATAAACACACACACACACACACACACACACACACACACACACAGGGCCTATCATTTCAGATGTTCAGAGACCCCCCCTAACGTCCATCCATGGATCAAGGGTCAGACACACCAGGTTAAGAACTTCGGTTCCACAAACCTCACTGGCTCCTGGTCACCCTCATCTCTTCCTTCCCTCTTTTCAACAACTCGCTCAACTCACCCTTCCTTAATTTCTCCAAGGTGGGCTCACAGAACCAGCCAGATCTGAGATTCCAGCTGAAGTTCATTTTAATGGTGACATAACTGAGGGATGTACTTGCTTTACTGAAAAAAAGCATGCATGCCAATTAGTGCCGTCCAAAAGGTGGTGAGAGAGGCTTCAAGCGTGATGGGGCTTCTGGTATTATCCACAGCCGGGGTTCCCTGCTGGGGTCCTTGGGCACCTGAGCCAGAATCACCCAGGGCTTGTTGTCAGGAGCTCTGGACCCCACACAGCAGACCTACTGAACCTGAACGTGAGGGCGGGGGTGGGGCCTCACTCAAGCCGCACAAAAAATCGTGTAGTCAATTCAGGGCACACTGCAGTTAAACAGCCCCTGCGACTGAGAAACACGAAGTCTCAATACTAAATGACTCGCCTGAGGTCTCACTTCTTGTTGGCAGCAGAGCTGGGCCTAGACACGATGACTCCTGACAGCCGTTCACACATTTTTATCTCAAATACCCAGAAGTGTGATCAAAATTCAGTAGACAGAACAATTCATTTTAAACACATCATTGTGTTGAGAAAATGGATTTGAAATAGTCAATGCCTGTGCGAAACGAAATGTTTGTGATTGATTTCTTTAAACCACTAATGTCCCCAAACAGGATGTTTATTAAATCACCAAAACGCATGAATTTAAATCCGCTGTAATGGCTTCATTTTAGAGAAGAAGTCTGCTTTTAATAGGACTGTGTTTGCTCAGACAAGAGAAAAAAAAGAACCCCATTTTGTTGCAAATTGTGGATTAAAATAAACAAACCAACAAATGACTATAGCAACATGGATTAAGCAGCCTTTGTCTGTCTGTTTTACGGAACCCATTAACTAGAGTGATCATTTTTGTGGAGTTAAAATTGGCATGCATTGTCTAGCCATTATGTATATGAAAAAAGGGGCATGCTTTTAGGGATCTGGAAAGTTCTAGGGTAATGTGCAGCACTAGGGCCCTGTGGGTTTTATGTCGGGTGTACAATGCACACACTCCAAACATGTGACTCCTTTCAGACTGTAACTGTAGAAAACTTACTGATGGGGCACTTCTCTACAGATCTGACGATGAACTGGCATCCATGTGGCTTCCCTCAAATTGTGCTCCTGGAATAAAAGTCTGATGCTCTAGGCCATTTATATTGGTTTCATTCCTCGACACTTTATTTTTTTAAAGAAAATAGAATATGATATTCTTTATTAAAAATGTTTCTAGCAAGTTTTTTTTTCCCTTAGCCTCATGAAGCAACTAAGCCTGTGCGCCACAACTACTGAGCCTGTGCTCTAGAGCCCGCGAGCCACAACGACTGAACCCTTGTGCCACAACTACTGAAGCCCACGCGCCTAGAGCCCGGGCTCCGCAACAAGAGAAGCCACTGCAATGAGAAGCCTGCGCACCTCAACAAAGAGTAGCCCCCGTTCGCAGCAACTACAGAAAGCCTGTGCGCAGCAACGAAGACCCAACACAGCCAAAAAAATAAATAAAAATAAATTTAAAAAAAAAATGTTGATTGATTTAGTGCTGTGTGATGAAGAGAATGCTTTCATATATAAAAGCTTACTTCTAAGCTACCATGAACCTAATGACATTTTAAAATACATAATCACCATGCTCCAAAGTCACTGTGTTTCGGCACAGTTGTGTCTTCTCACTAAATAAACCAAGGCTTACTTTTTTTTTTTTTTTTTTTTGCAAACTCCAAGGCTTACTTTTAAGGGAGGCAAATCACACTCTCAGAGCTACAAATACTAAACTTCAATAAATCTATGGATTAAAATCCTGTGCCCAAAGAAAACATGAAAAGTGACTTATTTTCCAATCATATCCCATTTATCAGCATTTTCACATTAAAAAAACTTAACCTGCTTTGATATGAATATATGTTGAACCAACTTTTTTCTGATGCTAATGAAGGCTTCTTTTAAGTGGAAAAAGTGATGTGCACTTTATCCTAAATCAAGAGGCAATATAGGAGTATCATGGAGAATTATGCAGATTCCGGAAATATAGAAAGCTGAATTCACACGCTGGCTCAGTGACATACCAGCTCTGTGACTTCAGGCAAGTTACTCAACATCTTCCAGTGAGAAAGGCTCCCTTTTCTTGTTAGTCTAATGGCGGTAATGATAGTACTCGTCTGATAGGATTGGGAGAATTAATGAGATGGCAGAAGGTAGTGCTTGGGACACTGCCTGGAACATAATAAGTACTTCGATCTTATGGGAAATATTGATTTCACATCAGTGGGACCTACAAATTCCAAAGGTCACCCTCAGTTTCTTGGACTCCCTGACCCCCTTACTGAAGTGGTTTTCCAATGAAGAGGCTTAAAGTTCCTGCCAGGCCACCACCACACTACCTCTGATGTGAGATTCCAGTTCCATAATCACTAAGATAGTGGCACATTTATTGAGACTTCATGCATACAGGTCCCATGCAACAAATATTTCTGCAAAAATATACCTCCATATTTGGTCAAGGTATATTTTCTCTGTGCACTGAAATGCACGAACACACTGTTCCGGAAAATAAGTGCATGTCTCTTTGTGGCTTCCAGAAGCAACTGTAATAAGTTAGAGGGGGGTACACTGAACATGCAGAGGGCAGGAGGGGCCAAAACCAGGCTATTCGTGTATCTTAATGAGCACTAATTAAAGGTCTTATTCGGGGAAAAACAGTGGAAGGTGAAAAAAGTAAAGCCAACCTGTCAGTAACTCTATGGATTCTATAGACATGAGCTATGATGGTTAGGGTCATTAGCAGACATTCTGACATTCAACTGTAAAGCATTATTCATGAACACAGAGTGGGCGAAATTATACAATCTATTTAAATAAAATCAACCGCATAACAGATATAATTTCACAAAGTGATCATTTTTAAAAATAGAAAATTGAATTTCAAATCAGCATTTTAATGGCCCAGTGATCCAAATATTAAATTGATAATCAGGCCACAGTGATTTGCATGAGTAGCTGGAAATATTCTTATAATTCTGTAATGATCTATGAAATGCCAGAAAATTCACATGCTCAGAAATATATTGTCCCAAGGAGAATCTTAGACTATTGATGCTGGAGGGAACCTCAGAGATGATCTAAATCAGTGGTTCTCAACCGGGGGTTATCTTGCCTCCACCCCTTCCTTCATCCCCTCCCACCCCCGCCCCCTGGGACATCTGACAATGTCTGGTGACATTTTTGGTTATTGTAAGTGGAGGGAGGGTGCTTTTGGCATCTAGCGGGTGGAGGCCAAGTGTGATACTAAGCATTCTGGAAAGCCCAGGACAGCACCCCACAACAAAGAATGATCCAGCCCCAAATGTCAACAGTGCTGCGGTTAGAAACTCCTAATTTTCTCTCTACAGAGTAGCAAGCCGAGACCATGGCTTTTCATTGGACCAATGGTAAGCTGTTGACTAGATTTCAGGGTTCCTGGTGCTATTTTTTATTTCTCCACTAGGTTTCTTACAGCCCCATCATTCCTGCCTTCTACCCACTTACCTTAAATCTATCATTCAAGATTTATTAAATGCTTACTCTGTGTTTGGCACAGTGAACACAGCAGTGAACAAGATAAACACGCTCTTTCTCCTTTGTTTTTATAGCATGGTGAGAAAGGCGGGTCTAAGACACAATAACAATACAAAGAATTATCATTGTGATAAGCACCGAGTGAGAGTACACAACCAGGGGAACCCAATTCAGTTTGACATCTTGTTCTCAAGCCAAGTCTTCTAATACTAAATACTTTATCACACATTTAAATAGCCTTGAAAGAGATTTTGGGAACAGGCATGAGTTCTGACAAGTAATCCTATATCTTGGAGGGAACCTTGCAACGTGGTCGGGGAAAACAGCGATGGCTACCACTCACTGGAGACTTTCTATGTACCAGGCACTGTACTAAATTCTCTCCTTACATTTAATCCTCACCACGGGTAGTAACTATTGCCATCACAATCCCCAACTGACGAAACTTCCACACTTTGGATGAGTACCTTGGCTTGGGGATATGCCATAGTCTGTCACAGCTGAGTTGAACTTTGAGGAAGGTGACTGACTTAGACTTGCTCATTCAATGAGGGCCTCCTTCGTGATGTAGTAGACTTGGTGGGGGGTGTCAAGGCATAATTGTTGATTAGGTGATTAGTCTCTGCCCTTGAGGAATTAATGGGGGAAGTAAAGGCAGTTTGAAGCAAGCAAATGTGCATGTCATGGATTTATGGGCAATATTACCAATTGCCATCTTTAAAAAAAAGAAAGTGGTAGAGACTTTAATATATATCTGAGGCTTAGAAGTATGTCTTCAGAACTGCTCTGTCCAAAATGGTAGCCACAAGCCACATGTGGCTATTAAAATCAAATAAGATTAAAAATCCAGTTGTTTGGTCACACCAGCCACATTTCAAGTGCTCAGCAGCCAGCTGTGGCTAGTGGTTACTATACTGGAGGTGCAGATATAGAACATTTCCATCAGCACAGAAAGTTCTAGCAGACAGGGCTGCCCTAGAACTTGGGGTAGCATCCAGGGGGTAAGGAATCTCTTAACAGTCGCGCTCAGGCTGACCTTCTCCTGACTTTGGGACCTAAGGTCGTTTCTAGCTGGGGCTGTTTGGGGAAAAAGGGAGCTGAGAGCTTGCTACACTCAGACCCCCACGGACAACAGAGCTACAAATCAGGAATCTGACAACTATGGAAGGACAACTATGACACATCCCAGACATTAATAACATACATCCACCCCCGGACCCCTTCTTATGCCAGTAATTCCCCTACCAGGAATTTATCTTGGAAATAATTAGGGACATGCATGAAGTTGAGGATGTTAAGTGGAATGGTATTTATAATTAGGGAAAAACTGTAAACCCACTAGATGTCTAACAATAGTTTAAAAACAGGGAATTCCCTGGCGATCCAGTGGTTAGGACTCAGCACTTCCACTGCTGGGGGCCTGGGTTCAATCCCTGGTTGGGGAACTAAGATCCTGCCAGCTGTGCGGTGCGGCCAAAACAAACAAAAAGTAAAACAAACAAAAAAACTCCACAAAAATTAAAAGGCAATCACACACAAAAACACACCAACAGAACAGACTAATGCACACCTCAAAGTCCAATGCTGTACATGCCCTCTTGACTTGGAAAGGTACTGAAGGATATTAATTGAAAAAGCAAGTTACAAAATAGTATGCATATGTTGATCACATTTTGTGAGTATAATACATACATATGCATAAAGAAAGTTGTAGAGATCTCTAATGCATTTGGTGTATTGGTGATCCATCTGGCTGGCAGGGTAAGAAGTATATATATACATATGTATATATGTATATATATATATATATATTTTTTTTCTTTTACTTATCTTCATTCTTATGCTTTCCCAGTGAACAAGTCTACTTGTTCAAAGCTATTCTCAAAACTAACGATCAGCAAGATAGGGGTTTGTTCAGTCACTTAGTGGTCACCCAGCTCAAATTCAGACCTCTGAGTTGGTAAATGGTGCCCCTCCACCCTACACAGCCTCTCCTGGCTCCTCTGTTCTTTTCAGTCAACTCTCCCTTTTCCCCAGTCTCTGTTCTGGCTCGTTAGAAAAAGAAATGGAACCAAATTCATAGGGCCTGTGAAGTTCTGCCTTTACCAGTGGGCTACAGTGCGGGTTAAGAACATAATTTAGCATCTTCAACTGAACCACTGTACCGTGAAGTTATTTTATGTATAAGATATAAAAGAATCTAAATTTTCTATTTCAGAAACATCTATCCTAATTTCTTCTGTCCAAACCAAATAGAGCTGATATTCATGGCCAAAAATCACAGGCATTATTCTTTGGTAATTTCAAAAATAAAGTGAGACTCTAGAATAGGGCTGCCCAGTAGAACTTTCTGTGATGGTGGAATTAGTTTTTACTGGAGCTATCTAAGACAGTAGCCACGAGCTACAGGTGGCTCTTGAATACTTAAAATATGGTTAGTGTGGCTGGGTAACTAAAGTTTTTATTTTTTAAAATTTAATTAATTTAAGTATAAATTTAAGTAGCCTCATGTGGCTGGAATGTGAATTGAACTCCTACATAGTAGCATGAAGAGCCCCCTTCATGGCCAGGTAGGGTAAAGTTCATATGGTTTGCAGAGGTTCTGAATGACACGAGTGCTCATTGGTTTTGGCTCTGCTTCAACACATAAGGCTTTAAGAAATTCTGAAGTATTGGTCAAGATAACAGAAACATATTGGAAAGGCAAATTAATCTTTTTTTAAAAAAAGGTAATGCCAAGCAAGAAGATGTGACTTATGAACCTCTCTAAGTGGTATTAACAGATGTAGCATTAATAAGAAGGGATGGATTCTGAAGTGAGATGGATGATAGGATTCAGCATTCAAGACATGCTCCAGTGATTTGACAGACACTGAGCTGACCTGATCTTTTTTAGGAACCCATTTCCTCCTAAACTCAATAAGCCTCCAACTCCCCTGGAATGGAAATGGAGCAGAGAGATGCTGTAGGAGAGATTTCATACAAACCAACCAACCTCAAAGCATCAGATTTTTGGGTTTATGGGCATCTGTCCCCATAAATACAGTTCCGGGGGGTGACTGGAAGATCATTGTGATTTTCAGGTCATACCTCTATGTTCTGTGGTGATGGCCACTTTGAAATAACCAAGGGTGTGCCAGCTCCCTGGGTCTGTGATAGCATGCCCTAGGTCAGAGAAGATAAGTGGCAGCTTCTAATCGTAACTCCACTGACGGAAGGATGAGGGTTAATGAGGGGGATATTGGGAAGGGAACAGGGCAGAACCTCAGTTTGGGGCAGATCTTCTTTGCTTACTTCCTAAATGCAGATGTCACCAGAAGATAGGGAGAGTCATGGAGTTTTGGCTGTGTACCACGTATTTTTCAAAGCATCTTTCAAGTGGTTTGCTGGATTTAGCAAATAAAAATACAAAATGTTCCAGTGCAATATTTGGGACATACTTATACTAAAATATTAGTCACTGTTTATCTGAAATTCCAGTTTAACTGAGGCATATTTTATCTGGCAACTCTGTCATGAAATACCAGTCCCAAGAGATCTCCCATGGCAAAAAGTTCTCCGTGCTTAACCACGCACTGGAAATGCTGCTAACTTTATCATCCTCTCAGAGATTCCCAAAGATAACAGCACGTTAAAAGCTCTGAGAAGTTCCACAGCAAATACTTTCACAATCTTTAACACAACACTTTGCAACCTTTGAGAACATATTGCCCAGCAGTTAAAGTGGTTTAAATGCCAGCTCCAGGGTTAGACTGCCTGAGTTCAAATACTGGATTCACAACACAGTGGCGGCTCTATGATGAGGGATAAATTACAAGGAGATCCTGGGACTGGGCATCTGTAAATGAGGATGGTCATAGCACCTCCCTCACAGGCCCAGGCTGAGAATTATGTGAATCGGCATAAAGTATTCAGCATGAGTCTGACACAGGGTAATTTCTCCATGAACATGAGCTTTAATAGTCACAGCAGCAGCAGGAACCTTCCACGACAATGGCTCTTAACGTCCAGGGAACGTCCAGTGCCTCTTAACGTCCAGTAGCTGCAATTTGGGACATGCAGAAGGTAGATCAAAGAAAGGTAGGGAGAGTGTTGGGTTGGTCCAGCATGGCATCTCCTTCACTGTCAGACTGGCTGGCCTTGAACTCATTGTGCTCATTGTGGTTGATGAAATGAGAATTTCTGGTGCAGCAGAAGGTTCAGTGAATCAAACTGCCTAACGATACCGTGCCCTGCCACAGGGAGCTACTTAGCCTTCTCTGTTTTTATTAGCTACTGTTTTAGCTTCCCAGGGCTACCATAGCAAAGCATCAGAAACTAGGTGATTTAAACAACAGAAATTTATTGTCTTACAGTTCTGGAGGCCAAAAGTGAAAAATCGAGGTGTCTGAAGGGTTGGTTCCTTCTGACGGCTGTGAAGAAGAATCTGTGCCAAGCCTCTCACCTGGCTTCAGGTGGTTTGCTGGCAATCTCTGGCCTTCCTTGGAGCGCAGACACATCACCCTGATCTCCGCTTTGATGTTCACATGGCATTCTCCCTGTGTGTGTGTGTCTGTCTCTGTGCCCAAATTTCTTCCTTTTATAAGGGGACCCATCTTATTGGATTAGGGTCCACTGTAATGACCTCATTTTAACCTGATTAACTCTATAAAGACTCTATCTCCAAATAAGGTCACATTCCGAGGTACTAGGGGTTAGGACTTCAGCATATGAATTTTGGGAGAGCACAATTCAAACCAAAACAACTACCCTCTAGAATGGAACTAATACCAGCTGCCTTTCTCACCACATAGGGCTGTAATGAGGCTTCAGTAAGAGAAAGTAGGGGGACAGATTTTAAGAAAGTTGATCGCACTATAAAACTGCATGGTAAACATTTAATTTCATGTGTTGCTCTGCACTGGAAATGGTGTTCAAACTTTTGCAAGAAAGATGTCAGGAAACTGTGACTCTTCCCATAATTCTGCCTGGAAACATATAGCCAGGGATTCCACATTTCCAAAGACATACACGTTCTAAGGAGATGGGAGATGCATGCTATTTGTAGTGTCACTAAATTCCCTGATGGCATATAGGAAATTGGAGAGAGACAAGGAAATGAAGAGAGAGACAGATTTCAAAATTTACTGTCCACTGATCTTGTGTCAACCTAAGTGCTGGACACACGGCTTGTGAAATCTTAATCCAGGAAACTGAGATTATTTATGAGCAACTTATTTTAATGGAATGGACAACCTTATTATTAGAAAACCTTCCTAATACAAAAGAGAAAGCAACTCTGGAGGGGAGAGGCTGATGAGAAAGGGATTAGAAATGAAGGAAGAGGGCTAAGGCAAAGGTTTATCAATTTTGTCATTTTAGTTGATGCTGCCTCTGTTGTCTCTTAATTGTCAAAAAAACTAGTTTCCACTGATCTTGACAAATTTAGTCCAGTCAGGAAGTGAGCACATGCCTATATCTCCTATACTTCTCATCCATGCTTTTGCCACAGCCTGTTACCAATTCTTGGCCTTTTAATTTTACTCCATCAACAGTAAGTCTTTAAAATTTAGACACATTATAAAGATGGGTGCTTAGAAGTACTTTCTGTTTAGGGAATCTGTCCAGGATGCTCCAAAGGAGAATCTCTTACTCCTCACTAAAACATCTTTGAAGAAATAAAATATATCCTAAATTCCAACAATTTTAAGTACTAAGACTGACAGATAATTACCAGGAGAATCTCAAAGACAGATGGAACGGAATTGGGGAAAAATGAATTAGGACTTTTCCATGCTTTGCCTAATGAAACAGAGCAGCATCTCTAACCAGAAAATAGGGAGACGCCATGGCCCTGCCCTATCTGTAGCCTGTCTTCCAGTTCAGGAACCTCAGTTCTCCATCAGAATCAAGGAAACGTTTCTATACATCCTGACTTCTCACTGCCCCTGACCTCTTGTCTATGTCTGAAGTATGACATCAGCTTTGAGAAAACAAGAAACAGTCATTGAGGGTAGGAACCTACAAAATGATAATGGTTTTCCCTTCTAGAGGAAACATTAAGGCAAAATACCTAAAGCCATTTTGACAATAGCATTTTTCAGAAGGGCTTGTTCTACTATATATTAAGCACATTATAAAGCTATGAGTATTAGAACAGTGTAGAATTATTGCAAAATTTAATAGATGAGAGGATCTCAAAATAAACTCTGATAGATTACAATTTAACATCACAAAAACTGTATCACAAAACCAGAAAAGCAGTGGATATTAAAAAAAAAAAAACAACAAAAAACAAACACTTGGAAGGAAAATGAATTTGGAGGGTGAAAACTCAAAATGGGCCTTTACAATAAAGCATACATCAAAATACATTCTAGATGGACTGAAGAATCAGATGTGAACACGAAGCCACAAAAATTTAGAAAGACATATGTATTAGCATGACTCTAATCTTGGAATAGGCTAAGGATGTTAATTGTAAAAACAAGGGAATATGTCATAAAGAAAAATTATATTGTGTCTGACTAAAGATTTAAAAAATCAGTGTCTCAAAACATCAAACAAAATTAATTCAAATAACAAGCTGGCAAAAAAGTTGCCACTACATATGACAGGCAAGAGATTAATATCCATAATAAGTAATAAGCACTTACAAATCAATAGGGAACTTATTTATACCCAAATAAAAAAGGGAATAGGGCTCAAGAAGGAGCTACTTCACAAGATGTGGAGGAATGAGAGACAGAGAGAGAAAAAAAAAAGTCACTAGTATTTTTAAATGGCAAAAAAAGATAACAGTATTTTATCATTGTCATCTATCAAAGTGATAGATTTAAGCAAACCTTAGCACTTAATGCTGACAAGGGAAAGGTAAACAGGGACTTTCATATACTGTAGGTGGCAATAAAGTTCAGTGTTACATCTCTGCAAAGCATTTTGATAATTATGTATTAATTGTTAAAGGAATTTATCTTTTGCCAATACAAACCTCAACTTTTAAGGATCAATGCTAAGAAATTAGATAACTATGGACACACATACATGTACCTAAACCATCATTACAGAATTATTTAAAACAATGAATTTTTGGTAGAAAACTAAATAACCTACAATAAGTGGAAGCTTAAATAAACTGATAGTCTGTAAAACATTTTCTTACGTAGACATTAAATATCATAGTTTTGAAGAATTCAATGAAAGGAACATTCCCACAAAGTAAAATTTTAATCGCAGAATACAACCTGAATATATTTAATTTGATCCTACATACAGATATATGTAAATGTGTATGTACATAAATACCCACACAGGTGTGTGTGCATATATATGTATGTATGTGGGTGAGTGTATGTGTGTGTGTGTATATATGTATATATTAAATACTCATATGGATAGAAAAAAATAGACACAAACCCACTAAAATGTTATCAGAGGCTCTCTCTGAGTAGTAAAATTACAAGCTAATTTTATTTCCCTCTTTTATTCATTCATTCTTTCATTCAGCAATAAGTATGCATTGCTTTTACAATGAGAATAAGTTTATTTAAAAATAAAATACTGGAGTCAACATCTATGAGATGCTAATGTTTATTCTGTTATTTTATAAATATTTATGAAATGGCTACTATTATCTTAGCATTGCACTAAGGAAGGGCAGAGACATTTGGAGACTTTCTGCTGGAAAGAATGATATAGTCATTCACAGCATTTTAGTTTCCTACTCCTATTCTATTCTATTCTATTCTATTCTATTCTATTCTATTCTATTCTATTCTATTCTATTCTATTCTATTCTACTCTACTCTACTCTATTCTAGTCTATTCTATTCTTTGGGTGGCACCATCCATTAGATGGTGCTGAATGCCCAGCTGCACTATTTGACAATGGGAATCAGAGGGAGGGAGACAAATTTTGAAAACACTGTAATTAGGAAAAAGCAATAAAAAATGAAGTTGACCTGAAAGAGTTTGGGAAGAGACTTCAGGAGAGGCGAAGGATAAAGTGGAACGCAGAAAGATGAAGCAAAACTTGCACAAGCAACCAGCTCAGTAATAAAACCAACGTTTGGGCCCAGGTTTTTGCAAATCTTATCACCTTTTTTTTTCTTTTACTACTACCAGTTGTACCTATGGACAAGAATCCAGTACCCAATCAAAGCCTAAGTAGACAGCAGGAACGTACAGTTGTAAATATGTTTGCCAATAACTAAGTTAAAATATTTATAAACCTTAATGGGATTATTAGAACACTAGGAAAATCCTGCCATGTTTCCTTACATAGTGCATTCATTTTCATGTAGATTCCCACGTCTCAAAATAAAAATGCAGCAAATAGAGGAATTTTCAAACACGAGAATCCAATTACTTCATTCATAACATCTTAGGGAGGTAACTATGGGGGGCAAGAGGCAACTACTCTGATTTTTTTCAAACAGTTGAGAGATTTACAACCCTGTGCATATGTTTCATGAATGCCAGTAATATGTGTTTGCTCCTGCTTCATAGTAAGGCTAAAATCATCTCATCCTGCAAATGCTATTCGGTGCCCAATGGACATTTTTCAAAAATCTGAATTGGTAAATGGTGTTTTATCAATGCAAAGTTAAATGTGAACTTCAAAAGACACAAAGTTGGGTATAAACATGGGATGCACTATCATAACTGCACCTGAATACATTAAATATGGAAATGAGGGTGGCCCACAGCCTACAGCTCCCTGAACCTCTTGCCCAACCACATAAATTAACCAAATGGCATGTCAGTGGAAGTCGGCTTGGAAAGTCTGTGTTCCTCACAATTTTTTGAAGTTTAAATGTTTCCGAGATAATAAAAAGCTGATCTTGAAAGGAGGGGAGGGAAGAATCAAGAGGTTAATTATCTGCTGACTTGGATGGCTCCGGAGATGTGCTTAGTTTTACCCCTCTCTCATCTTAGCCCAATTACTCTTCCAGTCAAGGCTGACAGGTCCTCAAAACCCATTTCCGCTGAAGACCCCTCTTCCTCCTGCCCCCTCCTGCTTAAACACTGCCTTAGACATTTACATATAATAGTCAGGTCTGGTATTTCACTTCTCATTGTACCTGGGCAGTGCTTGGTTATTCATTTACAGTAGGAAGAATTCACACTCTTAATGCCAGGGAACATCTGCTGAGAACTGATTTGTTAAACACCCTTTTTTGCCCCCAATATAGTTTAAGATCTGGTCGCCAACTGCAAACTGTCAGTATCGCTGCCCGCTGCTATGGGAAGGTGCCTTCTGATTAAGGTAGATTTGAACTTCCGCAAACAGTGCACATTCTTCATTTTCCCCATAATTTCATTTTTTCATGTTTAAAAAATGAACCTTTGAGCTTAGCACCCTCATGCCTTGGATTCTATGTGGCCCTGCCTCCTCTCTGATCACTGCTTATTTCAGGCTCCTGTCCTGTCTTCTGCATCCTGTAGAGAGATGTTGCTGAAGGTTCTTTCCAAAGTCCCCCTTCGTTGTTAACTTCTCTCCACAGTCCCTCCAGGAGGAGAGGGCAGTGACCTAAAGCCCATTTCTAGTTCCCACTTCTCTCCTCAATTCCAGGTCTGTAACGTCTATTTTTAGGTCAAACTGGCACCTAATGCTTATTTCTAAGCCATCCTGCAATCAAACTCCGCCTCCATCTTTAATTTATGTCTCTGTCACCAATACTCACTGCCTTGTCCTCCTCTGCTGTAACCACCAGCTCAGGGTCTCACCACCTAGCCTGGACCTTCCTTAGTCTCCTGGCTGCCCTCACAGCTTGTGCTCACTGCATCCTCCACAACAAACTGTCTCGGCACAGAACCTGGCTTCCTGCTCTGGAGCCTTCAAGTACTCCTTCCTCAAATGCCTTCCTCGGTAGATGCCCAAAGTTTCTTCTTCTAGCAGAGGTTGATAGGTTTTGCATAATAAAAAGGGTGCTGTAGCCAAAAGCAAATTAGAAATGAAGAGTTAACTTAATCTGATAAAATGTGTTATTTTCTTCAAAAAGTTAAGTCCACTTCTTCCTTGCCCCATAGCCAAAATGTTATAATAGAAGGGCTCCATTTAGCTGGGTAGGGAATTGTCTTCTCAACCCTGGCAGATTTACAAGATGGCTGAGAAACAAAGTTTAAACCAATATTTCACTATAATACCAAGATCAAATTTATAGATACAATAAGATCCAGGATGTGTTTCAAAATGGGAGTGGGAGAGGGACCAGAGATATAGAAATAAGAATGGCCACCTGTAGCTAACTACTGAGGCCATGGGCACTCATTACACCATTCTCTGTCCTTGTAGATATTTGACAATTAGTATATTGAAAAAAAAAAAAGAGCTTGTCATCTGTCAATCCTCAAGGACAGGGATATATATATTGTTAAGTGACTATAAAATATTACAGTATACAGTGGTAGGGGACTTTTTGGCTGCTATGTCCAAGTTTCCAGCCAATCTTGACAGTAGCAATAGTTTCCAATTAATATCTACCACTATCACCCCAATGTTCAAAGCAGCACTATTTATAATAGGCAAGACACGGAAGCAACCTAAATGTCCATCAACAGATGAATTGATAAAGAAGATGCGGTACTTATATATAATGGAATATTATTCAGCCATAAAAAAGAACGAAATAATGCCATTTGCAGCAACATGGATGGACTTAGTGATTATCGTACTAAGTGAAGTCAGACAGAGAAAGACAAAGATCATATGATATCACTTATATGTGGAATCTAAAGTAAAAATGACACAAATGAACTTATTTGCGAAACAGAAACGGAGTCAAAGATGTAGAAAACAAACTTGTGGTTACCATGTGGGAAAGGAAGGGGAAGGAATAAATTGGGAGAACGGGACTGACATATACACACTACTATATGTAAAACAGGTAACTAATAAGGACCTACTGTATAGCAAAAGGAACTCTACTCAGTACTCTGTAATGACGTATATGGGAAAAGAATCTAAAAAAGAGTGGATGTATGTATATGTATAACCGATTCACTTTGCTGAAACTAACACTACATTGTAAATCAACTATACTCCAATAAAACTTTTTTAAGAAAAGAGTTAAGCACACAAACTAGTCTCTTCACTACAATGAATCTTAGAATATCCGTCAATTACTGTGAATTTTGAGTCTTCAAGAAAGGAAGGGGTCAGGCAGCATTTTCTCCATTGTTTTCCAACAGATTCATTTGGGAAGGGTGTCTGTCTTGGGGGATCAGTTTTAGGGGTGTGCTCTGGATATCCTGGGCAAACTGAGAGTACCCCATCTGCCATCTGTAATCAACTGCTAGATTTGGCCATTTATCCTTGAGCCTCCAGACCTTCTTCTCTAGGGATTCCCTCAATTCCTCCAGCCCAAGTCCTTAACTGGCTCTTTTACAGTCTTCTCAGCACTCCCACTGGACACTTCGGACACTCCCTGCCAGCGATCAGATCCTGGTCTGCTGAGAGCTCAGCGCCCAGGTCAGAAGCTGCACTCCAAGTGCAGCGCTTTGGAGTCAGAGGGCCTTGTGTTCAATCTCCAGCACCGTTTTAACCTGGATAACCTATGGCAAGCAACTTAAACTTCCGAGCTTTAGTTTTCTTATCAGTAAGATGGGAATAGCAATAACGCTCACTCACTGCATAAAGGGAATGAAATGTTGACTGCACAGAAGATCATTTTCGTACTGCTTAGCACATGGTAGGCATTTAATAAGCGGCACTGGCCCTTGATAATCTCTATTACTGGGAGTAGCTATCACTGTAAACCTCCTTCAGAAAATAAGGTTGCTCCCACTTCAGCTGGACCAGGAGCCCAGATACCACTGTACCGACTAAGGCAGAATGAAAGCGAACCAGCTCGTCCCAGGAACTCAAAAGGCAGACAAAGGTCTGTTCCCTTAAGTCAGAGTAACTGGAATGAGACCTACAACCACAGCCCCACTGGGCTCTCTCGTCCGCCCCGACACCTCCGGACTTCCAAGAATTGTGTGGCTAGGCTCCCTGAGGTTCCTGATCTGCTCTTTGACCACATCCCTGAATCTCACTAGTCAGTGTATCTGGCCCTTCAGGATTCACCACAGACTGGCCTGCTGGAGACCTGAGAAAGGGAAGCCATCGCAGTGGGGTTCCAGAAACTGGGAGCCGCAGACCCAGTCCCACCTCTAACCAAAGGGATTTAGAAGAAACCCAAAGCATAGCTGCATGTACCTTACTTTATAGGAGAAAAGCGTCCAAGGGCTTGTCCAGAAGGTAGGTTGAGCAACTTTGGGAACCACTGTTAACCCTGCCAGGCAGAGCTGTCTGTGAATCTTCTAATCACAATACTCCTTTGCCTCTGTTTGGTACTTTGCCTCTATTTGGCACTAGACTTAACCAGAATTATCTCATTCAATCCGTTTTGCAGAGAGACAAAGTAATTTACCCAAAGGCACACAGTGGTGCATGGTGGAGCAGTGGTTTTAACCTGAAAAATCTGACTCAGGTTCCTGAAATCTTGAACCCCTGTGCTAAATACCCTCCTTTATATGTCTTGAGGCTCCTAGATGTTTCTGAAACCCTGAGAGAAATCAAAATCACCTGCTTAGACACGCTGGTTCTGAGCATGCGTGATGCTTCATTTATGAGTGAGAGTGACTTTGGCTTGTGACCTGATTCCACCACATGTATGGCCTGGGCAGACACTTCCTCTCTACAGTCTTCAGTATTTTCACTGGGAAATTAAGACAATAATGCCCACCTTTTAGAGTTGGCAGAGAATTAGATGCGACAAGCATCTAAAGCACCAACCCTGGCATTTAAGCAACTTAACAGTGTTTTGGTTAAACACATGGGCTCTCGAATCAGACTGAGTTTTCATTTGTGTCTCAACAGTTTCTGGTTGTGTGACTGTAAGATACAGCTAATAACTGCCTTATTTATAGTGTCGAGGTGGTTGTTAAATTAGATGTTTTCCAAGTGCTCGCCATAGTGTTCAGCACATAGTAAGCACTGCTTATCATAATAAATAAATCGCATCAGTAATGTGATTACTGTGAGGGTGGCGGTGTTGCTGCTGCTGTTTTTAAGGTTAGGCTAGGCTAGGCTGCAAAATGAAAATAGACTAGAGCAGAATGAAACCCCAGAGGCTTAACAAAACACAGGTCAGTTCACCTAATGCCCACGTTGTGAATTCAGTGTGGTCAGTGGGGGCTTTTTGCTCAAGAACCCAGGCTGTGAAGCCTCCACCATCTGGCAGCTGGCACCACCTGAAATATATCCAGGGCCACCAGAGCAGGGAAAGAAAGAGAGAAAACGGCATGCTTCGGCTAGAACCAGCCAAGTGGCTCCATCAGACAGCAATGGGGCTGGAAGATAGAATCTTTCTGTGTGTACAGGAAGGAGATGAGGGCTGGGTATTGCTGAGCAGCAGTGCCTCTGCTACAGTGATAATGGCACAGGCAGCTGCACAAGGTGATGGGCTTCCAGCTTAGAACCTTGTGCTCAACAGGGGGTTAATAACTGGAGCCATTGTTTTTTTTATTATAAGTTAACCGAGGTACAAGTCTTGACCACGTGATGGGTAACGAGCTGGACTCTGCACCAAATCTAGAAATAGTGCATTAGGGAAAGAAGGAGCTTTCCTATACAGGTGAGTATGCTGAGCTCTGGCGCTGCCCCAGCTAGCTCCATAATGTGGGTATCAGGGCTCTCAAAGGTCCCCGATCCATCTATAAAATCATTACTCCAAGTGTGATCCACAGACCACCTCCATGGGAATCACCTGGGAATTTGTCAGAAGTGTAGACTTCTGACTTGTCTCAGACCTACTGAATCAGAATCTGTGTGTGTGTGGGTTGGGGGGTGGGTAGGGGTGTAGAGTCCACAGTAAGTATTTTGATAAGCCCACCTAGTGACTTTTAGGCAATCTGAAGTTTGAGAACCATGCAAAAGGGTACTTCCTGTCCTTGATTTCCCCATGGGCACCACCTCTGATACTCAGACTCAGGGTGCTCCTTCAACACCATGCCTTGTCCAACCCCTGATGCTGGTTAAAGGAACTGAGGTTTAGCATTAGAGAAAGCCAGATCCAATTTCCAGCTTTGTCATTTACTTGCTGTGTATTCTTGAACAAACCACTCAGTAGCCCTGAACTCCAGTTTACTCATCTGTAAAATGTGTACGATAAAATGGCCTGGCATTTTGTTAGAAGGATTCAGTGACATCATGTTAAAAAAAAAAAAGCATCATGATGATGACAATGACAACAAAAATGATTATGATGATGACAGTGGTGATGGAAAGCTTCTGATCAGCAGCTGGACCTCACATATGTAACAAATGGGACACAGGGCTATTTTTTATTGTCTGTAAAATGGAGTTTGGGACTTGATTATATGATGGGTAAGGAAGTATTAGGAATATATGTAATGTTATGTCTGAGACACAGTTCATGTTTAACCTATGCTGGTTTCAATTTTCCTTTAATTTCTTGTAAAACAGACCTAATCCCTGAACAAAAGGGCTAGCTGTCTTTACTTCTGAATTAGAGCCAGGAAAGTGGAGAGAGAAATTGGCATTGATAGAAAAACATGGATTCCTAAGTACAGAAGAGTCATATTAATAATGACCAATTTCTTCTCTGGTTCGATTGCTACCTCATTTTGAGTTGCAATGTCCTCAAACAACCATGATGGGTTATTTGACATAGTATCTTAGGCTTTTGAAACTCCCATGTTGGGCAGAATTTTAGAGTTGGTGTTTGTTGTTGTTGATTAATGTAATTAGTTGGGGAGAGTTGTATTGTGAGAGTGACAGAGATGGATGGGTAAGAAATAAAGAAAGTGGATACAAAATGGAACCATGGTGGGCAGCCCTTTTAACTCTATAAATATGCAAACCCAAGCAGAGTCAAGGTGGGGAGAGAAATATTGGTGGTCTGCCAAGACAAGACATATGAATCAGTGGCAAACAAAATAAAAACTCATAATGCTTGGTTTGCCTATTTAGCATCTCTGTTTGTTTGAACTAAATCTGCTTCTAGCTCCAAGTAGTTAATAGGAATCTTTGATTATAACCTGCCTCCTTAAAATGCCCCTCCCTATCCTTATACCCAGTTCAAATAGAATTATAATTATTTGTTTAAAAAACAAAATAAAATCTGACTATTAAGAAAACCTTACTCATTTGAGGATTTCTTCAGTACTGAAGTTCAATGTTCAAATACTGAACACTGCATGATTGTTGTTCTCTATCTTCTAGGGAAATCCAGCACTTTATGGAGATATTAGCACTTCTCTCTAGAAATCTGAGGTTTTTCTTAATTTGTCCTAGAATATAGGGTAGCCCAATATAGCTTTAAAAATCACAAGGAACAAATGACATCAAAAATTCAAAAGCATTCAGACAGAGTCGCTCATCTTTTTCATGTATAATATATAGGAATGTTAGGCGTGCTGACACGGTATTGGTGCAAAGGCAGGTCTCAGTTCCATAGCAATGCAGTGGTCTCAAGATTTGTGACTGCCCTGGATTGTCCAATTTTTCCTCCAACAGGAAAGCTTCTACATTGCATTAAGTCCCAGTAAAGGAAAAACAAATGTACTGGCAGAATTAGACATGAGGTCCCAGGCAAACATTTGTGTAGAAACTGTTTTTCTCACCTTATGTTTAAAAACATCTTCGACATCCTTTAAAATGCAGGTTGCCATGGTTGCAGTTGTTGTGCAGGCAGGGACGTTTCCAAGCATCTCTGAGCTCATCAGTTAATGCCAACAGATCAGAGATTTTTGAAAATTGATATTTATAAAATATCACCTCTTTTTTTTCCCCCTCCACATCATAAGTCACATCATCAAAGGCAGCTGGATAGGTTTACAGAATTATCAATGATGGTTATCACTGTGGATCTGGTCTTTTGAAAGGCCGCGTAAGTGTCACATTGACCATATGCTAAAGGTGACCTTTGATCTAAGTCCACATGTGGTGGGTCAAATTCATTTGCTGACATTCACAAACATGAAGAATTGCCATTCTGATAAATCAAAGCCATCATCTTTCACCTGCATTGTTGTAGATCTGTCCCTATGACAACCACAATCCTAACTGCTATCTGCTTGAAAAACCACACTGATCAAACTTTTTTTAAAGCGTAGCTTTCTTACAAAATTCACAATTTAAATTATGACATATCTAAGATCATGTGCTAACATGCTTTATGTAAGACCCTTAAAACCAATCCAGCCCAACTTCATGCAATTTTACATGCTTGAAAGGCCACACTGTTAATGAACTGGTTAAATCAATGTCATAAATGTTCAAATAAAAAATGAAAGCTATATCCCTTTTAGCGACTACAGTGTCCCAACATTTTAAAAGTTTGTGTTTCTTACTTTCCAAAGGTTCTTTTTTATGTGTCTATTTTAACATCTGCTCAAAAATTCATGGGAGAGATTCAGACATCAATGTCTACATCTTGACCAGTTTGATTCTCCAGTCAGCCTGATGGTCTTTCTCATACAGACCTTAGCCCATCATTACACAATCATAAACCCCACAATACTGACCCCTAATTGTTTAGAAAGTATTTTTGAAATATGAAAATGTGATCTGACTAAAAGTCATCAATTCAGCAAATTCACCAGAATGCAGCTTCTGTAGTAATCTCTTTGGTCTTTCATTGGCTTTATTTTAAAAAGCTAGGAATAAATTTAACTCAACTAGAGTCACAGGAATTCAGTGTCGCTTAGAGATACAGAATCAGCAAACTGATGAATGGTCTATTTTTTTCCGGGGTACTTTTAAAAGCCAGATGATTTTCAGTCCTCTACATTGGGCCAATGGGAGAGTTAACCAAGACAGAGAAAACAGACAGACTACAAGACATGGAAGGGAAAATGAAGAATCAAAATTGGACCATGTTGAGTATCTGGATGTTCAGGTATCTGATTATCCAGGAATTGAGAGTGAAAATAGATTTGGAGCTCAAGTGAGAGGTGAAGGTTGAAATTCAGATTTGTGAATTACTGATACATATGTAGTAATGAAAGCCCAGAGAGTAAATGAGTTATCCAGGAGGAGTGAGCAAAGTAAAGACAGAAGGTGCTTGAGAAGAAACGCACCCCACAGCAAGCCTCACGATCAATTATCTCGGGGCAAAAAGGCATCCAAAAGCAGGATGAGAAGAAGCAACATCCAGGAGGTAGCGAGAGAAGCACGAGAACACCTTGGTGAAGAAGCAGAAAGCAAAGAATAACAAGAAGGAGAAATGTTTCTTTAAAGTAAGATGAGAAGGATGGAGGCTTGGAGTTGCCTCTTCCCTGTTTGTTTCCCCAAGACTGTGGGCTCCCAGAATAAGGAAAGGAGCTCTGTTTTCTTTATCATATTCCCAGAATTTACCTCACTCAATGCCTGGAACAGAGAACCCCCCTTATAATTATTTGATTCAATGAAAGAATGAAAAGATCAAGGTGCAGCAGCCCTGAAATGAGTGCACTCCATGTGTTGGTTGGGGGCTGCTGGTGACCTTTTCTATAAAAATCTGAGAGGGCACTGAAGCCAGATTTCTCTCTTTCACTGCTTAGGTAATGTGGTATTATCCTGAGGGGTCCTTTTGCATTTCCATAAAAAGGAAACTCTAGTTCCCTTAAAGGATGTGACACAGTTTTCACAATCAACTGTATTTCGACTTTAAAATGCAATTAAAATGTAACTATAATGTAAACTGGGTTAGCGTGAAGATACTTCCAAAATCTCTCTGACTCATCCAAAATGGGAAGTGATACCAAATTGTAGCATCCTTAACATCTCACAGCCACCCACACCCTGCCCAATGAATCCACACATGGTTCATTATGTGGTTGGTGATCATTATAAGAGAACGCCCAACTGATAACGTTGGTCTGTTATCTGTAATCATCTCAGTGGTTGATCTGAATCACAATACAGTTAATGAGATGGACTTTGTGGCAATTAGCTATTAAAAACCAATAAAAAAAGACTCATATTAATCTAAAAAGTCAATTCCGTGACAATCTATGGAATCAGGATCAGATAATAAGCAAACTGATTGAGACCAGCATTTTGAAGGAACCACAGTGCCTGACGTCATTTGAGTTCTGGCATCCACTTGCCCTTGATTTGGACAAGATGATAAGAAAAAGAAAAGGAAAACACCATCTAATTAATTATGACACCCTTGTTTAAATTTTAGAAAATTGCTCCTTTGAAGGGCACTGTGGGGAAAAAAAGCAGGCCTTATTTTCACCTGCAGTATCAGAAGCAGAGGTTCTGCTGCCTTCCGGATCAGAGGGATGTGTCTATCTACTTGATGGCAAGCCTCTGAATTAGTGTAAATATATGAATGGCCATAAAAACATCTGTGCCGAGTGAATAAGGAATACAGCAGCACAGCATTTATGGAAGGAGGCAACAAAAAGGGATGCTGTCTTAGCTTGGTTTCTTGTCACCAAGAGGCCGAAGTCAAGCCCTGGAAGCAGGTGAGTGACACCTGATTTAGCCCTATTCGGGCCTTGTTAGCTGCCTCTGGGGCCTTCTATCTGGAGTCTTTGAAGAAAACATCAACCTTGGTGCAGCAACCACAAGAAAATCAATTTTCTTCAACTTAAAAGAGCACCCTTGATCAGTGTGGGCACCCTGGCACCCACTCCCCTAAAGGAAACGCTTTTACCATAAGAGGACATGTCACCCTTGTAGAATCGGTGTGTGTTTTAGAGTGCCATAGATGTGGCACAATGCTAGGATTAGACCCTTGAAAGGAAGATGCTTTCATTATACTGGCTAGGGATGCATGGTGGAACTATGGAATGAATCATCATCAGTCAGAATCCATTGATACTCGTGCTTTTAAAGAACCAGTGACCCTTAACAAAGAGAGATGAATAGGCCTTGGCATGTTGAAGCAAGCTGGTGTATCATGACAGCGTACCGATTCAACTCAAGGGGCTTGGTAATTCTTTAATCTACACCAACACTATGTTCAAGGCACAAACAAAAACACTTCTTATTGAAGAACCTTTCCTAATGGAGTTCTCTCAGTCTGGAATGCTCCTCTTCCCTGGCTGATTCTGACCCAGCCTTCACACTCACATCCTACCTGTAGCCCCTGGTCTCCACCTTGGCTGCACGTTGACTAACCTGGGGAGCTTCAGGCCATGCTGATGCCTGAGTCCACCCCACAGATTCACATGCAACTGGTATTGGGGTGTGTCCGAGATGTGTTTTAGACTGGGAGATTTGTGGAAGCTCAGATGCTCCTAAGGTGCAGACAAGTTTTGAGAACTACTCTTTGTAGGACCTGTGCTTAACTCTGATGAACATGACCTTCATGTTCCCCCTCAGCTTGGTTAAACTGTAGACAGGTTTCTTCCTGAGTATAAGCCCTGGAACCCCTTATTCTTAAGAAACTTGCTTTAGAAAACTTAAAATTGTAATTCTTTCTCTGCCTTTTTAAATGTAAATCTTTTCCCAACTTCTGCTAGTTTTACTGCTAGTTTTATCTTTCTTAAAAAGCAATAAACCATTCCTTTTACATGTAATCATTGAAGGAGCCAGCACCCCTGTCTCTCCGTCTCTGTGGGAAACAACTCCCGTAAGTGCCACTTAGCAAACACAGATAGGCTGATCACTGACCAACCTGCCCATACTTCTCCACTAGCTCATCCCAGTGCTGAGAAAATCCTCCCACCTTTTGTTTCAGCAGTTGAGTTCAACCTCTCTCCTCTATTGCAGTAGTCTTAAATAAAGTCTTCCTTGCCTATTTAACTCTGTCTGGTGCAATTTTAATTTGACCTCTTGCCTGAACTGGACCAGTCTGTATTCACATTTTCTGTTTGCATGTCAGTTTTCCCCACTCCTTCAAGGTCTCCTTTTTGTTTTTGTTTTTGTTTTTATCCTTTACCTCCTCAGCATCTAGCCCACGGCAGGCACACAATGGGTCCCCAATACATTTCCTTTTGCATTTTAAAACTGTAGTAAAGACTGGAGTCGCTTAATGTGCACAAGTAACTTATTTGACTTCAGCTATACGCACCACTGAGGGGAAGAGGCAGAAGACAGGCCCCTGAGGGAGAGTCACCCAGAGAGAGAACAGAAGACCAAAAGAGGAACCAAGAAAAATGGAGACTCCTTATTTTCCCCATTGTCCTTTGCTCCTTTCAAATTAGACCTTGGCCTTCACTGCCCCAGAGAAACAAAAGACATTAATTCTTGGCTTTTGAACTTCTAAAGGCTCGGGTCTTGGCATTTTAAGTGCCACGTAGGGGACTTTCAAGGATAATTTTGACACCATGCAATTTTTGCTTTACAATGCTGACTTTAGAAAATGACCCTTCTGCCTCCACCTGGACCTCCACTTGAGATGAGTCTCCCCTCTGTCCTTTCCTTGTGCAGTCTGTTGCTTTCAAACATTTCTCAGTCAGAGATTACTTGCCTTTGATAACTTATTTGGTTGTGTTCAAAGCTTGTTCCTTGAAATTAATATTCTTGAACAGTAAATGACATAAATTTGACTATTTCCAGAAAAGTGGTCTTTACCCCTTTAATATAACTTTTAGTAGTATGTGAACATCTCACTTTCCAAATGAGAATTAAATAACTGAATAATTAACTTAGGTTTATTTTTCACAGGAATTTCTTTCCCTAAACCATAAAATTTTAATTGGCAAACTTTATGTCTGTACACATAGTTCAAGATTCCAAGAATCACTTTGAATATGAGAACATATAAAGACTTTTTTCTATAGAAAAAACAAATGAAATAACCTGATTTAACATTTACTTACAGGTGTTACAAAAAATACATAGAACACACCTGGGGCCAAAAATCTTCATATTTTAAAGGCAAATGATACACAGTTAGCTCCTGACTAGCAAGATCTGGTGTATAATGTATTATTTCATTGATGGCATGCTACCTGATAGTTTCTCAATCAATGTTTTATTAGTCAGCTGAGGCTAAATTCTGCTGTGTTAACAAACGATCTCATAATCTTAGTGAATTACATTAGCCAAGATCCATTCCTATCTCATGTTAAAGGTCTATTACAGATCAGTTTCAACTCTGCTCTAAATCTTTTTCATTTCAGGATCCAGGCTAAGGAAGCAGCTCCTCTAGGAAATGCTGGTCTCATGGCAAGGTGAAAAGATGGCAAGATTGTGGCATGGCCTTTCAAGCTCCCACTTCTACATGACACATGTGACTCCCACTCATATTTCATTGGCTGAAGCAAGTCACACATTCAAGCCTGACACCACCAGGGCAGGGCTTCCTAGGGACAGGCCAGGAAAAGAAAAGGAGCAAATATTTTTGAATAATAATATCATTTTTCACAGTAACAGTTAAGTGAACAAGCTTTTTTTATTATGTGGAACTTCATTTTACTCTACCCACCCTGGGATTGTTCCTGTTTTCCTAATATGAAACAACTACAATGCTCATCATATTAATATTCTAGGACTACCGTTAAAAATACCACAAAGCAGGTGGCTTAACCAACAGAATTTTTCTGTCTCATAGTTCTGAAGATCAAAGTGATGGCAGGGTTGGTTCCTTCCAAGACCCTGAGGGAGTTTTTGTTTCATGCCTCCCCACTAACTTCGGGTGGCTTCCTGGCAATCTTGGCATCCCTTGGCTCAATCTCTGCCTCTGTATTCACATACTCTTCACCCTAAGTGTATGCCTCTGTCCAAATTTCTCCTTTTTATAAGGAAATAAGTTACAGTGGATTAGAGGGCAACCCTCATTGAATAGGACCTCATCCTAATTAATTGTAATTGCACTGACCTTATTTCCAGATAAGATCACATTCTGAGGGACTAAGGGTTAGGACTTTAACATCTGAATTCTGGAGAAGAGTTCAACCCATAACAACCACATATCATGTTTGTCCAAAACAGTCCCATTTCCTGCTGTGGTCCTGGTGACACTATTACTAGAGATCCCTCTTTCACTTTCAAGAGTGTCCCAGATCAGACAATCAATTAAATGGCCACCCTAAAAATAATACATGATCATTACAGAGAACTTGAGTAAGTATAGAATCAGTTAAAGCAGAATATTTTAAAGGGATCACCTTTAAGTACCAGTCCATTTGAGATTCTGCTATTAACATTTTGGTGTATACACATAATTTTTCAATAAGCTGGAACAATGCTGTAATACTGGGTTTTTTAAAAAAATGTTTTAATTTATTTATTTTTGGCTGTGTTGGGTCTTCGTTTCTGTGTGAGGGCTTTCTCTAGTTGTGACAAGCGGGGGCCACTCTTCATTGTGGTGCGCGGGCCTCTCACTATCGCGGCCTCTCCTGTTGCGGGGCACGGGCTCCAGACGCGCAGGCTCAGTAATTGTGGCTCACGGGCCTAGTTGCTCCGCGGCATGTGGCATCTTCCCAGACGAGGGCTCGAACCCGTGTCCCCTGCATTGGCAGGCAGAGTCTCAAACACTGCGCCACCAGGGAAGCCCTGTAATACTGTTTTTGTAACCTGCATTTTCCTTTAATAATATTTTTGTGCATTTTTCTATATACTTAAAAAATTCTTCGAGAATATGATTCTTAATGACTGCATAATAGTCTATCATATCCACCCTGTAATTTATTTAATGACTTTCTTACTGTGGGTCATTTAGGTGGTTTCCAAGAGAGCACTATTTCACAAAGTCATTTTTGGCATATAAAACATCAAACAGCAATTTTAGAAAGACGTAGCAAGAATTTCCTACATTTCCGAGTATGTTTCTCATAACAGGTTAATCACAAGTGATATTTCTCATGCACATTTACAAAGGGGCTTAAGCTCTTTTTTGTCTCGTTTTCCTCAGGAAGGAAAGGGTTTCCAAAAGTCGACTGCTCTAGACTGAACCACAAATCTTCTCTTTTTGTTTGTTTTGCAAAAAGCTTCTTACTGATTTTACTTCTAGCAGACTAAGTAGCTTGGGCTTTTATTTTTCTAAGCCTATGCTAGAAAAAAGCGGCTGCTTCATTGCACCATACCAACACCTCTTAGAAAAGACTTCTTGGAATTTCTTGTCCAAATTCCAATTCATTTTACATGTGCTGGGTTAGAATAATCAGGTTCCAGGTTTAGGACATGATGGTCATCAGCCCAGTGATGCACTTTACAGGCATGTGTGCCCTGCTGCAGGGGACAGTGAACGAGTATCTTGGATGGGAATGATGGGAAGGGGGTATGAAGGAGGATTACAGAGACCCTGCTTCACTGGGTGGGTGGGTGGGGTGCTGTGGAATTCTCTGTTGAAGCTTCCCAGGGAATTCTAATGCAGCTGCTCCATGGCTGACCTTTGTCACGGAGCAGAGTGTACCGCTATTCTTCAATTATGTGTCTGTCGCTCTGATGGGACTGCGAGTTTCCTGCAAGGATACTCTGTTCTTTTTTCATCTTTCTAAGCATCTGAGATAAAGTAGTGTTTGATAAGTGCCTGAGTCACTAAGAACAGTAAAGTTGAGTGGTATGGGAATAGGACTGATTTCACTTTATTACAAACAAACTTTGCACACATACTGTGTGCTTGTCACTAGACTAGGCATAAAGATGAATAAGATATGATGACTGATATTGGAAAATGTACAGTTTAGTACAAGAGATAACACAAGTAAGGAAATCTTTTCAGTTCAAAAGTGATGTTTCAAGAGTAGAGTTACATGAAAAGTACTCTAGGACTTAAGTAATATTAATTTCCTGGTGGAGTTGGTAAAAATTTTTAGAAGAAGAAGTTTGTGCATTCATTTATGTGCTGATTAATCCATTTAGTAAGAGGCTTATTTGTTTGTTCATTAATTCATTTGTTTATTCAGAGGCAAACTATTTAGCCTCAAACTCACATCAGGCCAAGTGCTGGGCACTAGAAATATACACAGAATGTAAATAACAGATAGGGCTTATAATCTAGTGGGGGTTAGGAGCAGGTAACAGAGACAAGTGCACAATATGCTAAGTGCTGTGATCGGGGAGCAGAGGCTGTAATGGAGATGGTTAAGGGGCAGGGCCAGTTGTGCAGGTTGTTCATGCCACAAGGCAGTTGGAAAGGGGAGATTAAAATCTAGCCTAAGTGCCCCTCATCAAGTATCTTTCCTACCTTGGAGATTTGTCTTACAAGAAGGGAAAATTTTTCCTAATTCCTAAAAGCTGCTATGTGGGATAGAAGCAGCTCTGTTAGGCGAGACGTCTGAACAGGACTGGGAGGTTCAAATACAGCTTCCTGGAGGAAGTAATTTCAAAGTTGAGATTTGGATCAACACGACATAGGCAGGTGTGAGTCAGTATGTGAGTGTGTGAGCAAATGTGGAGTTGAAGGTGACAGTGATGTCGCTGGAGAAGTGAAGGGTTTTCCAGACATGTGGAGCAGCACAGGCAAAGGCCCAGGATGGGAGGCATTGAGAGACACGTTTTGAGAATTGAAATTATGAGAGAGGGAGGGAGGCAAGGGGTGAGAGTGAGGCAGAGAGAGAGAGGATGAGGGGGTAACAGAAAGAGAATGACGAAAGAATGATGAGGAAGAGGAAAGGGAAAAGGGAGAAAGAGCAGGGATAAAAAGACAAAGGAAAGGAGATAAGTGGAAGAGAGAAATAAGAGGGGAGCAGAGAGCCACAGACAGAGCGAGAGAGATGGGATGAGAAAGAAACAGGGTGTTGAGAGAGAAAGAGATACTGAGGCAGGAGAGGTTAGAGAATGAGGGTTATAAGCCACATTAAGAGTTTGGTCTTTGGGGGCTTCCCTGGTGGGGCAGTGGTTAAGAATCCACCTGCCAATGCAGGGGACACGGGTTCGGGCCCTGGTCCGGGAAGATCCCACATGCCGTGGAGCAACTAAGCCTGTGCACCACAACTACTGAGCCTGTGCTCTAGAGCCCATGAGCCACAACTACTGAGCCCACACACTGCAACTACTGAAGGCCGTGCACCTAGAGCCTGTGCTCTGCAACAAGAGAAGCCACCGCGATGAGAAACCCGTGCACCGCAACGAAGAGTAGCCCCCGCTCGCTGCAACTAGAGAAAGCCCGTGTGCAGCAACGAAGACCCAACACAGTCAAAAATTAAATAAATAAAAAAATTTATTAAAAAAAAAAAAAGAGTTTGGTCTTTCTCCTGAGGGCAACAGGGAGCCACTGGAATGACTGAAGGAGGGGAGTAACTGGATCAGATCTGTGGTACAGAGAGCTCCACTTGGTTGCTGGGTGCACAATGGATTCAAGGGAGAACAAAGCTGGAAGATAAGGAGACCGACTGGACACCAAGGCTTTTCACAGCCCTACATTTGGGTCTTCAGTGAGGGCAAGTAGAGAAGGGGGAGAGGGATACTCCAGGTAGAGAGGACTTGCATGTGGATGTGTGATAGCATCCCAGGTGGAGAGCACTGTTGCATCACAGCCAGGTAGGACGGGCTGGGAACGCTGGGAATCAAGATGGCAGGAAGGTAGGGTGCCCAGGTGAGATTGGGAGGTTGCTGAATCACTAAAGAGCTTAAACTTCATCCTTATTCAGTATCAGCCCATTGAAGGCGGTAAGCAGGAGACTGGTATTATCTATTTTGAGTTTTAGTAAAGTTACTCTGGAGGAAATTTTGAGAATAGTCGCATCAGAACAGAGGAGGACAGGGGGAAGGAGGTCTCTCCTATTGTGGACTGGAGGGGAGATAATGGAGTACAGTAGAGATGCGGAATATGAAATGACGTGGGGGGATTTCAGACATAGTTAGTGAGCCTTGGTGATACCTGAATGGGGGTAAGGGAGCAGAAAGGTTCCAAGGTGATGCTGAGATTTACTTTTCATTTGCTTGATTCAGGCTTTTTATGTATATATGATATGATATAAGAGAAGCAGATTTAGGAGCTAGGGAAAGTACTTAATGAGCTCATTTGGAGATACGGTGAGTTTACGAGATCTGGAGAAAATCCTGAGGACGTGAAGCAAGGAGTTGAAATTCAAGTCTGAGTATCAGTAGGGTCAAAGTGAGTAGAGTTATAGATGTGTGAGTTGTCAGGGCCCTGGGTTGGGTTGAAGTCATGAAAATGGGTGAAGGTGACCAAAGAGAGGGTAGAATGTAAGGAAAAAGGGAGCCACACCTGGAACCCAAGGAAACATCAACATTTAGAGCATGGTTGTTAAATACAGAATTGGCTACACAATTGGTGGGGACCCAGCACAAAATGAGCATGCAGGGCCCCTTGATAAAAAAGTATTAAGAATTTCAAGACGGCAACAGTAGAGCATTAGACCAAGCATGGTTGGTACTGGTCTCCATCACTATTGCTTTACCAGGTGGGTCATTCTAGCCTCCTCCCCTTGCTTATCTGTAAACCACCGCCACTCCAGCTGTGAGAAACCGGACTCCCACTGTCCTCCACCGACGTGCTGAATTGTTCAGTTCCAGTATATATGTGTAATGGTTTCAGAATTGTTAACCTGTACCCTCATGGGAAAGAACTTTATTAATTAGAGTACAGCGCTCTGTACAGTTTCATTTCCTTATAGTCTGAGGGACTCCACTCATTTCCAAAGTTATTTAGGTCATCAGTTTCTTCCCCACTCCCTTCTGTGAGGTTGTTTCATGCGCTTGTAAAACAGTTTGATTATTTTGCCACCTCCTGCATGCCATCCTGGGATCCTATGTCAAGTTCTAAGGGTTTGGACAGAGTCAGTGTTACGTTTCCACTGTTGCAGTATCATTCAGAATCATATGGTAACATACAGTTCTTCTACTATCCTAAAAAAATCCTCTGTGCTTCATCTACTCAACCTTACCCTCCCATCCCCCACCCCTCTGGCCATCACTGATCTTACTGCCTCAGTAGTTTCCCCTTTTCCACAATGTCATATAAGTGGAATCATTCAGTGTATAGCCTTTTCAGACTGGTGTCTTTCATTTAGAAATATGCATTTTAAACTCATTCATGCCCTTGCATGGCTTAAATGCATTCCATCAAACAGATGTACCACAGTTTGTTTATCCCCTCACCTACTGAATGACATCTTGGTTGCTTCTGGGGTTTTATTTTTTTTTTAAAGACTGAACACAAGATAGCTCCATTTTTAAAAATTAATTAATTAGTTAATTTTTGGCTGCACGGGCTTTCTCTAGCTGCAGTGAGTGGGGGCTACTCTTCGCTGCGGTGCACGGCCTTCTCACTGCGGTGGCTTCTCTTGTTGTGGAGCGCGGGCTCTAGGCACGCTGGCTTCAATAGTTGTGTCAGGTGAGCTTAGTAGTTGAGGCTCGCGGGCTCTAGAGCGCAGGCTCAGTAGTTATGGCACACGGGCGTAGTTGCTCCTCGGCATGTGGGATCTTCCTGGACCAGGGCTTGAACCCGTGTCCCCTGCATTGGCAGGCGGATTCTTAACCACTGCGCAACCAGGGAAGTCCGCTTCTGGTTTTTAAACAAGCTTTGAATAAAGCTGCTGTAAACATTCATGTGCAGGGGTTTGTGTGGACATAAGTTTTCAAATCAGTTGGGTAAATACTTAGAAGTGCAATTGCTGGGTCATATGGTAAGATTATGTTTTGCTTTGTAAGAAACTACCAAACTGTCTTCCAAAGTGGCTGTACTATTTTGCATTCCCACCAGCAGTGAATGAGAGTTCCTGTTTGCTCTGCATCTTTGCCGGCAATTGGTATTGTTTTTGTTGTTGTTTTTCTTTTCACCATTCTAATAGGTATGTAGTGTCATCTTGTTTTAATTTGCATTTCCTTTGTGATAAATGATGTTGCACATCTTTTCATATGATTATTTCCTAGCCATATGTCTTTTTCCTTGAAGTAAGTTTTCAGATCTTTTGCCCATGATTGAATTGAGTTTTTTGTTTTCTTGTTGAGTTTTAAGAATTCTTTATGTGTTTTGGGCTTCCCTGGTGGCACAATGGTTAAGAATCCGCCTGCCAATGCAGGAGACACAGGTTCGAGCCCTGGTCTGGGAAGATCCCACACGCTGCAGAGCAACTAAGCCGGTGTGCCACAAGCACTGAGCCTGCGCTCTAGAGCCCGCAGGCCACAACTACTGAGCCCACGTGCCACAAATACTGAAGCCCGTCCGCCTAGAGCCCATGCTCTGCAACAAGAGAAGCCACCGCAATGAGAAGCCCGTGCACCACAACGAAGAGTAGCCCCCGCTCACCGCAACTAGAGAAAAGCCCAATCGCAGTAACGAAGACCCAATGCAGCCAAAAATAAATAAATAAATTTATTTAAAAAAAAGAATTCTTTATGTGTTTTGGAGATAATTCCTTTATCAGATATGTGTTTTTACAAATATTTGCTCTCAGACTGTGACTTCCCTTCAGTCACTTAACAGTGTCTTATGCAGAGCAGAAGGTTTAATAAAGCCCAATTATTAGCTTTTTCTTTCTTGTATCACGTTATTTGGTGTCCTATCTAAAAACTCATTACCAAACCCAAGGTCATCTGGATTTTCTCCTATGTTTTATAGTTTTGCACTTTTCATTTAGGCCTTTGATCCATTTCCATGGTATAAGTACTCCCCTCATGGCCGACTTCAACCTGCTGAAGTGAACAGAGTTGGGGAAAGATGCATATCAGCTGCTGCAAGCTGGCATGAGCCAGCTCCAACGTAATGATGCTTTTAATCATTTGCCATCTGCAGGACTTCACAAAGAACTTTGGAGTAACTGATTCCGACGATAGGGATTTTAGACCTCATTTACACTTGCATTTTTCATTATTCCCACTGTTCTGAATATTTGGTGGTACACAAAAATTACTATAAAAATTTTAACAGATAAAGAATAGAGTATGGGGTAGGTTCTACCTGATAGGTTTCCAGCACATAATAGGTCTCCATGAACTATTTGTGGAATTGAGTTCCTTCTCAGTCTTTGCCTGTATGAAACTAATTTTCTCACAGTGGTGATCCCATCATGGACCCAATGAATAAGTAATACTGAACACGTGAGTTAAAGTTAGCACCTCCCCATGAGATGTCATTGCCATCTCTTATTAAGAGCTTCCTGGTACTTCCTGGTCAAATGAGTATAAACGTGTTTTCTCTGCTTTGTTTAATGGAATAACCTTAAAGCGTGGAGAGGATCTCACCACTGTGGTTTCCACCTCTGAGGTCATTACCATTATTTATTATGAAGCTACAGGAAATTAGTTGCTGAATATTTCAATATGGACAGGAAATAATGTAACTCCATTGTTACCACAGAACCACTGTATCTTGGAGTAACCTGTAGCCATAGTAACAAGATAAGGACATACTCCTTAAATGTTTAACTATGATTCTATACTTCATGCACCTTCAAATACAGTCAATTCTTGTTATTTATAATTGAATTAGTTTTCTGATACATTTGGGGTTCACTTTTCAACAGTGGTTTTCAATTACCCTAATTTAAGATGATGAGTATAATAAGACTTTCTTTAGGACATTATTGTTAGGACTGGAATAGAACTCCTTATTGTATAAAAAGGACCTGAAAATGGCCTTTTAAAAAATGAGTAAGTATTTTTGAATGAGCAAAATAGTGTCTCTGAGGGTAAATATTAGTGGTATAAGGGTAAATCTATCTCGGGGTCTTCAAAAGTGACATTCACACTACCTGCTGTAAATCCTAAGTCTGAAGATATTAACTGTATCACAGTAATAGTAACACTCTACAACAATAGCTAATATGGTTTGAGAATTTACCATATGCCAGAGTTCTCTCAATGATTGTCTTATTTAATCCTCAGGGAAATGCTAATTGGCAGGTACTGTTATCACTTCCATTGTGCAGATGTGGAAACTGAGGCACAGAGACATCAATTATCTTGACCAAAGTCATCTGGCTGGCAAATGGCAGGGGTGGGATTGAACCAAGGCAGTCCTACTCCACAGTCCATGATCTTATCCATTGTTCCTACTGCTCTCCTAGTCCTGCCAGCCAATCACAAAGGACTCTGAGTCCACATGCTGCTGCCCATGTTCTCTCAGCCCCTGTGCCTATAGCCATCCCTCTGGTCCCTGACAGAGTAATGCCACAAAGAGTAACCAGAGCCTACTGAATCCTGACCTTCTTACCAATTCCACTGGCCCCACAGTTATGGCTTATGTTGGTGCACAGGTGTTGGGCTTAGGCCCAGAGAACCAAGGTGAGTAAGGCGAGGTTGCATCTCCCCATGACCTCAGACACCAGCAGGAAGGAGACACCAGATGAACAGCCAGAAGCCCTCTAGTGGGATGTGTACCATCCCAGGGAGGAGCACGAGGTGAGACGGGAAGGAAGCTCCCTCCCCATGAGCAAGTCAAGTCAAGCTCAGAGGAGAGCACACTTGCTCTAACTGGAATTTACCGGAAGAAAAGTACTTGAGGGAGGGAAAAGTATTCATGCTGAATATTTCTAGAACATAACACAGGAAGGCTGTGACAAATTGTGGAAGGAGGAAGTGATAGGGAATGAGGCTGCAGTACAAGGGGCCAGGTCAAAAATGACTTGAAGTTCACATGGAGAAGCTACAAGGAATTTTAAGCAGATATACTTTTTTATTAGACTTTACTTTTTAGAGCAGTTTTAGGTTCATCACAGCAAAATTAAGCAAACATAGAGAGATTTCCCACATACTCACCCCCATCCCCCAGACGTGCATAGCCCCTTCCATCATCAACATCCCCTACTAGAGTGGAACATTTGGTACAACTGATGAAACTGCACTGACACATCTATCACCCCAAGTCCATAGTTTACCTAATAGATTTACTTTTTAAAGGCCACTGACAGGGGCTTCCCTGGTGGCGCAGTGGTTGAGAGTCTGCCTGCTAATGCAGGGGACACGGGTTCGAGCCCTGGTCTGGGAAGATCCCACATGCCACGGAGCAACTAGGCCCGTGAGCCACAACTACTGAGCCTGCGTGTCTGGAGCCTGTGCTCTGCAACAAAAGAGGCCACGATAGTGAGAGGCCCGTGCACCGCGATGAAGAGTGACCGCGATGAAGAGTGGCCCCCACTTGCCGCAACTAGAGAAAGCCCTCGCACAGAAACAAAGACCCAACACAGCCAAAAATAAATATTAAAAAAATATATATATATTAAAAAAAAAAAAAAAAAAAAAAAAAGGCCACTGACAGTAAATGGATTGGAGCAGACAGGAAACGGAGGGAAATGAGCCGAGTTAGAAAACGACCACAAGTCTCAGGAAGGCAAGACCATATCTTAAACTGGGACCTTCAGAGAGAAGGGTGGAGGGAGGCAGGAAGATGTGAGGAACATTTAGAAGGTGGAACAAGCAAATTTTAACACGTGATTGAATGTAGGTAGTAACGCCTTACCATGGCTCTGTAGAACGTGATTCCTACCCATGTCTCAAACATCCCATCTCTCCATCACTGGTGTTCAGCCTTATTGGTCTGATCTTTAATACTCTGAACGTAACACTTTAAAAAAATATCCATGTCCTCCTTTCTTCTTTGATGACCAGATCCCAATTTTGTTTGGATTGCCAGTATTCCCAACTAATTCTTGCTTTTCCAGTTGCCCTTGCAACTCAAGATGCCCATGGAACACCATTCTGGTCAATGAGATATAAGCAGATATCTCCTGGAAGTTTCTAGAAAAACATTTGCTTTTCCCCCTATTAAAATAAGTGACACAAATTGTTGTCTTATAACCTTCTCCTCACTCCTGACTTGACCTTGGTTATGATGGATATGCTGAACTTCTGTAGTCATCTTGTGACCCAGAGGGAAAGACTAAAAGGACTGCAGAATTGCTGGCTCTGACATAGCTGCACAGGTAAAGCCTTTGCCTACATTTAAGCTTCTTGCTCTGTGAGATAAACAAACCCCTACATTGCATGAGACACAGTGGGTGAGCTTCCTATTACACAGACTTACACAACCATAGGGGCCTCAGCAGATGCTGTCCCTCCACCTGAAACATTCTTTTATTGGCTACAAATATGGCTTTTATCATCCTTTGAGTCTCAGTTTCAATTTCACGTCCTTTGAGGAACCTTCTCTGATCACTCTGTCTAAAAGTGGGGCCTTCCAAAGAATATACAAATCAATTTTCACTGCAAAGTAAAGGAGCTGTTACAGTGGAGGATTACTGGACTGAATGTCAATACTATGACATAGTATGAGTGTGTTTCATGTTTGGTAATTGCAATCATTGTTGCTTTTGTTGTGGTCATCCATGTACAATGCTTGGTGTCAGTCGATTTATCTCTTGTAAAAATAAAATACAGTGTGTGTGTGTGAAAAAAAAAAAAAAAAAAAAAGAGCACATGCTGATGCCAATAAAGATTACAACCTAGTAAAAAAAAAAAAAAATAAAAATAAAAGTGGGGCCTTCTGCCGTGAAATGTGAGTGATAGCCTTGAGGGCAGAGCACAAGTCAGTCTGTCAGCTGCTATGTTGCTAAGATATAGCATAATAACTACTCGATAAATATTGAATGAATGAATATATAAATAAATGACAGCATGATGTCTAAAGTGAATCAGAGATCTGGAATAATTCTTTCAATCTGTAGTCATTTCTTCAGCAAAAAAAAAAAAAAAAAAAAACAAGTGCAAAGCAGCAAGGCAACAGGACCCTGAATGAAGGTATGTTTATTTCCATTTGCCGAACTGCGTTGACATGGCCTTCGGTGTCTGTTGAACAATTAAACCAGCTCAGAAATAATGACTGCATTGTTGCTGCTCATAATGACAACATCGCCCGTGACATGTCAGGAAGGCTCCCAGCACCTGTGACTCCGTTCGAAAGCCTCGGTCTTCAAAATCACATACCCTCTCTGATAGTGACTCTCTGCTTTTCATTAAGCTTGGCATGGCAGAGTCATAACTGTTGGGTTTCAAACAGTAAATATCAAACCAAATGCTGTCGCTGCTGAGACCAGCGATCGGTGGCCCACAGCGGGGTCGGCGTCAACCTTGCTCTGAGTTTGTCAGGGAACAAGGCAGCACTGCAGCTTGTGGCACCCCGACAAACAGCTTATCAGTGTAATTAAAGCAGAATTGGATGTCCTACTGCTTTGTGCTCCATCTCCCTTCATGTGGACAAATAAACTGGAGGAGCAGCATATGGATGGAGACCAAAAACTGAGTATGATATCCCCGTGCTGATATCAGCAAGGGCAAGGAGCACCGTCCACGGCAACCCCGTGGGCAGCCGGGCCATCTGTATTGCACACCTCGTGATGCCAAAGTGCAGTGGAATCATGTTGCACTGTTCTCCAGGCAATCTGGGGCCTCCTACGTCTCCACTGACCTACTCTGCGTGGCACAGGAGAAGCAGGCTCTGTAGCTGCTGTTTGTCAGGAGAGAAGGCCATTTCTGCCAACATTTTGCAGAAGAGGATGCTGCTCTTGAAACAGACACCTGGGTGGGTGGAGCCTCCTGCTCACAGGTAACGAACTCATTCTGACAGCTGGACTCTTGTGTGATTCTTTCGGGAAATCTAGCCTGAGCAGGGAAAACAGACAAATCGATGGTCTGGGTGTCTCTCTTTTTGCCTTTTATTTTTCCTTTGGCAGGATCTAGGCACAGTATAAGTGATGTAACAACTGCAGGAAATAGATATTTATTCAGTCAAAAAACTATGATGTGTCTATGATGTCCCAGGCCAAGATCTCATGGTGCCTACACTGGCATTTATTGCCGATCGTATGTTCCCATCTCCTCAACTACAACACAGAAAATGGCAGACAGGTGGACTAGACGACTGCCTTAATTTTTAAAAATTATTCTGCCTGGACAACGCTTAACCAAGTTAGCATCATTTAGAAATGAAGTATCATGTTGGTTAAATCACGTTCACTTCTACGGTAACTTTGACTCTTTACAAAGGTATCAACCACAGAAAAAAAAGACACCTTCAACATCCAAATAAGTAAACGCCTATCTCACTTCCTCATGGAAGAAATCTTCACAGCGACTCAACACCTCTATAGGCTGATTTTGGCCAGGAAGGGAGACAAAGAAAGGAGGGAATTGATGGCCAAGCACTTGCCACATGCTTACCATGATCAAGCAGGTGATTTCATTTTATCCTTCCCCAAACGTGGATGGAAGGTGTTACCAGCCTTGTCTCATATAAGAAACAGAACTCAGATGGTTTAAGTCACTGTCTAAGAGTCAAGCAGCTAGTCACCAACAGAACAGAAACCAAATGCGAGTCTGTCTCATTCCATTTTTCTGAGTCACAGGATTGGGTCATGCGTGGATCCTAGCTTCCCTAGCGATTCCCAGAATTGCCCATGGCTTCCCTAGCTATTCCCAGAATAGCCCATGGCTATTCCCATGGTTTGGATAGCCATGATGATAAATGCCACCCTTCCAGTAATAAAAATGAGTATGTTAACCTCAGTTTGCTTAAGACAGGGAACTACTGTATGAAACATTACAAAAATATATTGGCATCCAAGTGGTTCACTTTTTAACACATTTTTGTTTTAGTTACCTACACTATTTACCTACAAGGAACCATTCTCTACACAAAACTAAATACAGCAAGTGTCACCTCACAACACAAAATGTACTTTACATGTTACATAATATGAATTATTTAATATGTGTATAAATACATACTCATATACTACATTTAAATTTCTGAATCTTTCCCCAAATGTCTCCTTTCTTCTACTAAATTCATCATTTTACCCATTTATTAACTGATATGATAAAGAAAAATTATTTTTATTAATCCTAAACTTAATAGCATTTTTTTCTGCATATAAAAGAATATGTAAGCACCTGTAGGCAGAAGTAAAGGTGTGTCCTTTGTTTACTGTTAACCCATTGTGGGGAGACCACTGGAGTTGGCCCTTTCTGACCATTCATTCATTCATTAAACAAATATTTACTGAAAGCTCAGTCTGTGTCAGACATACGCTCGATACTGAGGACAAAATGGGAGGACATGCTGAGGACAACATGGGCAAACAACCAATGTAGAAATTATGCTTTCCAAATTATCCTGTTTGGGTAATGTAAGTGGCTCTTCTCAGACAGAACAGGGTGCTAAACAGGTGGAATCTTGTATTGCTATATTCCCACTTCCTGGAGTTCCTCAGGAAGCTCTTTCCCTTCAAAGGCTGAGTTGGTCCTGCAGTGTGCACTGACCGTGAAAGGACACTTGGGGCCATCAGCTGAGTTCTTAAGGTTGGACCACTCTCTAGGAATGCTGATAAGAGCAATGAAAAGATAAGGGATCAGTCTCAAAAACAATCCTAGAGATTGTGAACACCTGACCATCAATCATGGTGAGCTTGTGGGAGCCTAAAGACCCTCATTCTCAGGACAATGAAGGCTCAGAAGATCAGGCGCAGGCAGAAGGGCACCAGAGGGAGGGGCAGGACTTTTCCCGCCTGCTGATGCTGGACAAATCACTTCCCGTCTTATCTTTTAAGTGAGGTGTTTGGACCAGGCCATCTCCAGGGCTCCTCCCAGCTCTAATATTCTATGATCTCCCTGAATTGAGAAAGGGATAAAATTAAAATATCAATAAATATAAACACAACCAAAGAGCAGCCAGAGCTTCCAGGAGGACTCCTCTGACTTAGGAAGGGGACGAGGGGACACTTCAGATACTCAGTGGTTCACTGAACAGTGCCAAATGTCTATTCAACAACCGTACATGAGTGGGCCAGGACTCTTGGTCATTTACCATGTAGCAAGTCTTCCTTTATCTGGGGAACATGTGTTCCTAGGGGTCCTTGGTACTATAAGCCTTGGGTCATTCCATTCCCAGGAGACAGAAACAGTGAGAAGAAACAAAATCATGAGGTATTCTTCAGTCATTTTTTTATCATGTTAACGTCTTAAGAATTTTTGCATGATGGCTACATAGAAATACTTCTAAGAGTCAAGAGAAGAAGGTAGGCTTTCAGGGTCCCAACCGAGAAGAGAAGATTGCGCCTGGATGCCACCACTGTCGATCATCAGGAAGAGGTAGGACGCTTTAGTACAAAGAAGCAGTAACCAAGTTGTGTCCATGCAGCTTAACCATAGATCAGCCTATTAGTATTAGTATCAGTATTAGTATTACTGCCACGCCCACCTAAGGAAAAGCAGCTCAGATGGATGAAGGAATTCACCCAGGCAGAGTATTGAGAAACGAGTGTTTCTCAACTAATGTCTGATATTTCTTAATGACATCTTGATTAGCAAAGAAAAAAAGAGACTTTGTTAGAAAATTCTTTGACTTGGTGTCAAAAGTTTAGGACCCCAAGAAACAGTGCCCTGCTCAGGTAGAAAGGAGACAACACAAATGAGGCTGTGTTTAATGTTGGAGGGACCACAGGTAGAACTAGAGGCTTCAGGAGTGTTCTTTCACATTCCCAAGAACGTATGGAATGTACATATCCAATTAGCCGTATTTTTCAATCCTCAACAGGGCTGAGGATATACTGCCCCAGATGACAGCTGCACAGCATAATGAGAAGAGAGATGTTCTAGACCTAGGGGTTATGGGATGGGTGGGGAGGGGAAGCTGGTGGTGCCAGAAGGAAGCAGAACTGAAGTAGAAATGGACAAAAAACTTACTAGAACAGGGACACAGTGGATTTAAGCCTATCCCATGTAGGAGAGAGGCAACTTGCTGTTTTCCTGAAATATGCTGTTAGACCAGCTTTGACTGTTTGCGTACAGTTTGAAGTTTCATGTAAGGTAAGCACTGTTAATATATATATAATATATGTATACACATATATACACATATATATGCCCAATACATATATATTCACGCAAAGATTTATAAATGTTGATGGTCACAGAAATATGATTTACAGCTGGGAGCTAGTGGAGGGAAACAACTGAATGCCATCCACTGGGGATAGCATAAGAGGTTTTTAACCATTTTTGTGTCGTGGACTCCTCTGGCAGTTGGTAAATCATGTGGCATCCTTCTCAGAAAAATATTTTAGGAGCAAAAAATTAACAAATTGGATTACAAAGGGAACTGATCTATCCATGGACCCCTTCGGGGCCTGTAGACCCCACATTAAGAACCCCTGGAACTCAAGGATGGCTGACCAGTAGCATGCCATACCACATAGCCTTTCCACATGATGCTGAAGAAAGACATTGGAGGACTGAGAGATGTTTCCGAGACACCGGTGAGTGGAAAACATCACTGAGTGCCAGATGGTCACGTGTGGATAGTGTACGTCTAGGGTAGAGCTTCTCCAAGCGTAGGCCCCAGAACCGGGAGCTTCAGCTGAACCTGGGCGCTGCTTAGAACGGTAACTCTCAGGCGCTACTCCAGACTTACGGAAACCAAATCTTGGGGGTGAGGCCCAGAAATCTGTGTTTTCACAAATCTGTATGTACTTCAAAGGCTGAGAAGCACTGTCCTGGGATGTCAACAGTGGTTTGCTCAAGTAGGGGAACTGGGGAGATTTTTCTACTGTTAAATATGTGTTTTTTCTTTAAAGTTTTTACATGAACATCTGTTATTCTTATAATAAGGGGAAAAAGTTACTAAAAAAAAGATAAGACAGATTTATTCTATGGTATGTTGGGAATGATTTCCAGACGCAAGTAACAATATAAAAGCACCACTTGTACGGAATTTCAAGTTGTCAAATAAATAAACTAAAAATTGAGCAACATAGAGCCTGTGAATTGTGTATACTAATGCACAGCCAAACATCAGCATTCAAAGAAGAAATTACTAAGAAATGTATTTAGAATGAATTTGAGGCTAGAAGGCCAACAGTGAACACAGTTGTTATGCATTTCTGAGCTGCCAGAAAAAAAAGAAAAGATTTTAAATCCGCGGCAAAGAAGGACTAAACTAAAATCCCTAGGCACGCATCAGGCAGGATTTGTGTGCAAACTTGGGAAGACACAGGGAAGGGATTTCTGAGAGTCTGCTGCTCTCTCCAGCCTGTTGCTGGTGCAGAATGAATCCATTCTCTGAAAGCAAGACCTTCCTTCCAGCCTGCATGTCCACCTCTATGTAACATGCAGGTACAGCTGTTTCCTCTGGGAGAGGTGATCTCTTATTTCAAAGGAGGGCAGCACAGCAGCCTCACTGAAGTTGCAACTTTGTTGAGGGGGATAAAATAGTTCCTTTAGCTTCACAAAAGGTCTACCGACCCATAGCTATACCCAACATCCAGGTGGCTTTCCTCAGCACGTTACGGAGTTGCTGTGAGGCAAGGACTTCTGTCTCATTGCGTTTTTCTGAGTCACAGGATTGGGTCAGGCGTGGATCCTAGCTTCCCTAGCGATTCCCAGAATAGCTGTCCTTGCCTCACAGCCATATTCAGTTATTCTAAGCTCTCCAGACACACCAGCCTCTCTCTTGCCTCTAGACATTGGATCATGCTTTTCCCACTGCCTGGAAGATTCTCTTTCTTTCCATCTCCTTGCCTACCGGTACACAACAGCCAGGAATCCTCCTGGGAATTACTTCTTCTGTCTTCTTAACATCTCCACGCTCCACAGCTGCCTATCACGGTGCTTATCTGCCTGTTTACAGGGCTGTGTCTCCCCTGGAACGGATGTTCTTTGAGGGGGAATCTATGGGCAGTAGCCAGTGCAATGCCAGGCACATAGTTGTTTGATAAATATTTCTGAATGAATGAATGAATAAATGAATGAATGAATGAGTCAGTGAGGCCCAATTTTTCAGCATAGGAAGACTATCTCCCTGCCCAAGAGGCCTAAACTGAGGCTTTTCTTCATGTCATGATCCAAATCACCCAAGACAAGAGGAGACACTAGCATCTCCAACGAAACACCCACAGATGCGAATGTTTAAACTTGCAACAAAGGGTCTTGTAGCCACCATCTCCCCCACCACTGCTTACAGAGGCAGGCCAAGCCCAGGTGCCTGGAAGGCACTGTGCCCAGGGACCCAGCCCCACAGTGAAGTCTCTCTCCTATAACTCCATTTGGAAGTGAGGGCTAGTTTCAAACTAGAAAAGGAAATAAATGTGGGTTTTTCATTCATCCCTCGCCCTCTGCAGAAAACCGTCTATTGGCCTGTTTCTGTCTCCATCCATTTCTGCCTCGATCTTCTGCCCAGCTGGAACTGGAGGTCTGACCACAAAAAGGTCCAATCCATTCCCCATGGCGCCCCAGGCCCTGCTCCTTCTCAGCCCTTATTGACTGAGTCAGCTGTGGTCTTGGGGCTGAGAAAAACGAGCAGTGATATCTCTAAATTACACCAAAGTTGGCCTTTTCTGCTTTCACTCTGTTCCTTGTGGCTCCCTTTGAACAGGGCTGTCAGCAGAGATATTGACAAAAAACATGTGGTCTGAAGGGAGAAAGTAGCTTTCTTCACAGCAAAGAGAGCCGTTTTCTGCTTGTCAACACGTGGTCTACTCTTTAAGCTAAGACATGACCTCTGGCCTCGACTCAGTGTGCAAACACACACATCAAATAAACATTTGTGTGGTTAACCCTCATTTCTCCGCACTTCACAGAGAATTTTATCTCTACCTTTCTCATTTTCCAGGTAGAATCAGGACAACTGTCACAGAATTTGTCTGCCTCGGGAAACTGACTCAGGGAGTTTTTGTGCAAAGGAGGAGAGGCGTGGAGGAGCTCGACGAGCACAGGCTCAAGGTCTGCGTCTACCCTGCACTGGCTGCGGGACCTTTTACACAAGTTACTTCGTGCACTTCAAGGAGCAAAGTTGTCCGAAAACGACCCCTGGTGCCCACTCTGGATAAGAAACAAGCTAAAGCCTGGGATGGGTGGCTGAATGGGTAAGTCCCTTCCCCAACTGGAGGTTCCACTCGAGCACTACTCCACATGGGGCCAGTGTATCCTGATCCTATCCAGGGTCACATTCTATGGGCCCAAGGTCACTGGTATGCTGGAGCCAGCTCCTACTGCTTCGTGAAAGCCAAGTGTTAAATATTCAAGAATTTTGCAAGTTGGCAGCTTGCAATTGGCCACTGCAGAGGTATTTACACCAGAGACAGCATCAAACACTACAAGTCAGGGCTCCCCTTGTCCCCAGGAGCCAGTTTACTAGTATACCACTGCCCCAGGCATCTGGCTTTGGACATCTGGAATCTCGGATGACTCCTATAAACCTGGGTACCTGCACTCATGCTGCCAGATACCCTCAGAAGTCTGATTACCTGTCCACGGGCCAGCTAAGAAGGGAGAACCATGGGAGCAGAGTGTCTTTTCTGGCAAACCTATCCAGTGTGCTCAGATGTCTGCACAGGCCCTAGCATCTCTCTCTGCAGGATGCTGGGGAAGGGGGAGCAGCGCTTCTCATCTTTGGCTCACCCCTGGCTCGTATGTGTCCTTTCCTCTGTCTCCAAACAGCCTATTCCTTAACCCATGCCATGTGCTATTTTGAAATCCATCCAGAGCCCTAGTACATGGCAGGTGGCGATGCTGCAGGAACTCAACTTACATGACTCAGGCTGTACCACAAGTAGACTACAAGTCTTGCATGGTGCTCGGCCTCAGTTTCCTCAATGGTACAACAGGGACATAAGATTGGTTTCTGAGAGTACGTGTGGTTTCTGCATGTGAGCGTGCTATGCAAACAGCAAAGACCCACGGAAACTAAACATTCGCGTATGTTACGGTGCAGAAATCACTGAAGAGTCCTAGGTTTCAGTACTGCCACTCTTTTACCTGTGTTACCTTGGGCAAGTTACTTAACTTCTCTCAATTTCGATTTCCCCACCTGAGAAATGGGTGTAGTACCTTATAGGGCTGTTATAAGACCTGCACAGGACAACAGTGAGAGCCATGTTTGGCTTAGATCCTGATACTCATTTGATGTCGAAGACTCTAGTTGAATTTGAAAATTCCTCAATTCTCCTACCTCTAGGGTGCTAACTCAAGCTGAAATGACGGATCCTTTAACGTTCTCGAATAATTAAACATAAATTCGGTCTGAGGGCAAAAGTACATAACGATAAAGCCCTAGGAAACTTTCACATTGAGAACTGAAAGGGTGATAAACTCAGGGCTAAAAATATTGTTTCCTCTATAGGCTAAGATGCCTTTATTCGCTGGATGTATATCATGGAGGGCATTTTTGCATATATATGTATTTGGCAAAGAACCAAAACAACTCAATTATGTTTTATCATTAATTAAACTTTGCAGAAAGAGGGCAACACTTGCTAATGGTGAATATAAGCTTTCATTAGACTTAGTCAAAATAAGTTAGAATTAACTCTGCTCAGTTGTGAATAGAAGTTTTGAGTTTTTTGAGTAGATTTAAAATGTCATTGCATGTATGAGCAAATGCAGAAATAGAGTCACTTTCTTTTCTCACTCTCTTTCTGCCTCTTTTTTTTTTTTCTCTCTCCCCTCCTCCCTTTTACCCCCCCCCGTCTCTCTCTCCCTCCCCCTTTACACACACACACACACACACACACACACACACACAATCCATCAGCATCAAATCTATCACGATCTGCTAAGGATGCTTATATGACCTGACATAATGGTTGACTGCCAAGCAATTTATCTGGTAGTCTCACTGCCACTGTGGAAAATTAAAATTTGCTGGAAACATCCAGACTGATTATATAATGGTCTGTTAATTCCTTTCTAACAACAAACCAGCTATGGTCACTTAAATCAGTAACCAATGAATACCTTAGCCAACCAGCCATAGACCTGGTTAGAATTCAAGTCAAAGAATATTTGAGTCCCTACTATGTGTTAGGCACTGTACTGGATCACTCACTACCCTTGGTAAATTACAGTTAATGGGAAGAAAAATACAAAAGAAACTATATTGCTGCTCAAAATGTGTTGTGTCATCTAAGAGGTATAAACAAATGTGTAAAGGAGGTCAAACAAAAATTCCATGGAGGAGACCGACTGCTATATTTAAAACAGATTACCAACAAGAACCTACTGTATAGCACAGGGAACGCTGCTCAATATTTTGTAATAACCTAAATGGGAAAAGATTTGAAAACGAATAGATACATGTATATGTATAACTTAATCACTTTGCTATACACCTGAAACTAACACAACATTGTTAATCAACTATGCTCCAATATAAAATAAAAATTTTAGGGCTTCCCTGGTGGCACAGTGGTTAGGAGTCTGCCTGCCAATGCAGGGGACACGGGTTCGAGCCCTGGTCTGGAAGGATCCCACACGCCGCGGAGCAACTGAGCCCGTGAGCCACAACTACTGAGCCTGCGCGTCTGGAGCCTGTGCTCCGCAACAGGAGAGGCCGCGACAGTGAGAGGCCGCGACAGTGAGAGGCCCACGCACTGCGATGAAGAGTGGCCCCTGCTCGCCGCAACTGGAGAAAGCCCTCGCACAGAAACGAAGACCCAACACAGCCATAAATAAATAAATAAATAAATAAATAAATTTATAAATAAAAAAAATAAAAATTTAAAAAAATATAGGCTTGGGCTTCCCTGGTGGCGCAGTGGTTGAGAATCTGCCTGCCAATGCAGGGGACACGGGTTCGAGCCCTGGTCTGGGAAGATCCCACATGCCATGGAGCAACTGGGCCCGTGAGCCACAATTACTGAGCCTGCGCGTCTGGAGCCTGTGCTCCACAACAAGAGGCCGCGATAGTGAGAGGCCCAGGCACCGTGATGAAGAGTGGCCCCCACTTGCCACAACTAGAGAAAGCCCTCTCACAGAAACGAAGACCCAACACAGCCATAAATTAATTAATTAATTAATTAATTAAAAAATATATATATATAGGCTTTAGCCCAGCATTGCCCAATAGAAATATAACACGAGCCATATAAATAAGTTAAAATTTTCTGGTAGCTACATTAAAAAAAGTAAAAACAAAAAAAACCCAAAAAAACATGAGATTAATTTTAATCATAGCAATATATCCAAAATAATTTTATTGCAACATGACATCTACATGAGGATTATTGAGATACATTCCATTAAAATCCTAACTTACATCTCAATTTGGATGTTATATTTTCAACAAAAATATTTAATCTGTATTTAGACTAAAATTTACAAGATAGAGTCAATATCTTGTAATAACCCATAATGGAAAATAATCTGAAAAAAAAAAATATATATGTATAACTGAATCACTTGGCTGTTCCCCTGAAACTAACACTATATTGTAAATCAACTATACTTCAATTAAAAAAAATTTACAGTTGAAAAGTCAGATTTACATGCAAGTTGTTCCAATAATTGGATCAAGCAGTAGTTTTTAAGTTTAAATTAAAATTAGTTAAAATTTAATAAAGTGCAAAAATCCAGTTCCTCAATCACACTCGCTACATTTCAAGTGCTCAACAGCCACATGCGGTTAGAGGCTGCCATGCTGGACAGAGTAGACGTGGAACTTTCTTCAGTGATGCAAATGTGCCATGGGATGTACAACCTTAGAATGTAAATGAGGTGGCCCATTTACATGGGTGAGGATGTAAATGGGGTGGCCATTTACATGAGTGAGGATGAAGAGGGCGTGTCCCAGAAAGAGGGAAGAGTTCAAAGTCATGGAAATATGAAATGCATATGTACAACTAGGGTTGCTGAATGTAGAAATAAATTCTGCTGGTCATCTCACCAAGAAAATTTTGAGCACTGAGCTTCTGGACATCTTAGATCACCTATATTCAAATTTCTCTCCTATACAACAACAAATGGTAACTTTTAGTCACTGAATAAAACTGCTACTTGTTTGAAAATGGGGAAATGAAACAGATATAAATTTTTGAGAAGAGGCATGTAGTTAGACTTGAATAAAAGGTGTGAAAAAATGGATTTTAAAAGGCTGATGATGATTATATAAAATAAATCAGGCAACAGAATGGAGCAAGGTACCCTAAGTCTACATTTCAGTAGAAAGGTGAGATGGAGCAGTGCTTGATGGGGATGGATTTAGTATCAGCTTTCTGGTCCAGCTTCTGGGGATGCAGCTTGGCACCCATGGTTCGCAAAGTGTTGCAAAGGACTATTAAATGGAGTAAAATAAATTTAATCCCAAGGCCATAAGACTCCTTAGCACCTGTTTGCATAGGTGGGCATAAAGGGGAGATACAGAGTTCTTGGATGTGGGGAGACCTCTAACCATGGTATACATCCAGAACTCTGAGAAATATTTAGGACCTGCTGTAAATTGTCCTCAGGTGTGACTTACATTCATGACACAATCAAAGCAGAGTCCTGGTTGAGTGGTTTTCATGATTTGGTCTAATGATCTATGTTGATTCCCTTTATGAAGAGCACATGGTCCCATTATCTATTTCTTCCATCCTGGGTTAAAGATATCCTTCTAAAGGCCCATTCTACCAATTTATAGGGGATATAAAAAAAGGAATTTCAGTAAAATGTACTTTCATTGGTTTTGATGAAAAGGGTTTGTGATGAAAATAGAATCTCTAACAAGCATTTCATAAATGACTTGTCTTTCAAACTTAATATAAAACAGAATAAAATACATCTCCAGAAGACCTCCTTGCTGCCTCACAGATTTAAAGTCCCCTGCTCTCAATCAACTCAAAAATCTCTACAGACGCAATCAAATATTTATCAGTGAAAATTGGTAAAACTGAGAAATTATTTATGGCCCAAATTTTGAAATAGTCATACATTGAAGGGGGAGGAAGAAAAAAAAAAAAAGGTTATGTTGGGAACTACACATTTCTCTCTAGAGCACATACTCCCAGACCCTCCCTGCTATCTAGAATTCAAAAATGGGAAGGAAATCACAGGTTTGAGGAAATGTGTTCACAGCTGGGTGTTTTACCCTTTTTTCAGAAACATTGAGAGATATGATGGAAAACCAGCTCCCAAATTCTAATAATTTAGCTACTTACCAACTAATTATTTTGCAGATAGATAAAATATGCATATGTCAAAACTTTGCCTAATACCTAGAGCTGCCTGCGTAGCTTTTTAGTGAATATGCAATTCTACGTGGCATGGCCTTCAACTGTGAAAAACCTCCCACGGGGGTAAATTCGCTGCAGCACCTTGCTTTTGATATCGTTACCCTTTAGTATACAGGTCTTCTTTCTTTAAAGAAATTCAAATTGTGATAAAATATGACAAAAAAGAAAATAAAGAGACAAATACTTGGTCTCCATTCACCATCCTGAATTGTAAGACAAAGTACTTTCGTGCCAACATGCCAGCTCTTCCGCCTTTTATAATAATTTTATATTTAAACTTAAATTTTCCCAACATTGTATTATGAAATTTCCAAACACGTAGGAAAGTTGAAAGAAGTTCACAGTGATCAACTGTGCTCATCACCTAGATTCCACCATTAACATTTTGCTCTACTTGCTTTGTCATATATCTATCCATTGATCCACCCCTCTAACCATCTTATTTCTTGGTACATTTCAAGGAATTAAACTTAGTTTTAATGATACTTTTAAAAAGTAATTTTCAGCAAGGACATTTCACTCCATGGAAGAGAATTCTCAGGTTGCACTCAGTAGCCCTGAGCATACTGGTTAAGAGTGCAGACTGTGAAATCTCAAAGAGGTGGCACAAAGCGTGCCTCTGCAGTTAAGTGTGTGACTTCAGACAGGTTACACTGTCCCTCTGAGTCTCATTACCCTCATTTGGCACCTTTTTGGAAGATGATCCTTGTGGGGTTGTTATTATGAAAACTCAACATAATAGATGAAAAGTGCTTACACTTTACTGTGACAAATAAAGAATTTGTGATGATTTTTTCTACTCTTCTCTAATCCTGTGAGATCAAGGACTCTGTTTCCTTTGCCATTAAATCAGCCCCTTGCACAGTGCCTTGTAAATAGCAGAGGCTGCATATATACTTATTGATATGAATTGGGTTAAATTTCAGAGGTTTTCCCTCCTGGGATGAAACAAGTACTTATTATTGGAGACAGGCAAGTGCAGTGGCTTCAAAGGCACGAGGCATAAGAAAGTTAGTTGAGGAAACGAGTTGGGAGCAGGGGATGAGACAAAGAGAAAAATCTGGCCTGCAAAGCAACAGTGTTTATATCAAGTTTAGTGATAGAGCAGAATTCATCAGTGCCCAGTCCCAGGCCCTTGCACCTCACCTTTCCAGTGCACACCGGCCGCCATGATGCCTAAAGGCTCTCGCGCAAGCCTCAGAAGGCCATCGTGCCTGTGCACAGAACACAGGGCATGATGGATGTGCTGGGGAGTTTAGACTTCTGGGAGCAGCCCTCAACCAGGATAGGGCTGGTATATTAATACCCCAGCTCCCTCCTCCGTGGACAGGATAACCCTAAGAGTGTGTCTTACACCATTTTCTAGCCTTTCTCTGTGGGATTACAGTCCAGTCACCCACAGTGGTAAACAGGCCTCTCAACTGGCTGTTTCCCCTTTCCTGCTTCACTCCCTTACCAGTATTACTGGTATAGAAATTACCTGCATTTGAATTCTTGTCTCAGGGAACCCAAAGTAAGACAACTGTCTTTATGCCCACAGAATCTCTTCTTCAAATGGCATTCTACACTGAAATCTGATATGTAATATTTATAAGATTAGAGCTGCCTGACTCGCAGAGTCTGGGTGGATGGGAGCGGCGACGTGTGGAGGCCAGAGCCCTGCCTCCTGGGTCTCTTTTCCCTTCTCCCAGCCTCCCCAGCACTCAGTGAAGACTCCTATATCTTCTCACAGCATGACAGAGCCTTGCTTGTCAGCTACAGGCAGAGTTGATTAGGATATGATATAAGATATAAAGAGAAGAATAAGAGGAATGAATAAAAACAAGCAGAGACAAAGAGGAAAATATGTTCCTTCAAAGGCCTAAGAAGCATGGACAAACACATAATTTTTGCAAGGCAGTGCAGTTATTCTGTAAAAGCCATCGGGAGGTTTGGGAGGCTTTCACACCATTATGATGTTAGTAGACTACTGCACTTAGAAAAGCTGTTGTTTGTAGAGAACCCAGGTTGAAACCCAGGGTTGAACCCAGGTGGGCAGTACATAGGGGCTAAGGAGAGAGAAGTCTTCAGCTTGAAAAACAAATTGTGTTCTGAGGCTGTAACAAGAAACCATGCAGAAGAATGTCCTTAGTTAGCTGCATACTTATTGATCCATTATGTATCGCAAGGAAAGAGCCTTGTGAAAACTCCCTAAATATACTGAGGGGGGACAAATGTATGGGGTTGGAGGAAGCTTTAGGATGACCACACAATTTATTGTCCAAAGCTGGACAAGTTTAAGGGGAAAGGTGGTGTTCATAATAATTATGCCAGGACAACCAAATTTCCAGGCAAGTGAGATGTGATAATTCACCCTTGTTGTAAACTAATTAATAGAATTGAAATTCCAATACTGAAAGTATTATAGTTTAGTGGTAGGCAGGGGAGGAGAAAGTATTTTAGGTCAGACCTCCGTAAACTTGAGTGTGCATCAGAATCACCTGGGATCTCCTAAAAAATGCTGGTGCTTGGTCTTCACCCCCTGACCAACCGAGTCAATTTCTGAGGGTGGAGAGTGGCATCTGTATTTTAACTGCCCCAGGTGATTCTGATGCACAGCGAGGGCTGAAAACACCAAGCGTACATGAAGGAGACCTGCAGAACAAGGGTGCAACTTGTGTCTCAAACTGTCTGGGGGCAGAGTCTTGCAGACTTGAGGACTCTGGCCCCTTGGCGAGTTCTACCCTTGGCTTCAGGGAAACCTACACAAAGGCCATGACAGAGGCTAGGGCTGTCCAAAGGGCCAGGGCACGTCAGCCGTACCACTGTCCTCTCAGAACAGCGCCGCTTCCCTTTGCATCATATCCTGGAACCCTGGCAAGATTTTGCATCTTTGGTACAGTGATAGTTTAAAATCATAAATATGGTTATTATCAGGATATCGGATTATTAATGCTTCTAATTTCCAATAGAAACAGATTTCTAAGAGTCCAAGTCACACTAACGTCTTGCCCAGGTCACTATAAAACCTTCCTCTTGGCTGTTTCTTTGTGTCCACTCCTCCCTACCACTCTGCTCCCACAGATCATTCCCTACAAGGCAGCCAGAGGGACCTTTCAAAAGGTCCAGACACACACACACATACACACCTGGGAGACTTTCCAGTGGTTTCTGGCTGCATGCACGATGAAAATCCTATTCATCACCATGGTCTCCAAGACCCACGTGACAGGCCCACTTCTCTGACTTCAACTCTTATCACTCTTTTCCTTGTTCACTACATTGCAGCCAACCAGGCATTTTGCTAGTCAAATCCACCTCATTCTTTCGCACCTCCAGGCCTTTGCACACGCAGTTCCCTCTGCCAAGAATATGGTTTTCCCGATCTCCCCTTGGCTATCCCTTTCTCATTCTTCCCGCCCCCACTCAAACGTCAGGGACACGACCCAGCTGCTCCCAGTCATTTGCGTCGAGATGCCCTCCTCCCTCTACACCCTGGTCCTGCCATTTACTCTTCTTCACATCACCCCGTGTCTGTTACTCACAGCATTTGTTATCCTCTGCAGTTTTCTCATTTCTTTACTCATTGAAAAAAACTATCTCCCCACTAGAACACAAGCTCTATAACAATAGGGGCTTGTATGCTTGTTCACACCTCCGCTAAACCGATCTCAATCTTGGAGTCTGGCATATAACAGGTGCTCCTTGTTGATTCAGTGAATAGATAAACAATCCAATAGCACCAGCCATTCAGATCATCCACTCAGCTAACCACCATTGTTCAAATTCCGAGATCATTGAAAAATACGAACTGGTTAAAATTCGATTCTCCATGTCGGCTTTCCTATGGGGAGAGGATGTGCTGACCAGGCAACAGCAGTATTTCTGCCTATTTAACAGTGACTATTTCTTCCTGGAAAAGTTGTTTCTCTGATTCATTTGACAGTCTTTCTGGATCTGGTTAGTATGGTTTAGTTTCTTTGATCTAGTTTTGTTTTTAGAGAGCTGACCCAGTGGTGCTCCTGGACCTACACATTTGAAAACTAGGATCTAAATAAAAGGACACATATCATCATCCTGGTATACTAAGGGGACTTACCTGGCTGATGGCCTGGGCATCATTTACAAAAGCAGTGAGTCTATTTCTTAACCAATGACATCCTCATATCACAACTCTTACATCATTATCTACCATGTAGATCTCAAAATCATGACAAAGGTGTTGTTGTGTTTTTTTTTTTTTTTGTAAATTCCCTTTTTCATGACCTTTGACATTCTTTTCTTGGCAAAAACTTTTGGCCTCTTACCATAGAGGATCTGAGGCCAATTCCTGCTGGTCGCCAAGCCAGTCAGAGTCAGCTTGTCTCGTGTATGCTCATCTCGCAATAAAAACATGGTTTAGCAGTTTTCTTTTGTCTGACTTACCTTGCCAACATCTCTTGGGAAAGGTTGTCGCTGATTCTCTGGAATTAAAATGGGAGATACCACAATGGACCTCTTTTGTCTTGGGACAGGAGAAGTTCTTTCAAATTTAAATATATCCTAAAAGAGAAAAAACAAATCAATTGACTAAAATCCCCCACGGTGAAGATGTATCAGTCTGCTCTGAGATATGGCTCCTTTGTTGTGAAAGCATACAGCTGTTTGGACATTGTTAATTTTATTCTATCAAACCTCATTAGCGTTAGCAAGTACATCATTAGAATTATACTAAAGCTGACATTGTGATTCACAATGACTATCATTAAGCTGTTTAATCCCATCTTCTGAATCATTCTATTCACAATGTCAGTCTTTTTTCATACATCCTTCCATGCTTGTGTATTCCCATTCTTAATCTGTCAAGTGAGGAGATTACTTGGCTGGTCACTAACCCACAGAACTCGCTGGATACAAGTGACTCTCCTCACGGCCAAATGCAAGGTCCTCACAATCACAAATGAATAGGGATGAGGGGGAATCACAGAATTCCAAACACAATGTTCCATAATGTCAGGCATTATGGAGACTCTTAGTCAATGTTCTGTCAAAGTCTGTTTGCTATTATTAGTGGGTCCACTACTGGAACTCACTCCCCACGCAGTATGTCCCAAACTGCAATCACTGGAACAGCACTGTGAGAATTTCTGTCTTATCTGTAATTCACCTTTTTAATTAAATAAATGGATGCAAAAAGGGAAACTCTGTGTCATTATTTTAAATATAGTACCAGTATGGCTTCTCATAAAAAGTACGAAAACATAAAAATAAACAATGAGATCAATGATGTTATTAAATTTGAGCTGGAAACTTAGGTGGGTGGAAAGTTTCATCTTTTGGAAAGGGAGATAAGAAAAGGTTACAGGGGTGTTAAAGGGTTGTTAGCACTGAGCTGAGACTTTCTCCTTGACCCAATCAGAGGACTGAAAGAGAATTAAAAATGGGATATCATTTTCAATATATAAACCAATCACATTCAATACCACACACTAGAATTATCTGAGGTACCACCAAAAGCAAGCATCTCAAACTCTGGACAATAAGTTCCTATGAAAATCATGTGGCAAATTATATTTAAACACCATCACTGACCCATGCTCCATAAAAGTGTGTGCATGTACATGTATATATGTTATAGGACAGTGATATAGTTTTATACATATATAATTGTTTTATTTTTATTATTTTTAAAAATATTTACTTATTTATTTGGCTGCAGCGGGTCTTAGTTGTGGCACATGGGATCTTTAGTTGCGGCATGAGGCATCTTTAGCTGCAGCATGCGGGATTTAGTCCCCTGACCAGGGATCGAACCCAGACCACCCGCACTGGGAGCACAGAGTCTTAACGACTGGACCACCAGGGAAGTCCCAATATATAATAATTTCAAAGGAAACTCTATATAAGAAAAGTCAAGTAGGAAACAAGACCAGAGAAGGCTATGAAAATGTATATAAATAGTCTTTCTCTTGATTTTGGTCAGATTGTAAACTGATGTTATTCTTGTGGAAAGTAATCAGGCAGTATTTATTTATCAAGAACCTTACAAGTGTACATATCCCTTCACTCCGTAAGTTCACTCCTACGAGTACATCCAAATGCTAAATTCAGAAGAGGAAAAAACTGAAAGCAGGAAGATGTTTAGTGAGACATTATTTAAAAAGAGCAAAAATGGCAAACCACCTGAATGTTCAATTGCAGGAGAAGGTTAAATTTGGGTCCATCAGCAGGAGACACTCTTAGGCAGTCACCAATAAGGCAGCTGTGAAGACCGTGTTCTAACCACTATGATCATCATTTGACTGCTTCCACAATCACAACCACAAACTATTATAATAACAACAATTTATTAAACATGTGTTGGGCCATGTGCTAGGCACTTTACATGTGTCTTTGCTAATATTTGCAATAAACTTCTCAAGTAAATCCTAGCCCTCCTTAACCAATGAGGAATGTTAAGCTCTGAGAGGTTATATAAATTGCTGCAATTCACCTAGTTAGCTGAGAGAATATGTAAGATAATATGTGTAGGAAAATACAAAATACCATATTGGTTGCCCTCTACTTTATATAAACTATACTGAACATAGAAGAATAATATTCAAAACCTCAATGAATAAGTCCAAATAAAAGACTGCTTGGGGACTTCCCTGGTGGCACAGTGGTTAAGAATCTGCCTGCTAATGCAAGGGACATGGGTTCGAGCCCTGGTCCGGGAAGATCCCACATGCCATGGAGCAACTAAGCCTGTGCGCCACAACTACTGAAGCCCATGTGCCTAGAGCCTGTTCTCCGCAACAAGAGAAGCCACCACAATGAGAAGCCCGTGGACCGCATCGAAGAGTAGCCCCCGCTCGCCGCAACTAGAGAAAGCCCACATGCAGTAACGAAGACCCACAGCAGCCAAAAATAAAATATAAATAAATTAATTAATTAAAAAAAAAAAGACTGCTTGGTTTCTAAGAAGAGCAAAGACTCAATATTCAAGCAAAGACAGAAGACTGGAGTGTGTAAAAGACAGTGAAAAGAAAGAATCAGAAGCGTTAAAATGACAAAAAACCAACCAACAGGGGCTTCCCTGGTGGTGCAGTGGTTGAGAGTCTGCCTGCCACTGCAGGGGACACGGGTTTGAGCCCTGGTCCAGAAGGATCCCACATGCCGCAGAGCAGCTAGGCCTGTGTGCCACAACTGCTGAGCTTGCACTCTGGAGCCCATGAGCCACAACTACTGAGCCCATGTGTCACAACTGCTGAAGCCTGTGCGCCTAGAGCCCGTGCTCTGCAATGGGAGAAGCCACTGCAATGAGACACCTGCGCACCACAACGAGGAGGGGCCCCAGCTCACTGCAACTAGAGAAAGCCCGCACAGCAATGGAGACCCAACATAGCCAAAAATAAATAAATAAGATAAATTAAAAAAAAAAAAAAACCCAACCAACACACCAGCCAAATAAATAAATAAATAACCCAACCCCAACCATGTAGAAAACAGCAGAGAAAGAAAGAGAGAATGGGACAGTGAGAAGACAATGAAAAACAGGGTGGATTACATCCGTAAAACACTGATGTATAACATCTGTAAAGATTCTGTTGGCTTATTAGGGAATATGAAAAGAACAGAAAACATGTAAAATACGTGCAATATACGAATCTTATTTACAATAAAAAAAAATCTTGAAGCTTGTATAAGGGAAAGTCTAGGAAAGCACTTTGAAAAGATTTAAAGTCCTATGCAAATGTAAGGGATTGGTGATTCTGCTCTATAATAGAGCAAAAGTAGGTTTCCATTCATTATGACGATATATGTGAACATGTATGTAAAGTAATGAAAAGCATACTCACTGTCAGTAACAAACATTCCATTGTTTGCAGTACAGAACTTATTTGTGTTTGCAAGCCTGTGAATGGGTGACAGGTGACCAGAGTTCCTGAGTCCCCATTTCTACCTCTGGTGTCCTCCCAGCTTACCAGCTACTGAAGCCCACATTGCCAATCCATTTCCTTCACCCTCATATTCCAGCAGCCTGGTAAGAAGGACACCTGTGTAAACCCCTGGCTCTACAGTACCTTGGAAGAGAAGCAGGAGGCTCTGAGTCTCAGGATAGGAAACGGCATCTGGAAGGGAGGGGGTGGAGGTAGAGTGACCAACTGTAGAGAGGCCTCCATGTGCATAGGACTCTCTGAGCCCACCATGGTGGGCAGGACTGGGGCATCCTTTTTCTTCCAACTCAAAGTTTTTTGTGTTACAATGGCAGGGACCTCAATAAAAAATTGGTCCATGAGTGTGATTCTATGTCTGTGGCTCCACTTCTGTCTTTTGTGATTTATGTGTGTATCTATTAACTACGTGTTTGTGGACAGATGTCTACCTTTGGTCAGGTCTGTGGTAATGAGTTTGTCTTTGTGCTCTGAAGCCAAGTGCTTCTCTGTGACTGGGGCCATGGAGGAGCCATAGCATCTAATTTGACTGACAAATACCATATGCACATCTAGGCATGTGTGTGTGTGTTTGTATCTGTCAATCTATCACGTGAAGCCTTTGAATGCACCAGGATGTGGCCGTAACCTCAAGGTAAGACAAGATAGAAGCAGTGAGGTTTAAAAGTATGTGACTAATTCAAGAGATGTTTACAGAAGAAGAGACCGAGGTGTGGGAAAGAACAGAGCATCAGGCTAAAGAAGAAGCTGTGTGAGGACTCCCTGTCTTCTGGTGTTGCCATTGCCAAGTGAGAAGTAAAATATTGCCTGCTATTATCAGTAAAGAAAGGATCTAGCCAGCACATTACAGCTGCCTGGACGGTGCAGCCCGAGGAAACTCTGGATGAGAAAACACAGGATGCTGGCCCCAGATAGCTGAGGAGGTGCGTATCGAAGGAATGATTTCAGTGAACCCAGACTCTTGCATCTTCCCCTACATAGAAAAGTGCTAAATTCCTTAACTTGAGATATCTAGTTTTCTTTTATTAACAGTAACCTTTTGTTCCGACTACCCGGTGTTGTTGAAAAACCTCCTCTGTATCCTGGCTTCCCCCCCTTCCTCCTCTGAACAGTTTTCTCAGCCTATATCTGAGATGCTGTCTCTGGGCTTGAAGTCCTACGAATGTTCACCATATAAAACATAACTTTCAACTTTTAAGTTGGGCATCTTTTTTTTTCAGCTGACACAAGATAGTGGGTAAATAGGAAAAAGGCAGTTCTGGGCACAGATGATGGGTGTTGTGACTTCGAGGGCAGCCAACATAGTTTTCTAGAGGGTGTACAAGAAGTTGCATTCAGGAGGGAGAGATGAATGAGGACAAGAAATGTCACGATCGCCCACGTACAAGAGGAGCTAGACGTGACGGAGGAGCTGACGCCACCCAGATGATGTGGACAGGGAAAAGGGAGGAACTCAATCATCCAGTGAGCTTCTAGAAGGCCAGCAAAGGCCACAGGAAGGTTAGCTGGCAAAAGGAAGAAAACCAAAAGGACAAAGAGATGAGGATTTCAAAAAGGAGAGCTTGCACGGCCGTATCACACAACTCAGGCGTCCCCTCCAGCAGGCCGAACACTACGAGGAGGCTGTTGGGTTGACGATGAGCAGGTAATTGATGACTTCGGGAAGACAGCTTTAAGAGTGCGTTAGGGTCCAGGGTCAGAGGAACCAAAGAGAAGTGAGGGCTTTGGTGAGGAAGGAAAGAACTTGGAAGAAGTTGGAAGTCTGTCAGCTCAAGGGGAGACCAGGAAGGTGCTGGGCTGAGAGGCGGGGGTCAGAGGAAGGCAGCCATAGTGTTGGGTGAAGGAAGACACAGAGGGAGGCGACCCCAGAGGGAGGCGGATGTCTGCAGGAGGTGGGAAGGGAGTGGTCAGCAGCACGACCGGCCCCAGAGAGGAGACAGGGAGGGGTTTCAGGGGAATTTCTCGTCTGCAAAGGACGGTAACCCTCCTGCGCTCTTGGTTATCAGAATGAAATGAGAAACAGCACCTGCAGGTGGTCTGCACCCTCCAAAGAGCAGCACAAAAGTGAAGGATGGTCTTATTCATACCAGGACAGCGGATGTGAGGAAATTAAGACAAGCCACTCGGTGCCTTTTAGGAGTGAGTTATTCAGCTGTGGGTGGCCTGAGGCCAGATCTTAAACAGACACTTGCAGACACGCAGCAATCTCCAGATTTCTAGACTACTGGACACATGCGCACTGACATCAAAGTTCTCTCTCACCAAACACAAACACTCATGCACTCGTGCACGTGTACACACTCAGAATCCATCTGATAGGGTCACACGCATACACTGACACACACACACTCATTAACAGATGCACATGCAACAGACACACATCACAGGCCTAGACCCAAGGACACATACAACACACCTTCCCCCTGCAAACCAACACAGTTCCCTCAGCCACAAGAACACACACACAGACACACACACACACACACGCGCGCGCACACACACACAGACACACGTGCACACACACACGCACACACACACGGGGCGTGCAGAGGAAAGTGCGCGACTAGCCATGCGCCTTCAGTCGGTGACCAATGATCCATCCACGTCTTTGAGCCTGGAAAAGCCGGAGGCTTGCAGGAGCCTCATGCAATCTTGCTTAAGTCAAAGGGCAGAACTCTGTCCTCTGGCAGACTCACTCATGCGGCGTTTTACTACAGGGAATTGTCACCCTTACATAAATATCTCTCGTCTCCCATGGGCTGACTGGGGCCTGTGTCTTTCTGTCGAAGGGTATTGGGGTTTACAACCTCATTTGCTTTCCTCCCTGATTCTCAATCTCAGGAGAAATTGGCAGTGCATTAAAACAAGTTTCATGCTACCTGGGGGTGTCACATCACACAGTCCCAAAGAGCACCTTGGAAATAATGAGGAGGCCCCCGTGACTGTGAGGGACAGGGGAGGGGTTGGGGGTGGGAGGGGAGGATGGGGGCCAAGGGAAGGAGGAAGGCAGAAAGGATGAAGAACATGACAAGGAGAGAAAGAGTGGATTTATTTTCATTCATTCATTTCTTCAAAAACTATCTGTGGATCCCTTCCTTCCTGCCAGGAGTAATTCTCGGCATCTGGGATAGTGCAGTGCCCGAGAGACAGAAGCTCCCTGCCCTCATGCAGCTCACATTCTAGAGGGAGGAGACAGACAGTGAACACGGTCCAGGAGAACAGATAGGCAGGGAGGGCTGACTGTGCACAGAGGAGGGGAGGCCGGGACGGGCCCCCTGGGAAGGCAGCCTTGGAGGATGAAGGAAGCAAGGAAGGCACCCTGTGGCGGGACGAGGGGCCACCAGCAGCAGGAACAGACCCTGGCAAGTGTGAGCTGCAGGGAGGCCTGGCCTGGAAGAGCAGGGGAGACAGTCCAGGGAGCTGGTAAAGGGAATTCAGATCCTGGATGGCCAGCCACGTAGACTGCAGAGAGCACTTGGGCTTTTACTCTGCGGGAGATGTGAGTCATGGGAAGGTGCTTTGTTTGTTTATTTCTTTTTGTGGGAGGGTTTTAAGCTGAAGAATGACATGAACCCGCTTACAATTATATATATATCTATACACACACACACACACACACGCACGCATATATTTCATGTTGGCTGCCGTGTGAAGAATAGATTTTAAGGGTTAAAGTAAAGAAATGTTTATCTGTTGGGTTTCTTCCTTTTTCCAACCCTGTCTTCACAGAGCACTGAGATTCCTCCTAAAATGCAAATCTAAGCTTTTGATCTGGGGAAAAGGGGAGCTGGGGGTCAACTTTCCCTGGCTGGAGTCCCTCTACCCTCGTTCCCTCCCACAGTATTTTTAATGTATTATCTAGGTACAATTTAAGTACCGTTACATTCATCCATCTTAAGAGTGCAATGCAACGATTATCAGGAAGTTTACAGAGTTGTGTGATCATCACCACAAACTAATTTTAGAACATTTCCATCAGCCTCCAAAGAAACCTCATGCGCATATGCTCACTCCCCCGCGTTCTAAGCCCCAGCCGCTGGCAACCATGAATCTACTTCCTGTCTGTACGCATTTGCCTTCTCCAGACATGTCATAAAAGGGAATCACAGTATGTTTTCACAGTATTTTCATGGACTCCGCCTCCACTTCATAGTTGCTTTGAAGACCATGAAGCAGAAAGGGATACAGTTAGTGGTCAGGGGTGAGTAAGGCCAGCCCCCGGCCTCCAGGTGCGACCATGCTCGGGGGCACCCGGAGTCCCAGCTGGCCCCGGGCTGGCTGAGAGCCCTGCTGTAATCGCAGCCCATGTCTCCTCAGTTCACCTCTTCCCACTGCCCCCTCCTGCTGCCCTCATCTCTGTGCGGATGCAGACACCCCTCCCCTTCTCCACACAGATCTCTGAGTCACAAGGTTTGTTCCCAGGGAACCCACCTAGGACACCGTCAAGGCAAGAGCTGTGCACAGTAGAGACTAACTGGGCTGGTGTCCAAGAAGTGAAGGGGAACAGAAAGGTTTGGGCCCAGACTGGCGTTCTACAGCTGGGACCACTCTCCATGTTTTGGCTGTCACTGTTCCCTCCCTCCCTCCACGTCCAGCTGAGGGCTGAAAAGTCTTCCAAGAGCCACTCCAAGAAAGTAGTGAGACTTGAGAGGAAAAGCCCTGCTTTCCTCACAGTGAACCCAAGGCCAGACAGCAGCTCGGACCTGTCTTGCTACCTGTCAGAGGGTCTTCATGAGCCAACACCCAAAGGGGCAGGAAGTGGCCAGAGAACTCATATGTGCCCGCCCTAGTTCATGTCTCTGCATTAGGTAATAAATGAGAGGGAAAAAGAGCAACAATTTTATAAAGAAGCCACAAGCCACTGCCTTTGTTCTGTCTCCAACTTCGTAACTTTTGGGCAAAATTATGTGCTAAGAGAAGTTATTTGAACAGGGAAAAGCGTCGTAGATGCTGGCAGCATCCCTCTGGCTGAAGCAGGGAGGGCAATGCCAGCTGAGACTTTTCAGCCTGGCCGGACTGTGGACAGTCTTGTAGATCATGTTGGGAAGGCCTGATGTGCTTCCCAGGCAGCGGGGAGCCTTTACTGGTTTCGTGCAAAGGTATGATGCTTTGGGTTTGAATTCCATGTCTGGTTGAAGGATCATGAGAGTTATTCCTTTGATGAGTTTGAAGCCTGGGTTCTGGACTCAAGTCTGAAGGTCACAGCCTATTCCTTTCTTATCTTTCTAATCCTAAAATATACTTGGCATCCTGGCCCTGGACTCACTGAGTCTGCCAAAGGAAACACTGCTATTTAGTGAGTAGCTATTATGTGCCAGGCACACTGTGACATTATCTCATTTAATGCATCCAACAACTCACAGGTAGAACCACCATGCCTGTTTTCCTGAGGTTCAAAGATATAAGAGACTTATCCAAAGTCACTTAGCTCTTAAGTGAGAGATGGGAACCCAGGCCTCTGTGACCCCAGTGCCCCCTGATCCAAGCAGGATGCTACTGACCTCCCCAGGGCTGTGCGTGGAGAGAGCTCCTTACTCAAGTATAAGTGGAGAATCACAAGTCTAACTTTCGCAGAGGATAGGTAGCAAATGTCAATCAGCCTCCGGCTAAAAGGAGCAGCTATACCTTTACTGCAGGGGGACAGTTTAATTGTCTGCAAATTTCTGCAAATGAATGGAGCAGCAGAAATCAATCTCCAATTTATTCCATTCTTGCAGCTGATCTCAATGTGCTGAAAGGTGTTGGGAGGAGGGTTCTGTGCTACTCAGTTCGCATTTCATATGCAATCAAATGCACCATTCAGCCAGCTTTGCTGTACCTGGGGTGAGATTTAAAGTGTGCTTTATTACCTCCTGGGGCTGAAGTTTGCCTACTTAAAGGAAGAAACAGTCCACAAACACCAAACTTTCAGCGGCAAATTTAGGAAGTTGGAGGGCCAATATACTAAGTTTGCATCATTTCCAGCTATCTATTTTCCCAATATTCTGGAGGCCAAATGTCAGCTGGCCTGAGTCATCTGTTGCAGGTTTACAGGACAGTTATGCTGACAATAAAATGGGGTGATGTGGAAATTGTCCATTAGTATGGAAATGTGTATTATGGAGCTAATTTTAAAGCTGGGGTGGGGTGGGGAGATGACGGCTGGACTCCTAGGGTGCGGTGAAGCCAATCTGCTATTGTAAATTATGCCACACCTGCTTTTCAAGGCCTGCTGGCATACAGCTGGGAGAAATGGGTGCAGACCACTGTTCCCGAGAGTCCCCAGGCACCATGGTTTTCCAGAAGTGACGACCAGTGACATCAGAAATGATTTCTCCAGTAATGAGTCACTATCAGGGGCTTTGGGGATGTCTGATCCAAAAACAAGAACCCTCACAGTGACGGTCCATAGCAGAGCATCTGAATGATTAGCACCAAAGAAGTAATACATTCCCAATAAAAATAAATGTGACAGTCATTTCTGTTAAGTATGTTTAGGGTGGAAAAGAAATGGCTTTGGCCAAAGTAATCAACAGAGAAAAAGAAGGTTTTACCAGAGGAGTTTGCAATTTGAGTGGTGACTCCAGAAGTTCTCTGTCCAGCAGCCAAATAGATCTTTTAAAACATTCTCCTTCCTCTCGTTAATGCCGTTATTTGCTTCCCCTTGCGAAAGGATGAAGCCACCAATGTTACCAAGGCCAGGGAGGGCCGGCAGGTGTGGCTCCCAGTGGCACTCCGGCTGCAGGTGCCCTCGTCGTCCTCCTGGCTGTGCTCCTGCAGCACGAGCCACCTCAGCGTCCTCAGGTGGCGAACGCTTGCTTCAGGGCCTTCCACCGACTGTTGCTTCTCATCATTCCTCCCTTCTTGTGCCTGGTTGACCCCCCGATCCAGCCATGTACTCCCAGCTCAAGCACCCCTTCTAGACTTCTTCAGTCTCTTTTGCTGGGGGGGTTGCCTGCGGCCCGCCCATTACATCCAGAGCTCTTATTTAGCTTCTGATGAATCACACATCCATTCAGTGTTTATCAATGTCTGCCTTCCGCACAGGCTACCAGCTCCATGAGGCCAGGCAGCACGTCTTCCTGGTTTGCTGCTGTGTCCCCTGGTTCCCAGTACAAGGCCAGGCATATAGCAGGTGTCCAAAAAGTATTTTTAAAATACTATTAGATAAAAAAATTATTAAATGAATATAGGGTTGTTGTAGAATTCGGATAATCCAGGTAATGGGCTTAGCATAGAGCCTGCTTCAGGGTATCTGCTCCATAGTTATGTCTGATAAGTACATGAATAAGATGCCTATGATTACATGTTGATTTCCTCCTCAAGCCAAAAATAGCCTCTGTAACAAGACAATCACCACGCTCTCTTTGGATTCTTTGACCCTTCAGTGTTTTGTGAAGTCACTGAGTCCATAGAAGTTTTTTAGAAAATTCACCCCTTGGACTGCCCAACAGAAGACCATAGCTTTCTGGAAGAAATGACAATTGGGCTGAGACCTGAAGGCCAAGTGGGGTTCATCCAGGGAAACGAGGAGGAGAGAGAGTTCCTGGCCAGGGGAACAGCAAGTGAAAGGGCACAGAGGCAGAACATGGCCAAAGACCAGAAGGGCTGAAGCAGAGAGGGTAGGGCTCCAGAAGCTTTGGGAAGGGCTGGAAGGGGAGGAGAGGGCAGGTCTCTTCCATTCACATAGGACTGTTCTGAATCCTGAGGACCATGAAGCCCCTGAATGGTTTTAAGCAAAAGTCTGGGATCTGACCTTGTCTTTGACCTTGCCCTATCAGAGCTGAGGGGCCACCCCCGCAGAACACATTTTCTTAAATAAACTTTCCTTCCTGATATTTGTTATCCTTACTTGAAAAGTTGGACTTAAAAATATAACACAAGTAAAACACCCTCCCCTCCGCCCACACATATTCTACCACTTACTCTAAAACATCAATTTCCCCATGTTAGAACTGCTAGTTAAAAAATAAATAAATAAAACAAAAGCAAACGCTTTGGATGAAAATTTGCCAAATCACACTTCCAAGACGGAATTGCCTCCGAAATATTTCATGAATCTAGCAGCAGCAGTAACAACACAAATCAGGACTTGCTGGTTTCAATAGAGGTGGAAAACGTTTTAAACATATTTAGATTCTTTAGTTAGAGGTCCATTCAATCACGTGTGATGGTAATGGGAATATAACGGAGACAATTTTCCTTTATCTGCTCTGACATTGATAAAATATTCATGTTAAAGAGCTACTTCTGAACACCTGGAGGCATCTTGCAGAGTGTTACAGATGGGCTTATTTTTCTAACACACATATGTAGTCCGGCCTCAACAGCTGTATTCATCGCAGTATGTATTCGGGATGCGTGAGCACGTAGCCCAGATCCCATGCTTTCTGGTTGGCATGAGCTCATAAATGTGTGATTGGCCTTCAAAGAAAGTGCCTGTTAGAAAACCCACATGTGGAAAAACAATGCTTTTCAATTCAGTGCGTACGTATTGGGTGTTCGTCAAGTGCTTTTCCAGCGGAAGTTTCACAGTTAATGACAGTGACTATCCTGTGGGTACCTCAAACACAACATGTCTTAAACCAAATTGAGTCCTGTCCTTCCACCCACTCTTGCCCAAACCCATAAGGTTTCCGGCTTCCCTTTTCTCGGCTGTTGAAGGGCTAGACGCTTATTTCCTATGGATGGTTTACTTCGTTTCCGCCATACCGCACTCCCAAGTGGTTGCCAACTCCTACAGATTCCACCCAGGGGATTTTCCCTGGAATACATCCCCTCCTTCTCTAGGACCACGTTCCCTGACATGCTGTCTGCTCTCCTGTAGCCCACCTGCAGCTTCTTCGTGACTCATTGTTCCTTTTTATACAGGAGCCCCCTGGATAGAAGAATCACAACCAGGACCTCAACACTCTGAGTCTGGGCTTCCCGGAAGCAGACACTGAGGTAAGAATTTAGGGGCAAATAGTATTTTAATATATTTTCTAAAGTTTCTATAATGAACCTATTCTATTTACAATCAGTACAAAAAAAAAAAAAAAAGAATTCATTTACTGACAACCCTGTATCAGACAGACAGAAATACTATTCTAAATATATACTATATAGAATAGTATTTCTGTCTGTCTGATACAGGGTTGTGAGTAAATTAATTCTTCCTTCCTGGTTTTAATATACTTTTTGCTCAAGTTGAAATTGGTCTGAATAATTTTGCATCTTGTGCTTTGAACCTAATGATAAATAGCAAGTTTTCTTCGCGCCCATGTTGCAAATTCTGTAAACATCATTTGGTAGCTGCACAATACATCATGTGGATGCATCAGCCCGTATTTAACCATTCCCCTGATGTTATGCCCATACGTTTAGGTTCTTCTAATTCTGTTATTAAAATGCAAATAAAATATCATTGTATGTAAAGTTTTCTTTGCTTACTTGCTGGTTTTTCTCTAAACAGGATTCCTGAGAATGGACTAGCAAAAATGGGATTACTAGGTCAAAGTTGATGAACATTTAAAGGACCTGTCCCATGTTGCCAAACCCCCAATCACCACTGGAAACAGATTTGATCTTGCCATGGCTGAGCATCCGCAAGTGGTTCCAACACACCTCTCTGGCCGCAACTCCTACAGCTCCAACCATACTGCTTTTGCCCAAACTTGCCAGGCTCTCTGGTGACTTTACACCTTCATTGTCCTGTGTTCCTCTAACCTGGCTATTCTCTTCTCACTCACCTCTAGTCCTGTCTACCTGACTGATAACACGCAGAAACACACACATCCACCACCCCACAACAGGCGCCTATTATATACTGTGTGTGTCATTCTCCAGTTCAGGGTACATAGTAGTTACTGGATAGTCTCTATTAACTCTGGCTTTCTTCTGCCAGGTCGCACTAGTATGCAAATGCATGCTTTAACTTTTAAACTTTAATAAAGGTTATTTAATAACTATCTATTTGTTTAATGAATGCCATCAAATAGCAGATGGCAAGCTGGTAGTATCTCTTTTCTTCTTTTTCCAAAGGAGTTTTTGAGTTTTCCATTCCTTATGGCAACTTCAGAGAAGAGGAAACTCTTGCATTTTTACGTAACACCTGATGCATTTAATCATCGGATTGGACGGGACATCGCTCTCCCCTCCCTTGCAACTGAACTGCCTCACTAAATGGCAGAAGACCGTGCTGGCTGTGGCTGTGGCTGTGGACGGTACAGCCACCTTGCAATGAGGTTTGGCCTCACATGTGCCCAAGAGACTGGGTGATGATGGATGCCACTGGGTTATTCTAGGATGGACTCAGAGGAAAACCCTGTGTGACTTTATCAGGTCCAAAGCCAAGTGCTTCTTTACTTTCTTAAACCAGCTTCTCAGGCAGAATCTTATGGTGATCCAGGGAAAGGAGGGCCCCTAATCAAACTTTCCCAATAGCAGCGGTGAACAGCGTGTTCCTGTCTCAGATAAAGTAATGGAGGGAGGACATTTAAAGCAGTGTCCTGTACGTAGGAAAAGGGAAAAGTACATATCACCAGGACTCATTCTCTGGATTTAGTCAATTTTTGAGACCCTTGTTCCTCCTGTTTTTATCTACTTTCCTTCTTTTTGTTCATTAACTTCTTGATGTTATGGCCGCAAATTCTAAAATTAGAAAGCTGTTTCCCACTCTGGCCACAAAGTCGATTGCCTCCTTTGTCCAACCGATTTTCAAATATCCTTTATGACTGAAATTCAAGATTATTTTGCTTAAGGAGTTATTCTCAACATTTAACCTAAATCATCCTCTTTTCTTCCCCTCTGTAAATTTATTTTCTTTCATTGAAGCCTCCCCCAAACTTTCAGTACTATTCCTCCTCCTCTTTTGTTAAAGACATTTTAATTAAGATACCAGGGTTACATTAGCCTACTTAAGCAATATCTCTCTTTTATCTAGCTCTCTTCAGTGAAGTCCCGAATCAGCAATGTGTCTTTCATCAGCCTGTTCCATGTCTCTCTCCTCCGTTTGTTCTGTGGTTTTAGTTAAGTTACAGATCCTCACATTTTAATTCAGCCCCAACCGCTATTCCACACTACGCCATTCACATTAATAAATTCGTCTTCACAATGATGCACGCAATGTCCCATGTCTCCCTACATCACTGATTACTGCGGCCTTTGAAGGTTCAAAGGTGTGTCAGATCTATCAGGAAAAAGAGGAAAAGAGATCATATTTGATATTCTCCAACATCTGAGGTTTCCTTGGGCTCAGTGGTTTGATGTTGGGAGGGTAAAACAACGGCTTTAAAAAGAGGATAGGGTGTTATAAATATTCAGTTGCCATGTAATACTCATTCTTCCTGAAAAGACTGAAGGATCAGCCTCCTTTTTCAAAGCCAGGATTGACAGATACAGCAACCATTTGATAATGGAGCACGGGAAATCTATTACGGGACCAAGAGAAATGTGTTAGCATCCCAGCTATTCTGTGAACATGCCCCACAGGAAGGGAGAGATTTCATTTGTTTTCAACTACTTCTCCACATTAAATTCTTCAAGCGTTTTACAAATAGAAAAATATCTTTGAAAATCAGTGAGTACTAGATGATGAGAGAGAACATTTTTTGAGCACTTACTATGGGTTAGACACTAGGTCTTACAAAGCATTTTTCTCTTTAATGCTCATACAGTCTCTGTAGGTACCATTACACTCCCATGCTACAGATCAGGAAACTAAGGCCAAAAAAAGTTGCTCAAGGACATACTTCTGGAGAGTGGAGGAGCCAGGATTTGAACCTAGAGCATTTTATTTGGAGACTGGATTATTATCCATTCTACTTCTGGCCTTCTGTGTGTGCCCTCTTTCCACATTAAATTTTTAACTACTGAAAGGATTGTATTCAGGATCTCTTCCAGTTAAACTTAACATGTATTACATTTATCCTTGATCTGGTCTATGAGCTGCATCTTCAATATATATTCAGAACTTGACTGTTTCTCACTCTGTCACCCTTTCCCAGCTGCCACCACCCTGGTCCAAGCTAACAACCTCTTTTGCCTGGATTATGGCAAAAGCCTCCTAACTGGTCTCCCAGCTTCTGCCCTTGCCCCAATACCCCCTATATCACCCCCACAGCAGCCAGAGCGGTCCTGTTAAAACATGAACTGGATGACAACAGTTCTCTGCTTTATAGCTTCCAGTGGGGCCTCCTGGCATTTGGAGTAAAACCAGTGTGGCCTGCAATGTTTTATATAATCTTCCCCCAGCCCCTGGCCCCCTGTACCTCAAGTCCCCTTTGACTCACTCTGGCCCAGTCTAGTCATACTGGCATCACGGTGTACAGCAGGTACTTTCCACCTCAGGGCCTTTGCACCTCCTGCTTTCCCTGCCTGGAATGCTCTTTCCCCAGATATTTACAGAGTTGCTGTATTAGTTTCCTATAATACAGCAACAACAGGGTATAACAAACTCAGTGGCTTAAAACAACACAAATTTGTTATCTTCCAGTTCTGGGGGGCAGACATCCCAAACAGGTCTCACTGGGTTAAAATCAAGGTGTGGTCAGGGTGGTGTTTCTTCCTGAGCCCCTAGAGGAGAATCTGTTTCCTCCTCTTTCCCACTTTCTAGAGGCCCCTGACATTTCTGGGCTTGTGGCCCCTTCCTCCATCTTCAAAGCCAGCACTGGAGCATCCTCAAATCTCTGTCTCTGGCCTCCTGCTTCTCTCTGAGAAGGACTCTTGTGATTATCTAGGCCCACCAGGATAAGCCAGGATAATCTCCCAAACACAAAATCCTTAATTTAATCCCATCTGCAAAGTTGCTTTTGCCCTGAGGTGGCATCACAGGTTCCAAGGATTATGATGTGGACATCTTGGGGGCCATTATTCTGTCTACCACGGTACCTCTTTCACTTCATTCAGATCTTTGCTCAAACGTCAACCTCTCTGTGAAGGCTGCCCTGGCCGGTCTAGTCAGCATTTCTGGCTCTCACTAAAACTTCGTACCCCCATCCACGCTTTATTTTTCTCTTCTCTGCAAGGTAACAATCTAACATACTTATATTGATTTATTTCATTGATTATTTGTCTCCTCCACTAGAATGTAAGCCCCATCAACACAGGGATTTTTGTCAGTTTTTTGTAGCCATATCCCCAGTGCCTAGACTCGTGCTGGCATATAGTATATGCTCAAAAAAATGTGTGCAATAATTTATATCCTATACCATAGGCTGACAAATAGAGTGTCTTCATCACATTAGGAGATGAAAAACGAGAAAGAATTCAATCCGTCATGATTCACTGAGTATCTTTATGTGACTTCCACTGTGTTACATGATGTGTGAAATACAGAAATTCATGAAGAGGTATCAGGCTGTCATTTACAGTGGTGAAGGCTGTGCACTGCACAAAGGCCCTTGGAGGAGGTGGGCAAGGGCTGAAATTCACCCTGTGTTAATGCAACCTTATGCCCATGGGGACTGTGGCCCTTGAGGGGATGGCTGTTTCTAATTCACATGAAGGTACTGTCAAGTCTCTTGTACCCCGGCTCTGCCCACCTGGCATAAGCTAGCCCTAAGTTCTTCCCCCAGGGGCGCTTTAGAGCTAGTGAGACACAGGAGGGGAAGAACCCAGAGGAGGTAGACAGAGGAAACGGTGAAGAGGACTATAGGACCATTGGATTCAACCTAGGAACACAAGTGGGGCTCAGCTTCTACCTGCTGTCGAGCCTTCTCGGCCTGGAAGTTGGGGAATCTTGGTTTCTATCCTGCCTGTGCCACCAAAGCTGCGTGACAGTGGGGACTTTACTACTCCTCTCTGAGCAGCAGCTCCCTCACCTCCGAAATGGGTGGGACAATCCTGCCCGCACAGGGTTCCTGTGAAGGTTGTGAGGAGGCTTTGTCAACTCCAAAGTCTGCTCTCATATTGGTTCATCATTTATAAGATACGGCTCCTGCCTCAGTGATGCCTTCACTCAGGACATCCAGTGGCTCTCCCATCAAAGTGAAGGGTGAGGCCATTACAATGGGCTGTGAGGCACCATTTAATCTGCCCCACCTCCTTCACCTGTCAACCTTATATCCTACAACTCTGCCCTCTGCTGACTCCACTCCAGCCACACTAACCTCCTTGATGTTCTTTTGACCATGAACATTCCCACCTCAGGGCCCTTGTACCTGCCGTATCCTCATCCAGGAAAGCTCTACACCTGGGTCTCCATGGCTTGTACTCTTACTTCAGCCAAGTCTTCCCTGACCCCAAGAAGACTGCATGATATCTTCCAACACTTCCTATCTCTCTTCTATGCTTTATTTATATCCATATCATTGTTACCATCTAACATGCCACATACTTTGCTTATTTATATTATTTTTTGTCTGTACCGTCTCCCTCCCCACATCAATACATAAATCCATGAGACAGACATTTGCTTTTTACCTTTCTTATTTACTGGTCTAACCCTAGACCAGTTAATAAGAGAGGTAAACCAGAACAGGCCTTGGTACCTGGTTAGTGCTCAGACGACACATGAATTCAATGAATGATGAATTAATCTAGTTGAAAAGGCAAAATGAGCCTATATGGAGGAATACAATCAACTGAGAAGCTCCGCTGTGTTTACTGACTGTTAGCAGAAACGGAGATTGTGCCTGAGTGAAGTGATCAGGGTGGCAGGCTAAATGCTGACTTGATTTTGCAGGACAGTTAAGGTTTGGATGGACAAAGCAGGGACTCCCAGGTAGAAGAAACAACGGAGATAATAATACTAGCATCATATACTTACTGAATGCTTGGCAGGTGCCAGGCACTATTCTAGGCACTTTATAGATACATCATCTCATTTAATCTTCAAAACAGCATTTTGGTAGCTACTATTATTAACCTCATGATGTGGATGAGGAAACTGAGGTACAGCAAGGTTAAGTAATTTGCAAAGAATAGTTCAAAGAAACATAAGGTTTGTAACAGTAGCAGTGTGGGTCCTTACTCTAACAAGTAGAAGTAAAGTACTTAGCTCCTAGAAGACTCTCACTAAGTGATGACTGTCATTATCAGTACAATAGGTAGGCCAGAGAAATTACAAGAATTTTGGTGTTTTTCCTTTCTTTCTCATGCCTTATAAATGGGCTGATGCATGAGTTCAAACATGTTTGTGAACTCCTTCCCTTCCACCTGCAGAAATTTCTATTTTGTGTTGGACACACTGGGTAGCAACCATGAGTAGACACAACGGTGTGTAGCTAGATGTCTAGTCTCTAAGATTATGGACATTTTATATTTGAAGGAACATCAATATCTAAGCCAGAGGCTGGAAGATCAGACAGGAGGTCACTGCTCCAAAAGTAGCATCTTCCAGGTCCAAGAAGCAGCATCTTTTTCCTCTTTAATGTGGAATATTTATAACAAAGGTGCCCCGTAAATATGTCAATATCTTGCTTCTGATATACCTGGCTGCCATTTACTGTAAGAGGCAGTTTAAAACAGTGGTTGAAGGCACTACTGTTAATTTGATGATCTGTGTTCAAATCCCAGCTCTGCCACTTACCAGCGATGTGCTAAAATTATTCAACCATTCTGCGCAACAGTTTTAACATGTATAAAATGGATACTGTAATAGTACCTATGCCATAGGGTTGTTGTTGTTGTTGTGTGTGTGTGTACAAACCCACACAAATATGCACATATAGTGTTCTTCAAGTGTTGGCTATTACTTTTCTTTTAGGATACATTTAGGGTACATTCTGTAGTGATATTTCTCCTTTACACCTGTAGAGATAGTTAGTGTTGGACTCAAAGAAGCAACTATCAGTTTCAATTAATCTGTGCAGGCTCACATTTAATTTGCCTCTTTTCCCAGTGCTCACATCTTATCTGTTTCAACACTCTCCTGATTCACTCCTCAAAATGTTTCTTATCATAATCAAAATGCTTCAAACTAGTAATAAAAATGAAATCTTAAAAGGAGCTGGGCATGGGCGGTGGGGGAAAGACACATTACAAACAGAAGAGAAAAATAAGGATGACAGCGGATGTCTTGCCAGAAACAATGCAAGTTAGGAGACTATGGAGCAAATCTTTAAAATTAAATCTTTAAAATTAAAAGTGAAATAAACACTTTTTCATATAGACAAAAGGTGAAAGAATTCAACACCTTCTAGATATGCTTCTAGACCAGGCATTCTGAACTACTATTTACCAAATGTTATCTTTAAGGTAGCACAGAATAGGTACTCAGTGGATATGTGTTATAAGAAGAAACTAACAGATGAAGTCATGGTTCTTCTTTGCTTATAGTGTGGTCTACTCTATCCTCTTAGCCTGACATTCAAGGCCCTCTAGAACTGGAGCTCAGAAAAATTTTCTAATTTTCTTTCTCTAATGGAATCATCTACTTTAGATCAAATGCTACTGCACCGTGATCACTGAACAGCTTTAATGTTTTCCTGCTTTTGTATATTACCCCATAGCATCCATCTTACCTGGAATGTCCTTCCCACTTAAATTCCAAAGATGCCACCTCCTCTCAGAAGCCCTCCTTGATCATCCCAGTCAAGAGAGTTGTGGAAGATAGGGAGGGAGAAGTTGTCACCCAGGCAGCCAGACTGTCCCTGGCAATTAGCAGGGTATTGGCTGTACCAGTGAGATGACTCCTAAAACCCTGCTATAGTACCTCTGATGCAATTGTGAAATGGTTTTAATTATTTTACAGACTTTGATCACGCATGTCTACACTGATTCTTTGACATTTCAGCTTGCAAAGTCTTATTTTTTGAAGAAGAGCAATGCTGTATATGGCAGCAATCTCATAATCTTGAACACTGTTAAGTCTTTTTGAGGTGTAAAAAGGGTCAAACTTAGAAAAAAAGACCAGCATTGTAATAGCTTAGAGGCAATTCCAGATTATCGGATTGCCAAGAATCATACATTCTCATTATATGAAACGTAATGGCTCGTGGACTGTGTGAATATATGTGCAGGAATGTTTCATATCTGTTAGACTAAATGTTTCTTTTTAAAGATAAAAACAAAGGCAACTGAATCTCCCATCTATATGGCAGTATTAACTCTTGTTGAGCAAAACTGAGGCTCAGAAAAGTTAAACAGGGCTTCCCTGGTGGCGCAGTGGTTGAGAATCCGCCTGCCAATGCAGGGGACATGGGTTCGAGCCCTGGTCTGGGAAGATCCCACATGCCGCGGAGTAACTAGGCCCGTGAGCCACAACTACTGAGCCTGCGCGTCTGGAGCCTGTGCTCCACAACAAGAGAGGCCGCGACAGTGAGAAGGCAGAGGCCCGCGCACCGCGATGAAGAGTGGCCCCCGCTCGCCGCAACTAGAGAAAGCCCTCACACAGAAACGAAGACCCAACACAGCAATCAATCAATCAATCAATCAATCTTTAAAAAAAAAAAAAAAAAAAGAAAAGTTAAACAACTTGTCCAAAGCAACACAGAGAGTCAGTAGCAAGTGGGGACGTATTGATTGGGTTTTATATCAATATTTCTCCAGAGGTACACTCAATCTTGACATTATTCAAAGGACAAGATTAAGATTTTTTTATTTCCAAAAGTGTTCAAAGGATTTTTTTTTTTAATGAGAATTGGAAAACACTTCAGCATGGCCCTGACTTTCAAAGGCATCAGCACTTTTTCCTTTAAACTAAAATTCAGATATTAAGAACTCTGGTGTAAAAATCATCACTTTCAAGTTCAAACTGAACAGTAGTCTTAAATCTAGTCTTGTAGTTGATCAGAAGTAAAAGAGAAAATATCACACTTGATTAGCACAGTACCGTTTACATATGCGACCCTGTTGGTTCCCTCCCAGCACATAACTGTGGTCAGGCCCAGGGAATTAAACCCCAGTTGACTGACTCTGCATTGACACATGACTGTAAAGCACAGACTCTCATATTAAGGATTTAAGTTGGGCTTCAGCAGAGACTCTCAGTCCTGAAAATTGAAATCATGAGTCGTGATGGCAATAAAATGCTCATGAAATGTGGTCATGGCCCAGGGGTAATTTTTCTGTAATTGCACTTTCATTTCTGTGATCGGTCCTTTAGCTATGGTACAGAGAGGATGCTTTCCATCTTGCATTACAGGAGCTGTTAGAGAACTTCTCCAAGAACAGGGAAATGGTTGAAATATGCAGATCCCTGAGTGAGCCTTCTCTCTGGGATAATGTTTAGTCTCCTATTGGGTCTCCAGGGTGCTCTCAGAGAGAGCTATGGACTCATGTGATAATTCATGATGGTTGGACTGATCCAACATGATGAGGTTGGTAAAATCAGCATATTAAAGTAACCATGGTGTTTCCTCGGAACAAATCCAGATGTGCCCAACGGGAGAAATCCATGTCAAAGAGTCAATTACTCCTATGATGTAATAAGTTTTGGAGGAGACAGAAACTGAGCAGGGAATGAGGGAGAAATAGAACACGAAGTTCATCTCACCAGGAATAGGCAAAGTGTGAGTGTTTCTTTTGTAGAAAGAGGTTGAATGAGCCCCAGAATTCCCAATGTAACTAAGTGAACAATATTAAGGACGAAGAAAAACTAAGGCACTTTTATAACCATTCTCACTCTCACATTCCCAGCAGTAGATGGTAACCACAGTGCCTTCCCCTATCAACTCAGAGAACTATTTAGCTTCTGTACAAAGCTAGGGAAAAAACACTATGACAATTAATTTCATAAGTTGAAGCAGTTCTGCAAAACTTTCAGATCTTCCTCCACATAGTTAGTAAGCCATGTTATACTTAAGAAAAATGAATTTACTGTATTAGCAATCTCACAGCAGAGCCCAGATTTGCTCAGTGAGTCTAGATAAGGTTAGCTTCCCTCTCTTCGGGGCAATAATGGGGGTGTCTGGGAAAAGCTAGATGTACCTGGACTTCCAATAAGACAGAACTAACTGCACAGCTAATGAGAAGCACAACAATTTTAAAGTGGCAGGAAAAAAAGTAGTAATAAGAGATGAAGAAAGAAAGAAAAAGGAGTAACAAAAGAAGACAGATGAAGCCTGTTTAAGGTTTCTATCGATTGCACTATTTTATTATATCAGTATGGTGCTCAGAAGGAACTAGTGTTGACAAGTTAATGAACTCTAGTTAGATATTTCCAGATGAAGCTGAGAATGGCATTAGCACCCGCCTTGTCCTAATCATCTGAGACCTTGCCTTGTATAAACGTCTTGATCATTACAAAGGAGCCCAAATTATCTGCACTAACAATAACCATCAATCAAATGCTAAGAAGACAAAGGGTGTACAAATCAACGCAGGGTCACTGGAGGCGTTTAACGGAAACCGGGCTGGACTTGAATTAGAGGACCCGGGCTCTAGTCCCTGCTCTGCATTTAGTAAGTGTGTCCCTTTGAATAAGTCTTTTGAATCTTTCTGAATCTGGGATTTGTTTCTGTAAAATAGGAATAATACTGCCTATCTTGACAGACTATAATAAAGACTGAATGAGCCATTAGGTATGGATTACTACTATTTCAAAGTTCTGCTTGGTAGGATGATGTCAAATGAATTAGAACTTAGAGGTTCTTTTACACCAGGGATTCTTAATGCCAACATTACCTGGTGTCCATGGGAAAACTTCCAGATTCTTTGGACCTACAAAAATTATTTGTAAAATTCTATCTGTTAACACACAGATGTGAGGGATGCATTTGTCCTCCAAAGCCTTAAGAACCACTGCTTTAAACTCTTTGGAGTAAAGATATCTTTCACTTTTCTACATTGTTTCTGATCTTATTTTTTTTAATGATTCATGAAACAAACATCTATTCAACACCTACCATGTGCTATGCACTGTTCTAGATGCTGGGGATAGAGTGGTGAACCAAACAGAAAAAAAATGTCCCTCAATAAGCTAATATTATAACAGATTTATTCTCCAGGATAACCTTATGTATTGAGGCACTAATATCTAAACTGTATATTTAGAGGGAAGTGGGAATAGAAAGTACTTGTGCAGTTAAGCAAGGGGATCTGGTTTGAGCTGACTAAACTTCCAGTCGAGACTCATTCCAATAGCCCAGGAATGAACGCAGGCATAAGGGACTGGAATTAATGTCAGACCCACCCATTTGGCCTGGTAGACATAAAATGTGTTTAGGGTGCCACCCTCTGAGATTTTCATAGAGAATGGCAACACCATGCTGATTGGGACACTGGGTTTCTCAGACTATACTGAAGGGAAAAAAAACCCAAAACAACACTTCTCCTACTGCCGGCTGAGAATGTATCGTAAGGAAATAATTCAACTTAAGGTAAAGAGTTATTGAATGTTCATGGCACACTGTTTTTCTGATAGTAGAAGATGATGAAAGAGGAAGTAGGGAGAGAGGAAGAGGCAAAGATGGGAGGCAGAGAAAAGAGAGGGAGGCAGGGAGGAAGGAAGAAAGGAAGGAAAAAGGAAGGGAGGAAGGGAGGAAGGGAGAGAGGGAGGGAGGAAGGAAGGAAGGGAGAGGAAGGGAGGGAGGTTAAAAGGAAGGAGGGAAGATGAAAGAAAGGAAGAAAAAAAGAAAGAAAGGAGACCACTGAAACATTCCACAAAGGAGAACTATTTAAGTTTACAAACGTATTGGTTTGTCAACTAGAAGAAATATTGTGCAGTCTTTAAAAATAAGAAGATCATGGAGCAATATAAAAAATGTTCATAATAAAATAAGTGGAAAAAATTATAGTACAAACTTTTGTCTACACTATGTGCATATATGTGCAATATATTTGGATGGGAAATAGAAGGGAATGTTCACTGAGTATTTTTCTGGGGGATCACGAATTTTTTTTTTCCCCAAAATGGTTTTAATGCTGTTACAGATTTCATAACACAAAAACTTAAAAAAAATAAAAAAGTTCCCAGATTTGTTTTTATTAGTCTGTATTATAATGAATGTTGAAGTCTGGTCTGGAAACCAAATCTGCTTTGAAAATAAAGAGTCTAATTATTGCTCTAAGTTTTAATCACCAGCTTGCGCAGTCTGAGCAGACAGGCTGGGAAGACTTGCGAGTCAGTCTGACAGAATTATTGAGAGTGAAGAGTCTGCACTGGAAATGCTGCTGTCTTTCCTCACTTGAACTTGAGCAGAGAAAATAGAAAGTGTTATTAGCATCTCCACCAGGGGTTTGGCTTCCGTGGTCTGAACCACAGAACAGGCTGTGGGATGGGCTGGGGGCAAGGAGGAGCCTAAAATTAAGGAAAGGAGGGAGCTAGCAAGAGAGAAGAGAAAACTGGTGAATGGGGTAAATGGCTACCAACCAACGTCTCAAGTCTGCAGGGGGTGATTTTGGTTTTCATCCGCAATGGAGCTTGCCTGCTCAAACCCTGCTCTTTAAATCTGAGAACCAGCCCTGTTCCATGCTTCTAGCATCAAATTCGAGAGATTTTTAGAGGAACGTGGACTGTTCATCGGTACCTTGCTACTCAAAGCAAGGACCTCAGAGCATCAGCTGGGAGCTTGTTAGAACCCTAGACCGCACCCCAGAGACATGGAATCAAAACCTGAATTTTCAAAAGATCCCCACATTAAAACCCGTATGCACATCAAAGTTTAAGATGTGCTTATCTACATAATTTCCGCACACTTTTGACTCGGTTTACACAGATCCCATCTCCTAATTGTAGCCCTTAGAGCAAAATCATGAGATAGAAAGGCATGCAAATAAGCCATCATACTATATTTCATGATATCTCTGGTCTCTATCACATTCTAGAAATCGAAGGTGTGCCCTAAAGGCCATTTCCCACTGGACTGTGAATTTCTTCTCCTACTTCCAGGGGTCGGGGTGTGGGGAACCAATCCATGTGGTTCACTATTGCGGCGGCCGAACTTGGCACCATACATGATCACACTTGGTGAGCCAAAGTGACGGAGTGGGTGAGTGTGATAAGGACCCTGGGAACTCGTGAGGTATATGCACAACACCTGGAAGGTAAGCTATACGATGGCAGGAAGCGTCCACGGCTGTACCCTAGTGCACAGAGCAGTGCCTGCCCCACAGGAGATGCCTGACGGACGATTAAATGATATAGTCATGACATTAATTATACAGTGGAAAACATCTTAGTAAACTAAAATTGATGAAGGACTGAAAGGCTAAGAGTTCATGACCACATATGGGATGTGGTGTTAGTGGGCTGGAATTAATCCTTGGCTTTGCCATTTACAAGCTGTGCATCTTAGTTTACACATCTGTACCAGGGGGATGATACCCACCTCTCAGACTGCTGTGATATTTAACCAAATGTGTATTTAGATTTAAATCTATAGAGATGGAAAGTCATTTGTAAAACTCTAAGTGTCAGCAAATTTTGTCTGTAAAGGACCAGATAGTAAATATTTTAGGCTTTGCGGGCCATACTGTTTCTTTCTTTCTCTTTTTTTTAAGACTTATTTATTTATTTATTTGGCCACGCCACGCGGCTTGGGGGATCTTAGTTCCCCTACCAGGGATTGAACCCGGGCCCTCGGCAGTGAGAGTGTGAAGTCCTAACCACTGGACCGCCAGGGAATTCCCCTGGGCCGTACCGTTTCTGCTACAATTACTCAACTCTGTCTTGGCACCAAAGCAGCCATAGGCAATAAATCAATGAATAGGCATGACTGCGTTTCAATGAAACTCTGTTGGTAAGATCAGGTAGTGGGCCACGTTTGGCATGTGGGCTGCAGTTGGTTAAGCACTGTTCTAAACTTCTATATATATTAGTAATCATTACCTACCAGCTTCTAAATGCTAGCAAGAAACTTGCCATAGAGCTTATTTACTCACTTGAAGTATTTTCCAATCTATAAAAACGTAAGATATCAGATGAGAACATATACAGAGCTTTAAACATGTTGAATCATATAAAAGACCAAACTTCTTTAGAGAAGCTCTAAAGGCATTTAAAACTTTATTCTTACAATAGTACCTTTTCACTTTGTAAGACAGAAGCCCAGAATAGGCACATGAAAAGATGCTCATCATCGCTAATTATTAGAGAAATGCAAATCAAAACAACAATGAGGTACCACCTCACACCGGTCAGAATGGCCATCATTAAAAAGCCTACAAATAACAAATGCTGGAAAGGGTGTGGACAAAAGGGAACCCTCTTATACTGTTGGTGGAAATGTAAATTGGTGTAGCCACCATGGAAAACAGCATGGAACTTTCTCAAAAAACTAAAGATAGAGTTGCCATATGATCCAGCAGTCCCATTCCTGCACATACACCCAGACAAAAATTTAATTTGAAAAGATACATGCACCCCTATGTTCATAGCAGCGCTATTTACAATAGCCAAGATATGGAAATAACCTAAATGTCTGTCAACAGATGAATGGATAAAGAAGATGTGGTATGTATACATACATATATACATATATGTATATATGTATATATACAATGGACTATTACTCAGCCATTAAAAAGAATGAAATAATGCCATTTTCAGAAACATGGATAGACCTAGAGATTATTATACTAAGTGAAGGAAGTCAGAAAGAGAAAGACAAATACCATATGATATCATTTATATGTGCAATATAAAATAGGACACAAGCAAACATATCTATGAAACAAAAAAAACCTCATAAATATAGAGGACATACTTGTGGTTTCCAAGGGGGTGGGGGGTTGGGGGAGGGAAGGATTGGGGGTTTGGGATCAGGAAATGCAAACTATTATATATAGGATGGATAAACAAGGTCCTACTGTATAGCACAGGGAACTATATTCAATATCCTGTGATAAATCATAATCGAAAAGAATATGAAAGAGAATGTATACATATGTATAATTGAGTCACTTTCCTGTACAGCAGCACTTAACACAACACTGTAAATCAAATACTTCAATAAAATAAAAAAAATTAGACAGAGGCCCAGACTCAGAAAGGGAAACCAGTTTACACAATATTGTATCAGAAATGGCTTTTGGAAGTGAGGGCTACTGGTTCTAGATCAGACATATCTCACTAAAACTCTGGGCTTATGACCTGGCTCTGTGGTCAAGAGTAACCTGGAAACATGAAAATGTTAAAGGAAAAAAAAATAGAGTATTGCAAATTGCATCCAAAGAATGTCAACAGCCTGCTTTTTGCTCCATTGTTACAGCGACAATCCTGACATTTAAAGTCATAGCTCTGTGAGTTATAAGCCTAACAGGCAGCAGGGAAGCACAAAACCCATGAAACTCCACAAGGCACCCTCAGCATAAGAAAATAACATCAGAGTCGAACCCGCCGTGTGTCAGCACAAGCTAAAGACGCAGGAATTTCGAAGAGTCTTGCTGTCATGAGCCAAAAGGGGAGCGCACATCTGAATTAAGGTAAAGTCAGAACAGGAGGTACTTCCTAAATACTTCTATGATACCCAAGTGTGTGCACGAGCTGGGAGCTAACCATCGTCAAAGCCCCTCCCAAGCCTGGGGCCTGTTCCATAACAAGTGTTCAGTAAAGGTGATACCACACTCCTTCTTCCCCCTTCTTCTCTTGTTATTAACACTATGAAATCATCCTGCTAAGCATCTCTCAGTGTATAGATAAGACCATTTTTAATTAGTACCTATCTTGTATTCAATAGTAAATGGACTTAAGCATCTGAAGAAAATGTTTTTAGGTTTAGAAATTCAATGAATATGTAGGAACATTAATAAATGATGTTAATGGCTGTGGGTGCCATTATACTTACAATTAGTGAAGAATATTTTAATCTCATTATATTGACCTTGCTAGCTTTTAATACATATTTCAAAGCAGTTGAAATGAATCAGAATTCTACCAACAATTTTCATCCAGTAATATTTCTCAAGAAAACTCTATTAAACCAAATTAAGTCACTGTTCAGTTTTCTACACAGCATAAATACTTTCAAATTTAAAAATAATTCAATTTTAATGATGAAATTATTTTCATCAGGATGAATTGCATTGTGTATAAATTTTATGCCAAATATGTGATTCATTGATTGGTTTTTGCTAAATTAAAATTTTCCAGTGGCAACTTCTGATTTGTGGGTTCTGTTTTGTGGCTTTATTCTACCAAGTCCAATGTTGCAGTTCTGTATTTTTGAAAAGAAGTTTTGATTCTTGCATCAATTTCTAGTTTATAATAAAATAAAATTTCATCTGTGTAGTTCTGGCCATTGTCACTTTATTTTGTTCTCATTCTCTGACCAAGTCTAATTTTTCACGGGACATTTTTTGTGGTTTTCCATGATGCCAACAATATTTGATCCTTCAGCCAATTTTTCTTCTACAAAAAATTTTACATTTGCAGTTTGAGCCACTGCCTGTTTGATTTTGTGTGTATTATCTCTAGCAGCAATATATTAATTGGATTCAAGACTGGTGGTCTGTATCTATTTCTTGGAGTAAAGAACATCAGTAAAGCAAAGACATACACCTGAGTTCAAAGCATGGTCCAAATGTCAAGGTCAAAACAGCAGTGTCAAAATATCTTGCTTTGAAAATTAGAAGTTAAAGTTATACAAGACCTTGAGGAATGGAGAATCCAATTTAGACTTAAAAAGGTAGGGATTCAGCTCAGATCAGCTCTTAATAAGGATCTGGGCTGAAAATGGCTCCCTTCTCTTGCAATGAGCTCTTTACAACCATTGTCTCATGGAGTATTCATTACAGCGCCAGCAGGCAGGAACTATCCCCATTTTACAGACTGGGAAACCAAGGCTCAGAGTATCTTACCCAGGATCATACAGCTTATAAATGGCAGAGCTAGGATTTGAACACTGTAGCTCTTAGTCACTAACACTGTATTGTCTAGGCTCAGGGTTTACTGAGTTTTCTTGGGGAAATGAGACTGTCTTGCAGTCTCAAGGCTACATCCAAGAAAACCCTTTTTTTCACTTGTGTCTTGAAACTGATGTGAATTTAAAGAGATCAGTGCCTTGCTATCTGAGTTGCTATTAATTATTTTATTAATCATTTTGCACTTGGGCCACCATCTACCCATCGTGGGACACCTTCAAAGACCCTTGTGCCTTGATTTGTTCTCAATCAGAGCAGTTAGACACCTGCCTTAGGTGTAGGAGCCTGTGCTGATTTGAGACAAATGTGTTTAACTCTCCTAATAAAGGGTGTGAACTGGGAATAATGCAGCATTTCACAGTGCCGCTCAGAATATTTCTGAATAGGTATCCCAAAGAAAAAAATGAAGACCTCTATGTTTACTCTGGCAAAATGCTGAATATAATAACTATCCCTCATCAAGGGTCTTAATGTCTATGAACATAATGAAGGCTCTGAGAAGTCCTGCAAGTAAAAAAATAAATCCAAGTTTCCCCAAATATGGCTGGCTCACCCTTCTCACGACAGCCGAACAACACATCAGCCATCTTGCAACCATGTGGGGACAAGTATGAGGGTTAAAGCTGGCAAATTAAGGGTGGTGGGATGAAATGGAGGAATAAACTGGCTTTCTCATGGCACTGCTGAGCAGCTGAATCAACCCAAACAATCATCTATCCTGGGACTCCATGTTAAATAAGAAAAAGCACCCCTACTTAAAAGCTATTCTTTCTTTAAAAATCAATTAATTAATTAATTTTTGGCTGCATTGGGTCTTTGTTGCTGCGCGCGGGCTTTCTCTAGTTGCGGCGAGTGGGGGCTACTCTTCGTTGCGGTGCGCGGGCTTCTCATAGCAGCGGTGGCTTCTCTTGGTGTGGAGCACGGGCTCTAGGTGCGCGAGCTTCAGTAGTTGTGGCACGTGGGCTCAGTAGTTGTGGCTCGCGGGCTCTAGAGCGCAGGCTCAGTAGCTGTGGCGCACAGGCTTAGTTGCTCCGCGGCATGTGGGATCTCCCGGACCAGGGCTCGAACCCGTCCCCTGCATTAGCAGGTGGATTCTTAACCACGGCGCCACGAGGGAAGCCCCTTAAAAGCTATTCTTAATCAGGCTTGTTGGTTGGTATTTTGAGAATCAAGTAAGATTCTATATTTAAAGCTGTGTATCCATACCAACCCAATATCATTTCCACTTTAATTATGGAAGAGTCTGAACTCTTGCAGCCAAATGCATCCCTGATACCTGCTCAGTATTTATGGAATAAATAAATACGTTTCCCCACCATCTTTAAACTTGAAAGCACACTGTTTTCTGAAGGAGAGTCATGGGTTCTCCTCCACAAACATGCTCTAAGAATAGGGTTCACATGGTCGTTCTACCCAGAGCACCTAAACCCCAAAGGGAAAGTGAGTAGTTCTGGATAAACATGAAAGTGAAAAAGGCAGAAAGAAGCAAACAAAAACTCCTGATATTCCATATCAAAACAAACACTTTCAAAGTCACAAATCCTCTCCCTGGCTAGCCCTTGCTAAATCTGCCCCAGCCACATAAATTGCCACCAGCTGATAATGCAATCAATTGGCTCCAATCTTTTGTTTATGTGATCATTAGTTCAAAGCCAGAGACAATTTGTTGGGTGTGAAAAATGCTACCTATGGCACCTGAATTTACATCTGACAATTGATTTGGGTCCCAGTAGGCTTTTAGGACGGCCTCTTCTGGAAGTCAGTGCAGCCACAAAGCATGATAAAAATGATGGTGGGTCTACAGCAGCGTGCTAAACTCACTGTAAATTTCAGGTCTCCAAAGAGCCACAGTTGGTAAAGTATTATTGATGAGATGGTGAGACTTACCTGGAGCCATCTTTTTTGATGATTTAATATTGACAACTCAACTTAATAAAACATAACTTGGGATAGGCAGAAGGGTGTTATAATAGCCTGATGCCCTTCATTATATTTAGCTCTGATCAGATGATTAATATAAGGCATGTTAAACAACCAGTGAGCTGCTAAGATTTAAAAAGTTCTAAGCATTGGGGGAGTGGAATTCTCGTCAATTCACAGCTTGAGGTACATACTGAAAAGAAGTTTCCAACTATAGTTCTCTTGAGTTTCTCTTTGAGTTGGCATGTTTTCCAATACCAATTTCATTTTTCATATTATTGGAAGGCGGCATAGAGTAGTAGAGAGAGAAACAGAATTTCAGGGGAGCTGATGTGTTTTGGGATCTGTTACTCACAGGTTCTAGGACACTGGGCATGTCAGGAATTTCTCCAGTCTCAATTTTCACATCCACAACATGGGGACGGTGATCTTATTCCTCCTCCGGCGAGCGTGTTAGGGCTGCACAGTTGAAAACTGAGTGCCCTTATCTTGTCTTCCTTCTAGCTTTCCTAGTCTTACTATCCTTTCTAATTTCATCACATCCTTGTTTATCCTGTTCAGTGTGAAGTTATGTAAATTGTCCTAATGCTTCATTCAAACAGGCGAGACATACAGTGAGTACACATAAAAACACCCGTCGGGAGTTTCCCTCAAGGGTATTCTGAGAATCAAGTAAGATACTGTATTTAAAACTGTGTATCCATACCAAACCATTATCATTTCCACTTTAGTTATGGGCGAGTCTGAATTCTTATAAATATCCAATTACTATATATTTAGTGAAGCGATTTAGAGAGCATGAAAGCATATCAGCTTCTATTGTGGTTTTGAATCATTCTTATTAAGGATCAAGTTAATTGCTCCCAAACTTATTATTTTCCCACAAAAAAATAAACCATCTTACCAAAGAAGTCTGTGGAAAGGGAAGACACCATTCAAAACATACCATCTGGGAATAGATATAAAACATAGTTTTTTCCTTTGCATGCCTTGTAAAACAAATGTGTGAATTCATTATTGCTGTTAAAACAGCAGCATCAAATGCATTGCTAATTAATATCGACCCTATAGTGGAGGAACATTTTCTGGTCTTTCCGATGTAAGCTGTTCTCATGCCAAACCTCCTGATTCTGTACTTGCTTGTATATCCTAATTCTAGAGCTGAAATTTCATCTTCGTGGTTTCAGTGCATTGCTCCAACTTAGTGAGATCTTTATGAATTTGGAAAATTTTCATCTCCAGTATTAGCTAGTACTCTGTTTATTTAAAAACATGTTCATGCCCTTGTCTTTAAACTCTAGAAATATGATCCTTGGTCTAGGTGGGTGTCCCTGATACATGTCCCAAGCGTCCTGCAACTCCCCTGTTAGCACAATTGTAATCCCTTGTTCAGTGCCTGTCTTCATCCCTATACTATTAGGTTCATGAAATATATACCACATCTGTTTCATTTACCAATGTAACCTCTGGGTCTGCCACTGTGGCTGATACATAGTAAGTGCTCAATAAATACCAGTTAAAGTAATCAGATGGTTTCGAATCTACTTTCTTAAAATTAAAAGACTCTAAATAGCCCCGGAGATCCTTCTTTACTAATAGGGACTGCAAAATAACCCACTTTCTGCCAAGCTTCCCTTGCCATTCACTTGATAATCTTCCTTGTGGGTTAGAATAAAGTTCTCCTCATTGCTTCTTCTATATTTTGAGAAACAGACTTTTCACTACTCAAGACTGTGCAAGACACAAGCAGACTTCTTTGATTTTAATAGTGCAAGATTCTTTGCAAGTATGTATTAGCTGTGGACACTGGGGCTGGTTACTATCTGAATCTTAGTTTTCTCAACTTTAAAATGGGGCTAATAATAGGATATATCTTACAGGTTTGTCACGAGAATTGCATGAGACAATCATAGTGCATGCAAAATATTTAGTTGAATACCTGGATGCAGGAGGAGGAGATGTGGTTGAAATCCCTCTCCCATTCATTTACTCATTCAATAAATATCTGGAATGAGCATGAGTGGGAGAGAAACCAGATTTTCCCTCCATGCTTTTCACACACAGGCATTCAGGTTTTCCTGGGTTTCTAGACCCAGCTAATCAGGACAGCTGGCTGTCAACCCCAGTCTGAGACTCATGGCTACCCTGAGCCATCTCTAGAGTAGAGAAACCTGGGGAATGAGATAAAGGGCTCTTCCCCACTGTGGATGATCCTGGAGAGGGCACTTTATCATCGTGACCCTTGACACTCCCTCTGCAAAAGTCAGAGCCTCCTTGACCTTCACCCAGGCCACAGGATTGCTGTGGGGATCTTAATGAAATAAAGTTGATAAAGCACTTCAATTTCCTTAAAAAGGGATGAGGCAGATATGTCATTTTTATTAGTCCAAATATGAAAGTACTTTTAATGAGCATCCTAGCTTCTGAAATTTGCTACTTAACTTTAGCTGGTTGACATTATTTCGTAAGTACTAGGCTACAATTAGAAATAAGGTTGTTTTGAAGGATTTTTTTCCCTAGAGGAATTTACATAATATACATATGTAACTTTGATTTTTTTTTCAGAAACCATGGATCATCCAAATAAAGAATGACATTTTTTAGTAGACTATTATGCAGCCACTAAAATCACATTCTCAAAAACAACTTGACTGACGCAAGAAAACCCTCATGATATATTTACTTATAAAAAAGGAGGAAACACATTTGCTTACATGTGATGCATTCTCCGATCTTTTATTTATATAATTATGAGTGAGAGCAAAAATTTAATACCAAGGATAATGACAACAAGGTCAAAAAAAAGAGAGACTAGCACCTGATTTGAGTCGATTACAGGCCAGAGTTGTACTAGGCATTTTAAATATACTGTTCCATTATATTTTTAGTACTTGCATTTGGTGGGAGTCATTACCCTCATTTCAGTCTCATTAAAGCACATGTGTGGTTGCTACGATTACTATCACCCCATTTTACAGATGGGACAACTTTACCTCACAGATATTGTCCCTTGCTTCAGTTTCAAATCAAGTATGCATCAGAGTGAGGTTGATTTTATGTCAGAGAAAAGTTATCCTAACAGCAAATAAGGAAAATAATATGAATAACCATCAACATAAGGTAAATAAATGATGGTGCATCCTTACAAGGGAATGCTCAGAAGCCACTGAAAACTGTAGTGCAGGGGATTCCACTTCAGGGGTAGCTAAGCAGCCTTACTTGATCAACCCTCTGGTAGATAACAGCCAGAAACTCTTGACATCATATAATAAATAACTACCTCGGAGGCCTGGAGAGTGAACTAAAGCAGGAAGAAACTGAAGGGAAGTGAAGCGTTGGAAGAAGAAAACGGTACTGGGTGAGTTTCCCATTTTCATGGCTCTCAGTCTGCAGGTAGGACCACTCAGTGTCAGGTGGACAGCTAAAAGTCTCATGGAAAACCCAGTGTCAGTGGCTTACAGGATACAGAAAAAGGTTCAGGACAACAGCCTGGATGCTGGACAGTAAACAGGGAAAACCCAGACAGGAGACACTCAGAGGCAGAGACCCCCAACTTCTGTGTATGAAGTCTACCCAAAACTCTGCTGATGTGGCCCCTGAACCATGCATAGATGGGCATTCTCCAACCACCAGTGTCTGAGCTTCCACTCACTGCATGGCAGATAGAGTATGCAAGCTTGTGTTTAGCTAAGCTAAAAACACAACAGAACAAACAAACAAAATGCTCTTTCGGGGGAAGAGAACAGAATCCAGAGTCTCTATATCATATCTTTTACAATGTCCAGGGTACAATCCAATTTTTGATTGACACTAAAAAGAAAACAGCAGAGAAAATATAACCCATTCTCATAAGGAAAGGCAATCGATGGATACTAACTCCAGGGGCCATGCAGATTTTGGAATTATCAGTCAATGGTTTGAAAGCAGCTACTCTAACTATGATCAAGTATCTAAAAGAAAATATGATGAAATGATAGGAAATCTCAGCAGAGAAACAGAAACAATAAAAATGAACCAAATGGGAATTCTAGAACTGAAAAATAAAATATACGAAGTAAAATATTCACCGGTTGGTCTTAACAGCAAAGTGAAGATGAAAGAAAGTCACTCAACCTGAAGACAAATCAATAGAAATCATTCAATAACGAAAAAAATAGCAAGAAAGAAGAGGCACAAACAGATCTTTTTAGGGACATGTGGAACAATATCAAAAGGTCTAACATGGGTAATTTTTGTCCCAGAGACTGGGGCAAAAAAATGTTTGAAGAAATAGTGGCTGAAGATTTCTCAGATATGGTGATACAATAAAATCACAGAATCAAATCCAAAGAAGGGTAGATACAAAGAGAACTACATGTAAGCCCATCATAGTCAAACTGCTGAAGACCCAAGATGAAGAGAAAAACTTTACAGCAGCCAGAAATCCACACACATGACCTCTATTTTATTCATAAAATTGAAGTCTAAAAGAGTCATAGACCTAAATGTAAAAGTTAAAGCTGTACAGATTTTGGGAGAAAACGAAAGAATATCTTCTCTACTATGGGTGTAGGCATAGATTTCTTAGAATGGACACAGAAAGCTATACCCAAAAAGAAAAACATTAAAATTAGACTGTATTAACATTAAGAACTTTTTCCCATCAAAAAACATCATTAAGAAAATGAACAGTCAATCCACAGACTGGGATAAAATACTTGTAAAATATAAATATATCTGACAAGGGACTGGTACCCAGCATATGTAAAGAACTCCTATAAATCAATGATAAAAAGACAAAAAATAAAAATAAAAAACGGGTAAAATATGTGAAAAGATACTTCACAGTGGGAGATGTATAAATGACCAATGAGCACAAGTCATTAGGGTAACACAAATTAAATCTGCAATGAGATGCCACTACATACGTACAAAAATAACTAAGATTAAAAAAATCAGCAAAACCAAATGTTTGTAAAAATGTGCAGTAACTGCCACTCTCATGCATAGGTGGGGAGTGGAACAACCACTTTGGAGAAAGGACTGGCCGTTTCTTATAATACCCAGTATGAATCTACCCCGGGACGCAGCAATTTTATTCCTAGGTGTTTATTCAAGAGAAATGAAAACATATGTCCATACACAGATTTGTAGGTGAATGATTGTTTATGGTGGTTTATTCATGGTTGCCAAGAGCTGGAATCAACCCAGGCACCCATCAATAAGGAGGGTGGACTAAAAAATGTGCTAAATCTCGGCAATGAAATACTACTCAGTAACAAAGAAGAATGAACTACTGATACATGCAACAACATGGGTGAAGCTCTAAAACCTTATGCTGAGTGAGAGCAGTCAAATAAAAAATATGTACATACTGTTTGATTTCATGTACACCGAATTCTAGAACAGACACAAGAAATCTATGGTGGGAAAAATCAGCACAGTAGTAGCCTCTGGAGTTGGGAGTAGCGGCGGAGGCAGGCAGTGACTAGGAGGGGCCCTAAGGGAACTTTCTGTGGTGATGGAGACGGTTTCTGTCCTGATGGGGGTTCGGGTTGCACATCTGGGTTGCATTTGTCAGAACGCAAACGGTATACATAAGATTTGTGGACGTATCATATTATATGAAATTTACTTCAAAAGGAAAATAAGAACTGTAAACAAACGTCGAACTCTAATTAATAATATGCATGCAGAAGTACTTGGCGGGGTGTATTACGTATTTGTCACTTACTTTGAAATGCAAAGAAAATGAGATGGATTGATTAAAATATAGAGGGATGGATTTGTGTGTGTGTGTATTTTATACACACACACACACACATATGATAAAACAAGTAAAATGTTCATTGTAGAACCTAGGCTATGAGTATGGTTGTTCAGTATGAGCTTCTTTCAACTTTATTTTGAAAATGTTCATAATAAAATGTTGGAAAAAAAGACAGTTCAGAAACTATTTTATAAAATGGAAGGGCAGGCTCCCATAATGCTGTGAAAGGATCTGCATCTAGCCAAGGAGACATGATACTTGTAGGTCTAAGCATCCCTACCCCTGTAATAAGCGCTAGACGAGCAAGGCATGGTGGTGGGTTTTGATCCAGACTCTTGAAATACTTAGGAGACAGGATAAATGCTTTAGTCATTTCCTGTTTTTATATGGAACATTTGGGAAACTTGGCTCTATTATTTTCTTTTTGGAATATTATCAAACAATGCTCAAAAGCTCTTTGTGCCAGAGGAAAAAAGCCTGGTCATGCCATCATGTTGAGTTTGATGCCCATATGGGCCACTTGGTCTCCTCATAGCCCTTTTTCTTATTTTCCTTCCAGTTTTATGGTCGTTAGGCAGGATGTCTGGAATCAGCAGACCTCAGTCCTGGCTCTGTCATTTATCAGCTTTCAGCCATTCTGTATACTTTTCTTAACACATTTAGACCATTTTCTCCTTCTCTTTCATGGTTTGGTCACAAAACTGATTCTGCCACGTAAAGGTAAAATCTAGTTCCACAAATGTGTTGAGAGAATTTTTGTAGCGATTCTGCCTATGAATATGTTCAGTATCAAAGAGCTTTAGCTGGTTAGACTTCTAAAATATACCTTCCATCTGCTGAGCTAATTCACAAATCCGCAACCTTTACCAGAAGCACAGGGACATCTGATCACAAAGGAGAAGAGGAAGCCTTCCCAAACGAGATCGATAATCTCTACTGGAAAACTCAGGAAATCCCAAATATAGCATTTCCTTGCCATCATTTTGCAGAGACTCCTGGTGTAATACAATAGATACAGTGCCAAAATCCCCCTGGCAGAGAACATTAAAGGTCATCTGAACCAAACATTCTGAGAGTGCAGCCACGTAGCAGGGCATGCATCTTACGCAATGCTCAGAAACCACAACCTGGCTCCCTTTGCATCCACAAAAATGTTACTGAACTCCGCCTGGGCCATTCTAGCTCAAGAATGTTGTCATTCACCCCAAGGTTAAGACAGGTGAAAGTGGCTGGGAAGGAAAAGTGCAGCTTGAGCACTTCTCTTTTTTTTTTTTTTAAGATTTTTTTTTTTTTTTTTTTTTTTGATGTGGACCATTTTTAAAGTCTTGATTGAATTTGTTACAATACTGCTTCCATTTTACGTTTTGGTTTCTTGGCCACAAGGCATGTGGGATCTTAGTTCCCCGACCAGGGATCGAACCCACACCCCTTGCGTTGGAAGGTGAAGTCTTAACCACTGGACCGCTAGGGAAGTCCCCTCAAGCACTTTTGATGAAATGTCACTTCAAGGCTAAGAGGGAGGTCTCAGGTGGTAAACCTTGGTCAGGCTATTGTCACAAGCTGATCTTCCTAAGGTCACTTAGTCTCTCTCCTTGTGGTCCCCTCAAAGCAGACCCTGAGGAAGGACTTGGGTCAAAGTCTTTTATTTGAAAAGTGATGCCAGGAATCACAAGTAGGAAGTGGGGAAGTGAGGCAGAGCAGGGAGACAAGCATGTAGAGGACACAGTAAGGGGCAGGCAACCACTGTGGAACTCAGTCCCGCTGAGACCCTCTGAGAGACAGTGGAGAACATGCCCCGGAATTGTCCACTATGGACAAGGATACTGGAGAGTCAGTCCAAAGATCCTACCTTTCCTTGGCTTTCCCGACTCAGCAAGCTGTCAAGGGAGGGGCTGAGGCAGGCTCTGGAGTGCGGAGGCTGCCATGCCGAGGGGTGAGTCCAGGATAAGGGTGGGACACCACAGGGAGGGCAACAACCTCCGCTCTGCTCTTTGTCTAATTCAGTGTTTTTCAGACACTGAATTTAATGCCTGGGATCAGCAGATCTGGATACGAATACTGACTTATAACTGAATATTAATATCATTGAATATTGACTTAGCAACACACTTGAGCTTTTGGCATTCATTTCCTCATCTGTAACAATAGTATCTAACGAAGATTAAGGGAGATGATGACTGAAGGGGAGTTCCACAGACTCCTTCACAGAGAAATCATTCCGTGATGTGCAGTTGTTACATCGTACTCTATATTGTATGTACAGCTGACCTTTGAACAACACGGGTTTGAACTGCGTGGGTCCAGTTAAATGCAGATTTTTTTCCATAAATATAGTACCTGTATTTTCATTTCATACATGTTTCATACATATATAGGTACACTGTTATATATGTATATATAAATACCTACATGTTATAGTATATGTTATAGTATAGTGCATATAGATCATGTCACACTATAATATATTATGTTATGTTACATTAACTATATTATCATAGTTTACAATTATTATGGGGAGATACAATACCAGGACGACCGATACAAGATCCTTTTGTAACCATGCAGGCCACATTTTTTTCTCTGCTTCCCCAAGATCAATATATTCTCTTTATGTAAATAAGATCTTCAGCAGGGACTCTGGAAGCAGCTTCTTTAAATCTAGCTGGTGTGTTACCAGGGGAATTTTTGAGAGGGCCAATGGGGAGGGAGATGTTAGGAATTCTCATCACCATGTTGGTGACTGCCTGCTTAACTTTTGTCACAGCATTATTAAATAGTGGTTCCTAATTAAATACACAGAGGAAATCAAAGTTTCAATGCTCTGTTTAATACAAAAGGGAGGTAATATAGTACAGTAACTGAAAAAGGTCACACACACAGATGTGATTCTCACAAGAGCATGCGCAGACACACACACACACACACACACACACACACACACACACAAAAGAACCCAGTTGTTGGCACTGAACGTCCTTGGTGGTTTTAGTGCAAGCTCTAGAACCAGACAACTTGTACTCAAATCCCAGCTTCACAATTACTAGCTATGCAAGCCTAACTGAGTTACTTAACTTCTCTCAACTTGCATTTCCTTACCTGTAAAATGGGGATAGTAACAGCACCTTGCAGGTCCTATTATTAGGATGAGGAATTGATGGGCCGCTCTGAGTAAAGTGACCAGCTCAGCACATGACACATGCAAGCACACAGGACATCTTAGTGTTGTGGTCATCTGAAACGGGTTTCTTTCAGATCCTAGTATATCAAACTACTCTCTGAAAGGCCACACATCTTAAAATATCTGCATTTCACTCTCAGGTATATAAGCAGAATTTTAGAGCCCAGTGAAAAGTTAGAAATGCTCCGGGGCAGTCTGCCTCCAACTTTTCTCCAACCTGGGGGGTCTCTTTAAAATGTAGATTCAGATTCAGTAAGTGAGGTCTGGGATTCTACTTTTCTAATAGTGATGGTGATTCTGCTGCTGGCCCTCAGATCAGATCGTGCTTTCAGAAGACAAAAGCCCTCATTTTCCAAACAGGACCCAGAACACTTACGTTGAGTTGCCCAAGACCACACAACTAGTAAAAGAAGACTCATATTTAGAATTCAGGTGTTTTGACTCCAAGTTTATGGTCCCACTGATCCCTGAACACAAATATCATCTAGCTTCTGACGGGAAATTCCTCCCAGCTGGAAGGCATTTCTATTGATTTTCCATAGAAAGGGGGACTCCATGATGAGGTAGAGTCCTCCGGGGAGAACTAATTGTGTCCTCAGTCCACAAGATAGGATTGTATTGAGATGCACAAGTCAGACACAGGTAGCATTTCTAGTCTTACACATAAGCACCTCTTCAATCCAGTCGTTGTCAATGGATTAATTCAATTATTGGAAAACTTTTAAGTGTCTTTGGAATACCTCAGACATGTGAATCTAGTTTTTCAACTGCTCATTTTATGAGCTATGAATACTGATCAAGTACTTCCAGTGAATGTTTAGTATATAATTGAGATATGCTCTAAATGTAAAATACATGCAGGATTTCAAAAATTACATACAAAAAAGGGATGTATTAATAACTTTTACATTGATTACATGTTCAAATGATCACATTTGCATGTACTGGGATAAATGAACCATATTATTCAGTTAATTTTACATGTTTCCTTTCTCTTCTTTAAATGCTGATACAAAAAATTTAAATTGCGTATGTGGCTTAAATTATATTTCTATTGAAAACTGGTTTAGATGGATGGATAGGTGAGCATATAGATGACAGAATCAACCCTATGCATTTAATTTATAATCTAATTTATATATGATATAAATTAGATATGTAAATCAACACACATATAAATTATTTCAGAATTCTCTCATGTGTACCTATCCTCTCAGATTGGTTATATATGCACCTATATATGATATGTATTTCTTAACCTTTGTTCAAACATTAAATGTGGTTAAATTTCTCTCACATACTCACGTTAAAAATGCCTTTCTATGTTTATGACTTGAAGCAATGACTACTCATTACAACATGCTTGTACTGGATAGTTGATTTCATGAATTACTAGTTCCCCAACGGCATGCGGAGAGGGCCTGCAGCTCCCGGAAGAGAACGTGTCTCCCTCCCTAACTGACGTGTCCTTTAACGCATCAGCGAGGGCAGCGAACGTCCTCCTCCCCTTCAGAGAGCAAATGGTCTGGCGCTCTAGCCAAGGCTTGGGGGGATCCCAGAGAAGAGCAGTGGTAGCCCAGGTTCATAACTTGGCTCTACCACTTAATACGTAACCTTTAGGCAAGTTAGTTAGCCTCCTTGATTCCCAGTCTCCTTATCTGAGAAAAGGGGACTATGAAAGCACATACCTCATAGGGGTTTGTGAGGACCACGTAGCATGTTGCTTGTAGAGGACTCTGCATATTTCCTGGCACAGACCAAGCACTCAGTTCACCCTGGCTATTGTGGTAGAGATGTCTAATGCTCGTGTGTAGTCAGGTCTCCTCTCTTCTGAGCATGGTGATGATCACACTCTCCTGTCCCCTTGGCAACTGGATGGGGCTATGTCATTATTATAATAGATGGATTACAGTAAGAAGTGGGGTCTGTTATTTCCAGGACAGATCATTTAGTTGTGAATGCAGAATCTGGAATGTTCTCTTCCTTTGCCATGGACAACTTACTGGTATCAGATTAAGATGGTGCAGTCATGACATCATGGGGCATGATTACATGAAGCAGAGCACTTCTCTAACCAATATTGGTTATGTAGCATGAGCAATAAATAAGCTTTTGTTGCTTAAGCCATTAATATTTGGAGGATGGTTTATTACTGCAGCGTAACTTAACCCAACCTGATTCATATACGGTTACCTAAGGCAACTCCTCTGTGGAACTAGGTCTTTTGACTTGGATTTACAAGGCCTTTCTATAGTTCCTGATCTACAGTCTCTCAAAGATAAACATCAAGAGTTCAGTCATTCTCTCCAAAGTAAGTGTAGGTCACTCATCTTGGGTGTTTCCTCTTCATCTACCCCCACCAACGTTTTTCCCTCCTGAACCAAGTTGCTACCAAGGCCTTTTTTTTTTTGAGAAAGTAGATTATATAAGTCATGTTTGCTTTCCTAAAACAACTTCTGCTTCTAAAACAGCTTTTATGACCAAGATACTTTTTTTTTTTTTTACTGCACCAAGGCTATTAAAAAGAATGGAAACTACAGATCATAAAAGTGTCAAAAGTGAAACACTCATTACCATGCAAGTTGTGAAATAAAATCAATATATGTTAACCTATTAAGAACAAAGGAAAATAAAGGTAAATTTAAATATGTTTTTGTTATTATTTGATCCAAATTCATGGATCCATTGTTGCTAATGGCTAGAAGGGACCCCAAAGGTCATTATGTCCAATACCCTCAAATTGTCACAATCAAATTTATAGTGGTTCATGTCAAAATATTTAGTTGTAGGGATAGACATAACATGTACTTCCAGTATTACATTTTTAAAGAATAGTTAATGATTTTACAGCTTTCCAGAAGCTAAGAAAGCTAAAATTTGTTGCTGCAAGAGCAGAATTTCTTAATAAGCATGCCAAGAAGCAAGAGGATTCCAGAACAGCTAGTATGATATTTAAGGTGAATTTTTTTTCTATCTAGAGAAGCATGGTGTTCCTTAGAAAAAAAGTGAAATTGTCTTCAAAGATCTGGGGAATTTTTTAAGAGCCATTGGTCCAATTTTTCCTAATTTCCTGACTTTCATTCCCTTATCTGGCCCACAGCAACCACAATGACTGCCCACTTTACCTGTATCTCAAGAGAGAAGACAAGAATCAACATTTATTTCAAAAGCTCTGTTTTCTTCTAAAAGATAACTGCTTGCTCTAGTAAGGGACAGAACCCAGTATGTAAAACTTGAGGTCTCAGGAGCCCTTGGACCAGGCCCTATCCGTGACGACCAGTGTTATCATCGGATTGGAGGACAAAGTGAGCATTTAGGGAGAGCTAATAAGAATGGTCCCAAGATGGTGAGGCTGGAGGAAACAGTGATAGTGTTTCTGAGAGGCAGCATAGCCTAGTGGCTAAGGTTCCGGTGCCAGACTTCCTGGGTTTGAATCATACTGGCTCTGCATTTTCCAGATAGGTGAACTTGGACACTGTCTTAACCTCTTCACGCTTCAGTTTCTCATCTTTGAGATAAGGATAATTAATAGTCTTTACCTTAGAGGGCTGCTATATAACTTAAAGGTCCTAATACTTGTAAAGCACATAAAACAATACCTGAAGTGTAGTATGCACTATCTCTATAGGTGTTTCTTAAAAAGAAAATAATGGTGTTGCCAAAGCGATGTAATCAGATTTACAAATGGTATTTATTAATCAGAAATCTGAAATCCACCTTCAGCTTCACAGTTCTGTTAGAGAACCACTTCTGTGAGTTGTGGCCTGTGCTGGAACCCTGATAAATACAAGCGGCCTTATCTGAATGAGGTTGAGACTCCCGATTACCCTTCTAATGGAAGAAACACACTGACACAAATAATTCAAGATGTATGATTATGAAATCATTTTGTTTGATGTATTACAGGATAATTTAAGAACACACATTGGGGGCTTCCCTGGTGGTGCAGTGGTTAAGAATCCGTCTGCCAATGCAGGGGACACGGGTTCAAGCCCTGGTCCGGAGAGATCTCACACGCCACAGAGCAACTAAGCCCATACGCCACAACTACTGAAGCCTGCACACCTAGAGCCTGTGCTCCGCAACAAGAGAAGCCACCACAATGAGAAGCCTGTGCACCGCAAGGAAGAGTAGCCCCCGCTCGCCGCAACTAGAGAAAGCCCACGCGCAGCAACGAAGACCCAATGCAGCCAAAAATAAATAAATAAATTAAAAAAAAAAAAAAAAAAAAGAACACACACTGGGGATTCTGAGAATCTACCTTAAATTGTAGCAGTTACTGCCCCCTTATTCTTGGGTACCTGGACACTGAACTGAAGAGCATGGGAAGTGGCTAACTTTAAAAAAAAAAATTTTATTGGAGTATAGCTGACCTACAATGTTCTGCCAGTTTCAGGTGTACAGCAAAGTGAATCAGTTACACACACATATTTTGCCCCCAACCCCAAATCTTATAAATCTTGGCAGTGAAAACATTCTGACCAGTGGGTGGCGATCATGTGTCATGATGCAAAAGACCATATTTCCTTCAAAAAGTTTAGATACTGGGCAGAAATAAAAGAACAAGGGAGTAGGGGGTGGAACGGCTGAAAAAAGTGGTGAGCAAGCTGTGCACAGACCATCCCCTCAACGAGCTTGCAATCTTCAAATCAGATAGTGCAGCTGCCGTGATGTAAAATATTCCAACCCTTCCCATCCCAACTGCCTGCTTAATTCCTCTCTCAGGGCTATGGGAATATTCAAAAATAATAACATTAATGATGAAGATGATGGGGGGCCAGTCTCTGCTAGTGACAGCAAAGGGTCATGGACCAGTCATGAGCACTGTCAGATAGCTGGTTCCGAAGACCATGTCTTAGTCTTTAAATAAAGAGGCTGCTGCAACAAAACAGAGCATTGCATGTGAGAATCCTACTGCCTCAGATTCTTGGCTAACTTGACCTGCCTTGGCCAGATTCTGAACGCTATAGCATGAGTGAGAGTGTAGTGTATTCTTGTGAGGCTGATCTCTGAAGTTACAGAGTTCTGAGTTTGTCTCACTTAATAGCTATGTGACATTGTATCAGCTAGTTTTCATCCATGAGCCTCAGTTCCTCTATCTGTAAAGCAGGGATGGACATCATTGAGACAATGTGTTAGGGAGTTTTAGAGACTAAGAGAGATAATGCCTATAAAATGATTATGACAATGTCTGAAACTTAGAAAATATGTAAAATTATCATGATCATCAACATCATCCCATTGGAAGCTGGCATCTGCTATGATTCAACCCATAAGATCTGACAGTGGCACCTGTCTCCCACTGATGTTCTTAGTTTCCATTTCTGCTGAGGCTGCCATTTTGCTAAGTACTAGTTGTATCTTCTGTAGAAAGGCAGCAATGCCCCAACTAATAGAGTAGGTGGGAAGATTCAATAAGATGATGGGCTGATCACGCTCTGGTAGCCCTGGAGTTAAGAACAAGGGTGAGGGCTTCCTAGCTCAGGCTGTGAATACTCCTGTTAGGTCCCCCTTCAAGATTTTGGCTTGACTAAGTGGTAGAATGGAGGAAGGAGAATGTGCGAGGCCCAAGACACTCCAAGATTTAGAGGCCAGGGAGAGGAAGAGGAATGAGCCAAGCAGGCTGAGAAGGATGGGTCAGGGAGGAAGGAGGGGAACTAAGTCATATTACTGCTCTGCTTTTTCTTTTTCATTAAAACACATTTCTTCATCCTGTCCTATTCTAGCATTTTCCTAACATATTTATGTTTCCTTTGACCATAATAATTCAATAGCACTAAAAATATTATAGGATGTGCATTTTATCTCTAAAGCTAAACATTCAATCAGGCCTTTGGATCATTAATCTTAGTTTGTCTAGGTTGAAAAACATGAAAACTTCAAAATTTTAACAGAAAGCGATAGTCCTTTGTATGGTTATTTGTTATTGTTTATTAAGTATTGACTGTCTCAAATACTATTTAGGTTAGTCCCTTCGTGTGTTTTCTATCGTTTAATCCTTGACACAACCAAATTTGGAAGGTTCCCATTTTACAGATGGGGAAACTGAAGTTCCAAGGGGTATGGTGACTTGCCCAAGTTCTCAGTGATAGTAGACAAGCAGACAGTAGGCTTTTCTCACTTCTAAGTCTATGCTCTTCACCATTGCCCCACACAGCCTCTCTGCAAACTGACCAAGACGACAGAGAGATATAGTGAGTTGCCTTCTGTTGCTCTAAGATTCAGTAGTAAGGGAATGAAGGCTGCTCTTTGGAAGGGAATCTGTAAATCAATAAATAATCAGTAAGAACAAAGATAGGCAAAACTAGGACAAAATGACTCCAGGGAAGTGAAACTCAGCCATCTGTTTGAAGGGGTTAGTACATCTAAAGAATGAGCTGGACCTAAAGAGGGTGGCCACCAATGGAAGCTTAGATAACAAGATGCCATGCTGGCAGTGCCCATCCTGGAGGCAGGAAGTGCTGCTGAGGCAAAGAGCCGACATCCGGGTGGCGAAGGCAGTCTGGGCTCATGGGTGGAATTAAGTTAGCGGGCTTTCTTAGCCCCATTCCTCTGAACATCCACTCTGACCACACTTCATACTCATTAAGCAGTCTTCCAATTATGATTTGGCTTTCCACAAAGAGTGAGGGAGAAGCTGAAAATGTGCTGACCACGTGGACTTTGAGTATCTGGTCTCTTTGACGGTAATTTCTCTTTGTAAATTAGCAGATCAGCTCCATGCAGGGAGAGAATTTGCTGATCATTTGTGCTTTGTGTATCTCAGCGCCTGTGATAGTTATTCCCCTTTTTAAATTATAGACTGGCTTCGTATAGGAAAAGAAAATGCTGATCACACGGACTTTGAGTGTTCCGGTCCTTGTCACACTCATTCCTCTTTGCAAATTAATAAACTGGCATTCAGGTTTTATAATCCCTTTTGTAAGCATTAGTTGTAAGAGGTGGCTCTTCTCTTTGGATTGACAATGTCAGGAGGTCCTTGGTTTGCTGGGTGAACAATTTGTCCCCATTTGCCCAGGACTTTCCTGGTTTTAGCTCTGTAAGTCCCCAAGCTCAGGAACCTCCTCTGCCTCAGGAAAACCAGGGTAGCTTGCTTAGGATTTTCTCAATTTTAAACGGATAGTTTTGCATCTTTCTAGAGATCCCCTTAGTCCTTGATAACCCTACAGCTTAGCCACTTGGTAAGGAAAACCCAACATTGCCATGTAGCTGAGAAAAAGCCAAAGTGCTTCAGAAATTACCTACACGTGCCAAATTCAAATTCCATATCTAGTTTTAGAAGGACCTGTAAGCTGTTCCTGTCTTATGACTTCTAGATATTACAGCACAGTATAATCCATGAGTATTTTACTTTACAGCTCTTATACCTAAGACATTTTACAGAAGGCAAGCTTTGCACTAACATACAGGAGTTGAGATGATTGTTCTATACCTGGACCTCATCCAAACTGCAGTTCTTTCCGGCTAAAGACAGTCTGCATTCTTATTTTTAGATCCCAAAGCCATTTGCTAGTTGCTACACAGTGGTGTGGTATAGTCTAGCTGAGGTGTTGAAGATGGAAGTTTCCCCAGCTGTATTCACTGCTGACCCTTACCTCTACTACCCAGAGGGAATGGGAAGAGAGCTTGGGAGACAGCAACACGTCCAATGAACAAGCACCCACAATCAGTCTGTACTGTCCATTTCACCTAATTAGTGGCAATTCTGCGTTAACTCGGTGGCCCACCTCCCATTTCTCTGCTCTAGCATTCATCAGAGCTGACCACACTCACTTCTCCAGGCTTTCCTTACCTCTGCGATACCACTCTCTCCTGGTTGTTCTACCTTCAAGCTTCTCCTATACCCAACCTCTAAATGTTGGGATCCCTCCCTCCCAGCTAACCTCTGGGATCTCTTCTCTGAAGCCCTACTGTCCAGTACATAGCCATGAGCCACCTGTAGCCATCAAGCAATAGGAATGTGGCCAGTCTAAATTGAAGTGTGCTGTAACACACTAGATTTCTAAAACTTAGTATGGAATAAAAATAGCTCATTTAAAAATACTGATTGAATGATGGAATGATAATTATGCTATACATTGGGTTTAAGAAGATATTATTAAAACTAATTGTACCTGTTTCTTCCTACTTTTTTAACGTGATTACCAGAAAATTTAAATGTACACATGTGCCTCGCATTATATTTCCACTGGGCAATGCTGCCATGAAGTCTTCTCCTCAATGACCTCAAAAATTCTCAGACAACTTGAGACTGACAAATCCAAAGCGTGCATTTCCAGCTCAGAATGTAATGTCATACATCCATCTGATATTTTTAGAGATCTCTACTTGGACATCTCACAAAATTCTCATACTTAGCCTGTTCAAATCTTGATTCTGTCCCCTGAACTTGCCTCTCCCCAGTTTACCTGATTGTTCCCAAGCCACTCCTCAAAAAAGATGCTACAAAACTGACTTTGAAGATGAAGGAAAGGGCAGCCTCTAGAAGGTGGAAGAGGCAAGGAATGGATTCTCCCCTAGAGTCCTCAGAAGGAACCAGCCCTGCCAATACTTTAATTTGAGCCTTGTAAAACTCAGTCTGCCTCCAAGATTGCAAGAGAATAAATTTATGTTGTTTTAAGCCACTATGTTTGTGATAATGTTTTATAGCTGTAATAGAAAACCAACAGAGAGAAATGGCGCAGCCCTTCTCCCTGCACAGCCCTGTCATGACTTCCTCCAGTAATATTTGAAGCCAATCTACTTCTCCCCATCTCCATCACTACAATTTTAGGCTGGGTTTACTATAACAACTTCTTAACTAGTCTTTCCTTAGGACGAATTAAAAAATGGTTGTAAATGCTTTGCCAATCTTCCCATCAAGAGGTGGAGTCTATTTTTACTTCCCTTGAATTTAAGGTAACTTTGGGCTACTTTGACCAATAGAACACAGTGGAAGCAATGGTGTGTAACTTCCTGGGCTGGGCCTTAAGAGAGATGTAGCTTCACTTTCACATGCTTGGACTGATCCCTGTGGAAGCCAATGACCACATAAGACCTCTGATTAGCTCTGAGGAAGCCCAGGGTAGCATATGGAAAGAGACCATATGAAGAAGCACTGGGGTGCCAGATTTCTGAGTAAAGCTTTCTTGGATCTTCAGGCTAACCAAGCCAGCAGCTGATAACAGCTCAGTGAAAGATCCACCTGATATGCCATTGAACCCTGCCTGAATTCTTAACCCACAGAAACATGACCAAATAGAATGGTTGTTATTTTAAGTCCCTAAGTTCGGGGTACTTTGTTACACAGCGATAAATAACTGAAATACCTCTCTCCCACTCATGTGATGGCTCTAACCCACCTGTGACATAGCAGCCAGCATGGTCATCTTACGGTTAGTCTGAAGGTCAATTCCCCTGCTTATCACTGCACGTAAAAGAAAACTGAACCTCCATCCTCTGTCACTTCCCATTGATCCCTGGAACCCAGCCATAAGACATCAAAAGCATCACTGGATATTTATGGTCTAACAGCTATTCAATTAGAAGTGCACTTATTAATTCAATACCTCTTTATGCGGTACTATGTTCCAGGCACTGAACTATGCTCCAGGCACTGAAGTATTAAGGACACAGTGGGGAACAAAGTGGCATGGGAGATGGACCCCAAGCAAGAAAAGAAACAATGCTTTTAAACATCAAACATTGTGACAAATGCTGTGAATGGAACAAACACACACACACAAAACACACTGCACCGTGACAGAAAATTAACAGGGTGTACCCAATTTAAGTAAGGTGATAAGGGAAGGCTTCTCCGAGGAGATGATGTTTAATCAGATGTTTGAAAGGGAAAGACCTCGGCACCATTATTCCTAGACCAGGCTCTATCTTTCTAGATGCAAAGCCCAGAACCAAAGTCCAAGAGAGGCCTCACAACTCCCCCTGGTCCTAAAGTCTCAGCAATTGTGATACCATTTATTTTGCTAACACACCTCCTTCTTCATTTTCCTCTGCTGCATAAATTACTTCTCTGGCCAGACTCACTCACTATCTCGGCTGCCAGCCTCCAATCCCAGTCCCCACAATGTCCCTAGAGTGCCCTCCTCTCAGATCATCATCTCCTGGCCTATTGTGACACCTCAGTGCCAACATCAGCAGGGACATTAACACAAGCATTGGCAAACCCGAAGTCCAATTACCTTTCATTTCTGTTGGGCAGAGGTTACTCACAATTGCCATATTTGAGAGGTGGGGTAGGGCTTCTTTATTTTTGCTCTATTCCTTTATATATTTATAAATATTATTATATAGTTTTTGACTAATGTTACAATCACAGGTTCCTGGTTTCATTTAGCTGTGGTGGAAAAGGCAACATGAGCTCGTTAGTATTAAAGTCATTTGGTGACGAGTTTGCAGTGGGTACCCTGGACCCTCTGATGTTGGTCCCTTGGCACATGGGAGAGCATCTTCCCTAGCATACCAGTGATGGGCGTGTAAGAGGAATTTTCAGCTGGGAAGGACATTTCTCACTCATCGGCTCCTGCCAATTACTCATTCCACTATATGCCAGGGTTGGCACAGGGAGAAGGTCACTGGGGACCGTTTTGGAAAGAAGATTCACATAAACCATGATTCCGGGAATTCATATGATATGGTTTAAGTCCGCCCCCCACACACACACCAGCGTGGCTCCTCTGCCACCCTGGTGTAGAGCCTCAGTTGTCTACTAGGGACCTTTGGATTTTGAAGAAACAAAGTATTGTATTCAGAAATATGGTGAATCAAGGAGGTCTGAGCTAACTGAATATTTGTTCATTTCATGAAGGATAATCATTCTGTCTCTAAACGCCACTGAAGATGTGTGTGTTAGAGATCCAGAAAGTCAGTCCTCTAAGCCTGGGCTGTCCTCTGACTGACTTGTCATGGAACACCCTGGCTCAAACCACAGCGGTGGCGAAACAATCCTGTGTCCACTCTGAATGTGACATCACCGGAGGGCTGGAGCTCCCTGAGGCAGTGGCAATCTCTTGCCCTCGTGCCTTTGCCCGGGTCACATCCTCTCAGCCACCTCTGATTTCAGCGGCAGCTGTGCTGCAGAGTTCTCTGTGAGCACAGACTTACCGTGTCCCAGGGTCCTACCCCAAGTTCACGTGACTGCAAGTCATTCTTCCCAGGACTTGTTCTGACACATGCAGGAACTTGTTCTAAACACAAGGCAGTTGACACCCCCTGGGACAACTCTCAATCCAAAGGGAGTAGGCAGCCTGTGGATAAAGGCTCCAGCATCCCCATCTTACAGGTGGATGATCCTGGGAGGTATTCCAAAGGGCTCTCACAGTTCCTGTTTAACTGAAGAAATTACTCCTATTGCCCACAGAAGCAACCTCAATAGTTTACCTTTTGATTAGCTTTTTCTCCTTCCCTGTCTCATTCTACCCTTTCGTCACTTCTGCTCCCTTGGACTACCTCCCAGATACATTTCCGGCACCCAGGTCTCTGTCTCAGGCTTTCTGGGGAACCCAAACTAAAGCAGATGCAGTCCAACCAGTACATCCATCTTTGAATGAGAATGGATTAGCACAGAGCAAGAGGCACTACTGCAGGTTGGCAGCAGGGTGGGGAGGAAGCAAAGCAAAGAAAATACCCTTCCAAGGCTTTGTTGGATCCTGGAAGAGAGGTAATCTCATCACCAGACAGTTTCTCTGAGGTCAGAGTGTGTCAGCAGTAATTATTTTTCCCTGACTGCATGTTGTTTCTAGGACCATCCCAGATGCTGACTTCAAAAGCTTTCTAGTTTGTAATGTGCTATATAAGACTTCTTTTGTTCTTTCCTGCGTGCCCAATTCCATTTCTGGAAGACACACAAGAAAAACAGCATTATCATGGAAACATCATTATTCTCTTCTCCGCACTCTGGTCAAGGGAGCTGGGCAGAGAAGACTGGCTCCTGAGGCCCAGGCCAATCCTCCTGGCAGTTAGAACCCTCTGTCCATGCCATCCCTCAGCACCATGGCAGGAAGTCTGAAAGAGCATCTGTCAGAACAAAAGGTATCCCCGTAATCTGTGAGGTCACAAGAACACATATGTTGGGAAAAAGAGAAACACATTATTTGACACCCACATGTTGAAACACAAAAATTGCAAACCATCAGGGAAGGACAAGTATTTTTCTAGAAGAATTTGGCCAGTGGCATATATGAGAAAGCCCACTCAAATCAAACATAGAGGCTCTGCTACCCAGGTCCTTTTATTTGATGAGTGAAGTGAAACCTACTTTTTCTCCAATAAATTGTAAAGATGAAAAAAAATCTTCAGAGGGCTCTGAAAAAGGAGAGGGGCTAAAGTCACACTCCAAACCTGACAGAGCATTTAACTGACAAAGAACAAGAAACTAAATTTGTATTTAGGGCTAAAAAATATTATTAAATGATTTGTGTGTTTAAGACAAAAAAGATTTCATGGAGTTAAATAAGTATTCTTACTTTTAAAAGTAAAGTTGCTTGGGAGTCATGATAATCTAAGATACCCCTTTTTCTTATTTCTAAGCCATTTCCCCTACCCCATTTCAATGTCTCTAAGAATTAGAGATGTATCTTGCAATTGATGTTAAGGAAGGACTGTGTCCAAATTTAAGTGTCAGCATTTTTCTTTCTTAGTGGTACCTAAAATACAGGTATGCTTGACTCACACGCTGGTCTCAACTCCTTTCCTCTCCCACTTCTAGAGTAGGAGGTGATTTTATCTCAGGGGGTTTAAACTTCACATTGTCAGGTGTCAAGAAGATTCAAGATGGTGCAGGCCAGAAGGAATGGAGGGAGGCTAGGACCTGGTCCTAGCCAGGTTTGTGTGTCAGACTAAGGATTCAGGCTACAGTTTCAGTGGTATGTATGCATTCTTCTTACACCTGGGGTGACAGTAAGAAATATTTGCTAACTCACCAAAAGGAAGAGTCATCCAACTGCCACTTTCCTTTTACTTACTTTCAACTTTTTAATTAAAGTGTAATATTTATCATTCATATATTAAACTGCAAGTGTACAGTTTCGTGAATTTGTGTGTGCATGTAGTGAATACTCCTATATAACCACCATGGAGATCAAGATATACCATACTGTAATCACCATAGACACATCCCTCATGCCCTCTGCAGTCATCATGCTTCCAAAGGTAACCACTGTTCTGATTTCTACCACTGTCAGATAGTTCTGCCCATTGTTGAACGTCACCTACCTGGGCCCGTCTCCTTCATATCTGGCTTCCTTCATGTGATGTTATGTCTATGAGGTTCTTAAGCATAATAGTATTTTTTTATTGCTACATAATACTCATCTTATGTATATATTAAAATTTATCCATTTGTACCTTGATGGGCTTTTTAGGTGTTTCGAGTTTTTAGCTATTATGAATAGTATTCTGAACATTCTTGTACCTGTCTTTCGGCGTACATATGTATACAGTTCTTCTAGGTATAGATCTAGAGGTGGAATTTCTCGGTCACAGATGTTCAGTTTGCAGTGAGTTAGAGTTCCAGTTGCTGCACATCCTTGTCAACACTTGGTACTGTCTAAGCCATTTTGGTGTGTGTATGTAATAATATCTCTGTATAACCTCCTAATAGCTTTACTGTGTGTTTCCCTGATGGCTAATGACTTTAGAAACCCTTTTAATACGTTTAGTGGTCATTTGGATATCCTCTTTTGTAAAGGGCTGGTTAAAACCCATTAACCATTTTTAATTGGTTTATCTGCCTTTTGTTATTATTTTGCAGGAACTGTTAATGTATCCTGGATAAATGTCCTATAATAGATACACATATTACAAATATCCTTCCCACTCTGTAGCCTACCTTTTTATTTCCTCAATGGTGTATTTGGATGAGCACATTTTTTCTTTTTTTTTTTAAATGTTAGTGAAGTCCAATTTATCTCTCTTCCATTTGTATACATAGGAGAAATTGGCTTATAATTTTCTTTTCTTTTAATGTTTATGTCTGCTATTTTGATGAAGGTTATACTCGCCTTAATAAAAGAAGTTTAAAAAGGTTTCACTTTTTCTATTTCATAGATGATTTTTTAAAATTGATTTAGTTTCTTCCTTAAATGTTTGGTAGAATTCACCATGAAGTCACCCGGCCTGGAGTTTTTGTAGGCTATAGAGTTTTTAAATAATAGATATAGGACTATTCAGATTTTCTATTTCTTCTTGTTATGTTTTGGTAAGTTTGTTTTTATTTTTTGAGAGAATTTGTCAAATTTATTTAATTTTCAAATTGATTTTCGGAAGTGTATTCACAATGCCCTTTTCTTGTGTTTTTGTTTTTCTTTTGTTTTTTTAAATATTTGGAGGATCCCTAGTGATATCTCCTTTTACATTCATTTGATTGGTAATCATGCCTTTTTTCTTTTTCTTGGTCATCCTTCCTAGGGACTTACCAACTTATGAATTTTTCTAAGAACCAACTTGTGACTTTCTTACATTTTTTCCTACTTTTATCTACTTTCTATGTTAGTTTTTATTTTTATCTTTATTATTTTTATTTTTATCTTTATTATTTCCTTCCCTCTATTTTCCTAGGGTTAAATTTGCCATTCTTCTTTGATTTAGATCATTTACTTTCAGCCTTTCTAGTTATGCATTCAAAGATATAAAATTTTCCTTTACTTGATCTGCATACCACAAGTTTTATTTTCAAAATATTCCACTCAAAATGTTTTCTACCTTCTATTATTATCTCTTATTTTACCCATGGAATATTTCAAAGTATACTGCTTAGTTTTCAAACATATGGGGATCTTCTAGTTTTCTTTTTACTATTGATTCTGTTTTAAATCCACAATTGTCAGAATACATATTCTGTATGATTTCTATCTTTTGAAATTTTTTAGATGTACTTTATGATCAGCATATGATATATTGGAAACTATTCCATGTGTTCTTGGAAAGAATGTGTATTCTGAAGTTTTTGATGCCGTGTTCTATATATGCTATCGAAATTTCCATTAACCTTATTTCCATTTAGACTAATATATCAGTTTCTGAGAAGCGAGTTAAAATTTCTAGCTATGATTATGGGTTTTTCTATTTTTACTATTAGTTCTGCTTTATATATTAGTTTTATTTTACATTTGTTATTGAATGGAGCCAAATCTAGGATTGTTACATCTACCAGCTGTATAGTTTTATAATTCTGAAATAACCCTTTTTATCTGTAGTAATACTTCTTTAACATCTATATTTCCTCTGATAATAGCATAGCTGCACCAACTTTGTTTCGGTTAACATTTATATGATGTTTATTTAAATTTGTTCACTTTTCATCTTTTTGTATCCTTACATTTAAGGTATATCTAATTTAAGCAATATATAGCTGTTATTTTAAAATCCAGTGTAATAATCTTTGCTTTTAATTGTAGTATTTATCAATTTATATTTCCGGGCCTCATGTTATTCTATATTCCACCTTACCTTGGTAAATCATCTCATTGTAAATAGGTCCTGTTTGCATCATCCTAAAATGAGTATCTTCTGATATACAAGGAGAGAGAACGTCTAAAAATGAGGACACATAAAAAGCCAAAAGAAAACAAAGGAAAACTGGGTTCTTTTGACACATACTGAGGCCCTACATTAAGTTTATGGTACCCATTTAGCTCCTATACTAAGTTATAGTTAAAGCCAGAACTCCCAACCCTGTGCATTTACTGTATGTACCATATTAGGACATGGTCATTCTCTCTGTACTAGATAATAGTATTTAGTATTTACTGTGTGCCAGGCGCTGTTCTAAGATCTTCACATGTATTATCTCATTCAACTCTCATATTAACCCTAGGAGGTACTATTTTTATTCCCATTTCACAGATTTTTTTTTAAAGTTAAGTTTTAAAATGGTAAAAAAGAATTTATCACAAATCTCAAGGTCGATGAATTCTAGAGCTGAGATTTAAACCCAGGAAATTTGACTGCAATGGCTTAACTATTAAATGACTCACTTTTTGGCCTTTCCCAGTAGGTTGTCTTATGTGGAAAGAAAAACCAGGATATCTTTAAACCCTGGTCCAACGTAAACAACCTATTTACTTTGCCAAATACTACTTTATAAAATGTCTATTTTATTAATAATTGCTGATGGTCTATCTTCCATTGTTCTTACTTAAAGTTTTATTTCTGAAATTTCCATTTTTGCTTTTCTAAATATTCTTAAATGTTTTATGAGTCTTCATAGCACATTTTCTATAAAAAAAAATACGGATTGTAGTTTTTTGCCATGTGTGGCAGAATTCAGGGAGAGATGAAAATATATGAACCTGAATTGTTAAGCTTACATCTTATTTCTACAGGATGCTGTTCTTTTTCTTGCCAAAGAAATGTTGACAGTTTGGATTTATAACAATGCATTCAGAAACCTTGAGGTTTTATAACAGAAAATAATGTATCATTAGGCACTCTGAAAGGATAATGAGGCATTTACTACTACTTGCTCATTTTGGTAAGGGTTTCTAGAAATAAACATTAACTTGTATGGACTTGGCATATGGATCATTCATGAAGTAAGCAGAGAATGCACAATATAGTTAGCTGCTTGAATTATTTCTCCATAAGTTATTCATGCTTCTAATTTATCTAACCATTTTCCCTCTCATACAGTATCTGAATTTTCCTCATTTCCACATGACAGGAGCGCATTAGCATCAACAAGGACAAAGTTAACCAAAAAAAAAAAAAAAAAGATTAAATGGTTGACCAAAGAAGCCATAGTCAAAATAAATCAAAGAGTGAAGTCCTAGAAAAGAGAGCTATATCCCTCAGAGGAAACAATCCAATTTTGGGTCTTAGTTTCTCTCAGGAATTTGAATACTTCATTCTTAATGAGATGATGAATAATATGATAGGTATTGTAAATTCTACCTACAGCTACATTTGATGGTAGGTAGGATGAAGTTCGTATCTGGCTGTTGTGGTCAATAAGCAGAGATTTCCTGAGAGCTCTCACTATAAGTGGTAACCCTAGCACATTTGTAAAGGATTCTGAGCATCTTAATGAGATCCAGATTATAGAGCTCCCGGCACCCAGTCATTGCAAATTATGTAATTTGTACGATTTACAAGTATATCATGTTTCATTATTAATACTGTAGCATTATTTTCACCATGATTACTTACAAATCTCAAAAAAAGAGAAATTCATAGCAACTGATTAACCTATTGGCATTAGCATTCGTTTGGCTAAAATATACATCATTAAAAAATAAATCAATGGTTCTGCTAACATCACAACTCTTAATCTGGTCTTTATTCCTGTAAGCCTATTGCAATCGATTTATACCACCCCGAGAGACAGATGTATAAGAGACCATATCATTTTAAGTGAATGTGGAGGATAAGAGCTTACTTTGGTGGGAGAATCACATGAGTGGTGAAGAGCATTGAAGGGTGAAAATGACAAAGCCAGTTTGGGGTCAATTTGAATGTTGCTCAGTAGGCATCAGAAGCCCCTGGTGGCCTTTGAATAGGGCACGATATGATCCTGGCTATTCTTTGGGAAGAACAATTCAGCAGTAAAAGGCATGTGGATTGGATCAAAAGGGAAGAGAAGAAGTCAGACTTAAGAGAAATGCTATTCACAAAGCACCATCACAGGCCAGGTAAGAGGATGTCATGTCTTAACTAGTTGTAGCTACTATAATGGAGAAGGTGTACAGGTAAAAGCCTCATGGGAGAGAGAAAGAATGAGAAGTGCCACTGACTTCTCAGGTGATGAGGCATCAAAGACAAATCTAAGGCTCGGATGCCTGAGAAGAGAAGGATGCCACTGTAAGAAATAGAGAATCCAAGAAGATGAGGGTAGAGGTTCACAAGAGTAAGTGTTTGTATACACACACACTAACCTTGAGAGACAAGACATACAAGTGGACATGTCCTGTAGGCAGTAGACATGAGCAACCTAAAGTCAGAAATGGAGCTGTGAATTTAGAGACATCCTAAAGAGGGGATGTTTAAAGCCACTTGGTTGGATGAGATTGTTGAGAATGGTAGAAACCAGCAGAGGAGAATCAAGACAGAAATCTGAAGGACACCTCCAATGACAGGAAGAGAAGGAAGAGGAATTAGAGGAGAAAAAAATATAAGGGGTTGCCATATACATAAAGAGTGGGAGGACCAGGAGAGTACGATGTCTTTGAAGGCAGATGAGACAGCATTTCAAGGAGCATTTCAAAACTGTCAAACGCTCTGGTGGGAATGTAAAATGGTTCAGCTGCTATGGAAAACGGTTTGCTTGTTCCTCAAAAAGTTAAACATAAACCATATGACTTAGCAATCCCATTCCTACTTCTAGGTATAAACACAAAAAGGATTGAAAACTAACACTTAAACAAATACATGTACATGCATGTTTGTAGCAGCACTATTCACAAGTCAAAAGGTGGAAACAACCCAAATGGCCATCGATGGATGAATGAATAAACAAATGGTGGTCTATCTATACAGAGTAGTATTAGTCAGTCATAAAAAGAAATATAGTAGTTATACATGCTACAACATGAATGAACCTTGAAGGCATTATGCTAAGTAGGAGAAGCCAGTTGTAAAAGTCCACCTATTATATGATTCCATTTATATAAAATATCCAGAATGAGTAAATGCTCAGAAACAGAATGCAGATCAGTGTTTGCTAAGGACTAGGGGGATCAAATGATTACTAGATATGAGGGGTTTTTGGGGGCAGTAATAAAAATATTTTGGAACTAGAGGTGGTGGTTGCATAACATCATGAATATATTAAATGCCACTGATATGTTCAACTTAAAATGGTTAATTTTATGTCATATGAATTTCACTTCAATAAAATAAAAATTAAAATAATTTGCCAAATGCTTCAGAGAATTCAAGTGGGCTCAGGACTTAGAAAAAGTTTAAGGAAACCAGCTCTTTTCTTTCCATGATCTTCAAAAGAGAGAAATTTCAGCAAAATGTTGAGGGCAGGAGGCCCATTTTGGAGTATTAAGGTGTGAGTTTGTGATGGAATAGACATTTTGAGTGAAGACTTTGCTTTCCAGTAGACTGGTGAAGGGAAGGGCGGTGATGAGAAAGTGAAATCGCCCTATGGAAATTTGTTTCAACCCGGGGAGATGGGAGCATGTTTGAAGGCAGAGGGGAAGATTCAGAGAGGAGGAAACCACTGAAGGTATAGAACTGAAGGGGAGCATATGATGAAACTGAAGCAGAAAGGACTGGGGTCAAGGGCACAGTGAAGGGTCAAAAAGAGAAGGAAGAGTTGGTCTTCCTCTGAGAGGGGAGGGAAAGATTGGAGGTGGGCAGAGATGGAAGAGGGAATCAGAAAAGCTCAGGTTGGATGGTATAAACTTTTCAGCAGAGAGAAATGAAGGGCCAGCTGCAGAAAATTGCAGGCAGTGGGGTAGGGCCTGTTGCTTAAGGAAAATGGAAAAGTCTTGGAGTAGTGCTCAAGGTGATGAGCAATAAATTAAGCGTGAATAATCACAGAGTAAAATAATGGCAGGGACCTGGAGAGAGGAAGTTGCTGTGGGTCCATGAATGTGAATGCCTCATCAACCAAGTCTTTTCACATCATGCCTATCCTGTTTTCCAAAATTTTCTTTTTGTCTATAGATGGGGCTTCACATCTATACCCACTGATGTTGCCTTATTAATTTCAGTGCATCCTTGTAGGTACTTGAGTTCTTTTTGAATCTCGAGTTTACAGTCAGTTAGGACCCCAGAGCTGTGAAAGTTACAAATTAAAAATCATGTCTTCATATATTCATCTCCATCACTGGGATGAACTCAGTCAGTTAGGGCCATTGACTGCATGCAGAAGCCATTCTTTAGGCTGACAGATTATTTTTCAGATCTTTTAGATGCAGCTATTCAAATAATCTGAATCTACTTTACTAATATTCAGTGATAATATTCAGCTCATATTTCTCTATCTTGACAAAAAAAGGATAAAATGTTTTGATAAATGCTTTTTGAACAGTCTGAGTACAAAGCATAGCTCTGAAATATTCCAGTTGTATAACTGTGGGCAAGTCACATATCTTTTCCATGTCTTACTCTGTTCATCTGTAAAATGAAGATAATAGTACCTATGTCATAGAGTTGCTGTAATGACTAAATGACTTAACATAAGAAATGCACTTAGAGAGCTGCCTGGCACAGAATTTGAGCTAAATAAATGTTGGCTATGATCAGCATTATTAACATGAATATTCATTCCATCTCTGGCATTTGTTTAGTCATTCAATAAGTATTTATTCAGTGCCTGGTATTACATTAAGTGCTAGATTTATAACAATGAACAGTTCAGTCACAGTCTCTACCCTTATGGAGCATATAATTTTACTTTACCTAATAAACCAACACCAAAATTGTAAGATTTATGTAGAATTTGAAAATATATATATAGGGGGACGTTCTTGGGTTTTTTGCATTTATTTTTCTTTGATTCAGTTTCTGGGTCATTTTTTTTCTATGTAGAAAAAGTATTATCCAAAGGCCTGAGTGAAAGAGGAAATCACAGGAAAACCAGGCAAATAAGACTGATGGTCATGCTCTTAGGAGCTAGGCTTTGCTAACAAGGTCCAAACTGAATAAGAGACTTGGAGTAAAAAAGCAGTCAAGCCTCAATTATCTGTGTTAACTGGGGTTTGTGAGAATGGACAATGAAAGGAAGAAGATAATGCATCCTGATTTGCTGTCTTAAATCTCACAGCAGAAGCTAAAAAAAATAAGTAGCATACAGGGGCATCTGGAATGAGAGTGATGGACAGGGTGTGGTCTTCAGGAAAAGCCTAGTTATAGTTATTCAGACCATTCCTGGGGTCTCTTGGAGAACTACCATTGTTTACAGCTTTTTAACTTCAAAGGAAAGGAGTTGTAAAAAGTTGTTGTCAACAGAAGCCCAATTTGCCTGATATGATGAAGGGGTTGGTTGACAATGCACACCTTTTGTCAAAAGGATTTGCTGCACAAAGATAGAAAATTGAAGGAACCATCTAATTCCATAAATAGCTGGGAGGCAGGAGAAACTATGTAGACAACAAGGGAAGGAAAAGCCCCCTCTTGAACCTCAGGTCCAATTTTCTCTTATTGGTGTAAGAGACAAAGAACAGTGAGGAAGACTCTGTAATCTCCCCTTCTGAATTGTAAGAAGGATGGTGGCAAACCATTGGGGTCAATGGAGTTAGAGCAATACACTCAGGCCAACTGAAGGCTGCCTCTAATCAAGAAGGATATTTTTGAACTGTTGCCTGGAAGGCAGTCTCACATTTTTTAAGCCCTATTGGCCTTGAGTAGCCCTTGAATATTTGTATTTCTCCATCCCTTTAGGGAAACTCTTTCTCCACCTAAAGGTCTCTCCAACTGGCTACGTTCACCAGTATTTGGAGATTGGGAATTGCCAAGAGCAGTAAGAGGTCATCTTTGTTAGCATTTGAAATTTCTCTGCCTATATCTAAGTCTATTGATAAGTCATATTCTGAAATTGTATATGGGATATTATTTAAAGTACTTTTTCGATAATTTCTCTCTCTTTGCATGATAAAGAAGAGCAAGTGTTAACAAAATCTATTTTCTGTTAAAAAAAATCATATTTTGATGCCCACGTACCCACAGTATTTGCTTTTTGATTGTTGATACTTCTGGCCTTATAAGAAAGAAGCAATTCAGCAAAGCGTGGTTCTGTTGTGGACCCCACTAGGATGTAGGCACTCTTGTTGTTGTTGTTACAGTAAGTTCCCTACACATGAAGCTTCAAGTTACGAACTTTCAAAGATGTGAACGCGCTTGCGCATGTCCAGTCACGTGTTAGTTCACGTGTCTGGCATACATTGTCACGTGTGTGCATCCTCTACAAGTGGTTGTGCTTTTGTGTACTTTACAGTACTGTATAGAGTATAGTAGTATAGTATCTTTTTTTAAAATTTATTTTTGGCTGCGTTGGGTCTTCATTGCTGCGCACGGGCTTTCTCTAGTTGTCGTGAGTGGGGGCTACTCTTCGTTGTGATGTGCGGGCTTCTCATCGCGGTGGCTTCTCTTGTTGCAGAGCTCGGGCTCTAGGCGCATGGAGGATGAGAGCTACTACCCAGACATCACTGGATCGTTTTTTCAAGAGGGTAGATAGAATTGAATCCAGCAAGGAACCAGAACCTGTGTCATCAACATCAGGTATGAGTGAAATTGCAGCTTGCCCTTTGTCTCCTTTTGCTGACAATCCTGCAGCTCTACCATCTCCCACCTCCTTCCCTCCTCCAGTGAATAACTCTTCTTGCCTGTGCGCTTGATGCCAGCCCCTGTATGCCAGCTGTTGTACTGTACTATTGTACTTTTCAAGGTACTGCACTGTAAGATTAAAAATGTTTTATTTTTTGTGTTTGTTTTTTAAGTATTATTTGTGTGAAAAGTATTATAAACCTATTACAGTACAGTACTATATAGCCGATTGTGTTAGTTGGGTACCTGGGCTAACTTTGTTGGACTTAGGAACAAATTGGACTTACGAATGCACTTTTGGAATGGAACTCGTTCATACATAGGGGACTTACTGTATTATTATTACTGTTATTATTTTTAAGTAGCATCCCTAGAACGTAGAACTCGAGGGTTTCTGCTTCTGTTAACAGGAGCAGAAAAAAGACAAAATAAGCCTGATGAGGTTGGGCCCTGGCCAGAGGCTCATTCCTGTTTGTCTGTGTGATAGCTTGAGACTAGACTTGGCTTTGTCTGAACAAGCAATTGAGTTGAGGATCAAACAGCATCAAAGTGTGGCCCAAGAGGAGCTGCCACCCCGTCATTTGCCACAAATCAAGCCCGGCTCACAGAAACCTGCGTGGGCAGATAGAGGATATGGTTGGCTGGAGCCATAATGCTCTTCTTTGCTTTATTTTCTCCAGATGCTCAGGCTTCTTCCTTAAAAGTCTGGGTGAAGAACATGTAATTTAATTAACCCATGTGCTTGGTGGAGGGAGACTGAGTAAGTGGTACATCCTCTCAATGTTCCTTTGTTACCGAGTTTTCGAACATTGAGACCAAAAAACTAAATAGAGACAGTCCATGGTCTGTAATCAACAACTGTGCCCTCTTATCATTGAAATTTTTTTGTTTGTTCTTTCAGTCAGAATTGAGAACCAGACTTTTACAGGGTGGCCTAGGAGACATTTACATTTGAAAATCTTGTGCTGTTTCCAAGTGGTTCTACTTCCAAAGGTTTTATTCATGAGGAAAGTTTTTAAAAAGTGTCATGACAACACAGGGCTCCAACTACCAAAAATTTCCTTAGAATTCTCTCTCAGATTTATATGATTTTTAAAATTTCTAATCAGTTTGAAATTTTCCTACGTCATTTCATCTCCAATAAGAGCAGCCGTGCCAACTGGCAAAGACCATGGTGATCAGGTATCTTATTTCCACGTGCCAGATGAGAGGCAAGTTTAAAAAACACGTTACCACCTCAATACTTACACTTAGAATTCACTTGTATTTCATTTATGGTAATAATAAAAGATAGGAGGTTAGAAGTATATCAGAGAGCCTAGAAAAATATGCATTCTATCACATTATCTTATCCCATCAAAAATACTAGGTGAAAATTTCTCTCTGATGATTCTATATTCCTTTTACTTGAAAAGCCCCAAGCAGCTGTTGGAAAGCTAGCTGTGGATAGAACACTGGGCCTAGGGAATCACTGTCAGTTTGAATGCTGAGGTGCCACTTGACCTGCTCTACCACCTGAGACTGACCAACCTCTTGACTTCTCTGAGTCTCAGTTTCTTGACTCATAAAACAAGAATAGCACCATCTGTTTCAAGGTGTTGTTGTGAGGATCAAATCCATATAATAAATACTAAAATAAAATTTTAAATTATAACTTAAAAAGTATAAATGTAATACATTTTCACTAGACTCTAGGACTATGAAGATGAATGAGATAAGGTCTGAAATAAAGGAACTCAGGGCCTAAGGGACATTTGTATTTAGAAACCTTGTGCTGTTTCCATGAGGTTCTTTCTCCGAAGACTCTATTCATGATGAGAGTTTTTAAAAGTGTTGTGATAACACAGGACTTGTCCACCTACCTAAAATTTCTTTAGGAGTTTTTGCTCCGCTCTGCATTCATTTTTTATTCTCTAACCACGTTTTAATTTTCCTATGTCATTTCATAGTCTTTATAGTAGAATAGAAAAGCACTAGTTCTGTTGTAAATGTCAGTATTACTAAAATAGCAGGGACTGCATAGAATCAGAAGGCCCAGGCCCAATTCCCAATTCTGCCACTTGCTGACAGAATGATGACATTGGCTAAGTCACTCAGCATCTCTGAACCTGGGCTACTTCTGCATCGGCAAAGTAGGAACCAGATTACCAATGGCACAGGCTGGCTATGAGGATTAGAAAAACAGACGTATGTGTGAGAACATCTAAGACAATGTCCTGACATGTAGTAGGCCCCCAGTGAATGACTCTTTCCATTTCTCTTTCAAAATTTATGAATATTCCAGCAGAGTTCCACGGCAGCCCTGTCTAACTGATAGCCAAGTTCTGCTTGTGGCTATTAAGCACTTAAAATCCAGCTAATCTACATTGAGATGTGCTGTAAGTGTAAATACGTACTGCATTTCAAAGATTCAGTATAAAAAGAATGTAAAAAATTATTACTAATGTTCACCTGATTACTTATTGATATATCTTAGATAAATTATGTTTTAGGTTTTATATACATTGGGATAAATTTATTTATATATATATATATATATATATACACACACACACACACACACTTCAAAGATACTCTCCATATCTATTTAGATGTATCTCTATATGTATATATGTATATGTAGAGAGACAGAGATATATATAGAGAGAGATATCTATATAGATATGGAGAGTATCTATATAGATATACAGAAATAGATACAGAGATATATCTATATAGAGAATATCTATAACTACATCTATGAAATTTAACCTAATATGCATATATTGGGTGTGTGTATGTATATATAAAATATACAATATATACATTGGGTATATTTATGGTTAAATATATATGTTAAATATATACTATATATGGTTTAATATATACTATTTTATATTAGCTTTATTTATTTTATTTATTTATTTATTTATTTTGGCTGTACCGTGTCTTAGCTGTGGCATGCAGGATCTTCGTTTCAGCATGTGGGCTTCTTAGTTGTGGCATGCAGGCTTCTTAGTTGAGGCATGTAGACTCTTAATTGCAGCATGCATGTGGGATCTAGTTCCCCGACCAGGGATCGAACCCAGGTCCCCTGCACTGGGAGCAGGGAGTCTTACCCACTGGACCACCAGGGGAGTGCCTGGTTTAATATATACTATTAAAATTAATTTCATCTGTTTCTTTTTCTAATGTTACGATAAGGAAACCTAAAATTACATATGTGGCTCACATTGCTTTTCTATTGGCCCACACTTCTGTACAGCATAAAATCTTGAGTCTTCACAAGCCAAAAAGAAGCTACTTTTAGTTATCTAGACTTTCTATGAGATCAGTTATTTCTTCCCCAAGCATTTCAATTAAAATTAATCTTCAGAATATAGTTTTCTTAGATTCTGATCCACAAAGCAATCTGTTATCTACTTAAATTAATGAGTCGAAAGATGTCTCTTATCTATATTTGAATAGTATCCTGGAGCTAAGAATCATAAACATAACAATTTAGTTGTGTGTCAAAATGTAACAGCCTAATACCGTGTTCTACAGGCCCAATTCTTGGATCTGTACCAATATAATTTTGGAGCTACATATTTTCCCCAATTTGGGTGACAGTTAAATGGATACTAATTTTCCTTAATAGTAACTGGGGAGGCATTTGCCATGAACAGTGGTCCTCTGCAGGTTTTTGAAGTTATCACTCTTGTTAAATCAGAGCATATTACGTATCTACAGCTTTAACTCTTCATTTCTTTATGGCCACAGTAAATGCACAGATTGGTTCTCCACCATGGCGGTTATAAAACGCATTTCATGGGAGCAAGATCGATACCATTGACCAGCTTGACAGACTCCAAGCCGCTCCCAGTCAATGTGATAAGATCTGGAGACAAGGCTATTAATTTTACCATAAGCTGGTTGCTCTCACTCTCAAGAGATGCTTTAAACAAATGAAGTCAAGTCACATGGATGCGGTGTGACAGGCACTTTGGGAGTTAGATGGTATAGTGGCCAGAACAGAGAAGATTCAAATGGTTGGCTCAGGGATGATAAAAACTGGAGTTTATCTCAATAACGAAAGTGCAAAAATATTTTTGTCTAGAATGTGTGAGATTAGGAAAATTGGAAAAAAATATGCATAAGTGACAGCAACTGGGTACTTCAGTGAAGAATAAACAATTCGTGATTGAAAATCCTCTGTTAGCACTGGGTTAGGTACAATACATATTTTTCCAATTTCATGTACCCCATTATGGTATATAAGCAAGGCCAGGGTATCACTGTACAGATGAGAAAACCAAACCTCAAAGGAGTTAGGTGACTTTTCAGTGCCACATGACTAATAAGTACTAAATGTTTGATTAAATCCCAGTTTGGAGTCATTCCAGGTCCCGGTTAATTAATATCATCCACAACAATTCAGCTAAATGTCCCAGAGCACATACATATGCAGGAACAGAGGGGCACTCAGCCGCTGATTTTGAGATTCTAGATTTACCGTTCCAAGAGGTACTTAACAAATGGAACCTTAAGATTCTGCAAAGCAGTGGATTTAAAAGGTATAATCCCCCTGAGGATCAAGATGCATAATTAACAGCAATACTAATATTGGCTTCTGATCAGTTGATGACATATTTTATTTTAAATATTAAAAATAAAATCAATGGTTTCTCCCAAGTTGTTCCTTCCTCTAATTGCTCCTTTTATTTTATTTTTTTGGAACTATTTCCATCGCGATTCTTAGAACTGGATTAGGAGCCAAACTTATGTCTTTTAAATTGCATGTTTATAGTGGTAATGATCAAACAAGGTAAACAAGCCTTAAATTTTGCCTTTTCAATTTCTGTCATAACTTTCTCTGTTCATCTTATTTTTTTTCAGGAATTTTTAAAATGGCCAAAAAAGGGGGAAAATAATTTTTTTTTTTTTTGCATTTAATTTAAGCAACTTGATTAAGAGACCAGTTTCCCTTTCCTGAGAATACCATGCACTGACTTCCAGTTAAGAAGTGTAAATTGTTTGTAATTAACTTCTACATACTGCAAGTCTTTTGATGTTTGTTAAGTGAACCCATAGGAATAAAGAATCCTCTCTTGGAAGTTTAGTCAGTGTTTCACGTAAGTTCACGTATAATCTTGAATTCTCTAGGTTGTATAAGTGACAGAATTTGGTCTTATTGGAAGGGAGGAAGGATTGGGTTGTCTGAATTCGCCCAGTTCACTCACTGTGCATGTATCACAGTCTGACTCTAATGATACGAGGAGGAGGAATAACTGGCTTTTTCGTGGCCCCTACTTTGTGCTCGGCACTGTTCTAAATACTTCGCATACATTTACTCATTTAATCCTTGTGACATCTCTGTGAAGCTGATACTATTATGAGCCTATTCTACGTCTGAGGGAACTGAAGCAGAGGTGGCAAGCGTGGCACTGGGAATCATGCCAAGGCATCCAGCTCCAGGGCAGTGTTCTCAGCCTTCCTGCATGGAAGCCAGGGCCCTGAGTTCCAGAGCTCAGAATCGAGACGAAAACAAACACAGAAAAATGAGATGGTTAAAGTTTAAGGCTATGATGGGGGCCAGCCAGGCAGGGCTCTCTGAGGAGCATGGAGGAAAAATCACTTAACCAGCCAGGGGACAGTCAGAGAGGTGTCCCCGAAGAAGGGAAATCTTGGCAGGTCCAGAAGTTTCAAAAGAGTTAGCCCTGTCAATTGGTGCTGGCCATGGGGCAGCTGGGGCCATGGCGAAGAGGGCATAATCCAGACAGAGGAATGGCCAGCATGAACGGGAGGGAGAGCTCGGCCAGTTCAAGAAACCACATGTGGTTTGGTATTGGGGGGTGGGGGCAGAGTTCAATGCAGGGAGTGGTATGAAAGGAGGGACTCAATCTACTCATGCATTTATTCAAAAGACATTTACTGAACACCAACTATATGCCAGCACTGTGCCAGGTGCTGAAGATAGAGCAGTGGACACACCAGGAAGAAAGGAAGGAAAGCAGGGAGTGAGAGAGGGAAGTAGAAAGCAAACAGACTATATTCCTGCCTTCAGGGAGCTTATAGTCTCATCAGGGAGCCACACTTTAAACATCTAAATAAGGAAGTAAATGCTTAATTACCAACGGAGAAGAAGGCCAGGAAGGAATAGAACAGGTGCTAGAAGTGAGACTAGCAGGGGAGACCTTCCTTTGGAACGGGTACCAGGGAAGGCTCTTGGAGGAAGTAACATTTCAGCAGGTCAAGCCACTTAGAACCGAAAAGGAATCAGGCTAGACTGCAAAGGACCTTTTCACACATATATAAAGACTTCAGAATTCATCCCAAGGGCCAAACAGCCTGATGAGGAAGTAAGGGCCCATTAGGCAGAGGAGTGATGGGATCAGATTTGCACTGATAACCCCAGTCTGGGGGCAGGGAAGCCTGATTCAAGCCTGTAGCCTGTGGGCCTCCACAACTCTCCCTTCTGCTACATGCATGTCTCCTGCTTTGCTCATGAGACCCAGCTGCCTGGGTCACAGGTGTCTAAATTCTACAGTTGCTTAGAGCGTGAACTCCCACATTTCAAAATGTAGCTGGTAGGTACAGTCTCTTTAGCTCCCAAACTCAATTCAAAATAAATTCCTGCAAGCTCTGTGATGTTCTTACTTCCCAGCCTGACTTTACTGAGTTCTTATTTGACGTCAGAATTCGGTGCCATAATCTACAGTTATGGAAGCTACAAATTCTTAAGTTAGAAATAAATAAGTAAGTGGCATATTTTTTCCCCAGGCTTGAAACGTGTAAAGGAGGTTGATGAGTCCCATTTACACAGCAGGTAAAGACATCTCTATCCAAGATGCAAAAGGAATGAAACACAGAGCTTTTCCATGTAAACCTCTGGAGTTCTATATTCAAGGTAAAAATAACCAGCCAATTAATAAGTAAGTAAATAAAAGCAAATGCTCTCCTGTCTTCATGTTCACCATTGCCAGGCAGTGAGGGACAGCAGATCTGGTGGGGGCAAGCCACAGCCCTGTCCAGACATACTTCTGTGAGTCAAGTTCAGGATCACATTCCACAGGCTAGAAAACACCTTTGTGCACACATGGTTAACCTCGGCCCCCTCCTTAACCATCCCCCCTCGTCTGTCCAAAGACAGGGGATTCAACTGCTCCTCCACCCATGCAGATCTAAGATGATCTTACACGGACCAGGCAGGTACTAGCTTCTGGGTAACCCATTAAAAAGGCAGCAATAGCTTGAGCGTCTATAATTAAACCATTAACAATCAGACTTCACAGATTTGGGCTACAGGCTTTCCCGTGAAAAGGGGTCGCAGGGAGCAGGTAAGGTAAGAGAGGCACATCCTTTTATTAAAGAATTGCTGGGCTCCAGTTACTGCAGCTGAATTGGGCTTCACTGGGGTTACATTTTTCTTAGAGAATCCTTCCTTCCCAAACATAGTGATGTGAAACCAGCCACTGTGACATCTCTCCTGTTTTGATTGTGCTGGGTGCCCCAGTGCCCTTGTTTCTCTCTTTGGCCTCACTTTCTTCTTCTACCTCTAATCTCTGGTTTCTGTGTCATGGCCTCAGAGAGGACATTTAGCCCATGGTTCCTTATCCTTTCTCGAGAGGTTCTAAAATAATGCCATTGATGGGACATGTCACCTGGTGTCTGGTGCTGAGCCCAATGGAATGATTCTGTGATAGAGGCTCTATTCTTATCCCTGCTTCGTAGATGAGGATGTTGAAGTGCAGGGAGATGAGTGGCTTGCCCAAGGTCACGTAATCGTAAGTGGTGGAGCAGAAATTTGAACCTGCTTAAGTTTGACACCAAAGCCAAAGCCCCACCACTATGCTGCTTTTCCCCCAGATGTTTACCCAGATATCCATCCCTGTCTCTATCAAGATGTCCCCAGGAGCCACCAACTCAACGCATCGAAGCTGGACTATTCACCTTTCCCAACCACAATTCCCTGACTGGTCCAATCCATCTCCATCCTCCTAGGCTAGACAATTCGGAATCATCAGGACGCTGAATCTTGGCTCTTTCTTCCTTCAAACCACACCTTCCACTGGTTGTTCCCCTCCATCGCTACTGTATTGCTCTAACTCATGCCCTCACCTTTGGACCCATGGGTAGCCACCCAAGGGGCACAGTCTTCTGGTGGCAGGAAGGAGAACGGGTGGAGAGGCCAGAATCTCAGTCTCATTTCTGCCAGTTTCAAGCTAGGAGATCTTGGCCAAGTTCTCACATCTGTAGGAAGGGCTGCCATCAGCAGCCTCACAGGGGGTTGTGAGGGTTAGAAATAACGCCCATTAAAGCATACCCTGAGATGCACACACTTACGAGAGTCCCGCTAAACAATACAGGCTCTCACTCACCTCTTTGTGCCTCGGTTTACCCCAGATTGTAAAATGGGGACAGGAGCATGTGCCTCATCGGTGGTGGGGAGATTAGATGAGTCAGCCTCTGTGGCCCGTGGTGCAGCACCTGGCACACAGTAAGCGCCATGCACGCGTTGGCTGTCGTTACCAGCCCCACCTCCCCTGCCCTCTCGCTTCCCTAAAGGCACAGAGCAGCCTTCACCACTGCCTCCCTACTTGGTACTTAATCAACATACACGTTCACTTTCTCTCCCCATCCAGGAGCTGAGCTGACTAGTGTACTTATTGCTTTCCTTCTCTAGCAGCTGGCCCACTCTGCCACACAGAGTAGGGCTTCAAAAATACCAACTGGGCATCCGTTAAGGACTGTGCTTTCCTTAGAGGGATTCTCTGGCTAGCTATTTTGTTTTCCTTTTTCTTTTTTTGGACTTTTTGTATTATGGACACATCTGGGCAACTTCACAAGGCCGATTTTCAAACCTCACAGAATTACTGGAGGCAGGAGATGAATGCCCCGTTCAGCTGGAGCCTGGCCAACTGACCAGGACAGCAGCCTCCACTGTGCTTTATAAGAAGCAAACGATTGCAGCCAAGCTATGTGGACGGTGTGTTCAGAAAGAGACAAATGAGAAACAGCTGGGGCTCCAAGGAGCTTTGCCTCCAGAAGGGTGTCTTTCTGGAACTCAAGAGACCAGCTCTTCAAGACGGAGTCTCTTGGTAACGATCCTGGGTCTCCAAGCCCATGAAGGCGAAGTTTTGTCCTAAGAAGTGCCTCCAATCCCTCTGCTCTGCTTTGAGCTCAATACTATGACACTGTCTGTTCCAGATTTAAAGACGAGCTGTCAATCACGATGAACAATATTCATCTAAATACATCCCATCCTGCATGTGAACCCCCTTCTGTGAATCTCTGAGCCATTTACTTGTTCCCAAGAAGCACTTCGTGCTGCACATTCTGGCAGTTTTGTTGCTTTAGATATTTGGAAGTCATTTATATCACGAGTTAGTGAGATGCTGTGAAAATGACCACGGCTAAGTGAGAGATAAGCTTGCTTTTGTGGTGCCAATGGATTTCCACACTGGTATGTATTCACCAAGATCCTATTTTCTTTTGAAAATATCAGTGGCACACTGTGGATTCATTTGTAGCTTGCTACCTACCCTTAACTCAGATTCACAGATATGAAGGGGAATTATGGAGCTTGTCCAGTCCAGAGATGGCAAATATATTCCAGCCGTAGAAACATCTCTAAATGACCAATGGATAGTAGCTTCCAGAAGCATTGTATTGGGAGAGATACTCAGGTCAAGCCAGGGGTGATTAGCAATATCTGCCACGTATATGGTGACAGAGTGGGGCAGCACACATGCCACTTATTTGCCATTGAAGACTGTTTAACCCCTCTAGTCTGCAGATATATGATTCTTTCAAGATCACACAGACAGCATTGGCAGGAAAGCAACACTCACATTGTCATTTGTACTATCTCTGCTCCCCAGCTGTGGAATCGGTGTTCACTCCACCACTGAACAAAATTAGCAGATAAAGCAGGGTTATGGGGAACGTGGCAGATGGAGGAAGGCAGTGGGAATCACAGGCTTTAAAAAACTGGGTAAGAGCAGGCCAGCAGCATGTAGGAAAAGGCTAGCCGCACCAAGCTGGGGACATGCCATTATTATTGTTATTATTTTGCCTGGGTCTTGCTGTGTGTCTTCCCTTTCTATAATCGAGAAGCCACAGAGTCTCTGAACTCCTGGTGAAGCAGGAGTAGGTAAGTCCATTGTACCAAATGTTTCTGGATGACACAATCAGGAAGCCTGAAGGGCAGTTCGTGGCATTCCTAAAGTCACATGTGTGCAGGGGCAGAGATCTGCATACATATGCATGTGGAAAGGAATGGGCACCAGTGCATGGCAAAGGGGCAGCGCCATATGCCATGGTTGCCTCATATACAACTCCAGTGGGCGACTCTGGTTCTTGCCTGCCCAACATCCATTTCCCTTCCTTAGATGACGGCATCCTAACTTACTTTGAGTAACTAACGACCCTTTTTTTCACTCTCAGTCTATATACTTTAGGTGGGGCTGAGTCTACCCTCATTTGGGGGCAAGGCATGTGACCCAGACTTAGCCAACCAGAGCCTCAGGACCAAATGGACACAGTAACTGGCTCAGGGATGGACACACGCTCTAAGGAGAGCCAATGAGATTCGGTTTCAAGCTTGGGTTGGCAGTATCAGGAAGAGATGCTCTCTCAGGTGACATCAGACTGAGAAAATGAAGTGGAGCTGCTGAGACCTCCACACAGGGAAGCAGGGATGGTTGGGACTGTCTAAGAGTAAAGACAGTAGAAGGAAAATGGAACCACAGATGGATAAGACCAAAGCTGATGCCGTCATCTGGGCACGGATACATAGCCATGCTAGCAGGCAAAGCTATCCCTGAAATATTTGTCACATGACCCCAAAAATTCCCCCGGCCACACTGTTTTTTGAGTTAGGTTTCTATCATTTGTAAACAACAAAAGAATCTTGACCAATAATAAACCAAAGACCCATTTTCCCCAAAAGACATACAGACCGCAATGTTCCTCCTTGGACCCAACTTATCCCAAGCAGTTATATTACCTGCAAGGAGCCCCGGATGTCTTTCCCTCCGACAATCACGAGTTCTGCCATGTCTTCCGCACGGGGAGTCCGGGCGTGGACGAATAGAGTCTTGCCCACTGCAGTTATGTTTCTCAGGGCGACTAAGCTGCCATCATTGTTCACCTTGAAGTATGGGCTTGAGACCTCATAGTGTAGCTTGTCATTTCCCTTACAGTCACTGAAGGTCACTGGCAAAAACAAAACACATGAACAGAAACAGGAGTGTGAGTAGGTTGGGCAGCTCAGTCCTGGAGCTATCTTTGACCATTAAATGTGGATTACCACTCTGCATTCCAGATCCACGAATGCTGCCCCTTATCCCACAGCACCCTCTTGTAGCCATATGGCTTTGACTGTGCTGAAGGACCTCACTCAATCAAGAATCATCCTTAATCACCTCCCATGGCCCAGGCAGGTGCAAAGCCCTTTGATGCACAAAGAGAACCTCTTCCCTGCCCTGGAGTGTAGTGAGTTAAGCGTACAGTCAGATATGGTGGAGTGATGTTTGAGGACACAATCTCCTCCCTTCTGTATGAGGTGCTGTGGCAGAACCAGAGAGCTCAGGAGCCTTGAGGGACAGCTTCATAGACAAGATATTTGAGCTGGGTCTTGAAGATGAACGGGAAATTAGAAGGCCCCTAAGAGGGTATTGGGGTTCTAGGTTACTCAAAGGCATGGAGGTGGTGAAGTAACAAAACAGACTCAGAGAAAGAGAACTAACTCAGTGCACTGGGATCAGAGGTGGACTTGAAATGATGCAGGGATGGGGAGGTGGAGAGGCTGGAAATGAAGCTGAACATGTCCTTTAGATACAAATTAGGAAATGCCGCTAAGTTAGGAGGCTGCCTCATAGCCCTGAACTATTTTTAGTGTGGACAGGGTCAAGGTCAGGTGTGTGTTCTGGTCCATAGCCCTGAACTATTTTTAGTGTGGAGAGGGTCAAGGTCAGGAGTGTGTTCTGGTTCCAGGGTAGATCAATGCTTCCCACGGGGCTGGGGTGTATCGGAATCACATGGGAGATTTGTTTTTTAAGTACTGAGCACCCAGTCCAAAGATTCTAATTTAGTATCTCTGGGTTCTAGAGAGCGGTTTGGAGAAGGGCAAGAAGAGAAGCCAAGAAAACTGTTAGTTTGGTGTCATACCCATGATGCCTGGCCCAGATTAGGACAGTGGCTGGATAGATGTGAGGGCACTTCCTACAGCTGCATGGCTAGGTTGTGTCCGAGAAGCAGCCGTCCTGGCGGAACTGCATGGAGCTCGGGGCCGTTACCATGAGCAGCAGCTGTGACAGCTGATCTATCACGCTTCCCTCTGCAGTGCATCTTAGTGCATCTTAGTGCATGATTCTGTTACTACAGGTATCACCACTTATTGTCTGTACGTGTGTGTGCCCGTCTGCCTTCCTCTGTAAACTCTGGGGACCCTGGGGGTAAGCGTGGAATTGTATTACCTGCTTTCTTCCCCACCCCCACTTTTGTTTTCTTAGCTCTCTGCTAAACAGGCTCGTTTGTTCGTTTACTAAACCTTTAATTGGAGCATAACACAGATACAGAAGAGCACACAAATCAGAACGCACAGCTCAATGAATTTTTCACAAAGTGGGCACATCCGTGTACCCAGTGCCCAGCCCTAGACACAAAATATTACCAGCCCCCCCTTCCTCCCCCTCCCTGAGTAAAATCCCTACCCTCCTCCCCAAAGGCTACACTATCCTAACTTCTAATACCATAGATTAGTTTCATTTGTACTTGCACTTCATGCAAATGGAATCGTAGAGTGGGTGCTCACTTGTGTCTGCCTCTTTCACTCAACATTATGTTTGTAAGATTCATCCAAGTGGCTGCAAGTAGCGCAGTTTATCCTCGTCAGTGTATAGAATTCCATTATGTGGCGATACTGCGTCTATTTATGTACTCTACTGTTGATGGGCATATGGGCTATTTCCAGTTTGGGGTTCTTAAAATATTACTACCAGGAACCTTCTTGTGTGTCTTTTAGTGATAATATCTACCTGGGTCCAAGTACACTGTTAAAGCCATATAATTGTCTGCTGAATTAAGCTGATCTTTCTATTCTGGGACCATAATTCTTATGGTGATAATAACCATTTTAGCTGATCATTATAATGGCTAATGTGAATTGAACACTTTCTACACATGAGACTCAGTGCTAAGCATTTTACGTACATGACCTTATTTAATCTTTACAACAGTTTTGACCCCCTCCCTCCACAGTCTGTAGATAAAGTAACTGAGGCTTCTGAGAGGGTGAAGGAGGTGCCCAGCACGCAGTCTGTAAATCATAAAACCAAGATTTGAACCCTGGTCTGTCTGCTTTTCACCACTACCTGATCTCAGTAAAGACAAAGCCCTGTTGTAAAACACTCCCCTCCTGAAATCCCAGCAGAACCTGCATATAATGACGTGCGTCCCCAGCTCAGTCCTGCTCCCACGTTCCCGCCCAGCCCGGAAGCACTTCACAGGGTGCCAGTGCCACCTCGAGGTCCCTCTGTGTCAGGGCTCCAGCGCCTTTCCTGGCTGCCAAGTCAGCTCTAGGGGCTTCTCTGTAGTGTACACACATGGGATCTCTTGGGAGTCTGCAGTTCTCAGACACTTGTTCACTTCCTCTGACCATCTTCGTAGCTAGGAGCGATTGGGCGTGGCTGGGTCCAGGTTTTGGAAGTGAACTACGAAGGAGAGACATGGCGGTTGCTTTCACTGTCACCATCAGTTAGCATCAACCCACTGAAGGCACACTGCTCAGATGACCGGGCCCGCTTGGGAACTTGTTGTCTATTTTGCCAGGAGGCTGGTTCTGGCCTTAGTCCCTGGGCAGGATCAAAGAAGACAGTCTCAGCTGGGAAGGGATGGAGGCTAGGGAAGGCATACAAAGGCTAATATGGTTTTTATCACCACAATAATTATCTTCCCAGAATAGAAAGACTCTGTAGGGGTTCTAGTTTCACAGGTAAATTCCTTCCTTCTTCCCTTCCTTCCTGTCTTTTCTCTTTCCTTCCTTCCTTCCACAAATATTTCCTGAGCCCAGGTTATGCCAGATGTTGGGGTTATAATGTTGAACAAAGATGGACACAGTCCCTAGCTTGAAGTCTAGTGTGAGGGTGGAGGGGTGGGGATGGACATTAATAGGGGACTTATTACAGGCAGACAGAACCACAACATGTGGAATGGCCCTGGGGCATTCAGGGAGCTGCAAATAAGCCAGCGAGATGGGCACAGAGAGCAAGGGAGAAAGCAAAGAAGAGATAAGCTGGTCCAGGAAATGTGGGGTCTGGAAGGCCACATAAAGACGTATTTCTTGAAGGAAATTTGGACCCGTCCATCACAACTGTAGAACCGACTTCCCTCCTCTTGAGTCTCATACAGTTCTGGCTCCCCACGCAAAATAAAGCTCAGCACTCAAGGCCCTCCCTGTCCAAGCTGTCCACTGGCCCCCCACTGGCATCCATCTTCGCTCTGTGTCTCCCACGTTACCCACTTCCGCACCTCCCGACAGCTATGCTACTCTCCTACCCCTTCGGTGGATTGTATTGCTCCCTCTGTGCAGAAGGTAAATACTTCCCAGCTTCTTCACCCTGTTAACTCTATCATTACCTCATCATTAACTCTATCATTCTTGGAGAGTCAGCTTGGGCCACTTCTCCAAATATCCTCTTTGTGTTGCCAGCATTTCCTGTACATAGTGAATTTTATATCATATCATATCAACAGGTCCACTCTATGTATCTATTTTCCCCATCAGAACCAAGGGCAGAAATTGGATCTTATTCTTTTATTCATCTCCAGCAATGAACAGAAAGCTTTTCCATACAGGAGGCCATCAATAACAATTCCACTTAATTACTCTCTCGGGGCTAAATGATGCCCTAGTGGTGGTGGAGCAGGGGTCCCTCTTCCATACTGGGCGCAGAAGATACTGCAGGCAAGGCTGGGAACTGAGAAGGAAGGCCCCTCATCACCTCTTGTCTCGGTTGAGCCCAGCAGTGGAGCCAGGTAGGAAATGAAGAACTCAGCCACGGTCTCCCCTTAGTTCCCCAGGCTCTGTGTGCATCCATTCATGACAGCACTTAGCCTCCTGTGCTTAGCTTTGACTTAGCTCACTGGTGGAAGTCAGGGGTGGTGCCTTATCTTCCCTCATAATCCCAATTAAGCTTCGCATAGCCACTAAGCATAGTTGGGATCGGTGTGTGAGTGTTGAATGAAGTTTTGACAAAGAACAGTAACTTGTTATTTACTGAGTGGCATCTGAGTGCCAGGCTCTGTGCCCAAGACTGTACATTCAGTCTCTCCTTTTAGCCTCATAGCAATTCTAATCTATAGCAGCATTTCCCAACTTTTTTTCATTATCTCCCCTGACCCAGGAGCGTTTTTAGATGTTTTTGTCTAATTGCCACCATTCTCATGAATTGTCAATGTCATACTGTATACCAGTTTATTTACTGCATGTATATGTGTACTCTACACACACACAAAGTACAATTTTTGCCTCTCTCCCAAGAACCCATGTCACCCCTTTGGTGACATAAAGCCCCACTGAGAATGCATAATCTATAAGCATCATTTCCATATTATGGGAGAAAAGACTGAGCCTTGGAGACACTAACATGCTCAAGGCCACACACCCAGAAAAGGCAGACACCTGGTCCCAGTCTGATCAGACTGCATCTATAGTTCAAGCTCTCAGCACCTCCATTTCCCAGAAATGATAAATGAGAGGAAAAAGGGCAGCTGCCCCCATCCTGTCCCCTCAGGCCTCTCACCGATCCCTCCAGGTCGTCAGAGGTACCAGGTGAGGGCATACTGAGAGACCACATCTACATTCAGGACCTGGCACACAGTAGGCCCTCAATATATGCTAGCTCTCTTCCCAACTTGTGCTATCAAGTAACTAGGGTTGCATAATTGGGTCTTATATATTTTAGACACCTTTTACCAGTTCAGGAGTGAGTGCTTTAGACTGTGGGCCTTTTTCAAGCCTATGAGAATCACCTAGAGAATATTTTTAAAAAGTAGCAATACCTGTCCCAACTCCGAACCGAAATTCTAACATAGCTAGGCTGGGGTCCAGGCACTAGTATCTCTTTAAGACTCCCCAGATGCATCTAATGCAGCCAGGGCCAAGAACTAGGACCTTGGACAATGGATTCTTTGTCAAGATGCCAGGTTTCCACATTTCCCAGCGATTCCTGGCACAGAGAAGAGGGTGGGGACCTATCATGCCAGGAACTGCTATTCTCGTGCCCTAAGAAGAAGCAGTTTTAATGGTAGGTTTCTAAGCCGTTTTCCAATCCTGGCTCATGTGTAGTGGCCCTGAGACCTTGGGAAAACCACCTGTCCCTTTAACCAAGGAACAAACAACAGTACCTCCCCTCATAGGTACTATAATTCTTACGGTGAGCATTAAACAAGATATGTACCTAGGTACATAAAGCACTTTGGACAGACCCTGGTGCCCCATGAATAAGAACTATTCTCATCGTTAGTCCTGTAATTCTGGACATTAAAGGAGCTTCACTTTCCTTTTCTACACAGCTTCCTTCTTCTAGCTGGTTTTCTGCCTGCCTCCTGGGTCCTTCCACCTCCTTCTTGTCAGGCACCCATGTTCTGGCCTATGCGGTTACCATGGGAATGGTTACTACAGACATTTCTGCTGAGGCTAAAGGAGTGAGGCAGATGATTCTGATCCAAACTTGCTCATCTTTGGATCCTCCCACTTTTCTTGGCAAAGCCCTATCTGTCTCACATGAGAAGTCATGAAGGAAAAATGACATCAAAGGAGTGAAATTACAGTGCCTGCCCATAGTGGACGCCACAAAGTGATGTTAAATATTCTTCAAATGGATTGTTTGTAGAGATAACAGGCCAAAAATCCAAGTCATTCCTTTTTCTAAAAGAGCGACGCTGTGCTGAGAATCTTCTATTCATGATTGCGGTGAATCCTTACGTTACCCATTTGAGGTGAGGACTTTTTTCCTCTGGCAACCGAGACCTAGCGTGGCCGAATGAGGTTCAAGTCAGTTAGTCTAGGCTGGTCTGCCTAAGCAAATGTGCTCCTTCCTTCAACCAACTAGCTTCCAGATTCACAGTCTAGCCATACTTTCATACCTGATCTATTATTCATTTAATATTTTTCTTTTAATTGACTCACATTTTCATTTACAAAATTATTTGAAGATAATCTTTATAGTACATGATGAATGTGCCAAATGTGTTTTTTCTAAAAATGTTAAAATAAATTTAAGAAGTCAAGTAAAAACATATGTTTGTCCATGTATGCACTAAAACCCTCACAGTGATGTGTGTTCCATTCTCCAGAAATGGTGGCTTGGGCTATATTCCTCCCTCATTTGAACAAATGCATGCCTGGCTCTACCCTACTCAGACTTAAAATCTAGGAAGGCTCTGATATAATTATATATGATTATCTGATATAATCTAGGAGAGCTTCTGATATTTGAAATAATATATACAACGTGAGTAATGAGGTCATGAGAAAGACACAAACCTTAGAAAAGGCACAAATCTAGACCACGTCAACGATCGTGTTTTAATATTAATCAAAACAGAAATAGGTCACAACACTCTTTGTTTCTTCTTCCTCCTGAAGGAAACAGACTCTACTTCCCCACTGATTGTAATCTCACCTTAAATTTCCTATTACAGGGCACAATTGATAGGATCAGCCCACATTGTCTTACATTATGAACTTTGTTGACACAATCAAAATATCAGTGATTCTCAAACTTTTAAATAGAGATCAAGCCAGTGCATGTTTCAGGGTGCAGAGTTCAAAGAACATATGAAGGATGAAATTGAATAGTCTATGTCTATTTTTTTTTTTAAAAATAGATGTTTCTATAGAGACAACCTCCTAAGTAGCTCAGAATAACACCATGAAGATAATTGAAAGGAAAAATTCTAATAAACAATTAAACTTGTGAACAAATATTGAAAACCTCTATCTGAGGGGGAAAAGGAGCTATCTGTACTATTCTGAACCTACAAAGGACTTCCTTACATAGTTTATCACTGGCATTTAAAATAGCTTCTGGAAAAAAAATTATACATATAATATACTGTACATGGGGATTTATTGGAATCAATTGCACAACATCATTCTTTGAGATAATCTTTGAACACCCCAGGAGACGAAAGGGGGGAAGTAAACAATCCCCACCTGGGGGAAAAATGCAAATTAGGCGAATGGCACCACTCAGAGTTTCAATTATGCTTTCAGCATGTTTCCACTCAAAATGTCCTCTGGGCTTAATGCAAATGTCAGAAAAAGACAAACTTTAGCTGGGAGACAAAACCACAATTGAATTGGGAAGTTTGGCTTGTGAATTAAGGGGCTTAATCTTCCTGACCTTGATTTTATGCTTTTCTATTTCTTTCTTCTGAATGTGGTTCTTAGGGATGGAAATGGAAAAGGCATAGAATCCTTACCATCTAGAAACGTGTGAGGAAGCAAATTAAGCCATATTATGATCCCAGAAAATGTAACAATGCAGATGGATTTAAATTTACCTGCAAAATATAGAGCAGGCCTGCTCATGTAGATAGGTATGAACTAAATATGGAATCTGTGCTATTCTTATAAGTGCTTCGGGGTGAGTCTGTGATCCATGCACTCGTATCTTACATGGGCAAATGGTCCTAAATACATTATTCACATTTGTACAGACTGGTCTACACATAACTTTAGGGCCTCTCAGAGTTGGTGGCCTGGTGGAGTCTCGGTGGCCAAGACTCCACCTGTACCCGTGTGTGGGGATATGTGACGATCAGTAGTAGTGTGGGGTTGGAACCAGTCAACCTGGGAGGTGTATTCCTCCCACAGTCAGACGCACTTGGATCTACTTCTAGCAAACTATACTTGCACACAGAAGAGAATGGCTGTTTCAGCAGTATGCTGGTTAAAAAAAAGAAAACAAACAAAAAAAAAAATGCAGAATGTATGTCGTTTACTCCCTCTTAAGACTGTACCACATATCCTGGTACTCATAGCTCAGTTAGTCAAACAGAATTCAATTGCTCCAGTTAGCATGGAGGGCCTGCATATCCATTGATCTGCAGAGTCTTCGCTGGGGCATGGAAAGCCATGTCTTTCTAACAACTGAAATAGCACTTGGTTCAGAAACATCAGATGGACTCTGCCCAGGATACAGACCATCACTTAATTGCTTTTCACATCCTCAGTAGGGTCCAACTTTCTCTGAAAGAACTCAAAGGACTTTAGTCCAGAGGCTCTTTGGATTTGCCCAAGTGAGAGAAACAGAAAACATTTCCTTCGGTTTCTCAGAACACCCTCATTACTCAAGACTTCTAGTCAATCAAGGTTTCATTACCATATGTTCAGTCCCACCCACGGTGGACCAGATCCCTGTATGATACATCCTCCAGCCTTGATTCTGTGTACCCTCCTGATTGCTGAATGCACGGAACCATATCCTGTGTTCCATGTTTGGCCTGGAGTCAGCACTGACATCCACAGAGCTTCTGTAAGGTTCTCGGCATGTTCCTAACCACGACTGATTATCCCAGCAGTGGATTTCACCTCCAAAGGCTTTGTAGATTTGATAGGTGCAGAATGCACATAAAACAGTCTTAATACATCTCATGTGTCAATCCCAAGTTTGATAAAATAGAGTTTCAATTCTATCATGTCAGCCAAAGACATCATAATGAATGATTCCATCAAGTGGTCTTCAGCAGAAACCTATTTTTTGCCATGTAAACCCTTAAGGGGCTCCTCCTGGAAAAAGAGCCCACATCTGCCTGCAGGGGATTTTCTCTACCTACCATTAAAAACTGAGCTGCTAGCTCTGGATTTAGTCTTTTCTGCCAGGGTCTTACATTTTCCTCTTGCTACTGATTTTTTTTTTAAAACACAGCAGGTTGTTTTCTGAAAAAATGCTACGCATTTTCTATCCCATGGTGGTTATAATCACTATGAATTTGTATCTCAGGTTGGAATTTATATGGCACAGTGCCTGACACAGTACATACTCAATCCTGTTTGTTGAACGAATAAATAGCAGAACTGTAATTTGGTAGATAAGCAAATTTGAAACTCCCCAAACAAAACTGAGAAGGATGGCCCAAACTCATGTGAAGATTTGAGTAAGGTGACTTGAAAGTCACCTGATCATTGAAACAGGAATCACTGATTCAGCAACTTTGAGAATCACCAAGTCTCAGATTTACAGAGATTCCCTCTGATTTCATATTACTAGCCTATGTCTCTTACTTAGTCCTTAGTTTTTGATTTATCTAGTAATTACGTGCACACATGTCTCCCTCTCTGAGTATCTATAGGGTAAGTTAATGAGAAAAGAAATTTGCTCCACTATAACTTATATTTGATATTGTTGTTGGAGCTGTCTGGAGACATGTAGCAGAGTGTCCTGGCTGAGCCTATATTGAGATTCAGATCCTGACTGTGTGTGATGCTCTGGCAGTACCATGATTTCCCAAATACCCCTATACCCCATGAGCAGACATACATATAGAGAAAGGGACCTTTAAGAAGGTGGACCACAGAGGTGGCAGAGTCAAGATGGCAGACTAGGAGGACATGGAGTTCGCATCTCTGCAAAACTAGAGCACCTACCAGGCACCAGTGGGGGACCACAGACACTTAAGGGGATGGGAGGAACCCCCAGCGACCGGGTAGGACTTGGGGGGGAGCGAGTGGGGAGGAGAAGTGGAAGCGGGATGGGACTGGTGCCCCTGAGGGGAGGCTAGGGGAGGGGAAGGGATACAATGCTCAGAGGGGGGAAGTGGGGGCACCGCTGGGAGGGCAGAGGATCAGAAGGGAGCGTGGCCAGCATTTCCCCTGCCCACCTGGGCCCCCGGGAGCTTGCTGAGATCCTAGGCCTGATCCTCTGCCCACCGAGGCCCCCTCCGGCCGCATAGGTGCCGAGGGAGTGGGAGGGAGGGAAGGCGGAGCAAATGTAAAGGCCGGACAGACGGGACCGGCACCCCTGAGGAGCGGCTGTGGGGGGAGGAGTTCCCACACCCACCGGGGCCCACCCATGGTTAGGGGTCCAGTGGTGACTGGGGAGACTCTCAGGAGGGCGGGGGAACAGAAGGGAGCGTGGCCAGCGTTTTCCCTGCCCACTTGTGCACCAGGGAGCCTGTTGGGCTCCCGGGCCTAAACCCACGCCTTCGGAGGCTCCCTCCAGCAGCACAGAGCCTAGGCCCCGCCCCTACACCCCCACCCAGGGCCCTACCTCTGCACGGGGCACTCCGAGACCCCCTCTGAGACCCCCTCCAACCGCCCACACACCCTCACCCAGGCCCTTACCTCCAAACCCTGCAACTCCACACTCAGAGGCCTGCCTCAGACCTCAGGCCATACTGCCTTTCAGCCCACCAGACAGGTCCTGAGCCTAGGCCACGCCCCCAAGGCCTTTTCTGGCCAGGAGTGTCCTGAGCCTAGGCCCCGCCCCACACTTAAACGGCACCCCAGCCTAGGCCCCACCCCACCCTAAACCCCGCCCCTGCCTAAGTTCCACCCCCCCACCCCACCCTTCTTTTTTCTGTTGTGGTTCTGTTTTACCTTGCTGTAGTTGTTAAAATTATATTTTTATTTTTCCTAATATATTTTTTATCTTTCTAATTTTGTTTTATTTTTTTATTCCTTGTTATTGTATTGTTCCTTTTTTTTTCTTTCCTTTTGCAGCACCGCATGGCTTGCGGGATCTTGGTTCCCAGGCCAGGGGTCAGGCCTGAGCTCCTGTGGTGGGAGAGCTGAGTCCAAGCCACTGGATTAACAGAGAACCTCAGACTGCAGGGAATAGTAATCGGAGTGAGGCCTCCTGGAGGTCCTCATCGCAGCACCAAGACCAGGCTGTACCCAACTGCCTGCACACTACAGTGCTGGATGCCTCAGGCCAAACAACCAGTAAGACAGCAATACAGCCCCACCCATCAAAAAACACAGACGACAAAAAAATATGTTACAGATGAAGGAGCAATGTAAAAACCTAAAAGACCAAATAAATGAAGAGGAAATAGGCAACTCACTTGAAAAAGAATTCAGAGTAATGATAGTAAAGATGATCCAAAATCTCAGAAACAGAATGGAGAAAATACAAGAAACGTTTAACAAGGACCTAGAAGAACTAAAGAGCAAACAAACAGTGATGAACAACACAATAACTGAAATTAAAAATACTCTAGAAGGAATCAATACCAGAATAACTGAGGCAGAAGAATGGATAAGTGAGCTGGAAGATAAAATGGTGGAAATAACTGCCATGGAGCAGAATAAAGAAAAAAGAATGAGAAGAATTGAGGACAGTCTCAGAGACCTCTGGGACAACACTAAACACACCAATATTCAAATTATAGGGGTCCCAGAAGAAGAAGAGAAAGAGAAAAGGTCTGAGAAAATATTTGAAGAGATTATAGTTGAAAACTTCCCTAACATGGAAACTGAAATAGCCACCTAAGTCCAGGAAGCGCAGAGAGTCCCATACAGGATAAATGCTAGGAGAAACCCACCAAGACACATATTAATCAAACTAACAAAAATTAAATTCAAAGAAAAAATATTAAAAGCAGCAAGGGAAAACCAACAAATAACATAGAAGGGAATCCCCATAAGGTTATCAGCTGATTTCTCAGAAGGAACTCTGCAGGCCAGAAGGGAGTGGCAGGATATATTTAAAGTGATGAAAGGGAAAAACTACAACCAAGATTACTCTACCCAGCAAGGATCTCATTCAGATTCAATGGAGAAATCAAAAGCTTTACAGACAAGCAAAAGCTATGAGAATTCAGCACCACCAAACCAGCTTTACAACAAATGCTAAAGGAACTTTTCTAAGAGGCAAACACAAGAGAAGAAAAAGACCCACAAAAACAAACCCAAATCAATTAAGAAAATGGTAACAGGAACGTATATATCGATGATAACCTTGAATGTAAATGGATTAAATATTCCAACCAAAAGACTCAGACTGGCTGAACAGATACAAAAACAAGACCCGTATATATGCTGTCTACAAGACACCCACCTCAGACCTAGGGACACATACAGACTGAGTGAGCGGATGGAAAAAGATATTCCATGCAAATGGAAATCACAAGAAAGCTGGCGTAGCAATACTCATATCAGATAAAACAGACTGTAAAAGACTGTTACAAGAGATAAGGAAGGACACTACATAATGATCAAGGGATCAATCCAAGAAGAAAACATAATAATTATAAATATTTATGCACCCAGCATAGGAGCACCTCAAAATATAAGGCAAATACTAACAGCCATAAAAGGGGAAATCGATAGTAACACAATAATAATAACACCCCACTTATACCAATGGACAGATCATACAGACAGAAAATAAATAAGGAGACACAAGTTTTAAATGACACAACAGAACAGATAGACTTAATTGATATTTATAGGCCATTCCACCCCAAAACAGAAGAATACACTTTCCTCTGAAGTACACATGGAACGTTCTCCAGAATAGATCACATGTTGGGTCACAAATCAAGCCTTGGAAAATTTAAGAAAATTGAAATCATATCAAGCATCTTTTCCAACCACAATGCTATGAGATTAGAAATCAATTACAGGGGAAAAACTGTAAAAAAACACAAACACATGCAGGCTAAACAGTGCACTGCTAAATAACCAAGAGCTCCCTGAAGAAATCAAATAAGAAATAAAAAAATACCTAGAAACAAATGACAACAAAAACATGGCAATCCAAAACCTATGGCATGCAGCAAAAGCAGTTCTAAGCGGGAAGTTTATAGCAATTTAAGCTCACCTCAAGAAACAAGAAAAATCTCAAATAAACAATTTAAACTTACACCTAAAGCAACTAGAAAAAGAAGAGCAAAGAAACCCAAAGTTACTAGAAGGAAAGAAATCATAAAGATCAGAGCAGACTAGAGTCCGTGAGCCACAACTACTGACCCCACGTGCCACAACTACTGAAGCCCACAAGCCTAGAGCCCATGCTCCACAGCAAGAGAAACCACCGCACCGCAACAAAGAGTAGCCCCCACTCGCTGCAACTAGAGAAAGCCCACGTGCAGCAACGAAGACCCAACGCAGCCAAAAACAAACCAAAACAAAAAAAAAAAGATCAGAGCAGAAATAAATGAAATAGAAATGAAGAAGACAATAACAAAGATCAATAAAACTAAAAGTTAGTTCTTTGAGAAGATAAACAAAATTGATAAACCTTTAGCCAGACTCATCAAGGAAAAAAGGGAGGAGACTCAAATCAATAAAATTAGAAATGAAAAAGGAGAAATTACAATTGACACCACAGAAATACAAAGGATCATAGAGACTACTACAAGTAACTATATGCCAATAAAATGGACAACCTGGAAGAAATGGACAAATTCTTGGAAAGGTACAACTTTCCAAAACTGAACCAGGAAGAAGTAGAAAATATAAACAGAACAATCACAGGTAATGAAATTGAAACTGTAATTAAAAATCTTCCAACAAACAAAAGTCCAGGACCAGATGGCTTCACAGGCAAATTCTATCAATCATTTTCAAACTCTTCCAAAAAACTGCAGAGGGAGGAACACTCCCAAACTTGTTCTAAGAGGCCACCATCACCATGATACCAAAACCAGACAAAGATATCACACAAAAAAAGAAAATTACAGATCAATATCACTGATGAACATAGATGTAAAATCCTCAAGAAAATACTAGCAAACAGAATCCAACAACGCATTAAAAAGATCATACCATGATCAAGTGGGATTTATCCCAGGGATACAAGGATTCTTAAATATACTGAAAACAACCAATGTGATACACCCTATTAACAAATTAAGGAATATATATACTAACAAATGTAAAATGGTCAGCTAGTGGGAAGCAGCAGCATAGCACAGAGAGATCATCTCGATGCTTTGCAAAGACCTAGAGGGGTGGGATAGAGTGGGTGCGAGGGAGGCTCAAGAGGGAGGGGATATGGTGATATATGTAGGCATATGGTTGATTCACTTTGTTGCACAACAGAAAAGAGCACAGTACTGTGAAGCAATTATACTCCAATAAAGATCTATAAAACAAAACAAAACAAAACCATATGATCATCTCAATAGGTGCAGAAAAAGCTTTTGACAAAATTCAACACCCATTTATGATAAAAACTCTCCAGAAAGTGGGCATAGAGGGAACCTATCTCAACATAATAAAGGCCATATATGACAAACCCACAGCAAATATCATCCTAAATGGTGAAAAACAGAAAGTATTTCCCCTAAGATCAGGAACAAGACAAGGATGTCCACTTTCACCACTATTATTCAACATAGCATTGGAAGTCCTAGCCATGGCAATCAGAGAAGAAAAAGAAATAAAAGGAATACAAATTGGAAAAGAAGAAGTAAAACTGTCACTGTTTGCAGATGACATGATACTATACATAGAAAATCCTAAAGATGCCACCAGAAGACTACTAGAACTAATCAATGAATTTGGTAAGGTTGCAGGATACAAAATTAATGCACAGAAGTCACTTGCATTCCTATACACTAACGACGAAAGATCAGAAAGAGAAATTAAGGAAACAATCCCATTTACCATCGTGACAAAAAGAATGAAACACCTAGGAATAAACCTACCTAAGGAGGCAAAAGACGTGTATTCAGAAAACTATAAAACACTGATGAAAGAAATCAAAGATTCCACAAACAGATGGAGAGATATACCATGTTCCTGGAATGGAAGAATCAATATTGTGAAAATGACTATACTACCCAAAGCCATCTACAGGTTCAATGCAATCCCTATCAAATTACCAATGTCATTCTTTACAGAACTAGAACAAAATATCTTAAAATTTGTATGGAGACACAAAAGTCCCCGAATAGCCAAAGCAATCTTGAGAAAGAAAAACGGAGCTGGAAGAATCAGGCTCCCTGACTTCAGACTATACTACAAAGCTACAGTAATCAAGACAGTATGGTCCTGGCACAAAAACAGAAATATAGTTCAATGGTACAGGATAGAAAGCCCAGAGATACAGCCACGCACCTATGGTCACCTAATCTATGACAAAGGAGGCAAGAATATACAATGGAGACAAGACAGCCTCTTCAATAAATGGTGCTGGGAAAACTGGACAATTACATGTAGAAGAATGAAATTAGAACACTACCTAACACCATACACAAAAATAAACTCAAAATGGATTAAAGACCTAAATGTAAGACTGGACACTATAAACTCTTAGACGAAAACGTAGGAAAAACACTCTTTGACATAAATCACAGCAAGATCTTTTATGACCCACCTCCTAGAGTAATGAAAATAAAAACAAAAATAAGTGAATAGGACCTAATTAAACTTAAAAGCTTTTACACAGAAAAGGAAACCATAAACAAGACAAAAAGACAATCACAGAATGGGAGAAAATATTTGCAAACGAAGCAACAGACAAGGGATTAATCTCCAAAATATCAAACAGCTCATGCAGCTCAATATCAAAACACAAATAACCCAATCAAAAAATGGGCAGAAGACCTAAATAGACATTTCAGCAAAGAATACATACAGATGGCCAAGAAGCACATGAAAAGCTGCTCAACATCACTAATTATTAGAGAAATGCAAATCAAAATGACAATGAGGTGTCACCTCACGCTGGTTAGAATGGGCATCATCAGAAAATCTACAAACAACAAATGCTGGAGAGGGTGTGGAGAAAAGGGAACCCTCTTGCACTGTTGGTGGGAATGTAAACTGATACAGCCACTGTGGAGAACAGTATGGAGGTTCCTTACAAAACTAAAAATAGAGCTACCATATGACCCAGCAATCCCACTACTGGGCGTATACCCTGAGAAAACCATAATTCAAAAAGACACATGTACCCCAGTGTTCACTGCAGCACTATTTACAATAGCCAGGACATGGAAGCAACCTAAATGTCCACCAACAGATGAATGGATAAAGCAGATGTGGTACATATATATAATGGAATATTACTCAGCCATAAAAAGAAATGAAATTGGGTCATTTGTAATGATGTGGATGGACCTAGAGTCTGTCATACAGAGTGAAGTAAGTTAGAAAGAGAAAAACAAATATCATATATCAACTCATGTATGTGGAGTCTAGAAAAATGGTACCGATGAACCTATTTGCAGGGCAGTAATAGAAAGGCAGATGTAGAGAATGGACGTGTGGACACAGCGGGGGAAGGGGAGGGTGGGATGAATTGGGAGATTAGGTTTGACATAAATACACTACCATGTGTAAAATAGATAGCTAGTGGGAACCTGCTGTATAGCACAGGGAGCTCAGCTCGGTGCTCTGTGATGGCCTAGTTGGGTGGGAACGGGTGGGGGGTGGGAGGTCCAAGAGGGAGGGGATGCGTGTATGTGTATGGCTGATTCACTTCCCTGTGCGGCAGAAACTAACACAACATTGTAAAGCAATTATACTCCAATGAAAAAAAAGAATAACAACAACAACAACAAAAAAGAAGGTGGGCCACATACATTGCTCTGGGGCCTTCCAGAAGTAACCAGAATAAAAACCAAGGGAGGAAGGTGGGTTGGTGTCCTACAATTGTGCTTGTGGGAGCTATAAGCTGCTGCAGTAGAAATATTACTATTTGCATGATCTTGTCATTGTCCAAATATTAGAAAAGCCTGATGAAATTCAGGGTACCATTTGGAAGGTCTGGTTATTTCTGAGTGAAATAATTTGCTGGTCATTGGATACTTTCAAGTAGAACTTAAATGACCGTTGAGCAGTAATGTTGTAGAAGAGATTCCAGCATTGGATGGTGTCTCTTACAGCTGGGAAATTCTATTATTCTAAATCTCAACATATTCATACATTAATCCATACAAGTATCATTTGTCCACTTACAGTATGAAAGACAGTAGGCAGTAAGGGATAAATGCCAACATAAAGACAAATAAGGTGGATTATCTGCCTTCACGATATTCAGAGTCCAGAAGGTTGGAGCACACAATCATTTGGAGGGCTGTCCTGTTGAAGCACGGGTGTTCCATTTCTTCATTGTGTCAAAAGGCCAAACACCACCATAGGGTAGATCTTAGAAGCAAGCAGATCATAATTCCAGGTAATAAACTTATTTCTAGCAGCAAGAAAAAGTCAGCCAATGAACGGGTTTATAGTTACCAGAAATATCCAAGGTGAGGGGTTATCAACAAGTATATCTCACCTTACTGAAGAGTTGTACTCTCTAAAAATTGCTTAGAAAGCAGATTTCTCTATAATTTTTCTACATTTTATTATAAAATTGGATGTGTTCTTCTAGACAATGTTTTGGCCTTAAGTCACAATAAAATTATATTTAAGAATGCAGCTACACATTAGGAACATCTGAAGGGATGAATTATAACTTTTAAGGTAAATATTGATACTAAGCCATAAACCAAATGGTAAAAGTATGCAAATTCTGTGGGCAAACTTTTTAATTGGCTATGAAAGTCTGAAGATCTAATTATAATGATGACCACCATCAAGTCAGCAAAACTGAGCAGCACAGACCTAAAGGTCCTTTAGTTTTGACTCAGTCTCTTCCCTAGAATTGTCAGCAGGATGATCAACTCTTCTCTTTCTGGGCTCCCACAGAAGCTGTTGGGTTTTAGAAGAAATGAGGATGATTTGGAGATGAAGGCAGGTGAGAGTGTGGCAGGGGTAACCCGATTTTAGGAATAAGTTAAAATATCCAAGCTGACTAAACAAAGTATGAGTCTTCAGGGAATGTGTATTGAATCAGCTTCTGATTTAAAAGACTGAAACAGATTTTAAAATGCTACCGTGAATAGAGAAGATGGTCTATAAAGAGTTTATAATCTATAATCTGAAACGGTACTCAGTAAACAGTGATCTGTAAGTGTTCCGAACCTGGAGGAGAGGAGAAGCTAACCACCCAGCTATTAGCAGAGTACTGGGAACATAATAGATATTGAGTCAGTGATGCTCCCCACCCCAATCCTTACACGATATTTCAGCTGTTTTACAGAAGGGGAAATGAGGGCCACTTGGAGAGGCTGAGTTGCCTATCATGCAGAGGTTAGTGATAGAGTTCAAACTGAGTTCAAACCCAGTTCCACCACGCTCCAGGCTTTTCACTGCACCACTCCGTGTCCTTTAATTACTATATTTGAAAAAGTCTCTGAAAGCTAGTGATTAAAGACCGGAATTTTTTCACATAAAATTTAACAAACCAATCTTTACTGGGTTAGCCTACCAACCTACTTGATACACAAAATGGACAAACTGACGGGGTAACAAGAATTTGTAAAATGTCAAACTTTGGTTTATGACCTAGTTGTGAATGCCATGTGAATATGATCATTCCCTCCAGTTCATACTAGTTCAGTGAACGTAAATGGCTGCGGCATCAAGGGTTAAAGAGTTTTGATTCATATGAACATGCTTTGGGAATTATCCAAAGCATTTCCCTAGATCTTTAAGACACCCTGCTAAACCATAATGCTGATTTTTCATGGTTGATGTCAACCTTCTGTAATAGTTACCATTTACAGCTAAATACTTAATAAACATTTCTTTTAATTCTCCAACAGTCCCATGAAGGTAGTATTTTATAGATGAGGAAACTGAGGCCCAGAGAGATTAAAAAAATTTCTGAAGGCCACACAGCATTAAGTAGCAAAGCTGGAACTCTGCTTTTTACTTCTATTCTAGGGTCCTGTCCCAGGTCGTGGGGAAAGAGGCAGGGTTATTCCAGGATGGTGAAATTCAAAGTAAATGTTAGAAGTCATTCTACAGTTAAGGAACACTTGGATTAACAGGAAGTTAAATTGTCTGTCTAGAGGTGAAAGAGGTGTCAAAGATAGAGATGCGTAGAATCTTGAAGTAAATGATTAAATCCATCAGAAGGAAAGCTCATAGAGCAGAAGCCAGAAGACCCTGTAGATCAAAGCTCAGGGAATAATTAGGCTCCGAAAAAGGTTTAGGAAAATACATGAATGGGACCCAGCCAGATCTTTATGAAGACCCGAATCATCCAAAAGTATTCAAGAGCTTTAATTAGCATGGTTTCTTTAAAGGGTGAAAGAAAAGATAAGTGTGAAATTTGCTACCATTGATCTATCTATAACTTTTATTGAAGCACTTTAGAGATTTGGACTTTCTGCAGACCAACGCTCTGCTACTCTACTACAAATTCATCACAAATCCCCAGATTACAGGAGACAGCACATGGGGGAGGGGAAAAAACAGCATGGAAGTTTGATCCATGATCTTCAGAGTGGTTTGATTTTCATGAAGACTCATAAATAACCTGTAGCCAGTGTGTGGATGGGCATCTTGTGTGTTAAAAATCCTGAGGCATTTTGAACATCCCACCCTGCATTCCCTGTGGATACCCAGAGTGTTTCTATGCAGAGACGTCCTTGTGCTACCTGCAGAGTTGTGTTTGGGGGCTCAAGTACACTGTCTGTGGCAACAATGAGCGTCCTTCCTAAAAGGTATGCCTGAGGTATTGACGAGGTTGGTGGCTTGTCAATAACCAGCAGGGATGCCAATCAAACTGCAACACAGGGCAGAGCACCAACTTCTATACCTTCACAATTGTTTCCTGACCTATCCTTTGGTAACCCGGGAGCCTCCTATAGCTTCATCTCCATCTCTCTGGCTACACTCTGCACTAGCCCTGCCTGGTAAAAGTTGGCAATCAAAAATATTAGTGGACTCTTTTTGGTTGTAACCAATTAATTCATTCACCTCCTCCCTAATTGCAGTGGGTGAGATGCTCAGACAAATTGGTTCTGTCTAGTTGACAAGACCTTATCTGGAAATTAAAATAAAATGATCTGGCTTACAATACATGAAGCACAATTAATTCTTGTATGCATATACGGGTTTCTGATGTAAGCAAGAAAATGATCAGCCCTCTAGGTCATGCCTATTTATCCTCCAGTTGCCAAGAGATTTTTTATTGCATCCCTTATGCTGTATGGCATTGTATCTAGCTTTAGCCTCATGGGAATGCAAGAGGATGCCTGCCAAGAGTATCTCATCACTTGTTAAATGTATCCCATTTTCCTGTGATTTCTTCACTTGACAACAATAGCCCACATTCATTTCCTTAAGAAGTAAAAGCCAGTGCAGCTGAAGGCTTTTGTGCTGTTTTCCACCCTACCTGAATTATCATGGGAAGTGCATGAGCCAAATGTAAATCACAGCTTTCCATCAAAAGTGGCACCTTTTGCAATTGAAGGATTCTTATAGGGGATCTCAAGCATATTACTGTGATTACAGAAGGCCCCACGTGTCTGGAAGTGTTCTTTTTGCACATACCCACGGCAAGTCTAAGGTTCCTGAAATTTATTGCTCGTGCTTTTTCTTTATGTATATGTGCTGCAAGCTGAAGCATATGGTCCCACACAACTGTGATATTTATGATAATGAATCACAGATGTTTAAAAGGATATAATCTGAAAACACTTAAATGTTAAGATGCTGAAATCTTACTGCAAACACTGTGAAGAGAGGACCTTCTTTGGATTATGTTGATTTTCAGATACATCACTAGGAATATGACTTGACATATCCTGGGATAATATCAGGCAGAAGGGAATGACTTCTTTCCACTCTGAAGAAGTATGGTGTTCAAAGTAAGTAAGGCACTCCAGGGGTGTAGATTGGTTATTCTATAGATAACTGAATTGCAGCCCCTTCTATAATTATGGGTGAACTTATACAGTGGATAATCTTTTACTATGCACCCATCCTACAACATGTATTATTTTAATGGCCATTTCCAAATACAACAAAATGTTTTAAATTTCACTGGAGTGAAATGGGAAATGCACCCATTTACCCCCCATCCATCCCTCACTTACCCCATTAACCACACGGTTTGGTGTATATTCTACCACATTAACAAACTGTATACACACGGATATGGTACAGTAGTTTTGTTCTTATACCTATTACAAGCTTTTTATGTCAGCTCATATAGAAATACTTCTTTTTCATGACTGGATAATTCCTCTTAATATGAATATGTTATCATTAAAGCAGTCTCCTATTGCTGGACACGGGTATTTCCTGTTTCATAATTACTAACTGGTTAGTAATAAATACATTTAGACCTGCCTTTTTGTGCATATGTGCAAGTATTTTTCTGCAGTTGAGACCCATCTTATAAACTGCTGATTGAAATTAAATGCCCATTTAAAATTTAGTTAGACACTGACAAATCGTCCACCAGAAAGATTTTATGGCCTTGGACCCTAATGCAAAGTATAATAGAGTTCTCTTTCCTCACACTAACAGTGGATAATATTTTTTGCCAATTTGATAGATGGAAAAAAGTATGGTGTTAATCTGCATATTTTTGATGAATAGTGAGGTTAGGTGTGGTCTCATAGTATTGGTCATTTAAATTTCTTTTTCTGTGAATTTCATGGTGTGCCAGAGTACTTAGGAATTCAAATCATCATCGCTTGTTCTTTTGCTTTTCTCCTTACTAGTCTGTGAGCTTCTTGAAGGAACTGTGTCTTGCTTGCCATTCTATCTTCATTCTGTCTTCATTCTCTCTTTACTCCGCAGAGACTAGGCATATGCTTTGTGGAATGAATACAGGTTTGTACGGATGAGGCTGATATTTCTGTTTTCTACCACACAGCTGCTTACCAGAGTCCCACTTTCAAAGAGGAAACTCAGTCCAACCCCTCCCTTGGTCCCCCTTCCCTTACCAGGATAAAACCTTCACACTTGCAGGGGCTTTGTCAGCCTAGGAACCCTTGTATCTAGCACAGAGCCTGACAAATAGTAGGCACTCAGTAACTATTTTCTAAATGAATCAGTCTTTGATGTATGACCTGTCAGACTGTTCCTATATCAGATACCATGCTGGCACCCAACTCTGAAATGTGCACTGGAGGTTTTGATGTTATTTCTGCTTTTCTGTTCATCTCCTGTGCCAATGGATAGAGGGAGCCTCAAGGCTCTTAGTGAGACTCTTAATTCCACCTTGCGAACCAGGGTTTGGGGTGTGTATAGAAACTGTGAAAGGGAAATACTATTATGACACTAGCAAATGGGCCTCATTGCCTGGGTTTGTTCTTGTTTTTTATGGCAGCTGTGTAGAGAAAGCTGCACTGCAAACTTTCTAGAGTTGAGATGCCCAGTTGAGATGCTGAATACATGAGCTGAATTCACACTCATACACTGACATAAAAATCTAAAATCAGCTGAGAGAAAGGAAGAGTTTGTAGGTCATCTTATGACCACATGTCCCTCTAAACCAGGAGTTAGGAATTTATGGTCTGAAGGCCAATTCCAGCCAACTTCCTCTTTTATAAATAAAGTTTTATTGGAACACAACCACATTATTTGTTTACATGTTGTCCATGGCTACTTTAGCCTGTCTGGCTCACAAACCTTAAGTAATTACTCTCTGGCCCTTCGCAGAAAAAGTTTGCTGACCCCTGCTGTAGGGGGGTCAGCAAACCATTTTTCTCCCCCATTTTTCAAAAGACCTACTCTAAGCCACCCGAGTGCTAAGGCAAGTAAACTCTCCCAATGTATTTTGCACTCTCAGTTGCATGATTAGCCACAAAGACTATCAGCAGAGTGGGAAAAATGACTCACAAACACTCAATTAAATGTTATCTCAATGCCCGTGTATTACTTTTAATTTTCAAAAATAAAATCTGCTGGGAGATATTTTCCATTCAAAATAGAATCGCAAGAGGTTTAACTTTTTAAATACACTTTTAAAATCCATTATCTGCAGTCATTAAATATATGGACAAGCACTCATAGAGAAGATGAATATACCCAGAAGAGCAGAGGGGAATTGTATATATCTATATTTTTTATGTCTCTAAAGCAATAATTTAATTTAGAGCCAAGAAATTAGCTGAGAATCATGATTTTGATCAAGCTCACACACAAAACTGTTTGTCTTCAAGGTCTGTTTCATGCACATAAAATGATCTGTCATTTTCTCATGTGATTTGTCATTAATTTTTGTTTCTTTTCTTGTAGAGGGTCTGTCATTATTTTCCCCAAAATGACTAAGATGTCTGATTTTCTTCACTCTGTAAAGTGAAGCCATTTGAAGATTTAGCTTCCTGGAAAATGAGATGGGAATTATCCAGCCCAAAGGTGGTAAGGAAATAGTGATTTTATTTTTTTTCCTCTGATGAGGGCTTGGTTCATTAGCAAGAAGCAAATCACCATTTCTTTGAGCAAAAAGGCAAAAAAGAAAGACAGAAACCAAAATCCCTCAAATTGTTTTAACATCTCCATGAGGTTAGTAGCTATATTGAAGCAATGCAAAGGGATGGTTACTGTGTATTTTAAGTAACTAAATACCAACGAACTCAGAAAAGTACCACATTTGAACTACAGCACGTATTTCCTCTATAATTTTGTAAGTTTGAGTTGGATGGTTTCCTGAGTTCTTAATGCTTTTTAAGCCTGGGTATCACGGATACAAATTTTTATTCATATTGTTGTTCATTCAAAGGGTACTGAGTAAGGAGGACACAGTTCTAGGCTGAGGAATGGGTATAAAAGTGAAATCTGGTGATAATTAACAAGAGTGCATGAGGAATGATGGGAGAATGAGGTAAAGTCATTCTCTCACTCTTTCACCAGTAACAACTTTGAAAACGTTCATAATAGCTGTAATGAATAAAACGGTTGCTAAGCTCAACCCCAATGCTCTCTGAGGAAGACGGGGCAAGGGCAAGACCCTTGGTTCTACTGAGGCTCCTACTGGGTTTGGGTGGGAAAAGCACAGTGGTTGCTAAAGAGCTCTGCATAAATAATGAAAGGTTAATTGGGAGAAAACAGGAAATCGGGCAAGAAGATGTAAGGAGTAGAATTGGGGTTGGGGCAGGGGGGGAAGAAAGGGGAAAGCTGGAGAGGTGGTGGAAGATCATGAATGACTTCCCTGATCCTCAAATCCTTGGTAAAATCTACCCCGTTCATAAATGATGTGTATGTGTGTTTCTTGTGCAAACTGGTTCAGGAGCCATGTTTTACTGTCTGCTTGGCGTAGCTCAAGAAAGAGGCAGCCTTTAAGGCACAGGACCCAGAGGCAAGGCAGGTTATGAAGACACAAGCCCCCAGAAATCAGTATAAGTTAGGGGGACGGTTTTGGATTTCCACAACGTATTGAAGTTAGTAACTGAATTCCCATTTAACTAACCCTCCAGAGGTTAGAGTGGGTCCGTGAACATTGCATTTACATCTAATATTATTCAGCTCTTTCTATGAGTCAGGCAGTGTGTTAAGACTTTGCATGTGTTATCTCAGTATCTTATTAATTTTTCACAACTGTGTGTCATGTTGGTATTATCTCCCCACTTTACAAATAAAGAAACTGACTCCAAATGGAGACTGTGTGACAGGTATATCTGTGAAGCTACACCTGTGTGACAGGTGTAGGAGAACCTAGTGTCCAAACAAATCTGCACAACTGCAAAGCTCACACCTCTTACTACTTGGCTTTGCTGTCTCTCACCTACTCAGCAAACTAGTCTCAAGGATTCTGTGGGTCCCGTACGCACAAAACAGAAGAAAGATCAGACCCTATCTTTAATGACGAGGCAGTCAGTGAGTCAGCCAGCCATTTAAAATCAGGTGACAATGTCGCATAACTGGGAAAACAGTTGAAGTGTGAACTAAGTTCTCTGGGAAGGAAAAAAGAACAAGCGGTCTGGTTTGAGCCTGACTCCTAGAAGGTTTCATGGAAGAAATGGCCTTTGCACTTCACCTTGAAGGATGAGCAGTACCAGAATAGCTGTCTTCTACAACTGACTGCAAGTAAGCACCACTGCTGTGACTGACATCATAAATGGACTGATAGATTTCACCGAAGGATGTTTCTAGCCTCAAATGCACAAATTATCTCTAATTCCTTTAAAAAGAAAAAATAAAGAAAGAAAAGCAACGCTGATTCAGTAGGGGTGTGGGTAGCTATCTAGAGCCTTCACCAGCCATGTTTGTAACAGATCCACCCACGTGATGATGTTTTTTTAAATATTCTGAGCAACTACAAAGCACAACACAACTTTCAAAGTGAAAAGGGGAAAGAGAGGGCAGCAGAAGTGAAAAGTGTGTGAGGGACAGAGCTCCTCTTGATTAAATTTTCAAAAGGAGATAATAAATGCAGAGAAAATGTGAGAACAAAGACATCCTATGGTTCTGTATGTTTGTGAATTTCTCAAATTTCCTTCTGTTATTGTGATTTTCTAACTTCGTTTCTTTGGAGTTGGAGAGCACACTTCGTATGATTTCAATTATTTTAAATCTGAGACCTAACATGTGATCTCTCCTGGAGAAGGTCCCGTGTGCATTTGAGAAGAATATATATTCTGATGTTGAGGGAGTGTTTTATAGATGTTCTGTGTCTGTTACTATGTTTATAATTTGATCAAGTTTCTATATCCATGTTGATCTGTCTAGTTGTTACGTCCATTATTGAAAATGGGATATTGAAGTGTCCAACAATTATTGTTGAATTGTCTATTTCTCCCTTCAGTTCTGTCAGTTTTTCTTCATGTGTTTTGAGGCTCTGTTGTTGGGTGCATACATATTGTTGTTGTTTTATCTTCTTAATGAATTGACCCTTTTATCATTGTGAAGTGCCCTTTTTGTCTCTAGTAAAAATTTTTATCTTAAAATCCATTTTATCTGATAATAGTACAGCCACTCCAGCTCTCTTTAGTTACCATTAGCATTTGTCTTCTGGGACAAAGTAGTGTATAGGAAAGAGGAGGAAACTAACGTTTATAAAGCTTCTAAAACTTCCTGAACTATGCAGGAAAATTCCTATATAAGCAATATTCTTTAACTGAGGATGATAATGCTTTCCAGGAATGAATACTTTCTGGCTTACCTCAATATTGTTATTGTATAATAAAGTCCTAAGTTGTTTTTTTTTTTTAAATTAAAAAAAAAAAAAAAAAAAAAAAAAAAAGACATCCTATGGTTTATACTCTTGAATTAAAATAAGCAAAGAAGCCAACAAACCCTAAATGTCTACTTGTGAGAGTTAGTTATCTATGTCTGTAGTTCAATTTTCCTTGCAGAGTTAATTCAGGCGGGAGGGGGTTTACCTGATCGTTAAAAATAGTATTAACCTCCCTGATCTTCAATTTGTTCACTGCATAAATGATAGGACTGGTGTAGACTAGGGATTCTCAAAGTGCGGTCCCAGGACCAGCAGCAGCAGTGCCATTTAGGAGCCTGTGAGAAATGCAGGTTCTGGGGCTCCATCTGAGACTAAGTCAGAATCTCTGCGGACAGAGCCCAGTGATGTACAGGTCAACATGTCCTCCAGAAGACTCTGGTTCATGCTCAAGGGTGACAATCCCTGACATAGATAATCTTCCAGATGATTGAACAGCTACATGACTCAGTGATTTGATTAAAAACACATTATCCAGTATTAACTATGCACTGTTTGATACTTAATTTAAAAATACAAATGTCCATTAAATATACAGAGAGAATATCAGCTTTGGAGCCAGAATGCACAGATGTGAAGAGTCCTCCCTCCCAGCTCTACGAGCTTTTGCACAGAATCTCTGACACTCAATTTCCTGATCTTTAAAATGGGAATAATGATGTCTATTATCTAGAATTATCTTGAGAAACGAAAATGGGAAGTATCTGTTACTACATAGGAAGGCACCTAAAATACTTGCATGTGTAATTTTATTAAAATAACAGACTTAACTACAGTTGGTTCACAGCCCTCCTTTTTTAATAAATATCATAATTGAAGCAAATGAAAAACAGCTCTTATTGATCCACTCTGCTTAAATTGAGAGGGTTGTTTTTCTGCAACACCGTCTCCTAAAGGAGATACGTCTCAGAAAATGTAATATAATGGATGCTAATATCAAAAGGCCTAATTAAGTGTCATTCAGTGACTCATCCTTTTGAATGAGATAGACATGAAACACAAATCTATGAAGTCTAAAGAAAGGAGGGAGGAAGGCCTCTTCCTTCCTGGGCTATTGCAGCACGTCCTGCACTGGTCTCCCAGTTTCCCCCTCCATCCACTCCCACCTGCAATGGTCTCAACACAGCAAAGAAAGGTCCAGATACAGCTTTAGGTTTATGTCACCACTCCACTCAAAATGTGGAGTCAAAGCCAAGTTCTTACTCTAGTCTACAGTACCTTATGTAACTTAGTCCATGTTATGCATCATGCCCTGCTATTCTTGCCCTCAGTCACTCCAGCCTCACTGGCCTTCCAAAGGAGCCTCACTGGCTCTTTCTCAAACTCCCAGGCATGCTCCTGCCTCAGGACCCTTGCATTTGTTATACCCTCTGCCTGTGACGCTCTTCCCCTACATATCCAAGGCTCCCTTCCACATGTCCTAATTTCTTTTAGGTATCTACTCAAATATCACCTTTGTCACAGGGCTTCGCCATCTAACATTTCAATACTTCCCCACCTTGGCATTTCTTTGCTTTTTTGTCCTTAGCACTTCCCATTATCAAAATGTACACACTGTACGTTTTTGTTATTTATACTACTTACTGTCTTCCTCTTTCTCAAGAATGCAAACTCAGGGTATCTCAAGAGCCAGCAACAGTGCCTGGCACATGATGAATCAGTACATGGTGATTCAATCAATGAATGGATTAATTCCCTTCATTTGCATTCCTTTACTTAGCTATTATCATCTACCAATCACTTGATGATGAATAAAAGTAACAAAGTAAGTAGGCAGGTAACCAATTGGAGAAAAGGACAAATACAATGTGACCTTCTATCATTGTTGTTTGGCCAGGTATGGATATGGAAAAAAGAAAAAGTTAGATGCATAATAATTTTAAAGCATTTCCTCACCAGATATTTTTTTTGCTCTTAGGGAAGTTTCTCAGGGCAGCAATATAGTTTATAGCATCAGAGCTCAGAACCTGACAAGTCACGGAATCTTAGACAAGCTAAGCCACATTTTTGAACTGTAGTTTCCTCGTCTGTGAAATGGGTTGCAGGTTGATATATATAACTCACAGGACTAGAATGAAAATTAAGTGAGAGAGATTTCACAGATCCATTCCCATGGCGTCTAGCGTAAAGGGTCAATAAACACTGCTGGCTATCACTGGAATTTAAGTCACTCAAATCAGGAGAAAATGGAACAGGTGCAGCATTTTAATGGCAAATCAGATCATTCCTATCTGAGTGAATTTCAGGAACTGGAGTTTCTACTCTAACTCACCCAAACATCATATTGGGGTAAAACCAGTTTCTGAAAATCCAATTGCCATCATTTTGAAAAGACCCGCTTTTTAAACATTAGTAATGGCTCCTGACTCCCCTCAAACTCCTGCTGGAGTTACGGCTCACTTCACTTAATTTCTTGATTAGACACTACCAGAAGCAAACCAGTGATTACAAAAGTGAATAATCCTCGTTCGGTTTTGGCCTGTCAACAAAGACTGAGCAAACGACATGGCAGAGAGTGGTGTCATTAAAGCCTCACCAAGCAGCGAAGCAGTAGGCCAGACTTCCCCAACCCACCCCATCTTTCCCAGGCTTAGCCTTCGATTTGCCCAGAAAGGCAGGCTTTGGCATTTTTCACAAAGGAGCTGCCTTGGGGGAAAGTAAGTTGTGTCAGTCCAAACTGTTTATGAGATGTGTCTGAGTTTTGTTTTCTTATGCATCAGGGAGAAGGCATCTCAGATCACATTTTTTTCTCTCTCTGTATTAATGAAAAGTTATATTATCACTTGCATCTAAAAACAAACATACACTTAACATGGCAATAAACTCCTTCATGGTAATTAACTATTACATTGAGCCTTTTGTGAATTAAAGATGTGATTCAGACTTGAAAGTACCTCCACTGAGCATCCGGAAGATGACAATTACTATAGAGTTTCATGTTAAAGGACACTTGAGTTCAACACTGTGCACCTAAAACACCAGCCGTCTTAGGCTACTGACCTCAAGGACATAAAATGCAATGCTGACCCCGGACTTAGTACATTGCAAAATGATTTTAAATTATACTGTGAATTGCAAATTAAGGACTTTTGCCTCATTAAAAATGAACAAACAAACAAAACACCAATGCTAGGAAGAGGATGTTCTGAATAATATAACAGAAGTCATATTTTAATTGAAGTCTTTCAATGTCTGCTATTCATTTTGATCCACTATGGATGAGGCTGACCCTACAACTTGCTATAATTTTAGTCAGGCCTCATAAATGCCCTGGCAGGAATTATTTTAAAGATGCTGAACCCACTGCAAATATTTAAAAAGAAGTCAAATCAAAACAAAGCAAAATCCAGAGAAGCCAAGCCCTCCTGTCCGAGATAGAGAACCAATTAAGATGCTCCTGGTGAGAATGTGAGCATAAGCTGTGATGAGAATTCAACATTGCTTCTGAAACAAACTACACTGTGAGACAAGTTCTGTGTATCTGGGAGGAAGAGGAGATGAACACACACAACTGGCGATTCTCCTTTGTCTTTGCCCTTCACATCGGGAAAACACTGTTCAACACTCTCCCCTAAAAATCGGACAGGTGAAGGCCTGAGGCTGTTGGTCAGAGTAGCCAGCTCAACTTGTGAGACACACTGAGCTATGACGGGGGTGGGGGGATGTCTCTTGCCTGCAGCCAAGGGACTTCAGAACAGTGCTTTAGTATGTCTATGTGTAGCAGAATGCAGGGAACTGGAAAGAAAAGAGATTTGAAAAGGGAGAAAGAGTGAGAAGGGGCTGGGCCCTAGAGTTTACAGGCTTTAGTAGAGAACATCTCTCTTCTTCTGACCTAATTTTTTTTTTTTTTTTTTTTACTGACCTAATTTTTAAGTGGAGACAGCAAAGCAAAATATTCATCAGCAATGAAGGGTAGAGCCTTTCTCTGTCTGACGTACTTTGCTTAGTATGATAATTTCTAGGTCCACCCACGTTGCTGCAAATGGCATTATTTCATTCATTTGGCTCTGGAAGAAACTGTGTGTCTTCCTGTGGTAATAGAATCTCATCTGCACTCTCTGGGTTTTACCTCCGCACATAGCAACTTGGCTAGAAACTATACTTCCCAGCATCCCTTGCAGCTGAGTGTGGTCATGTGACTCAGCTCTGGCCCATGGAGAACAAAGTGAAATGAGAGGAAGACTTGCAGCCAATGTCCTTTAAAAAAATAAAGATGCTATCGGGCTTCCCTGGTGGCGCAGTGGTTGAGAATCTGCCTGCCAATGCAGGGGACACGGGTTCGAGCCCTGGTCTGGGAAGATCCCACATGCCGCGGAGCGACTAGGCCCACGAGCCACAATTACTGAGCCTGCGCGTCTGGAGCCTGTGCTCCGCAACAAGAGAGGCCGCGATAGTGAGAGGCCCATGCACCGCGAAGAAGAGTGGCCCCCACTTGCCGCAACTAGAGAAAGCCCTCGCACAGAAACGAAGACCCAACACAGCCATAAATAAATAAATAAAAATAAATAAATAACATTAAAAAAAAAAAAAGATGCTATCTTCTCCTCTTCCTCCCTGCCCCCCTCCTGAAGGCTGGATAAGGCTGGAGCATCTTTATTACAGTTATTAGCCAATACCTTAATTAATGTGGGTGCCTAGGTCTGAGTTGACATGATTGTTGTTAATTCAGAGTTCTTCCAACTCACATCCTTTTTTTTTTCTTTTTATTAAAGTATAGTTGAATTACAATATTGTGTTAGTTTCAGGTATAGAGCAAAGTGATTTGGTCATACATATATATATTACAAGATATTGAATATAGTTCCCTGAGTCATACAGTAGGTCCTTGTGGTTTATCTGTTTTATGCAGTGGGCATCTGTTCATCCTATACTCTTAATATATCCCTCCCCTGCTTTCCCTTTAGTAACGATAAGTTTGCTTTCTATATCTGTGAGTCTGTTTCTGCTTTGTAAATAAATTCATTTGTACTATTTTTTTTTGGATTACACATATAAGTGATAGCATATAATATTTGTCTTTCTCTGTCTGACTCATTTCACTTAGTATGATTAATCTCTATGCCCACCCATGTTGTTGCAAATGGCATTATTTCATTCTTTTTTATGGCTGAGTAATATTCCATTGTATATATGTACCACATCTTCTTTATCCATTCATCTGTTGATGGACATTTAGGTTGCTTCCATGTCTTGGCTATTGTGAATAGGGCTGCTATGAACATTGGGGTGCACGTATCTTTTCAAATAAGAGTTTTCGTCTTTTCCAGATATATGCCCAGGAGTAGGATTGCTGGATCATATGGCAACTCTATTTTTAGTTTTCTAAGGAACCTTTATACTGTTTTCCATAGTGGGTGCACCAATTTACATTCCCACCAACAGTGTAGCAGGGTTCCCTTTTCTCCACACCCTCTCCAGCATTTATTCTTTGTAGATTTTTTGATGAAGGCCATTTTGACTGGCCAACACACATCCTCTTGAGCCTGCAAAGCCTTTTGCAGCCTTCCCTGTCCCTCTCTTTCTCCTTCCCCATCTGAGTCTCTGCCATCTACCATAATGGCTGCAAGAGAAAGCCAATATCTACTGGGTCAGGAATTGGGTCCAGCTCACCTGAGTATGTTTCTGCTGCCAGACTCAGTGTTCCACTGTTGCATTAATTAACCCATGAATACATCCTCACTGAATCAGAATTTCCCTCTCATTGATAGAGACCATTATTTTTTCCAAAGAGCATTTAGTGAGTGTCTACTTTAGGCTGACTCATTCAATTGTCTTGATTCTTCCACATCCTCCTTTATTAATGTGATGAAGTACAGTATTTACATCAAGCAAACCCACTTGGAATTTCCTCAAAAACAAACCAAATGAGAATATAAAAGAAGTGGCAGAGAAGCATCATAAGTATGTAAGTTCCTGCTTATACAGAATTATTTAGGAGACACAGTATGCTGATTAAGCACTGTTCATAGATCTTTAAGTACTTCCATCAAACATTCAGAGGCTCCTTTGAAAGGAACAGTAGGAATTGCCCATGAGGCTTAGTAAGCCCCTCTGTGCTCTAACGCTATGTTGGAGCAGTAGCTAGAGCTCACTTTTGGTTCCTTCACCTGTCTTTGCCTGGCTTCTTCCTGTAACATCCCAGAACAGAACATAAAATGATCAACATGAGAGGCCAATGTGATCAAGTCTGAGAGGTTTGCAACTGGGTTGCACCTGTTTGCATAAGAAATAAGGTACCTTCTCTGTTCTCTTTTCCATGTTCAGTGGCTGCATCTGTGATCATATGTGACTATCCTGATTTTACATGTATTTATTCTCCCTACGCAGCATTCCTTATTTTGTCCCTGTTTATGAATCTGGCTTTTTGAGAAATTAAATGAAAAAAAAAAACCCCACAATCTATTTAAAGAGATAAAGTATCATTCATATCAGTCAATGCTACCTGGAGTCACAAAGCTACTGCAAGATTCTGAAGATATCATGAGAGATAGCAATTCACTGCCCCTGACCTTTGCCAAAGTAGCAGACCCTTCTCACCTCCCAACAGCAATTTTCAACTCAAACCACATTTGCATTAGCCTCGAGGCAAGCTGGGCTTTTCAAGACAGTCATATGGGACTAAACACTTATAGAAGAATTTTAAATGAGGTAACAGCTATTTATCTAAATCATTTCCTCGTTGGGGAAAGGGCTTTGAATTTGGATTCCTATTCCAGTGCTGCCAAATAAGAGCTGAGTTATCTTGAGCAGAGCATCAGTGTTTTCATCTCTGAAGTGGGAATTTTATACCTACCCCTCTAGGCTGTTATAAGAACGTCATGAAGTAATACATATAGTGTATGCTCAATAAACATGTGCTGAGTAAATGGATACCACAAGTAAAAGCTCTACATGATCTGCTCTTCTCACCCTTGCTTCCTTATCATTCCTTCAATACACCAGACACCTCTAGTCTCAGGGCCTTTGCCATTGCATTTCCCTCTATCTACAGGGCTTCTTCCTCCGGACACCTACGTGATGCGTTCCCTCATCTCCTCCAAGTCCTGCATCAGTGTCCCCTTCTCGGTAAGCCCTTACCTGATGATCACTTAATTCACAACCACAGCTCTTCCCCTAATCCCAGTTCCCTTGTTCTGCTGATTCTCTACCGCACTGGTCACAATCCAACTTCCAATACATTTTACTTCTCTGTTGTCTGTCTGCACCCAGCTAAAATGAGTACATCACAAGGGCAGGGATTCTTGTCTTTTTAGTTCACTGTATCAGTTTTCTAGGGCTGCTATAATAAACTACTACAAACTTTGTTGCTTACAACAACAGAAATATATACATTCTCTCACATTCTGGAGGCTTCAAAATCAAGGAATTAACAGAGTCCCACTCTCTCCAAAGGCTCTGGTGCAGATTCCACTCATTGCTTGTTCCAGCTTCTGGTGGCTCCAGGCGTTATTTGGCTTGGGGATGCATCACCCTCATCCCCACCTCCATCCTCACAGGAGCTTCTCCTCCTCTCTGTGTTGCTTCTTTGTGTGTCTCTTATAAGCACACTTGACATTGGATTTAGGGCCCATCTAGATAACCCAGAACCATCTCATCTCAAGATACTTAACTCAGTTACAATTGCAAAGGACCTTTATCCAAATAAGATCATTTTCTAGGTTCTAGGGGCTATGATATATGTGAATGTATCTTTGGGGGGCCACCAATCAACAGACTACATACACTTTTATAACTTCAGTATCGATAAGAGAGGCACATTGAGGAGCTCAGCTCATATTTGTTGAATAAATGCCAACAGTCCTTGGGACGTGGTTGGGACTTAAGGAGATTACTTTTCTCACCTGAAGAAGCGCAGTTTCGGGTGTATCTGAAATGTGCAGCTCTCCTGAGAGGAATTCAGTGAGAGAGCAAAGGAGAACACAGTTGCCCCTTGGTGTCTGAGGTGTCCACAGGGGCTTGGTTCCAGGACCCCTGCCCCCACAGACACCAAAATCCAAGGATACTCAGATCTGATATAAAATGGCGCAGTATCTGTATATAACTTATGCACATCCTCCTGTATACTTTAAATCATCTATAGATTACTTATAATACCTAATACAATGTAAATACTATGTAAATAATTGTAAATACAATGTAAGTAACACGTGAGTAGTTGCTGCTATGCGACAAATTTAAGTTTTGCTTTATGAAACGTTCTGGATTTTTTTTTCCGAATATTTTTGATCTTTGGTTGGATGTGGAACCTGTGGATAGCAGGGTCAGCTGTATTCCGCCACTTGGAAGGCCTTCCCACGACCCCCCAATCAAAAGTGGTCCCCAGTGTGGCTTGAGTGAGCCCCCTGACTGGCCAGGATTTGGGTACCTTGCCATCTATGAAGTACATCAAGCATCCTCAGTCATCCACAGGCATAAAGGACCACACTGAACCCCTTCTGACAAGAAAAGCAAAATATGAGGTTCATTTCTAAGAACGGCACATCCATTAACCCAGTTGCCAGATAATTCCTCAGAACCTTCCTGATTTGCATAAATACCTCCCAGCCAATTTCTTTTTTTTCCCTTAAATTAAAATGAAAATGGCAGCTCTGTGGCTGAGGCGCTGGCCATGGTCTGCGGGCTCCACATTCATGTGAGCAATGACGGTTTGAATACTGGATCAATGGAGCAGGAAGAGATGAAAAATATCCATTATCAGCACTGGTCACTATCTCCTTGAACATACAGAACAACTCTCACTTACACGGACAATAAACTCACTTAAATGGGTTATAGGAATTTAAACCAGTGCACGATTAACTTGTGCTAAGTGGTCCAAACAGAGGGCTATAAATGCATTCTCAATTGCAAGAATGATCAAAAAATGGAATTGTTAAGTGGTTCACATGGACAAACATAAGTTGCTTGCCTGCTCTGTGCAGGTTTCTATGCTGAGTAGGCACGGTGAGGGTTTTTAAGAATGAATATAAAGCCATCTTTCCTCATAAGAGATCAGGAGAACAGTTTTTCATAACCAGATTAAAAGCAGAAAGTTAGATTGACACACACACACTGCTATATTTAAAATAGATAACCAACAAGGACCTACTGTATAGCATAGGGAACTCTGCTCAATATTCTGTAATAACCTAAATGGGAAAAGAATTTGAAAAAGAATAGACACATGTATATGTATAACTGAATCACTTTGCTGTACACCTGAAACTAACACAATATTGTTAACCAATGACACTCCAATATAAAATAAAATTTTTTTAAAAGGTAGAAAGTTAGAGTAGTAGAATTCACAAAGGAAGTGCTCTACATTTTGAAAGGAATACATGATTCATCTGGATGGTAATAAAATTCATGAAGTTTTTTTAAGGGGAAGCTGGAAATGAAAAGTGATGAGTTAACCGAGAAAAGAAAATGGGTGCACAATGAGTAAGATGTACCTCAACTTATGTTTTGTCCTTAAGAGGTAACTGGTGACAAGTGAATGTACCTAGGACAGGACATGCACACAGAGGTGACTGATAGGGAGAGATGTGTAACGGTAACATTCACTAAGAACTTACTATGTGACAGGTACTCTGCAACATCCTCCATATAGACCAGAGTTTTTCTACCACAGTAACTACTGACATTTGGAGCTGGATAATTCTTTGTTCTGGGTGGATGTCCTGTGCGTTGTAGTATGTTTAACATCTCTGACCTCTACCCACTAGACACCTGTAGCAATCCCCAGTTATGACAAGCAAAAATGTGACCAGACATTGCCATATTCCCCCATGGGGAGCAAAAATGCCCCCAGGTTAGAGCCACTGATAAATACTGTTTTACCCCATCTGCTTCTTAGGAGAACTCTGTGAGGCAGCATCACAAGCCTCATTTTATAGATGAGGAAAGAAAGCCATGTAAAGGTTATAGTATGTGCTCGACGACACTCTATTGGAAAAGGATCCTTGTCCGTTGAGATATGTGGTACAAATACATTTTTTTCAGTATGTCATTTGCCTTCATACTTATAGAGTTTTTCTTTACTGTCCAGAAACATTAAAATTTTATGTAGTCAACTATATCAATTTTTCAGCTTATAGGTTTGACTTTTGGGTGACATGTTTAAAGTCTGCCTAACCACAAGATTGTAAAAAAAAATCACCTCTGATGGATTTCTTCCAGTTTTTTATGGTTTCCTTGAACACTTATCTTGGGACCATCAGAATTCATTTTGATGTGAGAATATGTATATACACATAAACGTGTATTATATGTCTATATACAGTATTTGTTTTTTGTTTAAAATGCCAAAAAGAAAAGGGTAAGAAAGATTGGTATTATTCTAAATCTTATTACTTGGAGATAGCTGCACACATTTTGCTAAACATTCTTCAAATCACCTCTATGTAGGTACATGTACCAAGAGTTGAGCCATAGGAGTTTGGGGACTGACAAGGGAGGAAAGAAAATAGCCAAATACAAGCAACTTTGGGGGATATTCACAATGAGGAAGCAGAAAGAGAGAAGGGGGATAAAAAAGGAGTTAGAAAGTGTACAGTTAGGTAAGGAGGCGAGTCAAAAGAATATAACATAATGGAAACCAAGAAAAGAGATGTTTTCATGATAGTGACACTCTTCAAGCATTAAACGCAGCAGTAAAGTTACTGCTGACGGAACATGAAAGGATGTGCGTTTGGTGTCTGAAGAGATGTTTCTGGGAGAATGAAGAGTTATCAGTGTGCAAAAAGAGTAAGATAAATAGTCATGTGAATAAGACAAATTCTAGAGGCACAGAGTAAAAGCTTCTTTATCAGGAAAAGTTCTGGTGAAGGTTAGGAATGAGAAGAGGCAATATCCTCAGGAAACAAGTATCAAGGGAAAACTACATATCAGGGCTTCTAAACTTAGTCTCCACCAGCATTTAGGGGGTGCATGAATAGGATTTAAGGGACTCTGTAAAATCCTTTAAATTAAATTTAAATTTTGTGTTTATGTATGTTATTCTGAGGATGTGGAACACTTTTTACCCAATTATCAATAAGTGCTGAGAATTACTTTGTCATAGGATAGGGGCAACTTCTGTTAATTTATAGCAGAGGATGGCGACCCAATAAAACGGCCTAGATTGGGAAGTTGAAAGTGGTAGCAGATATTTGATTGAACAATGTCCGAGCAGAGGTAAGAGTAGATGGAGTCAAAGGTATGCCCCTGGCAGAAAAGTCTAGTCCTGAGATATTACTTGTTCTTCTATCATCATTTTCTATTATCACTAAGAGGATGGGTTGTCCAGAAAAAAGGCAAATCACTCTAAATGGAAACAAAACAAAAAATTAGGAAAGAACATCACCAAAATTACATCCCTGCTTATTTCTGAATGATGGAAATACTGTTTTCTTTATTCTGTTTTTCACTATTTTCCAAACTGTCTTCAGTTAATACATACCAATTTTGAAATCATATAAAACACAAAATGTTATTAAAATCAATAGATTAATGCAATTAAAAATAATTCTAGGAAAAACCATGCATGATACAAGCAAAATGGATTTCTCCAAGGAAGATCGCTATGCTGAAATATAAAGAGCATTGGGGCTCAAGAGACAAATGTAGACAATTCTGGAGCAGTAGAAAGGACAGGATTACATCAGCCTGGAAGATGAGCTGGTCACTAGGTCTACCATGGATTGACTCTGGTTCATAACACCCCATTCTGAGACTGTTTCCCCGTCTGTGAAATGGAACACTGATGCCTTCTACATAGAATTTCTAAGCAGGTTAGATGGATTACTTATATGAGTGGATATTTAATAAATGCACATTCTTGGGGTTCTCTAAGTTATCAGCGTCCCCTGAGCTGACATAGTTGCCCTGATAAGAGCTGTAGCTGGTAATCGCTCGCTTTCTACACTCCACCTTTTAAAAGTGACCTAGAAAGTGACAGTGGCTATTTTAACGATACGCAGAAAGTTATTTTAGAAGCCAGGTAGACGAATGCAAAAAACCTGGACTTCTGTGTTGGACAGATTGGAGCTTAGATCCCAGTTCTTCTGCACATCAGCTGTGTTAATTGTGGACAAACCTCTTGAGCTTTAGTATCATCATCTATAAAATGGGGATAACAACTTGGGCTCAGGCTTGTTATGAGGATGAATTGAGATTAACATCAAATGAGAGACTGCAACAGGATTGGGGGAGGTGAGTGGGGCAAGTTGTACGTATGTAAAGTCTGAACTTCATTTAACACGCTGATGTTTTGTTTACCACGGATTTTTGCATGAATTTTTATTTTTTTTATAGACTATTGCATTAAATATTATGTGTTTTGATTACTGAGCTTTTTGGCACCCCTTCATAAATGTTGTGCCCTAAGAGAATACCTCACTTGCCTCATCTTAGTCCTGGCCCCCAAAGCCGACAGTTACTGAATGTGTACAGTGAGTCAAACACTGCACTGAGCACTTTGTCTACATTTGCCTGTGAGTAAATGTTCAGCATGGTACCTAATCTAGAGTGAGGCCTCACCATCATCATCACCATCACTATTGTCATGACCATCACCACCATCATCATCATTACTGTCATTGTCATCATTGCCATCATCATTATAATCATTTATTATGATTTTCTAAGTCACCTTAAGGAAATTCCATAATATTTCTGAGTTGTAGTTCTCTAATTTTTATAAGGCTAACACTACCTCCTCATAAGGTGTAAAAGTTAAGCAAGGTTGTTTTTGTTGTTGCTATCATTAGTGTTGCTGCTGATTCCAATGTATAACCTGCCTCCACAGAAAAGCCAGCAAGTGTTTGCTGAGAAATCAGATGACTCTAATGAACACGGAGACCAGTCAGGCAGAACAACAAGGCAGGGACACTCTTTGTCCTGGATTGGCTTTTATAAGGCTGCCTAAAATTTTCCCAGAAAGAAACACACACTGTTCTCCGAGCTGACATTTCCATACTCATAAAGCTTAGTCCTGTTCCAGTTCAGGAAACTGATGAGTCACTGGGTAGAGGTGCTGGGAAGAGGAAGGGGTTTACTCTGCTTTGCGTGTGTGCTTGTGCTACAGTTTTATTGCTCATATGTTTTTAGATATACAATAGGAAAGGAATATAGTAACCTCCTAGCCACTGCCCCACCCAGAAAACCTCAAGTCATTAATTGCCTTTTTTTCTAAAATGGAAGAGTTATTTCGTCTGCCCAAAGGTTCCATTTTCCTTTACTATGCTTTGCTCTGTAAGCCTTTTAATCCTGTAAGGTACAGCCATATAAACAAACAAGGGAGAAAACTGGAAGATGAAAACTCTTCAGGTTCATCCAATTTTGAATCCCACTTGACAAACACAGCAGTACATGGTTTTGTTAAAGGCTGCGAGGATTGTGATTTGACCTTCTTCTTGCCACTGTGTGAAATGTAAACACTGTGCTTTCTCATAATTAAAATATATTGATCCCCTAGCAGCCTACAGCGGGGCTGGGTAATCTTTCTTCTCAATGGATGCAGCATGATCCCTGTTGTCATCTGGTTACATCCAATCAGAAGGAAGCCATAATAGGCTGATGTGTCTTTGTACTTCAGGAAGTTGTATAACGGGGGGAAGAGTATCACTTCTACTCTGAAAATAGTTGGTGTGTTTTCAGGACACACTGTGGTATTGTAATAAGAGACCAGAAGATTCAGTGGTTTAAAGCAACAAAGAAGTTTCTTTCTCCCTTATGTCACAGTCTGGGTTAGTGGTCCAGAATTGGAATGGTGGCTTGATGGTGTTGGGGATCCATCTTGTTACCATGCCATCTCCAGCATGTGCCCTTGTTGGCTTAACTGAAGATAACTTACTACCAATGTCTGCATTCCAGCTGGAGGGGAGGGGGAAAAAAGGAAGGGAGAACATGTTTCTTTCCTTTCAAGGGCATTACTTGAAATGCATACTTCATGTCTACTCATGTCTCATTGGCCATCACCCAGTTGTATAGCCACACCTGGCAGAGGTGGCTGGAAAAATTACTCGTTAGCTGGGTGATCATGTGCCCAGCTAAAATTGCTACTGCTGTTGAAGAAGGGAGGATGGATATAGTAGGAATCACTAGGAGTCCCAGCTACAGTTGAATTGAATCAATATTTGCCCAAAAATGGAGAGAGGGATTCCTGATCTGGGGTCTCTATTCCCAAGCATCTTGGGTTGTGGTGATAATTGATGGTATTGATAAAAATGATGAAAATAAAGACAGTAGCAGCTAATATTTCCTGATTTCTTGCCTTACACCTCTCTAAAGTGCTCTGTAAACATTATGTGATTTTATCTTCATGATAATCCTATTGAATCAATAGTATAATTATCCCAATCTTACTCACAAAGAAACTGAGGTGCATTAAGTTCAGAAATTTGCCCAAGGTCACGCAACTAGTATGTAGGCAAGTGGAACCTAAACCCATGTGTTTCTACTTCCAAAGTATTCTCTTAACCACTTTGCTTCCACTTTGCTTAGATGCTAATGGTGGCCTGAAATGGTTCAATATTTCAAAAAGCTGAACTAAACTGCAAACTCTTCCATAACCAGATCATCTCAATTAGCTAAAAGGTGTTTGTTTGGGGCTTGAATATAATTGATCTACATTGGTCCTTCCATTTGTCAAAGACTAATAAGAGTTTTTGGCCCTGACATAGACCTTGATTAACCTTCAAAAAGTAGGAAAATGAATGAATGCTTACTAAATGCAATTTGTTTGGCATACAAACTCTTTCTAAACATGGCTTCCAGATGAGGGGAAATAACCAAAGGTGTCCTTAGTTCAGTAAAAGCTGGGAAATGAGGATTTAAAGACTGCCCACTGCAGGACCCCTTTGCCGGTGCTGACAGAAAGGGTAAGCCAGAGCGGAGCAAGCAGATCTCTGAACATCCCTAAGGGAGGGGGCCTCAGGCACACTGATTAAGCTCAGGGCACCACGTCAGTCAAATGCACGCACTGTGTACAGAGCCATGGTAAGGGACTTAGAGATGTGGTCTCAAGGGTCAGGCAACCCTGACCAAGAACTGAACAGAACAGCTAAGCCAGTTAGTGCGAGGCACGCAGGCTGGGCTCTGAGGCGCAGCTGCTGTCTTCCTCATGCATCAGCACATTGAAATGCTGGGGAAGGGAAAGGGACTAGAGCATTCCTTCCCTCCCCACAAACAGATGGGTAATTAGGCGAAGAGTGGGCGCCAGATGCTGTGCTTCCCCTGAGACCAGCACCAGAGGCAATGGCTGGCTCTGCAGAAGGCATTTCTGCTCCTGAAAAGGGACATCATGTTGGAAAAAGAATCGTGGCTTCAGGGTTTCTTGGAGGGAGAGGTAACAGTGTTTATCCTTTGCCAGCCTCCTCTCTGGACTAGGTGAGTGCTGTTCTTAGGCGATCCCCCCTGACCAGAACCAGAATGTCTAGGGACATTTCAGGAAAACTGGCTTCTTAGTGCCTGCTGATATCTGTTTCTGCTGGTGTTTGTTTCAAGGGCCTGTTTTCTGTGTTTTACAGTACAATGATACAGACGTTTCCCCTGATGTGAAAAGAAGAGCTCAACTAAATCCTAGCTGAGAAGTAGCTTCCTCTGAACTATGAGCCACAGTCTAATACAACATGCCTTTGACGATGATTCAGCTGCAATTGTTTGCTATTAATCTAAAATAAGTTCTTGTGGGAAAAGTCCTCCAACATCACCCAAAACACTACTTTGCAATGATGATGGATTTTGGCTTGACAACAAGGCTGGCAAGGAAGTCTAAGATCAATTTCTAGAGTCTGCACAGAGTCAGTTTACATGCCTCTCTCTCCCTGGCCCTTTTTTTTTTTTTTTTTCCCAGCTGAGTAAAAAAAAAAAAGTCCAGCCCTGACTTAGACCTGCAACAATTTAAATCAGTAGTGACAGGGTAATGAGTGTAAGTATTTGTAAGATGTAAAATGCTCTCCTGATCCAAGGAACAATGGTGTAAGCAGTGCCAGTGCACTACGGTGAGAGATCCCAAGGCACTTGGAAAGGAGGAAACAAACTGCCCTTGTGAAATAAAATGTAAAATTAGCCCACAAAGAAGAGTCCTGCAATGTGAACAGAAGGAAAGAGATTCTAAGATCAGGAGTGTAGACAGTTATTGGATCAACTGTATTAACTTACCTAAGAACCAATGTGTGAATCAGAAGACAGGGCCAGATAAGACCTGAAGAAAGAGGAAAAGTAGGCCTGGCCCATCTAAGCTCTGTCCAAAGAAGACACCTCTTCAGACCACTAGACTTCGGGGATCCTGGGGGAGATGGACACATGAGGTGGTCTCAGCCAGAGGCCACTGAACCTCAGCGTCCAAGTTCTTCTTTGTACAAGGTCATGTCTAACCAGTGTCTTCACTTCTATTAATAACTTGATTATTGCTTCAGCCTAAACTAATTTTCTATCCCTCTGAACTCCTCCTCTGAACTTCTGTTAAACTCCTGTTTAACAAGAACCACAAGGCAACTTTTTATTTTTTTCTGTATATAACTCCCATGGCACCTGACACTGAGTTAAAGCAGTTCCTTTAAAAAAATGTACTTATGGGTTAATTAGTTAAATAAGACCAAACTACTGATCATGCAATCATTTAGTTACAACTTTTTGACACAGGGGGTGTATCAATAGTTCTGGAATACTGCAGAACTGCAGTCTTCTAGAATGTTAGACCATCTCTAAGGTTCCACATCCCACCCCAAAAGTGTCCCACAACTAATTCTATGACAGTCTTTCTCCAAGTACAAAACGAAGTTCCACTTACATCTGAGTCTAACCTGAAGATTTGTTTTTCCACATGCATGTACTTAGCCCCGATGGTGTGTACCACAATCTCCAGGGAATGTAGTCTAGAGAATTCACTTTTTTTTTTTTTTTTTTTTTAGAACAGGCATCCCAGGTGCTTTTCATGCACAGTAAAGTTTGAGAACTACTGATTTCAAGCCAAGCTCCTCATTTCACAAAGAAAGATGCTGAAATTTAGATAGGTGATGCATCCACATTTAGTCTGTGCCAAAGTCTGCTCAAGAACACACTTCTACGCTGCATGAACACTCTGCCTGATGTTATTCTGAAGTTTACCACTTCCTACTGCAGCAATCATGACCTTAAGGAAGGTCATCACTGGAGTTCCACTTTCATAACACTCTTCCATCCTCCAGTGCCCCTCTCCTCCTGCCCCTCTCCGTGAAAATTACTTTTATTAGATGAAAAGTTTCTGCTAGAAATGGTTTCCTCATCCCTTTCTGATATTTTTGTATAGCTCTCACACTCTACTCTTCTTGATCAACATAAAATTCTCTAATAAGTTTGTACAGCCCTCCACTTGCATCCTAGATAATGATATAAAGTGGGTTTGTTAAATTGGCAGAATTAAAATTTTAAATTTCTCCTTCCCTCTTCCTCTACCCTGATCAAGGCTGAGGTTGGCTGTGTTCAAACATCTAATTCTCCTCATTGGGAGACAATCATTTCTACTGCCGAAATCAGCAGTCCTTTAAGTAGCCTTGCGCCACGTACAACATCCGCCTCAGCAGTTGACTGAGATGCCCATGCTCCTAGATCATGCTTTGGCCCTCAATAGCTCAGTTCAGCTACCCACATACCACAGGAAAATTTTTATAGATTATGCCCTGGAGGCGGCCGTGGGACGAGGAACTGGAGTGGACTGGGAGTTCCGTGGGCACTGAACTGGACTTGAGCGGGGCGGGAAGGAGACGACAGCCAGACTGGAGCACAGTCGTGCAGGAGGTGGTGTCTGAAGTAAGCAGACGGAATCTGAGCTGAAGGTGCATCAGCATAATGTTGACCAACCTAGAGCAAAACTGCATCTTCCCCTAACAAGGGGTGCATGAAGAGGAAGGTGTATTACAATACAGACTTTTTTAAATATTTGATTTTTGCCTTAAATTTGTCTCTTAGTAAAAACCAAAATTATGGTAAATATGATCCATGTAAGTAAGATCCACGTGATACCTGACAAGAGTGTGCGATCAGTTTCTCAAATGAATGTGTGGCTATAGTGAGCTACTGATAAATGCGCCGCTATTCCTTTGAGAAGGTTTTCCGGGCCATCAAAGTTGCTTAGAGAATGGGAAATTGGGAAGGAAAGAACAATGGAGCTACCCAGTACAATCAAAATCCCCCCACAACTGGAAAAAAAAAAAAAATCTGTGACCAATGTTTAAATACCTGATGAAAATATTTAAGAGACATGTTTTGAAATGGTGTGCCAGTTACCACCCTGGAGACCTCCAGAAGGCCAGGACGCAAGATGAGGTGATTCCCCCAGGTGAGAGAACAGGCACGCCCACTTCAGGACTTTATCAAGCCAAGGATGGCATGAACATGGCAGAAATGCCACCACTGCTTCCTCAAGCCCTATCTATGGTAGTCAGTATTACTGCCCTCTTTCCCAATGAGATCAGTATGGCTTCAGAATTGTTCTCAAAGCAGGGCCACTGATTAGTGCTGGCAAATGAAATAAAGGTTTTCTTCTATTCTAGAGCCAACAGATGTATGGGCCCTGGGGCTGGAATCTGGTAAGAGACTCAGTGTTAAAAAGACATGAGAACTTCTTGGCTTCCTTTGTTATTATCATGCAAGTGACTTGAAATCCTGAAAAAGTACAGGAGGAACCCAGGTGAATCCTCTCCCGTGAAGGGCAGAGGAGAGTGAAAACTACAAAAATATATTCCCGCTTCCTCACTGCTGACTCATTCCAAGGGAAGCACAATGAATATGTCATCTTCCTGGAAATGAAGTTTGTATATTTTTTTTCTAGAACCCTTGCTTTTCTACAGAACAAAAGGCTATCCACTCCAAAGCTGAACTTTGGAAATGCTACATCTGGCTTCTTGACTACCAGCCACAAGGGACTAGGGCTGGGAAGGAGAGAAAGGGAAGTTGTTTAGGAGGAGAGGTAAGTGGATGCAGAGAAAGAAAAAAAAAAAATCATGATGTGACCCAGTGTACATTCACTGGGAAAGAGGGCAGTAATGATACTCCCCTAGACGGGCTGAAATGAGGCCACTGGCTGATAAGAAAGGAGCTTGGCTTCAAAACTTTGGAGACAGGAAATGGCCCTTGAAAAGAGCTGGTCAAGGAAGACGGGGACTGAAGAAGAGAAATTTACTAAACAGTTGTTGGATGGAGAGCGGGGCCTGGAGAGAATTTCTATAATAGGATCCCAGGGATTTTAACAAGGGCAGTTTTATTTGGACACTAAGACTTTAAACTAAATTCTCAATGTAAATCACAATGCTTGGTTAAAGAGAAAAGTGGCCAGGAGGGGGAATGAAAGTCAATCAATTCTAAATAGATGGGTTAAGCTAGGAGAGCTAGCCTAAGTACAAAAAGGACCCTGTACCCTGAACATAACATGAATGCTGAGAAATCTTCACTCTGCATAATAGAAAAAAAAAAAGTCTGTCACATTACTGGCTGGTGGACCCTAGTTTTTCTTGGGGCCTTTTTCCTTGTCCAACTCCTTTCATTGCCATGTTCCAGGTACAGGTTGAATATTCACTCATTCATTGATTCTTCATTCTCTTTCCCCCTCTCTTCTCTCTCATCTTCATAGATTTTTGAAAGTCCATCTTTTCTGTGTAAGTGCAAAGCTCGTCCTGGATTTCAATTTCAAAATAACTTAGCTGCTTCACTACTTAATTCCTCCATAAGTCAGTTTGTTGTCTGACATCCACAGGGCTCACTTAGGTGCTGCCCAGAGTCTTCAGCGCTAGAGACATAAGGAGGAATGAGACAGTGGAGGCCTCAAGTAGCTGACAGTCCATCTGGTAATGTCCCCATCTGATGTCATTTCTGTCTTCACCTCTCACCTCAGAGAACCTTCTGTCTTGTGAGACACAGAAATTTACTGAGCAAGCATCCAATTGTAATCCTGAATTTGCTCTTATTTGCTCTCTTTCTAGACCTTTCCAGCTTTGCTAGAAGCTTCCATGTTCATCAAGCTCTGTCTGCATAGCTCCAGCCTCCCACTTCTCTACCTTACCTCAGGGGTCACCACCCCTATCCTCCCATTCTCCAGTGACTTGCCAAGAAAAACTCCATTCCTTCTACTCTTCTCACTTTGGAGGCCTCTAACATGTTTCCTTCTATAAAAGTAGGTTTTTACCTTTAAAAGAAAACACACAGACACACATACAGACACACACAGAACACTTCTATTGTTACACTTTTGGGCCAGCTGCCTTGGGTGCCCATCAATCTTCAATGATTTAAGGAAGAGGGTTGTCACTACAAGATATTAAAAACAAAAATCAAAAAATAGCTCTGCTTCAGTGGGCGGGGCAGTGCCATGTTCTGGCAGGAATGCTTTGCTGGCAAGGATGGAGTTCCAGCAGCTAGTGGTAGGAAATGATGAGATGAAGGGCTGTTGGCTCATCAGATTGTGATTAACACTTCAGAGGCAGGAAGACCTCTCTGTGCTGGAGAGAGGTTATCTTTTCAAATCTCAAGACCAGGCATCATCACAGAGAGGGATGGGGCAAAGCAACACAAAGTCCTGAGTCTCTATGTGACAGTGGAATCCCACAGACCCCTGCTGAGAAATGCAGCCACAGGGAATTCCTTGCACCATGCTCCTTACCATTCTTTGTGATTGAAACAGCGAAGAACAACATAAAAAGAAGTCATATATACACTACCAAACGTAAAATAGATAGCTAGTGGGAAGCAACTGCATAGGGCAGGGAGATCAGCTCTGTGCTTTGTGACCGCCTCGGGGGGTGGGATGGGAGGGTGGGAGGGAGGGAGATGCAGGAGGGAGGAGATGTGGGAACATATGTATATGTATAACTGATTCACTTTGTTATAAAGCAGAAACTAACACACCATTGTAAAGCAATTATACTCCAATAAAGATGTTTAAAAAAAAAAAAAAAAAAAAAGAAGTCCTTATCTCTTGGCTAATTTGTGCCCAAAACAGGCAGCATTCCCTAAGATCTCTGCTCCATAGATTGAAAGATAGCAAATTAATTCAATAGAACTCTTCTTTTGGGGGAACTTAAGGGGGAAAGGCAAAGTAAAAAAGAGGCCAAGAATGAACAAAGACAAAGAAGCTGAATCATGAGTATGGTGATGACCACTATGGAGGGAGCAAGGGAGGCAGCATCTGGGGAATGGCAGGGTGACCGACCAGTCACTGGAATGCTTCTGGGTGATTCGTTTGTTTGTTCTTTCAATAAACATTTACCGAACAGCTACTTTGTACCAGGCACTTTGCTGGGTCCTGTTGATTCATGAAAAGCAAGTTACTAAGTCCTAATTCCGTCAAGCTAAGATGGTGTCTAGTATTTCCTTACATGGTCTGTGTGATCTTCTGATAGACTTAAGTCACCTGAACCACCTCGGTCTGCCCTACACAAATGGAAAGTACAAATTAATAAAAGTGTAAAAGAACTAGGGGATTTGGAGTTCCAGGTGTGGTAGAATGACATACAGTCCGAATTCTTATAGTTGGGCTCAGCCTTGTGAGTTGCTTTGACCAATAGGTGCAATTGGATATGATGAAAGCAGAGGCTTGAGATGTGTTCCCAAAGTTGGGCTTGCCTCTTGCATTTCTTCTCTAACCAGAAGAATGAGAGACACAGGGAACAGAACTAAGTCCCACCCATGGTCCAGAGCTAAACCCAGCAGTTTAGATCAACCACATTCCAGATGACCCTCAGACACAGGAGCAGGAAATAAATGCTTGCTGTGATGAAGCACTAACATTTTGAGGTATTTTTGACCAGGAGGGCAGTGAAAATCTGAGAGAACTGGCAAGCTAAAGAGTCTGATAAGGGGATTTTGTGACCATGGACTTCATATATTTATGATGGAGATGGTAGATATTTGAAAATGAAAATGAAAGCACGAATGGGTGTTCTCAAGAGAGCACTCTTGTTCTCATTGCATCAAATGCCAAAGGCTTGTCATCAAACACAACGGAAGTCAGTTCTGGCATTCACACTGGTCCCCCAGTGTTGTAGAGGCTCAGATGTACCAACATGAAAATTCACATCATCCTGTGAACATCACTAAAATCTACAAGATGTGTGGGTGAACTCTAACCCAGGCACTAAATGTATTTATACGTTGTCACATTTTGTCCCACAGCAACACTATAATGTATCTAAGAGTAACGTCAACACGTCAGAAAGGAGGAGACAGGTTCACAGACCATGAGGGTCTTGCCCAAGACCTCACACATAGGATGCGGCAAACCATTCTGAACCCCAGAGCTGACTCTACAAAATCTGTACACTTATCCCTGGAGGGCCTGTGTGAGAATTCGCCTGGAAGGGAAATGAAGCGGAAAACTGGGGAAACGTCTAATGAATATAGTGGTCATCCAAGCACCATTTATTATCCTCATTGGAGCCATCTGATTATAAAATTGATAGTACTTTATTTTTTCCTCCAAAACTAACTACCAACTCTTAATTATTTCAAGATCTCTGAGTTCTGCTTTCCCTGCAGAATAGGATGAATCATCCCCTAATTTCTCTTTGCTATAACAGAGGTGCATTTTAACTCCCCCTCCTTTATATTCCAAAAAAAGTTCTCCTAAGGTCTGAGAGATACTGATGCTAGAGTTCCCTGGACACGTGTGGGTCCTACAGAAGTCAAGGAACATTGGGATCAAAGGGCTCATACTTTACTTCTGTAAGGACTCCTTTCCAACGCTAAGGAGAAACAGAGAAAATAATATGAATTACTGACCTTGTTCAATAGGAATAGATTTTGAATTTGTTGCTCCGGGTCTCAGTGAGTGAACACCTCCATGCATGCTGCCTTTCTATCACCCATACAGGGGTGAGCACACGAAGGAGGGGACATAAAGACAGATGTTCTGGCTTCACAAGTTAACTACTGGGAATACTGCAGATGCTGGAGAGTTGTGACAATTGCATTCTAAGCTCCAGGGTGAAAGCAGTGATTATAACATTAGCTAATAGTTAGCAAGTACATAGTACGTTCTAAGCTCTGAGCAAAGTGCTTTATACACATGCGTTATAGAAGAGTCCTCACAAAAATATTCTTGGTAAACTGCCTAGGTTTAAATCTCATACCTCTTACTAGCTGTGCAACCCTTAGCAAGTTATTTAACCTCAGTTTTTTCATCTGTAAAATGCGAATCACAGTTGAACCTAATTCAGAGTTGTTAGGAATAAATGAACTAATAATGTGCTTGAAACAGTGACTGTCACATAACAAGTTGAATATATTAGTGTTCGCTATCATCATTACCCCATTTAATCACTTCAATAAACCTAGGAAAGAGGTGCCATTATCATCCTTATTTTACAGCTAAAAACAAAAAACGAAACAAACAAAAAATCTGAGGTTCTGAGAAGTTAAATATCTTACTCAAGATCACTCAGGAGATAAGTGGCAGAGCCAGAATTTAAATACATTCCTATTAGATTCTGATGTATATGTTCTTAAGCACATTAAAACAAACAAACTTCTGATAGCATAAAATATTTCCAATGTGAAAACACTGGTAAACTCTATCTAAAATCTGGGGCATTGTTGCTGAATACGAAGGTGTGGTTTCCAAACTGGGCTGGCCAATAGGATTACAAGGGTAATAATTTGTTATAGTTTAATCCAGTTTCCTACTCCCCTTCCCTGAGATCCTGATTTAGAACATTTGGGATTTTTTGTTAATGGCTTCCCAGGTGATTCAGACAATCCACCACGTCTGGAAATCTACTGGAACAGGGCACTCTCATGATTGTTGAATCCATTCAGATCTCTGGTATGGAAAGTCTTACTGGCTGCCCAATCCAACTTCCCACCCATGACTGGAAGCCCATGTCTTTGGCAGATGGGACTCCAGCTATGAGACGCCTACAGGAAAAGCACTCCTTATGTGAACCCAGGTCTACTTTCACCCACTGTTCCTCCCATTGGAAGCTCAGTGAACAAATCCATTCCCCCAAACAGTTAGTCCCCAGGGTGTGTGTAGGGGGGGGTGTGATGGTGTACAAGAGTGGACGAGGGCAGATTCATTCAGAGAGACATGCTCTGAAGTGAGCGCACGTATTTGTCCCCATCGTTCAGGGTATGCAGAGTCCCTCTCTCATACACACACTCCTGCTGAACTGTTCCAAAATCTCTAGTCAATTCATTGTCAATTTATGTCAAGCGTGACATCAGCTCACAGCAGTCCTGTCTCATGGATCCCTCTGTTGTTTCTAAAACATCTCATTTTCCTCCCACTTTCTCCTCCTGGTGCCAGGGAGTTTGCATTGTGTGAATACTCCCTTACTGGCGGTTGCAAATTCTCTGTGTCTGCCTGGAACCCAAGGAATCCAAGGAGATGGACTTCGCCATCAGGTCTTGGCCCTTTAACCCTCCAGCTCAGACACAGAGCATGTTAGCCCAGATCCATGAGAAGCAGATGCAAGGTGGAACTAAAGACCAATGATTTTATTAGGGAAACACCTGGTGAGAATATGTGCAGGAAGCTGGGAGCACCTGGGAAAGCCATCGGACTGAATGGCAAGTCTGACTTGGAGTGAGGGAAGGCTCGTACAGGTATCCTAGAGTCTAAAGGAGGCACTTCAAGGCCCTGGGGGAGTCCCAGAGCAAAGGTCAGCTGTCAGATGAGCTCCAAGACTCCCAGGAACAGGTCTGCCTTAGCACCCCTGCCTTGCTGAGTCATTTGTGAGAACAACTAATAAGAAGTACGACCTCAGCCCAAACGCTGCCACAGACTTGAGAGCTCAGCAGCTGAAACCATTGGTTGCTTATGCTCCCAGTGGTTAGAGGTCTGGGATGCATATTGTCACGGTTGCCACACTTAGCAAATGTTAATAGTTACTATTTAAAGGAGTATCTCTCCCGCTCAGGTTGATGGTGATCTCCACCAAACCTTTTTTTACTTATTTCTGCTCAAAGCAGACAGAAAGATTCCTCATTCTTCAATAAATATTGAGAAGTCTGGGCCATTTGTAGAAGGAGCTTCATTAGGAGAAGGAGCTGAATTGGTTATGGGATTGTGAAGAGTTTATTAGTGTGGAATGCAGCCAGGAGAAGATGTCCTGCAACAAGCTGGGGTAAAAGACCTGAGTAAAGACTGGGACTGAGCTGAAATCAGAAAGGAAAATCTTCTTTATAGAATTCATAGTTGAAACCATAGAAATTCAGATGGTTGTCCAAAGAAACTACGTAAAGACAAATTAATTCCTGTAGCAGCAAGCTAGTAGTAGCAGAATAGAGGTCTCCCCAAACAGTGTCTATTCTAATCCCTGAAACCTGTGACAGTGTTAGGTTCCATGGCAAAAGAAAAAAAAAAAAAAAAAAAAAAAATTAAGTATACAGATAGAATTGAGGTTGCTAATCACTTGACCTTGAAATGGGAAGATTACCTTGGATTAATGGATTATCTGTGTAGGCCCAATGTAACAGCAAAGGTCCTTGTGAAAGACAGAGATAGAACCAGGGTCAAAGAAAGATTTAAAGATGCTGCTGGTTTTGAAGATGGAGGAAGGTGCCATGAGCCAAGGAATGACGGTAGCTCTAAAAGTTGGAAAAGGCAAAAAAATGGATGCTCCTTTACAGCCTCTAGAAGGAACTGGATGACACCTTGATTTTAGCCCAGTGAAATCTTTTTAGGACTTCTGATCTCCAGAACTTAAGATATTTTTGTTGTTCTTATTTTAAGCCACTAAGCTTGTGGTAATTTGTTACACAACTTTACACAACAGGAAATTAACACAGTTCTGATGCCAAAAACTTGTAGATATTAATGGCATAAATTCTTATTTTCTTGGGACTTTTCTAAATGTTTTAAATCAATTCTCATTTACAACCCTACAGTGTAGGTAGTATTATCCCCATTTTACAGGTAAATAAACCAAGACTAAAAGTTTCAAATAACTTGCCTAAGATCACATAGCTAGTAAGTTCAAATGCTGGAAGTTGAATCAAGGACACATAGCTTCATAGTTCATGTCCCTAAAAACAATGCTATACTTCCTTTTTCAGAATGGAAGGATAGCAAGGAACAGCCTTCAGACAGCAAGGTAGGAGGAGGGACTGAGTGTTAAGCTATAGAAGCCATGGGAGGGCCAATTTCAAGGCTGGGGTAGGAAAAGAAGAAAACAGTATTAGAAGCTGTAGAAATCGAGGAGCATGGGCTGTGGAATGGTCTAGACTAGGAAACCAGTAGTAGCCTTTGACAGCCTTATTGTAATTGGGCAGAACATTCAGAAAAGTAGGTACAACATTGAAGCAAAGGCTGACTGTGAGCGTTGTATGTGGGGAGGTATATCGAGAAATATGACAGTTTTGCGAGAAATATGACAGTTTTTCAAGAAATGCAGAAAGTGGGATCAAGTAAAAAAAATATATATATATTTTTTGTTGTTTTATGGATGGGTGTTATGTGTATTTTTTCCTTCTTTCTGACAAAAAGAAGAAAGGAAAACGCTTGAAGGGGATGGAGAGAAAGGAACCAAATACAGCACAGGCTTCCCCATGAACCACAGTTAAGCCTCCGTAAGAAAAGACATTCTTTCCTCTGAGAGGAGAGGAGGAAGGGACATGATGGGGGGTGGAGAGGAGGCTGAGGGCGTTCATCCAGACCTGACTGGATCCACCACCTCACCCTCCAGGGATGGGGGTCTGGGAGAAAGCCTCAGATGGGAGATTTGGAACTGGAATTGTGGTATGTGAGCTGGGGAACGGAGAAAAGATGAATAAAGCATTCTTCAGGGAACAAATGTATCAGGACACAAACTTTATTCACAAATGTTGAGGATTAATTTAGTTTTGCGATATGCCAGTGAAAGGCAAAACGGAAGTGTCTTATTATTTTTGTCCCTTTGAATTATTTTGAAGTGACTAAGTGCAAGTCAGCAACCAGCTCAAAGGAAAATATCTCTGCAGAAATGGAGTCCCTTTTGGAAACTGCCTTCGGCTGATATTGTATGTATGTAGGCCAATCACAGGAGGCTGAGCTCTCTGATGATGGGGCTTCTGAGGTTCCTAGCCTCCTTTGTGCTGAAAATGACAGAACTTGGGGCAGGAAAAAAAAAACCCAACAGCCGCGTATTGTCCTGAATCACTAACTACAAAGCACCAGAGGGTTTCATTTAAGGAGGGGAGCAGCCAACAGGAACTTCGTGACAGAGACTTGAACACAAACTGTTGTTGCCTTTTAGTGCTCATGAATGCCTGGCCATAAAACAAACAAACAAATAAGCAAACAAACATTTTCTTGACTATTAGGAAGTCAAGAACATGAAACAGGAGGACCAGAAAAGACAAGAAGGTTCATGGATACATTTCATGAAGTTTGGGGGCTCTGGGACTTCGCCTGAGCAAATCACTGAAACTGAAGCCTCAGCTGCTTCTATTTCAGAACATGGAAACCACTGCCTACCTCACTAGATTGTTGGGGAGGATTAAGAGAGATGTTCTTACTTCAGGGGTCAGCACAGTGTTTTTGTGGAATGAGCCCTCAAGAATCACATTTGTAGTCATTTTAAAATACAGTGTCCAGTCATCGGAAGTGTATAACCCATGTTTTACTGAGTCATCTTCAATGCACCATCTTGTGTCCAGCACTTCAAATGACTCTGCCTCATCCTGACCTTCTGCATCTTGGAGAATGGCCTTTATGGACTCAGTCAACCTGCTCCCTGGCCCTCTGACTTTGACCAATGGGCAAAACACATTGGAGAGGGAAGAGAGGGAGGAAAATGCAGGTATTCATTCCTCTGCTCCCTCTCTGCTGGGACACTGAGGGTGGCTGTGTCTCTGAACTGAAGGCCTCAGATCCTATCAGGTGATCCCACAGTGGCCTCCTTGTCTCTCCAGGAGTCCCAGGAGGGCTCCCCCTCTTGCCCTGTCAGGCCAGGGATGGGCTGGTAACTGCTCCCTGCATTTAGCCCTAGTGCTGCACGGCCCCTTGTGGTTCCCCTATGTTCCAACCACACACTTATGGATGGTGCCTCTGTTATGCCACACTTCTCCCTGCTACTTTCAGCATGGCTTGGTCTGATCTTGTTTTTTTCTTTCAGAAAAGCCTGCAGGAAAAGGCTTACCACATTCTCCTTGTTGGTCTGGGTGACTTGATGCTGACAGTAAAATGACTATTAAGCTCCGGCTTATAGCCTGGCCCTCTCTGTGCCTCCCAGGGCTGGGGCTTGGCTCCCCTTACTCACCCACGTTCCATCCAACCCTGCAGCCCCCAAAAGACATTGGGCTCATGGCTGAAACTCTCTATTTAGCGATCCAAGGGAGGGCAGGGCCACAGGGCCACACAATTCAAAGTGGAACTCAATTGGGGAAACTTACCGACCTGATTGGCGCAGATGTCTTTAAGAACATTTGAAGGGTAGGCTTTTAAAATTTATTCCAGTGGTTTATTTACCTGTTTTAAAAATCTTTTAAGAGGAAAGATATAACCTTCCCTCCCTTCTTGTCACTGCCTCATGGGGGGATCAGCCTGCCCAGAATAGACATGGCAAAGCCACACTGATGGACCAAGAGTTTCATGCCCCCTTCTTAGAAGAGGCCACTGACATTGCCTTGGCCACCTTGCCGTCACCCATTCGTGGCCAGGCCTGGGGGAAGGAAATCCTGAGCCTTGGTGCCACACAACTAGCCAGCTGAGTTCAAACACTTGCTGAGTCCACTCCCCGTGCCCTGTGCCATACGTGGTTTTGGTAACAACACCACCTCAACAGCCCTACTCAGGAGTCGAAATGACTGAGTGAGTGCAAACCCTACCTTCAACGTCTACCACTTGTATGTCTGTAAACAAATCTCAATCTCCACCTGCCTCAGTTGCCCCAGTTGTAAAACAGGCATTCGTGGTTGTCATGTGATGTATTTTCTATAATGCACAAAGCACTGAGCACAGGGACAGGTTAAACGGCCAATAATTATCATTTTAATCTACGATGAGAATGACTAGAAAAATGTCTAAAGTACAGTTTTTCCCGGAGCTCCAGTAAAGCGAAGGGAAGAGACGTACAACTCCACAATTACAGAGGAAGGTAACCACTCATTAATGGAGGGAAGAAGAGAGAGTCGGGGACCCCGAGGAAGAAGAAACCGCCTGCACGGGGGCAAGTGACAGAAGGCTTCAGAGGACAGCAAATAAATAAAGCTCCTGTTTGCTAACCTCTTCAGAGCCCAGGCCCTTCAAAGCTGGTGCCCGCTGGTCTAACTCATCCCGAGCTCCTGCCTAATGAAGACTCTTCGACTGTCTCCTGAGCCATCTACTTTTCAGCTCTCCGCAAATCTTATCTTGAAAAACGCCTTCCTTTCCTCCCTCGTCAATGCCTTTGCATTTCTCTTTCACTTTGTTATTGGTCATTGACCAGGCGCTTTCATCTCTTCACAACACAGAATCCTTACAGCGCTGTTTTCTGCCATTTATACAATCCTGATATGCTCTCCTCTCCTGCATTATTTAGCACCGAAAACTGAGGGAGGAGAGAGCTTGCAGGATAGATGTCAAAAAAATACGTTGCGTCTAAATGCGTTATGCCATGACCAACCTTGAAAGGAGACCACTGGCTTTCAGAAACCGAGGTGTGTGTGTTAAGGGAGCCACTGAGGAGGGGGAGAGTAACTTGAAAATAATGTATAAAATTATTTGCATTTAAATACGCAAAAATTTGTCACAATATATTACTCTCCAAGAGGGAGAGCAAGGTCTGCGATGGATACTATAAACTAAGAAGGACTGATGTGAGGAATGTAAGAAACTGAAATTATTATTTTAATTAATAATTGTGATGACGAGAATGTTGTTATCATCATTATTTATTGGGTGCTCACTCTTTACCATTGACTCTGTTAGGGCTTTGCATTCATGATCTCATAGAAGCCTCACAGCAGTCCTATGAGGCAGGCAGTATTATTATCCCCGTCACACAGAGGAGAACAACAAGGGTCAGAGAGGCTAGGAAGTTGCCCAAAGTCACCCAGCAGTTGCGGAACTGGGAATGATGCCCAGCTCTGCCTCTGACCACTACCCTACACTCCCTTCCCACTGTTTGAGGCTCTTTTCCACGGAGTCCCCAAGCCCTGTGTCCTCATGGAGGGGGGGTACTGGTTTTGTCTCCACTTCCCATGCAGACCCCTGGAAGCCCCGTTCTGAGCGCCTGCCCCCACCCCCTCCACCACTGCTCCAAACAGCCAATCCAGCCACAGCAACCAGGGGCTCAAGGCCATCCCTACCCCGCTTTACCCACTTTACTTTGGTTTGGGCAATTCCAGTTCTCTCTTTAATACTTATCTGTGCTTTACAACCATAAGACTAACAGAAATCAGAAAGCTGGATCAGGCCAAATGATCCTGGGGGTACGGAGACAAGGTACCTCATGTTTAACCATAGTGGGTGTAGACCGGGGTGGCCACTGTGCAGAGTAATCTAGCACCATCTCAAAATAAGTCTAGTCATACCTTATGCCTCAGTTTCCTCCTGCTGCTGTAATAAATTACCACAAACCTAGTGGGTTAAAACAGCAAAAAGGTATTACTGTACAATTCTGGAGGTTAGAAGTCTGGCTAAAATCAAGATGTTGGAAGGGTCACGTTCCTTCTGGAGGTTCTAGGGGAAATGTTTTCTTGCCTTTTCTAATTTAGAGAGGTCACCTGATTCCTTGACTCATGGCCGCTTCCTCCATCTTCAAAGCCAGCAATATAGTATCTTTAAATCTCTGACTCTGACCCTTCTGCCTCTCCCTTCTTTCTTATACGAACCCCTGTGATAACACTGGACCCACCTGGAAAATCCATGCTCCTCTCCCCATCTCTTAAGATTTTTAACTTAATCACACCTGCAGAATCCCTCTTGCCATATCAGGTGACACATTCACCCATTCCGAGAATTAGAAAGTGGACATTTTTGAGGCCACAATTCTTCCTGTCATACCTATGACCCAGCAACCATATTCCTGGGTGTATGTGACCCAAGAAACTTCTCACACTGATCCACAAGTGAGTCATAAAGCACGTTACGGCAGAGTGATTTGGGGTGTTGGGAACTACAATGGATGTTCCACACCGAGACAGTGGAAAAGTGAAGTGTGAAGGGTGCACAGCCCATAGGAATAGGTGGTGAGTAACAGCCTAGATGTTCACACAAAGAATGCTTAATGAAGGAAAGTAAAAAACGAATAAGGTAAGTGACACAGGCTCATTTACATCCATTTAAAAACTAAATTCATGGACATAAAATGGCAATATGTATTTTGCATGAATACCAGACAAGCAAAAAGACACATTTGTACACGCTGTCAACGGCGGCCAGTAGGACTAGAGAAGGGAATGGGGTGGGGTAGACAAATAAAGGGAATAAAGTAAAAAACTTGTTCAAACACCACCTCCTCCATGAAGCCCCCCCACCTCCTCCAGCTCCCAGGTGGAGGTGCCCAGCTTGGCAGCATTGCTCTTTAGCAGAGTTCTTGTACGCTGTCTTGCATTTGTCTTTTTGCATCTCTCACTTTACCCTGAGCCTCTTGGAAACAGGGACTACATCTTGTTTTCCTTTGTATCTCTGAAGCATAACACAATGTCTGCCTCACAGTGGGTACCTAATATGTGTTTTGTTAAGTTGAACAGTGAACAGTGGGAAAACAAGACATCTGGAGTGGGGTGTCTCATATAAGCTGACACACAGAAAGAATTCTAAGGACACCCAAATGGGCTTTCAAGCTGAGTCTGGAACAGAAAGTTGAATCATAAAGCCTGCTTCTTCAGGTGGGCAGAGGAGAGGGATGGCAAAGAGAATGTAGACCTCCTCAGTATCTGCTTCGCCGCTAACTCCTCAAGACAAAATGCCAAGAAAAATGAGCATCAGAATAAAAACACAGAACTCACAGAAGATAAAAGACACCTTAAGTTGAGTCAAGGGTGTGTAAGGCTGCAACTAGTTGCTCTAAACAATTCAATCCAGAAGAACAAGGAGGGCACTGAGACAGGGCATAGAAAGAGTATGCCAAATATTTCCAAATATTTCAAATATTTCAAAAGTGGCAGTGGATTCTGCAGTTCTATAATGAGACTGACATTGTGCTGGGTCAAGACTCCAGAGCTGATCATTAAAGCAATGGTTCTGAACACTTAAAAATAAAATAAAGGGGTGATCTTTAGAAGCCTGCAAGGGTTCATTAAAATTGAGTTGTGCCTGAGTGACCTGATTTCCTTCATGGACGTTAAATGGCAAAAGACAGACTTGTGGTAGATCTTTTATACAAATTTCAGCAAAAAAATTTGATAAGCTCTTTCTCAGTGGTTTTAAGGACAAGGTAGATGTCTGCCTTAGTAACCACTTCAATGGACACACCCAAATGGCACTGATTCATGGAAGGTGCCAATCCTGATGGATATTTCTGAAATAATGCCACCACCCATAATAATAAAAATGGCAGTCATGAGTTGGATGCTTTCCATGTGATAGGCACTATCCTTGGCAATTCACACAGAGTTAGTCATTTCCTCCCCCCATCAACTCCATGGGGAAGGAGCTATTTTATCCCACTTTGCATGTGAGGGGTGTGAGGTAACACGGGAGAAATATCTCCCCCAGGTGCCATGGTTCCGGAGACTGAGCTAGCCCAGCGTGTAATTCTGCTAATGAGCTTTTACATTAGTAGCTGTGTGACAGAATTGTAGAAATGGAACTCAGAAATCCAAGAGCCTCTGCAGAAATGGAATAAACATTTCCCTTGTCTTATTCTGCAAACACTCCCTGTTTCTCATCCAAACACAGATCTCACACTCGGAATTTTTTTGCCCAATCCATTTCTCGAGAGCAGCTCCCTGTGATGTAGCCTGTTCAGGGACTGTCTTCCTCCCTTCTATTGGTCTATTTCCCACATTCTTTTAACCTGTACTTAATCGGTGCCCTCTGCATTTTGGCTTTGGGATTCAACTTCACCCCATGCTGCCCCTCACCTAGATAGACCTTCTTCTGTTCGAAATCCATCTATGCAAGGTGCTGTAAAATACAAATCAGCTTACAGCCGGGTCCAACAGTATGGGACTTCCTGGACGAGAGGGTTAATGCTTTAAACACCTACAGAGGCTTCACTCTCAAGTAATCCTCCACGGAGCAGAGCAGTCACTGTAAACAAAGTTAATGGTCATGTGAAATCAACTGCCACAAGACTGGGATTCAGCAGATATTCCCTGTTCAATAGGATCTGGAAGAGCTGGCTCCTAAGGGCACAGATGGTTAGGGGGAAATAATCCAACTGACTTAAATGTTCATGCTTTTTAGATTTCATTCTTATCTAAACAGGGCAATCTATTTTGCACTATATTATGACTAAGAAGAAACCATTTGAATTCAGGGTTGAATTTGGGCAGGTGAGTTTATGTCACAACTATATTCAGCTGTCCAGGCATTTGATGCACACTGGTTGAATACCTGTCAGGAATAATGAGGTCAAACGGATGATATCCAGGGCCTGGAGTCAGGGGGCTGGGGCTTAAGTTCCAACTCTTCCATGCATGTACTGAATGGCCTTAATCCCTCTGCCCTGCACTCCTTAATTTTTTAAATACAGGTGATGATACACACCCCACAGGGCTGTTGTGAAGATTATGTCTGTTCTCTCCAGAAGCTGACCACGAAACAAGTGCAAGCGGTTTATTTGGGAGGTAAAGGGAGCACCTGTAGGAATAGGAAATAAGATAAGGTAGGCAATGTAGCCACAAAAGGTTTGTTATCAATCAACGGTCAGTGTGGGAAGCAAGAGGCAAATCTTGGTGGGGAATTCTGGAAGCCTCACGGTTATCTCACCTGAGGGGTGAGGGAGCTGGGGTCCTTATACACTTGCCCCTCTGGTCTTCGGTTGAGAGCTGCTTCCAGGGCGTGTGTGTTCCCCAGCAAGTCAATTAGGCCTGAAGCCCTGAAGCGATAAGAAGCAGGGATATGGGTGGGACGCCGGCAGTGTCTGCGGCAGACTATGCAGCTCCTCTGTGTGACAGCCCCAAGTTACTCATGCATGTAGTCTTCATTTACAGAGTGTTATGAGCAGAGTGAACCCTGTGATAGACCCTGGGCACAGGAAGTGAGTGACCTGCTCTTATGATAATTTCACTCAAGGTGAAAGACAGTCATGAAAATATTTATAGTTAACAGTGAAGAGTGCTGGGATAGGGAACTAACGAGGGAGCTACGGAAAATACAGCACTGGAACTTCATCTATTATATGGATTAGGGAGCTCCTCCCTCTCCGCAGACAGGTAAGGTTTTAGTCTGTAAGGATATGCAGGCATTAACCAGTGGAAATTAGGGCTCTCTAAGGGAAGGTGAGTTGATACAAACATTGAGAAGATCTTGAGGTGGGAGAGACCAAGAGCCAACAAACTAATGGCCCTAGTGCAAAATCCAGCCCAATTCCTACTTATGCAAATAGGATTTCACTGCAACACAGCCACACGGTGCAGTGGGGGCTTTCTCCACACAGCGGCAGAGCTGAGCAGCTGCAAGAGAAATTCTATCACCCACGATGCCTACCTGGCCCTCTGCCGAAAAAAGTTTGCTGTCCTCTGGTTTATATAATGACCTGGAAGTAGATTCTAATGCATTTTAAACCATTAAAAATGCTTATTATTGCTCTACACAGATAATGTATAAGAATCCACTCGTGAAAAGCTCATAGCCTATTGAGAGGAACAAAATGGCAAAATAAATAACTACAATGCCATGTGATTGATTCTGTAATAAAAGGCTATACCAAAGGTTTATTGAGCTGCCAAGTAGAGAATAATTAGTTCTGCCTAGGAAATGGAGATGGCTTCGCAGAGGAAGATGTGGGTCTTGAAGTTTGAGTCCATCTCTGGGTTAATGTAGAGAGTTCAAATTAATCCAGGCAGAGGGTAGAATGTGTTCAAAAGGATAGAGAAATGAGAAAGCAAAAAATGTTCAGGAAAGACTACAGGTTACCTCCCTCGTGCCTCCAAGCAGCCGGCAGGGCCATGAGTATGGCCTCCTGGGAGAATTGCCACTTAACACCCTTCACCTCTACAACCAGCTTTTTTAAAAAAATTTATTTCAAGAATTAGTCAGCAAGAACAGACAGAAACTGGATCACTGGGTCTGAGGACTTCTTGGAAAATAAATTCTCTACATAAAGGATTCAAGACAGGCAACTGGAAGGTGGCAGATTTTAGGTGAAGCAGTAAGAGTTGAAATGTTAGGATCCTTGGGTATAAAAACGGCATATTTGACCTCCCACTGGCCAAACTGTAGACAACTGCAGCATGAGAAGAAATGATGATAATAATAGATTGTAATCCCATAAAGTAAGAATCCATAAACCCATGCTGATACAACTTTTAAAAATGAAAGTTAACAAATGGGGAAGAAGGGAAAATTCTTCCTTTAAATAAAATGCCAACTTAGTAAATGCAGAAGGACTCATGCAATTAGAAAATCACCATTTGGCAACCATGACCTTAATAACAGTTTGGGGCAAGGATCATCAATGAAGGCTAGAACTAGTGGATGAAAGTATGGAAAGAAACAAGATATTTGTGAGACTGGAAATACCTCCTTACAAGATTACGTAAAAAGGAAAAATATAAAGTTTATAAAGGAGAAACTTGGCAGATACCACCCTAATTAAGTGACAATGTTAACTCACAGTAATGATACAAGTAGAGACTAAGTGCCTCCCTTTATGATGTACTAGGATTCTGTGATGCTTTTGTGGTGTTTTTGCCATAAATGCATAACCTGGATCTAATCATAGGAACCCAAATTGTGGAACAGTCTACAAAATAAGTGGCCTACAATTTTAGAATATGTAAAGATCATAAAAGACAGAACAAGGTTGAGGAGGTTTTCCAGATTAAAGGAGGCTAAAGAGATGAGGTCTAAACACAGTGTAAGACCCTGAGTTGGATCCTGGATCAGAATATTATTTTCCTTATGCTATAAAGAACATCAGTACCATAACTGGCTAAATTTGAGTCAGGTTTGTAGATTAGATAATATTCTTTCAATAGTGTAAATTTCCTAATTTGATAATTATTCCATGGTTCTATAACAGAAAAGAAAAAGATCTTTGTTTTTAGGAGATAAAACTCTGCACATTAAAGGTAAAGGGGCACCAGGTCTGCAATTTAGTCTCAAATGGTTGGGGGAAGGAAGGAATAATTAAGTAGGTGTGATAAAATGTTAACATTTGGGACATTTGGGATAAGGGTCTAATGGAATTATCGGTATTCTTTTTGCAGCTTTCCTGTTGGTCTGAATTCATTTCAAAATAAAAAGTTAAAAATAAAATTTCATATGTTTTGGAAGGCAGACTTCCAAGACAAAGGCTCTGAGTCAGACCAATCTGGATTGGAATGTTTGAGCTCATTTTGATTAGCTGTGTGACCTTGAGAAAGTTGTTTAGACTATCTAAGCCTCAATTTTCTCATGAATAGAACAGAAAGACTAGTACCTACTTCTCAGGTTGATGTAAGGATGATGCAGTCACTGTGTGTAAAGCACTTTACACAGTGCTGGACAGCTCCTGAGCCTGACTCACAAGGTACCTCAGGGGGTGGCCAAGTAGCTCTGTCAACTTGTTGCCTGATTGGTTGACAGGGCTTCTATGTGCCCTGCAAATTTCAGGCTTTACCTATGCACTTGGCTCCATTAGGGTGCCATGCTATAGGTTCCAACTTTCTCTATAAAATACTACTACTTAGAAAAATCAATGAATATAGTCAAACAAAGTTTAACACCCTTATCTTTTCCAACGTGGCTCTGGCTCTCCTCCAGCTGAGAAGACCATTTTGCTAACCCAGTTCCTAGAACTTTGAGAGAGAATACAGGGAAGGAAGAAAGTGAAAAGTAAAAACAGAAGGGGTGGTTTGGCTGGGAGTAGAAGTAGGCTGGGGGAGACTGCAGAGGAGAAGATGTGAGGAAGTCTTGCTCTGGGTTAGAGGTGGATCAGTTTTAACATTCTTGAAGAGAAGGGAGTTACATCTTACCTACTTTTAATTATTGGACTCTGTTCTTTGACAACACATGGTGTAACTGAAGTTACCTCACCTGCGGGGTCCATTTTCCTTTCTTAACTCCTGGCAAGGTGATATTCTTGGAAGGTGATCAAGAAGGACTTTCCTTCTCTGCCAGCTACCCACCCCTCCCACCCACAAAAACCCTCTCCTTTAATGCACTGAAAGTTGGTGCCACCATCTCCAAACCAGGACAGTAACAAAGAACAATCTAGCACAGGCAACTTGGCAGGATTGGGTTAGGTAAATTTTGGGAGGGAAATGATATTTTAACTATTGGATAAACTGTAGGTTGTTATGTTTTACTTCTTTAAATGCTTGGCTTTCAAATTAGCCTGGCGGCCCCTGACCTCCATCAACCGCTGGAAGCTTCACAGACGTTTCCTTTCTGTGAAGAAGTGCTGTGAGTTGATACCCACCTCCTACTCCAAGCAAGGAGAGTGATGCTGACAGAAGTCCCTCACTCAAATTCACACGGAGAAAGGAAAAAAGCTGTAGCCCTTAGTAATACAGAACACCCATGGGACGCTTACCCAGCGTGGGCAATTACCTTCTCTCCCTGGCTCTTTACCTTTCCCCGAAGGCTGAGGGGATAAGCCTCTACCTGCCTTATAAGACGGCTACCTACTGTCACAGAGCCCCACCCTTATCACAAGAGGGCACCGCTGGTGTTTTAAGACTGCCGTATACTTGATGTTTTTTCAGCTTAGTAAGCCCGTCGGGATCTTTCAAGATAAAGCCGTTTCATAAATTTAGCTGTATTACAGAATAAAACCCTTTATAGGGGACTTCAAGAAAATTACATTAGTCTATGCGTCTTTTTTCCTGGTGCGCTACCACCCAGATTGTTTTATAAATACAGAGCGGGCCCACTATGGATTTATTAGATCTCAGCCATCTCCATTCCTTTTTCTCTCTGGCATGTGTTTCCTTTCCAGTGTTTTGAGTACTACATTGTACAAAGTGAGAGACAGAGTACACAAAGCGACTCAGGAGGTCTCAAAAGCCCACAGCTCCACCGGGCGCCGGTTGCTCCCTGTGTGAGCTCCCACAAAGGATGTCACATTGCTGTGTCCAACTGTGAGAACAAGCAGGCTGTCTCTGTTCCCCCACGTGGCTTTCCTGTGCGCTCGCTATCGCTCCCGTAGGAGAAGGACTGCAAGGGCTTCCAAAGCAAGGCACGGAAAGGTTGCTCCCATGGGCTCCTCACCTCAAGGGAAAATGGGTACTTCACGCATTTCGCCAATATGTACAGAGTATTCAGCTAGTTTATAGGCCGCTTACCATGCCCCAGGGATTGTTCTAGGTGCCGAGGGCTGGGTGGGCAAATGCCAATCAGTTATAGGCTCTGTCCCCGTGGAGCTTACATTCCAGTGAGGAAGCTGGGGTTTAAATCAATTCTCAACGAATTTATTATGTAATTATAGCTATAATTACAAACACAAGGGAAGATAGACTCCGAGAGAACATAAGAAGGAACAGAGTCACCTAACGTGTAGTTAGAGGTGAGTTCTGAGACTGTGAAGGGGTGAAAGCACAGGAGGGGCAGGGGTTGTGTAGAGAGGCTGAGACAGAAGTTCCCTGCGGAGTGGACAGAGGGAACAGAGGCGTCAAGAGAAGTGTGGGAAAGAACTTCAAGATGGCAGAAGAATAAGACACGGAGATCACCTTCCTCCCCACAAATACATCAGAAATACATCTACATGTGGAACAGCTCCTATAGAACACCCACTGAACGCTGGCAGAAGACCTCAGACTTCCAAAAAGGCAAGAAACTCCCCACGTACCTGAGTAGGGCAAAAGGAAAAAGAAAAAACAGAGACAAAAGAATAGGGACGGGACCTGCACCAGTGTGAGGGAGCTGTGAAGGAGGAAAGGTTCCCACACACTAGGAAGCCCCTTTGCGGGCGGAGACTGCGGATGGCAGAGGGGGGAAGCTTCGGAGCCACGGAGGAGAGCGCAGCCACAGGGGTGCAGGGGGCAAAGCGGAGAGATCCCAGCACAGAGGATTGGTGCCGATCAGCACTCAGCAGCCCGAGAGGCTTGTCTGCTCACCCGCCGGGGCGGGCGGGGCTGGGAGCTGAGGCTCGGGCTTCGGTCGGATCGCAGGGAGAGGACTGGGGGTGGCGGTGTGAACACAGCCTGAAAGGGTTAGTGCGCCACGGCTAGCCGGGAGGGAGGCCGGGAAAAGGTCTGGAGCTGCCGAAGAGGCAAGAGACCATTGTTTCCGGGTGCGCGAGGAGAGGGGATTCAGAGCACCGCCTAAATGAGCTCCAGAGACGGGCGCGAGCCGCGGCGATCAGCGCGGACCCCAGAGACGGGCATGATAGGCTAAGGCTGCTGCTGCCGCCACCAAGAAGTCTGTGTGCAAGCCCAGGTCACTCTCCACACCGCCCCTCCCGGGAGCCAGTGCAGCCCGCCACTGCCAGGGTCCCGTGATGCAGGGACAACTTCCCCGGGAGAACGCACGGCGTGCCTCAGGCTGGTGCAACGTCACGCCGGTCTCTGCCGCCGCAGGCTCGCCCCGCATCCGTACCCCTCCTTCCCCCCGGCCAGAGTGAGACAGAGCCCCCGAAGCAGCTGCTCCTTTAACCCAGTCCTGTCTGAGCAAAAAACAGATGCCCTCAGGTGACCTACACGCAGAGGCAGGTCCAAATCCAAAGCTGAACCCCGGGAGCTGTGCGAACAAAGAAGAGAAAGGGAAATCTCTCCCAGCAGCCTCAGGAGCAGCGGATTAAATCTCCACAATCAACTTGATGTACCCTGCATCTGTGGAATACCTGAATAGACAATGAATCATCCCAAAATTGAGGCAGTAGACTTTGGGAGCAAAGATATATATATATTTTTCCTTTTTCTCTTTTTATTAGTGTGGTCTTGATACTCCGGCCGGGTGTCAGGCCTGTGCCTCTGAGAGGGGAGAGCAGAGTTCAGGACATTGGTCCACCAGAGACCTCCTGGCTCCATGTAATATTAAATGGCGAAAGCTCTCCCAGAGATGTCCATCTCAATGCTAAGACCCAGCTCCACTCAATGACCAGCAAGCTACAGTGCTAGACACCCTATGCCAAACAACTAGCAAGACAGGAACACAACCCCACCCATTAGCAGAGAGGCTGCCTCAAATCATAATAAGGTCACAGACACCCCAAAACACACCACCGGACATGGTCCTGCCCACCAGAAAGACAAGATCCAGCCTCATTTACTGGAACACAGGCACCAGTCCCCTCCACCAGGAAGCCTACACAACCCACTGAACCTACCTTAGCCACTGGGGGCAGACACCAAAAACAATGGGAACTACGAACCTGCAGCCTGCAAACTTACTGTGTTTGTAGACCCCAAACACAGTAAGTTAACCAAAATGAGAAGACAGAGAAACACACAGCAGATGAAGGAGCAAGGTAAAATCCCACCAGACCAAACAAATGAAGAGGAAATAGGCAGTCTACCTGAAAAACAATTCAGAGTAATGATAGTAAAGATGATCCAAAATCTTGGAAATAGAATGGAGAAAATACAAGAAACGTTTAACAAGGCCCTAGGAGAACTAAAGAGCAAACAAACAATGATGAACAACACAATGAATGATATTAAAAATTCTCTAGAAGGAATCAATAGCAGAATAACTGAGGCAGAAGAACGGATAAGTGGCCTGGAAGATAAAATAGTGGAAATAACTACTGCAGAGCAGAATAAAGAAAAAAGAATGAAAAGAATTGAGGACAGTCTCAGAGACCACTGGGACAACATTAAACACACCAACATTTGAATTATAGGGGTCCCAGAAGAAGAAGAGAAAAAGAAAGGGAGTGAGAAAATATTTGAAGAGATTATAGTTGAAAACTTCCCTCATATGGGAAAGGAAATAGTTAATCAAGTCCAGATAGCACAGAGAGTCCCATACAGGATAAATCCAAGGAGAAACATGCCAAGACACATATTAATCAAACTATCAAAAATTAAACACAAAGAAAAAATATTAAAAGCAGCAAGGGAAAAACAACAAATAACATACAAGGGAATCCCCATAAAGTTAATAGCTGATCTTTCAGCAGAAACTCTGCAAGCCAGAAAAGAGTGGCAGGACATATTTAAAGTGATAAAAGGGAAAAAGCTACAACCAAGATTACTCTACCCAGCAAGGATCTCATTCAGATTCGACAGAGAAATTAAAACCTTTACAGACAGGCAAAACCTAGGAGAATTCAGCACCACCAAACCAGCTTTACAACAAATGCTAAAGGAACTCCTCTAGGCAGGAAATACAAGAGAAGGAAAAGACCTACAATAACAAACCCAAAACAATTAAAAAATGGTAATAGGAACATACATATTGATAATTACCTTAAATGTAAATGGATTTAATACTCCAACCAAAAGACACAGACTGGCTGAATGGATACAAAAACAAGACCTGTGTATATTATGTCTACAACAGACCCACTTCAGACCTACGGACACATACAGATGGAAAGTGAGGGGATGGAAAAAGATATTCCATGCAAATGGAAATCAAAAGAAAGCTGGAGTAGTAATTCTCATATCAAACAAATAGACTTTAAAATAAAGACTATTACAAGAGACAAAGAAGGGCACTACATAATGATCAAGGGATCAATCCAAGAAGAAGATATAACAGTTGTAAATATTTATGCATCCAACATAGGATCACCTCAATACATAAGGCAAATGCTAACAGCCATAAAAGGAGAAATTGACAGTAACACAATCATAGTGGGGGACTTTAATGCCCCACTTTCACCAATGGACAGATCATCCGAAATGAAAATAAATAAGGAAACACAAGCTTTAAATGATGCATTAAACAAGATGGACTTAATTGATATTTATAGGACATTCCATCCAAAAACAACAGAATACACTTTCTTCTCAAGTGCTCATGGAACACTCTCCAGGATAGATCATATCTTGGGTCACAAATCAAGCCTTGGTAAATTTAAGAAAATTGAAATCATATCAAGTATCTTTTCCGACCACAACACTATGAGACTAGATATCAGTTATAGGAAAAAATCTGTAAAAAACACAAATGCATGGAGGCTAAACAATACACTACTTAATAACCAAGAGATCACTGAAGAAATCAAAGAGATAATAAAAAAATACCTAGAAACAAATGACAATGAAAACACGATGACCCAAAACCTATGGGATGCAGCAAAAGCAGTTCTAAGAGGGAAGTTTATAGCAATACAATCCTACCTCAAGAAATAAGAAACATCTCAAATAAACAACCTACTCTTACACCTAAAGCAATTAGAGAAAGAAGAACAAAAATACCCCAAAGTTAGCAGAAGGAAAGAAATCATAAAGATCAGATCAGAAATAAATGAAAAAGAAATGAAGGAAACAATAGCAAAGATCAATGAAACTAAAAGCTGGTTCTTTGAGAAGATAAACAAAATTGATAAACCATTAGCCAGATTCATCAAAAAAAAAAAGGGAGAAGACTCAAGTCAATAGAATTAGAAATGAAAAAGGAGAAGTAACAACTGACACTGCAGAAATACAAAGGATCATGAGAGATTACTACAAGAAACTACATGCCAATAAAATGGACAACCTGGAAGAAATGGACAAATTCTTAGAAAAGCACAGCCTTCCGAGACTGAACCAGGAAGAAATAGAAAATATAAACAGACCAATCACAAGCACTGACATTGAGACTGTGATTAAAAATCTTCCAACAAACAAAAGCCCAGGACCAGATGGCCTCACAGGCGAACTCTACCAAACACTTAGAGAAGAGCTAACATCTATCCTTCTCAAACTCTTCCAAAATATAGCAGAGGGAGGAACACTCCCAAACTCATTCTACGAGGCCACCATCATCCTGATACCAAAACCAGACAAAGATGTCACAAAGAAAGAAAACTACAGGCAATATCGCTGATGAACATAGATGCAAAAATCCTCAACAAAATACTAGCAAACAGAATCTAACAGCACATTAAAAGGTTCATACACCATGATCAAGTGGGGTTTATCCCAGGAATGCAAGGATTCTTCAATATACACAAATCAATCAATGTGATATACCATATTAACAAACTGAAGGAGAAAAACCATATGATCATCTCAATAGATGCAGAGAAAGCTTCTGACAAAATTCAACACCCATTTATGATAAAAACTCTCCAGAAAGTAGGCATAGAGGGAACTTACCTCAACATAATAAAGGCCATATATGACAAACCCACAGCAAACATCGTTCACAATGGTGAAAAACTGAAACCATTTCCACTAAGATCAGCAACAAGACAAGGTTGCCCACTCTCACCACTTTTATTCAACATAGTTTTGGAAGTTTTAGCCACAGCAATCAGAGAAGAAAAAGAAATAAAAGGAATACAAATCAGAAAAGAAGAAGTAAAGCTGTCACTGTTTGCACATGACATGATACTGTACATAGAGAATCCTAAAGACTCTACCAGAAAACTACTAGAGCTAATCAATGAATTAGGTAAAGTTGCAGGATACAAAATGAATGCACAGAAATCTCTTGCATTCCTATACACTAATGATGAAAACTCTGAAAGAGAAATTAAGGAAACATTCCCATTTACCATTGCAACAAAAAGAATAAAATACCTAGGAATAAACCTATCTAAGGAGACAAAAGACCTGTATGCAGAAAAGTATAAGAGACTGATGAAAGAAATTAAAGATGATACAAACAGATGGAGAGATATACCATGTTCTTGGATTGGAAGAATCAACACTGTGAAAATGACTATACTACCCAAAGCAATCTACAGGTTCAATGCAATCCCTATCAAACTACTAGTGGCATTTTTTTACAGAACTAGAACAAAAAATTGCACAATTTGTATGGAAACACAAAATTCCCCGAATAGCCAAAGCAATCTTGAGAAAGAAAAACAGGGCTGGAGGAATCAGGCTCCCTGACTTCAGACTATACTACAAAGCTACAGTAATCAAGACAGTATGGTACTGGCCCAAAAACAGAAATATAGATCCATGGAACAGGACAGAAAGCCCAGAGATAAACCCAAGTACATATGGTCACCTTATTTTTGATGAAGGAGGCAAGAATATACAATGGAGAAAAGAGAGCCCTTCAATAAGTGGTGCTGGGAAAACTGGACAGCTACATGTAGAAGAATGAAATTAGAACACTCCCTAACACCATACACAAAAATAAACTCAAAATGGATTAAAGACCTAAATGTAAGGCCAGACACTATCAAACTCTTAGAGGAAAACATAGGCAGAACACTCTATGACATAAATCACAGCAAGATCCTTTTTGACCCACCTCCTAGAGAAATGGAAGTAAAAACAAGAATAAACAAATGGGACCTAATGAAACGTAAAAGCTTTTGCACAGCAAAGGAAACCATAAGGAAGACGAAAAGACAACCCTCAGAATGGGAGAAAATATTTGCAAATGAAGCAACTGACAAAGGATTAATCTCCAAAATTTACAAGCAGCTCATGCAGCTCAATATCAAAAAAACAAACAACCCAATCCAAAAATGGGCAGAAGACCAAAACAGACATTTCTCCAAAGAAGACATACAGACTGCCAACAAACACATGAAAGAATGCTCAACATCACTAATCATTAGAGAAAAGCAAATCAAAACTACAATGAGGTATCACCTCACACCAGTCAGGATGGCCATCATCAAAAAAATCTACCAACAATAAATGCTGGAGAGGGTGTGGAGAAAAGGGAACCCTCTTGCACTGTTGGTGGGAATGTAAATTGATACAGCCACTATGGAGAACAGTATGGAGGTTCCTTAGAAAAGTAAAAATAGAACTACCACACCACCCAGCAATCCCACTACTGGGCATATACCCTGAGAAAACCATAATTCAAAAAGAGTCATGTACCACAATGTTCATTGCAGCTCTATTTACAATAGCCAGGACATGGAAGCAACCTAAGTGTCCATCAAGAGATGAATGGATAAAGAAAATGTGGCACATATATGCAATGGAATATTACACAGCCATAAAAAGAAATGAAACTGAGTTATTTGTAGTGAGGTGGATGGACCTAGAGTCTGTCATACAGAGTGAAGGAAGTCAGAAAGAGAAAATCAAATACTGTGTGCTAACGCATATATATAGAATCTAAAAAAAAAAAAAAAGGTTATGAAGAACCTAGGGGCAGGACAGGAATAAAGACGCAGACATAGAGAATGGCCTTGAGGACATGGGGAGGGGGAAGGGTAAGCTGGGACGAAGTGAGAGAGTGGCATGGACTTATATGTACTACCAAATGTAAAATAGATAGCTAGTGGGAAGCAGCCGCATAGCACAGGGAGATTAGCTCGGTGCTTTGTGTCCACCTAGAGGGGTGGGAGGGAGACGCAAGAGGGAGGAGATATGGGGATATATGTATATGTATAGCTGATTCACTTTGTTACAAAGCAGAAACTAACACACCATTGTAAAGCAATTATACTCCAATAAAGATGTTAAGGGAAAAAACAAAAAGAAGTGTGAGGCATCCCAGGAGCTCACAGGTGGGGTCTGCTGGGGAGGGAGGCCTTGTCAGGAACTGGATCTTTGTGGCAAAGTGGAACAGTTGAACCATTTCAAGCAGAAGGGGTCATGGGCGGGAGGGGTGGGACTGACACCACTCTTCTTTCTCCTCTCTCAGAAACTTCATAGATCCCACCCCTTTTCATGTATCCCATTTCTCCTAACTTCCTTTGTTTGTTTGCAAACTAACATCAGTCTCTGTATTAGATTCCTTTTGCTGCTGCAACAAATTACCACAAACCGTGTGGCTAAGAAAACAACAGAAATGTATTCTCTCAGAGTTCTGGAGGCCAGAAGTCCAAAGTCAAGGTGTAGTCAAGGTGTTCCTTCCTGCCTCTTCCAGCTCCTGGTGGCTTCAGGTGGTCCTTGGCTTGTGTCTGCCTCTCTGCCCTCATGGTCACATCACCCCCTCCCTATGTCTCTGTTTTCCTTTGTGTCTCTTGAAAGGACACTTGTAATTGGATTTAGAGTCCACATGGACAATCCAGGATTATCTCAAGAGCCTTAACATAATCACATCTGCAATGACACTTGTTCCAAATAAGCTAACATTCATTGGTTCCTGGGATTTGACAGGGTATCTTTTGGGAGAACACTTTCTGGCCTACCACAGCATCTCTATTATTTTACCATGGATTTATGTCCAAGAAAGGGGTGGTTCCAGAAGTTCTGATTTAGTTGGTCCAGGATGAGGTCCAGGTACCAGTACATTCTTTAGTCCCTCAGGCAGTTCTCATGGACAAAAGACTGAATCACTAATGCAGACAGGGAGTCGATCCCTGTTTGCTGAATTGCGGGCAGCTGATCTCAACTCTATCATTTAGGGCCTGAACTTAATACATTATATATCTAAAGAGTTTAGCCAGTGGAAAGAAACCTAAAGAAATAAAGAGATCACAATTTTCTATTCTCCATTTCCTCAGAACTGTGGGTTAGCAAATTTTTGTTTTCCAAGGAGCACTCTGAGGTGGGTATGGGGGAAAGAGAATGGTGGCTTATAATAATAATCAGGAGGCCTGGCATTTAGGCCTGGCTGTGCTCCCCTCACACTGATCGTGGGAAGTCATGTTTCATCTCTGGGCCTCAGCTTCCTTGTTGGGAAGGTTGAAGGTGAGCTGGCTATTCCTATCCATCAATAGAAGTGGAACATGTGCTCTCCTCCCAGCTGCAGCTCACAAGCGTCATTGCCAGGACAGCCCCAGAACCTAAGAATCCAATGCTCTGGCGACAAAGCAAGTATCTGTACGTTGTATTATCCTTTTTACCCCTCAAAAATCACAACATAAAATAGAAACACCTGTACTAAAAACGATTTGTATAGAGTCCTCCTATAATTACAAATCACAATGGACTTGTTTGCATTAGCAATCGTTATTTTTAAAAAGAGAAAACACATTGCAACCTTGCTACAGACAAATGAACAACAAAACCTTCTCTAGGATGTACTTATACAAAGAAGTTCCCTAGGAGATATCAGAAATAAACCAAGTGAAAACACTGGTGTCCATCACCCTTTGTTTCTGATTTGCACATTCTTGTAGTCTGTACTTGCTATTGAAAATGAAACCTAGGGTCTATTTTCCTTGTGAAGTGCTGAATATGAAAAAAATTCTTCTTTGAGATCACATCAAGTGGACAGTTCTCGCCTGTGAACATGCCAAGCTTTGTGTTGGGCATGTTCAGATACATTATCCTTTTCCTCTGTAGCTCCAGCCTCCCAACCCTTCCCTGGGCTCCAGACTCCTATTTCTAACCACCCACTCAACAAGTTTCCACTAAGAAATCTGACAGGCACATCAAATTAAACATGGCCTTCACCCCCTCCCCATGTTCACTTCTGCCCAAATCCTCCCATTCTCAAGACAAATAGGAAAACTGTTCACCAACCTGCTCAAGCCCAAAGCATCGGAGTCCTCTCAGATCCTCTCTTTCCCAGAGCAACTCTGCAGCGACTCTCAATTAGCTTCCACGCATGCCTCTTATTTGATTGCTTCTCACCATCTGCACCTCGCCCACCACGTGTTGACACCCCCGGGCCTCACCTGGACCACCACTGATTTCCTTGCCTCTACCTTTGCTCTCCCTGCACACATGCTTGACCCACTCACCAGATAATGGTTTTAAATCATACACAGGATCACATTGCTGCTCAAAATTCTTTAATAGAATGTAAAATAGTAAACACAGTGTGGCAGTTAGTATAAAACTGAACATGCGATTACTGCATAACCCAGCCATTGCACTTTTGGGCACCTGTCTCAGAGAATGCAAACTTCTATTTGAACAAAAACCTGTACACAAATGTTCATAGCTGCCCTATTCAAAATTACTAAAAACTGGAAACAACCCAGATGTCCTTCATCAAAGGATGGTACATCTGAACCATGGACTATGTCTCAGCAATATGAAGGAATGTGTAAACTTACATAGCAAAGGGATTTTGCAGGTGGAATTAAGGTGGCTAATCAGCTGACCTTAAAATGGGGGAATGCCCTGGATTCCAGGTGGGCCCAATATAATCACAAGAGTCCTTAGAAATGGGGAGGGAGGCAGAAGAGAAAGTCAGGGAGTTGGGGGTGGGTGACTGCAGAAACAGTGGTCAAAGAGATGCAGCTTTGCTGGCCTTGAAGATGGAGAAAAGGGCCACAAGCCCTTAGAGGCTAGAAAAGGGAAGAAAACAGATTCTCTGCTAGAGCCTCCAGAAGGAAATGCAGCCCTGTAGACACCTTGATTTTAGTCTAGTGAGATCATTTTGGACTTCTGACCTCCAGAACCATAAAAGAATAAATCTGGTTTATTTTACGTGACTAAATTTGTGGTATTTTGTTACAGCAGCAATAGGAAATTACTGCAGGGGGCAAAACATCCACTGGTCCCCCAAAAATGTCATTCAGATTTGAGTGAAATAAATGTCCTGTAATTATAATGCTATCATCAATGCTTTCTTGTCTCTGTCTTCTTTTTAAACAAAACATGAGTTTGAAATGTAGGAAAGATGTAGGAAGATAAACACAAATCGTGAAGTAGAGGCTTTCCAAATAACAGGGGGAATTTTCTTGCTTTGTATATGTCAATGCTGTGAAAGATAATTATTTATATCCAAAAGGGAAATGTTAGGTATTGGTTACAGCTGTCAGACCATGAACACTGCTGGGAGAGCCTCGTTCCTTGCCAAAATACTGTACAATGTAGATTTCAGTGACACCAGAGAAGTCTAAGTACATTTCAATTTGATCTTTAATCTTCTCTTTTCACACTAGGCAATTCCTGGGGTAGATTTCGTTCATTTCAAGCACTTCAATATCTGCCTGGATGAAAAGTCACATTCAGCCCTCAGGCAGAATACTCCTAAAATGTGCTCATTCACCCAGATAAAAGCATCTGAAGGCCTTCAGTAGGGTAACCCTGCCTTGTTGGCCCCGACTTAACCATTACTCATTCCTACCTTTCACCTGACCACACTGGTCCCTGAAGACAACTGAGCCTGTGACCTGTGCCTGATGACTTCTGAGTTGAATGGCTCTCTTAAGTGGGCATTTTGGGCTTAGCCTTTTCTGCAAAGCTGGGGACCCACCCGTGCAATGCCTGTTTGTTATCTCCATGGGTGAATCCTTCGACCATTTAAAATCCAGCGCATCTAATGTGGCACTCATTCTCTTCCCCGCAAACCTGCCCCTCCTCCGTATTTCCCATCTTGGTGAACCGATCCATCAGATAATCGATTTTCTTATGATAAACTTGATGGATTTCTCTCTCTGCCTTTCCCTTAACACTGGAACATCACCAGGTGTTTCAATTCTATCTTCTAAGTTTCTCTACTCTGCATCCTCCTTTCTAACCCTACTGCCTCTGCTGAAATCCATGCTTAAAGGGATTTGACATTTACTGAGCATGGACAACATGCCAGATACTGTTTTGAACACGTGTGTGTGAATGATCTCAGTCATTCCTCCCACAATCATTCTGAGGTATATGTTCATATTATTCTCATTTTTAGAAGCAGAGAATAATGCTAAGGGAAGTCAATTACCTTTTCCAAGGCCAGATAGCATCTAAACTGGGATTCCAGCTTAGGCATGTCTCCCTCCAGAGTCGGAGTACTTAGTCGCTGATCTGTGAATTTACTGAGACTGGGACAGAGCAGTGGTCTCTCAATCCACCTTTACCACCCCTTAGGCAAACGTGGACACCTTGGGCCAGGTAGATTAAGGAGAAAGTGAAGAGGATTCTGTTACAGGGGTGTTTTTGTCTGCCTCTGAAGAAATGGTATGAGAACACAAAGGTATGAGAACAATTCCCTGGCTGCCATTTCTCCAACAGTGGCAATAACTGATAACAATAGTGACAAAAGTGTAAGAAATATTCACTGTAGTAACTAATACTACCCGCCATGTATTAAGTGCTCATCACTGGCCCATCATTTTCCTTGGCACATTCCATGCATTATCCCACTTAATGTGCATAACATCCTAGTGAGGAAATGAAGCTCAGAAAAGTTAAGGAACTTTATAAATATCACAATATCAAAAAGTGATGCATCCAGACCTTTCTAAGCTCGAAGCTGATGTTCTTAGCCACTATGAAACATTGTCGTGCATGTTTGTTCAACACAGGATATGGTTCAGAAGGCAGCAGGTGGCATGTACAAGGTGTGTATGTTCTTGGACAAGTATTTAACATCTCTGTGCTCAGTTTTATCACTTGTAAGTGTGGGTGCTACTGCCACCCTCCTGATGGCCTTTATCTATCTTGAAGTTCCAATATCTGACACCACTGGTTTGGTGAAAAGGGGTATGACTCCTGTGCTCTTAACTCTGCCAAGATTGCACATGACTGAAAGGAAAACTTACTTATTTCTCCAGATTAGTTTTGCACGAAAGAATGTAGCAGAAACTATCTGTTCCCTAAAGAAAGACCAATATTTCCTGATCTTCCTTGCAGCTAGATATGATTGTGTGGCCAATTGTGGCTGATGACCTATGAGTAAAAGTGGTGGATACAACTTCTCAATTGCATATTTTATGGGAGTATGTCCTTGCTGATCCTCCTTTCCACTAGCCTGGATGAGAGGTGGTGGTGAGCCACCTGGGACCATGAGGACAGAAGCAACATTCCACAGATGCCAGGAAACAAGAGAAGCCAGGTCGTAAAGATTCAGCCTTGGAAATTCCCTGCTGGTCCAGTGGTTAGGACTTGGCACTTTTACTGCACTGGGCCCAGGGTTCAATCCCTGGTCGGGGAACTAAGATCCTGTAAGATCCCCCAAGCTGCGCAGCAAGGGAAAAAAAAAAAAGTCAGCCTTGCACAGATTTCTCAGACAGATTCTCTTCTCTCCATCCCTGTCTCCACCAAATCTCTAAGTGACAGAGTGGGGCCACCACATCAGTCCAGAACTGCTTGTGTCTGGATTATCACTTGAGATAGAATAGATAGATTCTATCTTACTGAAGCCATTGCCATTTGGGATCTTCGCGATGACATTTGAATCCATGTCATAACCAATATAAGGAGAGAATGGAAATCCACTGAGCCAAATGCTATTGGAAAAGTACTTTCAAAAGTTCAACTTAAGCAAATTCTCCAAAGCCAAAGAACCTAGCACATTAAGGGATGGTAAGAGGTTTGGTTTGGCTCTGCTCAATTTAGAGCGTCCAGCAAGGGGGGTGGTGAAGATAAAACTGGATGGGTCATCAGGTGCCAGGTCACGAAAGTTGTGCTCCCACATGGTAAGGAACACACACTTGAACCTGGGGGCAATGGCTATACAGAGCTCTAAAAGGAAGTGAGATGATAGGTCTGAGCTCTAGAATGACCCACTCGCTGCCCTTTGGAGCAAAGACTGTAGCGTAAACTCTAGCGTTAGGGAGAAGAGTTAGGAGGAAGAGCTGCTGGTGGCCTTGACAGAGGGTGGAGACAGGAAAGGAGAGAAGTAGATCTGTGTGAGAGATATGTGGGAGACTAACTTAAGACTTGATGGCTGACTGGTAATCGGGTGAAGGAAGCTACTGGAAGGAGCAAGAGTCATGCCCAGATTTGTGGTTTGAACAACAGCATGGTGAGTGGCACCCTTGATATGCTAAAATGAGAAGCATGCACAGGAGAGAAAATAGGTTTGGCGCTAGGTTGAGGGTGAAGATGTGGATAGGCTGTGAGTTTAATTTTGTATTGAATACTTCTAGAGAATGACATGCTAGTGGGACATCCAAGAGGTGGTGTCCAGTAGGCAGAGTTAATAATAAATTCATGACAATGGCAGTGAAGGTATAGACTGCTTATGTAGAACCTTGATTTAACATTCTTATGTTTGATTTGACCACCAAACTTTTTTTTTCCCCCAAATTAAATCATACTTAGAATACTGGGAGAGCAAGACAAAACCCTCTCAACCATCACTGCCCTCATAGGTATTAATACATTTTATTTACTTGGATTATTCTAGGCGGAAGCCACTTTGGAAAGCATTCTCTCTCTTTATTTAAATTTCAAGCTCCTTGTGGGTAAGAGGTTTTTCCATTTCTTTATTGTGTGGCTTATAATTAGCCATATAACAGCATTAAATGACAATATAGCATTTTTGAACAAAGCTTGCCTTAGATTCAGGGTGAATTATAGGGATGCAGTAGCCGCTTGCTATGAAGAAGACCCCAACAACGACTCAGAAGTGCATCTTCTGGTGCAGTTCCTCTTAAAGTTTACTTTTCTCTAACTGAACTGTGTCTGTTTTTGTCCCCCCCACTGTATTCCCAGCACCAAATACAATGCCTGACTCACAGCAGATGCTGAATAAAAACAGAAACAAATGCATGTTTAATGAACTGCTGCTTGTATACGCTTTAAATTCTAGCTATTTAGAAACTGAAGGCCAAAAATACTCTTGATGAAAACGTGCATCACTACACCCGGTAGGGTTAACCAGACAACCCATAATCATAAACTAAACGAATAATGATGAAGCTAGAGTATTAATAATTTATAAGTAAAAAGCAACAAGTGCAGGCATGGAGATTCAGGATCAACTTAAGTCAACAGTTGACAATGCACTGATAACATGCTTCTTGAATACCTTAGGAATTCTGGAAATCTATGTGTGCAAGGGCATGGTGGTGACTTTTCTCCTTTGCCAAACAACTGAGACAGGCTGTGCTCAGCTGAACAGCAGATATGTCATCAATAAACCCCGAGACCATCCCGGAGAAGAGTCAGGCAGGTCCACAAAATGTTAAAAGCAGAGTTGCCATATAACCTGGCAATTCCACTCCTAGGGAGATACCCAGAGGAAATGAAAACATATGTCTATAAAAAAAGCTTAGAAACAAATTTTCATAGCAACATTATTCATAATAGCCAAAAGTGGAAACAACTCAAATGCCCATCAACTGATGAATGGATTAACATGAAATAAAACATTATTTGGCAATAAAAAGGAATGAAGTACTGATGTATGTTACAGTAGGGATGAACCTTTAAAACCTTATGCTAAGTGAAAGAAGCCAGACAGAATGATCACATAATATATGATTCCATTTATATGAAACATCCAGAAAAGGCAAATCCACTTAGACAGAAAGTAGGTTAACGGTTCCCAGCTGCTGAGGGTAAGATAGAGGAAATGAGGCATGATCACTAGTGGACATAGGGTTTCTTTGGGGGTAAATAAAGGGTTCTAAATTCGATTGTGGTGACAGTTGCACAGTGACTGTACTAAAAACCATGGAATTGTGGATGTTAAATAAGTGAAATATATGTTATGTGAATCATATCTCAATAAAGCTGTTGTAAAAAAAAATAAACTCTAAGAGTAAGAACTCATTTAGTAGGCTATTGTATATTGGTAGGCTTTAGTCATGGGTAGTAATAAAATGCTATGGAAGGGCACTTCAACACAAGTGCTCTGTGACTTCCGACAAGCTGTTTCAACTCATGAAGTCTTGGCTTCCTTGTCTGCAGGATAGGAATGCAGGAGATGTTGGTACTGGCTCTTATCCTCTTGCATCACCAAGGTTTCTCTCTGCAAAGCATCTGTGTCTCTCCAGTTGAGGGCTTTCTCCAGCCACAGGAGTATGCTTGGCCCCGACACAGGACAAACCAGAAGTGCTTGAGAGTCAGTGCCCCTGGAAGTAGCTTTCAACCAATTACAAACAGAATCTGGTGGATCAATACCGCACCTTCCTTGCCAATTGTGTGGTGCAACTCGGTGGTGTTCTACATGTCTCCCAGACATACTGAGGAGGACTGAACCCCAGCTGCCCACAGAAACAACCTGTTCATTAATGTATCGTATACTGCTTTCCCTCCCTTCCCAGCTCACTTCATTCCCTATCAGTGTTTCTGACATCACTTCCCAAATGAACTACCTGCACACAAATCTTCATCTTTGAATCTGCTTCTGAGGAAACCCAACTTAAGACAAGAGATAATTAGAGTGTCTTCTTTTTAGGGCTACTAGATGGATTAAATAACATATTACACATTGAGCATTTCAGCACTGTGTCTGGCCACGTAAGAACTGTTAGCCATCATCACTATTATCATTAATGTTATTGTTATTATTACTGAAAACAAATAATTGTCTTGAATTTTTCATCAGATTTTGGCCCATCTAGAAGCCTGCCTTGGCCTCCCGACAAATATGAGAAAAAAACGCCAAGTCAGTATTGTGCTTATTATTTCACTACCGAGCAACCAGTTAATTATTTTCCCCCAACTGACTCTGAATTTTCAAAGACTTTATCTAGCAAACTGCACAGATTAAGTAATAATTCATTTGATCTCCCATGTTTTATTAATCAAAGACACATATAACTGCCAATCAAAGCTTCTGATCAGCATGAAATTACTAGGGTCACCGCGTAGAGCTAATATCATTTCAGTAAAAGTACAGAATCTTGATGTTTTTGTTAGTCTGTGAGGCTTTATCACTTGTAAAAGTATGATTATATTAGATTTTCTGAAATATTTAAAATAGCTTGCAGACCTCTGTTGCTACCATTGTGGTCTCCTAAGACCCAGGGACCCCATGTTGGCAGTTGCTGATCTAATAAACCAAAATTCATTAGGAGATATGCTTGTTTTTGTCATAAAAATTGCAGCAATAAAAGCTTTATTGCCATATTTGGCAGTAACCTTTCTTTATATTATGAGAAAATAAAGGATAAATGGAGTTCTAGTAATGTATTATTTTTTTTATCTTGACTTTTTCACAATGAAATATCCTCAAATCTAAGAGTGGCGGGATTACTCTAAGATGCCAAGCCATTTCAAGTTTCCCACTACAATATTTAGAGATCACAGTTCATGAGGAAAAATAATAGAAGAAAGAAGGAGGAGGAAATGAGCAGTTTAGAACAGTAGAGCAAAGGAATAATTCTCCATTGCTTAAAGCAAGTAACAGTTACTGGTGTTGTGTTCATAGGCAGATGGTCTATGTATACTCGCTTGACCTTCTGAATTCCCTCTCCCTTCTCCCCCCCTGCTCTGTCCTTAAGTAGCTCACCTGGAAGCCTTGTCCTCAGGCTTCCAACTGGGTTCAGCAAATGGGGAGCACCAGCAAGAGATCAGAGACAGAGGAGGAGGTTTCCTTCCTAAGGGTCATGAAGACTGGCTGCATCCCTCACCTGAGGACCACAGTCCTGTCACAGCCAGCCCTTTTCACACATCTCTCTCTGACTCTAATTCTGGTAACTGCTCTCATCCTTTACCCTATAAGCTTTGTGGTGGTCATGGTGTCCACCATTGCTAGGCCCAGGAAGCTGAGTAATTCCTTGTAATTTCCCTAGACATTGCTCACCATCTTTGTCAATCAATAGTCACTTTATTATATTCTCTCCAACTGAACCATTTTAATTGTGTCATCTATTCTCTGCCAGGACCCTACTGAAACACCCAGAGAACCTAACCAGAAACTAGAGGGCAAGAGAGCCAGGTTGATAAGGTCTACGCAGGCCAGTATCTTGCGGCACAGGGAGAGTGGAAAATAGTAGACAAGTGTTTCTGGAGGTGCCAATGGGCTATATCTGCCCCACCAAGATTTCCAATATATAAGATAGATAAATATTCATAGGGTTTGTATGAGAACTAAATAATATGATCCACAAAAAAACTTATTACATTGTCTAGCACATCATAAATAATTTATAGACATTAGCTTATGTTACTATATTCAAGGCTCTGTAGAAAAATCCTATTCATCCCCTGCTTTGTGAATAACAAAAAGCACCTTTTCCCATATGCTTGGTATCTGAATTCATGTTAGAGCCATCATTGCAGTTAAGAGGACAAATTACCTGCATGAACACTAGCCAGCACTCGTTGAGAACTTACTATTTGCCAGGGATGGTGTTAATTACTTTCCAAGTGTTGTCTCATTTAACACAACAGTACCATTAAGGAAGTAATTTAAACTCATCCTTTTACACATGAGAAAACTAAGTAGGCTAGTAGGATTAAGAGAGCTTCCAGCTTACCCTTCCCCCTCCCCGTGTCCTCAAGTCCATTCTCTATGTCTGCGTCTTTATTCCTGTCCTGCCCCTTGGTTCAGAGTGGCATGGACATATATACACTACCAAATGTAAAATAGATAGCTAGTGGGAAGCAGCCACATAGCACAGGGAGATCAGCTCAGTGCTTTGTGACCACCTAGAGGGGTGGGATAGGGAGGGTGGGAGGGAGACGCAAGAGGGAGGAGATATGGGGACATATGTATATGTATAGCTGATTCACTTTGTTATAAAGCAGAAACTAACACACCACTGTAAAGCAATTATACCCCAATAAAGATGTTTAAAAAAAAAAAAAAGAAAAAGAACGCTTCCCAAGCTCACACGGTGCAAAATTGATAGAAGCAGTATTTGAACCCAGGCCCATATATCCACAGCCAGTGTCCAGGATTCACTGTTTACAAGAGACAGATTCTTCAGAGTGAATCCTGAGCAACTTGATCAGCATGGAATCAGGTCATCTGAGCGCAAAAAAATGTCTATGCATTTATCATTGTCAAAACTCCTTTCAAGAAAATATGCTGTAATTGTACATTTAATTCAGCCCCAGCACAACACAATGTTCCAGTGAAGCATACAGCAAAGTGACATGTGTTGAGATTGTGACCCTGTTGGGAGGCAGTCTTGTAAAACTTGCACTAAAGAAAAATGACAAACAAACAGATGCAGTGGTTTATTGGCTTCATCTCTTGTGGCACCTCTGTGGCTCCCGGGAAGGAAATGGAACACTTAGGAAGATGTGCTGGGCGCCCCCCAGGCCCTATGGGCATATGATAGCTGTACTAGCAAGAGGATTTATGTTCTTTATGCCCTTGAGTATTCACCAAACTTCCCACTGGGGAGACAGTCACGGACACCAGAGAGAGTATGGGTCAGTGATGAATGATCCCCTCTCTGGAGCTCTCTGGGCTTCCCTCCACTCAAGCCAGGCCTGCAACTGCCTAGGGAAGCACGTGAGAGTCCTGCGGATGCTGCATGTGGGGAACTGGGCATCCTGACACAATGAAACTGACTGCCATAGACTGAGCCTCTGCATGCTCTAGTTTGAGAATCTGAATGTGGCCACTTTTAGTGCTGCTTACCAGGGTGCCCAACACTTTCATGGTGAGCTATGGCTGACTACCAGTACCCACTGCTCATGTCAACACCTCCAGAACAAGATGGGATACATTGTAGGAGGTCAATTAATATGTGTTGAATCAATGAAAAGCCATCCGTTCTTTGGGAGCATAGACAGCCTTTCCTCTACAGACACTTGAAAGGTGTCTCAGTGGGGGAAGTATAGTAAGGAGATGCCCTCTTGTCAGTACATAGTCTCACAATGATTCCAGCCACTTTGAGACAAGACCCCTACACACACACACACACAATCCGCAAAACATGACTATTCTGTCCTATACCCTCATCTCCTGGCCACAGATGATTGATCCAAGGCAAGGTACCTGAACCAATAAAATTCTCCTCAGGGATTTGAAATTCAGGGCATAGAAACATAGCAATGGGTAACATCCAAGCTGAAGCATGTCAGTGGGAAATTTCTAGAAGGTTCTCCAGCATGCAGACATGTTTTTGTCTCCTTCCCTTATGAGTCAGTCCCTTCTTTTATTTCATGCATATACCACTATCCCACTGTTATAGGTTGAATTGTGTCCCCCCCCCAACAAAATATGTTGGAGACCTAGTACTCAGTACCTCAGAATATGACCTTATTTGGAGATAGGGTCTTTATGGAAGTAACAGGTTAAATGAGGTCATTAGGGTGGGCCCTAATCCAATATGACTGGAGTCCTTATAAAAAGGAAAAATTTGGACACAGGTGCAGATACTCACACAAGAAGACCACCATGTGAAGATGAAGGCAGAGATCACGGTGATACATCTATAAGCCAAGGAATGCTGAAGACTTCCAACAGACCACAAGAAGGTGAAAGACAGGAATGGAACAGATTCTCCCTCACAGATCTCAGAAGTAACCAACTCTATCTGTACATTGATCTTAGACTTCTAGTTTCCAGAGCTGTTTGATAATAAATATCTGTTGTTTATGCCACACAGTTGTGGTACTTTGTAAAAGCAGCCTTAGCAAACTAATACATACACCAACAATACTCTTCTTTCTTTATTTTCCTTATATGCCAAATATTAGAGTGGATTCCTGCTGCCTGCTTCCAAGAGAAACTTAACTGATACTCCAAGTAAACCATGGTGAAGATTGATTCTGATTTTAAATAAAGTATCCAACTGTTTGTGTAAGGATTGTGGCTCCTATCAAACAATGAAAGCAAAATTGAGTTTGGAAAGCAAAACTGAGTTTGGAAAGCAAAGCAACTCATAATTAACACAGAGATGCTATATCAGAGAGACCAAAGAGATCTACTTAGACCAAAGAAGAGAGGACTACACAACAGTCTTTCTCAGCCATGTGAAGGATGGGGAAAACAACTTGCTGTAAAGAAAGCTTTATTTCTCTATTTCTAGCACAAATGGCAGAAAACAAAGAAACCCTTGAGGGCAAATAAATTGGTTTTTTGGTCTATAATTTTATATAAAAGACAATTATAAAAATAAATATATGCACTGAAATATCAACCCTATTAAAAATTGGCAGCAGATCTATTATGGGTTGAATTATATGCTCCAAAAAGATATGTTGAAGCCCTAACCCCTGCCACCTGTAAATTTGACCTTATTTGGAAATAGGGTCTTTGAAAATGTAATAAAGTTAAGACGAGGTCTTTTGGGTGGGCCCTAATCCAATTTGACTGATGTTCTTCTAAGAAGAGGAAAATACCGTGTGAAGACACAGACACACAGGGAGAACACCATGTGAAGACAGAGGCAGAGACTGGAGTGATTCAACTACAAGCCAAGGACACCTGGAACCACCAGAACCTGGAGGAGGCAAGGAAGGATCCCCCCTAGAGCATCTGGATGGAGCATGGCCCTGCCAACACCTTGATTTTGAATTTCTAGCCTTTAGAGCTGAGAGACAACAAACTTCTACTGTTTTAAGTAACCCCATTTGTGGAACTTTGTTATGGTAGCACTAGGAAACTCATAAACTCTTGCTCTCAAAATCTTGCCCTGGGTCACAGAGGAGGATTACTTGTGGTGATTTGATAGCAATTTGTAAACTGTGTCACAAAGCAGAGTTGGAAGATATTCACATTAGCCAAATCTCTTACAGTAGTATGAAAGTGATATTAATTACTTAAAAAGTCTAGATAGGAGATATACAAAAATAAGTAACTTTTTAATCTCTCTAGGCCTCATTAAAATATTTTCAGTGAATTAATGCTAAAATAAGCAGTATTTCTACAATCATAGTTGAGCACTGGCTTAATTCAAGCCATGAGGATTAGTTATTTGGTGTCTTCTGTTAAATATTCAATAAACATTCTGTTTTTGAGTGAAGTAAACAAGACAACTGAAAAAATTCAAAGAAGGATAGGGCATCCCAAGCAGCACCTTTAAAAGTGGCTGAGAGCAAATTTCGTCTTACACTGTGTCATGAAACACTGTTCTTAGAAGAAAAAGAAAAGACTGCCATCATAGTTGATAAAGAACACTTCCTTCACTTTCCAGCAAAGATCGTGACTGTGATCTTTTGATTGTTCTCAAATAACGATTTGTTTGGTCTAAAAATAGTCCTTCTGCAAGGATGAAAAAGAAATTTATTTTTCAGGACTACGTTAAAAGGAGCACACTGAACTCTAAAGGGGGAGAAAAAGATAAATCTATTGAAGGCATGCCATGTGTTAAATTTACTGCTGATGTTCCAAGAAAATCTTCCTTAATATTTTTAGACTGAGATCAATGTATTTGCAGACAATTTTAGAATATAAAGGAGTCTAAAGTGAACATCTGCTTTATTGTCTTGGTCCTAGAGTCAACCTTCTGGCTTAAAAATTTAGAAAGCAGATTTGGGGGAATAAATACATAATTTTGGCTTATCCAAATAGTTTACTCATGTGCTTGGGGAATAAAAATGATTTTTCATTTCTTTGTTTTGACAGAAGATTAACTTTAGAGGTACTGGCTTTATTAAGCATTGTATGACAATGTCTTTCAATGCCCATTAAATAATGCTTAGTACAGTAAATGTTAAATTACCATGTTATATCTCCATAAATACATGTGAAGTCCATATGAATGCCAAATGAATTCAATATGGTCACTTCTATTACAATAAATGCCAAATGAATTCAGAGTGATGAGGCACTTAAAATGTCATACACTTTCAACTAGTCCCATCATGAATTCATTACTGCCACGTGACACCATTCTTGTCAGGGTTTCCATTTTAAATAGTATTTTCAGCAGTTTGTAATAAAATTCCATTTGAGGACTTGATTCTCATTGGAAATATGGAAGATGAACTCTATAAGTCTGGAAAAGTAGTGCCAAAATAACTTTTGGTACATTGCAAAAGTCCACACACCCACCAACCTGCAAGTTTAATATTTGAATAAAACATATATAGACTATATAGTTATGGTTTTTGATATTTTATATCCAAAGAAAATTTTAATTTGATAAGTTTCCTCCTTGAACAATAAGTTCTTTCATAATGTATCTCTGTAAAAATTTACCTAGTTTTGTACCATTCTTATTAATTGAGACAGATATACACATAATAGACAAATGGGAAAACTAAGGGACCATAACTATTTTAGTCAAGACACAAGCATAGATTTACAGCAGCCAAGACATGGAAGCAACCTAAATGTCCATCGACAGATGAATGGATAAAGAAGATGTGGTACATATATACAATAGAATATTGCTCAGCCATATAAAAGTTTAAAATAATGTCATTTGCAGCAACATGGATGGACCTAGAGATTATCATACTAAGTGAAGTAAGTCAGAAAGATAAAGACAAATACCATATGATATCACTAATATGTGGAATCTAAAATATGACACAAATGAATTTATTTATGAAACAGAAACAGACTCACGGACATAGAAGACAAACTTATGTTTACTAAATGGGAAAGGGGGTAGGGGAGGGATAAATTAGGAGTTTGGGATTAGCAGATACAAACTACTATACATAAAATAGATAAACAACAAGGTCCTACTGTATAGCACAGGGAACTATATTCAATATCTTGTAACAAACCATAATGGAAAAGAATATAAAAAAGAATATGTGTATATATATAAAACGGAATCATTTTGCTGTACACCAGAAACTAACACAACATTGTAAATCAACTATACTTGAATTAAAAAAAAAGACACGAGGATGGATAATATCTGATTTCATGATCCAATATTTCCCTCTTTTCCAAAAGTATCAACTCTGCAAGTACTCTTGATAGTCCTTCTGTGAGTGGGAGGTAGAAATAGTCAGATAGGTAGAGTGAATATAGACAGCAGGAGGAAAAGAGATCTGGAGAAATACAAAATGCAGACTGACAGATGTGACATCCAAAGAGGTAGTAGGAATACTTGCCAACTCTTGTTGAGGAGTCATAGATCCTACAAGGGTAAATATCAAGCTAAAATATAAGCTCTGGTATTGCTAATATCAGCCAGCTACCAATGATAGTAATCAGAGTTAGGAATAAGGAAGAGAGACAGTCTTAAACTTTCTTTGAACAGTTGATATATTTTAATGTATGTATATTCTTATAAAGACTTTGGCCTAGTGTTATTGGCAATAATTCAATTGTGTCTAATCTGTTACAGCATCCTTTGTAATAAATACATATATACGTATACATATTTATGCAGTCTAAATGTAGATTCTGCTTAAAACACTTTGAACTTCACTTTAGTGATTATACATACAAATCATTTTTACTCTCAGTGAATTTCTAGGAATATGTATTTTATACTACTGAAATATAAATCAGATACGTTGACTTGAGATTTCATTTTGTTACCGAACCAAGATTAAGATTAGTTTTATATTTGGAGATACAATTTTAGTCAGCGTGCCTGCCAATCAGTAAAATATTTTATAACTAACACTGCTACTTATGTTTGAACCTACATTTTTGAGAAACTGCTGATGTCCTTCCTTCCATTATTCTATTCATCTACCTATCCCTCCCTCTCTCTCTCTATCCACTCATCCATCCCTCCATCCCTCCATCCATCCATCCATTTATTCATTCATTTACTCAACAAATGGTTTGTACTACTTTGTACTAGATGTTGTAATAGACACGGGGGGAGAGTATAAGATCAGAAAGACACATACTCTTCTTTTGAGGATTTTAACTGATTGTGGAAGAGAAGTTACAAGACAACAGAAAAAGTGCTATAAAAGTTGGAGGTACAAATCTCTAAGGAAGTCCGAAGGAGAAGACTACTGATTTCTTTCAATAGGCCATGGAAACATTCACAGAGAAGGCGACAGCCAAGCTGAGGCCACCGAAGGAACTGAGACTATCCCTGGGAAAGGACTCTCCAGGCAGAGGCTGGAGGTAGCTATTTCATGGCTACTTAGCACTGTCCCTCCATCTGTGTAAATCTTCTGAAGTATTTTTGAGGGTAAAAATACTTTTGCTTGTCATGATGCCTCACCTCCATAACTTTTAAACATATGACAACATGGAAGGAACAAAGTGAACCTTCTCTTCCTTGCAAATGAGACTTAGTATCAGAGGGGAGGGATGTCATTACACTGGGGTACCTCCACAGCAAAAAAAAAAAGAGGGGTCTGGCCCAAAGTAAAACTAAATGAAAGCAAATAAAACAATACAAAACCCCTGATATATACATATTGAATATATATCACTAAGAACCTTGAAGAGGCTCTTTGTTGCTGTTATTGTTCTTTCATCTTTATAGAAATTGCCAATAGATGGTACAGAAAGTCTTGCTTAGTATCCCATAGGGTGATGCTTTCAGCTTTCACTCGGTAGTCTAGGAAACATCATCTTAAAACCTATTTCTCACTTGATCTACAGGTGTTGCTGAGATCTGCACTGAGGGTCTGCAAACTGTAGCCTGAGGGTTAAGTCTGGCCCATAGCTTGTTTTTGTAAATAAAGTTTTATTAGAACATAGTCATACCCATTTGTTTATATATCATCTATGGTCATTTAGGGGACACAATGGCACCATTAAATGATTAGAGACCTTATGGCCCCAAAAGCCAAAAGTACTGGTTATCTTGCCCTTCTCAGAAAAATATTTGCTATCCCTGATCTATGTTAAGTTCCAAGTGAGAAATGTCTTTGAACCACTAAAAGTTCTGCTTAATCTATTTTCTCCTCATGGATAACAAAAACAAAATATAATGCCTGATTTCGTTTTTGTTTTGGCTAACAGGAAGCTCAAAGAAAATTAAGGCAATTTTATAAGTCCCAATTGTTAGGTTACCAGTGTCATATATTCTGTTCAGTTGATACTACTGACTTTATATTTGCCCCTCTGTATTTTTAAAATTTCTCTTGTGTAGATGTATTTTAAGTACTTTATTTAGTGTGGTTTGTATGAACTGCACATAATACTTTGTGAAATGAAGTAAGGAATGGATAGATAGTTACAGATGTAAAAGATAGATAGATAGATAGGGCTATATATCCATCCGTCTGTAACCCACTAATCAGTTAAAAACAAATAAGTCTACAGGGGCATACAACAAAATATGTATAGTTTTATAAGGGGACAGGATTGGGCAGGTACCCAGGGTTTCCCAACAGTGGTATTATTGAAATTTGGGGCCAACTGTTTGAGGCGGGGACGGGGGTTGGCCTGTGCATTGTAGGATGATAACAGTATCCCTGGCCTCTGCCCACTAGATGCCAGTAGTGTACTCCTCCTCCATGTGAAAACAAAAATTATCTCCAGACATTGCCAAATGTCCCCTGGAAAGCAACTCCCCATGCCCACCCCAGTCTAGAGAAAGCAGCTCTCTTGTGCTTTATCTCCATCTCTTCTGCTCTGTTACGAGATTAGCAATCTCATGGAGTCTGCCGTAGCTCACTGAGGACCCAACGTACCGGTGACTGTATCGGGCAGCAATCCCATTTCTATCAGGTTAGGCCATGCATGCCTCTGTGAGTCATCCAGCAGAAGTCCAGGACGGGAGAATATAATAAAACCAAATCCCATAAATGGGATTTTAAATTAGGGCCCTTCCACAGCCTGTTCATTGTGCTGTACAAAGAGAGGTGAGCTCTGTCATGTACTCTCAGCCCTGGTAAGACGCTGCTCCTGATCTCTAATGACAGTAATGAATTAAATAATGGCTAAGTAATGAACTGGGTTATTTCCTAAGTCTGGAGATCAAGAGAAATTAAATACTCAATCTCAAGGGGTCTGAGTTGATAAAGGGCTATTTAAATGCCTTCACAGCAGTGGAAGCAAGACCTGAATAAGATGCAGACTGACAATATTGCCTGCACCCTCTTTCTCAGTAGATTGTGGAATCAGCTAAAGCTGATAATTGCAGAGGATGGAAGAAAATGTGAGGTTACCTCAGTGATGTGGGAAGCGAAATCACTTGACAAAGGAAACTTGGTTCATTATGAGCACATTTTGTCTTGTTTACACCAAGCATCCAGATACTGAATTTAGAGACATCTGTGTAATTGATCGTAGCAGTCTAAACTGTGTCTCTATTTGATATAACCTTAAGGGCAAGTGCAGACTTATATTTCTTTGTTCCCCAAAGTGTCTTGGACATAATAAGTGCTCAATAAATATTTGATTGACGTGACAGAAGCTGGTGGTTTTATCCACAAATACCGAGTAAAACATACATTGTCTGATAATAGCCGAGTCCTCAGAGCCTCAAATAGAAGGAAGGAGAGGCCTATTTTACACAGAGAGGATTTTCAGAGCCTTATGCTAGTAATTACACATTTTTATCATGAATTATTTTTCCATTTGAGTCATATAAACTTTCACTATTGGATACTTAGTCTTATAAACTAAAAGACAAATCTTTCACAGACATATCAATCGTTTCAACAAAATTATATTTTAGGATGTCTATCCTGCAAAGGGTACATTATGAAAACTGATTTGTTCTATGCTATCACATCTGACTCATGCTACTAAAGCAATATATAACACATATATACAGAAAGAAGAAATCATGTCTATATTTCTTTTCTATGCATGAGAAAGGAGTCTGCAACAAAGACAATTAGAATGGAAGAATGGAAGATCAGTAAGTGGGAAATGACAATAATTCTAAATGCTGATCTATCAAATCAAATATGTAATTAAATGTATATAATTCAAAAGTGCAATTAGTCATGCATCATAAGATTCTTTGGACACATATTGGTAGCGTTAGAGCAGAGTTATTTTATTAAAATGAGAATCAATTAGCTCATCCTTTTGTAGGCATACAAATAATTCAGCTTTTCCAGGGAGGCAATCAAGGATACTGGATAGAGCATCAACTTTGGAGTTAAACAGAACTGAGGGCAAATGTAGGGATCACCATATTCTGTCTCAGTGACCTTGGGCATCTTTAACCAGAGGCAATGCAGTACCATCAGAAGAGGCTAGATCCACTGGAAAATCTGAGTTCCAAACCAGACATCATAACTCACCAGCTCTATGACCTTGGGCAAATCATATATTCTCTTTGAGCTTCAGTTTCACATCTTTACAATGAAGTTATTCTGCCTCTACTTGGGTATCTTCCTTGTTTTATTGGCATTATTACTCCAGGCCAGGGCATATACAACATGGTTTATATCAACCAAATCAGTGCACCCATCAGAAAGTGAGAAAACTGCTGAGTGGGCACACCCTGGAGTGCAAATCTGGGAAGTGTTTCACAACCTAAATGACATACACACTGGGAAAGCCATTCCTGACCCCTCTAGGTTAGGTCCTCTGGCACATATTACAGCCCATATTTCTACTATAAAATCATTTATCACAGGGTATTCTAAATGTCTATGTTAAAGGGAAAATGATTAAAAATTGCCATTCTTGTATTGGCATAAGAATGGACATAAAAGCCAAGGGAACAGAACAGAGTAAAGTAATAGACCACACATATGAGGTCATTCAGTTTATGACAAAGATGTCACTGTAATTCAGTGGGGGAAAAGGATGGTCTTCTTAATAAATGATTCTGGAGCAACTGGGGAAAAACTAAATCTTGATCCCTACCTCACACTATACACAAAGTTAATTTGAGATAAAAATTAATCATGAAAGCTAAAGAAAGCAAGCTTTTAGAAGACATAGTAGAAAATGTCCATAACCTTGGGGCATGCAAATATTTCTTAAACAAGACACAAAAAGCAGCAAGTTTAATAGGAAAAATGAATTATTATTCTTCATTAAAATATAGAACATTTGTTTATCAAAAGACACCAATAAGAAAGTAAAAGACAAGTCACAGACTAAGAGAAGCTCGCAATACACACATTTGCCGAAGATTTAAATTCAGAATATATAAAGAACTCCTTAAACTACCATCAAGGGAAGTTCCTTTTAAATGAAACTGGAGAGCACCTTGGGTCTGGATACAAGCAGTTGAGACTGGAACTCAGTGAAGGAGCAGGAACAGGGAATAGACTCATACCATGTAAGAGACCCAGCACACTGCGTGGAAAATTAACAGAAGGAGAAATGGGACGGGAGGTGAGAAAAGACAAGGGTGAGATGTGAGAAAAAGAGAGTTGGGTTTATGCAGCCAAAGAAAATGAGTCTGGTACCTGAAGGACATTTAAGAATAGTCAAGTTTAATATTTCATGGGGAGTTGACACAATCTCCAAATACAACTTTCTAGAATTCAGTAAAGTGTGCTACCCACATAGTGCTTTATGCACACTTTTGTGAAAGTAAAGATGGGGGCTATCTTCTATGTGTGGATTGTAGAATATGAAAAGGATGACCAGGCAAAACAACGAAATAAGCAGAAGCATGATCTTGGAGCTAGAGGTGACCATTGACGCGAGAGCTCCATGAAATGCCAAAAATTTCATAGATATCACGGAACATTCACAAGGCATGGAATGGAGGTTTGGACTAATATTATTTAGATTTTATAGGATGTGAGATTCCAGGTGATTGCTTCTCTCCCATTAAGCTCTTTGAGAGCAAGGTATATAATAGGAGCTCGAAAATATTTCATGGAAAATGAATGAATGAATGAATGAATGAACGAACATGTTCATGAATGAAATTTAGGCTTTTTGTTCATCCTCATCAGCTTTCAGAGTTTTGATCACTTTGTTACCTCTTATTTTGCTGGTGTCTTTTCATTTGTCCATTTTTCTATCATTCACCAGAAGCTCCCAGTCATATGCACGCTGTATTGTCCATCTACAAAGCAACATTTCAGCTCAAAGGTGCATCTTCTCCATTTGGGAGATGAGTGGCACTATGGTATACAGCGATTCAAATGCATTTGCAAAATAATTACTCCTCTTTCATAACACGAGCCCTGTTATCTGAATAAATGTTTCCCTAATAAAGCTTGCAGCTGGGTTGAGTTTGAGAAATACAACAATTAGGAGTCATGGGACAGGAGCTCAAAAAAGGGTTCCCTTTTAACACCAGCATTTGCTTCCTACATCCCTGATTAGGAGAAACGGGGCCTGCATGTGACTGCCAACACAGTGCTGATTGCTAATCAAGTGGCCATGGTATGTGGGAGCAAAAGAAAATTAGAAAACAAACGTAGATGCTGATTAGTTTTCTACAAACATCTTGAAAGATGTGTGAAGCAGGAGCCAGCTAAGGTGAGGCAAGTAAGAAGAATCCAGCGCTCTCTGCTTTGCCAACCTCACCTGAGTCAAATCTGGAATTAAAAAAGAAACTATGGAACAGGGGATTGCAAAACCCAGATGAACCTATGGGGTAAATGTTAATAATAACAATCACAGTTACATCTGTTAAAGTTTGTATCCAGCTTTACCACTCAGCAAGTACAAGGATGTTCACTAGCTCATTCTAGTCTAATAATTACTCCATGAGTTGGTTATTAATTTTACCATCTCCATTTTACAGGTATAAAACACTGAGATTCAGCAAGGGGGCAATTTGCTCAAGGCAACATATATGTAACTGAATCAGGATTTTTACTGAGGTCTTCATTTCCAAATTAGGCTTAGCATCTGACCTATAGTGGAATGAAATATGCCCACACAAGACAAGGGCTTATAAATTCAACAATAGCAATAATAAACAGAATTTGAGAAATGAGTTTCAAAAATTCAGAGATTAAGGGAACTGGGGCTAACCACTACAGCTAGAGGAAACCAGTGGGAAGGAAGTGCTTTTTAAAAACACCCATTCTGGAGGAAAACAGAAACAACCAGGATTGTGGAGGAGACAGACATTTAATTTCTACCATTTATAGGTTCAAGTCCTCAACTCTGTACTTGAAAGTGTATACTCAGGGATCTCACCTGAATGTTGGTTTAGCTATGTGGGTACTTCTTACTTTGTTACTGTTCTGTCAGCTGGCACTCCTGTAACTCACTTACCTACCAAATTTTTGGAATATTGGGAAGAGAACACAAGTTCTGCCCCTCATTTTACCCACAGAGTGTTTTGTGAATGGCACACAACCTTTATGAGTTGATTATCTTTCTCTTTTGGTGGCACCCAGAGGTATCCTGGAGATGGCTAATTCCAGCTTATGAGAACCAATTGTGCACAATTTTCCCCAAATGCCCATTCAGTGATGTCATGTCGGTACCTATTTCTGACTTGAGTCATGGTGGGAGTATTTACACAATGGAAATAGGCAAACACTACAAATCACAGATTTTTTTTTTTTCCAGAGAGCCAGTTGTCAAACATATAGCAGCACATTGCTTGATATATTTGTAATGTCGTTATTTTTTTTCTGCACATTGATTTTCATTTTTTGCTTAAATACATTAATTTCAAAAGGAAAGCACATCATTACTGTAGATAAGAAAACAATATGGTCCTACCATATTGAAGGTACCCTTAAAGATAGGGGCACCTAAATAGAAGGTACCCTTAAAGATAAATCTCAGCTGAAACAAAACAATGTTAGGACATTCTTAACCGGATAATGGTGTTGCAAAAAATAATAAACTTGTGGTCTACTTTCTCCTCTGTGAAAAAGGAGATTAGCAAGTGTGGAGAGGTATTAACCATACTCAGAAAGTATGGTGAGACTCTCTACTTGAGGTAAGAGAACTGATAGAGGCAAATTGCTGTGATGCGTTTCATAGAAAACTGGCAGTCTGTGGAGCTGCTTAACACTGTGACCACTGCTTTCTAGAGCCATTTACACACCAGAGGGGAAGCTCCCAGGGTCTTGCCCAAATTCCACAGGCCCCACCCTGTTTTACTGTGCTCCAGACAACTTCCGATGGCAGGGTCTCCAGTTCTATGTCTGGGAACTTTTCCCAGAACCACAGAAGACTGCTCTGCCTGTGTATATGGCAGTCTTGAAGCTTCTCTGGTGGGAAGTGCCTTGGAATTAACACCGCTTTCATGGGAGTAGCTCTCAACCAAAGGAGTGGGAGTAAATACACTCAACTAAAGGGCACTGATTTATCAATATCCCTTTTCCTCTTTCCTCAGGTGGGATAATTCTGAGGCACATCTTCTACGTTGTTTCCCGAGTTTTCCTATGGGACTTACTTTAGTGACCTACCACAGCTTATGATTCCACCCTACATTGACTCTCTCCTTTCTCCTTGTCTCCTGTCCATTTCTGGAACCCCCTGGCCCTCACATCAAAGTACTGGCACTCACATCTTTGTCTCTTCTTGAGGACTCAATTGAGACACACACAAACTCATGTCCTCTCAGGTGTCCCCACTGGACCAGGCTTTGGACAGCCATGTCCTCACAGAAAGCCAACACTGATGCAGGCCATGTGATGTTGACATTGAGTCATCCACAGACTTCCCATACCTCAGACACTCTGCAGAAAGCTCAATATGGAAATTACTTCATTATCTCCTCTAAGGCTGGCTGAGACCATTGACATTTGAGAGGGCTGATCTAAGAGAAACATTGATCATTTAATCTTCTCAGTTCACTGAGCTCTATTCCCGAATGAAGTCTGATCTCCAGGAAGCTTAGCTCTCTGTGGGAATGCATTCACCTTATCATGATTCCTTTCCATGTCTTTACTGAGGTAAGGTATACAAAGTAACCAGGCAAAGAATGTTTTTACACCTCTGGCAAAATAGCTGTGGAGAAGCTGTACCTTGTATACTCAGAGCCCTTTTCAGCAGAGGCTCTTACAATACATTCCTACCAAAAATAAATGACAAGAGGAAAATTTTTTCTCTTCCCATTAATTGGCATGCTTCTTTTTTTTTTTTTTAAATCAAACAATGAGAACTATTTAAGCCAACACCTTTCCATTTTTTCCATGGTTAAGTGGAAACTCAAAGCAAATTTGGTACTAAATTTTAGTAATTATATCCCATTATTGTTCTTCTGTATTATATTTTGTCTTTTTAAAATATTTATCTTTATGCAATTGTACTTTAGTAAAGTATTTGAAAACCCAAATCTTTAAAAATAAATGCTGTGGACATGATCAATGAATAAACAACATTAAACCCATAAATAATCAAAAAGCTGTCTTTGCTACAAAATATCTTCAGAAAGGAACAAGTAGATACTATTAAGGTTTCACTCAAGATCATCTGCATTTGGTTGACAGCAAAAACAAAGTTCCTGCATGTTCAGAGATAACACATGAAGGATCAACAGGTAACCTCCATGATCACTGGCTTGCAAAGATATATACATTTATTCAATCACAAATTATGTGTCTCTACTATGTGCTAGGTACCGTATTAGGGTTAGTAATAGCTCTCTGAGAAAAGAGATACTGACACTCTTCTCGTGGAATTTATAATTCAGCTAGATTCTGTGTGTGTGTGTGTGGGGTGTGTGTGTGTGTGTGTGAAAATAGCCTCAATTAAAGACTGCCTAAACTGACCTCTACTGAAAAGTAAAACAGCAACAAAGAGAAATAAGGAAACAGCTTTGTAAATGTGACTGTGAATATTTATGTAAATGGGTCTTCATATCTCTGAGGCTGGCACATTGTATGAGTCATGGCTTGTGTTATAGCTGCTCCAGAAAAAAACAAAAAAAACCCGGAAAGCAATGTAATGAGTGTGGCCACCCTATCAACAGGGAACAGGCATTTATGGATTTAGTTTAATACAAGTTATTATTTTTATTTTCTTAACAGAACAGAATTGAGAACTCTGTGGTTGCCATTTGTTTAATGGTATACGAGGTCTTGACAAGAAATTGAACACCATCCCGTGGCATCATTTTGGAGGTGTCGCGCTGAGGTTACGGCACAGAGGCCCTGATGAAGGAACATCTCCACTCTTGGCACTATGTTACCATGGACTTCAAAGGTGAACTCTCAGAGGAATCAATGATCCACAAAACTTGATACCCAAGGGGCAAATTGATGGACCCAGCCTCCCCCATATCTATCCTTGCCCTAAATCCATGCCAGTATGACCCCCTTGTATGGACAATACCCATAAGTAGAGCTGATTCTATCTAGTCTCAGAGTGCAGGTCCAAATTGCCTTATTCACAGACCTCTGTATTTAGGACAGGAACTTTTTCATAGGAACTTTGTGGCCTATAGGAGTGGTTCTCAAAGTGAGGTCCTGGAACAGCAGCCTCACTAATTTAATTATTGGACCCCATTTCCAACTTTCTGAGTCAAAAACTCTGAAGGTGGGGCTTACCATTTTAATGAACCATATAGGTGATGCTGATGTACGCTCAAGTTTGAGAACCGCTGGCCTGAGAACCAGAGTTTTCTGAATTATTTTCCCACATAGGTCCTTTTAACTTTCTTCTTTAACCTCACAGTGCTAGGAAAACATGTTGGAGAGCAGCTACGTCTCATTTATCCAAACAGCACACAGGTCTTGAGACCAAAGGAACTTTACATGAATAGTTGTGAGCTATTTTATCACACAACTGAAAATAGGCCCCCAGAATCATTTGATTCAGCCATCCTAAAAGTTCACACAACCCCCTCACTCAAAGGTATATCATAAAAAAGAGAGAAGAAAAAGTTGGTAATGCAACACTGATCTTACAATTAAATTTATATGCTAACTCTTGCTTTCATTTATGCTTCTACTGAGTCATGGCTCCCACATATTTAACCAGTGAGGTTCATTGTGTGGACCCAAGTACGTTAATTGCTAATAGCTCAGCCCACCATTTTAGACTATCAAATTATTTTTGATTCCTGAATCTGTTATCAAAAGTGTCAACCAGAATGACATGCCATCAATATATCAAATATTTCTACTCATCATATCTTCATCGGTACCAGGTATAAAATGTAAAGGTCTATGTTAAGGAGTAAATACTGGGCCTACCAACAGCACCTCCTCAAGTAGACATCATCCCATGAAAAACCATATTTTTCAATAAAGGTTATACACACAATCTTGAGTTGATATCACTTGACCAGCATTTGGATGATAGTCTCCACTCTGTCTGTAAGTATTGTCTTGGGAAGCTCCATCCCAAGTGTTAATTATTTAAAAACTGTGTCATCCTCTATTTTAAAGGAGAAGTTCATGGAAAAAGTTAAGATTTTCCCTTATAGATTAGCTAGAAATAGCTAAACTCACTTGAGTCTTGAAAAATAATCCCTTTATTTCTTTAGAAATTACTGCCTGAAAATTACACATTATAAAAATGGGGCTAGCAGGACTGAGGGGTTGTCAAAAACAAAAACAAAAACAAAAAATGATGCCCAGTTAAGTTCAATTTGAATTTCAGATAAATAAGAAATTTTTGTATATGACCTACGCTCTTGACCACTAATGTTGAATGCCTTCCTTGAAAGCTTCCTTCAGATAGTAAGTCCACATCTGTCCTTATGCAAAGCTGCTGCATTCCTCTCACTAACTGAAGTGATTTTTTTTTCACAAATTAGCATGGAATTTATCAGGCGGCTGGACCATAGCCCCTTTTTATTCAGCAGGTGTTTTCTGAACATCCACTCATGGCCAGACTCTGTGCTAGATACAGAACTGGTGGAGAGGGCCCCCCATCCCATGGCTGTCTTAATTCCCCAAAAAGAAACCCTGGAGGTCTAATTCTTGCGTCCCCATTGCTTACAGAACTGTCAGACTTCTGTTTACGCTCAGAGTATCAAGAGTTGAATGGCTGAGGTATTTTGCTAAGCCTGGTGCAGGTTCAAATCTTTCCCAGAGTAGATGTATGTGTTTAGCACTGGGAAACAGAATTCCCCATATTTACCAGTGACTGTAAGCATTTTTCCTGTTTGTTTATTATCAGACATGGTTTCAAAATAAAAATTAATATTATTTTCTAGTTACTTTCAATTACATGCTGAGAAAATGCTATGGGGGTAGTCAGATAAAAGAGGTTAGGTACAGGTTTTAGCTCAGGAGGCGAGTGCAACCTAAGTATAAGTGAGGTCGAAAGCTGGTTTCTTGGGCAGAGTCACATGTGTAATTACTTAATCAAAAGAATCTCTTTAAGATTATTCCCTAGGGTATCTTTCATAAGAGGAGATGGTGCCTTTTTTGTTCGGAATTAGCTTCAGTGGCGCATTCACCCTCTTCAGAATAGAAAGAGAACAGTTTTGTGAGTACCGGCAAAAGCTGCCCCTCTGGAGAAACGATGAAGCCAGAGGTCTAATATTAGAGTATGCAGGGAAAGGCAAGTTTTAGGCCTCAGAATTTTAATCTAATTTGGGAATAGGAGTGATTTATGTCCTATCTGATAGGTCATCATTTCCTGAAAAGGAAATGGACAGAGGAAGATGTTTAATCCTCACTGCCCTTCTTACCTGGGGTGAACTTGGACACTGATTTATTTAGGCATCTCCAAAGCTTCATGGCATTAATTTTAAGTGCTCAATTTAAAATGATATATTTAGGGGCATAATCACTCAGTATCCTAAGAACATCTTAACATGTTTATTAAAGGATAATTACAAACTTCTACTGAAAAGAGAGCTGATGGGGAGCTCTTTGATTATGGCTCTGAAGAGTTTTCTAACATTACTAAATTATTTATAAAAAAGAAAATATATAAATTGGACACGTGAAAAGGAAATATATCTCTTCGACATCCCTATACAAGCTAGAGTTGCTTCAAAGTAAAATGTAAAACACCCAAATGTGATCCATATTTAACATACCTGCGTTTAATATAATGCATATAAAGTGCTTAGAAAAGTACCTGGTGCATTGTGAGTGACTGTTGAATGTTAGCTATTGATCTATTACAGTATTTAAAAAGATAGGGTGCCAGCCAGACACAAAAGAGAACACGCTGTATGATTCCATTTACATAAAGTACAAAATAGGCAAACTAATCCCTGCTACTAAAAGTCAGAAGAGTGTTACCCTTGTGGAATAGTGACTGGGAGGTTGCAGGGGGCCTCTAGGTGTTGGTCACGCTGTTCTCCATCTGGGTGCTAGTTATATGGGTGGGTGTTCAGTTTGTGAAAATTCATCAAGCTGTAGATCTGTGACTTCTACACTTTTCTATATGCAGGTTATACTTCAGTAAACAGTTAAAAGCACAGAGCGTCAACCTGGTTCAAATTATAACATATACATTTCTTAGAGGTGATCCAATAATTTTAAAGGTATGCATAATGGTTCCCAAAATGGATAATGAAAGCCATCCAAACAACTACAAATCAGACATCTGTAAGAGAGAAAGTGCTTTGCAAACATAGAACACGATGCCACCCGTACTGGTAGTATTCACACTAGAGCGATCTAATGAGATAGTTCTTCCCACTCCAGTGTCAGAAACAGAGGCTTGATCAATAACAGGAAGAGTGGACACACAAAGAGAAGAGGATAAGTGGTTTCAGTTAATCTGATGAACACAGTGTTTATCCCAATCCCCAACCCTTCCAGTGATTTCTCATTAAATATCAGATATAATAAAAAAGTGTAAGCTCTCTATAAATCCTCCATTACTTCAGGATTTAAAAACAATAAAGAAATTTAACCATTCCAATCTGTGATTTACTGATACTTGAGGGGTTTTTAGAGAACCTGTAAAACTCTCATCTTGCATAATTCTTATTTATGTAGGAAGATGTTAATTCTCAAGAGAAATGCAAATGAAAACAACAGTGGAATAGTCCATGTTGGCCAAAAGATGGGAAAATATTGAATAAGGTTGGTAGTATCCAGAGTTGGTGACAGTATGGGGACAAGAAACACTTTCAAAGGTTCTTGGTGGCAATATAAATTGTTATGACATTTGGGAAGGCAATTTGGTAGTATCTGTCAAACTTTTAAATGGATCTATCTTTAATCCAACCATACAACTTCTGGAATTCATTCCTACATGCAGTGGTTCTGTATGAAGAGATGCCATTTTTGCAATGCTTATAAGAGTAAAAAACTAGAGGCAACGTGGATGTCCATCAATTAGAGGAGTGGTCAAATGAATGAGTGCATAGTGATGAGAAATAATATGCAGTCATCAAAAAGCCTTAGTAGGAACTTCCCTGGCGGTCCAGTGGTTAAGACTCCACACTTCCACTGCTGGGGGCACGGGTTTGATCCCTGGTCGGGGAACTAAGATCCCACATGCTGCGTGGTGTGGCCAAAAAATAAAATAAAATAAGATAAAGCCTTAGTAGATTCCCCACACACACATACATAGAGAATGCATGATATGTATTACTGAATGGAAAAAATGGCAGAACAGTACTAATGGTATGATCACATTTATTAAAAAAAAAAAACAACAACAACTAGTTGACCCTTGAACAATGCAGGTTTGAACTGTGTGGGTCCTCTTATTTTTTTTTTTTTTTCAATTGTAGATACATCTGTATTATACAATCTGAGCTTGATTGAATCCATGGATATGAAGGAACCACAATAAGCAGGGCCAAATCTAAGTTATACACAGATTTCAACCAGGAGGAGGGTCTGTGCCCCTAACTCCCACCTTGTTCAAGGGCCAACTGGATTTATTTATTTTCGTATCTGCTTGTTCATAGCTCAAGAAACATGCAGAGGGACACACACCAAATTATTAATAGCTGTTACCCTTTTCATGGTACATTGGGAGTGGTAGAGAGTGGACATTTTCACTTTTTAATCTTTATACTTCCTTATTCATATATTTTTTCAAAGAGCACATATACTGTTGTAATTACAAAAACGGAAACACCTAAAAGGAGAGAAAACAAATGAATAATTGCTGTTTGAAAAAAAAATCTATGTAGTTCTGGTATATATCTTTGGAAACGAGCAAGGAGGTCTGAGACTCTCTGAAGCACCCTGTCCTGAGAGGAGAACTGAGTAGAAGGCAACAAAACTTAAAACTAAAGGTGCAGTTTTATTTCCCACCCTGAAATATCTACATCGTCTCTGTGGGGCTACCAACAGCCCCTTGCTTTATGATTAATCTTATCCCTTCATTGCCCCCCTTTTGCTTTCTTTGGTGGCTACTCCCACAGTTCTGTTCCCAGCCAACTATGATTCCTGTGAGCCTCTGCTCAGGGTCCCCAGCTTTGGACCATCCTAACAACATGTCTGCATTTCTCCCAGGCCTCTGCTTTCGGGGCTCTTATCAGCTTCTCTGGGTCTATGCCCCCAGGCTCCTGGTGTCACTCTGAACTCCAAGGATATACTAAACCAGCAGCCCATACCTTCTCATTCTTCCCCATAAAGCTTCTTTTGTGCATTGATGAACTGCCTGGTGCTGTACAGGTTTCCCACATTCCTCTTTTCCAGAAAATTCCATGATATTCATCCTAGCAGAGTTGGTCAACCCCTAGCTTTTCACACACTTCCTCCAGGAGTTCTCCTAACCCCATCCCTAAATAAAACTACATATTCCCTTCTTTGCCCTCCTATTGTTCTCCACACCACCTCTATCGTTTTACCTAGAGCATTGCATTTCACTTCATTGTCTACACTGTGGGAGAAACCCATTGTCTACACCTGGGTTGAAACCCAATTCCACTATTCACTGGCTGTGGCTTCATCTCCTCATCTGTAAGATGTGGTCAATTTTAAGACTGACCTCCAAGGATTGTTGTGAGGATTAAATTAATAACACAGTAAAGCATTTAGTGCTCCCCATATGTAGTAAGGACTAATCAATGTGATTATTAGAACCACAACTAGACTATGATCTTAATAACAATTTTATCCTATAACAATGTGATGGTGATGGTGATGCACTTTCATCAAGTGGTAAAGTCTATGTTCCATCTCCTGGAACCCGCGTGGAAGCTCACAGTGCCTCAACCACTACAGAATATGGTAAAGTGGTATTTCCAAGCCTAGGTCATAAAATACCACCACACATTTCTATCTACCTTGTTCTCCTGGGATGCTCACTCTTGCCATTAGGCACCGTGCTGTGAGGCAGCCCAAGCAGTCACACGTGGGTGTTCTGGCCAAGAGCCAGCAGCAACAACCAGACACATTAAGGAACAAATCTTAAGTGATACCAGTCTTCAGATGTTGAGTTACCCCAACCTGCAGGCTGTCCCAGCTGACACTGTGAAAAATAGAGGTAAATAATTCCCACCAGGCCCTCCCAAATTACAGATTCATGAGTAAAAGAAATGATTGATATTGCTTTAAGCCCCTAAGTTTATGGTGGTTTGTTATACAATTATAACTGGACACTGAAATAAGAACATAGCAAAGTATAGCATCTTATCTTAGTCACTAATGGACTGGTGACAACTCTTCACCAACATAGCTGAAAGGAGATCTCTGGTTTAGTTGGACTCTACTTGTCCATACCTCAGATTGCTCAGAGAGGTCAAATAAGCTGACTAGAGCTACAAAGATGGAGAGAAGCAGAGTTCAAATTTCTACCATGCTCATCAGCCTCCAAAGTCTGTGTGCCTAAAGAGCTAAGAGATACTGCCCCCACCCTCTAGTTATCCAGGACAGACTTCCAGAGAAAGAGTCAAGCCCAAAGCCATGGATGAACTTTACAGTACAGGGAAGAGAGTGGAGAGAGCATTTCTAAGTATGTTGTTGGGATCCAAAGTGCAGGAAGGAATTCAGCAAAGTCAGGATGCAATAGGAAAGAACAAATCTGACTCCATATTGGATCTCTTCCTTTTACTTTAACCTTTGTATTCTATTGCTTTTGCTACAAGTTAATCACTAAAGGGATGTTGCCTATAAGCTTAAATTATACATAATGGCCCATGTCTGGGAGCCCTGCCTCCAATATAATGAATGTTAAGCTAAAATACCTTTGTTTATTTCACAAGAAACCTCCTGACCAGGCTCACCTGTGAATGGCTGCAGGAAGGAGGAAATAACACATCCCCTCTGGAGTCTGACCAGAACCAGATTTTTACCTCCTCCCCTTTTAGTATAAAAGAAGCCTGAATTCTAACTCAGAGAAGATGGTTCTTTAGGACACTAGTTCACCATCTTCTCAGTGTGCTGGCTTTCAAATAAAGTCACTATTCCTTGGCCCAACAACTCATCTCTCGTTTTATTTACCTGTTGTGTGGTGGGCGGTAGGAGCTTGGACTCGGTAACAAGGACAGGCTGAGAGTGGTTCAGGGTGAGGCTTATTATCCAAGTCAGTGTCCCCAGTCAGGTCCTCTAAAGTTTCAGGAAAGTAAGAACCAGGGTGTGAAAATGTCTTAATACCTTTAAAGGCCTTGTGTAAAGATCAGCAAACTATAGTCTGCTGGCCAAATCTGACTCACAGCCTTTCTCTGTAAATAAAATTTTACGGGCACATGGCCACGCCCATTCATTTATGTATTATCTAAGGCTGTTCTTGTACTATAATATTAGTATAGAGTTGAATAGTCGAACTACAGACTGTATAGCCCAAAGCCTAAAATATTTATTATGTGACCCTTCACAGAAAGTTAGCAATTCCTGACCTAGTGGAATTTATCCACTTATGCAAGATAAAGCTTTACACTCTAATTAAAATGTCTTTTTAATTTTTTTTTAAACTGTTGTCTGGAATTATACCAACTCTCCTGCTGGTTATCCTGTGTTGATCAGAGGCTCTAGTTGGCAGATCTGCAAGTCTTTGTTGAATTTTTTAAAATATGAAAACTCATTATTACCTAACAAAAGGACTTTGTAGACAGAATGTTCCAACAGATGGATTCCATGGAGAAAACAGAAAAAAAAAAAAAAAAAAAAGTAAGACAAGTCCTTGGTGGTAGAAAGCTAAGAGACACAATCAGGAAACAGTGTATTATTGAAGTGACAGGTGGAGAGATACTAAGGACAGACGTTGGTTTGTCTTAAGCAGAGGAGATAAACTAAGATCTGTGGGCCATATCTGGCACTCTGACATGTTTTGTTTCCTTTAATACAGAGTCAGTATTTAAATATAGTATCTACGTGTTGGCAGGCAGTTCAGGTTAGCTGTCCCAACACCCATTCCCAACTCCCTTCTCCCTGACTGCTTCTCCCACAATGGCTAAGTAATACTTTCCCAGCTTCCTGTGCAGCTGGGGTGATCACATGACCTGTTCTAGCCAATGAGATTTAAGCAGAAGTCTGGTAGGAGTTTCCAAGGCAAGTGTTGGCCTTCTTGGTAAAAGCCTGGCACTGCCTTCTCCCCTTCTTCCTTCCTTGAATACAGATGCTATGGCTTATTTCCAGCTTTTTCTAATAAATGGGTGGATCCAGCAACACTGAGTCTACACTCCCACCTGCCAATTATTTGCAAGAACAGGGTAGCAACTGCCTCCCTTTAAACACTGGCTGAGGGTACTCTGGGTGGCCAGAGTTGCTCTGGGAAATTCCTCTTAACTTTCTGTTAATTTCCTCTTTGATAAGGAGCTCAGGAGCTGCTGAGTGTTACTGAGAGCTGGCAGAGGCAGACACCCAGAGGGCCAGGCTCTCTGGCGAGTCCCGCCCTTCCTCTTCTTCTCGAAAAGGGGAATCATACAGCACAGTCTGCACTTCTTGGCGAAGAAAGCTCAGATCTCTTAAGATGATTTAAGGATGAGAAATAGAGACTGCAAAATCCACCCACTTGAGTAATCAGAGTATTATTCTTACACAGTTCTAGAGTCTTATGGGAACTTTTTTAAAGGAAAAAAGGGATGTCTATATATATTTTTTTTTTTTTATTTTTCCCCCCAGGCATGTATCAATGAGTGTCTCCAAAGTGCTTTAAAAACAAGAATTACCAGCTTTAATGAGGGGGTAAGAACAGCACTAAGAACATCTGAGACAGTTCATCCTTAATAAAATTCTAAATGTTAGCTGGTTCCATTACTCAAAGCTTTCACTCAGCACACACGTTATTTATTATATCATTATGCATTCTGAGAAACACCAGCCATGGTGACTTGGAAGAGGTGGCGCTATTGCACAGGAAACCTCACGTTCCATATTGATAACGGTAACTCACCTGCTTTCCTAGTGCTCTTCGGTTTATCTTAAAAGCTGTAAAAGTAGGTAGATGGTGGCTTTTCTTAAGGTGCTGAAATAACCTCAGGACCCAATTGACAACACTGGATGGGATGTAATGGCTCCAACTAACAAAGTGAAAGTCACAAATGCACAGCAACTGAGAAAAAGCCAAACCACCACCACAACAACCAGAGTAAATATTCTGTTTTGACTTATTTTATCCTAAAACCATTGAATTACTAGATGGGTTTTGTCCTAATCCTAAACTTGTTTTGTTTTTAAATAATGTTGACTTTTATCAGTTGGGAAGAGGGGTTGGTGAGAAGCAACCTCTTAAAAAACAAGTCCTTAATCTTTATTTTCTGTTTGGTTAAACTTGAGTTTCTGGATTTGCATTACAGAAAAACTGTATATATCCAGTTTCCCTAGGAAATACCTCAGTTAATGGGTTTTCCTCCATCAACTTTGGTTGAAGAAACTGACTCATGACTCATTTGCCTATTAACAGTTCTTGGAAATTCTGAGAAGCCAGTTGTTAGATAGATGCAAGCCTGAATCCAAAGAACAGGAAACACTACTTTGGGTGCCTAAATTATGTTACTCCGTGATCATTTGCAGAGGGAAAGGGCTGGAATCTGCAGAACTACAATCTCCAACTCCAACCCAGGAATTTTCTCTTTATCTTTAATTACAACAATCATTTCAAATGCAATGAATAAAGACTATTGTTTGTATCATAGAACAGGAAGCAACAAAGCAGCAAAGTAGAAGGAAAGAAAACAAATATTTATCAAGCAAGAACCATCTCCATGAACCAGGCTGTGTTCCACAATTTCATATGATTTATCTCGATGAAGTGTCATGGCTGGCCAGTTATGGAGGTTTTTAAAACTGAGGACATGGAGTCTCAGGAAAGTAAAGTGGCTTTATTCCAGGTCACAAGGTAGCAAGTAAAAGTATAGTTTGTCTGATGCCCCACTTGATCATTTACAGCCTCAAAGGACATTTGAGGGCAGGACTCCACCCTAACTCTATAACACGTCTAAAAGTTGGCCTTTGCCTGAAACCTCCCAGAGAGAGAGACTTCACTCTTCAAACTAGAGCTGGAAATTTTCTTGCCTGGTTTTATTCCTTTATAAAGCCTCAAGAACAAGAGCAGTAATAACTACTCTCATGTATTGAAGCCTTCCTATAAGCCAAAAATGGTTCTAAGTGCACTACATACACCAATCCTTACAGTTACTTCATTCATTCACTGATTCATTCATTCATGCAACAAGTGTTCATTAAACTCCCACCTGTGCCAGATACTGGAGATCGTGGGGGACCCTCATGAGACAGATATTATTATCCTCTTTTTACACATAAGGAAACAGAAGCTCAAAAAGATAAACCTCAAGCTATACAGGATGGCACAGACAGGCTAGTGATTCACCAGAGAGGTTTTCTTATCCTCTAGGGCCATGGCTGGACTAACTCTGCAGCCTCTCTTAGGTCTAGTCGATGGAACGTGTACAGGAGTGGAGTTTACCATGATCAGACCTGGATCATAAAATCCTCATGGGCAGGGGGCTTCCCTGGTGGCGCAGTGGTTGAGAATCTGTCTGCCAATGCAGGGGACACGGGTTCGAGCCCTGGTCTGGGAAGATCCCACGTGCCGCGGAGCAACTAAGCGCGTGCACCACAACTACTGAGCCTGCGCGTCTGGAGCCTGTGCTCCGCAACAAGAGAGGCCGCGACAGTGAAGAGGCCCGCGCACCGCGATGAAGAGTGGCCCCCGCTCGCCGCAACTAGAGAAAGCCCTCGCACAGAAACGAAGACCCAACACAGCCAAAAATAAAAATAAATTAATTAATTAATTTAAAAAAATCCTCATGGGCAGTTTTCTTGAGAGCAGGAAGTAAACTTCTACTTGGTAAACTCCTGAGTTGGAGAGGTCTGTTACAGCAGCATGCATTATCTAACTAATACATACAGTTAGCTAGCAGAGGGTAAGGCCAGGGTTTTGGTCCAAATCTGTACGATTCTGGAGCCTGGATTCTAGAAGAGGGGACGGCACTGCTCTCATTTGCTTCTCTTTAACTTGCGTACACTGATCTGAGTTCTACCTTCTAGAGAGTGAGAGAATCTTCCCATTTCTTCTTCTGTAATGCAGTCCTTCAGAGACTTGAATTCCATTTTCACGGGCCTTCCTTACCTTTCCTGGTTCCTTATATGACATAGTTGTTCAGCCAGATAAAATCTAGTTTGCCAGTGCCCTCTTTAAAGTAAGAGGTAGAAAAGCTATAAAGAAAATCAATGAAACTAATAGTTGGTTCTTTGCAAAGATCAAGACTGATGAATTTTTAGCTAGACTGACCAAGAAAAAAAGGGAGAAGACACAGATCACCAAGTTAAGAAACAAATGCAGAAAAGCATTTGGTAAAACTCAACATTCATTCATGATAAAAACTCTCAACAAACTTGAGACAGAAGTAACTTCCTCAACACGATAGAAAACATATACAAAGAAACCTGCATCCTACATCATATGGAGTGGCATGAATGCTTAATAGACTGAACGCGTTCTCCCTAAGATCAGGAACAAGGCAGTGATTTCCGCTTGCATCACTTTTATTCAATGTTGTATTGGAGGTTTTAGCCCGTGCAAATACGGGGAAAAAAGGAAAGAAAGAAAGAAAAAGAGGAAATGAAAAAAAAAAAAGAAAAAAGAAAGGTATAAGTTAGAAAATGGATCCTGAGGCTTCTGACCAGCACAGTCTATAGCGGCAGTTGCCCCGGAGACCCAGCTGCACTTGCTAAGCATCGTCTCCCCATCCTCATGGGGAAACGCGCCCAGCCCCCGACCCCAGGCTCTCAGTCCATGTGAACAGACGGGCTGACTCTATTCCTGGTACCAGGAGGGAATGTCTGACCTTGGCCCAGGCCAGGGCCATCAGTTTATTTGGTCTATTTACTTTAGTCACATAGCTGATTCATGGGGTCATGAATCAACACATGAATCATGTTAATAAAAGTGAACTTCAGTCTGGACTTTTGTTTGAGCTGTGGGGAAATACACAGCCTCTCTCCACTGGAGTTGTTATGAAGTTAGAATTTGAGCCTGGAGCTACAGGAAGCTATCTTGACTGTTAAAAAATATGGGGAGAATGGAGCCAAAGTAGAAGAAAGCCAAGCAAAGAGATGAAGAAGTCCTGGTGCAGCTGTTGTCTTGAGCTTATATACCCAGCCAGTCCTGAAGCCAGGACTATTCGTGGACTTCTCACATACATCAGCCATGAAATACCCTTTTGCCTCAGCCAGTATTAATCGAGTTTCTGGCATTTGCAAGGGGAAAAGTCCTGACTAACTCAGGGATTGTGACACCCTCCTTGCCTTGATTTTGGTGTTAGCTTCACCATGACGCTCTTAGAAATCAACAACTCATGCTTTTATAAGTCTCCCGTTTGAATCTAAGTCATAGTAGAATCAGGACTATGTTTCATTTTCTAGTACAGTATATCCCCAGTGCCTAGCACACAGTAGGTATTCAATTAATATTTGCTGAATGAAGAGAAATTCATGGTGGAGGGCTGGACAGATGGATGAATGATGATGAATGGATAGATCTGTTCTGAATTTTACTAGGGTTTAAATTCAGCTTCATTGGTCTTTAACTTCCAGGACTTACCTTCTTTATCTTTTAAAAGTGTTAGTCATGCCCATTTCCTATCTACTCACACTTCTCTTCTCCACAATGTCTCAAAAATTACACAAACTGTTGCTGAGATTGTAATCACTATTTTCTCGGTATCCTCTGTGAGATATAATTCATCTAGCCTTAGAGATGCGAACTCGCTTAAATCAATAGGATGCACTTTTATCATCTTCTCAACTATCTTGGACTCCAATTTTCTCCTGCTTATATTTTTCGACCCTTTTACAGGGTGATGATTATTTTCTTTGACCATAAAAAACAGAGGTAACCTGAGCCTGCATGGTTCTGCTTTTACCCTGCCATCCGTTGCCAAGGCACCATCTGCCCAACAGCAGGTCAGTCTACAATGGCCTAGACAAACCTCTTCACACTGTCCTTGGCTTATCTGAAATTTGCTGTAGTAGAGAATCTTTAGGCGTCCATACAATTTTTATGGGTCATGCCCCTCATGTATATACCTCAGTGTATTTTATATGCTCTCTTTTAAATTGAGTTTACTAGAGAAGTCCATATTTTGCCACAATATGCCTCTTTGGATATATTTTCTCCTCTCTCTCTTTTCTCAATCATCTTTCATGTATTTACAGTTATATAACCAGAATTTCCCTTTTAAGAACATTTATTTCTTTTGTTACTGTGCTCTGTGTTAGTGTATCTGGTTTTTTAAAATGTCTACATTTTCTCTGAATTTGACTTGATATATTCTTTCCCCAAACCGGGGCACCTGTCTGGCTTAGCTCCGCATGCCCTTCTGTTGGACCCTCCCACACGAGACCAGCACAGTCACGGGTTTCCACTGCCCCATCGACAACACAGTACACACCGGTCCCTTCTGGGCAGTTAATGTGGCCATTTTCTCCCTGCCATGTGTGAGCATCTTTCTTCATTTACCCTTTCTGATGAGAGCAGAGATATTCAGCCTTCCTTCCTCACTGACCCCACTCCCCGTAAGTTACCTTTTTAATGTCATATCAGTTTAGAGACAAAGGCCCGGTGCTTTTACTTGTCTCCTTATATTTATCAATGATCACTTTTACAGTGAGTGGCTGTGTGAGTGTGGATATGGGAGTTTTCCAGTTCTCTTGTCTTGGAATAGTTCCACATATTTCCATTTGCTGCATATTAATCTGAACTATGGTAAATTTAATTTTGTTTAAGAAAAACCCAAATGTGTCACATAAAAAATGCAGAAATAGAAATTCTGTATATTATAACTATCTCCAATGGGGGAAATTCTTTAGATCTTCTGCTTTCTTAATTCACAAACACAATTAAGGTATATGACAATTATATATCTCAACAAATGTAAAAATACTGATATCCCGAAATATGCTGCTGGCCTTTGTGTGCATGCATCTATCATGGCATTTACCAGACTCTTCCTTTCTTTTGAATCATTTATACATGAATCTCTTACCTACTATACTGAGCTCCTCAGAGCCCGTGAATTAATTCATTTCTGTATACCCTATTGCATCTTGAATGTGGTAATGTACATGGAAAGTGACAAATAAATGTTCACTCCATGGAACTGAACTTTGGACTCCATGTACAATCAATAGGATAAAAAGGAATTCAGTGTCTGGAGGCGTTTATACATCATCATCTACACAGAAACATCTGATATATTAAATATGAATTATTTTAAACTATTAATTAAAACAGAGCCAAAAAGACTTCTGCTCAGAAATGCTTTGAACATTTCTTAAAATCCTTTAAGGCCCAGACTGCCTTTCTTTTGTGTTATATAACTTCACTATAGTTAATTGGTATTAGAGAAGCTGTGACGTACAGATCTCCTCTGATGATCTCCTGTGCTAAAAACAAAGAGCAGTGAAACATGCCCATTTTTTAAAGGGTGCATCTCAGAAGGTACCTTAAAGTGCCTCACGCAAAATGAATGATCCAAGGGAAGAGGCAGCTTTACAAGGAGCTGTACAGTCATCTGGATAGACAATCACCAAAACTCACAAGACCCCCTTGGAGCACATGGCATCCCAGAGCACAGCACTTCCGCCCACCTGACCAGCCCCTCCAGTTTAGGAGGGTGTTTTAGTTGCTCTACACTCTCCATGCCTGCTGTGCACATGGCACTCTTAAGATTTGTCATCAGTGACTGCATTTCCCCCCAGGTCTCTGTATTTCAGCAGAGAATAAAACAATCCCTGTATATCACTTTGATAAGTGTGTACAAAGCACTCTGCTGTCTTTGGGCAGGAAGCTGCTAAAGAAAGATACCTTCGTTACGGTTTACAAAACAATTTTCAAAATGTGCTGCTTTGGCCCCTTAGAGTCAAGTTCAAAAATAGAAGCCTATAAAACTTACCCGGAAAACCACTGTCACAAAAAGACATTCTCCCTGTATTTGGAGGGCACACTTTAGTCTGTTACATTAGGCTGCTCTGATATTAATCTGTACACTAAGACTGCCTTAATTAACCATAAAAAGGACAACTGAAAACACAGGATTTGATCATTGCACATACAACACTAGCGCCATAACTACCAAATAGGCCATTTTGCAGAAAGCATCCAGGCCTGAGTTCTGTTTAAGCTGTCTCAGGGTTACATTTCATCATCCAATTTCAAAAAGGCAACAGGATACTAAGTTGATTAGGAGTCAGTGAAAGTTTAGACCATTGCACATCGTGCAAATTTAGCTTCCATCCACCCTCCCTGATAAGGATGGGGGAGGGAGGAAAAGAAAGACATTTACACATTTTCCAAGGATTAAAATTGGACTTGCCTGATGCTCACAGTGACACCTTTTGGTGTCACTGGATTTAATGATGTTATAAATAATGAGTTAAACACATTTGGAGAGTCTGATTAATGAACTCAGGGACCATTCTGTAATAGAGAACACTGATGCCTAAATGGAGCGTGTAACTTCCACATTCTCTGATCTCTCATGAGTTGTGGATTCCAGGACAGCCCTGCCCTCTTCCCCCTCCACAGGCTGAGAAGCAGAATGCACTTCTGCCCGCACCAGTTGTGACCAAGCTTCAAGAAAGGATAACATGCCTGTAAAAATCATCACAACTTGAGTTTCTTTGCTCTGTTACTTTTTGGGAATAGTTTCATTTGTTGAGGAAATCAGCCTTGCTAATTACTGGTAGGTACCTGGGTTCTTTTAGAGAGAAAAGTACTGGTAGCTATCACAGCTAAGACACTTGCAAGTGGTTGAGTTGAAAAAAGAAACTGGCCAGTTTCACTATTTGCTAGTTTTGCAACAAGGGACAATTGGCTTTAAATTGCTGGTCCTTATAGTCCTTCCCCCTGCCCCACGAGGGGGGTAATAAGAGTATTTACCCGAAGACATTGTTGTGAAGACTACGCGGCTTAAGATATTATATGGGGCACACAGTTAGCACTCAACACATATTATGCATTATTAGTAGTAGTAATAAGTGGGCCATGATGGGGGACTGCATGGGGAGGTGGGTGGTGGTACCAGTTGTACCACGTAGAAGCTTGCTGTAGAATCTAATCTAGCTTCAGGCAAAAGCCTGCTAAGCCACTGGTAGCAAGGAGCTGCTGGCTGGAATTCTGTCTTCATTTCTCAAAGCTCCTTTTCTCGGCATTCCACTCCTGTCCTTGTCCCAACAGTGTCATTGCTCTTTTTATTTTTCCTTTTTAAAGACAATTTTTTTTTAGAGTAATTGTAGGCTCATAGCAAAATTAAGAGGAAGGCACAGAGATTTCCCATATCCCCCTTGCCCCAATACAGGAAGAGCTTCCCCCATTATCAACTTCCCCCACCAGAGGGGTACATTTGTTACAACTGATGAACCTACACTGACACGTCATCACCCAAAGTCCATAGTTTTCCTTAGAGTTCACTCTTGGTGTTGTACGTTCTATGGGTTTGGACAAATATGTGATGACATGTACCCACCACTATAGTATCATACAAAATACTTTTCACTGCCCTAAAAATCTTATGTGTTCTGCATATTCAACCTTCTCTCCCCTAAACCCCTGGAAACCACTAATCTCTTCATTGTCTCCATAGCTTTCCCTCTTCCAGAATGCCATATCGTTGGAATGACACATTACATAGCCTATTCAGATTGGCTTCTTTCACACAGTAATATGCATTTAAGGTTCCTCCATGTCTTTTCATGGCTTGATAGCTCATTTCTTTTTTAGTGCTGAATAGTATTCCGTTGTCTGGATGTGCCACACTTTATTTATCCACTCACCTACTGAAGGGCATCTTGGTTGCTTCTAAGTTTTGACAATCATGAATAAAGCTGCTATAAACATCCCTGTGCCGGTTTTTGTGTAGACATAAGTTTTCACCTCCTTTGGGTAAATACCAAGGATTTGATTTTCAATCAGATCCACTGTTTGCTGGACTGTACGGTAAGACTGCACTAGAAGAGGATGTTTAGTTTAGTTGTTGCTCTTTTGTTACCAGAGGGCTTTCCCTAACGTGTGCTTTGCCAGCTTTTACACAATGACTAACAGAAAGGGGGTATAAATATTCCAAGGCTCCCTTGCCTCTCAGGTGGAATAACTCTCATCAAGCTCTATGCGGTTTCTCAGTGTTCCCCTCAAGGATTAAGCTCCATTGACCACCCCCCCCCCATTGGTTACTGTCTTAATGACCCAAGCTTCCCTGCTAGTTGCCTTCCCTTCCCTGTCTCAACCCCCTGTTTCTCTACCTGTGTTTCCTTCATTTCCCCAATAAAGTAAGTGCCCTTGAACCCTTATCTCAAGGTCTGCTCATGGGGTGCCCAAGGTAGACAATCCTCAGTGGTCCCTCCTCCCCATTCACCCCCTCATTCATCACACTAGTGTTATTTGTCAACTCCAGTATCTTCTACCTTTGTTTACCTGCTCTACTGGCCTGGGCAGTACTGTCACTTTTAGGCCTGTTTCCCCCTGACTGCCTCATGGTCTTTATTCACAGACAGCTCTGATGGGGAAGACCTAGACGTCCACCCTGTTCCCTCTATTACAGCCCCGGGTGAGAGGTGGGGAGATCGGGCAGCAGACCCAGAGCTGGGAAAGAGAAGGCGCTCAGCGCAGTGGGCCAAGGCACAGAGTGTGGCTGGAAGATTGTGCACCCGTCTGAAGGTCTGCGTATTTCGGATTAGGCAGCAGAACACACTTCCCAGAATATCTCACTACTGTCTGCTTCTCCCTCTCTCTTTAGGCTTACTACCTGCCCTTTGGGGGACAAAAAGCTGAACTATAATTCACTATGTAACAGAAAACACGTTTTAGACCATTTTAGAGTCCATTTTTAAGTCTGAGTTCCACCTCTACTGCATTTTTATTTACTTATTTTGTATTAAACATTTACTCAGAGAATCTCATTCATCAGTGCGGATAATGAGCTTCCCCAGCCCCACCCCCAATTTCCTGCAATTCGAATTAGGACCAAATACAGATTTTACAATATTGAGACGACAAACATTTAAAGAGACATAATTGCCAGGCACCGCTGTCCTCAAATGCAATAATAGAAGATACAAATTATACTTGGTTTCTTCCTTCCGGGGGTCAGTGAAGAATATCCAGCTAAGAGTATTTTAATCAAACTATTTTATGTACTTCCCTGTCTTTCATATTAATCACTCACCTACTTTAAGAACTGTTTTGACCTAACAGAGGATTTTGCACTAGATCAGAGGACCCCAGTTATCTGAGAAAATGTCAGCCTGTTTGCATTCATTCATGCATTAATTTCCTAATTGTCTGAGCTTCACTTATGTGTTGTTGAGACCCATAAAGCTTTTAGAGTTGAGTAGGAAATTGAAATTTAGGTTGGCTCAAATTTAGTTTCCTTGCTGTGTGACAGAGGGTTCCAGTAATGTCAACCCCCCACCCTTGATGAGTTTATCAAATTGTTACGAAAACAAGACAAACAGGTGAGAAGTGACACGTTAACATGAAGAGGCAGAGCTTGGGTAAGTCTGAAAGGAGAGGCACAGACAAGGAATTGGAGGAGGGAGAGGTTGGAGATTTGGGGGAGAAGAGGAAGGAAGAAAAGCTGCTCTCCCCGCTGGTAACCATGGTGATGGGAGGGCTCAGGAGAGGGCAGGAACGGCTGTCAAATTAGAGCAATGAGAGCTGGGGGCTCTGAGGGCTGTGCAATGAGGAATAGGACTGGACCATGGGTAAATCATGAATCGCGAGCACCTAAGATTCACGAGGGGCATCTGGAAGTCCAGGTAGCTGAACAAGGCCAGAGCACTGGACACAGCTAAGGCTCCAGGACATCAGCTGGTTGGGGCAGCTCATAACAGGCACTTGATGGGGGTCTTAGGGAATTTGGTGGCAAAAGTTAGGATTCCAGGCCAGGACCCTGGGGCCTTGGTATGAGGGTGACCCAGGCCCTGCAGATGATGTTTGGTGGGCAGAAGAGGAGGATGAATGTCCATGTTTACTGGGTGCTGTCTGTATCACGGTGTCCGAGCACTGGTCCCATGAAACCGCGGAACATCTTCACTGTCTGTTTTGGGGTTAGCTCATGTAATCCTGACCGTCACCCTGGGGGGTGGGCCCTGTCACTATCCCCATTTTACAGATGGAGACACAGAGTCAGAGAGGAGGAAGGATTTATCCAGGGCTGTACAGCAAGCAAGAGGCAACATCAAGGTTCAGATTTCCACTTCTGCAGAGCCCCCTCCAGGTCACTTTGTCCTAAAACAGGTGATGCCATGATGCTTTGGACATCAAGAAGCCACTGCAGTTTTGTGATGAGGGGAGAGGCATGATGAAAAGGAAATGACAAATGCAGTAGTCATACTCAGCTGAACTGACAAATCTTTTCTTGACACTGCCATGGACTCTTGGTTTTCCTCTTTTGGCAGAAGTTTATTTTTCACACAAACCACATTACACTTCACACCTTGATCAGATGTGTGAATGAATGAAAGTTGCAAAGAAGTTCAGTGCTCAGGGAAACTGTGGAATTCAGTTATAGGCTCTCAAAGTTCCATTTTGGTTCTTGACCTTCTTATGCTTCCTGTCAACATGGGATCTCAGGTCCCCCCACCCTGGGGCTTAAATTCTGTAAGTTATTGGGCTGGCTTTGTCTTGCACCTGAGCTGAGCTCTGAGTCTACATCAACTTCAGCATCTCCACCTACTGCTAACTTCTGGCGGAGAGCATACCAGCCTCAAAGAAACCCCTATCCCATTTGCTGCCCCAGCTACACAGGTCAGAGCTGAATAAACCCATCAGCTGGGAAGCCTTGACCCCCTGAGTAGGAATGAACACCTTGCTGTGCTCTGAAAGAGAACAGAGAGTTTTGGAAGCCCCATTTTCTAATTTAGTACCTCCCAAACCAAAAGGTAATCCTTTTATAGAGTGTGAATCATACTAGAAATGTTTGGAGAAAAATAACAATGTCACGTGACCACCAATAAGCACCACGAAGCACCCGCACAGCGTGTTTAGTGGTTTGAGACTCGGAGTCTGGGAGCCTTCGCATAGGACAGAACACATTTTCCAGCAGGGATTAGCCTTGAGACTAGAGTTTAATGAAACAATCACTAACACTGGAGTCGTGGGCAAAAAAACAGGCAAACTCCAGGGAGCTCCTAGTTTGTCTGGGGAAGACATTTATCTAATAAACCATGAATAAATAATAGAAAGGAGTTTAAAGTCAAGAGTTGCAGAGGAGCCAAGGGACGAAAACTAGGGGTTGGATGTGTAAGAAGATGCTTTACAAGCAATTTAATGTCTTGACTTTGCAATAGACATTCACTCCTGGAAAGATACTGTCACCTGTGCAGAAAGAAGCATGCACAATACTGCTTGCTCATGGCAGGGACTGTCAGCCAGAATAGAGCAGGTTATGCAGTGATGATAAAGAGCTCCAAAGTCTCCATGACTTAGAACAACAAGGATTTAATTCTTGCCCATGCCCCACGCTCCATGCAGGTCAGCAGCAGGATTCTGATGATCATAAACACCTAGGGACCTAGACGACCAAGATGGCAGCATCTCATGGGGTGGAAGAGAGATTGGAGAATTGAGCACCAGCAATTATATACTTGGTTCTGGAAGTGACACATGTCACTTCCACACACATTTCCGTGATGAGATCCAGTGACATGGTGATGGCTAACATCAAGAAGGTAGGGAAGTATAATCTCTTATGACCAGGAAGTAGAAAAGGACCAGATATTGGTGAACATTAATACATCTACCATGTGTAATGGCAAAAATTGGGAAGAGGTACCTATTTCTTCATCTGTACATAATGTATAAATACATCCTTATGAAATAATATTATGCAACAGTTAAAAAAGACTTGAAAAATTAAAACGCAAATTGCAGAAAACTGCACATAGTATATATCAATAGTACCTCTCTTATATATGGCTCACCCATATCACAAACTTCTATGTATCAGTGGACATATATATGTGTGTCTAAATGCACAGAAAAACCTCCGGGAGGATGTCCATCAAACTAATAATGGTGGTTACCTCTAAGAGAGGAATATGGTTGCAGGGAAGAAAAGGGAGTTTTTGTTTTTCTGAATTTTAAAATAAAAATGAATTTATATATAGTCTCTGAATTTTTTTAAAAATGTGTTCTAAAAAGGCATTTGTCTGTTGCCCATGACTGTTGGTTGGATGACCCCTGGTGCTAACCTAGGGTGCCATGTTCATTGTAGGAAGGTGACTTAGAGCACTTTTGACCTCCATGAGCTGCACCACCCATGTGTTCAGCAACCCTGTCCATATGGGAGGGATTTTCACTATTAGTTGGCCCTACTTGGTCTTGAATCTGGCACTTTCTGGAACATTCTGGAATTTTAATTCGATGGGAAGGCACCTCTTCTCACAGGTTCTCTCATCACCTTTGGCACCCATGGGGTAATATCCTGGGGAATGTCAAGTTTCCAGATGTTTTCTTTTTCCTTCCTCATTTCAAAACTGACCTATCCTCTTCCCATCCTTAATTCTTATTCCTTCAGGTCTCTTCTCCAGGCTAAAGATAATGTGGTCTAACAGAATCATGAGCAAAATAAATCCAACAGATATCTTATTTCCCTCAAATAACATACTGTTTTAAATCGAGCAAAATATACAGCTTTCTAGAAGGGTCTTAGAGCAGAAGTACGGGGTATTTCAGACACAAGGGCAAGGCATAGAAGACAGTGTGCAGCTGAATTCCCAGCATCCTGCAGAAGAGGCTGTGCCCACGAAGGATCCTCTCATCTTACTGTAGATCTGGCTTTCAGAGTCAGACATAGTAATTTTATAGGTTGACATCATGGAAAGCAGCTTGGAACAGCTACAAAATGGAATGTTACTCAGTGATGAAAAAGAAATGAGCTATCAGGTCATGAAAAGACATGGAGGAACCTTAAATGCATATTTCTCAGTGAAAGAAGCCAGTCTGGAAAGGCTATATTCCATATGGCTCCAACTATACCATATTCGGGAAAAGAGAAAACTATAGACGCAGTAAAAACATCAGTGGTTGCCAGGTGTTCAGAGAGCAAGGGGGTCTGGAGCACAGGGAATTTTTAAGGCAGTGAAATTATTTTGCATGATGTTGTAATAGTGGATACATACCATTATACATTCGTCCAAACCCATAGAATGTACAACACCAAGAGTAAACCCTAATGTAAACTATGGACTTTAGCTAGTGATGATGTATAGATATTGCTTTACCAATTGTAACAAAAGTACCGCACTAATGCAAAATAATAGAGAAAGCCATTGAGTAGGGGCGTAGGTATATATGGTAACTCTCTGTACTACTGGCTCAATTTTCTGTAAAACCCAAAACTGCTACAAAAAATAAATGCTATTATTATTTTTTTAAATTTTGCAGAGCTAGTTTTTTTTTAAGGAATTTTGAAGGCTCAACTATGGTTTGGATTCCAAGATACGCTATGTCTATTTTGAGGGGAAAATACTCAAAATACTTGTGAAAAATGGGAATGAAACAGAACCTGGCACAGACTTGCTATGGCAGGAAGAATGAGACCAGAGTCCTTGACAAGAGGGTTTCCCTCTTAACACACTGACCCAAAGGTGGCTGCTCTAGCCTCTTCCTCTGCTTGGAAATAGAAAACCCACAGGAGGCAGCATAAATGTTATCATTGGCTTTGGCCTCACCATGAATTTTTGCACTTTTGCAAAACAGAAGAAGAAAACTTGCCAAGTGTGGAATGTTTTGTTTTTCCCTTTCCAAAGAAAAATATACCAGAGTTGGATGGGCTCAGTGTCTGGACACTTCGTAGCTGAGGCAAGGCTCAGATTCAGGTTGTGGTGTGATTTTGGAGAACTCACTGTATCTCTCTAAACATCGGGGTTTGAGCTATACAATAAAGGGATTATGATTAAAGAGAGGTTTAGGAGGCCCTAGGGATGCTAAGGAAGTCTTCTGAGAGCCAAGTGAAGGGCAAAGAAGGGGGTCACAGGTAACGCTAGGCTTCCCCACCCCCCTAGAAACACACATTTGTGTTTTGCTCTGTTTTCTTTTTGGCCTTCATTGTGATGAAAATTCCTTTCAAAGAAAGGATTCCACTGAACTAGGTGATGACCAGATCCCATTTCTGTTTCTAAAATCAACATTCCAAATTAAGTTATTGAGTAGACCTTGAATGGTAGGTGTGACCCACTGAACCAGAGGGAAGATCTTGGAAGGAAACTTTTAGTGAAAGCTGGGCAAGGTTGACTAGTGTCTCCCCCAAATTCATGCACATCCAGAACCTCAGAGCGTGACCTTATTTGGAAATAAGGTCTTTGCGGATGTAATTAAGGTCACACTTGATTAGAGTGGGGCCTAAATCCAATGATTTCATAGTTCTAGCCTCCAGAACTGTGAGAAAATAAACCTCTGTTGTTTTAAGCCATTCAGGCTTGCGGTAGTTTGTTACTGCAGCTCCATGGCACTAGAATTAGCACCTCATGTGTATGAGGCATTTTCAGGTGCGTCCCCTCATTTAAATCCTTGCAATGAGAAGCCTGACTTTATCACATTCCTCTTTCTTAGCTAGGAAATATCCTTTTAAGATTCTCGACAGTTACAGAAAGATAGAGAAGATGAAAAGGCAGAGGGCTATGTACCAGATGAAGGAACAAGAAAAAAACCCAGAAAAACAACTAAATGAAGTGGAGATAGGCAACCTTCCAGAAAAAGAATTCAGAATAATGATAGTGAAGATGATCCAGGACCTTGGAATAAGAATGGAGGCAAAGATTGAGAAGATGCAAGAAATGATTAACAAAGACCTAGAAGAATTAAAGAACAAACAAACAGAGATGACCAATACAATAACTGAAATGAAAACTACACTAGAAGGAATCAATAGCAGAATAACTGAGGCAGAAGAACGGATAAGTGACCTGGAAGACAGAATGATGGAATTCACTGCTGCGGAACAGACTAAAGAAAAAAGAATGAAAAGAAATGAAGACAGCCTAAGAGACCTCTGGGACAACATTAAACGCAACAACATTCGCATTATAGGGGTCCCAGAAGGAGAAGAGAGAGAGAAAGGACCAGAGAAAATATTTGAAGAGATTATAGTCGAAAACTTCCCTAACATGGGAAAGGAAATAGCCACCCAAGTCCAGGAAGCGCAGAGAGTCCCATACAGGATAAACCCAAGGAGAAACACGCCGAGACACATAGTAATCAAAGTGGCAAAAATTAAAGACAAAGAAAAATTATTGAAAGCAGCAAGGGAAAAACGACAAATAACATACAAGGGAACTCCCATAAGGTTAACAGCTGATTTCTCAGCAGAAACTCTGCAAGCCAGAAGGGAGTGGCATGATATACTTAAAGTGATGAAAGGGAAGAACCTACAACCAAGATTACTCTACCCGGCAAGGATCTCATTTAGATTTGATGGAGAAATCAAAAGTTTTACAGACAAGCAAAAGCTAAGAGAATTCAGCACCACCAAACCAGCTCTACAACAAATGCTAAAGGAACTTCTCTAAGTGGGAAACACAAGAGAAGAAAAGGACCTACAAAAACAAACCCAAAACAATTAAGAAAATGGTCATAGGAACATACATATCGATAATTACCTTAAACGTGAATGGATTAAATGCCCCAACCAAAAGACATAGACTGGCTGAATGGATACAAAAACAAGACCCATATATATGCTGTCTACAAGAGACCCACTTTAGACCTAGGGACACATACAGACTGAAAGTGATGGGATGGAAAAAGATATTCCATGCAAATGGAAATCAAAAGAAAGCTGGAGTAGCTATACTCATATCAGATAAAATAGACTTTAAATTAAAAAATGTTACAAGAGACAAGGAAGGACACTACATAATGATCCAGGGATCAATCCAAGAAGAAGATATAACAATTATAAATATATATGCACCCAACATAGGAGCACCTCAATACATAAGGCAACTGCTAACAGCTATAAAAGAGGAAATCGACAGTAACACAATAATAGTGGGGGACTTTAACACCTCACTTACACCAATGGACAGATCATCCAAAATGAAACTAAATAAGGAAACAGAAGCTTTAAATGACACAATAGACCAGATAGATTTAATTGATATATATCGGACATTCCATCCAAAAACAGCAGATTACACGTTCTTCTCAAATGCGCACGGAACATTCTCCAAGATAGATCACATCTTGGGTCACAAATCAAGCCTCAGTAAATTTAAGAAAATTGAAATCATATCAAGCATCTTTTCTGACCACAATGCTATGAGATTAGAAATGAATTACAGGGAAAAAAACGTAAAAAGGACAAACACATGGAGGCTAAACAATACGTTACTAAATAACCAAGAGATCACTGAAGAAATCAAAGAGGAAATCAAAAAATACCTAGAGACAAATGACAATGAAAACACGACGACCCAAAACCTATGGGATGCAGCAAAAGCAGTTCTAAGAGGGAAGTTTATAGCTATACAAGCCTACCTAAAGAAACAAGAAAAAGCTCAAGTAAACAATCTAACCTTACACTTAAAGAAACTAGAGAAAGAAGAACAAACAAAACCCAAAGTTAGCAGAAGGAAAGAAATCATAAAGATCAGAGCAGAAATAAATGAAATAGAAACAAAGAAAACAATAGCAAAGATCAATAAAACTAAAAGTTGGTTCTTTGAGAAGATAAACAAAATTGATAAGCCATTAGCCAGACTCATCAAGAAAAAGAGGGAGAGGACTCAAATCAATAAAATCAGAAATGAAAAAGGAGAAGTTACAACAGACACTGCAGAAATACAAAGCATCCTAAGAGACTACTACAAGCAACTTTATGCCAATAAAATGGACAACCTGGAAGAAATGGACAAATTCTTAGAAAGGTATAACCTTCCAAGACTGAACCAGGAAGAAATAGAAAATATGAACAGACCAATCACAAGTAATGAAATTGAAACTGTGATTAAAAATCTTCCAACAAACAAAAGTCCAGGACCAGATGGCTTCACAGGTGAATTCTATCAAACATTTAGAGAAGAGCTAACACCCATCCTTCTCAAACTCTTCCAAAAAATTGCAGAGGAAGGAACACTCCCAAACTCATTCTATGAGGCCACCATCACCCTGATACCAAAACCAGACAAAGACACTACAAAAAAAGAAAATTACAGACCAATATCACTGATGAATATAGATGCAAAAATCCTCAACAAAATACTAGCAAACAGAATCCAACAACACATTAAAAGGATCATACACCACGATCAAGTGGGATTTATCCCAGGGATGCAAGGATTCTTCAATATACGCAAATCAATCAATGTGATACACCATATTAACAAATTGAAGAATAAAAACCATATGATCATCTCAATAGATGCAGAAAAAGCTTTTGACAAAATTCAACACCCATTTATGATAAAAACTCTCCAGAAAGTGGGCATAGAGGGGACCTACCTCAACATAATAAAGGCCATATATGACAAACCCACAGCAAACATCATTCTCAATGGTGAAAAACTGAAAGCATTTCCTCTAAGATCAGGAACGAGACAAGGATGTCCACTCTCACCACTATTATTCAACATAGTTTTGGAAGTCCTAGCCACGGCAATCAGAGAAGAAAAAGAAATAAAAGGAATACAAATTGGAAAAGAAGAAGTAAAACTGTCACTGTTTGCGGATGACATGATACTATACATAGAGAATCCTAAAACTGCCACCAGAAAACTGCTAGAGCTAATTAATGAATATGGTAAAGTTGCAGGATACAAAATTAATGCACAGAAATCTCTTGCATTCCTATACACTAATGATGAAAAATCTGAAAGAGAAATTATGGAAACACTCCCATTTACCATTGCAACAAAAAGAATAAAATACCTAGGAATAAACCTACCTAGGGAGACAAAAGACCTGTATGCAGAAAACTATAAGACACTGATGAAAGAAATTAAAGATGATACCAACAGATGGAGAGATATACCATGTTCTTGGATTGGAAGAATCAACATTGTGAAAATGAGTATACTACCCAAAGCAATCTACAGATTCAATGCAATCCCTATCAAATTACCAATGGCATTTTTTACGGAGCTAGAACAAATCATCTTAAAATTTGTATGGAGACACAAAAGACCCCGAATAGGCAAAGCAGTCTTGAGGCAAAAAAATGGAGCTGGAGGAATCAGACTCCCTGACTTCAGACTATACTACAAAGCTACAGTAATCAAGACAATATGGTACTGGCACAAAAACAGAAACATAGATCAATGGAACAAGATAGAAAGCCCAGACATTAACCCACGCACCTATGGTCAACTAATCTATGACAAAGGAGGCAAAGATATACAATGGAGAAAAGACAGTCTCTTCAATAAGTGGTGCTGGGAAAACTGGACAGCTACATGTAAAAGAATGAAATTAGAATACTCCCTAACACCATACACAAAAATAAACTCAAAATGGATTAGAGACCTAAATATAAGACTGGACACTATAAAACTCTTAGAGGAAAACATAGGAAGAACACTCTTTGACATAAATCACAGCAAGATCTTTTTTGATCCACCTCCTAGAGTAATGGAAATAAAAACAAAAATAAACAAGTGGGACCTAATGAAACTTCAAAGCTTTTGCACAGCAAAGGAAACCATAAACAAGACGAAAAGACAACCCTCAGAGTGGGAGAAAATATTTGCAAATGAATCAACGGACAAAGGATTAATCTCCAAAATATATAAACAGCTCATTCAGCTCAATATCAAAGAAACAAACACCCCAATCCAAAAATGGGCAGAAGACCTAAATAGACATTTCTCCAAAGAAGACATACAGATGGCCACGAAGCACATGAAAAGATGCTCAACATCACTAATTATTAGAGAAATGCAAATCAAAACTACAATGAGGTATCACCTCACTCCTGTTAGAATGGGCATCATCAGAAAATCTACAAACAACAAATGCTGGAGAGGGTGTGGTGAAAAGGGAACCCTCTTGCACTGTTGGTGGGAATGTAAATTGATACAGCCACTATGGAGAACAATATGGAGGTTCCTTAAAAAACTAAAAATAGAATTACCATATGACCCAGCAATCCCACTACTGGGCATATACCCAGAGAAAACCGTAATTCAAAAAGACACATGCACCCGAATGTTCATTGCAGCACTATTTACAATAGCCAGGTCATGGAAGCAACCTAAATGCCCATCAACAGACGAATGGATAAAGAAGTTGTGGTACATATATACAATGGAATATTACTCAGCCATAAAAAGGAACGAAATTGAGTCATTTGTTGAGAAGTGGATGGATCTAGAGACTGTCATACAGAGTGAAGTAAGTCAGAAAGAGAAAAACAAATATCGTATATTAATGCATGTATGCGGAACCTAGAAAAATGGTACAGAAGAGCCAGTTTGCAGGGCAGAAGTTGAGACACAGATGTAGAGAATGGACATATGGACACCAAGGGGGGAAAACTGCGGTGGGGTGGGGATGGTGGTGTGCTGAATTGGGCGATTGGGATTGACATGTATACACTGATGTGTATAAAACTGATGCCTAATAAGAACCTGCAGTATAAAAAAACAAACAAAACAACTAATACTAAACTTTCATTGGGTTATTTGTATGGAAACATGTTAATATAAATGTTTCAGACATTACATGAAATTTCTAAAAATCTTATATTTGTATTTGTATGGAAATATGTATGGAAATATGTTAATATAAATGTTTCAGACATTACATGAAATTTCTAAAAATCAAAAAAAAAAAAAAAAAAGATTCTCAAATTTGGGGGGACATGGTAAGGATCAAATGTTACAATGCCAATTGGCTTGTGATTGCTTTTGAGGGGTTTCCTGCACAAATGGCCAAAACTTTGATGTAGTAACAAAAACTATCTTCTGGAAGCTGGTAATTCATGTCAGAGAAGTGGTACTAAGTGCCGATCCTGTGCTAAATGTACCCTCATAATTGACACCTTGGGGGTCTGCTAAGCTACAAGGTTAGTGGGGAGACTGTTAAGCTATAAGCCTCCTAATAAAGACCTTCTGAAAATCTGGAAGCCTGGAAAGATCTGGAAGATGGAAAAACAGAAACTGCAGGAACTTCTCCACCTGGCTTAAGAAAATACAACATGAGTAATTCTCTTTCCATGCTGCTTTGGAAAAGTTCTCTCTCTTTTTCTCACTCTCTGTACATATATACATAAATATATATTTTCATATATATACACATATACATGTATACATATAACATATATGCTTACATAAATACACACACATATATATATTTTATTCAAAATCAGAGTACATTCTATTTAAATATTCTCTGAAAGATAAATTTTGACAGGGCTTGGGAAAAGACAAAAGTACGGAGAGAAACTGTGCCACACAGCAATATGGTAGCCACTAGCCGAGGCACGTGTGGTTATTAAGCACTTGGAATGTGGCTCATCCAAATTGACGTGTACTTAAAGGGTAAAATAAATGCATGCTGGATTTCAAAGACTTAGTACCAAGAAGTCAAATATCTCAGGGATTTATTACATTGCATATATGTTGAAATGATAATTTTTTAGATACGTTGGGTTAAAGTATATCATTAAAATTAACTTCACCTGGTTCATCTACTTTTTTAAATTGGCTACTAGAAAATTTAAATTTATTTATATGTCTTACACTAAATTTGTATTGGATAGCACTGGTCTAAGGGATACATGCTCTCTGATACCTTTCACTTAGTCACTGTTTTGAACATTTTTGTTCAGGAAGTTCTAGTTTTCCTTTACAAGTGATTTTTTTTTTAACTTTCTGTAAGAATTCTCGTACACACAGAGGATTCATTTTATAACACTCTAGTTTCTTTTTTGATGGTAACTTTTCTGTTTCTTAAAAATAACTGTGAGATGTAAAATAAGATTAATTTTGCCCTTAAGTGTTAGTTACATTATGAATTGCTGAGTGACCTTGGGCAAGTCACTTAACTTCTCTAGGCCCCAATATCACCACCTATAAAATAAGCTGGTCTAGAGATGATCCCCAGAACAGTGATTCTCAACCTCTTCCTCTCTTTTCAACATACTGGATGGTTCTGGGAAACTGCCATCAGCCACCACAGTTCGCTGTGCTAACACTGCTGCCTCGGCTTCCTCCCACTTCCCCTGGAGAATCACTGCCATTCCTTTCACGGACTCAGTAAGAAATTTCCAGGGAGGAGACAAAGTGCAGTAATTAGAGTCGGAGCCTACAGAATGTTGGAGCCATGGAGGAAAGTTACATTCGTCTAGTTCCAGCGGCGCACTCCCCTCATGGGAAATTATGGCCCAGAAGGAGTAACGACCTGCTAGTCAAGTCACCCAGCTGGTCGGTAGCAGAAGGCTGGCTCCGGCAAACGCTGACCACTAGTTAGCGTACTTCATGGTGCATCCATGAAGCTCTGACGGGAAGGGAGCCTTGGGTGACACAGAGCTGCAGAGCAAAGACTGCAATGCATGGTCGCCTATCCATGTGTTGCTCCCTGCCTCCCAGAGACCTCGCCATCCTATTGGGAGGTCATTTTTCTCTGTCTTAATTTACGACAAAGTGGAAAAGGACAAAGAATTCGGGGGTATGTGAATTAACGAGGGTGTCTAGGAGAAAATTTGACACCTTCTACCGATTTAAGTTGGAAGTCATCATTTCAACCTCTCTTCAGAGAGATTAGAAACTCAATAGAAAGCTACTCACAACAGCTTTCCATGCCAAAATGTTCTGAAGTACCAGAATTTCCAAAAACTGCTTACATGCTTCTGAGCCTGGCAAAACGGTGGATGAGACAGAATGTTCTGTTCTGTTTAGACATGAGGCATATCAGGGTTAGATAAAGTCATGATTGACAAAGGTTTGTATTTATTACAAAAGATGCCAAGTTATATTTAGGTGCTTTTTTTTCCCTTTAAATCTCACTCTAAATTGCTTGTCACTTTTTGAAATATCATAATTAGCACCAGTTAATTTGTGTGCTTAAATATTTTAATGACAGGTTATAATTTTAATAGAAAAAGCAGTTTAGAAGAAAATCACAGGGTCCTATGACTTCCAGGGAGTAGTAGAGAGGAGAGAGAGAGACCAGGCTTTGGAGTAGACAGAACCCAGACCCGGAGCCCAATTCTGACTCACCACTTCCTACCTGCAGGGTCTTTATTAATCTGCATCACCTCTCCATACCTCAGCATTCTTGTTTATGAAACACAGATAACAAACCTAACTCTTTAAGGTGCTCTAAGGATTATCCCAGGCTTGTTACTGTAAAGCCCCTCACACACGTGGTACACTAGAAATGCCCATTTCCCTTTCCTTATACCCCCTTGCCCCCTAAAGAGAGAGAACCACGGTAGAGCCTGGGTTCTGGGTAGAAAGTTCCCAGGGCAACTAAACTGTGAGAAACATTTTCCAGAGGTCGCCAGGGCTAAGTAAAAAGAATCATCAAAAGGAAAAGGAAAGGGCTCAAGTCCCAAGGGTAAGAGGAAAGGAATGGCTGGGTGAATAATTAGGAGGCCCAGAATCAGAAAGGAATGGAGTGGGAGGAACGTCTGAGGACACAAGTTCAGCAACCATGAAGTAGTGCTTCCACTTTACATGTGAGACAGTCCACTGGGGACAGCCAGGGCATTTGAAGACCCTTCATAGGGCCAAATGCCCACCAAGTCACTCCTGTGCCCAGGTGAGGTGGGTTGAGCGGGATGGCACGGTGTAGATCTCAGCCCTGGGAGACTCATGATTCAATAGGGTGGCCATGCAAACTCAGTCCAACCAAGGTGCTGGGTCAAATGGTTTGCACTGAAGGTGTCCAGTACCGCTGCTATTGTCGATGCCATGTGTGAATTAGTGTCTGCTGTGGGTTATCCTATTAATAATTCAGAGACAGAGACTTGAGGGCTGGTTTCACCACTTACTGCTCATGTGATTTAAATTCCCTGAGCCCGGGAGCTTCCTTGGTGGTGCAGTGGTTAAGAATCCGCCTGCCAATGCAGGGGACACGGGTTTGAGCCCTGGTCCAGGAAGATCCCACATGCCGCGGAGCAACAAAGCCCATGCACCACAACTACTGAGCCTGCGCTCTAGAGCCCGCGAGCCACAACTACTGAGCCCACGTGCCACAACTACTGAAGCCTGTGCACCTAGAGCTCGTGCTCCACAAGATGAAGCCACCGCAATGAGAAGCCCGTGCACTGCAACAAAGAGTAGCTCCCGCTCACCACAACTAGAGAAAGCCCATGCGTAGCAACGAAGACCCAACGCAGCCAAAAATAAATAAATGTATAAATAAATTTATAAAAATAAATAACTAAATTCCCTGAGCCCCAGTCGCTTTGTCTATAAATTGAGGCCACCGTTACCTTCTTTGTACGGTTGTTGCAAGGATTAAAAGCAATAACATATGAAAGGTGCAGACAGTGCCTGGACTAGAGCAAGGATTCAGTAGTTAACAGCCATGAAGATGAAGATGCTGATATTGCTTCTATCTCTTGTAGCTTCTCCAGGACCCTTCAGTTTTGTCCAGACTTCAGACTTCTCAATGATAAGATATTTCAAAACCTACTGTTGATTCCTTGCTCACCTTGGATGAAACCCCTCCCTACCAAGTGGCCCAAGGAAAACATCCTCTGCATTTTAAAAGAATATCTAGACGGAAATAAAGAAGGTCAGCTGAGGTGGGCTTCGATGGGATAGAAAATGAATGAATGAATGAATGAATGAACGAACAAAGGAACAATGAATGAATGCCAAGATGGTAGGGTATTTTGCCAGCAGGAATGAATATGGCACTGATTAGTGGGGAGGTAAAGTTGGAAGAAGCCAAGAAAAGAAACACATGAGGAAAGGGGGGAGGGGGAGGTTAAGAAGCTAAACACATTCCAGGTGAAATGAGTAAATAAATCCCAAGGAAAGAATGAAAATGAGAATTAATCAAGAGTGTGCTGAGCCGCGGCGCTGCCAGCCACAATCAGAGGGCTTCTTAATTGCTTGTCAGAGACCAACGCATCCTGGCAAAATGATCCTCAACTAATGCTGGCACTTTTTTTTTTCCCTAACCTGGCTTCATTTATCATGATTAGAAAACAAGTCAAAATTGATTTCTGTTTATTTTATAAAGCAAATCCCCAGGGAACCCTTCTTCCCAGTAGGTTTGATAATTTTTACCTTAGAAGAGGAATACCCTCAGAACATAAAGAACTGCATTGTACTGTTCAGGAGGTTAGGACATGTGGATGTATAAAGTCTATGGATATTATGAAAAATGGCAGTCTCAAACTTTTACAAATCACCTCAAATCCATCAACATAAGCCTTTCAGTTCTTTCCTACTCTAAAATGGGCAATCGAGAGGCAGTTTAGTATGGGGAAAATGGCCCATGCTTTAGAATCAGACAGATGTGTGTTTGATTCTTAGCTCTACGGCCTAACAGCTCTGTGACCTTGGGCAAGTCACTAAAAGAAATCTCAGAAATTTAGCTCAAATCTCTGAGGTTTGAAAATGAGGTTACTAATACCTCTCAGATTGTCCAGGGGGATTAGAGGTTGAGTATGTGAAAGTTAGCTCAGGAAACCTGCTCTGCATATGGAAGTGATGGAAGTGATGTCCTACAAGTTCAGGGAAGCCATCCACTGGATTCTAAGCTCCATGAGGGCAGGAGCTGTGTCCGCTTTACTTTGTTATATAGCCTGGCAGTTGGCACAGGGCTTGGTATATAGTTGACATCCATCTTATCTATTTAACACTCACTTTGCACCTAGTGTGTGCAAAGTTCCGTCTTATGTATTGACATTGACCCATTTAATCCAATAAATCTGTGTTGGCTGCACGACTGCTATTCATTCATCCTTTGCATAAAGATATTAAAGCACTATTCCCCAAACAAGGTGGCTCCTTGGGGAGAACACCCTTCTAGAGCCTCGAGAGTAATGGGTAGAATCATTCATTCTTTGATCCATTCATTCTTCTGTTCACCCATGCACTTGTTTGTTCACCAAATATTTATATTTTGGTTTTACACTGCTGGCTCAGCCCACTATCATCATCCTAGATAAAACACAAGGTCAGCTTGTCCTCACCCCTGCTCCCTGGCTGCCCGAGAACTTCATTAATTCATTTACACACACGCACACACACACACACACACACCCCCTCAGGCAAATCCTCCATATTCCACTAAGATTTTGTTATTCAGTTAAATCACATTTGAACACCTGCAAGGAGATTTCTAATTTGGGGGCTTTGCACTGCCTGCAAACAAACTGGGACAAGAACAAGACAACGTAAAAAACATCTTTTTCTCCTATACAGACATTTTTATTCTTCAAACAGATTCCAGAGATCATGTTCTCTTCCTGGAAGTATAAACACAGCAAAAAAAAAAAAAAAATCAATATACATCTTGGCCCATGTGAAACAATCTTATGAAGGGGCATTCATGTGATCGCCAAGTATTAAATACCTAGAGGTTTCCCGCAGCATTCTGGCTACCAGACCATTCTCAGACGCAGTTCCTTGATCTGAAACAGCCCTTTTGCTGGGGTTTAGTGTTTAGGACTTGCCTGCTCCTTTTTGTTTATGCTTAACCCTCACAATTAATTCTGAGCCTCCTGCCTGGGCAAGTTTCTGCCATAGAATTTCCTGGCATTTACCCAGCCAGAAAGGAAGTGATTGATGCCTTCCTCACTCTTCTACACAAAAGCTGAAAGGTTGGGCAGAAATATCACCAGCCTCAGCGCTGGCCTCTCCCAGCCTCACCTCTTGACCCACACTCTTGATTTCATCCCTCACGTATCCTCAGGGACGCTGCTCCATCAATTACCCTCTTTTTCTCTCCCATCTTCAATCACTTCCTCTCCACTGGCTACTTCCTGGCAGCTTACGAGCATGTTTAAGTCTTATTTATTCTAGGAAAGTAAAAAAAAAAAAAAAATCCTCTTTTCAATTCTCCCACTTCTGAAGTTACTTCCCTATCTCTTACCTTCTCCAGGCAGCCAAGGTTTTTGATAGAATTCACTCCCCATGTGTCTTCTCTATATCATCACCCATATACTCCTTCGCAGTGAGTGTTCAGCTATGCTTTGGGCAAGGGTGGGTCTGCCCTCCTGGTTTTCACCGTCCATTGGGAACAAAGATATTGGTGAAAGTGGTGAGTGCTATAAACAAGGGTGGTGCTCTGGGACTGCGTAAACTTCAGACTTGACCTGAATGTCAAAGAAGGTTTTTTTTTTCTGGTGGTATTGGCATTTAAACAGAGGAATGGATAGAAATCCATGATCTGAAAGGGCCTTAGGATAAAGCACTCTTGGCAGAAGGAATGGCAGGTGCATAGCTACTGGGGTGGGAAAGAACATGACATGTTTGGGAAAGTAAAAGCATGGCTATGTTTCTGGGCCATAGGGAGTGAGAGAGAGAAGTGTAAGATGGAGCAGGAGAGGTAGGGAGGGGCCCATCATGTGGACCATATGTACAGGTTTTGACCTTCCTTCTCAGGAACTCTGGTGACCTTCGGCACTTATAATCACTTGCACACACCCACTACCCAGAATACCATGTGCCAGGAAATAGTGGGACCAGTAAGAACAAGTAAAAGAAAAGAGAAATCTGGCTCCTTCTCAATTCTACTTATTCTGAAAACTTAACAATTCAGTCTGTTTTTGTAGGTCCATGCCTTTGTTGTCAAAAGAATGCTGTGACATAATAAGAAATATATACTGGGTTGGCCAAAAAGTTCATTCGGGTTTTAAATATTTTTATGGAAAAACCCAAACAAACTTTTTGGCCAACCCAATATTTGGTCTCTGCCCTGGTTCCTGATACAGAGCTCCTAGAACCTTTATAATTTCCTGAGTGATGAAGGTGATAGGAGTGTCTTACACAGAGCTCCTAAATCCCTTGGAATTTCCTGGGTGATAGAAGCATATTTCGTTCTAATGAAGTGACCCTTGGTGGGCTTCTCAGTAGCTTCTGGATGGGAGCTCGTCACCAAAAAGATCAAGCCATAATTAGAAGCCTAGAACTTTCAGCCCCATCCCTCCATCCTCTGGGGAGGGGAGAGGGTCTAGAAATTGAGTCGATAATAATTGGTTATGCCTTTGTGGTGAAGCCTTCATAAAAATCCCTGAAGTATGGGGTTTGGAGAGCTTCTGAGTTGGTGAACATGTCCATGTGCCAGGAGGATGGTGCACCCCAACTCCATAGGAATGGAGCTCCTGCACCTGGGACCCTTCACAACCTCACACTATGTACCACGTCATCTGGCCATTCATCTGTATCCTTTATAACATCCTTTATAATAAACCAGTAAATGTAAGTAAAGTATTTCCCTGAGTTCTATGAGCCAACATAGCAAATTATGGAACCTGAGGAGGGGATTGTGGGATTCCTTGATTTGTAGTCAAGTCACAGAGAAGTGTGGGTGACCTGGGGACCCACTACTTGTGACCGGCATCTGGGGCGGGAGAAGTCTTGTGGGACTGAGCCCTGATCCTGTGGGGTCTACTCTACCTCCAGGTAGTTAGTGTCAGAGTTGAATACAGTTGGAGAACACCCAGTTGGTGTCCAGAGAGCTGGGAAATTGCTTGGTGTGGAAAACCCACACATTTGGGGTCATAAGTACTGTGAGTAGAGAAACAGCTTTCTTTTAAATGCGTTCACACCAAATGGGTCAGTTGAGACAGGAATGCAGATGTGTTTCACTGCATGACTACCATTTGATATAAAAATGCTGACAATAAGCTATAAGACCAAACCTGCATACACATTCCAGGACACACACACACACACACACATGCCACCCATCTGCAGGCATCGCCTCATTTATTCCTGAGCCTCTAAATTAGAGCTTGTACTAGATAATAAAATAGACAGGATATTCCTTATCATCAAACAAATATGAAACTAAGCTTAGATAACATAAGGATTCCGAAAGTTAAGTGCTATTTTATGGTACCTTTCAATTTAGAAGTGCACTGCAGATAAAATATGGCTTTGGTGTAAACCACTGATGTATTGTGTTGTTAAGATCAATGAATTATTAAAAGGATAATCTTTTAAACACCAAGAAATTGTCTTCTAGTGTACTCTAGGGGCTGTGGGTAAATGCATTACACATACAAATTCACCACTGCCTTGGGTGTAATTTATACAAACTGCCAAGTACCCACCCGACATCACAGAGACTTGATTCTTCTCCCACTTGCTCAGCTAATGTGAGACCCTGGGCACTGAGCATGGAGGAAGGAAGGGGTCATAGCATTAGCACTCTGTCCTCTATTTGCATTAGCACTCTGTCCTCTATTTGCATTAGCACTCTGTCCTCTATTTCTGTAGACAACTGAAGGGCACACAGTGACGGGCTACCCAGCTTGCCCTGAGAGGGAGGTCTTGTTACCCAGCTGATGAGTGAGCTCTCTGTGGACAGTCTTTATATATTGGTCCCATCAGGAATTTCCTCAGTTGCAGAGACTCACTTCACCCAAGGTTTCATACCTTCCCCAGGCAGCCCACACCCAAATACTGGTTGAAGCCAAGGGTACTCTTTAATGAACAAGCACTTTAATAAACACGCTAACCTCCAGCTCAGAGTCTGCTTCCCAGGGAACCCGACTTGAGATAACAGTCTTGTCCAGAATCCCAGCCCCAGCTCACTGGATGCAGTGTTCATCTTCAGCTCCCCACACTTTTGTCTGTGCTGTGCCACCCACCTGGAATGCCATTCCCCAGTTATCCATCAGTCAAAATCCAACCCCTTTGTCCAGGACCAGTTCCAATGTCCCATCTCTGCAGACATCCCCCACAGTCATTTGCTTCTTGCTCTGTGCTCCCAGAGCCCTCTGTACTATTAAAGTACTCATCTTTATAGTTCAATAGACCAGCAGTGTCCAAGACAATTATAATATGGGCCAAATGTGCATTTTTCATTGTCTAATAGCTATGTTTAAAAAGTAAAAAGAAACAGGTGGGATTAATTTTAATAACATAGTTTATTTAACTTTATATAACCCCAAATGATCATATGACTATATGTAATCAATATAAAAGCTGTTCATGAGATTTTTTTCACAATTTTTTCCATGTTAACTCTTTGGAACCCAGTGTGTACTTTATACTCACACCACATCTCAGTTTAGGCCAGCAACATTTCAAGTGTTTAATAGCCCTATGTAGCTTACTGAAATGGACAGTGCAGACAGTGAGTGCCTCAAAGACATAAAGATTAAAACTTAGTCCATGGACTGCCTTGCAAAGGCATTTGATAAACATTTGCTGAACGAATGAACCAGTGAACGAATGGCCAACGATGAGTGAATGAATAAAAGAACGATCAATGCAAATTCATGAATGAACATCTTGGTTACCCTGGTCTAAGCCTAGGATTCATTCCTATGCTCCTCTTCCTTGCAATTTTGGGGAACTTCCTCTGCAGGGCAGTGCATCTCTCTGCACCTGTATCCCCTGTACATTAATAATGTACAGCATAAGCAGCTAAGGGTCTAGACTTTAAGAGTAAACTTTATGAAACAGTGCTCTGCCGTGTAGTAGCTTCTGATATGGGCAAATTACTTAACCTATTTGGAGTCTCATTTTCCTCATCTATGAAATGGGGATGAATAATAATGGTGCCTAGGGTTGCTACAAGAACCAAATGAGACATTGAAGGTGAATGGCTTTGCACATAATAGATACTCAATAAAAAGGTAGCTAACAAAGCCAAAAGTAAACATAACATGAGGGAAAAATTCCTTCCTTCCTTTCTTCCTTCTTCATTCATTGAACTAATATTTTGTATACACCTCTGTGGTGGCCATGAAGATGTACTTCTCAGAGCCTTAACAGAAGGGAATATTCTGATCAAAACTCCAGCTGTTATGCACTGAAATCCATCGCCACATTTCTTACCACGGCCATGCTTCCACATGCTGCTCCCCGCCAGTTACTGAACACAACAAGGACACAAAGCAGTGTCATTCCTGGAGGACCCATGAGTCCTTGGATGGGCAGTTTGGGCTTAAGGACTCCCCTAAAGCATTGCTGTACTTCCACCCAGGCTTTCTTCCTTCCTTCTCTCTTTTACTCAGGGTCAGATCCACACCAGCCTTCCAGCTCCTTCCTCATTTTATCTGTGTCTCTTCTTGTAAGGGCACTAATCCCACCATGGGGGTGGCACCTTCATGACCTAATTATCTCCCAAAGGCCCCACAACCAAATACAATCACATTGGGGATTAGGGCTTCCACATATGAGTGTTGGAGGGACACAAAGATTCAATCCATAGCAATTACCCACAAAGAAAATTCATCATAATTTATCATAATATCATATCAAAATTAATAATAAATTAATCACTTTTGTACATTACAATTATTAGAAACCCATTACTTGATTCAGTACACATTCCAACTTTGTTTACTTTGCAGTCACTTATTTTGGAGTGAAGGTTCATTATGTTGTAAATGTTTCTTGCCATTGCTTAGGCCACATTAAAGTTGCCTGTATCTATTTTTGTATCTCTCCTATTTTAAGGCGCATCTGTCAAAACAGCTGATGCCAACACATATGTATTTGTGTGATTTTGTAACATATTAAAAACCGAGACTTTTCCTCTGAATATCTGATTGGCTCTAGTGATTGTGAGGTTTATCTGTTTGGGTTTGCTTGTTTGTTTGTTTTCAATCTACAATGACTAATTTACACAGAACTCAGGGATTGCAGTTGTCCACGATTGGAATTACAATGACTTTGTCGTCTGCTTTCCATTTTTTCCCCTCTCAATCATTGAGGACACATCTCTTAGACAATTATCAGGAGAGTATTCAGTATAAAGTTACCATTCACAGCTCACAAATTTTACAAACTTGGTCTTGGAGTGCCAAATGTGGAAATGTGTTTAGCAATTACTCTATTAAATTCAATATCTGTGGAAAATAATTATTGTATTTGACACCGGTGCAAAATGCCAACACTCTAAATAAAAAGAGCTGAAGGGTTACTAGGCCCAAATTCCCAGAACTGCCTGAATGCTTTTAGTAATTTGGAAAACTCAGTCAACATATTGTGTCATGAAAAAAAAAAAAAAAAGTTGCACTGAGCATTTCAATTAGCTGTTTTCCTAGTTATTTTTAATTAAATGCTAAATGACAAAAAAACTTGTACTGGTTCTATTGTACTTCGTAGACGTTCCACCCCAAACTCCCTTCTGGTGTGTAATAAAGTAATGAGACAACAATTTGTACACTGAAATGACTGTTTTTCCCTTCAAAGTAGACACCTAGTGACTCACTTACTCTAGCCAGACTTATTTGCCAAAATATTTATTTGCCAAAAGTATTTTTGGTCTCCTCTATAAGAACTGTGTTCAGAGGAGAAAACACACCCCCTCTGAATAAGCTTTATGAAGGAAAATCTTTGCTCATGGAAAGTGGAGTTGATTTTTGGAAACAGTCAAATGTCATCCAGAACAAATCTTGCTGAATAAGGTGGGTGAGACCACAGTGCATGGGTGTGCCTGCCCATAAGCTGTATATATATATATACATACATATGTATATAAAAATAATAAGAGCTAATTCTTATTGAGTGCTTTCTGTGCTTGCCACTGTTCTAAGTATCATACGGTGTTAACTGATTTAATCTTCATGACAGCCTTAGCAGGAAATATTATCATCCTCATTTCACACGTGATGAAACTGAAGCACACAAAGGTTAAGTAACTTGTCCAAGGTCACAGAGCTCTGAGCTGATAGTTATGAACGAGGAGTCAAAACTGTACTGAGCAACAGTAGTGCTCTCAGAGCCTTACTTTCCTCATCTGTACGATAAGGATGTGATAAGCTTTAGGAAGCGTTCACACATGTGTACATACATACATTCTTGCTAGCCCATGGTATTTCTAAATCACTCATTCTTGAGTGGCATGCTATTTTGCTTGATCATATGGGAACCTAAAGTGTGGCCTGTTCTTCGGGTCAGGACCATAAGAATAAGTGTAACCCATTATCTGTTCAACCATGGTCAGTGGTATTCACAACCTCAACACACAATCCTATGTAACACTGATCTCTCCTGGTTCTACTAGGATGGTATTTTCTGATTCCCAAATGATAACAAGTGTCTGTTAAGTGCATGAGCAGGTAGAGAGACGCTGGAGCCGTCTACTTGACATATGGAATCTTCTAGACAATCCAAGGCATATGACCAATGGACTTTAGTATTGTCAACAATGCGTTGAGTTCCTACGATACTAAATGCAGGGGAACCTAAGATGAATACAGAACAGTCCTTGAGTCTTAGCCTTGTAGAGGTGCCGCAGCTCTAGAACAGGATTTTCCAAAGTGCGTTCTTTATTCCTCTACCTTCTAAAGGCAGTGTGAGATTAAAAAAAAAAAAAAAGATGGGATATGCTGGGTTCCAAAACACCTGCTTCTTTCTTGGGGGACCTCTTTGACATCCAGAAAATTGAGAACCTCCAAGAGAGAGGCACAGAATACAGATATTCCAAATAAGTTCCAGCATGGAACTCATTTCACCCAGAGCCCCTGACAGGGATGGGGTCTAGTGAGAGCCATGCTCGATGCTGTACTCTAGGGGGCAGTAGGAAGTGAGTCCTGAGATACAAAAATTGAATAAGAACAAGCTATAAAAAGCCCTCCTCTATGACTTAATGTCATGGTCACTTAAACTTTCTGGGCTTCAGGTGCCTACCCTCCAGAGATAAGAACCTTGAATCAGCCAGTTTTGTAGTTTCCATGAAGACTCAGTAGGGCAATCAATACAAGCATACCTTGAAAACTCCATGTTAAGAATGCCATTTATTTTACTCTTTGCAAAGAACAGTTTCATCCACTGATGACCCCACAGCTGAGACCTCAGATTCCAATGAGGTACTAGAGAAGCTGACCTCAGAGAGCCCTCCTCAGTTATTTATTTCCAACTCTAGCAAAGGAACAATAAAGAAAGGGGTTTAAAATGGTCGTTAAGTCCTGGGCCTTCCAAGGAAACTGAGGCTGGAAGTGGTGATGGGACCAAACTCATATTCCTCACTGAAGGGGCTGGGTCTTCCCATCCTGTGCAAAGGCCCATCCCAGACAATCACAGCTCTGGACGGCTCTTGGTCAGGTCTTCTACCCTGAGCATCTCTTTGGGACCAGGCTCTCAGGTCATTAATTACCTACACTAACTGTGATCTCTCTCTGTCCATCTACATCCAGATTCTGAAAAATGATCCCCTGTGCCTGAAACCAGCATCCAGTGGTCAGTATCTCCAGAATCAGGAAGATTGGGAGACTTATTGGAAATGTATTGAAATGGAAATGGTTTGTATTTTGGAGCCAGTTTAATTAGATATATCATTGAATCTGTGGAGGGTCAAATACACAAAAAGCAAAGTACTGGGAGGCAGTATCACAAATGCATTTACATTTTAAATAAATTTCCTATGGAGGTCTGTGGCCCATACCACTTCCCCAAGAAAAGTCTTCACTCTCTTGAATGTGCCTCTCTGTGAATAGTCTCCTCACTAGAAAGCCTTAAATCAGTCAGGCCCTTCAGATATGTGTATATTAATCCGGAAAAAGACTTTAAGATTGAACAGTTTTAAAAAAGACACATGGGATTATTTTTTGTCTAAAGCAATATTTAAATATAGCAAAGACAGAAGCAACTCTATCTGTGTACCTCCTATGTCAGAACACACAGCAGAAGTGTAGGTGAGGTCTTAATCCCAAAGATTAAGGTACAGAAGCATCATTTGAGCAATTATTTTATCTTGTGGATACTGTGAACCAAAGAGCTGGAAAAAATTTCCTCTTTGTCTTGGCTGTTAATGAGATTCCAAAGTTACATCTCTAGTGCCTGTACATGATAGACAGAATGGGTGCCCATCTGTCCCAACTTCACCTAGTTTCCCACTTGCATTTTTCCCTCCACTCCACTCCACTGAAAGTGAGTCACCCTCATTCAGAATTATTCAGGATTGGAAAAATGATGACGTTTAAATACTTGAGGGAATTTTTTGAAAAGAAAATAAGATTTTCTGTGGGAATCATTTTTGGTGATTGAAAATAAGGTTAAGGAGAATAACCACTTAAAAACTGACTCTCATTCATATGAGAATGTTTCGCAGAAGTAGCTTATCAAAACGGTCAACCACAATAACGATTATAACCCAGGGAGGTAAATAAGGCAAACTATTAGCTCAGGAAATCTATTAAAGGCACAGGATCTTACAACAACCCTGGCAATGAAACATAAACAGACTTGGGTGAATGGAAGGCTGGCCCCCACCTCCCCAGCTTTCTTGAGACAAACACTTTGTAACAGACCACAAGGCAGAAAATGGAAAACTACTGCACCTGGAAGACAGAGGCAAATTGCAATGGTCTATTCATTTGGCAAAGTTTAGATTTCAAGAGCCTTAACTACACTTTGGGGTAGTTAAATGGACAATGTTTTAGCACTGCTGCTGTCCAAAGCAATTAATAATCCCCATTTAGGAGTGGAATGTGTTTGAGATCCACATGTGGTAAGAATCACAGAACTTCAGTGATGGGCAGGGACTCAGAGACCATCCCAGGCTGGGCGGGAATGGTCTGCTAGAGCAGGCCTGAATGGAGAAGGCCTCCTCTCCAGGTAACCAGGAAGAACACAGTGATGGAGCAGCAATGCCTATTGGAGGCAATGAGGACAGAGCCATGGGCTTACCAATTATTAGCCATTCCGTTTCCAGCCCAGTCCCCTCATTTGACAGAACAGGAGACTGAAATATTCAGAGAAGGGATTTGATGGATGTCACGTGGGTCCCAAGGCCCCCAGTCCAGTTTCTTCCCTGCAGTCCCTGCCTCAGCCAGATCAAACTTTTTTGCCTTTGTTCTTCTAGATTTCACAAAGCTTTCTATGAAGAGGGCAGCCTGTAATGAGGCAATGGAGGCACCAGTCTGATTTAGCTTTCTATGACAAGGCCATGGAGACTATAGACAGGCAGGCCTGGCACAGCACACAGGTCATTTTCTAAAAGGTCGTTAGGTGAGTTTTGGAATTTGGGTCTCAGAAAAATAATGCCGTAGGTGGCTAACCAAAGAGACAGAAACAAAAACAAGCAAACCCCACCAAGATCAGCAAGCAAAACACCCGACTTATAGCCTTTTCAGCTCAAACTATACTTTCCGGGAATAATGATGTGTTAAAGGGAAACTGCTGAAGTTCGGAAATGCAATTCAGGGCCAGAACCCACACCCCTCCCCATGTTTTGTCCCCCAGAGTGGGGATTCACCATGGTTTTAAGTCATCCTTAACTTGAGGATGCCGTCCGTCGCTGGAATAAGGCCCTCGGAACATTCTTCTCACGTTCTTTTCTTCACTTCCCCCGGTGTTTTCTGCCCAGGGCCTTCTCCCCAAGCTGGACTGTCTGGGGTGGGGGAAAGAAAGGCAATCCTCCAGGGAATTCTCCACCTAATCAAGCCCACAGCCACGGTAGTGTTGAAGGCTCTTTCCTGTTAATAGCAACGAGCTAAAATGTATTCTCCTCCCATGCCATTCCCTTAACAATTCTTTTCTCTTACTTAGATCAGGAGCTGGCAAACTATGCCTGTGGATCAGGAGCTGGCAAACCATGCCCATGGACCAAATTGGACCTCTGCCTCTTTTTCTAAGTAAAATTTCATTGGAACTCAGCCAGGCATGTTCATTACTGATTGTCAACGGCTGCTATTGTGCTACAAGGGCAGAGCTGAGTAGTTGCAACATGGATGGCATGGCCCAAAAAGCCAATATATGTATTGGGTTGACCAAAAAGTTCATTTGGGTTTTTCCGTAAGATCTTACAAGAAAACACAAACGAACTTTTTGGCCAACCCAATACAACCTGGCCCTTTAGAGAAAAGTTTGCCAATTTCTGCATTAGACCATTAGAGAAAATGAATCTTTGGGCACACAGTCTAAAGTGATTTCTCCTCATATTAGAGGGAAGTCTTTTGGTAGGTTCTTCACCATATTTAAAGGGAGACTGCTGGGGTGAGAAACCTATACAGACGTCATTGTTCAGAAACCTAACAAGCACAGGTTTTAAAAGAAGTACAAAGAAAGAGGAGCACACGACCAAAAAGAGACACATAAAAGGCATGGTAAGAAGAGTAGTTACCTATTATTGTTATCTACTATTTTCTTCAATGAACAGAATGAACTTGAAATTTAGAACAACCAGGAAAGCATCACAGAGATGAAAGGACACCCACTAAAAGGTGGGGAGGTAAGAAGCTTCCGGGCACTTAGAAATGAATTCAAGTCCAATGGCACTTGGCTGAATATGGTATTGGCTGAAGGGACACAGTAAAGTTCAGAAAATCATAACAAACACAGGGACAAAGTTCAGAATACTGCAGATAGGCCATGACCAATTTTCATTAAATTGGAAAAGAGTAAATTCCAAAACCTTCCCATTAGAAAGTCAAAATTTTAAACTCTGGCAGAATCATTAAGAAAAGAACAAACACCCCAGTAGAAAAATGCACAAGTATTATAAGCTGACAGTTTTAAGAAATAGAAATAAACATGGTCAGAAAACATACGGCAAAGTTCAACTTTGCTGGTAATTAAATAAAAACGAGTAATAAAATAGCAATGAGATCCTACGTTTTGTCTACTGGATTGGCAAATGTTTGCAGAGACACATAAGGCTGGCAAGAGTGTAGAAAATCAGGCCATATGGAAATCACATCCATATGGAAATGCAAAGTGGTATAGACTTTTTGCTGGGCACCATGGTAAGCTTTCAAATATGTACAACATATAACCAGCAATTCTACTTCTAGGAATTTAATGTAAGGAAATAACTATGAATAGGGATGTTCATCACAGCATTATTAATAACAACAGAAATTTGATATAAATAAAGTCTAAATGAATAACTTTCATAGTTTGGTTACAAATACTTGTACCATAGAATATTTTCAGCCATTAAAACAGCACTTAACATGAGTTTATGAAACAGATGGATGTCAGTAACATAAACAAAATATACATGTGTCTATTTATTACTACCTTTATAATTATAATTATAATAGCTAGACACTGTATTAAGTATATGTTCTCTTATCAAATCTTGGCAACTCAAATAAGGAAGAGTAATAATAACGACAAGGATAGCTAATATTTATTGAGAACTTCCGTTATGCCAGGCACTTGGCCAACCATCTTATATGGATTCTGTCATTAAATTCTGACGCAATTGTATGTGGTAGACACTATTATTAATATCATTTTATAAAGGAGGAATATAAGCCATAAAAACTTGTCCAAGGTTGCACAGAAAGTGCAGGGTACAGGCAGGATATGAATGCACAAAGCAAGTCATTGAAAAGCCTGTACTCAACCACTATTCTATACTCTTAAGGAACTATTATTTCTTCCTGGGATGAATGGAAGCACAAAGGGATGGATAGATGGGAAGGTGAATAGATGCATAAATAGAAGGGTGGATTGATGAATGGATGGATGGGTATAAGGAAGGAAGGATGGATGGATGGATGGATGGATGGATGGATGGATGAATGGATGGATGGATGGAAGGGTAGATGGATAGATGGATAGGTAGAATGGTGGACAGATGGTTAAGTGGAAAGATGGATAAATAGTCAGAAAAAAAACATAAAACTAGTTATTTCTTAGTAGTTCTTTTATGGTTTTATTTCCTTCTTTATGCTTTTTCAGTAATAACCAAATTTTCTACAATGTATTGCTTCTGTAACCAGACTACAGAAATATATTTTATATTAAAATAAATTACAATGCAAAGAAAAAACAGTGCTCAAAATGCTATGGTTTTTGTATTCATCTCTTGCAAAAAGGTGATTTAGTTCTAGGTTGCGCAAGAGCTGAACAACGTCCCTTCTCCGGCTATATATAGGCCCAGAAGAAAATTTCCAACACACAGCCAAAACACAAAGCAGCCTCCTGAACATCACCCAAGAATCTGTGGGCAAGTCCAGCCAACCAAGAGAAAATGTGCAAATGGGATTTTCTCCCTAAAAGAGACAGCCTTAGTCTAAAGCCATAGTTGGCTAGAAAATAAGGATGGGAAGGAACTTGGATTTTTTTTTTCCACAGCTTAGACTTTATATTGTGAGTTGATGATCGGAGGAAAAATAGCATGGCCACTGAAGTATTCAAAGGACTTTCATCCAAAAATTGGACAAGGCTGAACAATCTGAGAAAACAAAGTGGCCTAAGTCTCATCGGCTGAGAAAAACTTGGAGATGTCTTTTAAGTCTGAGCTGTTTCTAGTCCCATTGCATAACAGCTGAGTTGGGGCAGTCAGAGTTTAAATTTAACGCATTTATTTCAGCAATGACATTTCTGAGCAAAGTTCTATGAGTGTGTTAACTTTAGGTGAGTCAAACACCACAACAAGGGACATGGAAAATAGATTCCCCCTGACTTCCCTTACTTCCCTCCTCCGTCCCTTGGCTCACCCTGGGCCATGTAATATGCCTCCAAGGACTTGAAAATTATAGGCACCAGGTTGCTGCTATTAACTAAATATCTTGCTTTGTCTGCTGCATAGACGACTGAGGGAGCCTCATTTTGTTAGCTGTCAGCTCTCCTAGTTACAAGAGCTGAATCCAGCTCGCTCTGCTGACACCCCCACCCCAGGGAGCCTCCCTGTCTCAACAACACGCCTCTGCTGGCTGCCAAACCCATCTAATACCTGCAGATTTCCTTCCCCCAGGACCGGAGGCTCTTGAAAGTGGTCTCCACTTTAAAAGTCTGTCAGCTAGAAGAAGATATCTGCATTATGTTGAAAGAGGGAAAAGGAAAGAAGCTTAGCATGTGTGCATGCATGAATTCAACCAACGAGGTTTTATTTATTTATTGAACTCCTAAGTGACACTTTACTATTAGCCAGACACTGTTCTAAAAGTTTTACTTACAGTATTTTTTTTTTCAGTATTTTTTAAAATACCTCCCCCCACAACCCATGGAGTGGATATTATAATTATGCTTATTTTACAGATGAGGAAACTGAGGCCCCAGGAGGTTAAATAATTTGTCCAAGATCACACAGTAAATTGAAGAGTCACGATTTGGACCCAAGCAGTTGGGCTCCAGCAGTGAGCTCATTACCAACATGCTGTGTTCATTAAGCCCAACACTGTCCCAGGCACAGAGCAAGAACCAAGATGACCAGCATGATGGACGTCTCCCCTTTGGTCTCCACAGACAACACCATGAAGAGTAGAGGTTGCCCCATCCCAGGCATGCTCTTACTAAATCCTCACAGAGGCCCTGTGAGCAAAGTGTGGATTTATATGCACCCCTCATACAGATGAGGAACTGAAATTTAGACTAAATATTATGCCCAGGGTGATGGGAAGATGCAGTGTCTAGACTAACAAGTGACAAAGCAGAGGCTTGGTATCAGCATCTCTGAGTGGTCCTCATACCGCCTGCATCAGAATCACCCGAGATGTTTGACAAACTATCCCTGGGTTCCCCAGTCATACTCAGTCTGAACCACTGGGCATGGAGCCCGGCAACCTGCATTTTGCACAAGCCCCCTTAGGCCACCAGGTGATTCTGACATACACTCAAGTCTGAGAACTTTATCTATTGTGCAGCTGTCTCTTTCTCCTGCTGCTACATACAATTGCAGTATATGGTGATGATGATGATGATAATATCATATAACACAGAAAGGAGTTCACATGTTCCGTGAGTGGACATTCCCTGCTTTTATTTCATATAGTTGCTTAGTAAGTCACATTTTCCACAATGAAACTGGCATAGCTTTTAAGCCCTCTCATTTCTTATCCCTTCTCTTATGCTTTCTGGATTTAATGGTGTAAAACCCCATTGTCATAGCCTCAGGTGATGGCATTCTACAAAATCCTGTCTCTCCAACCCATAGAAGGTGATAATAAAATCCAGATAATTGAAATTAGTGAACTCTCTCATAGGACAGATCTCTTCAGACCTCTACACATTAGAGGCAACGTCTAGGATTTATTGAATACTTGAGTTAAAGCAGTAGGCTTATACATGCTTCCTTCATTTAAACAGTTCCATTTTAAAAAAACAAAAGATTATTTTTCTTCCTAATATCCCAAGAAGGAGAGCAGGCATTATGCATATCAGAGAGAGTGAACACAAAACAAAATCGCTTGATCAAAATCCTACTAAGAGTATAAATAAATTCTTTAAAATAAAATACCAGATTTTGTATGCCTTTAGGTTTGTTTTTTCAAAAAGTAAGGAAGGGAAAAAGGAGGGAAGCAAGGAAGGGATGGAAAAAGAGAAGGAAGGAAGAGGGAGGGAGGGCAGAGGGAGGAGAGAGGAGGAAGGAGAAAAGAAGCCACAGAAAATAAAAATCATCCTATTCCCTCCACTATTCTCTCCAGCACAGTTAACATTTGTGATGCTCCAGCTGCCCCCCGCAGAGGTGACCACTGTAAACTGCTGGCCAGGTCTGCCTTATGTGCATAAACATGGGTCAGAGAAGGTAGAGGTGCAGACTCTGGAGCCAGATTGCGTAGATTTGATCTGTGTGATCTTAGGAAGTAAGTGACTCTTCATGCCTGGTCTCCATGTTTGTCACACGAGGACGGCATTACTATCCACCTCCTAGGAGGCTGGGAGGACCCACGGCACAGCAGTTGGACATTGCCTACCCTGTGTAATATTCTATTAGTAAAGATGAACACTTATTATGTTGTTAATATTTTTGTAACACTTGTGTACCTTACTTCACACCATGGCAGTAACTTATGAAAACAGAAGTGTAAACTGAATCATAATTTACCTGCTCTAGAGATTTCTGCTATTTATTTTTAAAAGTTCCAATGTGAATCTCATGTAAAAGAAAAAAATTGGTGTGTGTGTTTGTGTGTGTGTGTCTGTCTGTCTATTCAGGCTTTTCTAAATCAAGTTTGCTGAACTTAAGGTATTACTCTATAGCTAATTGTTAGATGGATTTTTTTAAGTAACTTTTTTTGTAAAATAAAAATAGTATAGCCTCATTTTAAAAATATGAATGAAAGAAAGGAAGGAACGGAATGAAGGAACAAAGGAAGGAAGGAAGGAAGAAAAAATAGAAAGTCAAAGAAGAAAGCAAATAATGCCTGTAATCCAACCACCCAGAAATAACCTCTGCTAATATTTTGACATACTGTTTGCCAGCCTTCAATATCTTTTTGTTTTATTTATTTATTTATTTATTTATTTATTTATTTATTTATTTATTATTTATTTATTTATTTACTTAGGCCACACCAGGAGGCTTACAGGATCTTAGTTCCCCGAACAGGGATTGAACCCAGGCCTCAGCAGTAAAAGAGCCGAGTCCTAACCACTGGACTGCCAGGTAATTCCCTCCACATCTTTTTAATGCACATGTTGTCATTTTTGTGAAGAAAGTGACAAAACATCAATCCAGAATGTCAATCTAGAAAATTACACAGACTGGGAAGACATTCTGGAACCCAGTTTTCAAAGATGTCAGTCACCATTATGATAAAACTGAAGTTACATAATGATGAGATTTAATATGGAAACCCATCTAAGAAAATGTTGTCCTATTGACGTTTTATAGCTATTTTCTTTTGTGGAATGCTCTTCTTAAAACGGAGCAAACGACCCCCCACTTCTCCCAAGTTGGCCGTGAGGAGAACACATCTTAGAGTCGATACCCCTGCAGGATCAGGAAAAAAGAGAGTAAGGAGGGGGGAACCTACAGATCTGTGACTCTGTTTGTAGCTAAATGATACCTCTGCATCCCCGTGTGCCTCAGCTAGTCCTAGGTCTGATGTAGGGGTAGAGTGGTACAGAGGCTAAAAATGCTTTTTTGGTTATTTTTTCTTGCCTATAGTTAATCATTTCTTGTCTTTAAAACACATCAAGTGATGGCTAATAATGTTAATGATAACAGTGCTTATGGCGATACTAACAAACATTTATTGAGGTTTAGTCTGCGCTCCTTACTGTACTCTGCACTTTAGTGCATTGTTTCATTTAATCTTCACCAGATAAGTAGGACACAGGTACCATTAGTGTGCCCATCTTACAGACTGGAAAACCAAGATTGAGAGAAATTACGTAACTTGCCTAGGGTCACAGCATTAGTAAGTGACACAGCATCCTGGATCGACCCAGCATTGTCAGGCTGGCTGTGCTGCCTCCCTAAGAGGGCTCCACCCAACAGGTGATGCCAATGGTGAAGAGAGACGCAAGGATGCAGAGGATAATGAACAAGTCCCCAAGGTTTGGAGTTTTGTATAGGAAATACATTCTGGTTCTCTTTTACTTTCAAAAACAAACATTTTGTTAAGAAAATAATTATATGCTGAGCCTTCATGTACTCATTAGGCTACAAAAAATATGAAAAATTTAACTAAGAAACATCTTATAAAGGAGCCTAATATTAATGTTGATGAATTGTCAGGGGAGTATCCTAGTAGGCTTTTTAAAAACAAAGTATTTAAAATCTAGTTGGCTTTATGAATGTATTATATTACATTCTGCTTTTTTTACTTAACATTCAATCATAGCATTTTCCCACATCTTTAAATATTTTTCAGAAACATTATTTTCATGACTACATGATTCTTGATAATATGGATGTGCCAGAATTTATATAACTTTTCCATGAGTTGTTTCTGAATTTTCCCTATTATAAATTGTACCCCAGGTAACAAACTTGCACATAAAAACTTTAGTATATATTTTTAATTCCAAAAGTTTTAAATATAAACTGGATCTATAGAGCACACTACCAAATGTGGTAAAATAAAGCAAACTATGGAAGAGCATGAATTGTCTGTACGTGACTTTATAACTCAATCATCATTAGACATTGAATAAATAAGATCTCTTTTCTCCTTTAAGAAGTCTTTCTCAACTAGCAAGGGGAAGAGTGTGTTAGCGGGGGCAGATTTTGTCAACATTTCCCAAGGCATCCAACCCCTCCTCTTCCTAGTGTGAAGATCATCTGAAATAGCCTAACACACCTTAAAACAACATGCTCCATCAGAGCCAGGATTATTTTCCATTTTCAAGTCCCTGATGAATTCTGCCTTTATTCTCAAGACTTTGTATGGATAGATCAAGAAAACTATTTTTATGACTTCAGCATTCTGTTTACTGTATTCCTTTAGAAAATTCTAGCCTATCTTTATTCCATTTAAAAATAAACCTTAAAATTCCTATGTTCATCTTCTGCTTAAAAAAAAAATTTCTGTTTTTATACACTAAAATGCATCCGCTTTATAATACTTTATTTATGATGGTAGACTGAGCTGAGAACCCACTTATACCTAAATTAATACCAATACAGATTCCTAAGAAGACACACACACACACACACACACACACACACACACAAATAATCACATATGAAAGTTAATACAAGGATACCCGAAAGATAAAAATTAGATGGAATTATAGTTTAAAAAACAAAAGCAAGTCCTACTACAGAAGGTGGGGGTGGATCCAGGGCAGTGCCATTGGGGTGGAGCTGGGAAGAGAAGCGGATACAGGGGGCACAAGCCAAGTGATTAGCTATGGTCCCACAGGTGGAGCAGTCAGACAGCCTTCTCTCTCCCGCCACCAGTGTGCCAGGTAGCAACACTAGAAATGTGGGTGTCTGTCTCTAAGGGCAGCAGTGACTAATGGAAACTATCTCAGTGGGTACCAGATGGCTTTGTTTTCTTCCTGACTGTAGTGGATGCTGTAACACACCTGTCAGATTCCTCTTCGGGGCTGAAGGATTTATCTTCCCAGCCTTTGGAGACAGCCTTCAGATGTCAGCCCTCCCTGGAACTGCCTTGGCTGAAGACTCTCTTCTCCCCTAAGGTGACAGTCCTGTCTCATGGCCCACATTCCATGACAGATCACCACTGAGGTATAAAGGCCTGGCTCCTTCACCCCAACTCAAGACCAGCCTGAAGGGCCATTCCGGCTTCAGAGTTCCCTAGGGGGTTGGCTGAGCATTTAGTGAGACCATGTGAGAGCCCAGCTTCTCCTCTACCCATTCCTACACCCACAGGTGGCAACCTCCAAAGCACTCTCTTATAAACTTCCTGCACACCAATCTACATCGCTGAGTCAGCTTTCTGGAGACCCCAACCTATGACATTACCCAAAATGCAGGCTTGGACCCTGCTGCAAGGTGGCCCAGAGGTGCAGACTGAAGTCTCAACAGACCCAACTGCTTTCACATAAGTCTTGGATAAGCCCAGTCATCGAGTCAACCTTGGCCATGTGTCTTTTCCAAACACATTTCACTCTGATAAAGAAAAACAACAACAAAACACTTGAAACTGTTGTGGAAACAGTAATAGCAACCACATATTCCATTTGAAAGAGTCAACACAAACACGGGGAAATCTTTTCTAAAGAGGCACTGGACATGAGAGAGAAATGCTTAAAGGCTTAAAAATGCTCTCACAAACTTTATCTCATTGAATTTTCACATCCCCACGACATGGGAATTATTCAGTCTGTTTTACAGATGTGGAAACTGAGGTTTTGAGTGTGAACTCTCTCAGTTGAAGCCAGGAGTTGTGTGTAAATCTTCTGAAGGATATCATAAAAATGGAGTTGACCTTAATATCAATATTAGTATGGCAGGGCTGGTCAAGTTGTAAAATGCAGCATCATATTGATATATAATAGAAAAGTTATTAATTCATAATTATAAAACGCTTTTCACTACAGCACACATGACATGCTTGCTAATGGGCACCGTTGGTCATTGATTTAGGCTATTAGAGCAGCAGCTGGCCTTCTTCAATCAACCAAGCGTTATCCATAACCAGGATGGACCTGGCAAAGGTCCAAAAACAAAGCAATTTGCTACTTTCCATTTCCCTAAATCCATCACCAAAATAATAGAGCAAACGCTCCCATTCAAATCACTTTTATATATGCTCAGGCTGAACTAGATGAAGGCCCTTGGCAGGCAAAACATTCAGTATCCACTTTAGTACCGTCGATATATGAAGCAATCAACCCAGCCGGGTACTATGTAAATGTAATGGCAAACATTTTAATAATAAACTAAAAACATTCGGACCACTCAGGTACCAGGGCCCAGTGCCAAGAGCCTGTTTTCGGGGTAATCTTGTGGGTAGGAAGAGAAAGAGGCTATTGCACTGAATAGGCGAGTGACTCCCATTGCAAAGTGGAAGATATTTGGAGTGATAGGAAGAGGCCGAACAACATCTAATGTATTATCAGCATACATCATTTACACATGGAGCTCAAAGTGGGGTTTGGGAGCCCATCATCAAATTACATTAATTGTTATAAATCACTACCCTTTACTGAGCAGTGTCTATGTGTCAGCCTCAAATTTGTCTTTAAGCATCTCATGGTATGCTTGGCTTTCAGAAGAAATGGAAGCTTAGTGAAGTTAAGTAACTTCCCCCAGATGGCAGAGTTAGGGTTAGAGCTGGCATTTAAATCCAAGCATTCGGACCCCAGAGCCTGCGCGTTTGCCTGCCACAGATACTATGAGGACCAGGGCTGGTATGCTAACAAGCACATGCAAGGTCTGCTGAACTCCAGGTAACGCTTGATCTTCTCCCTGGAATGGTTTGGAGCTGGTGGGAGCTGGCTATGGGGAGGAGAAATGTACCAAAGTCTAGATCATGCATGTAGCTGGTGTCACGGTTACGGGGTGGGAGGGGACTGTGTCAGCAAATGGGGGAACTTGAGAAAATAGAGACCTTTGTGTCCTCAAAGAAGTTAGCAGCCCATGTAACATTTCAAAGACTGTTTGGTGCCTTTCTTTAAAAGCTCAGTAAAATCAGACCTGACCTGCTTTTAAATGTCTCAGTCTCAAGATACTCAGGTGATGCCTATATGGGCATAAATGCTGAAGACGGAGTCTTGGTGCTTCAGAGTGGTAAAGACAAAAATTTTTGGCTTTTTGTGCTCAATTCACCAATAACTTCCTAGAGGTGTATAAATTCCCTAAAGGCTGCCCCTGTCTCCAACTCCCCACCAGTGGCCAGCATTGATCCCTCTACCTCCACCCAAACCTGCCTAGTCCCATACAACACGGTGACCAAGTAGGCAAGCTTTCAGAAGCCCCAACCCACAGGAGAGGTTCCAGAATCAAGCTCTCCGCTCTCAACTCCTGGGTGGTTATGGAGCAGCTTCCTACCTTCTTGTCAGCCTGGGTTTGTGCCTCTAGGAAAAGGGACCATTTTATGGAAATGTACCTGCTTGCCCTTCTTTTCAGATTTTCCAAGTTGACCTCCCCCTTCTTTTGCCAGAGGCATCTGTTGCCTTAGGGAGGATTAGGATGTAGAATCAGGAATGCAAAGAGAGTGAAAGATTCAATATTCAGCCTAAAGACTTTAGTGAAACAAAAGTCTTGAAAGCCAGGCTTTACCAAGAGGGAAAAGGGCTTTCTGCATTGCCAATGTTTTCCTGTAAGCCTTAGGTAGAGCTAACTCAGGATTTCATGCAGAGGTTCCCACCTACCCTGAGACCATTTTAGCCTGGGAGAGGAGACAGGGGAAAGCTGCTGGACACAGAAACAAGACAGGAAGGTTTTCTGAGTCTCAGAAAGTCTGGCTTTACTCAGAGCTTTGTATTTTACAGTTGAGTATGTTTCCAAGCGTTTTACTCTGTCTTATTTCCTATGAGCTCAGCAGAATAAGAATAAAAAAGAAAATATTTGCACTTTCCCCTCTCCTCAAGAAGGCAAGGTTTGAGTCTCGCAGGCTCAGATTTTTCTAGCCCCCAGGTGAAACTGGAAAGGTGGCTTACTTTTGCATGCTGAAGCTACTGGAAGTTAATAAAAAAATGGATGGGGTGGAGGTGGGTGAAGCTCTACAGTTTATGGAGGATTAAATAAGGTGAGCTCTTTTTAGACTAGGAAGCGGTTAGATTCTGAGTTATGTCAGTAGGCCTTCTGGAACATTCACTGTGCATTTTCATATTTTAAAGGTCTGAGAAGTCCTATAGTTAAAAAAAACAAAAACAAAAACAAAAAAACAGCATTACCCAAACTTATTTAACTTCAAACCATTTTTCCTCATGGTGCATTCCTATTACCGTTTTGTAGAACAGCAATCCAAAGACAGAAGTTTGGAAAATGCGGACTTAGAAAAAATACAAACGACCACGTGCTGAGAACGGAGACCACCCACACAACATGGCTTAGCTGTTAAGACCAAGAACTGAGACCGCCTGTGTCAACCTGATCGTTTGTTCCCAGAAACCTTTGCCCAAGAAAGGTAAGACTCTAAACCAACAGAAACAACAACAACAACAACAAAAACTTCACTGTTTGTTTCAGGAAATTTATGAAGATCAATTTACCTGAGGGCACTGTTGGCTACCTGGACAAATAGCTCATTTATCAAAAAAAAACTTACTTATAAGACTTACTTCAAGACCTACCTTAAGACCTTGCTAGCATGTCATGAACCTTACCCAATGCCAGTTTCCTACCTTAAATCACAAGAGCCTGGATTCTCCCTCCCAAACCCCATAAATATCCATTCTGACTTCCACCTTCTGAAACATTGCTAAGGTTCTGTCAAAGTGGTGTTCCCTATGGAAGAGAGCTTTAACGAATGTATCTTTGCTTTATTAACATGAGTTATCTGGTGATATTTTGGGAAGTCGTACTATGAGCTGTTTGGCCACACGACTGAAAACCTATTCAATCTAGTTTTTAATTTATTTTATTTTTTGGCTGCGTTTTGGTCTTCGTTGCTGCACATGGGCTTTCTCTAATTGTGGCGAGCAGGGGTTACTCTTCGTTGTGGCATGTGGGCTTCTCATTGCGGTGTTTTCTCTTGTTGGGAGCACGGGCTCTAGGCACGTGGGCTTCAGTAGTTGTGGCACACGGGCTCAGTAGTTGTGGCTCGCAGCCTCTTGAGCACAGGCTCAGTAGTTGTGGCGCACGGGCTTAGTTGCTCCTCAGCATGTGGCATCTTCCCGGACCGCAGCTCGAACCTGTGGCCCCTGCATTGGCAGGCGGATCCTTAACCACTGTGCCACCAGGGAAGCCCCAATCTAGTTTTTTAAAGCTTACATTTCATTTGTGTTTTTTATTTTCATTCTTGCATTAAAAATGTTTATTATATTGTTAAGCAAAATTGTTTAAGGCTTGAAAGTAAGACAAAAATGTGTGTGGTGGTGGGAAATGTTATTTCAATGTCACATGTAAGCATTACTTAAAAAGTCCATTCAGGGCTTCCCTGGTGGCGCAGTGGTTGAGAATCTGCCTGCCAATGCAGGGGACACGGGTTCGAGCCCTCGTCTGGGAAGATCCCACATGCTGCGGAGCAAATGGGCCCGTGAGCCACAACTACTGAGCTTGCGCATCTGGAGCCTGTGCTCTGCAATGAGAGGCCGCGACAGTGAGAGGCCCGCCCACAGCGATGAAGAGTGGCCCCCGCTTGCCACAACTAGAGAAAGCCCTCGCACAGAAACAAACACCCAACACAGCCATAAATAAATAAATTAATTAATTAATTAAAAAAAAAATCTATTAAAAAAAAAGTCCATTCAAGGATTATTTAATTATCTAAGAAAATGTAATTTGTTCACCTCATAGTTTACTACTCATTGAAGGTTGCTTATTTAGTGAAATTACATGTTAATTTGTAGGTTTCTGTATAGTAGAAACATGAATATTATTCAGTAGAAAAGATATCTTGTAGGATATCAGCTGGCTTTGTATATAAGCTAGCAGACTGATTCTAAAATGTCTTTATTATTAGATCACCTACAAATACTTAGCTCTCCCAATGTTCTTTGAGTCACACTTATTATCTCATTGGTTTGCTTTTTAGTTGATGAGTGTGGACTTGTCTGCACTTTATATTCCTAAAAGAGTCATATTTTTTAACTTACTGAAAATTGTATTTTGACAGTTTTTGTTTGTTTTACAAAAGTATCAGTCTATAAAGCACTGAAATTAAACAAAGTGAAACAAAAACTGATCTTTCACTACAGAAAGTTTTAAAAGCACTGTCTTAACTCTCTCTGAGTTATTCTCTGCTGAAACTCTTGGAGCTTCCTTAGTTTCTGTTCTTCCTGAGGCCTCATCATTCAGGTGCTTGGATGAACCTGGGAGCCACACAATTTCCTTCCATTAAATACTTTTCTTTAAAGTCTTGAGTTGGTTAGGGTTTCTCATAACTGATAAAGTCACTGAATTGTAATTGCAGCTGACAAATATTTATGACAGAACAATCGAACCTCTCTCTAGGTACACAAATTGGCTATACCTATCATAAAAACATTCTTGATCAAAAATGTACAGGATGAGAGCAAAAAGTTGGAATTGAGCTATCCCAAAACCAAAGCAGGCAACTTTGGAAATAAAATGATTTTTATGTACATCTTTATCTTAGGCCTCACTCACTCTAGAACTGCCTTGACCTTTCTCCAAAACAAACAAAACACCTGGAAGCTTAATCAGAACTGCTGTGCACCAGACTCCATGCCTTCACCTGGGAGATGTTGCTTCTCCACCCCTCTAGAGTACAGACAAGGGCCTGGTTCTAGCCCATGCCCTCTATGCCCCTTTGGACTATGGGAATGACCACTGGGCCACATCCCCATGGGCATCTACCTGACAATCCTGGTTGCCCCCTACTTTCAGTTTCCTTCCCCAGTGCCTAGAATTTGATGCTGAATTCCTCTCCTAGCCTGATTTATCCCCACTCACCCTTGCTTTCTGTTTCTAATTCAACAAACTTCTTTCCACTGAAAAACGCAGTGCTAACCATATTCCTTGGAGGTTTTGACTCATATTTTGAACTGTTTTTCAAGCACTAATTATTTCTTTCATGTTCTTCAGAATCAACGTTTCCTCATTTGGAATTCGCCCTGCCCCCACGGAATTTAATGTATACGTATGAAAATTAAGACCAGCTTTAGCTAAAAATAGATCCTCTGGGAGGTCTCTGCAATCAGCTGACTTGCACAATTAAGAGGAAGCTGGATGGCTGATAACTGTTTGGGCTTCAGAGGAGGATGCAATAAGCTGGTGCAGCAGCTGGACTCTTTTCAGGGGTGTCCTGCTAAGACACCACTTACCAAGTTGCTCACAAGGAGAAGCGGGGTTGTGTGGGGTGGCTGGAACCTGGAGGCTGGTCCACCAACACACTCTGCTGCCCCGAGAAGCAGCTGGGATGTGGAGAGGCCAGCTGAATGTTTCAGAGGAATTGAGGTCTGCAATTTTTCACGGGAATGTTCTCCTAAGGAGGGCAGCCTGCAACTCAGAAATCCAAGATGCTCCACATACCAGTGTCCTTGTAACTCACTTGGCAGAAAAACCCAACCTGAACACACATGGTGGTATTTGTGGTCCTTGTTTATCCTGGTTAGGGTAAATATCCATATGTGTCACTGCAGAAATACCTGTTTTATTACACGGTGCTGCCCCAGACCCCCCTGGTGGAGTGGGTAATATACAGCATATACATTTCACTAGCTTTTTCTAAATTCCAAAACACATCTTGATCTAAGGTTGGGAAGGATCACTTCTCAAATGCTTTTCAGGGAACATCCTTTTAATTTTTAGCCCTGTGAGGCTCTCAGGGGCACCCCAGTCTGTTCTCCAAGGAAAGGACTGGAGCACTTCTGTGGGAGGGAACTGGATATAGCCTTTCACATGGAGAGAACATGCAGAGTCAGGAGACCAGAGCTCCTTTTCCACTGCTGGTACTTCTTTTGAGATACTGGGTCTTTAAATCAACCTTCATGCCCTCTTTGTTAAAATGGGATTTATAATCCTATCTTACAAAGGGCTGTTGACTTGATTAAATGGATAAAATGGTACCCCCGCCCCCTTTCCTAGATCAGAGTACCTTAAACTAAAAAACCTGTTCTCAACTTAGTGCTTTTACATTACCTGATCTCTCTGCCTAAAGGTTTACCAATGCCATCTCCACCTGGCTGGTTCCTTCTCCTAGTTCAGGTCTCAGCTTCTCAAAGAAAACGTCTTTAGCCACCCATTCTACCGCAGCCATCCAGAAATCTCTATCACACAACCTTGTCTTATTTCCTTCATAGTATATATCATCAGCTTTTCACGTAAAAGTTTCCTGTTTTCTTAGGTGTTTATTTCTGTCATGGCTGTCTCTCTCTTTCCATAAAAAATGAAAGCTCTAACACAAAAGGCATCTTTTTTTATCTGGTTCAAGGTTTTATCCCTTGTACCTAGTACAGGGTCTGGCATAAGGGATGTGTGACCATTCTGTGATTCTTAAATAATTGACTAAACAAATGGGACTCCATGTATGTCATTTCCTTTCCTATCTCCTATTTCTGTCTCCAGAAAGAGAATGCAAATTTGGTTAAGTACAAAAAGTGCCTAGGGATATTCTGACTGGCAAGTGTTTGCACCTCTTGCCCTTTTGCTTTCAAGCCAACAAAAATTTCCATGAAAATTAAGATAAAAAAGGACAGACAGAGGGCATCACAATTATTAGAATGTGTGTGGATTTGATCTGTTACAGGATAATAAGATCTTCTGCCTTCTCAAACTATTTAAAGCTACGCTTAATCTTGCCCAATTTATGTTTTGGTGTTGTACTCATTAAGCAGCCCAATTCATGTGGTTCTAATACCTTAAATTCGGAGATGCTCCTGTAACATCTGTATGTTCCTGTATTCTTAACCCTTTGAAGAAAAACAGAAATAAAAGAGATTTATACCAGCTCCAGAACCATGTGAGTGAAGACACTCAACAAGTTGAAGAGTGAGGCCATATGGCAGCACGTAGAACTTGACAGTCTTAATTAAGCAATCTGCTCACCAGCATCACCAGCGAGAAACCTGGCATGATGGCTGTCATCTGCTGCCACCTAAGAGACGTTTCCAACGTGCGTCTGTGCTACGTTCTAAAAATTCTCTTGCACGGACCACGGCCTGCAGTCGTAGAATGTTAGTACTGAAAAGGACCTTAGCAACAGAGTAAAACACCCTCATGGTGGACTCTTGCTTTTGCCAGCCCAAATCTTCCTGGACACCTTGACTGGTTCAGGGGTAGGTACATGACCCAAGCTGGACCCAGACAGTTAGCCATGGGGTGTTCGCTGGGACACTTGGAAAAAGAGATGCTCTGGGTTGTTACGCCGGAAGAATAAAAGGCTGGGGCTTCTGGTGGCCATCCTGGAGGAAACCCCTCTGAGAGTGAGGGGTACAAACACTATATAAAGCAGAGCTGAAGAATTAAGTGTGATATTGATGATATCATTAGAGCATCTAGATCCACGTGTTCTTAAAGCCAGCTCAAACCTTGAAATTTTCAATTGTGTGAGCTGATAATTTTATATAGTTTTGCTAAAGCCAGTTGGAGTTGGGTTACTTTGGATTACAACCAAAAGAGCCCTAATATACCCTCATTACACAAATGGGGAAACAGAGGTCCAGAGAGGAAAAGGGTCATACACGTCAGTGTTTGAGCTGGGATAAACTCCAGGGATGCTGCATCTCTTTTAGAAAACTTGTCTTCTAGATGTCTTCCCCAGTCTAGACCCTTGGAGTTCTCCGGGGCTCTGCTCTTACCCTTATTTCACACTCCGGTGCTTCTTAATCATGCTGCCTTCTCCCCTGCCCATCTCTCCTTTGATATGCCTCCCAACCATCCCCATCTCAGAACTTCTGAAAAGGCTCCATGCCAGCCTGGGCCTTCCCAGCTCTTCTCTCGTATCCGTGTCCTATTCTGAACTTCCAGAAAGCCAGCCACACTGTCTGATCGCATGGCTCCCCTTTTCATATATCCCCCATATTGACAATTCAAAGCACTAAAGGTAGATTTCAAAGTCTCAGTCAGCGCCAGCTGTCCCATGCCCTTCAATATCTTAGCGCCATCCTCTTCTTCCTTTACCACCAATAACAACCACTGTCAATAACAGCAGTGGTATGATAAAAACAACATGTGTGTTTGGTCTTTTGTGGTGAATCATTCGACCCACACACCTGTCTCAGGAGCAAGGGTGACTTCATGGAGGTGAATGTAGATGCCTATAAGGGACAGGCAGAATAAAGGAGGAAGTTGATCGGATGACAGGAAGACAGTAGAGATTGGAGAACCACAGGGAAGGCCTCAGCTACTGTTATTGCTACACTACTTCCAGCAGCTAATATTTTAGTGCTTACGATAGACCAGCCATTTTTCAGAACCCTTTACATAGATGAACATTTAATCCTCAGAATAACCTATTGAGGTTGCTACCATTATGATTCTTTTTCCAAATGAGGAAACTGAAGCACAGGGAGGTTACCCACCGCAACACAACTTGCCCAAGTTACTTAGCTGATACCGGGCTAACCTTGGATTTAGACTCAGGCAGCCTGCCTCTAGGATCTATATTCTAGAGGTCCAGTACTGCCAGAAGTTATGAATTTTTAAAAGTGAAATTCTCAATGTTGACAACGAACTTCTTTCATTAAACACTTCAGACTCCTACACTGAGCAGTCAAACAGGACATATCTGTGGGACAAATTTAGTCCAAGAGCTGACAGTGTGACTCCTCTGGTCTATTTATTTCTTTCATTCCACTGATAAGAAAACTTATGCCAAGAGAGCTCCACCGCATCTACATTCCTCTTCTCCTAAGGCCCTCTCACTCTGTTACCTCTTATGTTTCCCAATCTTCAAAGTACAACTTAGGACCCAAGTCTAATGGAAGGATCTCTAAGCATTTTACCATATCCCTCCCTAATGTGTATATGTGTTCTTCTTATTCTGCAGTTATTTTATTATATCACTTTACCTTTATGAAATGAGGTAGTTAATATAATGCATTTATGCATACCCTAGTTAATATTAATTGATTACTCAACTGTTACAGATATGTTGGTGGCGGGGTGGGAGGCAAACCTGTAAAAATATTACATTTCTGTAGGACTCTGTTTAAATATAGGAAAAATCAATGTAAATAGGAGTCTACATTCTGATCCAAAGTATAATCATCTTCATAATGATGGAGTGAATTAAGTGACACCAGAGTGATTTTCCTTGGCACATCACAACAGTTTAAACCAAATATACCACTTGAAACTCCAACCTCTTCAGATCTATGTAGACTGTAGTACAGGTCACGCTAAATAGTTTCACTAATCAGTTAATCAATCTCCCAACCTGAGAGTTAATACAAGTTAGTAGTACAGAGGACAACGAGAAAATGGAAAGGAAATTATCTTTGTTTTTTTATTTCTTAAGTCACTAAAACTGAAAACAAAAGCAAAAGAACTTAGGAAGTTCTCAAGGATAGAGAATATATACAGACAAAATCCCGAGTCAGCTTGAACTCAGGAAACAGGAATTTCTCCACCTGCCAGGTTGGAAAGTTCATCCATTTATTACCACCCAAATGAAATCTTTTCAGCAGGGTCAAAAGGGCCTTTGTTTTGACATTTAATTCACTAGCAATGTATTTCCTGCGTTAGGATGCAAAACACCTCTCACATTGCTTTTTCATTAATTGCCTTCATTTTTCAAGTTCCCTGTTTGATTTATAGTCAATTAAAAACACCCTCAAAAGCCATGACTCATGTATGTTAAGTACAAATATGATTTATGCAACACCATGGACTCCATGGATGACTTGGCTACTAACCAAGGTCGGTATCAAGGTGGCATGACCAAGAAGTGTCTTGGTGAAAGGAACTCATGGCGGAGGGCAGAAAGCAAGGAGTGCAGGGTCATGGACAAACTGGCACTGGATCCATCCAAAACAGGAAAAAGAGGTACTTTTTCTATATTTTTCTGTATTATAGAGGAAGAATGAACTTGTCTATGAACAGAAAAAACAAAATGCAGTAGAAATTCTCTATTTCACCCAGGTTGACGAAAGTAGATGGGAAAATTAAGTGGCAAATTTCCTTGACAGGTCACCACCAACATCAACAACAGCTACAAGACTCAAGACCAGAGAACTCTGGATAAGAGCCAGAGCACTGGAATCCTGGATTCAAATTTTGATGCCACCAATTATAAGCAATACAACCATGTATGAAGTGCCTCACCTAGCCCAGCCTTAGTATCCTCACCTGTAAAATGGGCACATGAGGGTATTTTCCCCCTAAGGCCTATTATGAGGTTCAAGGGGACTCTCCACACTTAGAGAGCACACAGTAAATATCGGCTATGAAGGCCACAGATGCCACATTTGTCAGCACTAGGGGTGCCTTTAAAAATTCCCAACATCTGCCTCTAATGTGTGCACACTCGTTACATTTTCTAGAAATTCTCTTTCTTTCTGTCAGTATATGCATACAGCCCTTCATGAGGAAATCTCTTGAGTTATCCCTCCTCTCCAGGGAAATGAACATACTGAAACTTTAGAAGAATATCAGAAAAGTCAAGAGATTAAGTAACATCAACCTAATGCCTTAAATCAGTGATTTCCCACCAAAATGAGGTAAACAAAAACACTTGGTGTATTTTTTACAAAGCAAAATTTACTGAAATTAAAAGACTGCCTTCTCTTTTGTAGCTGGTCCTTACTCCTGCTTCGTTTGTTTTTTGATACTAATGACCTTTTAAAAGAAAAGTCTGGCCACAGTAAATGGAAGTATTCTCACTCTATCTCAATTATTAGCTTGCTTTTTTTTTCTTTTTTCATATTCAGACTTAGAAAAATGTTTAAAAGTACACTCTTATCAATCCAAGATTTTTAAAAAATTCTACTGGTCCATGAAGTTCAAATCTTAGAATCACTGATTCAGATTTTTTTTTTTAATCTCTTCAGATTTTAATGTCCATGATTTGTCTTCTAAAAAGTCAGGTTTAGATGGCCATTATAAGGATACCAAACCTATCTAAGACCTCTGAATAATAGTAACAATAACAACAACAATGGCAATAATAACAGCAATAGCAATAATGATAGTAATAATAATAACAGCTTCCCTTTATTCATAACTATGTTCTAAGCATTTTTCCATCAATTACTGCATCAACTCTAGAAATAAAGACTGTAATTATCCTTCTTAGAGAGATGAGGTAATTCAAACTTACAGGATTCAGGTAACTCACTCTTGGTCACGTAGCTAACGTGACTGTGTCATATGTTTGACCTCTAGTCAATGTGAGTTTTAAACTATATGACCTTAACCTCAATACTATAATCATCGGGCGGGTACAACTAGAGCCCATCCTTAGTAGAATTATCAAAAGGTCCCTCCCTGGGTGTTGCAAGAGGGTGCAGGGAAGAAGCTGATTCTACTCAGTGGGAAGCATCCCCTGACAAGAAAAGCAGGATGTAGTCACAGGTACATGACCTTGCTGTCCTGCTTGAGTGACCAACTTCGTCCTTATCCCCATGTAGGCCCAAGTTACTCAGAGACAGTTGCCTCCTTTGTGGTCCGGTTCTGTCTCTTTTGGGAGTCTCTTTTTGACTGGGGTTACTTTGCTTTGTTAGGATCTGTGTAGAGATGGTGAACTTACACCAATACTCGTGTTCCTCTACATTGCTCAGCTTCTTTTGCAGTTAGCTTGGCTATGTGACTAGGTCTGGCTAAGAGTGTAAGCAGAAATGATACATGTCCCTTTTGAGCGCAAGTGGTTAAACATCTGTGGTGCCTTCCCCACCCTTTTTCTCACCCCCCTATTCTCCAGCTCGGTGACTTAAGAGTGACTCAAAGGCCCAAGATGGCAGGACCAAGTTGGAAGTAGCTTGGGTCCTCGAGTTCCTGCGTGGAGGGCAGCTACTTGGAGGAGAGCTACCCAGGAAAGCAGGCAACCTCCATCCACATGACCTGAATGAGAAATCAACTCTTATAGTGTTAGGTCACTGGGGTTGTTTCATAACAAGCCTATTTTGACCAATGAGCCTTCTTTATTAAAAGTGTAATTACACAGGTTGTATTTTAGGTGAACTCAGGTGCGGCAATTTCCCTCTGTGTATCTGTGTTTGTGTGTGTATAGTCCAAGAGGAGTGATCCATGAAGGATGAACAAGGGGGATGAAAAGCACTGACCTGATAGTGGCTGGGTGGCCAATAAGATGTCCTTTCTGGACACTGGAAGTTGGAGACATCTCTCCCTACAGAGGCTGGAGGATCATGAGTATGGTTTCCCTCAGTGAACAAGATGATCACAGATCCCTCCATAATGCCAGGAAGGTCTGTCTGAGCTGATATGGCAGGGCAGAGTATTCTGTTCTATAATTTTTCAGGACACAAGATAGTCAGGGGCTTATCACTTGGTCTTTTTCCATATCAGATGGGTGGCTGGTCAGTTTTCCAGGCCAGATATTCTTCTGGAGCCTGGGTGTCAGCTGGGAGGCTGTAAACAGGGTCACTATCCAAATATTGTGGTATCAAGATAGCGGCTACCAGAACTGCATGACTTTCACGTTGCAGGAGAAGCAACCCCATCAACCAATTTAAGAGAATTCGGGGTGTTGGAAACCTCTAGGGACCTCCTCCAACAAACCCCTCACAAATTCCTCCTGGAGTCCAAAGGCCTTGAGTGGATATCTCCTCTCTGAGTTTCTGCCTTCTAAACTGTCTTCCCCTTTCTTCTTGTACTTCTCATTGAAAATGACAATAAACACATCCTCCTAGCTCACCTTTTAAGACTGAGATGAAGCCAGGAAACTTTTGTCCAAGTTATCTTGAGTTGGGGGTTTTGCATCATGCTGTGAAAGCTACAATGATAAAGCTCCCCTGGTTACATTAGAAGAAATAGTGGGATGCCATGTTTTGATCCTAGAAGCTTGTTGAAAATGGCCCTTTAAAGACGAAAGCAAGTCTAGTTAGTGGAAAGGAGAGTAGAATAAAGAGTTATTTGGATGTGAAGAAAATAAAAGGCTTTAGAACAACTGAGGGAAAGATGTATCAGAGTGAACAGTGAATAAAATATTAGGGAAATAAAAGGAGTGGAGGTGACCATTAGTAACAGTTAAAGCAGAAAAAGATAAGTCATTGAGAATTGAGGGGAAAGATGAAAAAGGATAAAAGGAAATATTACCGTCTGAACAAAAAGAGCAGGAAGCCATGGACAGAATAAACATTCCCTGTAACGTGTGCTAAAAGCTAACACAGAATTGGTTGAATATAAGTCTGGGGTATGAGCAGATATACTATGTCTGTAGGGCAGAGACAACATTTTCAGACAAGTTTATAAAATGGTGAAAAGTATAGACATAAATTGATTGATTATGCTGTACCTTACACTTTCTGCAAGACAAAAATTCACAATGATTGGAAGCCAAATCTCTTAAATATTGCAAAGATAAAGGAAAAATGGAAAGTGTAACTGCCATAGGAGGAGTCCAAGGTAATGTTACTAACCTGGTTTCTTTTAGCCTCTGTTATTACCTAGATCATCAGCTTATATTTACACATCACTGAACTATTCCTAACCATTTTCTGGATCTTGGTTGTGGCCTCAAATATCTAAGTATTTTTAAACATTCTGGTTCTGCTTGATTCTTTCCAGTTTTCATCCAGATGTTAGCCTTGCGACAATATGGCCTTCATTCTGAGAGGTCACACCACTCATTGGTTTCTTGGCTAATCACATTTTTCAGAGATAGAAAGGTCTTGTGCTGGACCATAAAGAAATGCATGAAAGAAACTGAGAATGAGAGGGGAGGGAGGGAGGGAGACTTAAAATGTTAGTTGGTTAGGGGGAAAAGTCCATTCAAAATTTTGTGCTTTTTATTTGCTCTTCCACGTGGAATAGAGCAAAATACATTGCTACTGCTTCTGGAAATCCAGATTTCCCAAACAGTATTCAATAGACATTCTCAAGTCTGTGAAAACTTTCTTCTTCATTTAGGCACAATTAACCTTATTCTCAGGGTTATACTCACGACAACCTATGTTCACTGCTTTGAGATGAACTGAAACGTATCAAACCAAATCTGCTCTTTGTATTTTTTCCCCTAGTAATATACATGGACCCACAGTTTCACTGAGAAGGGGGCTAATCAGATTTTGCTGATCCAACAATTCACATACAAATTCACATATAAATTTTTAAATATCCTCAATCCCTATATCACTGACTTTTCCTGAACGTGCTGTCATTGATAATCAACCCAGCTCCATTTAGCATTTACTAGCTTACACAGAATCAATAACCATGACCCACTAAATTACTTAGGGGATTAAAAAAAAAAAAAACAAACTACACAGACACACACAAAACTGTGATATTAGAATGTACAGGATGGTCTAGTTTAAATGAAAAAGGTCCCCCAAAGTATGATTGTTTCCAGCTTCTCAGAGGTGAATTAAAAGCTGTTTGGTGTAGTGAAGATTACAGAAGTAATCACATTTATGGGCCTGCTTTGCATACCAACTCTATTAATAATTTCCATACTCAGGGTGGCTTCACATTTCCACACATGTTAATATAGATGCCATTTGGGAATTGCTTGGAGAAAAAGAGAAAAGAAAGAGAGAAGGAGAAGAGAAGAGAGGAGATGATGCAGACGAGAGGAGATGAGAGCCAGAAAAACGGTATCTTAAACCAAGTTCCCTTTAAAATATAGTGATTCTGATAAACAGAAGAATCAAAAGACAAATGAGAGTTCGTGATGGCCTGACCCAGGAGTCACACTCAGGGATCAAATTAACATGAAATCACATACTGGAATTCACTTATTGTGCCAGTCCTGCACCTTGTCATTATAGACTCTAATTATTGAAATGACTTCATAGGCGTAATTGCATCAAGATGTGCATGGGCTTCACCTTGGAGGGCTCCCTTGATGCTCAACATTGTATCTTCATTATTGTGTTCCTTTCAACTCTTAAAATGTGCTCCAGCCTCACAGAACAATCCAATCGAACAGGCTGAGTTTTCTTTTCCCCCTTTTCTTTAAACATGCCAGCCACATAGCACGGGAATGAAGGAATGTGTTTATCCTGAAAGGCAAACCTGGGACCATAAGGGCAAATGTACAGTTATCTTCCCTAAAGGGACCATAGAGCATCTGACCAAATTAAACCATTGTTTTTATATCCTTCATTCCCAAATGTTAAAGAATGCTGCTCAAGAGCCTACAATTAAAAGCTTATTTGTCTACCATCAATTTTAAATGCATCGTGCTAAAACTAAGCTTGTTATGCATTTAACAATGCACTCCATACCCTCATAAAGATAAAACAATATAACACTGGCATTAAAAATAGGAAGAGATTATAACCACAGATCTGAGCAGAGCATATTTTGAGGAAATTAATTGGGTTTGGGGGGATTTGAGTTTAGAATAGCCAGTCGAGGTTTCAAATCCTTCAGAAAACTATCTTATTAGCATTAAGAATAAGAGTTTAAATTCCTATGCCTAAAAATTCCCAGAAGTTAACATCCTGCTGTCACCATTATTTTGATTCAATGCTCTGTGTGAGGTAGAACAGCAATACATAGGATGGCAATGGTCTGTTCTCAGGATCTGCCCAGAGGAAATGGATTTCATACATTGGAGGCTTGGTGGTCCCCTTTCCTGGGAGCAGTCAGGAAATGCTTATCGGTGATAAAATACTTAAAAGAGACACACACCACTCTATTCACCTCTAAGCTGACAAAGCCCTAATTCAAGACCTTCCACCCTGGGTCAAGCAGTGACATAAGAAAAATGATCAGAAAATACTTAGTTTAGGGAATACCATATCCTGAGTCACATTCTTATACATCGGTGAATAGGCCAAAAGCATCGTCAAGTGACACTGCTTACAGTTTAGAATCGCCTGGTCCTCGATGAATTCAGCTGGCTGATTGATATGGAACAATTTCTGCTGAAATCCAGGAGTGCAGTCCAAATCTTCTGCAGATGTTAGCAGCAGCACCTGAGAAAAACAAAGCCATCAATATTTTAACAGCGGCTTATACGTTTGCCCTGCTAACTTTTACCAAATCTGTGACTTTTAGAAACGAGCTGAGGTTTTAATTTCATTTCCCAAATGAAGAGGTAAGTTGATACCTCTCCTGTGGCTGCCAACCGTTCGTTTTGGCAATGAGATTTGGAAAACACGCAAATGGGAACAGCTGCTGCAGTTTCCATTAAGTTGTCGTTAAAGAAATAACTTCCTCAGATTTTTACACCTGCTAAGAATCTCACCATGGTTTCCACGTGTGAAATTTCATTACAGAAACTGTCAATTTCATATGATGCCTGAGCTAAAACCAACTTCACTTTCATAGATGCAAAGGAACACTGTCATCGACAAAGAGGAGGAAAACGGAACTATTCCATTGGAAGTTACTTCTAACAAGAATCCAGGGCCCCGTAGACCTTCACAGTCCAATATGGTGGTCATGAGCCACAGGTGACTACTGAGCACTTGAAATGTAGCTGGGCTGAAACTGTCAGTAGAAAAATACGTGTTGGATTTTGAAGACTAAATACTGAAAAGAAAAATAAAGTAAAATATATAATTAATAATTTTTATAGGATTACAGGTTGAAATGCTATTTTACAGATTGGACTAAATAGATTCACTATTAAAATAAATTTTGCCCCTTTCTTTTGACTTTAGTATGTTTGGTTACTAGGAAATTTAAATTTTACAATTGCTTCTGAAGGCTCAGCTTTGTCTTTGCAAATCCTTGGGGCACTTCATCCAGAAGTCAAAAATTTAATTTATATGTTTTGGAACATAAAAGTTATGTGAAAACACTCTTGGACAAGGGGTAATGAAGTAAGGTAAGAAATAGTCATAGGCTTAGTAGGCAAAGACTATAAGCAGTGTGAAGTTAGAGATTACCTCTTTTTCCCCATTTTTTATACCGAGCACCTACCACATATACTGGCACAGAGAAGACGCTCCATAATACTTACAATACAATGATTGCTAATATTTTTCAGCCTTGCTATGGCAAGCACTGTCCTAAGTTTTTTGTATGCATTATCTCCTTCAATCTCCACAACAGCGCTGTGATGTACTTAGCATGTTATAAGACACGTTTTACTGACAAGGGGCCTGACATTCTAGAGAGGCTAACAATCTTGCCCCGAATCACACAGTTAGGATGGGTGGAGCCAGGATCTGAATCCAGGTTTAAGTGTTCTCTGATTTTGACAGAGCTCCGCCTATACCCTTCAGGCAGGACTTTGTATTTTTTTGCCTGGGACATTTCTCTGAAACCTGTGGGAGGCTGCTTTATCTGAGTATGGCGCCAGCAGGCAGTGTTTGTAAATTCACACCCCCAAGACCATCACCATAACTGATGAAAACTGCTGTGTGAATACCCCAGCCCTCAGGTGAGATAATGCAGAGGCAAGTGTTCTGTCTCCCACCTGGACTTAAGCAACAGTTGTCCACGGTGGTATCTGGCTTGATAACTCACCGTCCATTGGCTGCCTTCTCTTCTTTGGCTCATTTACCCATCCCCTGTTGGTATTTTTCTGACATCACCCTCCAAATAAAACTATCTGCACTCAAGTCTTTGACTCAGTGTCTGCTTATTGGGAAACTACACTTTGATACCAGAATACAAACTCTTTTTTTTTTTTTTAACTTTTTATTTTGTATTTGAGTCTAGCTGATTAATGTTGTGATAGTTTCAGGTGCACAGCAAAGTGACTCAGCCATACCAGAATGCAAACTGTTAACCACTGCACACAGGCTGTTGAAGAAAACTCATTATCATCCCCACCGGTGATCTCAAAGGAGTGTACAAAAGGTTGGAAGCTGTGGAACCAGGGCTTCTCTCTAAATACCAGCCCTCTGAAATGCACTGAACCCAAGGAACAAGAGCAAGAATCAATCTCCCAAGGTTCACCATGTGGCCGGCCTGAGAAACATCAGAGGAACTGAAATAGGAGAGTCATCACCCTGACCGACATCATGCTTCTAAAATCAAAGGGGGGAAGGATGCTATAGTCGCATATCTGAGCACTTCTGTGTGTAAAACTTTCCCTTGCCTTGAGAGCAGGCTCTGGGTAGATCACGTCTAAGGCAATCATAACGCTGACATCCCAAGTGGTGCACACAGAAAATGCAGATTCAGGACTCAGAATCATTTGCTGGCAATTATGCAAGCAGAAAATCTATAACTGGCCAACGTTAATTCAGTTAAACATCAAGTGGTCAAGGGTCGCCTCCAGGCACCTTATGCCTACAATTATATGTTAATCTTATAATCAGCTAATTCTTCCCTCAAATCCCAGACCAGTAAACCAGTCATTCCCGAGGAACTAAGGCAAATGACATTTCTCCAGGGATCCTGAGCTAAGAATCCAGGACTGACTGAGAGTACAGGTGAGTGGAATTCCTGGTGCTTATCTCTCTGTGGCTTAGTCTCTGTCCTGGCCTCTTGGCAGGTTCTACTTAGGATTCCTCTGGAATCATAAAGGAAAAATAAACCGTTTCCAACCGCAGATGCTCAGGGAGGGTGAGAGTGGTGGGAGAACTCTCAAAGGCTCAAAGTTTTTTTTTTTTTTTTTTTGCAAATTCTTGGGTCACTTCATCCACCAGGCAAAATTCAGGTTAAAGCCTTTGTAATATGAACACACAGCACTCTCCTGGGCAAGTGTGACTTAGCGAGGTAAGAACTAGTCAAATAATTCATTCACTCTCTCCTCCCTGTGTCCATTCATTCACTTATTCCCAAACATTTATTAAACTCCTGGGATTCAGTGAGCACTTTGCTAGGTGGTGTCCTGGAGCTTATGGAGAAGCCCTAAAAGACAATCATTAAAAGCATGAATTCCAGGGTTGTTTGACTTCGTTCATTCTTGGCTCTGCCCTTTACTGACTGTGCTATTTGGCATTTTTTCCCCCAGCCACTCTGGTCTCAGTTTTCTCATGTAGAGAAATATGGAAAACAAGATGTGCATTGAGAGTGGCCATGTGGGTTCAATGGAATGATACATATAAAGCAATTAGAATAGTGCTGCACAGGATAAGCAGTCAAGAGTGTTAACTTATTATGGACTATAAAAGGTGAGAGGCATTAACAAATCATAATTTAATTAATTGATTAACTAAAATTAAAATTTAACTTGAAAGGAAATCACGGCTCTCTTCAGGAGCATGTAAAAGCTGGGAGTCGGGAGTCGAACTTCACCTAGAGGAATCAAGGAAAGCAAACCCACTGAAGGGGCATTTCTGCTTTGATCTCAAAGATGGGTCAGAATTAGCTGGATAAATGGAGAGGAATATAGAGTGGTCTCTTTAACCAACACACACTTTGCTTTCACGTGAATTTATGCCTCTCTGGATTTCATGCAACAGATCTCTGAAACGACAAAACTGCGTTTAAAAAAGAATCCAGGGGGGCTTCACATGCCGCGGAGCAACTAGGCCCGTGAGCCACAATTACTGAGCCTGCGCGTCTGGAGCCTGTGCTCCGCAACAAGAGAGGCCGCGATAGTGAGAGACCCGCGCACCGCGATGAAGAGTGGCCCCCACTCGCCGCAACTAGAGAAAGCCCTCACACAGAAACGAAGACCCAACACAGCCAAAAATAAATAAATAAATAATAAAAATAAAGGAATTCCTTTAAAAAACAAACAAACAAACAAAAAAACTTGAAAAAAAAAAAAAAAAAAAAGAATCCAGGGCTTCCCTGGTGGCGCAGTGGTTGAGAGTCTGCCTGCCAATGCAGGGGACACGGGTTCGAGCCCTGGTCTGGGAAGATCCCACATGCCACGGAGCAACTGGGCCCGTGAGCCACAACTACTGAGCCTGAGCGTCTGGAGCCTGTGCTCCGCAACAAGAGAGGCCGCGATAGTGAGAGGCCCGCGCACCGCGATGAACAGTGGCCCCCACTCGCCGCAACTGGAGAAAGCCCTCGCACAGAAACGAAGACCCAACACAGCCAAAAATAAAAATAATAAATAAGTAATAAATTAAAAAAAAATTAAAAAAAAAAAAAAAAGAATCCAGACTAACTTAGGGCTCCCCAGAAGCTGAATGTCTCGCTGAGCACTAGTGGTAGAGCGTTCGAGTTACTGCTGTTACCCCTTGATTTTTGTAGCGGATTTCAAATAGTCTTCAGCTATGAGCTCACCATGGCTTCAACTTCAATAGCACTGAGTTTGGTGGTGGGATATGCCGAGGCATCCCTCACTGGTCTAAGATGAGCACTCAGACATGACTCCAGAATTAGGCAGCCCCTTCTCCAATATCATCACATGTCACTCTTATACATATGATACCTGGACATGCTTTTCCCCGCACTCTCTTTAACATTTCCAGAATATAGGCTATGAGTGACATTCCAAATGCATCTTTAATGCCATGGCAGTAACGGTCTTCCTATGTGGTTCTTTTGTTCATTTATGCATTAGTGTGCACTTCATAAACAATAGGCAACCAATACCCCTTTGAAAGCTCAGCGATGATCAAGTTTTATGATCACCAAAGGATTTCTATTACGTGAAAATTACAATCAGCCTGCTTATGAAGGCAGATTCACATTCAGACAGACTATAAGCACAGGACAGAGCCACAGTGGTTCTGTATGAATCCCAGTTTACCAGCTGCCATTTACTAGCGGTAACCCTCTGTATCTCAGTTTCCTCAGATAGAGTCTTATAGGTTGTCATGAGGATTAAGTGAGTAAACTATTGTAAAGAGCCTTGCACGGTGTTGGACACATAATAATTGCTCAATAAATGTTTGCTATTATTATTTTTACTATTATTATTATTATTTCTATGTATTATGTTTAAATTAATATACAGGATTCACTCATATTCCCAGGGTAGACACTGACAAATATCATCAAAATATTACTTTTGTTTCTACTATAAAATTGTTCAATGGATAGACTGTGCTCAGAAGTATCAGAGGGAAACAGGAGGGATCTGAATCAGATAAAAGATAAGGAGAGAATTTGCACCTTGGGGTCAGCTGCACAGTAAGAACATCAGGGCCTATTGTGGACTGAGTTGGGCTGCTCTTGCAGGACACTGAGCATCCTTTAAAATGACAGCTCAGGGACTTCCCTGGTGGTCCAGTGGTTGAGGTTCCACGCTCCCAGTGCAGGGGGCCTGGGTTTGATCCCTGGTCAGGGAACTGGAGCCTGCATGCCACAGTTAAGGATCTCGCATGCCGCAACAAAGACCCCACGTGCCGCAACAAAGATCCTGCGTGCCGCAACTAGGACCCAGCGCAGCCAAATAAATAAATAAATATTTTTTTAAAAAAGAGAATAAAATGACAGATCAGGGCTCTGTCCTCTATGTACGAGCCCCTGCCCTAAGCTTATGTACAGATGGCAAATTCTGACAACACACTCTTCATACCTGCTTCTCTTTTTAGCTTCCATTTCCGTGCTGCTGTTCAGAGCCTTCTCTTTTAAGAAGAAAGAGTGTTTGTTTATCCTCACAGGTGCTGAGGTGCTGATTCAAGAGCATAGCCAACTTTGGAGTTTGCTTCCAGAAAAATGATTTTTTTCTGCCCCAGACTGCAGGTTGCCAACTGGCAGCATAAGGGATGGATCGGGCCAGCAGATGTGGCTGGTTCAGCCAGAGCAGTCTGTCATAAAAGTTAAATTATCACGTTCTGTCGAGCACACCTCTCTGAGCTATCCTTGCCTGCACGACTCCCTACGTTACTGCTCCCCGTCACTCAACTTAGTTACACCCTTGTCTGGCCCTCTAGGCATTTGAGTTTGCAACCCCTGCTTTAGACTTTGGAAATAAGCTTTTCAAGCAAAGAACTCTCCTTGTTATGAGTCTCTAGTTACTTCTCATAATAGTACCCACAGCTATGTGCTCCTGTCTCTATTGCAGTATTTTTGGTCATGTGACTAAGCACTGACACCAAAAGGAGGGTGGAAGGATTTTCACCACTAGTCCTGGGCCCTGAAGTGCCCTCTTTTACCCATCTAGGAAAACAGAATAGGAGGACTTCCAAGGTGGTGGAGTCATCCAACAGAACGATCAGAGAAATCAGTCACTGCTTAGAGGACAAGCACCTGGGAGAGATGCCCAGCAAGGAAACTCCATGTGCAGCCTGCGGTCCCTGAGATCTGGGGTTGTTTGTTACACTTGGCTGACTATGCACTAAACCTGGAAGGCATAAGGGCAGAGGGTTTTCTATACCACAGCATCATAGACTGTTCCAGAGGCCACAGAGAAACAGAAGAACTGAAGTAAAGCTTAACACAACTGTATTCGAAGCGGCCATAAATAAAAACAGAGAAAGTTACTGCCACAAATAATTATCTCAGCAGGCTGTGAACAAGCTCAGATCTCATCCTCTCTTAAGTCAGCTTCAAAATGGTATTTTCCAAATGAACTCGCTAGTGTCTCCTGGCCCCTTGTTGTTTTCCTTTCACTGACTCACTCGCTTTTTGCTATTAGGGTAGATGGACAGTTACTTTATCCTTGCCACAAAACACCTCCGGTTTACTCTTGTCAAAGTCAGTCCAGTGGAATCAGTTTGGAGGGGCTTAGACTGGCGGAGAAGAAAGGCTACTATCTCTGATTTGCAGGATATAAAAATGTTACAGCAATGTATCTGATTGATTCTTTATCCTGCCAGGGACCAAAAACCCTGAGTCTTGGAAGGGTTTATAAAGACACACCGCCTACAGGGAGGCGGTGTGAGAAAAGAAGCACTTCAAAGACACACACACACACCTGCACACGCACATATTGATATGTTCACTGTGAGTGTCAGTTCATGTCATCCACGCTCCCTGAGTCTGACCTCCTTGAAATATTCCTGGTGTTTTACAGCCTCTGGACACAGAACATCTGCCACCTTCCTGGCCATTAATGCACGACACTTAGAAATGATTTTGTAATTCTTGGGGAGATAAAGGGTCCTGTTGTTGCCTTCATACACAGTTTGAGACCAACATTCTAAACCTTATTTCTAATTGAATGATACTCAGTATCTTTTCCTCAAATTATTAAAAGGGAAGCTGCATATAACTGGAAAAGCATGGGACAAGAAGCCAAAACTAATCTGAGCCTGAATACTGGCTATGTGGCCATTTCTCTGACTTTTGGCAAATTACTTAAACTTGAACAGCCGCTGTGTTTTCTTTAAATGAGCATAACACCACCTATGCATATAGTTCCTGGGGGACTTTAATGAGATAATGTAAAAAGAAAGGCTATATGGTAGACAGAATAATGGTCCCCAACAGATGCCCTCAGTCTAATCCCTGGGACCTGTGAATATCTCATACTACATGAAAAGGGGAATTAAGGTTGAAAATCACCTGACCTAAAAATAGAGTGATTATCCTAGATTAGATGGACCCCATGTAATCACAAGGATCCTTGCAAATGGAAGAAACCACTGAAGACTTAGAGCAAGAGATGTGACAATGAAAGCCAGGTCATAGTGATGTCATGTGAGAAGGACTCAACCTGCCATTGCTGGCCTTGAAGGCTGAGAAAGAGGCCACCAGCCAAGGAATGCAAGAGACCGCAAGAAGCTGGAAAAGGCACCAAAAAAAGGATTTTCCCCTGGAACCTCCAGAAGGAATACAGCCCTGCTGACACCTTGATTTTGCTCAATGAGACTTCTGACTTTCAAAACTGTAAGATAATCCATGGTGCTGTTTTACATTGCTAAGCATGTGGTAAGTTGTTACAGCAGCCACAGGACACTCATATGGTTACCATAGTGTTGGCCCCACAGCAGACACTCAGAAAATATTGGTTCCCTTTACTTGATTTTTCAAGATATAATTTGGGCAAACCAATGGAGAGGGAGAAACAGAGGAGGGAAAGAGGAAGGTGGAGTGGAGGGAAACTGAGAGAAGGAGGAAAAGAGGGAAGGTGAAAAAAGAGTCATGAGATTGGTTCAGGATGGCGGAGTAGAAGGATGTGTGCTCACTCCCTCTTCTGAGAGCACCAGAATCACAACTAAGTGCTGAACAATCATCGACAGGAAGACACTGGAACTCACCAAAAAAGATACCCCACATCCAAAGAAAAAGGAGAAGCCGCAATGAGACAGCAGGAGGGGCACAATCACAATAAAATCAAATCCCATAACCGCTGGGTGGGTGACTCACAAACTGGAAAACAATTATACCACAGAAGTCCACCCACTGGAGTGAAGGTTCTAAGCCCCATGTCAGGCTTCCCAACCTGGGGTTCTGGCAACTGGAGGAGGAATTCCCAGAGAATCAGGCTTTGAAGGCTAGCGGGATTTGATTGCAGGACTTCGACAGGACTGGGGGAAACAGAGACTCCACTGTTGGAGGGCACACAAAGTAGTGTGCGCATCAGGACCCAGGAGGAGGAGCAGTGACCCTATAGGAGACTGAACAAGATCTACCTGCTAGTGTTGCAGGGTCTCATGCCGAGGCAGGGGGTGGCTGTGGCTCACCGTGAGGACAAGGACACTGGCAGCAGAAATTCTGGGAAGTACTCCTTGGCGTGAGCCCTCCTGAAGTCCACCATTAGCCCCACCAAAGAGCCTGTAGGCTCCAGTGCAGGGTCGCCTCAGGCCAAACAACCAACAGGGAGGGAACTCAGCCCCACCCATCAGCAGAAAAGCAGATTAAAGTTTTACTGAGCTCTGCCCAACAGAGCAACACCCAGCTCTACCCACCACCAGTCCCTCCCATCAGGAAGCTTGCACAAGCCTCTTAGATAGCCTCATCCACCAGAGGACAGACAGCAGAAGCAAGAAGAACTACAATCCTGCAGCCTGTGGAACGAAAACCACATTCACAGAAAGATAGACAAAATGAAAAGGCAGAGGACTACGTACCAGATGAAGAAGATAAAACCCCAGAAAAACAACTAAATGAAGTGGAGATAGGCAACCTTCCAGAAAAAGAATTCGGAATGATGATAGTGAAGATGATCCAGGACTTCAGAAAAAGAATGGAGGCAAAGATCAAGAAGATGCAAGAAATGTTTAACAAAGACCTAGAAGAATTAAAGAACAAACAACTAGAAGAATTAAAGAACAAACAAACAGAGATGAACACTAACTGAAATGAAAACTACACTAGAAGGAATCAATAGCAGAATAACTGAGGCAGAAGAATGGATAAGTGACCTGGAAGACAGAATGGTGGAATTCACTGCTGCAGAATAGAATAAAGAAAAAGAATGAAAAGAAATGAAGACAGCCTAAGATACCTCTGGGACAACATTAAATGCACCAACATTCACATTATAGGGGTCCCAGAAGGAGAAGAGAATGAGAAAGGACCCGAGAAACTATTTGAAGAGATTATAGTTGAAAACTTCCCTAATGGGAAACAAAATAGTCCCCCCAGTCGAGGAAGTGCAGAGAGTCCCATGCAGGATAAACCCAAGGAGAAACACGCCGAGACGCACAGTAATCAAATTGACAACAATTAAAGGCAAAAAAAAAATTATTAAAAGCAACAAGGGAAAAAGGACAAATAACATACAAGGGAACTCCCATAAGGTTAACAGCTGATTTCTCAGCAGAAACCCTACAAGCCAGAAGGGAGTGGCACGATATATTTAAAGTGATGAAAGGGAAGAAGCTACAACCAAAATTACTCTACTCAGCAAGGATCTCATTCAGATTCGACGGAGAAATCAAAAGCTTTACAGACAAGCAGAAGCTAAGAGAATTCAGCACCACCAAACCAGCTCTACAACAAATGCTAAAGGAACTTCTCTAACTGTAAAACACAACAGAAGATAAGGACCTACAAAAACAAACCCAAAACAATTAACAAAATGGTAATAGGAAGATATATATTGATAATCACCTTGAATGTAAATGGATTAAATGCTCCAACCAAAAGACTCAGACTGGCTGAATGGATACAAAAACAAGACCTGTATATATGCAGTCTACAAAAGACCCACTTCAGACCTAGGGACACATACAGACTGAAAATGAGGGGATGGAAAATGATATTCCATGCAAATGGAAATCAAAAGAAAGCTGGCGTAGAAATACTCATATCAAATGAAATAGACTTTAAAATAAAGAATGTTACAAGGGACAAGGAAGGACACTACATAATGATCAAGGGATCAATCCAAGAAGAAGATAAAACAATTATAAATATATATGCACCCAACATAGGAGCACCTCAATACATAAGGCAAATGCTAACAGCTATAAAAGAGGAAATCAACAGTAACACAATAATAGTGGGGGACTTTAACATCTCACTTACACCAATGGACAGATCATCCAGACAGAAAATTAATAAGGAAACAGAAGCTTTAAATGACACAATAGACCATATAGATTTAACTGATATTTATAGGACATTCCATCCAAAAACAGCAGATTACACTTTCTTCGCAAGTGCACATGGAACATTCTACAGGATGGATCACATCTTGGGTCACAAATAAAGCCTCGGTAAATTTAGGAAAATTGAAATCATATCAAGCATCTTTTCTGACCACAATGCTATGTGATTAGAAATAAATTACAGGAAAAATAACGTAAAAAACACAAACACATGGAGGCTAAACGATATGTTCCTAAATAACCAAGAGTTCACCGAAAAAATCAAAGAGGAAATCAAAAAATACCCGGAGACAAAAGACAACGAAAACACAATGATCCAAAACCTGTGGGATGCAGCAAAAGCAGTCCTAAGAGGGAAGTTTGTAGCAATACAATCCTACCTCAAGAAACAATAAAAATTAAAATAAACAATCTTACCTTACATCTAAAGGAAGTAGAGAAAGAAGAATAAACAAAACCCAAAGTTAGTAGAAGGAAGAAATCATAAAGATCAGAGCAGAAATAAATGAAATAGAAATTAAGGAAATGAGAGCAAAGATCAATAAAACTAAAAGCTGGTTCTTTGATAAGATAAACAAAATTGACAAAACTTTAGCCAGACTCATCAAGAAAAAGAGGGAGAGGACTCAATAAAATTAGAATGAAAAACAAGAAGCTACAACAGACACTGCAGAAATACAAAGCACTATAAGAGACTACTATAAGCAACTCTATGCCAATAAAATGGACAACCTGGAAGAAATGGACAAATTCTTAGAAAGGTATAAACTTCCAAGACTGAACCAGGAAGAAACAGAAAATATGAACAGACCAATTACAAGCAATGAAATTGACACTCTGATTAAAAATCTTCCAATAAACAAAAGTCCAGGACCAGATAGCTTCATAGGTGAATTCTACCAAACCTTTAGAGAAGAGCTAACACCCATTCTTCTCAAGCTCTTCCAAAAAATTGCAGAGAAAGGAACACTCCCAAACTCATTCTACAAGGCCACCATCACCGTGATACTGAAATCAGACGATACTACAAAAAAAAGAAAATTACAGACCAATATCACTGATGAATATAGATGCAAAAATTCTCAACAAAATACTAGCGAACAGAATCCAACAGCACATTAAAAGGATCATACACCAAGATCAAGTGGGGTTTATCCCAGGAATGCAAGGATTGTTCAATATACGGAAATCAATCAATGTGATACACCATATTAACAACTTGAAGGATAAAAACCATATGATAATCTCAAAAAATACAGAAAAAGCTTTTGACAAAATTCAACACCGATTTATGATAAAAACCCCCCACAAAGTAGGCATAGAGGGAACTTACCTCAACATAATAAAGGCCATATATGACAACCCCAGAGCCAACATCGTTCTCAATGGTGAAAAACTGAAACCATTTCCACTAAGATCAGGAACAAGACAAGGTTGTCCACTCTCACCACTATTATTCAACATAGCTTTGGAAGTTTTATCCACAGCAATCAGAGAAGAAAAAGAAATAAAAGGAATACAAATCGGAAAAGAAGAAGTAAAACAAACTGTCACTGTTTGCAGATGACATGATACTACACATAGAGAATCCTAAAGATGCACCAGAAAACTATTAGAGCTGATCAATGAATTTGGTAAAGTAGCAGGATACAAAATTAATGCACAGAAGTCTCTTGCATTCCTACACACTACTGACGAAAAATATGAAAGAGAAATGAAAGAAACACTCCCATTTACCATTGCAACAAAAAGAATAAAATACTTAGGAATAAACGTAGCAAGGAGACAAAAGACCTGTATGCAGAAATCTACAAGACACTGATGAAAGAAATTAAAGATGATACAAACAGATGGAGAGATATACCATGTTCCTGGACTGGAAGAATCAACATTGTGAAAATGACTATACTACCCAAAGCAATCTACAGACTCAATGCAATCCCTATCAAACTACCAGTGGCATTTTTTACAGAACTAGAACAAAAAATTGCACAATTTGTATGGAAATACAAAAGACCCTGAATAGCCAAAGCAATCTTGAGAAAGAAAAACGGAGCTGGAGGAATCAGGCTCCCTGACTTCAGACTATACTACAAAGCTACAGTAATCAAGACAGTATGGTACTGGCACAAAAACAGAAATATAGATCAATGGAACAGGATAGAAAGCCCAGAGATATACCGACATATGGTCAACTAATCTATGACAAAGGAGGCAGGGATATACAATGCAGAAAAGACAGCCTCTTCAATAAGTGGTGCTGGGAAAACTGGGCAGCTACATGTAAAAGAATGAAATTAGAACACTTCCTAACACCATACACAAAAACAAATTCAAAATGGATTAAAGACATAAATGTAAGAGTGGACACTATAAAACTCTTAGAGGAAAACATAGGAAGAACACTCTTTGACATAAATCACAGCAAGATCTTTTTTGACCCACCCACTAGAGAAATGGAAACAAAAACAAACAAATGGGACCTAATGAAACTTAAAAGCTTTTGCACAGCAAAGGAAACTATAAACAAGACGAAAAGACAATCCTCAGAATGGGAGAAAATATTTGCAAACGAATCAATGGACAAAGGATTAATTTCCAAAATATATAAACAGCTCATGCAGCTCAATATTAAAGAAACAAACACCCCAATCTAAAAATGGGCAGAAGGCCTAAATAGACATTTCTCCAATGAAGACATACAGATGGCCAAAAGGCACCTGAAAAGCTGCTCAACATCACTAATTATTAGAGAAATGCAAATCAAAACTACAATGAGGTATCACCTCACACCAGTTAGAATGGGCTTCATCAGAAAATCTACAAACAACAAATGCTGGAGAGGGTGTGGAGAAAAGGGAACCCTCTTGCACTGTTGGTGGGAATGTAAATTGATACAGCCACTATGGAGAACAGTATGGAGGTTCCTTAAAAAACTAAAAATAGAACTACCATACCACCCAGCAATCCTACTACAGGGCATATACCCTGAGAAAACCATAATTCAAAAAGACACATGCACCCCAATGTTCATTGCAGCACTATTTACAATAGCCAGGTCATGGAATCAACCTAAGTGTCCATCAACAGACGAATGGTTAAAGAAGGTGTGGTACATATATACAATGGAATATTACTCAGCCATAAAAAGGAACGAAATTGGGTCATTTGTAGAGATGCTTATGGGCCTAGAGACTGTCATACAGAGTGAAGCAAGTGAGAAAGAGAAAAACAAATATTGTATATTAACGCATATATGTGGAATCTAGAAAAATGGTACAGATGAACTGGTTTGCAAGGCAGAAACAGAGACACAGATGTAGAGAACAGACATATGGACACCAAGTGGGGAAAGCAGAGTGGGGGTTGCGGGGGGGGTGGTGTGATGAATTGGGAGATTGGAATTGACATATACACACTAATATGTACAAAATAGGTAAGTAATAAGAATCTCCTATATAAAAAATAAATAAATAAAATTCAAAAAAAAAAAAAAAGAGACATGACTTTGGAACCCTTGGACAAGGCCATCAGAAAGTCATGATGTAGAAATAATGCCTTCATGCTCCATTCCTGAGCATAAATAGGCATAGTTTCTTTTCTTTTGTCTTAGCAATTGTTCCTTTGAAATGATGGGGTGGGTGTTTTGATCTGCTGTTATGAGAGAGCGGTTGGGTTCATTTTTTTTCGTTAATTCCCTTAATCAAAATTTAAAGTTCCTATTATCTTCCAGGCCCTGGGCTACATGCCAGAGATGAAGAAATAAACAAAGCCCTTGATAAACTCATTATCTAGAAGGAAAGGCAGACACACAGGCATATAATATAAGATATAATATAATATAATATAAAACTTTCTATTGGGAATTAGGAAGCAGTTCAAAGCAAAGATTCTTGAACTAGTCTACCTAGGTTCAGATCCCAATTTTACCAAGTAGTTGCTGTGTGGCCCTGGGCAAGTTACTTAACGTCTCTGTGCTTTAGTTTCCTCCTTTGTATGATACAGCCATTAATTGTGTCTATTCTCATTGATTGTGAGATTCAATAATTTAACATAAATCAAAAGGTTTAGGACAGGAACAGGCTCATAATAGGTGCTACATGCTACCTATTGTTGTTATTTGCATTAATACAGAGGAATAGGTATTAAGTGTTATGAAAATACAGAATAAAGGAACAACACACACTTTGGATTAGAATGGGAAATGGGACCATGTCACAGATTAGGCCATATTGGCAAGATGATTGATATTTTTCAAGTGGCAAAGTATAAGAAAGAAAGTTCCATGCAGGGATCAGGTAAATGCAAACACTAAGGCACGCCAGTTGAAGAAACAGAGAGCAATTTCCGAGGGGTAATAAGCTCTGGGTTGTTTTCAAGATTATTTGAAAGTGTTTTGTTGTCTAAAATAGGATTGAATTGACCAGACATGTCCTCCTTGAGTCTGGCTAAACGGGCTAAAACAGAGCCAAAACTTATTCACTCAATGAAGTCACGATTTTTGTCACAATAGAATTAATTTTTCACTCTTAAGATTCCAGGATTAATCAACTAGACAGTGGAAAATTTTTAAAGAAAAATAGTGTTCTGTAAAAATTTTAGTTAATGAAAAATTAGGAAGACTTGGTTTGTTGGCTCTTAATAGAAACTAGAGGCTGTACCTGCCCTAGAATTGATGGTGTTTGTGTCTATGAAATTTTGGTAATTAAATTAGTGCTGCCAAATGTCAGTTAAGACCTGCATCTCCTAAGTCAGTAAAGGAGTCCTTATGTGAGGTAATCTTGGGTGAGCCTTAGCAGCCCCAAGAAATTCAGTTGAGCAAATATGAAATACCTACTGTGTGCCAGGACTGGAAGACTTGTTTGGTCTACATATAAAACCCTAATTCTATGGAGTCTTATTAAAGGAGTACTTACTTATAGGACTTATAAGGACTTACTTATAGGAGGCTTACTAAAGGAATAGGTCTGGGATTTGAGGATTCAGCTCAACAGAAGATCAGGGCCTGAATCCATCACCTTGGCCAACCTCTAATTTCAGTCACTACAGTTCCCCAAGAGCTGAGACTTGCCCTGTAGAGTATCCTCAACCTTTTCACATTCTGCTCTGGGGCTTGTTCCTACACTACAGGTCACAGTGAGACTGAGCAGAGTTGGGAAATTCAGAGGAGTTAAGGCTCGCAGCACAGACTTCAATGTTGGCCTTGATGCTGGAAAGTGGCAGTTGGTTAAATGCCCCAACCTGCCTTCTTCCAGACCTAGTCCTCTGAGAGACATTTGAGTGCCACCGAGAGGTCCCAGTGGGTTGAGCCCTCGTTGTCCACAGCAGTGACATCAATGATACCTTGTTACATTGGCTCTCTCCCTCCTCCCCTGCATCCTCCTCCTGCCCCTCACCCCTGTTTCTTTGGTCACCTGCCAAAGGAAACTACCTGTATCTAGTCCTTTGTTTTAGGCTCTCAAGGGAACACAACATAAGACAAGCCCCAGGTATTAGTTACATATTGCTGCTGTAACAAATTACTACAATCTTAGTGGCTTAAACATATTTTATTACCTTACAGTTCTGGGTATCAGAAGCCTAAAATGGGTCCACAGGCTGTGTCCCTTCAGCAGGCTCCTGTTTCCTTTCTGTTTCTAACTCTGATACGCCATCTACATCCTTTAGCTCATGGCCTCCTTTCTCCATCTTCAGAGCTGGGAACATAGCATCTTCTAATCTATTTGTCTCTCTTTTTCAATCATCATATTGCCTTCTGTTTCTAACTGACTCCTCCCACATCTCTTTTATAAGGATGGTTGTGATTACATCAGGGTCACCTGGGCAATCCAGGTAACAGTCACATGTTCTGGGAATTAGAACCTGAGGACCAGGGGACCATTTTCAGCCTACTACCACCCATGAATAACTTATATAAGGGAAGGAAAGGTGTATATATAATACAATTATATATATATTTATTTATGGCTATTATTCTGTCATGAGAAACAGAGAAGGCAATCCTGCCATTTTTGACAGCATGGATGGAACTTGAGGGCATTATGCTAAGTGAAATAAGCCAGACAGAGAAAGACAAATACTGCATGGTATCACATATATCTGGAATCTAAAAAAAAAATAAACAAACAAAAGTCAAACTCATAGAATCAGAGAGTAGAAAAGTAGTTGTGAGAGGCTTGAGTGTGGGGAAAATAGAGATTGGTAAAAGGATATGAACTTTCAGATATAAGATGAATAAGGTCTGAGGTGACTATGGTTGATAGTACTGTGTTGTATGGTTGAGGTTTGTTGTGAGGCTGGAACTCAGATGTTTTCACCAAAAAAAAAAAATAAGAAGGAAGGGATAGATATGTGAGACGATGGATATATTAACTAACTAGATGGGGGTATCCTTCTCAATGTACAATATATGTGTGTCAGGTCACCATGACGTATTCTTTAAATAGCTTATAATTTTGTTTATCAATTATACCTCAATAAAGCTGAAATTAAAAAAAAAAAAGAAAAGCAAAAATATCCAAGAGGCTGTTGTTCCACAATTCCCCACATTCCTGGCAATATTTGCCTGTGAAATCAGGAAAATCTAAATGGACACCTTACTGATGGTCAATAGTTATATATCCAGGCCTGATGTTGTGTCAATTTAACAACTAACTATGACCTTTTCTTGCTTAGAAATAATTATCAGATCCTGCCTGGCCTTGCTGTGAAGTGGAACATTTTATTCTAACTGTGCAACTCTCAACACTTTCTTCTCTGCCAGACATTAGACAAGATGTCAGATTTGTCATCATACTGGAAGGTTTTTATTAATTATCTTTCAGAGGCAAAGTCCTTTCTGTAATTTATTTTTTCACACCAGGAAAATTCTTCTATTGAACTAAATGTCTATCTTGTTAAATTGGTTTTTTACTGCTAAAGTTTCTTGCTTTGAAAAGTTCCAGAAGAAAAGAAATAAACCCAGCAAAAACTGGTGGTAAGGTCAAGAATTGATTGTGTTAAGTAGAACACCTCATATCCTTCCTCAGCATAGAGTGTAATATGCATCTTTCTTTAAAATCTAACTGCCTAATTAATGTACAGTTAAGAGAAAAATTTCTCCAAATTCTTATTTGCCTGAATCAGAAGGAATTAAAATGACTGCTCTTTACATGCCAATTAATCATATTCTGAAGGATTCATTCATTGATGTAAGTAACATTTATTGAGTGCCTATTATGTGTCAGTGCCAAAATAGACAAAAATTAGTAAGATAAGGCCCCTACTGTTTAGGAACACAGAGCACAATTGGAAGGATTGATATGTAAATACCTACTTTTAAAACACAATTAAAAGTATAAGAATGGGGCTTCCCTGGTGGCGCAGTGGTTGAGAATCTGCCTGCCAATGCAGGGGACATGGGTTCGAGCCCTGGTCTGGGAAGATCCCACGTGCCGCGGAGCAACTGGGCCCGTGAGCCACAACTACTGAGCCTGCGCGTCTGGAGCCTGTGCTCCGCAACAAGAGAGGCCGCAATAGTGAGAGGCCCGTGCACTGCAATAAAGAGTGGCCCCCGCTTGCCACAACTAGAGAAAGCCCTCACACAGAAACAAAGACCCAACTCAGCCAAAAATAAATAAATAAATAAATAAATAAATAATTAAAAAAAAAAAGTATAAGAATGGAGTAAGTAATCTAGTAGAAAAAGTCAAAAAAAGGACAAAACTCAATGTTGGGGGGTGTGAATAAGGTCTCTAGACAAACCACTGTCCTAGACATCAATTTGGTTGACTGTGCCTGTGTACCCTTACCTTTTAAACAGAAGAAGATGCACAGTGGGGAGGACTAGGAATGATGGTAATCCTTGAATTCCCTCTTCAGTGCTGCTACTAGAATTACTCATAAGGACTCAGATGTCTCAAGATGGAGACATGAAAAAATTCCAGATGATGAAAAAAATCCCTAAAGTCTTTGAAAACAACTCTTTTTATATTTTTAATAAATTTATTTATTTTATTTATTTATTTTTGGCTGCGTTGGGTCTTCGTTGTTGTGTGCAGGCTTCCTCTAGTTGCGGCGAGTGGGGGCTACTCTTCGTTGCAGTGCACGGGCTTCTCATTGCAGTGGCTTCTCTTGTTGCGAAGCACAGGCTCTAGGCGTGCGGGCTTCAGTAGTTGTGGCGTGTGGACTCAGTAGTTGTGGCTCACAGGCTCTAGAGCGCAGGCTCAGTAGCTGTGGCGCATGGGCTTAGTTGCTCCGTGGCATGTGGGATCTTCCCTGACTAGGGCTCGAACCCGTGTTCCCTGCATTGGCAGGTGGATTCTTAACAACTGTTCCCCCAGGGAAGCCCCACAATTTTATTTTTAAAAGGCAAGAATTCTTGAGAAGATAGAAACTAGAAAATAATTTAAGAAGCAACTTTTTTCTGCTTTATATTTCCAGAATAGCAAGTAAGATAATAATATAATGTCTAAGTGGAACACAATGTGGTCTCAGATTTCAAGGGAGAAAAAAATAGAGGGAGACCTTCCAGCGGTGAGGAATACCCAGAATAATCCTGGCAAGTGTTTAACGACCAGCTCTCCAAGAAAGAAATGCCTTGATTTGTAACGTTTGCCAGTTTCCATGGTGTAAATATTCCCATTATGGCCAATTTCAAGCTACCAACGTGAAGTCACTAGATGCAGAGTGGGGAAGAGATGCGTGCACAGTTGGCTCCTATGAGCTGAGCAGCTCCAGCCCAGCACTGGGTGTGCCAGTTCCTAATCCTGGGTCATCAGGGCCAAGAATTTGCCTGGACTTTTGCAGGGCCTTTATGAGCATGACCCACCATGACACCAAGTAGAGCTTCCCTCCTTCCCAGGGTGACATTTTATAATCCAGGATGGGGTTACATTACACATCAAAACAGCCTGGAAAACTGTGACTAATTGAGCAAAATGGCCCACCATAATTTGGTTTTACAGTAAGAGAAAATGCAATGAATCCTTGATCCCTGACCTTGTGTTATTTAAATATTGTTTTTGATGTTTTATCCAGAGTCCTAGCTCAAATGATCAGAGATAATCCTGCCTTCTGACATAATTAGGGAGCTGCTGCTTTGCTAAGCTGGGGGATAATCAATATGACCTTGAAAGTTTGTCTATAGTACCATACTAACGTTCAGAACACACACAAGGCAGCCACACTAGTGTCTCCCTAGATACTCAAACATCAGCTACAGAATTTGTTCCAAGGACAAACAGGCTCTAACAGAGAGGGTGCAAATTATGCTGGCCAGCAGGCCACATATGACCACTATATCTGTTAGATGGCCTTTAGTTCACAGATTAATTGCTAAAATTTAAATATCAAGGATTTTCACTAAGTACGTGGGTTTGAGACAGCACTGGGATTGGAGTCAAACAGAACAACACTCCACGCATGATAAGGATATCCCCCTGATGGGCAGAATTTCACCTCCAGATGACCACCATCCATGCCTCTCTTTATTTGTCCCCGGCGACAAATAACATCTGCCTTTTATTATCCTAGTTGTGCCCTTAGTTTTCCTAAATTAAATTTAAAAGTGATTTTTGGTTTGCATTTGTGTCTTATATAGATTTTTCTTACACCCAGACCTCTTCCTTCTTGACCTCCCCGAGCACCCGAGCTTCCATTTTTCATCCACTAATATTCCTAGGAAAAGGGTCTCCCTTGAATGTGTTGCAGAGAACTCAACTGTGTTGCAGTGAAACTAAAACCACCTTAAAAGAGTCTCCAGTGTTCTCCTCTTGGAACTGCTTCCATATTTACTGTCTTCTGTATTCTGGGGAGCTGAGTCAGCCTGGCCCATTACTCAAGTTCATATTTTTTCAGAGCATCAGACCCTTCCTCTTAGCCCGCTTGTTCAAAGGCAACAACATTTTAGGGCAATAAAAGTGGCTTATTGCTGGTTTCCAGAGACCGAGGACATCCCCTCCCTCAGTTTCATTGCAGTGGCAAATGACCCCCTCCTCTCTGATCTCTACAACAAGCAGGAAGAATCTTCAACCCGCTTCTCACTAAAAACAAACAAAAAAGGCATATCTAGATACAAATATACTAAGTCCCAAACCCCCTCCCTCATTATTATTACTGCATTAAATTTAGGTGTGGATCTGCCAGTTTCTTCTTCCCATCAAGCAAACATTCATCAGGTTTTGAACTGAGAAGAAAGAAAACAGCTGAGCTGAAAAGTTTGAAAAGGACGGTATATTTTTTTTCTCATGTCTATTTGAGTCCAGAAGTTCAATTACCTGAAATTTCATGAGTCAGTCCTTAGGATATTTTCAGCTCAAGCTAGATTAATGCAATAGTCAAAGTTTCTGCTAATCCTACTACTCTTTCAGAGTAAGTTTGAATCTTCTAATGGAAAAATAATATATCTTCCCAGTAGTAAAATTTGGAGGAGAAGCGATCTTCTTCAAAAATTATACAGTGTAAAATATGATCATATGAAGGTATCCACACTAGGCTGGGAGACTACACTAGATAGTCAGACATCAGCTACAGACTTTAGTCTAAGGGCAAATAAGCAAGTAAGCAGAGAGGTGCATGTCGATGTGATGACCACAAGCCCCATCTGAACACTCTGTTAAATGGCCAGCAAGGCCAGCATCTAAGTGGGAGGTGCTGAGGGCCAGAACTAAGGCAGTGGGAAAGGGACTGGGGAGGAGGGAGAGCTGGGTCTCAGCTATTGCCCTGGTTTCCCTGGGACTGTTAGGGATCTAGCCCATAAAGTCCTGTCTCCCAGGAAACGCCTCAGTCCCAGGTATCCTAGCCCCAGAAGGAAATTGACATCATACTCAAATTGAGCCACTTAACTTGGAACCAGCAAAAGGATGGGCAGGGTTGGGGAGAAGGAACACAGGGCACAGGGAAGCATCCCAGTAAGAGCAGGGCACATTTACCTCAGCTAAGCCTGAAGTTCTAGGAGACGAGATGGTTTCCAGACCCAACAAAGAGAGCTACATAGAGGGGCTCCCTGTGACCCCCAGGAGAGGGACACCGCAGACTGCAGAAGCTTCCTCTCCTCCCTGCTTCTAAGCTCTTGCCCTAGTCCCCCAGTGGCTCAAGCATTGACTGGCAAATCACAGCCCACAGGCCAAATTCAGCCCACTGCCTGTTCCTGTGAATAAAGTCCTGGAACACAGACAGGCTCACAGACTACACTATGTAGTGTAGTCTCCCAGCCTAGTGTGGATACCTTCATATGATCATATGTATGTGTTGTCATGTCTGCTTTCACACTACAGTACAGAGTTGCTCTCTAGGAAAACGTGTGCAGACTCCTGGGCTATGCCCCTGGAAGCCAGAGGTCAGGGGACCTCCACATGGAGCAGAGGACAAGGTGCAGAGGGAAAGGAGGGGGCCTGACGGGGCCAGCGAAGCTGCTCAGCACCCTCCCGACCTGTGACATCAGTCACAGAACTGGAGAACTACTGGGAGAATCTAGGCCAAGAAGCTGAAAACAGAGGCACCCACAATTACCCTGAGTGTAAACAAAGCCATGAGCTTCTCAAGCAGCCGTCCATGAACCAGTCCTTTCTGAATTAGGCTCCTGCAGAGAAGGTATCATTGTGGAAAGATGGGGTTTGAAAAGCCCAGAGGCACTCAGCCTCTTCACAATATTATTTGTGTGAATTTTCTGTAAGTTCAATATTTTAAAAAAAACCTTTTTTTTTTTTTTCAAAATCCAAAGAAAATACTGTAAATTAGTAAACAGGACGTAGGGGTTTACTTCATTCTTTGGGACAAGAGCAATTAAATATTTCACAATAATTCTCAGTATCTGTGTGACAAATATTAATTGAGCACTTACTACCTGCCAGTCCTGTACTAGATACTGGAGACAACATAGCAAGCAGGACAGATGTGTTTTTTCTGCCCTCATGGAACTTAATTCTAGTGTAGGAGATACTAATGAACAAGTAAAAAATAAGTACAGAGGATAATTTCAGGGTGGCAAATTCTATAGAGAAATGAAAGCTGAATGACGTGGTGGGGAGAAGGACAGTAGGTGGCATAGAAAAGCATCTTTGATGAGGAGAATGATGAGGATTTTGTCTCGCCAAGCTGGGGGAAGATCATTTGAGGCGGAGGCAGCAGCAAGCACAAAGGCAAGGCTTGGTGCACAGATACGCCCAATGACGCAGGAAGGCCAGGGCGGCCGGAAGGCAGCACGGTGGGTGAGGCCAGAGAGTTAGGTGAGGCCTTATGGCCTATGACGCTGTGCAGAAAAGAGTTAACACAGCAAATCTGAGAAAGCAGCCTTGGAATGGACGGTCTACAAGGCTGGACCTTGACTGGCATCTGGGAACTTGGATTTCAGGAGGGTTCCCACCACCCTGATGAGGGAGCCTCACTGCGCCAGAGCTGTTTGCACAGTGCGGTTTACGCTGTACTGCATCCTTCCGAGAGCCTGGAATTTCACTACATACCGGGCTGAAGGACCTCATGGGACCAGCACCCGATACAAACTCAGGGTACTCAGTCTCTAGTGAGTCTGCCTGGTTGGCAACATTTCACATCTGTCGTCACAACTCCTTGCTGGAGGAATGCTCTTCTTGTGACTCCACTGGGAGAGGACTCTTGTGCCTGGTTCCACTGACTTCACCCCATGTACCTTTTCCCTTTGCTGACTTTGCTCTGCCTCCTTTCCCTGTAATAAATCTTAGCCATGTGTATGACTATATCCTGAGCCCTGTGAGTCCTCCTAGGGGGTCACTGACACTGGAGGTGGTCTTGGGGACCCTGACACAAACGGCGGTATTTCATTCATTTTCTCTGAGCCAGAACCCAGGGGAAGCACTTTACATAAACTTCCCCATGTAATCCTCACCACAAGTCTCTGAGTTTGGCAACTCCTTCCCGTTATCACTACCACCATTTTACAGATGGAGTTAATTAAGATTTGGGGAGCTTCTGTGCCTCACTCAAGGTCACCCAGCTGAGCCTGATGGAGAATCCAAGTGGTTTAACTCGCAATCGTATGATTTACCCTCTGAGGTCACCCACAGTATACACACAGCCTGCCGAAAACTCAGAGATTTTTTGCATATCTGTTTGACTTCTACTACAATGGGTTGCCCATTTTAAGACTTTAATCTATTTTATCATGAGATGCTCCAGCGAAGCTCATTCAAGCTCCACCTCTTAATCTTGATAGTGATTTGAGACTTTGTTGTAAGAAAGACTGTTAAGATTTGGCAATAAGATTCTTCAAAGGTGATAAATATCCCTTTAAAGGGACTGCATATCCATTGACTGAACAACTCTGTCCTAAAAATGAAAGTCACACTGGGAGGATGGAAGGGTGGGTTATGAAAATGCAAGTTAGAATGACTTAATTGGTTGAGCTGAATTCAGCTCCTCGTGTCACAGAGAAATGTGAGTCCGATAGGTTCCTACTAAAGCCAAGCCTGAGGCATTGTAGAATGCAGGCATCGGTATCAGTGGCCTTGTAATGGATTGTGATGTCTGCTGTTCAAAGTCAGCAGCAGAAAATGCCAAGATGCTATTATTTCCATTACTCTGGGACTTACTTGTCTTCTTCTGGAAAAAAAAAATCTCTTTAGGCCTGACTTCCTTTGTCATCAACATTTCTCAAAGTGGGTTACATATATCACTGTGGTATGTGAGATAATTTTAGGCAGTATACTCAGATGAACATTTTTTTAAAATTTTGGTTATTGTGTCTTTATTTCAATGTTTGCCTCCTATTTATAGTAAGAAATGCTGATTTTCTGTGTATGGTAATGACAGATAATGTCCTTTCTTAATATATTTGGGCCAAATAGTAAATTGATTTAAATAAAAGTAAACGTGAAAGAGAATATGGTTCTATTAAATATATATATTTTGTATATATATATATATATTTATATATATATATATGTATTTATATATATATGAAATATTTAAGTTGGAGAAACCCTGAACTTGATAATTTGTCTGGGAAGGTTTGCAGACAGGGAATTTCAACCAAAGGCAGGAAGAGTGAGATGAAATTAGGTAATAGTCAGAATCAAAAGAAAGTGAAGCTATGATAAACTTTACATCAGTGGTTCCCAAAATGTGGTTTCTGGACCAGCAGCTTCCCTATTACCTGGGAGCCTGTTGTAAATGCAGATTCTCAGGCCCCACCTGAGACCCACTGAATCAGAAACTCTGGATGGGGGCGGGGGCACGGCAATCTGTGTTTTCACTAGTCCTCCAGGGGGGTTCCAATGCCCACGCAAGTTTGAGAACCACAGCGTGAGATGATTCACCATTCACTCACTCATTCATTCAATAAATGCAAATGAAGCACCTTCTATACACAAGGCGTACTTCACACTCAAAGCCTTGGGAAACCACAAAGGAAGACACTTTAAACATTTTACTAAAGACGCAGGACACACGCTGTGAGTGAATCATGGTGAATTCTGATGAGCAGAGCCTGAGCCAATGGGTCTCTGCTGTATGCAGAGGCTCTGGCGCTTGGAGCGTGATCTCCCATATTGTTTGCAGGGGAGACAACCCGGTGTGACCAAGACATATATTCATTTTATTGTCATTGACTGATCAAACACTTATTGTCATAGAGCTGATGAAACATTGGCCAAGAATTAAATGTCCTTGGTTTGCTGGAGGCAAGTGTGCATACAAATTGATCATCACAGCGAGGCAGTTCCGGCCTCCTCCTGTGTGTGAGCTGAGACCTTCGAGCCTGGGGAAACTTCTCTCTGGAGACCAGGAGTGATGAGGCCGCTGCTCAGCTCTGCCATGGCGGAGCAATTCCTCACAAACTAGGGTCGTAGGGCCATGTCCTAGGTTATATTCCTGTGGGTCAACTAACCGGAAATGGATTAAAAAATGATAGAGCAAGAATAAGGGCAGGAAGAGGAACATTTTGTTTCATCAAGGGTTACAGCAACTGAATTGACTTTCCCCAGGAAACTGGCTCGGTGAGGATCATATTTGCAGCTTAGAAGGCAGCCCCTTCATCCAAAGGTGTGGCAGCTGTGGATTTTAAATCCAAGCACTTGTGACTTTGAAAAGAGAGAAGAGATGGAAAAAATTTTTTTAATTTAATTAATTAATTTATTTTTGGCTGCATTGGGTCTTCGTTGCTGCGTGCCGGCTTTCTCTAGTTGTGGCGAGCGGGGGGCTACTCTTCATTGCGGTGCACAGGCTTCTCACGGCGGTGGCTTCTCTTGTTGCGGAGCACGGGCTCTAGGCGCGTGGACTTCAGTAGTTGTGGCTCGCGGGCTCTAGAGCGCAGGCTCAGTAGTTGTGGCGCACGGGCTTAGTTGCTCCGCGGCATGTGGGATCTTCCCGGACCAGGGCTCGAACCCGTGTCCCCTGCATTGGCAGGCGGATCCCCAACCACTGCGCCAGCAGGGAAGCCCCAAGAGATGGAAATTTATACTGCGCTTTCTCTGTGAATGTTGGAAGGAGCATAAAGTGGCCCAATACAGAAGCCACAAGTGCCTATAAGCATTCTTTGTAAGGGAAGAATGCACACTAGATTTCAAAGACTTTGGTATAAAAACAGGATGTAAAATATTTCATCTGTAAATTTTTATACTGCTTACGTGTTGAAATGACACTACTTAGGTATATCAGGTTAAAGAAAATATATTACAATGAATGTTACCTGTTTCTTTTTACTCCTTTTAATGTGGCTACCAGAAAATTTTAAATTATGTACCTGTCTTGGATTAGATTTCTATTGCACAGCACTGCTCCAGAGCAGGGGGTCTGCTAACTTTTTCTTAAAGGTCAGGTAGTAAATATCTTAGGCTTTGTGGACCAAGAGGCAAAATGGAGGATACCATGTAGGTACTTAAGCATTTAAAATGGACCGGTTTAAAAATGTAAAAACCATTCTTAGCTTGTGCCTGTAAACAAACAGGTAGCAGGCCGGATCTGGCCTAGGGATCACAGTTTGCAGACCTCTGTTCTAGAGCATAATGTGCCTCAAAACATCCAATGCACAGCCCCACAGACCCAGCAGTCCACTTGTGTGGCGCCAACTGTGTGAGCAGACATATATCAGGTGCATGGAAATTCAGATCCAAAGTTGATCTAAAGAGGCAAGGTGGGACTTGCACCAAGGCGTGTGGAGCTGCAAAGTTCACATTCTTAATCACCATGCTTCACCAATGTAGCCCCCTTTTTATTTTCTCCTTTTCTCAGTTTTTGGGGAGAGTTTTTCTTATGGTTGCATAGCCATGTCAGACAGCCCTGACACCATTCTCGGTCCCTCTTGAAATAGATAAACAGAAAGAATGCGTAAGTGATTGGGGCCTCCAAGTGATTTTAAAATCTCTGTCTGGCTTCTCTTTCAGCACAAATGACCAAGGATTATGTAGCTCAGCCATCTAGTGCAGGCCCCTGCTTTTCATGCATGAAGCACTGACCTTTAAATTCATTTGAAAGATAAGAGCAGCCTGCCAGGTGGGGGATAAAAGGAAAGATCTCCAAGGGTCCAGTAGCAAAAACTGCATTCAGTGCATCAAGAGTTAATCCTCTGATGCTGCAGGTTATTAATACAGGAAATACAAAGCAGTCATATCCTATCTTTTGAAAGCAGACGAGCTGGCTAGCACTAAATTGAGAAAATTATTATTTATTAAAAATGAGACAGTCACGGCCCAGTGACTAATCCTGATTGGGTTCAGAGACAACTCCTCACCCACCAGGCAAGTAATACATTTTTCAGAAAGGTGTTTTGTTAAATTCGAAGTGCCAATAGCATTGTTATTCATCTGCTCTAGACTCCCACGTACGATCTTTGCACATTATAACGGCATCAACAGTGAAAAGCCCCTCAACATGGTCATACCCCATTTTCTCTCCTAAGTAGCCTCTGTACTGTCAGCGTGCTTAGAGCTGGGACTTCCTTCAAGCCTTGGTGTGGCTCAGGCATCCCCCTGAGACTATGGGACTGGAGCAGATGGAAGATAGACCCCATTAAGTGTCTGGGTTGGCATTAGGCTCTTCCCTGAACACACAAGAACAGAGAAGGAAAGAAGGGAATCATTTTCCATCTGCAATGACTGCAAAAGCAACACAAGGCCCTTGTGTGGTTAATAGAAAGAAGGTCAAAAGGGATGCATTTGGAGCATGTTTTCCAAAAAAAAAAAAATTTTGACAAGGCAGTGAGCCCAAAAGGATAAGAATGGTATAGCAAGGGGCTGTTGGATTCTTGGATTGAGGTTAGACTTTGAAGTCAAATACACCCTGATATGAATCTTCATGCCACCGTTTACTAACTACACAGCTTCTACTGAGGCATTTTCTTCTCCAGGGCTGAAGTTTGGTGCAGCCATGATAAGGGCCGTTTAGCTATTCTGCAGGGTCAGTGAAGGACAGGCACATGAATGTGCTTGGTGCATGGTAAGGAAGTGCTACCTAATAATTCACATATTAACATCTGAAATCAGAAATCCCTGGCAAGTCGGAGATGTTTGGTTGCTGTATAAATTAGAGCAGGCTCCTGGGAGATGGATCTGTGTCAACTGGCCTCTCACATCAGTTCTCCCTCTGCCTGCTATCTGTGAATGCTACCACAACATACCGACTCATTTTTGGAGTAAGAAGGTATAATTCCAGGATGGGAATTTTGTAGCAAATGTGTCATATCTTTCTGGCTTGCCCATGTAACAGACAATGCGAATCCATTGCTACATTTCTATGATGTTGGCTGGATCCAGCATCAGAATTCTTTCCAACACAGTTTCCTAGCATCTACTGTCAAATAATTGGAGTTGTCATTTGAATCAAAAATCTGCCCATCTTCCTTGGTACAATCAAATGTGTACACCATTTCAGTGGTTGGTATCCAGCAAATGATCAAGAAATTCATTTTCTTTCCATCTATTTCTGTTTTGGAATATACAGTTATTGTTTAGTGATGACTGATCTAGATATATGAGTTTATTGTAACATGGCAATGTTATCAAAATGATTTCAAATTGTTATTGTTTTCTTTGTGGTGGTAGTAGTTGAAAGAGTATGAGAGTCATATGTTTCACTGTGAATCTTGCACATCATTTATTTATTTATTTTTAAATTTTTGGCTGTGTTGGGTCTTCGTTGCAGTGCACGGTCTTTCTCTAATTGCGGCGAGCAGGGGCTACTCTTCGTTGTAGCCCACGGGCCTCTCACTGTACTGGCTTCTCTCGTTGCGGAGCACGGGGCTCCAAGCACGCAGGCCTCAGTAGTTGCAGCACGCAGGCTCAGTAGTTGTGGCACACAGGCTCAGTTGCTCCGGGGCATGTGGGATCCTCCTGGACCAGGGCTCGAACCCATGTCCCCTGCATTGGCAGGCGAATTCTCAACCACTGCGCCACCAGGGAAGCCCTTGCACATGATTTATAAATCTAATTATAACTGTGCATAGTGACAGTAGTCTTCACACAGCCTTTAGATAGATACGTTTAGTAGACAGCATTTTCTGATTTTCATCTGAATTTCTGTAACCATGTTGATAGAGCAAAAAAAAAAAAAAAAAAAGAGGGAGGAGGAAGATGAGGATGAGAAGGAAGAAGAGGAGGAGGTGGGGAGTACCTATTTGCCCTAAAACACTTAAAACTATGAGAAAGACGATGCATTAATTAGGGTTGAAATGCAAGTTCCAGACATTGCAAAACTTATTTTCTAACTGGTTTCATATTCATAATTAATGGCTAATATTCTGCCATTTATAAGGAATTAAAATAAACAGTGGTTTAATGAGATTTCACTAGGCCACTTGCAAATACTCAATCAAATCTTATTTTTAATACGCGAAAAATGTCTCTTTGACTCAGTGCATTTAGGGTCAACAGTAACAGTCTTCATACGTAAACGATTCCATTCCACTTTTAAAGAAGAAGTAATTATAAGATAGGGGTCACACAGAAGGTCTAGGTTTTGTGTAACTTCTATTCTAATTAATTTATCATATGTGGTATCATTTATAGCTACCACGTTCCACGTGATAATGGGTTTTATTCCTTTAAAAGGTCATCCTTGATATAATTTCACCGTTAACAGAGGGAATGTAGGAGCACGGGTGTTCCTGTGTGCCGTTGCATCGTGAAAAGTCATTCGGCAAAGTCCTGAGTCTTTTTTTCCCTCAGATGTTATTTAAAAACCAAGGGGCCAAGACATTTGAACAAAAGGTGAGAAATTCAATTAGTCATTAAGAAGGCTGCCTTCACAACAGCAGCCCCATGGAAGCATGTGGATCAACAGAAATATTTGAATCTGGGAATGTGTTTTCTGTTTCCCCTTCTGTTTCATAAGTGAACTGACCTGGATGTGACTGTTATTTTGTCTTGTATTTATTTTGTGGCCGGTTTCCTTGGCGTGGCATGATCCACAGCTGGGGTCCGCAGACCTTTCATCATCAGGAAACCTTCGTGTTGCTGTTTGCATTGTTTCCTTCTGATGCTTCTCATCCTTTGAAAAATGTGGGTCTTCCAAGGAAACTGCAGTTACTAAGTAATAATTACTTCATTTCCCAGGGCCTCCCTACCCTGCCACTTAAAAAAAAAAATACATACATATTTGCCAAATAGAAGCATCTTAGATAACCAACCAGGCTGAGATCATAGAATTCTGGCTCAAAGCATAGAAACTTGATGTCAGCCTAGCTCAGAATAAATGTATGAGTTCAGTCAAGATTTCTGAAATGCTGACAATTTGCAAATCACAATCACTGACTGCGAAGAAGTCCCTAGACTAAGGCAACTCACAACCATTGTGCATGCAGATGACCTGGGATCTTGTTAAAATGCAGATTCTGATTCAGTGGTCTGGGGCGGGGCCTGAGATTCTGCATTTCTGACAAGCTCCCAGATGATGCTCATGTTGCTGGTGCATGGACCACACTTTGAGTAGCAAGGCTCTGGACAATAAGGGAGAGCAAACAGGGAACTGCGTCACAAGATGTGGTTCAATTTCACCTCCAAGGAAGATGTGTTAAGCACCTTCTGTATGCCAGGCCCATTATAACACCCTGTACATTTTTATATGCAGTATAATGGGGCAATATATTAATATTTTTCCTTCAATGCCTGCCCACCTCTCGCCACATAAAAATTCTGTGCATTCTAGAAAAGAGCCAGACTGTGCTTAGGATTGGGATTACTTCTACGGCCGTTATAACATGCACATAATGTCACTTTAACTGGCCTTCCTCCATGCATGGAATGATTCACAGATTAATTAACAAATGTTTATGTGCCAGATATTATGCTAAAGCAGTAGGTTATGGTGCTAAGAGAAACAGATGTAGTCCCTGCCCTCAGGGACTGTCAAGCTAGAAAGACACGGCTAGGTAAGAACACAAAGAAATACGTAAGTACATATTTTTATATATATATATATATATACACACATATATATATGTGTATATGTATATATATAAAATGAGCGTTAGGAAAGAAGGGGGTGTGTTCTCTCATCTTGTTAGTGTTCCCAATCCTCACCCTTTTACAAGAAAATGAAACTATCTCCTCTTTGTCCCTTCCACTGGGTCACTCTCCACTTGTTCTAGAACATTTATTGTGCCAGGCACTGTGCCTGAGGCAAACAATTTTTTTTTCTTTTGGAAAAAAAATGTGATAACATTTTCCTTATAGGATTGTTGTGGGGATTAAATGAGGTAATATCTATGAAATGCTTACTCCACAGCCTGGCAAACAGTGAATATTTAGTAAGTGATAACGCTGGTTACTCTTAACATCATCTTTATTATTATTTTCCTAATGATTGTTACGGAAGTGGCATATGATGCAACCCTCAAAGGAGATGAAGGATTTTGACACATGGAGATGATGAGAGAGGTTCTGCCGAGAAAACAAGTCTTTAAGAATTAGATTATTGCTCACACATTCAATAAATATGCCACTGGTTATTTGTGCTTGCCAGGGAATTAGGTGAAGATTAATTAATATTTATAAAGTATTTTGATATCCGTGTAATATCTAGTAAGCAATTAGTTCTGTAACACAAAGCCAAATCCTTTTACATTCCAAACAATGTAAAACAAACCGAATACAGCTATGTAAGAAGGAACAGAATTTCATTAACTCCTGTTGTAGGAAATATGCAGTCAGTGGAATTTTTCCCCCCTTTTAGTAATTTTCTTGCTGATTTTCTCTGGCTTTCTACTGCATTTTCCTGCCTTCCCCCCTGCAGCCCCAAATCAAATTATTTCCTCTTACATAACAGTGAAAACAGAAGTAGGATGAAGGCAAATGCAATTCTGGCCCCTCCTCCTCAGAGGGGCCAGTTGTGGCCCCTCAGCACTCCTCCTGCCTGGGAGGTGTTCTGAGCCCAAGAATGCACAAGTGGTTTATCAGGGAGGCGAGGCAGGCAGGGCTCCCAAAGGGCATAATTCCATATCCATCACCCTAGTCAGGTGGTGTTAAAAGCGATATGTACCCTTCTTCTACATCTGCACAGAGAAGAACTTTAGGGCAGGGAATAAAAAGAAATTAGGCCAAGAGAAAAGATTTGTTCCTCACTGGCAGTGCCTTCTCAGGCTCTGTCCAGTGCACACGTGCGTGTATTCTGACAAGCCCCTGACTGACTTGACTGGATTCTCCCCACCCCTTCTAATGGCTTTCCACGCGCCATCCCTCCTTACGGACAGTATGCTGCTACACATCTATGAATCTCTCGTCCCCGCCTTTTTCTAAAGCCCATCACCCTAGCCTAAAAATTCCAACTTTGTGTTCACTGTGGAAGCTTCTGATCCATGAAACTTCATCTAAAAGCCTCGTCCATGAATCAGATACGAAAAGGAGTTACCCTGGAGGGAGCAGATGTCAGCGGCCAAGTTTCCTCTTCCTAGATGCAACTCCAGAAATGGTTCTGGGATGGTACTGAAAGTCTTATCCTAGTGGAAGCTTTTCTCATCAAATATAGCCGAGCTAAACTACCAGACTAAACCCATCTAGAAATGCGTCCTCTTTAGCCTCTCAAGATAGGATGGCCAGCTGTCTCTGCCCAGGACTGAAAGGTTGCCAGGATGCAGGACCTTCAGTGCTAGGGGTGGAGCAGTCTTGGATAAACCGGGATGGTTGATCACTGCACTCCTCTCTCACCTCCCAAGGGAGAGTATCCTATCTCCATCAGGGAGACAAATCTGGTCGTAACAAACAGGATGCTCTGGCTCCGCCACACTCATACCCTACGTGACATCCTCACACCATAAATTCTCACTATTATTTCCCCCCTTAACCATTATGCTTCTGTTCAAATAACCCAACCAGTATCTGGCCTATTCTCTTGGAGTGAAAAGGGCATCGAGGTTGAGGATCTTTTAAACTTTTTAGACCTGATCCTCCCCAGAGACACCATGTCTCGCCTCAGCTTCCCCACAGTGGGGACTGTTTTGTGATGCCAGAGACAAGAGTTCAGACACTGCCCAGAAGGAAGCTAGCCTAGCTCTGTCTCCTGATTACCTTGAGTCTGCAGTACCCTTCTAAGAAGGGTAGGACCTTCTTCTCTAATCACCCTCACTTAAAGCACAGGACTTACCACTATGTCATGAAAACACCTTGCAGCTCCTTCCCAATTGTCTTCTAGGGCTCATTGGTCAAAACCCCTGGGCCCATCTCCCTTACTCACTGGCTAGCAGACCCTTGACTGGCCCCTCTGTATCCTTGGAGACTGTAGCTCTCTCTTTGTAACCAAAGCCCTCTTGTGGCTAAACAATAAATTCTTATCCAAAACAGCAAAGATGAAGACATCCTAACAGAAAGAAGTTCATAAGATGATTAAAGCACTATCTGCCTGGACAGTTACTAACTGAAACTCTCTCTGTCCCCTCCTAAAAGCCCAACAAGCATATTTTACTAAATTAACATTATTATTTTTTTATTTATTTTTAATTTTATTTATTTATTTATTTATTTTTTAACATCTTTATTGGAGTATAATTGCTTTACAATGGTGTGTTAGTTTCTGCTTTATAACAAAGTGAATCAGTTATACATATACATATGTTCCCATATCTCTTCCCTCTTGCATCTCCCTCCCTCCCACCCGCCCTATCCCACCCCTCTAGGTGGTCACAAAGCACAGAGCTAATCTCCCTGTGCTATGCGGTTGCTTCCCACTAGCTATCTATTTTACGTTTGGTAGTGTATATATGTCCATGCCACTCTCTCACTTTGTCACATCTTACCCTTCCCCCTCCCCGTATCCTCAAGTCCATTCTCTAGTAGGTCTGTGTCTTTATTCCCGTCTTGCCACTAGGTTCTTCATGACCTTTTTTTTTTTTTTCCTTAGATTCCATATATATTTGTCAGCATACTGTATTTGTTTTTCTCTTTCTGACTTACTTCACTCTGTATGAAAGACTAACTCCATCCACCTCACTACAAATAACTCAATTTCATTTCTTTTTATGGCTGAGTAATATTCCATTGTATATATGTACCACATCTTCTTTATCCATTCATCCGATGATGGACACTTAGGTTGCTTCCATGTCCTGGCTATTACAAAGGATTAATCTCCAAAATTTACAAGCAGCTCATGCAGCTCAATAACAAAAAAACAAACAACCCAATCCAAAAATGGGCAGAAGACCTAAATAGACATTTCTCCAAAGAAGATATACAGATTGCCAACAAACACATGAAAGAATGCTCAACATCATTAATCATTAGAGAAATGCAAATCAAAACTACAATGAGATATCATCTCACACCGGTCAGAATGGCCATCATCAAAAAATCTAGAAACAATAAATGCTGGAGAGGGTGTGGAGAAAAGGGAACACTCTTGCACTGTTGGTGGGAATGTAAATTGATACAGCCACTATGGAGAACAGTATGGAGGTTCCTTAAAAAACTATTATGTTTTTAAAGAAATTAGCACCAGCAGAGCAAGGCTGAGGCTGTGTTGCCTGGGTATGATACGAGCCAAATGTGTCCACAGACAAAAATAACCTTGACTTTATCAACAGGCAGAGGGTAAGCAGAACATGCCAGGGGCTTGATGAATCATCCCAAAGCCAGCCATGTGGCATCTTTCTGTAATTAGCTCAATTTTGCATTCTTAGTACCTTTCCCAAGTCCCCTGAGAGCCAACTATAGTCTTTCTCAACATCTCCAGCTGTTGAAACTTGAAAACTCACCTCACTTTCCTGTGGTCAATATCTGCTAATGCCACATTTTAATCACATTTAGGTGTACATGCTCAATCCTTAAATTATCTACAGTACCTGCCAAAGTGTTTGACCAGCAAATCCACTAAGTTACTCACAAATCAAAAAAAGCTTATGGAACAAATCGCCACATTCAGTAATTTACAAGCACTTTTCATTGTATGAAGCAATTTAAAATCACTGGGGCACTTCACCTTTTTATTTTTCCCCCCATAAGTGCCTCAATCTGGAGGTTATTGGAATTCTATTCCTGAGACGAGAGAGGTAATTTATAACTTTTCCGGAGGACTTTTTATATATATACATATAATAGAAGCACCTATTTTAAAAATGATTGAGGTTCTGATCATGTGCAGCATTGAACAACTTAAAATTACTACAATGTTTAAAATTTTTATCAATGCTTCAAGTTTGGGATTGAATTTGAGATTGTATTTAGAAAATAAAAGCCACAGGACCATTCTATATCCTCATCCCGATTCATTATTAAAATCAGAAGTTCGACTCGGACGATTTAAACCTCCCGCCCCATGGAGGCATTGCAGTTCTCAAACAGTCTGACTTCATGCAAACGCAACTCTCTGTTTTCAGGTCTTCATTTGGCTCTTGTGTAGCTATTTATAGCAAAGTAGTTCAGAATCACCTTTCCCTTAGTAGACAATGCATCTTGAAAATATCTGTTAAAATTGTTTAGCTCTAGGAGAAATTGGACAAGGAGATTTTAGTCCTCACTCTTCACCAAATTCAAAATTGGATCAAAAACACTTTTCACCTAATGAGAAGTTTTTTTTATCATTTTGCTTTTGAAGCATCAAGAACAAATATGAGTTGCTTTGTCCCTAGAAAGTCAGGCATCATTTAAAATGGCATAACACAAAGTAGACTCCTGACATTTTCCTGCTGAATCCTGGTTGTGAAAATAGGGTCACACATGGTGGCTGAAGAGTGGGGTGCCCTTCACTGCTCTAGCAGGCCAAGGGGAGACCCACCCATGTTGTCTGACCATTATCTGATGTTTACTGATGAAAATCATAGATGAGAAGCCCTTTGAAATAAAAGTCCTTTATCCTGTCAATTTTATTTTGCTATGTTTTCATTTTGAAAATTTCCAGGAAGCAACCAAAGTGGAGGAAATCATATAATGAACTTCTCTGTAGCCATCACTCCATCTCCGCATTAAACTCATGGCTGCTCTTTGTTCAAATGAAGTCTTCCACTTCCCCAGTGGTCTTAAAGAAAATTCCAGATATCATACTATTCATCTGTAAATATTTATAATGTGTCTGTAAAAGATTGAAGCTCTTTTTTTTCTAACACAAGCACAATATATTACTGCACCTGAACAAAAATAACAAGAATCTCTAAATGTCACTAAATATCCAGTCTGTGTTCATATTTTTCTAACTACCTTATAATTTTACAGCTTGTTTTTTAACAGGATTCAAATTGAAACCAAACATTATGATTAATTGATACATCTCTTACATGTTTTTTAATTCGTAAGAGCCCCCATTCATAATCTGGCTTGTTTTCACAGTGCGGATTTGGCTGGTTTCATTCCTGTGGTGTCACTGAACATGTTCACCTGACTACCGTATTTCCTATAAGTAGGTGGTTATATCCTAGAGGCTTGATCAGATTCAGGTTCAATATTTTTGCCACTAGACCACTTCATAGGTGGTGGCGTAGATTTCCTTCAGGAAATGAAAATGGCTGCTGGTCACCCTTTTCTATGACATCGGCAACCAATGATGGCTATTGCCTAGATCCACTCATTAAGTTAGGGTTGAGAATGTATGATAGTCTATCATTTCTTCATTTATTAGCTATAAAGAGAAACTCCCTTTATCAGGATAAGTATTTGCTTCTTTCCCTTCATTTACCAGTTTCTGAAATCATGAGTGGATTCCATCATCTTTGAAAGGTGACCAATAAGTCATTTTGAGTTTTCCCTTTCATTATGTACCTGTGGATTTAAACATATTTGATGAGTTTTAATCCACTAAAATTACTAATCCTGTTTTGTTGCTCAAATTGTCTCACCTTTGGCCTATTGATGTTGATGTCTGTAAATGACATGACCCTAATAGCATCACATAACTTCCTTGCTTTTTGATATGACAAGATTTTACAGATTTATATGGTACACTTCCTGTCTCAGACAGGAAATCCACCATTTCCCAAGAAAGCTTGGTTGCATTTGCTGGGAAATGGTAATTAGAGATTATAATCTATTTGCTAAGGAAGCTCATTGCTACTGGGTTGGTCAGTATTTCCAGGCCTTTTTTTTTTTTTTTTTTTTTAAATTAATTAATTTATTTTATGGCTGTGTTAGGTCTTCGTTTCTGTGTGAGGGCTTTCTCTAGTTGTGGCAAGCGGAGGCCACTCTTCATCGCGGTGCGCGGGCCTCTCACTATCGCCGCCTCTCCTGTTGCGGAGCACAGGCTCCAGATGCGCAGGCTCAGTAATTGTGGCTCACGGGCCCAGTCGCTCCGCGGCATGTGGGATTTTCCCAGACCAGGGCTCGAACCCGTGTCCCCTGCATCGGCAGGCAGACTCTCAACCACTGCGCCACCAGAGAAGCCCCTCCAGGCCTTATTAATACAGACAGAATACGTGAATTTTTAAGATAAAATACATAATGAATTTATATTGATAATGCTACTTCCAGTTCTGGGCTCTAATATATTTAATTAACCTCATTGATCTTAACATCTGTATTTTCTTCCTCCCACACCTTAAAATTCTAATTTTTCTGAAAACTGACTAATTACTCATTTGTTTTATCTCTCAGTACACACAATAGCAATAAAAATACCAAGCTACTTCCAACAATAGTATTACTGAAAACAGTTAAGATTTTCCTTTTCAGCTTTATTAAAATCCCCTTTAAAGTGTACCCACTAATGGATGCAGTCAAATTACTGTGTTTTAAAGTCACTGGGGACAGTTCCCCTCTAGGGGTTATGGCCATTACCTGAGTACACATTCCGGTTCAATTTTTTCTCTGACTTTTGAATTTTTAAATTTTTTTTTTTTAAATTAATTTATTCTTTTTTAATGCTATTCTTGTCTGCTTACATTCTTTTTATTTATGTATGTATGTATGGCTTTGTTGGGTCTTCGTTTCTGTGCGAGGGCTTTCTCTAGTTGTGGCAAGCGGGGGCCACTCTTCATCGCGGTGCGCAAGCCTCTCACTATCGCGGCCTCTCGTTGCCGAGCATAGGCTCCAGATGCGCAGGCTCAGTAATTGTGGCTCACGGGCCGAGCCGCTCCGCGGCACGTGGGATCGTCCCAGACCAGGGCTCGAACCCGCGTCCCCTGCACTGGCAGGCAGACTCTCAACCACTGCGCCACCAGGGAAGCCCCTGACTTTTGAATTTTATAATTGCCTTGTTATCTAGCTTCATCTTCTAATTTATGAAACAAGGTTTACTTTAAAAAGTCTATTTTTTCCCTGTTCCCTTGTTCCATACTTCTCACTTTAGGTAACTGTGTAGATTATGTTTTCCAGAATATTGCCACAGCAATATTTTTAGTTGTACACGCTCTTCCAGACCTTTCCACTTCCTCTCTAAGAGGTGAAGTCTGTTCTCTCCTCACCTCATTTGAACCTGGGTGGTAACTGTCTCAAAAAGTGAAATGTGGCAAAAGTGACACTGTGCAACTTCTGAGACTAACCATAAAAGGTAATACAGCTTGACCTGTTTCACTCTCAGGAAAGATACCTTTGGGGCCCCGAGTGAACATGTCAGAAGACCAGCTACCCAGAAGCCTCCAGGCTGGAGAGACCACAGACAGAAAGAGAGATGCCCCCCGGGGAGCCCAAGCTCTTCCAGCCCCCCCAGCTGATGCAGTCTCCTACTCCTGACCAGGATGTGTGAGTACACAAGCTTCTAGATGACCCAGATGATCCCAGCCTCAACTGCTCACTGCAGGCTTGAGTGAGACCCACATAGCTGAGCCCAGACAACCCCAGACTGTGAGAGAGAATAAAAAAAGTATTGATACTTAAAGCCACCAATTTTGTCAAGCAGTAATAGATAACTGGAAGAGTAACCTTTTCTAAAAAATATTATGGTTTAGTCTATCTTTTCTAAAAAATAAAAGTAAATTTGTATATAAATCTGGTTCCACCTCCCTCTGTAGATACACAGTAGCACACTACACACTTTTCTCCATCTCACTTTTTTCCCCCAAAGAGTATATCTGGAGGTTATTACGAAATAGTCTATAGCCATACCCCTCATTCCTTTTCAGAGCTGTATAGCACTCCTCTGTCCAGGAGTTCCATTGTTTATTCAACCAGTGCCCTTTTGATAAACATTCAGGACGCTTCAAATTTTATTTGTTTGCTTATTTGCAACTATCACTGCAATTAATAACCTGCGTTCTCTTTCGAACACTGTCCATGTCACTTTTTCTAATCAGGTGAGGCTAATGTACCTAGAAGGTCAAATGAGTTAATTCATGTAAAGCCCTTGGACCAGTGCCTGTTACATAGTAAGTACTCAGTACACATTAGCTATCCATATCACCAAAGAAAACCCCTAACCCCTTTTGTTCTGTGGGTGGGAGCCAAGTCAGTGGGGAGCATGATTCTCACATCGGTGGAGCTGGGAACCAACCCCAGGATTAGGGGGCACAGATGGTCTGAAGGGAACACACTCACTGGAACCCTGGTTCTTCTCCTGAAATGATTTCCTCCCACCTGGCTCCTTGCCTCCCTAGACCCTACACTTCATTCAGGATGCAGGACAGGGCCAGCATGACCACCCCCAACCCCCAAATAGACTCAGAGTCCTCTGTTATTCAAGGCCACAGAATATTGTTCTCCCTCTTTCAGGGCACTTAGTAATGTTTGCAGTTTAGACAGCTAGGAGTGGGATTGTTTGGTGAGGGTCCTCCTTCCCTACTAGACAGCAAGCTCCGTGACTGTCTGTCTCACTGCTGTAAGCCCAGCACCAACCCTGAGCCAGCCTGGCTCGTCAAGGCTCTCAACCACCAGCAATGGAAAGGAGCAATGTGGAGGGGGCCGGCCTCCGCGGAGAACCCCCTTGCAAGGCCACACAGAGATCACCCCAGGACAAATTCACATGGGCCAACTCCAAGCCTAGGAAGTTTAGTCATCTACCTGGCGTTGCCTCCTCATTAGTATAAACTTTAAAAATAGCCTCGGGCTTCCCTGGTGGCGCAGCGGTTGGGAGTCTGCCTGCTAATGCAGGGGGCACGGGTTCGCGCCCTGGTCTGGGAGGATCCCACATGCCGCGGAGCGCCTGGGCCCGTGAGCCACAATTGCTGAGCCTGCGCGTCTGGAGCCTGTGCTCCGCGACAGGAGGGGCCGCGATGGTGGGAGGCCCGCGCGCCGCGATGAAGAGTGGCCCCCGCTTGCCGCAGCTGGAGAAGGCCCTCGCACAGAAACGAAGACCCAACATAGCAATCAATCAATCAATAAATAAATCTTTAAAAAAAAAAAAAAAATAGCCTTATGCCAACACCATAAAGGTAATTTCCTCTTGAAAAGGACACTTACTAATTTGCTTTAAACAGTCATTGATGTTCCAAATTTCCCCTCAGAATTTCATGTCAATGATCCTATGGGGAATTTGAAAGTAAAACCAGACAAATAATGATGTGAGGAAAATGTCAAATGAGAACTGTGAATGCATTACAGACCTTCAGCTAATACTGTTGCTGTCGGAGTTCAAGGATTAAATAGTCATCAGTTTGCAACCTTCCACGGGAGCCCATTTCTCCCTGACAGCAGCCAGTTGCCAGCTTGCCAATAATGATTGTTTCTGCTGTAATTGATGACTTTATCTAATGAGGAGATCATGGTCTAAAAGTCACAAGATTCACCCCTCATCGGTAGAGGCAGGTGCCAGGGACTTACTGGGAAAGACTCTGCAAGGAATGGGGCAGGCTTCTTCACATGAATAAAGATAGTTTACTATATGACTGCAGCCAGCATCAGCGCTCATGGTCCATTAAAAGGGTGGAATATTTACATTCAGGGACACACTCAGAAAATCTGGGGCATGAGTGCATCATCCTTATTAAACAATGTCTCTTCAGACCCAAATCTCTCAGGTAGATAAAGTGTGAGTCTCACATTGACTCACATGTCTTTGGAAAAGGACCCTGTCTATCTTGTTCACCTTAATTTCCTCAGTGCCTATCACAGACCTGTCATAAAGTACATGATCAATAAATATCTGTCAAATGGATACATTGTTTTCTACTTCCTGGGGCTCTGGGAATAACCGCAGTACAGTTCCAGAAGCAGGATACCTGGGTTCAAACCCTGCCTCTACCATTAACTAGTTATAAGACCTTGGAGAAATTAAGTTCTCTGTGCCTCAGTTTCATTACCTATAAAATGGGCATATAATAGTTGCTACCTCACAGGGTTGTAAGGGTTAAATGTGCTAATATCCATGAAGCATTTAGAACAGTGCCTTATGCATTGTGCAACATATGCGCTCTTCTTTGTGTTTTTGATTACAGGTTTGGACATAAACTGAATACCCAACATGTGCCAGGCCCTGTGCTTGGTGCTTTACACACACTCTCAGCTATTTCAAATCCTTTGCAGTGGCGGTGTTCTTGTCATTTTAATTAGGTAGCATAAACCAATGATATTCCCAACAGTATCTTATTTAATCCTCCCCTTGTCCCTCGTGGCAGATACAATCATCTCACGTATACTGAGCAGAGCTAGGATGGACTTCCGGCCGTCTAAGTGCAGCATGCCCTCTTCTACCCTCCTGCTGCTGTGGCTCTGAAACATTTCTCAGACCATTTCTAACACTAGCAAGCTGCTCTGCCCACTACTCCAGCACTCCAGCCCCCTTACTCTGCTCTGCTTTGGCTATTCCCATGGCACTTGTCACCTTCTAAAATACTATGTAATTTACTTTCTTATTGTTTGTATTATTTGTCTCTCCTGCTAGAATGTCAGTGCTACAAGCATAGAGATCTTTGCCCTTTTTGTTCAGCGATGTATTCCAAGGGCCTCAAATGTGCTTAGTCCATCCGGGGCACTCAAGAAATATTGAGGGATGAGGAAGAAAAGGACAAGGGAAGAGAGAAAAAGGGAAGTTAGGAAATGCCTCCTACCCTCTTCAGTGCTACCTGGTCCCTGCTAAGTGGCGTCTCCTCCTGGATAACTCTGCCCCCATGAATGCACAGATCCCATTTTCCCCTGTCTCCCGGGCTGCAATCCTTCCAACACAAGGTGACTAGCGATGGGAAAATGGAAGAGGCAGCCGAGGAGTTAGGGAAGTCTAATCCTCAGATAGAAACAGCTCTGTGACAGACAGGAAGGAGGAACTGTGGGATGCAGGGAGTTTAGGGGCTTTTTGCAGAATGAAAGAGATAGGAGTTTATGAGTCCTTAGCACTTTGCTCCTCACATATTAATTCTAAATTACGTTGAGTTAGGAACCAGCATTTGAGACTTGAATCTGCGTCACTATTGATGGCTGGTGGCTTCAACACCTCCTTTTTCTGCAGTTACCTGATATCTACCTTCATGCTTAGCAGGATAAAATATGTTATCCGATTAACTTAGATCAATTGATAGATTGTTTTGTAATTACGGGATTACTCATCTAGCAATCAGGAGATTACTTTGGGGCAATAAAAACACACTAAACAATGAAACCTATCCAGTTTGTGTGTAGAATATGCTGTTTTTCCCTCTCTCTCTTTCTCATAAAACTCAATCTTGTATTTCTTAGTATTGAATAAATAGAAGCAATCACACATGCCCAATGGTTTTGCTGAAAGAATATCCACACAATCTTCAACAGCACTCCTGGCAAAGCAGCAGTTTATGATTACTGATACTCAAAAAGTGCTCAGAGGGGAGTAGGTTCTGCCATTGAAAATGCTTTATAAAAGCATAACTCATTTCACCTTTAACCACGTTTTCTTCCTTATTCAAAGTTATGACACCACTAACAGCAGACTTGTTTTCTGATTGCAAATGTATGAATATGCAAATGCAGTAGCAGAGAGAGAGCCATTTGTGGAGACTTGCCCTAGATCACTTGCATGCAGCTGAAAGATGTCTGTAGCCAGATTTGAGATGCCACCACTGCCTTTCTTTGTAAAATGCCCCCTTTTCTCTGGCTATTTAGCCAAAGGTGTTTAGGACATTTTAAGCACACCAAAAGGCCAACGATGACTATCTTGTTGTAATAATACTATAAACTTAAAATGAAATGCAAAATCTTTAGTGCCCCCCCACCCCTTTCTGGCAAACTTCTACTCATCCTTCAAGAGCCCATTCACATGCCATTCTCTCTTCTATGCTCTCATATAGCTTTCTATTTCTTTTGCATGGAAATTATCACATTATGTCCTAATAATTTCTCTATGTATATTTTCTAAGAGCAGCTCAAGGACCAGATATATAGTTCATTGTTTTGTTTTGTTTTGTTTTTTGCTTTTGCCCTCTTTCTATTAACATTATTTAAGCATTAGAATGGAATGGGCTTTCTTGTCTTTCAGCTCTTCGTTTGAATGTCAGTTTCATAACTTATCAGCTGCTTGAATGTGGGCAAGAAACTTAAACTTCTAGAGCCTCAAATTCCTCATCTATGTAACATGCAGAGCAGGGTTGTGGTGTACACAAAAAGGGAGACTAGATGAAAGCTCCTGGCAGAATTAGGCTTTCTGAAATATACACATGCCCACATCATATACACTCACACATCGCCCCATATATGCATGTGTGTATTCATGCATTCATATATAAACATGCATGCCCACCTCTATCTTCATATATGTGAACATCCATGTATTTATATAAAAAGGTATATGTGTGCATGCATGTGTGCATGTGTGTATGTGTGCATTTATATATAACTAAGGTGTGTACATACTCATGTACGTGTATATGCATGTATATATATAAACATAGATGTGCATGTGTGTATCTTCGTGTATGTTTGCATGCATGCATTATATATAACTATCTGTGTGAATTCATGTATGTGTGTGCTCATGCACTTAAGTATAACTATGTATGTGTGTGTATGAATATTTTTTCACTGTTATTGTCATCACCCCTTCTCCTTGGAGGCAGCTGAAGCCCAGAGTGTAGATTTCACTGGGCTATATGTTCAGGGCCAATGGATTTAGCAGAAATACATTCCTAAAGAAATTGAGGACAACTGAGCTGAAAAGAGATGTTTGTTAATATACTGAGGACAGGAGAGGGTGGACCTGGATGCTGCTGGAAGCAGGGCAAGACCATAAGTTATGAGAGGAAACCTGCAAGTTCAGAGGTTCTACCTCCAAGTCACAGTAGAGTTGGTGGAGAGTGGGTAGAGAGAAGTGAAAGAAGAGGCAAGGCAAGCTACAGAATGGAATTTCATTGTTCTCTTAGCAGCAAAGCTTAGCCTTATTCTGATCAGTTCAGTTGGCTGATTCCTATCGACCTCACAAGTCTATTAAAGCTTAGATGTCTCATCTTCCAGGTCTCCCTTATCTTTACTCCTATGGAGTTTCCTTCCCACCACAGAAGTCCCTTAAAATCTGCATTCACTCCACTGGTAGCAAGGATGATGTTGTTCTTTAATTGTCTCCTTTGCAGACTTTGAGTTTCAGGAGTACAAGGATTATGGTCTGTTTCCTGCTGAGTGTCAGCAGGTATTCCGTAGGGGGAGTGGTGGTGGTGATGGTGTTGATGATGCTGCTGATGATAAAATGTCTAAACACAATCTTCCTCTAACTTCTGAACCTCATCTTCTATTATCTCCCCTTCGTTCTACAATAACCTCCTCGTGATTGCTCAGACACACGAGGTACCCTACACCTCAGGACTTCTTACCTACACTTAGAACATTCTCATTCCCTAACCTCTTTCAAGTCTTAGTTCAAATGTTGCTTTCTCAGTAAAGCCTTCCCCAACCACCTTATACACAATTATAACCATCTCTCCCCAATGGTGTCCCTCCTTTACTTTTCTCCATAGCCTTCACCAACCTCATGCACAAACATGCCCACATTTTACCTATTTTGTCATCTCCTCTCCTCTGGAATATGAACTCCTTGAGGGTAGAGACTTTTATCTGTGTGTCCATGCCTGTATCACTAGGGCCTAAACAGTGTCTGGCATAGCGTAGGTACTCAGTAAATATTCTCTGAATGAATGAATTCAAGTGGCGATGCATAATTATTACCATAAATAGAAACAGTGAGAGCAGGAAGAATAGGGATGTGCCAGTTTGGAAGGCTGATGTGGATTTCTGTAGGAGAGAGGCTAACCCTGAGGCCCCCATGGGAGCGGACCTTTGGGCCCCTAACTTGAGTGCAAGGTGATCCTGCAAATACCCTTCCCTTAACCAGGATCAAGCCTGTTTCTGTCAACAATGCCCCAGACCAAGCATCCTAGCGTCGACTTACTGTCACATTCTTTGTAATACACTCCTTTTTATTCTGAAACAAAATGTAGTAATGTATTTTATCAGCCCTAAACATGTGTCTTGCATTCCGAAAGAACAGCATTTTTCTTTTTCCCAACAGTCATCTGTGGTGTTAAACTGCACATAATTAAATTAAAAGCATCCGTGAACTCTCTGAAATACAATGCTTTGAAGAAACCTCAAATTATTGTAATTAAAGCTGTTGAGACCCCACAGTATAATGGTGATCAACAAATAGTACCAGTAAAATGATATTCTACTATTAGGGACACTGCTCTTCACAGTGGGAGATCCGCATATGAGAGCCAGGATTGGAAAAGGAGAGGGACTGCGAATGGAATAGCATTTGAAAGGGGGGCATTTTGGTGCAGAATTTCAACTAATCACTATTCCCACCTGATTTCTATTTGAGATTGGTGGGCTTTAATGGGAGCAGCTTGTTTCTGAAAGTGGAAATAATACCTAACATTTATCAAACACTTACCAAGTTCCAGGCATTGACACATACTAGCTCGTTTAATCCTCACAACAACCCTCAGAAATATGTGCCATTATTGCCTCCATTGTGCAGGTGAGAAAACTGAGGCACGGAGCAAAGACAAGTAAATTGCCACTGGTCCTGCAGCCAGTAAGAGAAGGAGCTGTGATGAGGAGGCTCACATTCTGTCCTCAGCGTCTCTGACCCTTACCCAACTCTACTCCCAAGTTCTTACTGCATCGCTGCCCTGGTACCCTGCAGAGCTGTTTGCTAACCATGCAGTGCCTCAAAGTACGCCACTGTGCACAAAGGGGTACTTGCAGCTGAGCCTCGAGCATAAAGGACAAGAAAATAAATGAATGAGATGTTTCTTACATGTGCTCCCTGGGCCTGGCACTTTGGCATATTCACTCTTGCCCTGGGGCTCAGTGAGGGTGGGGATCATGCTTGCTTTGTGCAGTTAACCCGGTATTTGAATAGGCACTCAGCTATGTGTTGAATGGATGGGTCTCTACAATGGTCCTACAAGGTAGGCAAGGTTTTCCCTACTGCATAGATAATAAATTGACTTTCCGAGAGGACAAGAGACTTGTTCAAGGTCCCACAGTCAATTAGAGAAGAGCTGATATTTGAAACCAAGACAGATTGAACTTTAAGATCTATGTTTTCCAAAATGACTCCAGTGGCAGAGGTCACAGGTAGGAACAACATCAGACAATCTAACCTCAAAAAGTTTTGTTTCAGTTTGCTTCAGTGGTGAAGACTTAGAAATCTGGGGTTCACAGTATCCATGGTGATGGAAAGAGACATGTAAAGGCTGGCCCTGGTTGTCTGGGGTCCGCATGGCCAAAGCAGCAAGGTTAGTGGCCACAGGCAGCCTCCAGGAAGCTGCTGCCTTTTCGAAGCCTTTCATCTTAACCCCAGGTATCTTAGCGTGCTATCTACAGAGAAGCACTTAAAAAGAGCACTTACAAAGAGCCTGCCAGCTAATATCATTACTGAGCCCTTTGATGCGCAGAAGAGTCCACATCAGTCAATAAGTTTTAGTATCTGAGTCTTGAGAGGCTTGCAACCCCAGCTGGATGCAGGGGTCAAAAGCAAGGCTTGGAAAACTCAGAGAAACTGTAGCTCTGATCCCAGGAAGAGGGACATTGTGGCTCTGAAGCCCCAAACCCATCTTCACCACAGATGCCTTCCCCAAGGACAGCACCCTTATTTTTCAACCACACAGAGCCCTTAAATCCAATCTTTCCTGCCCAGATAATGCCCCTCCCAATCCCAATTTCAAAACCCACTCAGGAGACATTAGCAAAACAGCTCAATTTCCAACTCTCTTCAGAACCCATTCACCTACACATCCTACAGGTGTATGAAGCCCTTCAGAACTCAATGCCCCCAAGCCAGCAACAGGTGCTTCTAAGACGAAGGGACCTACATCCTCTCTGAAGACCTGCTTGAGTCTGCATTCCACCAGTATGACCTGGAGCAAACTGCTCTGCCTTCTAGAGCCACTGAAGGACTCCTCTTTAAGACAGGGGGCAGTACACAAGTACCATTAAAGGCAGTTGCATCACTCATTCAATCATCTGTTCATTCATTCAACTCTCTGCTATAAAAAGTGAATACTTCCCCCCAAGTTTTGAAGTATATCTCCTCCTACCTGCTCAGGAACTATCATTAATCCCTTCTCTCCTATATATTGTCACCCCGTCTCAAATGGATCCTTCTTATAGGCACATCTCTCCTACTAGAGGGAGGGAGGGAAGGAGGGGGAAGGAGGGAGGAAGGAACGAAGGAAGGAGGGAGAGAAGGAGAGAAAAAAGAACGTATTCGCTCTATATCTACCTTCAGCTACTTCACTATCTGTCTGCTTCTTAGCAGCTAAAATTCTTAAAAGATGTGTCTATAACTTTGGTCACCATTTCCTCTCCTCTCAAATGGCTTTCACCTCCATCACACAGCTCCCATATAATGAACACCCTCTGTTATCACTAGATCCAACAAAGAACTTTCAGTCTTTTTTTTCAACCTTCTGTTTACTTGTATCCTGGCTTCTTACTGAAGCACCATCTCCTCTTGTCTTCCCACCATCTCACTGGGCCTTTCCCCATCTCTGTAGCTGCTCCTCCTTAGTCTCATTCATGGGCTTGTCTGCTTCTGCTAGCCACTGAACTTGAAATCCTTAAGGTTACTGCTTGCCATTCGTCTCACTCAGTCCATTTCCTCAGGGCAATCTCAAATAGAATGGAAGCTATAATTATTGTAAATATCCTAATGACCTCCTAGTATTTATCTACTGCCCTGGCCTCTCCTGCGGACTTTCGGATCCAGCAAGGTAACTCTGCAGGCAATGGGAAAGTAGTTATTCTCTTTGAGTATGATTCCCTCCAAGTGGGGCCATCTCACCAGTTCCTAAAGGCAATCTGTTTGCAAGATGACTGTTAAGAGATAAATAAGGTAGGAGACGCAGTGTGAAAGCAGTTACTGAAAGGGTGGCACGTTTCTATGTAGCTTGCTTCTCCACCAAGGAACAACTTCCCTCTACTCTGTTCTCACCCCAAGACTGATGGTAGAACCTACATATGCTTCTATTCCAGATATTTATATCCCACGGTCTATTTAGTGTTTCCATGGGGATACTTGAGGGGCACCTCCAACTCAACACATCCCAAACCAAACTCAGGGTAATCTTCCCTAAACCTGGCCCTTTCTGACATCCCCTTCTCAGTAAATCCAATAGTATAAGCCAGAACCCTAGGGGTCACTCTCGACACCTCCTGCACTTCTATGTCAATACATCCCTAATTTTTGTAGACTTTTTCTGTTAACCGTCTCTAATTCTATATACATCTCTCTGCCTCCGCAGCTGAGTACAAGACACCGTGACTGCTCATTTGGAATAATGTGACAGCCTCCTAACTGGTCTCCTTGCTCCCCCTTTTTCTCATTTTCTAGACACTGTAGTTCAGGGGTTCTTTAGATGGGAAAAATTCATCTTTATTTGCATTAATCTCTAGCATTTCCTTTAAGTATGGATGTAGGCAACAAATCCCAGTAGTATTAGCAGTAACTCTGACTTTGTCATCAATTATAGAAAGAAATATTATATCACATTATAGTTGCTGCTGATATTCTGTAATATAATTTATACTCATCACTACTTCAAAATTATGATAGTTATTAAACCTGAGATTAAATCCTGTTATTTAAGGTATTAATAAAATTTATATATACACTTCTTTATTAGTGTCTTAAATAACAGGATTTCATCACAGGTTTAACACATACTTATATGTATAATACATATATATATTACATAATGTATATGTGATGGTAAATGTTTTAACAACTGGCTCTTGGTGGTGGGGGGGGGGTGTCCTGATTTTTAATGTTTGCCAGTTTTCATGGTGTAAATACTCCCATCATGACCACATTTAAGCTACCAACATGATATCACTGAACACGGAGCCGGAAAGAAATGTACACGGTAAGCTTTGACAAGCTGGTGGGAATGAGCTGGCTCTGGCACGCTGCTACATAGATGTTATCTACCACAGATAAGTTTCTTTAATATTTTGAAAAATGTATCAAGCTATTATAGTATACACATGATACAGTATAAGCAGAATCTTTCATAATCCTAAGTATCTGAATCGATGCATCTAAATACAACATTGTGAGATGGGGTCCACAGGCTTCACCAGACTGACAGAAGGGTCCTTGGCACAAAAAAATTAAGAACACTTGTGACTCTCAGAATAATAGTTGCAAAGAGAAATCTAATTAAGACTGTCACCCCCATGTCCAGATGCTGGCACCCCCAGACACACACACACACACACACACACACACACACACTGAATCCTGTTAACAGCTTCCCACTGCTCTTAGGATAAAGCCCAAATCCTTCAGATGACCTAAAAGGCTGTGCAAGGCCAAGCGCATTGCATCTCCTCTCTCTCCTGCTTCATGCTTTTCATACCCACGGCCCACAACTGACTGAAGGGTAGATTTATAAACGTCGGTCTGTGCGTCTCTCCTGGACACCCTCAGCCCCTACCACCACCACCAGTTACTTGGGAATCTTCTCTGCTGACCCTATGACACACCTCAGGAGCTGGGAATCAGATCCCAAAGTCTCAGAGTTGCAGGCTAATGCCACAGCCTGGATGGCCATGCTATCATACCACCATAAAAAGGTACCCTTGTCCCAGTGGGCATCTCTCTCCCCAGGCCACAGTGGAAGTTTTTAATGGGTCCCTCTAACACTCTGAGATCCTCTGAATACAGGATTGTTGAGGACATAAAGTTCCCAAGGATTAGAGGAAACTTTCTAATGCTTTCCCCAGAGCTGTGTTATCTTCCTTACTGACAGGATACCCTCATTATTCCTCCCATTTGGCAGACACTTGTTTCTTCCCGACTTCAGCAAAGAAAAAGGACAGGTTTTGCCTAATGAGCTGCTGCCCTAGGCCCTCAATCTTCTATATCTCTGTTTATTGCAGGTTACTCTTTTGTTAAACTGTGTGTGTTGCTGTGTACACAAAGACTTGTCTCTGGATAATGTTTCATTTAAAGAGGAAGAAAATAGGCACCATGTCCTCAGCTTGAAGTGGAAAAGGTTTCCTCTTTCAATCAATGACAAAGGGCTGTCAGCAGCTAAGTAATTTCTAATCACTGTTGGCAAACTTGAGACCATGCCGAGACACAGGGCCATGGCAGGCTTCCTCCTTGAGGGATGCTGTCCTTAGTAGATGGGCTTATGGAGAATTAACTGAGGTGTCTTAAAAGCAAGTCTATGTATCAGCTAATCAAAAACCTGTCCCTTTTTTTCTTGACAGGCACCTTATGTGTATCTTGAGAAAGCTGTAAATTGTGCTAATCCACTTCTTTCACTGATGTCCACAAGGAATTATTTTTGTTAATGGCCTGGTAAATCAGGAGACTTGTTAGTGAAACTGCTCAGAAAATGGATCTTGAAAATGAAAGCTATATTTGTCAGATTTCCAAATTCCCTCTTGGGAACAAAGATGGCAACTGTAACATATTTTCTAGATTCCATTACTTTAATACATCTATGTTGCTTGAGATATGGGATGCTAAGGAAGGCATGCACATAAATCAGAGTAAAAACATAAAACTAAATCCAAAGATAGATATTATGGCTGTAAATTCAGACCTGATTTCAGGGTTAGTATTCCGACAGATTTCAGTGTCATCGCTTACAAGCTTCAAAGATTTGCTCAGGCTCCTTTATGACAACCAGGCTACTTCCTAATGAGAGTGTGATCTTACGCCCCCTCCTCTGTAGGATATCCAAGTCAAGCGACCCCACTGCATCCTCTCTGTGAAGAAACTCACTGGCTTTCTGCACAGCACAGGACAGGGCTCAATTGCTCTCCCACCATTTACTAGAAACACCTTCTGGAGGAAAGGAACTCAAGAGGTGCTCAAACTCACTCATGTACTTGAAAAAATACTATCATAATGCTTTGGCAAATGTCTAAAGTTTGATGATGTCAAATACTGGTGATGGTGTGAGGAAATGTACACTTTCATACAATGCCAGGGGGGCAGTGGCAGGCGACCGGGCACAACCCCTTCGGAAGGGGAATTTGTCAGGATCTTAAAAAATACATATACATATTACATACACAGATATATAAGTTATATACATACAGTACACACATACATACATATGCACATATTCACATATATATGTATATACTTTTTCACATCTACCTAGAAAAACTCTTTCACATGTGCACATGGGAACAGGTACCCTTGAATCCACATACTCACTATAGGATCATTCTTAACAGTGAAAACCAATAGGGAAAAGACTAAATGAAGTAATTTATGGTAGGCCATGAACATGATATAGCAGTTAAAATGAATGGGGTATTTCCACAGGTATTAACACAGAAAGGTGGCTAAAGTACATTTCAGAGTCAAATGGTAATGCTGTCAACATCTTAGAATAAGGAGAAGGGACAGATTCGGGGTATAGTAGAAGCCTTATTTGTGATTATTTAATTTTTTATTTGCCCTCTGGCTTAAAATCTCAGTTGTGCCATTCACTTACTGGGTGAGTTCTATGCCTCAATATTCTCATCTATGAAGTGGGGACAAATGCCTGTGCCTAACCTGTGCCTGGCACACAGCAGGTGCTCACCAAGCACTAGAAGCTTTTCCCTTGTCACCTTTCCAACATCATTCAATAAATAATAAATAAATATTTTAATATACTCAAGGATGGAGAAAGAACCTTCTTTCTGGTGGCTTTTCTCATGCTCCTACATATTGCCTTTTCAATTTTTGTGTCCATAAGCTCTCCTTACCCCCCCTTTCCTGTCAATCCCTCTTATTTCATCTTTGGCCTGCTATAAGGATTCAGCTCTGATAGCACTGTGGGAAAGCATAAGCTATTCAGTGACAATTTTTGACTAAGTGTCTTCACAAAATCAAATGTTATTATATCTGTAATTCCCCAGCAAGTAGACAGAGGAATATCAAAGGCTGTTAGATCTTGCTTAACAGAAATATAGGGAGATGGAGATACTAGAAAATGAGCTCCATTATTTCAAAGAGGAAGAAAGTAAATCATTTCATGCATGCAATGATTCAGCGATTCTAAAAAATTAGAAAAAACAGAGAGAAAGAAGGAGGTTTGGAGTTACCCCCGTCTCACTTCATTACGCAAATGAGGAAACACATGCAAAAAAGTCACAGATCTGTCCAAGGTCACGGAGCTAGTTAGCTGGAGACCAGGGTAAGACCCTGGGATTTTTGGCTAGACTCTGTCCTCTCCTCCGCAATTTGTCCCTTGCCTAGAGCTCAGTAAGATATGCGTTCAAGAGATACTGTAATTGGGGAATAGTCTGTCTCCAGTTAATAAGTTGACCCTGGATAATAAGCAATTCCCTTTGATCATTTTAAGGGAAAATGAAACCACTATTTGAAAATAACCTGAGATACAGTTGAGAATGATGTCTTAAGTTCAGGAGAGCCTAAATAGAATTTGTTAAAATTCTGAAGAAACGTTGCTGTGGATCTAGTCGCGTTTACTTACCCTTCAACAGTTTTCCTCTACATACCAAATACTTCCTTATGGCTTTGGAGGGATTAGATCTTGAGCTTAATTGTTCCTTTTACCCTTTATAAGAAACAGAGAGTATCCTTTCTCTTCTAGCAAAACATAAAGCCTTTAGCTTGAGCGTTATCCTTGAACCCACGAGGAGGGATCTCCAAGATACCAGGTCAATGGTTCCATCTTCCAGGGACTCTTAGCACCAAAATCAAGGCATGATGTCATTTTTACCTAGATGGTTTTGCTCTTCTATTTCTTCTTTGCAGTTAAGTGTTATCTCCCACTCATCCACTTCAGCTGGGAATCCTGGGCCCTTGATCCCTGCCCTTGCCCTCAGAATCCTCCACTTTTCTCACTCTGCCCTTCCCAGATACCAGGCCTCTCCCTATCATTCATGCTGTCCAAACTGCTAAAGTGAATGATCTTCCATCTTCAACCAACAAATACTCTGTTTTCTTTTCCCTGCAAAACAACCAGAAAACTTCAACTCTTCTTTGTCTTCTGGGCAAAAAAATGAAAGTGGCCATTTGTTCAAAAGGATTAAACAAATAAAAGCAATTATAGCAGGTTATTTAACAATCTGGCCAATTGCTGCGTTTTTACATGGCATTTGCAACACTGGCCGTGTGGATAAATGTGGCATGTCTGCTGTCAGTATAAGCAATTAAAGTCTTTCGTTAAAAAAAAAAAAAAAAAAAAAAAGCATGGTCTCAAATGCGAGAGCTTTTATTTGGAAACTAGAAGTTACTTATCATTTGGTCTGAAAACTTTATCAGTCTTGCTCTCTCAAAGACAGCTACTTCCTCTCCTACTTCTGGTTGTCCTGGTTTTCACCCTCCTGATGATTGCTACACCCACATCAGGCCCCACTGGAATATGCTAGAAGATATTATTCTCTGCAAATTTATTACCTATATGCTATGTTCCTCAGTTATATGTTGTCCTTATTTACTATGTCAGAATGAAAGCAAAGCCTTTTGCCTCTGTGGACCTAAAATTTCCCACTGGAGAAACAGAGCATATTCCACTCATCTTTGTTCCACGTGAGTTCCAAGACCAATATGCAAACAAACTCTCCAGATCTCCCTGCATGGAACTCAACTCTACTCAAGAAAAACAAACAAACAAAAAAACCCAACATTCCAATCAAGCAGGCTGAAAGTTTGGGCAGGAATTAAATGAGATCTTCCCCCAGATTTTCTCTGCTCATTACCTCACTTCCCATCATTAATTCCTTCAGGAAAGGGATATTGTTGCTAAAAAGCAGAGAGAGATCAAGAATAAACAAGTTTAAAGTTTTAAACATCTAAGTTGTTTTTGTTGTTGTTGTAAGAGCCTAAGCTTTTATATTTCAAATCCTAAATCTAAAAGGAATCTGGGTATATATTTGGACTTCAATAGATGTGGAAGAAAGGCTTATGATCCAGGGTAAGCCCACCTATTGTCCAGATAAAAATCCCCTGGGTTGGAAGGAGAAGGAGAAATACAACAGATATGGTAAAAGGGACGACGGCATGTCTTCTCTCTGAGCTGCGTTTCCAAGCCCAGGTCAGGAAGGGAGCAACAGAATGGTCCCCACATGCTTTGGGAAGGGACTGAAAGAGCGAAGAGAGAGCTAGAAGATTTACATCACCCTTAAGCTTGGAAGGAGGAGACCGAAGACCAGACAGGTGTACCAATATCTCAGTGGATGCCAGGGTGCCTCCACCCATCAGGCACTGTGGCAGCACATAAGCTCAATAGAAATCAGACAGAAACCTGGGGATTTACGGAGACGATGAATGGACTTCGCTTAAGTTTCTACCAACTGGTAGAAAGGGTGATCAAACTAGAAGTGTATGTAAAGTTTTAGAAGACAAAGATGGTTGTTTATTTGCACCCCAGGGTTTGTAGACAGGAGATCAGTACCTTCTCGACACACCCTCATGTCTGTCTGGTACAGTAAAGCACCTCCCCATCACACTGCAAAACCTTGCCTTTAAGACAGAACTTAGACACTCCCAGGACCTCCGCCAACAAAAGCACCATTAGAAAACAGCCTATTTGAAAAGTTCCAAATCAGACTCTCACTCAGTCCCCAAATCATGTTTATATGAAATCTTTTTTGACTTTGACTCTAGTTCACAGAATGATATTCCACTTGTCATACTCATATTTGGGCATCTCTCATTGCAGTCTCCAACTATATGCCACTGGCTCTGGTTCCAGCTCATGCAGGCCTCCTGAACTACATTTTGTTATCCTGCCCAAACATACTCTTCTGGCATTTTGCTAGATTTTAGCCTCATACATCGGTCTCTCTAGAGACAGCTTGAACCAGCCATGCCACTCTGCATAGCTGAGATAAGCCAAGGATTGGATTTGGACAGCTAGAGTATTTAATCATCAAATGAGCAGAAAGGCCAGAAAACACACAAATTTCCAGTTACTTTGGTCTTGAGGGTCAACAATCAACTTTATAATCACCGCTCTCTTTTTGCATGGCCCTTCTTGGGTTGCACGACCAATCTCTTGATCAAGGGCTATCATATCTTGGTCCTAATAGAGGGAAGAATCCATGGAAGTGGTGGCTGAGTGAAGATAGAGGTTCCCCAAAAAGACAGACACAGTGAAAGTGGAAAACAAGTCCACACTCTCTTCTGTGATAACAAACTCTTGGAAATCTTAATGATGCTCCATGCTTTATGTTGGTGGTTTTCCTTTAAGCCTCTGGATAAGGAAAGATGGATAGGGTGAGAGTACCAACCTTAGACATATTCTAAGTAAACAACCATGAGTAATTCTGCTTAAAATAGAAGTGAAAATATGGATTTAGGTAAGGTGGGGAAAAAAACAAATTTGAGGAACTGGTGCACATTCTTTGACAACCTTAGACTGTTTTCTTTCCCTAAATTTCTTAATATATCTTCCAATTTAGATACAGCTTTTTAACCCTAAACTGTGCGGACGGGTCATCAATTCATAGTTTTTTCCTCTCCATTGGGTACCTAATCTGGGGAACAGTGTTTAGTTATATAGCTTTAGCACTCATTATGTACCCTGGAGAGCAGGAGTAGGGAGGCTCCAACCAAATATTGAGTAACTAACATGAGCTATGTCCTGGGCTGGGTGTTTCATATATATCCTGTCCCCAATCCACATGGCGACTCTATACGGCATAAATTAAATCCACCATATTTCCTGGGGGGAAACTGAGAAAGAGGTGTATATAGTACAAACAGTATCCAATATGAATCCCAAGTGTTTTTTTCTTTCTCTCCTTTTTATCCTATACCACACCTAAAAGGCCTAAATTGATTGCAGGAGCATATGACTTGTTTTCTAAATTTCCATTTTGAAAAATGATGAGAAATTCACATTCTCTCTATATGTTGGCATGAAAAAATTTTTTTGAGTCTGAGATGCTCAGAGATCCCAAATAAACATTGCGGTTTGAGTCCTGGGTGCTTCATATTCAGTAACTGGGGAGGAGAGTACCCTGCCTCTTCCTGAATTTTAAGATTCAGAGGAGGTCTGATGAACAAGGATGAATGGGTGTGCATTCTTCAGAAAACAAATAAGAGCTGCCCTTCAAGGATAAAAGAGAATTATTCAAAACTGAGGTCAACTTAAATCTTTGAACTCTAAGTCTCCGTGGTGCTATCCCAGCACCAGGGACCACATCTCTGACAAGGAGAGGGTAGCTGAGCCGAGAGTGATCTAGACCTACCCAAGATCATTGAGAGGAACTGGCCCACAAGCAGAAATGCAAACACTTCAGTACAATCTCTGCCTTTTGATAAAGCTGGGAGTGCCTTGTGCTGTCTGAACTGCACAGCCGGCAGTGTTTCTGCCTTAGAACAGCGCACTGGAGGGAAAAAACAAAACCAAAAAACCCAGGGATCAATGACTCCATCCTCAGGATCCAGATGGATGTTGTGGAGTCTCTGAAACTGCACAGGGTCTTCAATGGGGTTTTTCAAAGTGAGGAGGACGGCAAAGGGTAAGGGGTAAGTGCACATCTAAGAAAGATGGGGGCAGAGTCTTCTGTGCTTGCTGGGAAACACACGGAACTTTGTTCTCTGGCAGCTTCCAGAACACTTCTCAGGCAGGCAAAAGAGGGGGCTAGGCATGCTGCCTGAACATTTTGGTAAGGGTGGCTGTTCACTTCTCCCAGGTCGCTCAAAGTTAGAGCTGTAGCCACCTGGTCATTGTGCTCTGTCCTCATGCACTTTTTTTTTTTTTTTTACTTTTCTCCCCAGCTTTATTGAGGTATAATTTATTTATATATATTTTTTAAATTAATTAATTAATTTATTTATTTTTGGCTGTGTTGGGTCTTCGTTTCTGTGCGAGGGCTTTCTCTAGTTACGGCGAGCGGGGGCCACTCTTCATCGCGGTGCGCAGGCCTCTCACTATCGCGGCCTCTCTCGTTGCGGGGCACAGGCTCCAGACGCGCAGGCTCAGTAGTTGTGGCTCACGGGCCTAGTTGCTCCGCGGCATGTGGGATCTTCCCAGACCAGGGCTCGAACCCGCATCCCCTGCATTAGCAGGCAGATTCTCAACCACTGCGCCACCAGGGAAGCCCAGCTGAGGTATAATTGATAAATAAAAATCGTACATATTTAGGAAGAATAATATGATGATTTAATATATGTATACATTGTAAAATGATTACCAAAATCAAGTTAATACACCCATTACCTCACATGTGAGGTAAAAACACTGAATATCGATTCTCCAGCCACCTTAAAATGTACAGTATAATATTGTTAACTATAGTCATTATGCTGTAGAATAGATTCCCCAGAAATTATTCATTTTAAAACTAAAAGTTTGTACTCTTTGACCAACATCTCCCCATTTCCTCCATCCCTATTCCCTGGCAACCACCCCTCTATTCTCTGTTTCTATGAGTTCAACCTTTTTAGATTCCATTAAAAAATGGAATCATGCAGGATTTGTCTTTCTGTGACTGGATTATTTCACTTTAGCATAATGTCCTCCATCTTCATCCATGTGGTCACAAGTGGAAGGATTTCCTTATTTTTTATGGCTGAATAATATTCCATTCGTGTGCGCATGCGTGCGTGTGTGTGTGTATACATATCATATTTTCTTAATCCATTCATCCATCAACAGATCCTCTGTCCTCAGTGTGCACTTGCCTAATGTTCATTTCTTGTCTCCAAGGTATGTGACAGGGAGAAGAAAGGTGCAGCCAGAGAGACAGGATGGGAAAAGGGAGATGAAGCCACAGAGTGAAAATCCTTGTTCCCATTATTGTACTACACCTAAGGACCTATCAATCCCTGAGAGTACCATGAGAATAAAAGAGCCACTGAATCTCTCAACAGACCCCTGTGCCCCTTTTCTTAGCAAATTTTGAGATGGATATCCTCCCCCAGTTTTGCCTCTGCCACTAGGAGTAGAAAAGAGCATTTGGAAAAGCTGTGGAAGCCACCAGCTTCATCAGGGTCAACTCCTAGTTACCTGCAATGCTGGGTGTATCGCCACACCTATAATACTTCGGTGCACCAGGAGGTAATGCCCCTGGAAGCAGCTCTCAACCAACAAGAGGAAGTGGGTAGATAGATTCCCCAGCTTCCTTGCCCTATGGGTGGTACAGTTCTAGGGTGTCTCTACACAGACTCCCAGAGGTCTTTAATGGGACTGAGCCCTACCCACCCATGATGGGAACATGACCATCTGCACACAACTTACTGCCTTCCTTTTATTCTCTGTACCACTCCTGCTCCCTTACTGGAGCTTCCTGTAACTCCACAAATAAATTATTTGTACTGAATCCTTTTGTCAGGATCTGCTTTGGGGAACAGAACCTAAGATGCAGGGGGTTGATATGAATGTAGATAACAAAATTTAAAACTGCTTTCTCCCTTGCCCCATCTACACTTTTATAGAGTCAACATTTCAAGAACCGTTAAACAATTATGGGTTAAAAAAATGGTAAAATTACTAGGAATCATTGTATATTCTGTGTATGGGTTGAACACTTTCCTTGATTACTGATCTCAGAACATCATGCTGGCTCCTCTTTTTGCCTTGAATCAACACCCTGGACTCAACAGTCAAGTATTGTTGACTCAATAGTCAAAAGTAGTAACCTCGTCGTTCTCAACACTGACTGACCATCAAGACTTCACGTCTGCGATCAAGGGCTTGAATCTGCTATTTTCTGGCTTCATAGGAATTCAGGGGGCAGAGAGGTTCCTGAGTTTTTGTACCAGGCTAGAAGTTCCTGGAGATAGGGTGGATTATACAGGGTTTTTCCCCAAAGCATTTGAATCTATAAGAGCTAGAGATCTCTTGAGGAGCATCAAGCCAGGTTAGATGAGCCCACAAAAGGGACAATCATTCATGAACACAGTAGCCAGGTTAATTGGAAATAGGCTAAAAGTATGTTGGGAGATGGGATGGGTTAAAAGATTCAGGAGGAAACCTGTGTGTAACTCTTGGGTGTAACTCATTTTAAGTCACTGTAGGGCAGACAGGGAGTCTGAGAGTTTAGGAAGCCAAGCATTATTGGACACTTGCTGCTTCTTACAAAAGACCCAACATACTCTAGTTTCTCAAGAACTAGAAACAAGAACTCCTAAGAGAGCAAATGTAAAAATTTTAACCACTGATCTTAATCTACTCAATAAGGGTCACAAACATGTAACTTTATGCTGCTTTTGAGTTTCAAGACTTCCTATTCCATTTTTTACCCCTGTTTAGTGGTGCAAAATGTACCAAATTGGAGTTAAAAGGAAGAAAAAGAGAATAAGATACTTGAAAATCCACATGCTCAAATAATTGAATACTGACTACAAATGAGTAAAATAGCCAAACTTAACATGACTCTGAAATCCCAGAACAAATTTTAATAAGTACAGGATCAGTATTCCTTTGAGCTTTAGGTGAATCTTATTCTTTTTCTTGTATATAATGAGGTGTGCAGCTGCTGAGTGGCATGACCAAGCACAAACAGTAAGCAAAGATATGGTAAATATGGCCCAAACCATGTATCTCTAGCCATGACCCCATTATTTAGGATAACTGTCTGAAATCAGTGGTTCTTGACCTTTCTGGGTCATGAGTCCTCTTGTTAATGTGATGACATCTTTTGAAACATCTACACACGTGCCGCACTTTGCACACACTTGAACATTGATGGGCCTCCTAAAGTCCATCCCTTAGTATCTGTTCTGTGGATCTCAAGTTAAGAACTCTGATTTATGTTTTGAGGATCATTTGGGGATCTCTTCACTGAAGGGAAGAGTTTTAGAAGTGAATAGCCACCATTTTGTCTCAAGTTGGCTGAGAAATCCATTTAACTAGGTCTTGATACAAGAGAATCATAGAGTTTTAAAAGAGCCTGAGCCCACTGAATGAGACCCAACTTACTCATTCAGTAGTGAAGGGCTTTCAGTAAAGTTATCTAAGATATTCATTAAAAAATAGTGAAGGGCTTTTGGTATAATCTCAAATTTAATTAACTCAAAATAAATAAATGAAATGCGAGATTTAGACAAGCAAACTTTATCTTATTGACAAGATAGACAGACAAATATGTAATAGTTAATGATCAACCAAGCAGTCTGCCCATCTTTTTATCACAATGGCACCAACCATATCCACTAAAACAAAGTGCGGTTTCATTTGTGTGCAGTAGGCAGGTCCTCAGTAAACATCTGCTTAGAAAAGAGATGCTCTTTGCCTGCAACAGCACATCATGATGATGCAGCAGTTTCACTGTTCCTATTTAGGAGCCAATAAATAGTCCAATTCTGACAGCTACAAGCCTGGTAGTGAGTTGCCATAAAGCCAAAATCCAGAGCATGAAGAAATAGAGACATATAATGGGAATGAAAACTCCACATTCCATTTGGAAAATCATATTCAGCAGCCACCATGCATTATTTTTCCCAAAAAGCACAAACACAATTTTTTTCTATTTGAAAAATGTCTCTATTAATTATGGAAACATAAAATCCCACACTGCATCAGAGACTGAACATGGGAAAATGAACTGAGCTGACTTTTCCCCAGAAGCCACTGATGGAAATAAATGGGTCCAAATGGATTAATACTAAACAAGAGTTATCCATTTATTTTTCCTTTATTACAAGGTGGGGTTAGTAATTTTGGAAAAAAAGACTAAAGTGATGTGTCTACCCTGATAGCATTCTCTTAACGAGAGCTGCTTCTAGAAGCTAATGAGCTTTCATAGCAAGCAGCTGGGTACGTCTAGATATTAGGGTTAAAAGCCCATCTTATGGTAAATTACTCTAGACTCTAATTTGGCAAGAGTAAATGATTTGTGGTCCAAGTGGGGATTTGGTGCCAAGCTCCTAGTTTGGGCTGTATACAATATTTCAAGACCAACTTTCATTTAGTATCAATTTACAAATGAATTATGTGTAAGCAACTGAATCATACAAAACAAAAAACAAAAAAACATGTATTAGACTTTTCTTTGATCACCATCTAGCTTTATTCACCTAGTGCTTTTCAAGATACTGAGAAGAACTGGGATGCGGGGGAGGAGGGAATTATTGACTTGTCTTTTATCTCCATGTTTATCTACTGTTCTCTGAGTGGAATTGCTGGGTTTGAACAATTCTAAGAGGTGTGAAATTGAGTGGTTAAGGGGGGACTCTGGTGGCATACTGCCTGTGTTGGAATCCCACCTCTGCCAAGTTCTAAATAACCCAGCTTCCTTGGGCAAATTATTTCACCTCTCTGGACCTCAGTTTCTTCATCTGCAAAATGAGACTCAAAACTGTGCTCACCTCAGTATTAAATAGGAAGATCCATTTAAGCACTTAGCACAGTTTCCAGCACATGGTTCCCCAGTAAGTGTTAGTTATGCTGCTGCTGCTGCTGTTGCTGCTTTGAATTATGAAGAAGACCAGAAGGATAAAGAGGGAGAAAAGGATAAATAAGAAGGGGGAAAATGATATTTCCTGAGCGTGTCTCTGCTGGAAACTGTACCTAATGCACTCAAATATGCAGATTTGAAGAATGCGACAAAAAAAATAGACACTAACAAAAACTACTGAATGATGTGCACACCCTTCCTGTAGTCTACAACTACAGCAACATAACATGTGGGAGCTGCAAGACGTTGAGAGTGAAGCCACAACCCTCAGACATACAGCAGCGAAAGACTCTGGTCTTTACAAGTGACCAGAGTAAACAGAGCCATTTTAAGCACTCAGTCAACCAGTGTCCTCATTCATTTGTTTTTATCTTCTTTACAAACATCAGATTTAAACCAGTTACCCAAAAGAAAAGAGGTTCAGTCAGCCTGGTTCCTTGCCTAATGGCCAACTTTTCTCCTCCAACAGTAAACCACAGTTAAGATTGAAAAGAAAAACACCAAAACACAGCCACATCTGTAAACACTCAAATACAATGTGTAAGTTACTATACATGCAGCCCTTAGACTCTGGCTGATCTTGGAACTTTTTCTGACTCCCCAGGCTGCATCTTCTGCTATTCCTCCAAATCTCAAATGGGGAGCACCAGAGGGAGGAACAAGAGTGACTTTGGGGGATGTATTTCTCTGCCCACACCTTTGTAAATAGCCCTTTCATTAAGCTTTCTTCCAATGGCCCAATTGGAGCCGACCATGGTCTCCCTGCCAGGACCTGGCAATCATCCTAATGGGGTAAAGACCCCCACTCTAGCTGGGGTATGCGTTTTCCAGTACAGCGCAACTCCCAAACCAACCACTGACCTCCTGCCATAGGCCAGTCTGCGGCACTTATTTATAGTAACTACCTGGAATCTGTGCACATTTGTGCTTGTAACCCTGTCCTGGAGTGGGGAGCTGACTTCTAAATACAGTGCTGAGTAATTCAGACATTACCCAGCCCACATTAGAAAAGCTGACCTGCATTCATAGCTCACCCCACTATTATCCCTTCAGCCTCACACGTCAATTCCATTTGAAATGATGGTTGGGGAGTAATAACCAGAAATATAACCACATCATCACATTTCAAGACACCCTGCATTGAAAGCAGAGCCACAGATTTAAGAAACAGTCCTGGGGAAAAAAGAAAAGCTTTCATCTGGTGCATGAATATTTTAGGTACTGTGGAAAGAGCTTTGAAATCAGACAGACCTGAGTTCTAATATTAGCTTACTGGTTGTGCGACTCCTACTCAAATGTTTAATCGCTTTGATGTTCTTGTTTTCCAGATTTGTAAAATGGGGATGATGACATTCACGTTAAATGAAATGGTATTACAAGAATAACCTGGCATCCAGTGGACAGTCAATAAATGCCAGCCTCTTTTCCTTCATGGTTCCAGATCAAGACATTGAGTCTGCATTTGATTTTACTCCTACTTTAGTCATCAGAGAAAGTCTTCTCAACTGAGAGCTACCTGAGGGAGAAAGTGTCTGATTACTTCACCAAGGCTCATTGATATCTTAAATCTGGACCTGTGACGATGACCACTGCATGCACTTGAGCTTTGCTCTCGATAAAGCAAGCACAAACCAGCCATAAGAACACACTTCTCAGAGGGCTATGGTCTCTCTCTGTTTTGTTAAACATCAGATCTAAAGAAATCCTACCACAGGGTAAAACACACACATACACACACACACACAAACACACATGCACACGCACACGCACACGCACACAGCCCTACAGGGGCTCTTGAAAATCTTATCATTATTCACTGGATTCTCACCCAAATGACAGACATACTTTGTAAATTAAATTACGATATGAACTTCAATCTAAATAATATTTTTTTTCCTAAAAAGGTAAATAATTAACAGCATCTCTTTGGGTGGGGTAGAGGAGGTCTCTTTGTTTTCTAGTAAAAAGTCAGCTTGTATATGGGATGGTGATAGGTTTTATGTCTTGAGCTAATTCAGATCCACTGAAGTGATGTGATAAGTCTTCTGAGGTCTTGAGGAGTGCAGTCATGGATTAGTAATGTCTGCTCTTGAAATGTGTAAGGGACTGACATTAGCACGAGTATCACCTATTTGCTACCTTTGATCCAGGGCTCTGGGCAGGCAACATATTATGGTAATGTCCTTTCTGTGGCTACTGCTGCCCTGGCTCTAAACTTATTCTTGAACTGCCTCTTGGGCTCACAAATGAGCCAGTTGAGTTGTGGATCATACGAGGCTCCAAAAGCTGGGTTCTACCAAATCATGCTTGTAACACACCGTAAACGGCAAACCCGATGTCACAGCAACTGAAAAGTCATCATTCTTTCCCACTGTGAAAGAGAAATTTATAGGAATAACTATTAAGAAACATCACAATATAAAAACTGGAGCCTTATCTCATCTGGACGGCTCAATTTTGAGGTCAAAATGTGAAACAATGAGAAGTTACTTCTGCCAAGCACATAGTCAAGGATGAATCAGATCAATGTTCACTGTGCCAGGCTCATTTGGAGGAAGAAAAAGATGACAGGATCCCTGCTCTCAATGGCTATTTGGTCCAGTTGGAAATGGCAAACTCCCATAGGTGATGTGAGCAGGGCTGACATTCAGCCAATATGCACAGACACAGCCATTGTAGAAACACTGCAATACTTCTGTGCCCCTCGGGAAAAGCTGCTGCTCTGAGACACCTGAGTTCCCCTGCCCTAATGCACCAGCCTTCCTTTGGGAACCCCCAGGACCTCCTTATAATTCAGCAATTAAAGGGTTAATACTTGTCACAGCAGGGGAGCTCCAGGAACCCTCTGTGGCCACTAGGGTCACTGTCCATTCTGATTGAACCAGGTAAGTATTTTGAATATCACACTTGGGCTCAAGTGTGGAATGCCTATAAGCCAAAATATCACAAATTTATATTAACAGTCAAAAGTATGAACTGAAATGATAATTCCTGAGAAGAATACACATGGAAAAATGCACCTTTAGAATGTAAGTATGTAAATTCCATGAGATTGGGGACCATGTCTGTCCTCCCCTGTTAAATCATAGCTCCTAGAGGGCTGCTTGGCCCAGAGTAGGGACTCAGTATCTGGTTGTTCAATAAAATAATGAATGACATTGGGTTATTTAGGGATTGTGCCCTGGGGAGGTGTTGAAGGGGCTTCTACAATGAAGAGATGAACAGGAATTGCAGAGAGGATTCTAGGTTGAGACTTGGTACCTCCAAGTACCCATGCACTCCCTCTACACATCCATAGCGCACAGTCTAGGGTTTTAGCTAGTAAGAGAATTGAGCTCACCTGCCTTTGCTACTTATGAGCTCTGTTACCTTGGGCCAGTCATTCCACCTTACAGAACTTTTGTTTTCTGTTTGTAAAATGCCTCTCAGGGATTAAGTAATAATCTCTATTAGCTGTAATCAATGTATGTAAGGAACCTGACACAGAGGAAGCAGTCACTAGGCTGTAAGCTCCAAGAGCGCAATAGGTTTGTCTATGTTGTTCACTGAGTTGCACCCCAGGGCCCAGAAGCATTCTTGAAAAACAGACACAATAAATGTTTGTTCAATGAAAAAACAACCCATATAAATGAATGGTGACAAATTTTCTTCATTGTGTTAAGTGAATAGGAACACAATCTGTTTGGATGCCCTCAAAGTCTATAAGAGATGGAGACTAGGATCCAAGATGGAACCTGGCAAAGAGGGGTCAATTCATGACCACAGCTGTTGTTTTCCTCCTGGTGGGCATCTGAAGTGGGAATCAGCAGCCCAGAGGTGGACCTTGGTGAGGAATGGGTCAGTAGTGTGGTGGTTAAGGGTAAAGGGTTTACAGATACCCTGCTTGGGTGAGGGCTCTATTCCATTATTTACCCATTGTATGATGTTGGGTGAGGTGTTCAAGCTGCCTAAACCTCCTCATCTGTAAATGGGGAGGATGCATGTACTATAGGGTTGGTTCAAACATTGGCAAAACAATGTGGGGCAAGTAGCTAGTTCATGGTAATGGGCCTCAAAAAATGGAAGTGGTTGTTATTAGGTAGGGATGCCACTGAGGCATCCCACTTCAGCCCACTGAGGCTGACGTTGGCATGGACCCTTGATGTCCAGTCCACTGGGAAAACTGTCCATGAACTAGGGCAGTCAGATCAGAAGCTAACACTGTCAAGCAGAGCCCAGGGTTAGCTAACTGTAGACAAGAGGCCTCCTCCCCACTCAGCTGGGTGTGCCATACTGGCAAAACGATTGGCACAGGCCTGATGGAGATGAGTCTGGAAACCAAAAACCAGGAGAGACTGCTAAGGAAATGCAGAGAGGGTGTTATTTCTTCAGATCTGAGACCAGTGCTGGTTTACCTTTAGAATGAAGCAGACAACGTTGAGCACTGGGAGGAATCAGCATAACAGTTTTTCTAGACTATTCCACAGCCATGTTTTAGTCCTGAATCTTGGAAACAAATTGCTTTTCTGCCAGCACAGGAGGTAAGAGGGAGTTTACATGTTCTGTGAGGGAGGAATTAAGGCAGAAGAATCAACCTCGAAGGAACTGAAGTAAGAAAAATTGGTTTAAATTATTCCACAACTTCAGAGATAAAATATCATAACAGCTTGAAATGAAAACTGTAGTTTTTGAAATATTAAAGCTGAAGGGGTATTATATTTACAGGGTGTTCGGCTAAGGTATGACAACATAACTATTCATTTCGGTCAAAGAGAAATTAAGCCTGCATTTGAGAAAATGGGTTTGGATTCAGTATCATCAAATATTTTCTAAATTAAGAAAATGTGCTGGGTGCTACACGGGTCAGATGTGAAACTTTCAAACAATTATTTTATGTTGTGTATCCGCCAACCCTAGCAGCTTGTCACTGAAGGGAAGTAGCTGAAATGATTTTCCACCCCACCCCTAGATTTCCATCTCAAGGGAGAAAAAAAATAACCTCTTTGATGTTTAAGTGATTTGAAGCTGATCAACAGTGTTCTCAAGAACAACGACGAGGATTATGAACTGGTGAGTTGCTTGGAGGGTCTATGAACTGGTGAGTTGCTTGGAGGGTCTATGCCCTAGAGTTCCCTTCCCAGATTCTCCCAGTTAAAGGCTGCCCTCACTAAAGGAGTTTTGCAGACAGTTTTATCTGGAGTATTTCAACCCAGTGAAGGCCTGATGTCTCCTGATAGACTGACTAACTTAAAGCCACTCACCACTGCCCCAGGCTGTCCCTTATTTTTTCTAACGTCAAGAGGAACCACGCTGAGAGGCCCATCTTCTGCTTAAACGGTTGCCCTGTAATGCTGCCATCTCTAGGCCTTCTAATCTCTTTCCCTCTGAGGCCGTTCACAGAATTAAGGAACGGTTTGGGGAGCAGCCCTGTTGAGTCCAAGCATCCTCAGTAGCACAGAAATCTACATAACAGACAAGAGGAAGGAGGCTGTGGAGAATAAAATGAGTGATACCAGAGTTTGCTCTGCTACTATAATGGGCATAAAAATACTTTCAGGGTTTTGACTTTTAAATGATGTGGCCCAGTAGGGGTTCACTGAGCACAGGGCAGACTGACACGGAAATAAGAATAATCATTCAGGAGAATGGTCTTTGAAACTTGAGGTACCAAATTCAATTGGATAATGAAACACTGGGAACTCCACAGGGTACTTTTTCACCTCTATAAAGAACATTCAATTAAATGCTTTTTCATTTGGACAGGAGGGGTGGGGCTATTTTTTTCCCCTCTCTTTTCCACAGAGTGTGTCTTCTTGGCTTCTGGCCCCATTTTCTTCCCCCTGCTTTTTATTGCCTGTATTTACTCCCCATCGCGATCCACAATGCCCACACACCCTGCTTTCTCACAGGTTGATGGAAATCCCCCACGTTGCCCTTGGAAATGGTCATTACCAAGGAGAGATACAATGGCTTCACTGGGTGATGCATTGGTGATGCTTCCACAGGCTTCTGGTGCCTCCATTTCATGGGCCACTTGCTTAGCTGCTGCTGAAATGCCTTAGTGCTATGAAGGCTGCATTTAACTTAGCCATCTGTGAATAACTCCATCAGGGGCAGATTCAGATCCAAAGTCAAGACAGCTTCCTGGCCAGAATGTCATCCTGTCCCACACAGGCAAGCAAGCGTGATTTCCTGACACAAGAGTCCAGTGCTGTCGTCCCTCCCTTAGGAGCCCTTGGGAGCCCTTGGGAGTGTGCCATGCATTAAATGTGGACTTTCTTACAAATCAATTAACACTTGGCACTTTATAGTCTGGAATGATGTCACACGGCCTGTGTGTAGTCAGGCATTGGGTGATGATTTCAAAATTAATGGTTATTGGACTAGGAGAGGTATACATTTCTTTCCTGGAGTGTGAAAAGATAGGAGGAATACAAGAAATGAATAAAGGGCTCCTTAGAATGGGGCCACGCAGCCAATTCAATTCAACTCACCCTGATTGAAGGTCTACAGGTAACAGCCTTGATGCTTGGTGCCTGGTGCTTGGTGCTTGGTACAGTGGCATATAAGGACAGTGTTGGTCTCAATGGTATTATAGTCTACTGGAGGGAGCAAGGATCTTAACCCTGGAGTCAGGAACTTGAGAGACCTTATAATGGTCCTCAGGGAGGGCAGAAACGTCTAGAATTGTTTATAAACAGAATCTGTACAAATAAGCATATGCACACGTATGCACATTTTTCTGGGTAATAGATCCATGATTTTATCAGATTCTAAAACTACCATCTACTGATCTAGTATCTTTTTACTTTGTATTCCCCAAGCATGTGAGAATGGGTGTTGAATAAATGAATGGTGGTTGAATTAGTAAGTGATGACTTCCATGTTGGAAAGGGCACACGGGCCAGCCTGGCTGTCAAGGGTCCTGTGGTTGCAGGACAGAGAGGTGGTGGAATCATCTCTTATCTAAGGTTGTGAGTATAAGAAGTCAAGGCATTGAGGAACGTTCAGAGTTGAATGGCTTGTATAAAGAAAAATAAAACTGAGAAGAAGGTCACAATAAGACCTCAAAGCAAGGAGAGGCTGCACAGGTACTTCAAGCCAGAGCAGGTGCCAAGTGGTCAAAGGAAATAGAGATAAAGGATCAAGAGCAATAGGTCAAACCACACAGGTAGGAGGGCAGTGTAGGAGGATGGTGGATAATGAAGACTTAGGCAGGGGTCTGAAGGAGATTTTAAGAGCTTGGGCTGGAATCAGCCTTAAGTTCAAATCCTGCCTCTACTTTTTGTTAGCTTCTCTTTGCTTAGTTTCTCCAGCTGCAAACTGGAACTACAGCACTAACTCCTCGAAGGATTATTGAGAGGGATAAATGAGAGAACTCACACAAAGCACACAGCTACTGTTCAGAATAGGGCTCTGATTAAATTCTAGGGATGGGTTGGATCCCCTTAAAGGGCTGCAATTAGAGTGTACACTTGCTACCATGGTTTGATGCCACTTAAGTGTTCCAAAAATCTGTTCACATTCATTTCTCTTTCTCCTCTCCATTCTCACTCCTCGTATGTGGCTCTTGCAAGGTACTGCCTATTATTAAACTAACTTGACTCTTTCCTTGTATAAATCAAAGCCTCCTCATGTGAAATTTCTCCATTTCCCTTTGAGAAGATGATTACTTCCCTGATAGGGAATTGTTAGGACATCTGATGAGGGAGAAGAATGCTCTCAACTCTCCATTTGACTGCTCTCCCTCTCCTTCGCTACCATCCTCTCTGCAGCCCCCCAGCCTTGTACATTCAGCCTCTATCACATGGGTTCTCTGCACCTTGGCAATTCCACCCACATGCAACCGTCCTCACATTGTCCCCAGTTACATTCTTTACCAATTCAGGTGAAGCCACACACATTTATTATCCTGTCGTTTCTGTGGCTCAGGAGTCCGGTCACAGCTTAGAGGGGTTCTCTGCTTCGGGGTCTCACCAGGCTGCCATACAGGTGTCAACTGGGGCTGTGGGCTTATCAGATGCTCACCTAGGGAGGGATCCACTTTCAGACTCCCTCAGGGTGTGGGCAGAATTTATCTCCTCAAGTGGTAGAACCAAGTCTCTGTGTTCTTGCTGGCCACTGGCCGGGAGCTGTTCTTCACACCTAGAGGCTGCCCACAGGCCCTTTCCCTCTTCACAGTCTCTCTCCCAACATGGCAGCTTACTTCTTTAAAGCCAGCATGGAGAGTCTCTCCAGCCTGCTGAGTCTAAGATAACAAAATGTTATTACAGAAGTGACATCCCATCTCCTTTCCATATTCTGTTGGCTGGAAGCAAGTCACAGATCCCTCCCACACTCAAAAGGATGGAACTATGCTGGGTGTGAACATCAGGGCCAGAAATCACGGGGACCACCCTGTCTGCCACAGGTACAGTCTGTGCTTTGCTCTCACTTACTTGACCAAAGAATCCTTTTGTGAGGCTACTGATATGCCAAGAAGCCCTGTTTGAGAAATGTTAAAGTATTCAGTATAATTAGACATATTATATTCTCCCAATGTATTTTATAAGGGGTGTGTGTGTGTGTGAGAAATATAATTTTAAACTCCACTGGTTAGTAAGTCAGCACCCACCTAGAACTTCAGGAATGTCTCGATGAAGAAGCAACCCTTCATGTCGCAGTGAGCAGTAGCTAAGGAAGGAATAGTCCCCTTAAGCAGAAGTGGATGCTGTTCTGAGACAGTGGTTGCCGAGACCGGGAAACACCTATTTATTGCCTCATCACCCTGACTCTCCCCGGGACTGTGCCCCCAATGCCTGTCCACAGAGAGGAGACACTCTCTGTGCAGACTGGTCAGAAATGGAACCTGTGATTGGGACCTGAGATACGGTGGCTCTCAGAATCTGAAGACTGGCCTAGTGATGGCCTAAGTCTCAGAATGGGAAGAAATCATTTAGACCTGTAGGCTTTGCTCAACAAAACTCTATTTTTCAAATAAAATATTACTTGACACCCTCTTTATTAAAACAAAGAGTGGACGGCTATGGTAGAACAGGGGTGTCCTGCCCACTGGAACCTCCAGTTGCCCCCATCTTTGTGCAAACTGGAATGCCCTTCAGAACTATTTCTCTTGCTTAGCTTCCTCATTATAAATTGTGAAAAAAAACTGAGCACCCATGAGGTGAAGTGTCCTGTCAAAGCCACACCACCAAGTCTAGACCATGCATTCTCAGGATGCCTCCTTGCTATAACGCAGAGTGATCCTTAAAGGTGAGTTCTGTCTCCTCCCAGGGTACAATGGCCTCTCCACCCTCCAGCATTACTTTAAGAAGACCCTCCCTCATGAGTTCACAATTGCTGTCATTAACTCCCACCTTGAGGAATCAGATTGAATTAGCTCTTTGTGTAATTAAACCAGAGAAGCACTTACATTTTGTGACATCTCGAATTTCTGTGAGCAACTGAACATAGAAACTGAAGGACAAATGCTTGCCTCCCAACCCCTCCAAGACACCCTACGGGTGGGGTGGAGTGTGAAATCCCCAGGACAAATGGGAGCAGGCTGGATGTGGAGCTCCTCACAACGAGCATTAACAACCTGAATCTAACCTAAGCTCCTTAGCTCTTGGAGGTTACAAGAAATAGTGAAAGCAGCAAAAGAAACCTCCTTTGGAACCCAGACTGCCCATGTTTTCACGAACACTCTCCCACAAAAGTTGATCCAAAGGCTTAATGAGCCAAAAGGCATTAAGAACCGTGCATGTAAATAATGTCACAGATTCTTGCTTCTTTAATTGGATGCAAATAGCATCACCTGGGCTCCACATCCCAGGATCCGTCCTGCTCTTTGTCACGCGGCACTCTAATGCACCGCGTTCTGAAGAGCCTGGCAGGAGAGGAAGACATTAACTGTGAGATCTGCTGGCTTCTGCCAAATTCACAAACGCTGGCAGCTAAGCCTATAGATATAATGAGGGATAATTTCATGCAAATTCTCTGCGCTATTCGCTGAGCTCCAAGATTAGAGATGTCAGAAAATGTAAGTGCTCCTCTGGTTAATAACACAAAGAACTAATTCAGTGTGATTCCCTAAGCTGGGAGTTAAAGAGCGTGATTGTGAACTTGTGGAGGAAGGGTCTCCTTAAGGTGATGCTGAAGTGGGCCAAGTGTGTGCAAAGGCTGGGGTACCTGGTGAGGGAAACAGAGCCTCCTTATGAGGGTCACTCTGAATCACACTGGGGTGGCGTACAGAGGTTCACGTAACTCTCAGGGCTTGGCTATCTCTCACGTACCTGCTGGAAGTGTGGGCAGATGTGATGGGCAGTAATAAGCTTACACTGCTGCTTGGAGAGGATTGTTCCAGGCCAAGCCAAGGCTGCAGGGTTTGGGAACAAAATCTGGAAGACATGTGTACAAAGGACATGCCTCACTCCTCTTCCCCTTCTAAAACAGACACTTGGTTCCTAGATGCATCTCTCCTAGTTTCCTGGACACACATTTTTCCATTTTTATATGCCAAATGATATTTGGTCATAGTGCCCAGAGGGCACTGACTTTTATTCAAACAGGGTACTTCTTGGAGATAATTTTACATCTTGTGAATGGTATGTAGCAATAGAATGCTTCAGGGGAAAAGATTACTCCATCCTCCTATTTATTGTGTCCTAGCTGTAGCACAGGGATTATGTGTCAGGCTTTGGATTTTCAGATTTAACTTTACAGGTTATCCTGAAGTATCTATGACAGTTTTGAGATTAAAACACACACACACACACACACACACACACATGTCCTCCCTCTGGTACCCTCCATACAGTCACTGGAATAGACTTTGATTCCTAACTTTTCTAAAAGAAAGATAAGAAATCGTCATCAATTGAGAATCCATTGGTGGCTTTATCAGTTATCCCATTTCTAGAATAGAATGTAACACTGGAGACAGACAAATCTCAAGCCAGACAGTATATGTTCTTAAAATCAAGAGCATGATTAATTAGTCATTTTCTTGGAGGCTGACTTAGGATTTGGCTCTGCTTCCGCAACTGGCTGTGAGATCCTGTAGAAACTCCTTAACCTCTCTGGGCTACAGATCTCTCTAATCAATTTAGGATAATAATTCCTACTTCTTAGGTTAATACTGAGGATTGAGTGAGGTGATGCATATGTTTAACATGTAATAAATGCTCAATAAGTAGCACCTAAGCCATTTTTGGTTGGTCTACATGATTAAAGCCCACAGCACAGATTTATATGATCAAAGTCTTTGCACATAGTCAGTATGTACTTAGAATTTTTCTGTCATCATCAGGTATCAACCCCCGCCCCATCACACCTTTTCAATGGCAATTTCTTCCAAATAATGTAATGAGTCAAATGGGACACATTTTCTGTTTACTCCTCAGGATATATGTTCTGCGGTCTTTTTTAGTTTTGTTTTCCACAGTGTATATACCAGTAGATTGGCCATATCCAGCTATACAAATGAGTAAGCCGAAGAAGTCAGATTCATTATTTAAAAACTTTGGAGACTCTGTTTCCAGAAGAATTCCATCTACAGATATTTACCTTGCCCAGCCTGAGACCAGTTCAGTGGGGAACAGTCTTTAGTAATAAGATGGTGGGTTCGTTTTGTCCAGTGAGATAAAGAAGCTCTTTACAAGTGAATTGTATTTTATTTTATGGAGCTATCTCTTCCAAATAAGTGGAGCTATGACTCACTGGACATTATGAATCCTCACATGGTGCCTGCCGCTGTGGATTTACAAGTGTTTGTGGCCATGCACAAGTGAGGCATGTTTTACTGCTAAGTATCCACAATACTTGTCCAACTACCCTTGAAAATAACAGTTTTCTGATTTGAAGGAGCACAGATACATTGCAAGCAAGCCCTCTGGAATAGATATTTCCAGAAATGAGTTTACACATTTTCAATGAGAGAGTATCAGTTTTGTCCCACAGATTATCCTGAAATATCTAGGATGGTTTTTGGGATGAAACACACACACACACACACACACACACACACACACACCTCCTCCCTTCATCCCCCTTCATACAGTCGTGAGACTATGCCTCGATTCCTAACTTTTCTAAAAGAAGAAGTCATTGTCAATTAGGAATCCATGTGTGGCTTTTACTGATTACCAAAATTTTAGAATAGAATGCAAGATTATAGACAGCTGAATCTTGAGCCAGACGGTATATGTTATTAAAATCAAGAGCATGATTAATTAGTCACTTACTTGGAGTGATTTATCTTGTACCTCTCTCCACTGGTGTTGGAATTGCCTGCTGTGGATGTCAGGTGTACCACTCTATTATGAATGCTAATCAAAGTCCACAGAAGTGCAGACTGAGGGTGAGTTTGAGCTCCACCAAATATCCATTTAAAAGAGCTGACTTTTATTAAATAGGCCTGAAGTCAAGAAGCCCATAAAACTACAGAGGAAAAGGATAAACCAGTTATAGCTAAGCTGTCTCACTCTCAAATGAGCCAAGTGCCAACCTGAGGCTGCCTACCTGGGATCCCGGGCCTGTCTTCCTGACTCATGTATAGATAAGAGTCCCATCTCTTCACTTCCCACACACTTTTCCAAGCCATCCCAATTCTGTCCATTTCACCTGCCAGCCCCCTAAACCAAGCACCCCGTCTCTCTCCTGAAAGACTGCAATAGCCTCCTCACACTGCCTCCATTAAGTAGAACAGATCTTTGAAAACCGTAGTTGATCATACCACATTTTTTCTTAAACCCATCAGTGGCTCCCCACTGCTCTTAGAAAGAAGCCCTTAGTCTCTGACTCAGCCCATGAAGACCTCTTCAATCTCACCCCCACCCACCTCTCCTGCTTCATTTCAAATTTCTCTCTGGCTTTTTCAATGTGCATCAGCCCCACTGACGTGTTGGAGGGGTCTAAAATGTTTAAGCTTCTTTTCTGCCTCAGGACTTTTCACTTGCTGGTCCCTCTTCTGAAAATGCCCTTCCGCCATGACCCAGCCTGGCTGTCTTTCTGCCTGCCCGTCTGTAGCTCAAAGGTCACTTCTTCCCAGAAATCTTCCTCTTTCCCCTTCACCTCTCCCTAGAGATAGTTACCAGCTCTCATGCTGCCCTGTAGTTTTCCCATGTAGCCCTTATCAAAATTGTCATTACCATTTTACAATTTTTTTCTCCTTCCCTGTATCCTCAGTTCCTAGCACAATGCAGTGTTCACAGAGGGCCCCCAATAGGTGAGGGGATCAAGCAACAATGATGAAAGCCGTGTGTCAGGGGACCACTAGCTGCCCAGCCAAATCAGGGCCCCTTTCTTCCTGAGCTCATAGTTGGACTACATTTCCCAACCTCCCTTGCAGGTAGGTGGTCATGTGACTGTGTGGGGAGGATAGGTGCCACTTCTAGGGCAGACCACAAAAACCTCCCTGGGAGCAGCTCTGTGATATTCCTACTTTCTGGTGGACTGGGATATTGATATATTGAAAATGGCAGAGCCACCCACTGGCCTGGGTTCCTGAATGACTTTGTGGAAGAAACTCTCAGACCTAAACTGCTGGCCCAGAACTGTGGTGTGAGCAGGAAATAAAGTGTGTGCTGTTAAAGCACTGAACTTTCAGGCTCAATCTGATACTGCAACTTTGCCCCCCAAATTAATACATTAGGATACTAATACATAGGATTTCAGGCCCTGAAAATGAGTGAAAAATTGTTACACCCCCCCCTTACATACACACATACGTGCTCACACCTCCATAAACATATATGTGGATCCCATGGAGGGAGAAGAAAAAAGCAAACTGAATTCTGACAAAGTATAGTATTATGAAAAAAATCAGTATTTAAAAATGTTTTCTATCTCCATTTAACTCCTTCCCTCCTCTGCCTCAGTCTTTAATAACTAAGAATAGTCTGATTACTAGTGTTTCTTTATAAGAGAGCTGCCACTGCCTCTTACATTTCTCCTTATCCTTACTTGTTGCCCTAGTAATTCCATATAAAGCCCTGGGTATGGAGGAACCCTTACAGTGAGAAGGGGAGGATCTCCCAAAGCAGTAAAAAATTAAACAGTTTTCTCACTGAAATTAGAACGTCATCTAGCAACCAATTCTATTTAGCTTTGCCCCTAAGACAGTTCAGGGACAGAAAGAATCACTAGACAGATTTCGCAAACGAATAAGAAGTTCTCTATGTCCTTGGGGTTTCTGTCCCGTAATCTCAGGGCTGGGCCCCCACCTCCTGGAGGCTGCCTCTCTGTGCCCTCACAGCCCAACCTCTGACTCAAGCTGAGAGAAGGGCAGGTTCACACAGCTTTGCAAGCCTCTGCTGAGCAAGTTAGCCTAGCTGAGTTAATGACAATGCAGCCACTTAACCACCAGCACAAAAAGCCTAATCAGTCAGCTGGTTGGAGCTTCCTCGCCAGGAAGCCCACCCCTCCCTGCCTAGCCTTCCTTTGGCTATGGAAACCTCTGTACGTATTAGGAGCACCTGCTCATAGAGTTGTGGGGCCTTTGGCCCTAAAAGGGAGGAACTGAGCCCTTTTTGCCTCTGGGTATGGATCTCCCATGCTCCTGGAAGCCCATTTCTTCCACAGGAAGTGTCCCTTGGTGCCAACCCTGCAATAACGGAACGGAACATTTTCTCACATGGAGCCACACCTGTTGTCAACAAGCATTTGCCTCCAGTCTATTTAAGCTCATGGGGAAAGGAGACTGTGTGAATCTCGGGCATTTTTGGCAATGCTAGGCCCGCAGCATCTGGGAAAGCTCCACAAAGTCTATGCTCTTGTTTGGGAGGTGGAGTTACCCCTGGTAACAGCTGCTATGTTTCAACAGAGACCGGAGGCCACTGGGAAAGGCATAAAGGCCTCACACAGACCCCTTTGCAGAGCTGAGTGCCAGGCATTTGGAGTTGATGGCAGCTTGTACCTGTTAGGATTCCTGCAGACTCAGCAGCAGCAGGAGCAAAGCAGAGAGAAGGTCAGCTGCCGGCATGTGATTTGTGATGGAGCTGATTTTGTTGTATCGGTTTGGTTTTGGTCAAAGATGTCATCAGGCAAAGTTATGTTAAGCATCTACGTTGATTGAATATAAATTTACATTTTGGTCTGTAACCTAAGATGTATTTATCCACTTATAGTTCATTTGTTTATCACTTCATGCATCCATTTGTTTATTCTTTTCTCCTTTCTTTCATTCAGAACCACAGGCCCATCCCGAATCGTAGTTCTTTTGATTGACTCCCTGAGGCCCTACTTCAGTTTCCTTCACCTGCCTGGTGCCTTAATAAAACCTCCATAATTTCCACTCCCTGGTAGGGTCCCCACATAAATATGAATAGTTCTACTGAACAGCAAACTGATACTCTTAGAGAGAACTTAGGGCCTGGGCATTCATCCACTGCTCAATTCCCTGTTGTCATTTTCCCCACCCCAGTAGTCACTCCCATGTTTACCGTGTACAACATTATAGTTCACATATGCATGTCCTTTTTTGAATCATTCAAAGTAGGCCAGTCCTTCTTGAGAATTCCCACAGCAATATAGCATAGTTCTCTATAGTTGTACTCAGCCTTTTACTATGTAATTTTTGGTTTAGGACTCTTGTATGATATTATAAGCTCCTTAAGGACAGAACTGTGACTTATGTGTCTCTTTACTACCAATGCCTAAAGGTTTGATAAATGTTTGTTAAATTACTTTTTAAGGATGGGTGGTTGTATGGATGGATAGGAGTATATACTGATGGATGAGAGGGTAGGTGAGTGGGTGGATGCATGAGAGGATGAATGGATAAATGGATTTATAGGTAAATAGGTGGGTAAATGGGTGGATGGATGGATGGATAAACGGCTGGATGACAGATTAATGGATGGGTGGATGAATACAGGATGACTGGATGCTTGACGAGTGAGGGTGAGTGGGTGGGTGGGTGGCTAGATGAATAAATGAAGAATGACCTCAACCATTAGGGAGCCAACATGTACAATCAACAACATCGCTTACTTCCAGTAAGATAATCTCCAACCATTAATCCCTTAAGTAAACTCACAAACCCTAAACTGCCAGCAAGTAAAACAATAAGCAGGCCCCTTGTGGCCGGTATTCCCCAGAGTTGAAGGAATATGGAGAATGCTCTAATTTCTGCCTATTCGCCAACTGGTGAAATGTTTCCCTGTGGCAACCCAACAGCATTGCTCTGGCAATAGTCAAATCTGTTCCATTACCTTTTATAAAATAATTTCCTGAATATTAAAACTGCCCCTTTTTTCCTTCAGAAATGATACCTAAAATGAACCTAGAGGCAAACTGCAGAAGATACCCATAAAACAAAAACTGACACCGAGGGAAAAAAGGGAGTCAAGCCCAGAACCGCCTGCCTTCCGAGGCAATCCTCACAAAGCAGTCCCTTCAGACAAGCAGGACAAGAGTTCTGATTCTTACTCCCCCAAACGTGACCTTGTTTCAAAGCCACACGGCTTTCCTCGCTCCAGTCCATGGTTAGTCAGAAAATGAGAGAATATATAGTATTCAGAGACTGCCAAATGTAAGATGAAACATAACCCTTGCTTTTGTGCGTTGGTTTATTACGTTTTTTATTACTACTACCGTGTTATAGATGTCTCTCCTTCCTCCAAGGAAACAAGAGAACAATGAACCAGTTTGAAAGACAAAGGCTGTCAGCTTGGATAAAATTAGTCTGTTTTATTTTTTTATTAAAAAAATAGGACGCTAATCATGCCAATTGTAATTTTAGTAAGTTATTTCTAATGTGAGTTTATTAAACCATGAATTTTCCCTTGAGCCAAACTAATGACCACTATTAGGTATGCTCTTCTATTTTAAATGATCAAATATTCAATGGAATAAGATGAAAATTATAGATAGTGATAATTACAAAATGTCAGCATCACCTGGAATCAATTTACTACTATGTCTCCTCGGGTGTGGAGAAGAATCAGTTTAAAATGAGCAGAAGACACGTTGCATGGGCTGCTGTCATTTATCCTTTGGGGACTGTCACGACTGAATATTTATATCCCTTGCTCCCCTGCAGTTGTTTCTAGCCTGCTTGCTACACCCTTTATCAGACGACAAGGGAAGGATTGGCAAGGAGAGAGAACCCCACCTCCTTGAATCCCCAGGTCCTCCCCTGAATTTTTGCAGGGGATGTGGAGACAGAGCTTTCAAATAAACCAATTCTGTTGTAACCACTTGGAGTCTATATCTGTGGTTTTCCTCTTAAATATATAGTACTGGCCTTCCCCTCCCCCCAGTTCCTGCAAATGAAAAGGGAGCAGGAGATTGTGTAATTAGATATATTGCAAGAAACGTTGCTTGATTTTAAATCAAGCTTTCAGCTGTGCTTCTTTTGTTTGGGTAAATCACCGATGTACCTGAAATCATGCGCAAAAGGAATTTGCTCTTGGCACAGAAGGGCAGAGAGTGCAGCCCCTAAGGTGTACCTGTCAGGGAAAGGCGCAGCTAACATGATACACATATACAGATGTGTTTGGCTCTTCGGGGGACTGATCGATTTGCCAGGGCTGTCAGAGCTACCTGTGTGACAAGACAGGATGAGACCCATGACCCTCCCCCTGCCTCTTTTCTGCACTTAACCTCCCCCAATATCCTTCTGCCACCATCTGCCACACAAAAGAAACATGAAGGTAAACACACACTCACACACAGACACACTGGGGCACTGCATCCCCCAGTCTAAACAACTCCAACAATTTGGTTCTGGTGGGAGAGAGTACCGGGGTAAACTCCCAAAGTAGAGCTGGTCGGTTATGGGTAAATTTCTAGGTTAGTTTAAATCCTTATTTCCCATTCTTTCTGGCTTTCTTTCCTCCCTCCTACAGCCTCACCCTCTGGAGCTACTGATCATCCTTCTACATCCACTCCCAAACTCTCTCTTCTGCACAATCTACTTTAAATTCCTTTTGCCCCAAGTAAACAATCATTCCTCCTGAACACCAGGGAATAAGCCCTGCTGTGCCAGCAGCCTGATTTGACAGTGACCCTTGGACTCTGTACCGGAATTCCTGGAGCAGCCTCTGCTCTGTTCTGGGTGGATAGCCCTGGGAAGCAGCAAAATGCAATGGTAGAGATATAGGTTCTTAAGCTGGACTGCTTCCTACCAGCTGCGTGACATTGCGCCAGTCCTCAACTTCTCTGTACCTCAGTTTCCTCATCTGTAAAATGGATGAAATTATACCTACCTCCTAGGGGTTAAATTTTTCAAGTGCATAGAATGGAACTTAGCACACAGTGTTTTTACATATTTATTACACTAAAAAATAACTTCTAATAAGCTGATTACTCAAGCCTCACCCTTCCCCCTCCCCAGTCTTTACACTTCAAGGTTCCCTTTCATCTCTGCTACAAAGCCCAGCACCTTTCTTCACTCTCTGGGATCTCAACATTTCCATCTAAGATTGATTAATGTACCCAGCTATCCCCAGGGCTGACTCCTGATCATTCTCTTTTCTCAGACCTACACTTGTATTTAAAACTATTCCAGGATTCAAGAAGAAGGATAGTTCAGTCCCTGAGACAGCCAATCTAAGCATTTTAAATCACTATTGAAAAAAGGAAGGGAGGTGGTAGTCTTTGCCGTGTCTTATGTTTGGAAATGATTAAATATGGGTTTCTATTGCCTGTGTGCCCAAAGCACAAAGCTGTTGTAAATAACTAGGGCTCTGGTTAGATCTGAATTCAAATCTACTAGTTCTAGGAAGGAAATGTATGGAATCATAAATAATAAATAAGGAAGGGGATGCCTCCCTGCCAACCATATGTAATAAATACTTCCTGGTGATCACATCTTAAAGAAAGGAGGCAGATTTTTGTCTTGTTCTGGTGTGATTCCAAAGGCCATTCCCAAAGAGGAGCTGCAACAAGGTCTTAGGCAAAGTTTGCATCATGAGTGAACATAAAGTCTTCCATTCCAGGGAGACTACTTCAATGGCCAACACTTATTTTGTAGAAGGGACATGGCAGCAACATGGAAATGCCCCCATCACCCAAAACTTAGCAGTAATCCCGGCTTTAGCATCATGGATCAAAGCAGGTGGGTACAAAATTATTGGAAGAGACTTACTATGTCTAGACACGTAAAGCTTGACAGCTATCCTGGGTTTCGCAGACTGGGATGTCTTTATGCTATGAAGAGTATGTAGACAGGTACAAGGGGCTGCATAATTTCTCAAGGCAAGCAAGATTTTCTGGAGAGACAATTCTACTCAGTGTAAGTGATTTGAAGCATTGTTTTGCATTAAAGTAATCACAGATATTGTGGTAGGCAGAGCTTAGCTCTCAATGATCCCTGCCTCCCCATATGCATGCCCTTGGGTAATTCTTCCTGTTGAGTGTGGGATGGACTTAGTGACTTGCTTCTAATTAATAGAATATGGCAAAAGTGGTGGGCTATCTCTTCCATGATTAAGTTACTAAAGACTGTGACTTCTGTCTTGTTGGCATTTTGGATCTCTGTTTCTTCTCACTTGTTTGCTCTGGAGAAGCACGCTGCCATGTTGTGAACTGTCCTGTGGAGAAGTCTGTATGGCAAGGAACTGAAGGCTCTCCCCAGCCAACAGCCAGCAAGGAAGTAAGGCCCTAACAGCCTGCAAGGACAGAATTCTGCCAACAACCTCATAAGTAAGCTTGGAAGCGAACCCATGCGCAGTAGCACCTTGACATGACTGCAGCCTTTATGTAGCTAGAGCACCAACCTAAGCTGCACCCAGATTCCTGACCTACAGAAACTCTGAGATAATAAATGTTGTAATTTTAAGCCACGAAGTCTTAGAGTAATTTGTTATGTAGCATTAGACAACTAACATAGATATATTATGGACTAGGGTATAAAACTGTAAAGAAAGACAAGGCCTGTTGCATCTACTTAATGTTTCAGCTCATGCCCACACAGGGCTCCCCAAATTACCCAACTCTAGGGGCACTATTCACAAAGAACATAATGTGGAGTTATGGTACATTAAAACCCTGGAACCATCTTTACACTACATCTTTGCATTGTTACATCTTTTTGATTGTCAGGTCTGTAACATGTTAGCTATCTGACCTGTGTCAGGTCTCACTTTGTAGATCCTCAGTTTCCTCATCTGTAGAGTAGGTGTAAGAATCTTGGCTTCATCAGTTTTCTGAGAAAGGTAAACCAGATGTCTGTAAAATGCACAGTATTTGGCACATAGCAGAAACTGACTTTCAGCTCAGTAACTGAGTCTCTGGCTTTAATCAAAATTTCCAGGGCTTTAGTTCTGTGCAAAGTGCTAGGACACTTAGTTCTCTATCTTTATTCCAGCTGGAAATGGAACGTTCCACCTCTCCCCTGGCAGAGGAAAAGCAGAATGAAGTCGCCTCACCAGTTCTGCTTTCCCAAGGCAGTTCGTCCTTGGTGTTTGATTATATCTTTAAATACCAGGTGTTTACTCTGGAAAGAAAACCAACTCCATAGTCAACCCATGTAGGTACAATGAAAATAGAAAACAGAACATGGATTTAACTTCCTCATTCAGTTAAAACCAAATAGATTCTTATGTGAAAGAAGGTTCATATTTGCAGGTTGTGTATTATTAAATTTGCCACTATGTCCATCTGGTCCCTTTGTGTGTCCCCATTTACTAATGTATACAGATTCAGAGACTCCCAATAAACATGGCCGCTTATTAAAAATAATAAAGGGCTCCTGCTAAGTGAGCACCAACTTTGTGCTGGGCATTTTTGCGTACAGGTTTTGATATTCTCGCAAAGGCACGTGGAATAAATCCTGCCTTTTCCTAGTGCTCTCTTCACACCTCCATCCATTCATGGAAAAAAAAGCCATCAATATGTGTCCCAAACAGAATCTAGTCTAGGAACAAGCCAAAGCATATTTCCTTCAGCATGCACCCAAGCAAAGAACGAAGGCACTAATGTTGAAAGGATCAAGTGTGTATCTGGCCCTGGGCCAGGCGCTTTTTTAGTGGGTCTCAGGGAGGCTGTGAGGTGTACGAGTTAAGGTCACTGGCTGAGAAGCCAAGCTGCCTGGTTTTTAATCCTAGCTCTACTGTTTACTAACTTACTAGAGAATATCAAGCATCTTGCTTAACCTCTCTGTGGCTCAGCTTCCTCAGCTGATGCAACAGATCTTAAACACTCGGCCCACCTTACTGAGGAATCAATAAATGTTAGTGATCTTACCCTTGACATAGCCTGTGAGATGGGTATGATTCCACTCTGTTTTGTAGATGAGAAAAGGGAAGGTAAGAGAAGGCAAAATACTTCCCCAGGCTCATACAGATGGTAAGGGACAGAACTGGAATTCAAACTCATTCATGATTGAATCCAAAGCTGTGGCTACTGTAACTACTGAATTATGAAGCTCTGCTGAGTTTCCTGTAGGCGATGATAATAATGACCGCAAAATGGCTATTTCCTGTGTGCCAGGTACTGTCCTGAGAGCTTCACATGCACTTATCTCATTCACTCTGCATCACAACTATATGTAGTAGGTGTAGTTTCCATTCCCATTTCACAAATGAGGAAACTGAGGCTTAGAAAGGTTAAGCAATGTGCTCAAAGCCACATATGGGTGGTAGAGACGTCTAATGCCCACCGTACCCTGCCCTGTTCTCCTTCCAGGAACATGGGAGGATTACGATTCCTAAGACCATTGGGCAGAGCCCTTGAGGCATTCTTGCTCATGGGCTGTAGGCAGAAGTGACCCATTTCCTTTCCAAGTCAAAGCATCTCCAAGGAGACTTTCCCCGATGCTCTTCTCCCAGTGGTAGCAACTGTAGGAGCACATTTAGTCATGGAGGGGCAATGAGACAGGGCAGCCTCGCTTGCTCCGCCCCCTCACAGAGGAGTGCTCCCTGACTTGGTTTTCAAGAGGGAGAACTAAACCTGTGTCGTGAACAGGCTCTGAGACCCGTGCTGGTCTGTGATTGCAGCACAGCCTCACCTATCCTGGCTGACACAACTGGCACGTGGCATTTCCAGGGTTCAAACCCTAGACAACAAGAATAATAACTTTAACACAGGGTGGTGGTGAGAATTAAGTTATCTCAGATAAAATATTACAGATAAGGAAAGGCATAGCACAAAGCAAAGCACATAGTAAATGCTGAATAAATGCTTGTCGAATAAAAGAGTTCTTTCTCTGAAGGTCAAGATTAAAACTTGAAGAATACATAGTGATAGCTGACAACATGCAGTGCTTACTCGGGGCCAGACATATTTCTCAGGACTCTGTGTGTACAGACTCACTTATCTCTCGCAATAACCTGTGAGAAAAGTACTATAAGTATCCACAATTTTCAGGTGGGCAAACCAAGGCATATAGAAATTAAGGAACAGAACCAAAGTCATATGCAGAAAATGGAAGGTCTGGGTCTCAAACCCAGGCAGTACGGCCCCAGACCTACATTCTTGACCTAGTGGTAGACAGGCAGATTTTTTTTCCTTCTTTTTAAATTTTTTATTGCGGTATAGTTGTTTTACAATGTTGTGTTAGTTTCTACTGTACAGTGAAGTAGAGTTCCCTGTGCTATACAGCAGGTTCTCATTAGTTATCTATTGTATACATATTACTGTATATATGTCAATTCCACTTTTTTTTAAAGGAAACTCCATCGAATAATTAGGTGTAAAGGAAAAACAATATTCCTGGATGAATTAAGAAAAAGAAAAAAATGTAATGTTGGCAACATAAGAAAGGTTTTATTTTCAATTTGCTTCAGTGAAGTTACTTTATATTTGTAAATGAATATACATACATACAAGTAGGTATACATGGAAGAAAACACAAAATGTATTGGAGACCAGTGAGATTTGAAAGGCAGCTCTAGACTGTTATGGGATAAAACACAAGATAAAATACCCCAAACAGAAAGCTGTAATGAGCTAATATTCAAAGGAAACTTTCAGATATATCTCCACTATGTCATAGAGACAAGTCCCTCTATTACTTCCCCCTCCAAAACTGTTTATGTCAAGGGATTCCTGGGGGCCTTGAAGGGCAAAGCATGGCAGTAATGAAGCTAGAGTGGCAACTTTCAAGACCCTTCCACACATCCTCACTGCTGACCACTGTATCAATCCAGGAATGGGCAAGCCAGAGAAAGGAAACGAGGGACTTTCACAAAGTGGCGACTCTCACGGCAAAGAAAACCACAAACAATAGGAGGGACATTTATCTTTGTTGCCACAAGAGAATTCAGACAAGCCTGACTGAAAATGTTTCTGCTGGTTCAGCCCATCTCCCAGGTTTTCTCTGCCTTTCTCAGCCTCTGCGTCCTTTGCCTTGGGCCCCAGCCTTGAGCTGATTCTGAGAGAGGAAGGCAGTATACCTAGAGCTCCATCACTTGATGGGACGTGGGTACCATCCTTTCCACACCAAGACCCAACCACTAATTCTGAGCTTTGGTGCTCCCTCTACATTTCCTTTTCTGACAACCAGACATGTAAGATTAGGGTATTCCTGGGGCATCCTGATGACCCCTTTACCATCTTATGCCCCCATCATGTTGGCTGAGTCTGTAGGAAGTCGACCAGGGAGGTATTCTGGCTTCATTATTAAAAGATCTATCTTTGAAATCTGACTTAATGTGTTCAAAGCTCAGCTCTTCCCCTATGACACTGGACAAGTTACTTCTCTAAATCTCAGTTTCATCATCTGTAAAAAAGGGATGGTAAAGATGATGGTGATATCTACCTCCTAGGGCTCCTATGAAGAGTAACCAAAGTAAGGCATCTAACTTGGTGCCTGGCACTGTAAATGCTCAATAGTTTAGTTAGCTATTATCTCGGTTCGTCCTAGGTTTTGTCTGTTTAGCACTTCTCCTACCCAGGCCTCCTCCAGGTTCAGAGACTCTGCCCTGAAATCCAGCTGGTCCCCCTCCTTCTCACCAGTGCCCTTCCTCTCAGGGCCCCCTGCCTCGCCCGTGTGTGTGTACAGGCAGGGGTGGGCTTCCTGCTGCATTTAGTGCTTGGTATAGATTAGCGCCGCAGCAGATACTATCACTGCTCCTTCCACATCCCCTCAGATCCCTTTGCCATTTTACTGCACACCAGCTCCCAGTGTGCTCCTAACAGCCAGCACCTGCAGTGGCAGGCTGGTAAATGTTTAACAACCACCTCTGGGGATAGGAGAGCCCTGATTTGTAATGTAAGCCATCCATAGGGTAACTACTCCCACCATGGCCGATTTCAAGCTATCAATGTGAGGTTAACTAACTTGCAAAATTCCTAACAATTTAACATCCAACACTCACGAACAGTTACAAGCCAGTGCCTGCACACCATGGGCCTCTGTGTTTCTCTTTTACAAAGGCTGCATCCTGGATGCCAGGATCTGTTTTGCCAGGGAGGACAGGAAGTGTCTGGGCATTTATGCCCCTGTTCGTCCCTCATCCCAGAAGCCCCTAAACAAGGATTGGTGGGCTCAGAGGTATAAATATTCAAGATCCCTCACCTCTGATGGGCCAGCACTGAAGTGTGACCCACACCTCTCCTGTTTCTCTGGGGGATTAGGCCAAACTTACCTCTGTGGGACTTTGCTTGACTCCTTGCTCACTCCCCCCCTTCCCAGTCTTACTTCCCCACCTCCCTATCAGTGCTGTCTGGGAACCTTTCTTACAAATCACACTCACACAACTTCTCATCCAGAGTCTGCTTCTGAGGAACCAAAGTGACCGTTTTAACAGCATGCATTCTAAAGCTCTGAGTTCAAGTCCTGATTCTGATACAAGCTGTTGACTTGGGAAAGTTATTTAACCTCTCTGAGTTTGTATTTCTTCATCTATAAAATGGGTCTAATAAGTCCCTACCAGTAGGGTTGTTGGGAGAATGAAAAAAGATAAATCATCTAACAGGATGAGCATAGAGTCCGGCTCACGATTGTCCACCTGAGCTCGCACTGCCCTTTGGAATCAGAGTTTAGGCTCCTGGGCTGTCCTTTCCTGGAACAGACCTCCATCCGTCTTTCCCTCTGCAGAGGGAATGGGTCTTCTGGAAAAGCTCTGGTCCCACTTGACCAGCTCTGTGATCTTGAAATCCAAGCATGCCTTGTTCCTGAGCTCCACCCTCCCCCCAAAATCAGGGCAGCCAGACAGGGCTCAATGGAGGGCAACAAGTAACTAGGATCCCTCGAAGGGATGGGGCCAACCCTTTGTTCCTGATCCAGTAAAGTTCCTTGCCCCACTATCTCCACCCTCTCATGGCAGAAAATAGCAGTTGATGCCTAGGAGTGGTGAAACGAGCACTCATGAAGTGCTGGTGGCAGAACAGATTACTAACAGACCCTCACCAAAACCATCAGGCAACCTCTACCCACACCCTTAAAAACATACATCCCATTGGATCCAACAGCACCAATTTTAGACATCCTTTCTAAGTAAAGCATCCTAAACTTGAAAAAGCTTTATGCACAAATATAACCAGTTTAGCCTGGTGCTTTGTATCTAATTGGTGCATAATACATTTTGATTAGCTAATGAGCCGGCCTATCATTTATTATTGTAAAAAATTAGAAAGCACCTTGATCTCAATAGTTAAACACAAAGGAATAGCTAAATGTTATGAGGCTGCCTTCTGATTTTAAAAAATATGTGGTCATTAAAAATTATATTTATAAAAAATTGTAAAACAATGTGAAAAGATTTATGAAATAAAACAAGTTTTAATTTATACTAAAGTCACAACTTAGTTTCTTTAATATACAAAGAAAAAACGTGGAAATATTGAGAACAAAAATGTTACAATAAGGAAATGCTTAACCAAAATATGATATATCTAAACAGAGGAATATTATGCAACCATTGAGAACTGACTTTGTAAAAATTATAAAATGATATCTATTTATGGAATGGTAATACAGCTCAAAGCATAATTATTGCTAATTTAACTATATAGACTAAACTTAAGATGATTTTTAAGAAGGATATTTAATATATGATTCATGATGAGTCCAACTATATAAAAAGTAAACCAACTAAAAATATGTGCATAAAGGAAAAAGACTCTAAGTAACTACACTAAATTGTTAAGAATGATCACATTTGGATGGCAACCCTTGAGTGGTTTTCTTTTTCTTCCTTTTTTATGTCCCAAATTTTCTCTAATTAAGGAGAATTACTTTTATAATAAACAGCATTTTGATTGATTGGTTGAGTAACAACAACGCAACGTGCACACAAACACACATACACACAGACAAAATAATAAGGAGTGGAAAGCAAGGGAGCACATTACTATTCAAACACCCTTCTCTTTTAATGGTTTCCAAATTTGTTTTCTAACAAGGCTAAATCACAGCCATGTTTTATGGCAGGTAGCAGCCCAACCTAACCAGCAGATAATCAGACTCAAATGAGTACTTCCCAAGCCACAGTTACTCTTTGGCTGTCACTTCAGCTCTGGCGACATTAGCTGGGGACAGCAGCTGGATGAGATGGTGTGCAATTCAAGAACAAGAGAATTCAGAACTCTATGCTTATTAAAAATCCAATTCAGTCTTCCTTGCCTTGTGTAGTCTGCACCGTGCATTCACGGGCTTGCCAAATCTCACCTTTGAAATCAAATTTCCTTTCTGCCACGTGCTGTTGCAATCTGTAGATTTAAGTCCATCGTTTCCAACTGAATTTTGTTTTTCAACTGCAGTGCAGTCAGGTAAGTATGTTCTCCCTGATGCATCAGAAAAACCAGCTCAGTGGAGGCCCACTGATTTACCACATGGTGGGTACATCCATTTTCATGAATAATTTATCATTTGCGAGCATGAAGGAAAAGCCAGGACACCATGGAACAGGTCATTTCTCACCCCCCGCCCCCCCACCCCACCACTGCCAGCAGCTACTATCACAAGAAAAAGGTAGCGTTCACCTAAGTACTATTTGTTCACCTATATCCTGGGCAGCATCATGAGACATAAATATCAACAGCCACTGACGTCCTTCTGAATGTTACCTCTTACCAAACAGCTTCCCCAATTGGAGGTTCAGTCTGGCATCCATAAAAACACAGGTATCTTTATTCCTCCTTCTTCCCTGATGCAGAGGGCATGATACCTTTTTAATACCCCATTTCCTAACATATGAGGATACAGTATAAAAAACCTGCCATCTGGCTCTTTCTTTTCTTGACGAAACCATTTACATTTTCTTAGTATAATTAGTACTGTACAGTAACTTGTCAATACTCTTCTGCCATGGCACCAAATAACAGTTTAAGTATACCTGCAACTTTGATGATTTATTTGTTGCTGCATGCTTTCAAGTGCTGGCTAGGGATAATTACCAGGGAGATTATTACATGGTATTGGGTTAATTAAATATGATAAAGGCATTTGCCTGTGACATGATGGGTCTGTTTCAATCTAAATGATATAAAATGGTCAGGCTCATTGAAGGCAACATGGTGACCCCACAGAAGATTAGACCTAGCCAAAATAGAATCCTGCTAATGATGTTTCTGAATTTGAAGTTCTATCTTGATTTCACTAGCTGCCTTTTTAATCAGAGAGATGTCATTACAATGATCACTCTTGAACGTTCATGCCCAGCCCTCATGAGAAAGCAGGAGACCTTCAGACTACCTTGAAATATTGGCAAAATACAAAATATTAAAGGTGTAAAAGGGAGTCTACTGACACTGAATTGCTTCTGATCTTCTTTGTTAGACTGAATAAGGATCAGTCTCAATTGAGGAAGTCTGCTGGGTTAGGGAAGTAAGAAACAAGAAGAGACAGATGTCCAGCGGCTGTTGGACCATTTTCCTCCTCCATCGGAGATATTGCTGGGCTATAAACAGATGTAAGCACTAGGCTGGAAGTCTGATGGACAAAACTTTGGGGACAAAGTTTTCTGTTTTCTGTTTAATTTTAGAGCAACAAGAATAGAGACTGATACTATACCATATTTTTAAGACAAAAATTCACCTTATACCATGAACATTAATGGTTGGATGCTACCACGGTATGGTAGTCAAATGGCAATAAAGTGGAAGAAGTCTCCATTGCCCAGTTCCCATTTCCCTGGCACAGTTGACAGATTAAACTGCTGCAAAGTCTATAGTGGCTGAAATGGTCAATTCAGTCAAATGCACGTTAAGTCCAGGCCCCAAAATATCAATAAAACTAATTGCTAGAATGAATAACCAGGTGAGAGGCGTCACTTGCAATCAGTGGGTCTCTACTGCAGCCTTCCCACGTGCAGGTTACCACGGGGAACAAAATAAGCAAACACCTTATGAAACTGTCCCAGTCAATAGTAAGAGACTCCCTTGCAATTTATTTGAGGAAATAAGACATATGTTGCATGACTGCGCAGCAAGGAGAAGCATTCCCACCAGCCACGAGGAAAATCAATCCAGTTATTTCGTACTTAGACAACTTACACGTGAGAGCAGTTACTCCTCACAGCTTCCCTCATCTCCCTCCTGAGCCGTCAGCCGCAACCCACCTCACACCCATTACTCACATGGAGCTGATCCCCTTGGCTCTTCTCCCTCTCTCCTCACTCCTTTTGTCTTTGGGGTCTTGCAGTTATCACCCTGGTCTCGCTTATTTTGGCTCTTGTAAGTAAAGAGTACCCCTCCCTGGGACCCTCAGCGCCAGTCTCCATCCCTTATTCTCCCCCCGTCCATGACCAGGAACTGATCACCAGCAGCAACACTACCCATCAGTGGGCTAGCAATTCTGCCCAAAGGAGAGAGAGTTCAGGCAGAAACCCGTGGTAGTCCTCAGGGGAGTCAGGGAGGCGCTGGGACCGGAGCAGAGCCCTGCAGGGAGCGCAGGGAACGAGCAGGCAGAGGCCAGGGCCTCGTAGAGAGGAGGACTTGGAGCAAAGGCATTGAGCTGGGACGGTAAAGGGCCGGGGACTAAGGGACGCAAGTGCAACCGGCACAAGAGAGTCAAGTCTGACACGGAGCAAGATGAAACGAGAAAGACTTTTGCTTGCAGCAATTCAAAAAATGTTGTTTGTACTCTTTCAGTGGGTGCACTGGTGCAACATGGGTTAATCTTAAAAACACAGTCATTGAAGGAAGCCTTGCATAAGAATACATGCTGCATGATTCCGTTTATACCAAGTTCTAGAAAAGAAAAAACGAATCCACGGTACCCAATAACCAGAGCAGCGGTTGCTTTGGAGTTGTTGGAGGGTGGGTGTCAGAAGTGGTTAGGAAGAGGCTTGAGGGAACTTTCTGGGATAATGGGACTATTCAACATCTTGACAAGGGTTTAGGTTACAAAGATGCATGCGTATGTTAAACTCAGAGAACATACATTAAAATTTATACATTTCACCACGCGTAAATTTTACATCAAAAGAGAAAACGGCGTACACAAATATTGAACTCTAGTTAACAATATGCATGCTAAAGTATTTACGAAGAAAGTATATCAATGTCTACAATTTATTTTGAAATGCATCAAATAAAAAACATAGGATGGATTAATGGATGGATAGAGGGATGCATAGAGGGAGAGAGAGTGGAAAAGCAAGGGGTAAAATGTTAAAGGTAGAATCTAGGTGGTGAGTGCACATGCGCCCACTGCAAAATTCAACTTTTCCGTAGTTCTGAAGATTTTTACAATAAAAAAAATTTTTTTTTAAATTGTATGTTGGGCACAAATGGGCCTTGAGGATAAGGTTAAAATTCTATTTTACCCTCAAAGGACATCTCACATTTTGCACTGAGGAATGCTGAAAGAAAGCAATTTGTGGTGGGGGGTATTTAGCCAGACTTACTGGAATTTATTGAATAATGGATAATATATATTAGATGATAATAATAGATAGTAAAGACAGCAACAACCATGGCTACTACTATTATTGCCACATTATGACCACTCTTTCTGTGTCCAGCGTTAGGCTAAGTGCTTTTAAGGACCATCTCATTCAATCCTACAACAACCCTAAGAGAGAGGTAGAAATAACCCCATTTTCTGAAGAGGAAACTAAGCTTCTGTAGATTAACTGACTTAACCAAAGCTAATGAGGCAGAAGGTTGTGGAGCTGAGGTTCGAACCTAAGCTTAGGCAAGTGTATACTGGGGACATGGATGGCAACTGGCAGGGCCAGGATGTGAACTCGGGTCTATGCAATCCAGAGTCTACGGAGCACCTTCAGTCTTTGTCACAGCACTTCACCTATCCTTGGCAGGGAACTGCTTCCCTGGTCTCAGATCGGATCTCGTTTCTCTCCAGAGCTAAGGAGGGAGTTTCAGTTCTTCAAAAACGGTCTGAACCTGGTGTTAAATATATCAGCTTTGTATTTATGAGTTTTGTAAATTATTCTCGGGGCATCTTGACCTAAATTCTACATATTTTCCTTGACTCAAAAGAGAGGTTGCACTAGACATTCCCCATTTTAGCAGAAGCCTAAGAAGACTCCAGCCTTGTAACACAAGATTGATTTTAATGGTGGACTTTCAGACAGTGAAGTGAAGTGGTGAGGAAAAATACTTGGGGGTAGGCGGCTCTTGGGGACACTGCATATCTTAAATTTGGCAGAAGAAACATTGGTATAGGATACAGAGTCATTGAGTATTCCCTAGGAAGCTTGGTCTTGCATCCTGATTTCACATAACTATAAGGAGGTGATTTTTATGAGAAGTTATTTAAGCCCTGTGAGAATTGGTTCTTTTTTATAATGAGGATAATTCCATGTACTTCTCAAGTCATTACAAGGAGAAACCCATGTCTGGGAACTCACAGGGCCTGGCCCTGAGTAGAAGCCTCGATGAAAGCTTATTTCCTTTCCACTCTCTTCTCTGGTCCATAGGAAGAAATGACACTCAGAGAGTCGGACCGTAAAATACTCCTCAGAGTCATGTTTAACACTGGAATTAGCAATTATGCCTCCCTTAGAATGCCTTTCCATTGAGAAGCTCATAGTATAAAAAATTACATGCTTATGAAGCCAATTAATCTTTTTATGCCACATGATTTTCTTGTAATAAATACCATTCACAATATAGATTCCCCGTTGATACTGGTTCCAGGCAGTGCCAGCTCTGGGAAGGAGCAATGGGATGACCGGCAGGGAGGTGTTAGTGGGTTTTCAGTTGGAAACAATGTAGTCTATGATTTTGACAGTTAAAATAGAAGGAGTAGGGAATCAATTTCATTAAGACTTTTAGTGCTGGGCACTCAATGGAAACTTGTTGAATTGGGCTAAAGATGTGGGGGGCTTTTCACAAGATGCATAATGGCAGTATCTTTGCAAGGAAACCCTTATGGTTCTAGAGGGGTTTATAGTCTCAGTAATTGGGGTCTCAAGAGGTGTTTAGCAGAAAGAATTCTGAAATTCTGCAGCTCAAAACACCCAAATACTAGTCTCTTTAAAAAGTGAAAGGAAAAATGATATTCAATTTGCCTGAGGCATTCACAAACTATGTGGAGGTGAGGGGATTCCATGAAGAAATGAATGAATTAAGAATGAATGAAGAGACTGTGGGTTTAGTTCAACCTCACAGGATAAAGGGATGCAAATCCACAACCAAAGTTAACTCCAAAATGATTCATGTTCTTCATTCACTATCCAACACCTATTTATTGAGCAACTACTACGTGCTAGGCCCCGTGCTATGGCCTCGGATACATCCGAGAAATAAATGGATGCAAATCGCAGCTTATAGTTTTTAACCCCATAAAGAAGGCAAATTGGGTCTCAAAGTGCCCTCTCTGCTCTCACATCTGCTTGCCCAGCACCCTCACATTCTACAGTCCCATTTCCAGATGTAGATTTGAGCTCTCCCCTTCCACGTTTCCTCCCAGTCTTGTCATGGAGGGTGGGGAAGGTGAAAAACCTGGATGGACAGAATCAGAACCTCCTCCAGCAGGTCAGAGATAGAGGTGGGCTGGTTGCATTCCTTCATTCCAAATACTTGATTGCTTTTCGTTTTTTAATATGTGCAATACATGGAAACTTTACTATTACCCAGACCCCAGACCCAGATTATTGCATTTCATGCATTATCTCATCTAATCCTCACTTGAAGCTGCAAAGTATGTATTATTTATATTACTGTTGTTGTTTGAATAGTTATCCCTCATTTAAAGATGAAGAAATAGGCTATGTGCAATTGCATTTTTTGCATTGTCATGGGGTATCTAGAAACTGAACTTTTCTGTCAACTACTTGGTTCCCAAGACCATAGTCTTGCCACTCTCATTTTCCTTTTAAAACTCAGGGGCACATTTATATATCTATAGAAAAATATATCTATTAAATTTATATATCCATTCCATTCATGTGTTCATTTTTTTCAATAAATATTTATCAAATGCCAAACATGTACAGACACTGCATTTTTAAGGTAAAGATTGTCTTTTGACTTAAATTGTTGGAAAGTCACTCAGATCTCCATGTGTATATTTTCATACTTTCATTCATTCGGCAAATAGTTACTGAGTGCTCATTATTGCTCTCCTAGGGCTGGAGATGAAATGGGGTCCAAAACAGGCAAAGAGCCTGCACTCATGCAGCCTGCACTCTAGCAGAGGAGATGAAAAATAAACAACTTTTAAATATTTACTACCTCATGAGATGATAAATTCTGTAAAGATAAAGCATGGTCAGGGGCCAAAGAGTGACTAAAGACGGAAGGGATGACCTCTGTGAAAAAGTAACATTCAAGCAAAAACTAATTAAAAGTAGTAACAAGCCATGAGGATACAGTGGGGGGTGGGGGGGAGTACATTCCAAGCAGCAAGACTAGCACATGCAAAGGCCCTGAGGTGTGTTCTAGGACTAGTGAGGAGGCTGGTGCAGCTGGAATCCCATACTCATCTGCTTAAATGAAATCTACAAATGTCAAGGTGCTGCTGGTTATTTTTTACACAGTTGTACCAAGAATGTCCTGCCTTGTTCTTGCAATTTTAGAGCAGTTCCTGTACCTCCAAGAGAGCTCTGGAAATAATCATTTTTCCTCAAAAAGTCATTAAGCCGCTTTAATCACTCCATGACAATGGGTGGATAATGAAGAGAATGCCCACCCAAGCCACTCAGGGCAGCCCCAAAAGTGAGAGCCTGCTCATTAGAAAGATATTTACAAACAGACCCAAAGAGACCAGAGCTCCCTTCTTTTTCCAACATAGCCAGTCTTCGCTTTTAGTCCCCAACTCTTTGTTCACGGCTTTCCAGGGAAACCCTCCCTCAAGTTCAGCCTGCCTACTGTTTGGCCAGAGGACTTTAATCAGTAGACATGGAAGAAGTGATCCAGCCAGGAGCACGGCCATCACTGAGCAGCCTGAGATAAGGGGAGCTGCAGATAAAAGAAGCAAAGCTGAGAGTTTCACTTCTAATTAGTGGAAAGTTAAAGTTGATTTGAATCATTAGAATTACGGACTTACGGGTTTACTAAATAACATCCTCTCACATATGTTTTCTATTAATACTCTGTGGTAGTTCCAGTTAGTTGCAGTGCTTGAGAACTGTGCTCATTAAGAGAAAATATTTTAGAAAAGTCGTGGGTAAAGTTTGTGCCAAAAAGTACAAGCTTGAATAATTTTCTTTTTATGAATAGTAGATAACAATTTAAAGGTAATCAATTCTAATGGCACAGAACTCTTAGAAATCTTGAGACTCGGAATATCTTTAGAGCCGGAAGAGAAGCTTAGTGATCATTGCATTCAATTCCCTCATTTTGTCTTGGAGGAAAGACAGAGGGCATGGGTGAAGTCTGAGGTGCAGGTCACTAGGGGGATAGAAGGGAAACACCAGTCCATGACATGTTCTATTGCCAGCTGCCAGCCTTCCTGCCAATGATTTGTGGTTTCACTTTGCAACTCCCCCTGACACACCCTGTAAAAAATTCAGCGAGCTTTTAAGTGCTCAAATTGTCATTTCTCTTTGTCTTTTAGCTTTTGTGCCCTTAATGCATATCTCATCTGTGAGAACTCAGTGTAAACAGAAGCCATTTTTCTTGTTATCGAAAATTATTGTATTCTGATTTTTTTCCTGCTAGGATTTATATATATATAAAATCAGAGAAGTTAGGGGAAAAATACTTATAAGCATCACTCCAAATTTCACAGCTTTGAACCGTTCTCATTTTTCCCCCTCAAAAATATGTCACATTCTGCTCATGACAATGCAACTTGGAAAACACTAACTAACAAATGGAAGTTGTTGAGATATGAAGCAGTGATGAATAAAATATGTTTTGAAAGTTTGCATGGCATTTAATCGTGCCTAAATCCTACTAACTCCTAGTTTGCTGTTACGTTTGAGCTTACCCAGCATATTCATAATGCAGTGATAAAAGTGACTGACCCCAAACAATTTATCAAGGAGCAGACACCTAGGTGGAAGAAATACGGAAACTGAGTTCAGAGAGTGCTGGTTCTGAACACCAGACTTTGGCCAGGCCCCAAGAGCTCTCTGTGCCTCAATGTCCTTACCTGAGAAATGAAAATAAGAGTGTTTATCCCATAGGGTTGCTATGAGAGTCACATGGAAATAATGTATGTTCCCCTTTAGTATGGTTCTTAGCATGCAGTAGAAATAATAAACACTGTGAAACCTGGCATATTTTTGTAAATAGGATTCCAAGCAGGAATCATCAAATAAGGGTTTAATGACACTGTAATATTAATAAAAAATAAATTTTTTCACTTAGTCCATATTGTTACAAAATCATAAAAGAAACAATGGTGAATCTTCTGCTGGATGTAACTGACAGTACACCAAATGATCATGGTGTGGCCATCTCCTAAACCCAATGTCCCTTCCCACCTCCCAGCTGAAGATAAGAATGCAACCCTCCCCCTCTGGAGAGCTGGCTGGGCCAAGGACCAGAGGTAACCGCCAACCCCATCATATCTAAATTTGTGTCATTACCAAGGTTGTGCTGCCCTCCTTCCCTTCACCTGCTTAGTAAGTACCAACGATGAGGTGTGTACTTATACCTAACTAACACAGATGCTCCTATGCTTGGAACAGCCTTGAAATAGGTTCCCTGAACAAGATTTGTGCTCCAGAAAAACCTGATGTTTGGGAGAATTCTGCAATAAAATCACAGCGTTTTTGGAAAAGATGGGGTTAGGGCAGACCACTACTCCAGGTCTTTGCAAATTTGTAACCACATGATCAACGCAAATAATACTAATTGTAATTTTTTTAAGCTGGTACATTTGAAAAGACATGATAAATTCTTAATAATTAAAAGAAAAGTACAATGAATAAAGGACTTTCCCTTTTAAAAAGTGAATGCAGCTTGATGCAAGGGTTGTGAGGAAAGGCCAAGGCTGATGAATTAAAAAAACAGAGGCACAACGCAGCAAGATGAAGGAAATTACTCCACAGGCACTTCTAAGAGCGAGGGTTTGGCCAAGTGAGTCGAAAGGAGAAACTTGGGGTGAACTGCACATAGACTATTGTGTATTCCCCTTGTGTTTGCTGCATTCAGCTACATACTTTCCTTCAGCTGCTACTTCCTAGTGGTGCAAAATACCAATGTTCTAGGGAATATTGCGTATGAACCAAAGTAATTTTAATGTTGTATTGATATTCCCATATTTAATCAATTGCCTATGAGCCTGTTTGCACTATAAAAACATTCAGTAGGTAGGACAGATTTTATGTAGATGAAGAACATAATACATGGTCCCTACATAGATAGCTCATGATCTTCCTTGAAATGGGTATAATATTTCATTGTCTTAGTTTGGATTCTCCCAAAATCAGAGCCAGAGACAAGGATTTTGGTACAGGTAATACATTTGGGAATTTACTGCAAGAAGAACAAGTAAGGATGTGGAAAAAAATGAGACAGAGAAGGGAGATACATGAATAAAGCTCGTGTTAATGATCAGGTTCCTCCTGTGGGCAAATGAGGCCCAAATTGTCTCACAGGAGGCTTGGGGCGGCTGGGGCATTTATCTCTCCCATCTGTTGAGAGTGACGCCAGGGAGTTAAATTCCCACATTTCCAGGAATCACCTGCTTGCTACCCAGCAAGTTCCCAGTACTGAGAAAGCCCTTAGAGAAGAGAGATAGACACATCTGAGGTGCTGCAAACTGTCCCCTCACATAGGTGAACACAGGTGGGCCAATGGCCTACGAATAAGAGAACCAAGGGGGCTGTTGCACATGTGTAAGGAAAGACTAGCAGGAGTGTCACCGATTTACTTGTGAATAAGAAGTGAGAAGAATTGAGGTGTGCCAATTCAAGTTATCGTCACATCCCAGGCTACCATGCCTAAACCTCAACGATCCTTGAATGTTCATTGGGTTAATCGTGACTCCATCCTCTGATAAAATAGAAACATCCCAGTGCCTGCCACACTGATGGCCTATTTTTACGAAAGTGCACAAGTCGGTGACACATCTTGAGGAAGAAGCCCTACATAGTTCCTTAAGCATAGGTGGCCATGTTCTGTATTGCATGACTCCTCCTCTGGGCACTGCTGATTGGCTCACAGTGGCCATGTGACCTAAGAGCAGCTCATCCATAGGCTGTCCAATAGTATTAAAGCTCTACCCAATTAGATTCTCCCCAGGAACTTGAACTAGGCAAAAATGAAAAGATTGCTTAGCTGAAAGGAGACACATACTAAAGAGACGCAGAAGCAAAGCAAATAGAGTGGTATCAGCAGTGACAACCCAGTTACTAGAGCTGGGAACATAACTCTTCCTCCAGTTCCTCAAACAACTTACCTTTTCCAGGAGGCCTGGATGTCCAGCTATTCCCAAGTCCCCTGAGATTCTCATCACCCTTATTTCTCAAATCTCTGTTACTTAAATATAACCTAAGTATGCCCCTTTCTCTTCTTCCAGCTCAAAGAGCCAAGTTAACATTTGCCAGGAGATACACTGTTGGTGGGAATGTAAGTTGGTGCAGCCACTGTGGAAAACTGTACGGAGGTTCCTCAGAAAACTAAAAATAGAATTATCATATGATCCACTCTTGGGCATATATCCTGGGCACATATCCGGACAAAACTATAATTCAAAAAGATACATGCATAACAGGTGAATGAATAAAGAAGATGTGGGATATATATATATATATATATATATATATATATATATATATATATATATATATATATATATATACACACACACACACACACACAATGGAATACTACTCAGCCATAAACAAGAACAAAATAGTGCCATTTGCAGCGACAGGGATGCAACTAGAGATTATCATACTAAGTAAAGTAAGTCAGAAAGAGAAAGACACATACCATATGATATTACTTATATGTGGAATCTAAAATATGGCATAAATGAACCTATCTACGAAACAGACACAGACTCACAAACATAGAGAACAGATTTGTGGTTACCAAAGGGGAGGGGTGTGGGGGAGGGATGGACTGGGGGTTTGGGTTAGTAGATGCAAACTATTACATATATTTATAGAATGGATAAACAACAAGGTCCTACTGTATAGCACAGGGAATTATATTCAATATCCTGGGATAAACCTAATGAAAGAATGTAAAGAATGTATGTATGTGTATACATTGTAAATCAACTACACTTCAATTAAAAAAATTAAAAAATTAAAAAAAAAAACATTTACCAGGAGAGTATTCATCAAACCCCCAGTTCTGTTCAGGTCTTCACCCATTTGTTACAAGAAAAATGTCTCTTGAGGTCTCGGGTTTCCACACCCACTACACCACTGCTCTGATTACAGGTCCAGTCTTTCTTGCCTGTCAGGCTGGAGGGTCATCAACAAAGATGTGGATCATCTCCAAACATCCCCAAGGTTAAAGCCATTGCCTTTGAATTCACACACCTGCCAGAGAGATTTCCAGTCCCAAGATGGCTTGACAGGGACATTTTAAGAAGCTACAGCATTACTAAAGCTTGCATATCCAAGCTGTAATAGTCAAATTGCTTCTACTTGATCAATTACTTAGAAATTGAGCTTTAAACCAAAAGCTACATTGTTCTGGAAGCCCTCTGGACAGTGTAACTATCTCTTGCAATTAAATGTTGACATAATTCTTTCAGAGCTACAGTCTTGCTTTTGCTCCAAAGCTTCCTTCCAGGCATGTGAGAGCTACCCAATCCCAAGGCAAACATTCTTTGAAAACCTTTGAGTGAATGGCAAAGGTCTTTGGGTTTGGGGGTTTTGGTGAGGATTTCAAATATCAAGAAAACTGTTCAGATACAAATGAAGGTAGTTATGGTTATTTATTCAAGTGTCTGCAAAGGCCTGCTGTGAGCCAATCCTAAGCAATGAGCCAGGGGCACTGAGAGGGGTAAAAAGTGGTATCTGCCTTAGAGGAGTCTGAGCAAGTGGGGCAATAGACAGGAAAGTAGAAATATCACAATACAACGTGAAAATACTTTCACCACGGTATGAACTATGAGTTTGTGTGGGAAGTGAAGACAGAATGAGTCCCAGAGAGTTGGCAAGGCTATGTGGAGGGGGGAGTGTTGATACGTAGTGATTCCTGATGGATGCATAGAAGTTTGCCAGGGAAAGAAGAAGGAAAAGGAAAGGTCAGTCCTTCAGCGGAGAATGTGCCAGGAACCGCTACAGGTGGGGATAGAGCAGTGGACAAGACTAAAATCTCTGCCCTCATAAAGCTTATGAGAATCAAATGAGATCAAGTAATAATGGCAAGGTGATGGTCACACGTTGGTAAGAGTTGTTTTGGCTGTCGCTCTGAGCATCAGACAATTTTATGTTCTAACAGGCACTCACAAGAGCATGATTTTCTGGTACTGCTGCCCTCAGGTACTGCTCATATTTATTGATAGAATGGTCCTCTTGAGCCTCTGTTTCCTTGTCTGTAAAAGGGGGAGAGGAGTGCTAATACTAGCTAATCCTTTAATACTCACTGACCTATTACTCCCTGCTTGACACTGTGCTAAGCACATAACAAGCACTGTCTCATTTAACGTTCCCCACAGTCCTGTGATCTCCATCCACAGAAGGGGAAACTGAGGCTGGTAGAGGCTAAGCAACTAGGGCAAGGAACGGCTAAACTACCTGCGCTGCCCAATCATCTCTGTTGCCAGGCAGGTTCAGGGAGACAGAACATGGGGAGGACTTTACACAGTGCTTGGTTTGTGGGAAGTGATCAACAATGTTGGCCATTATTATTATTACTAGAGATTGCCATGAATCATTACTTCTCCTCCTAACAGGAGGATATCAGTTTTCACTTGTCCATTTGGGAACATGGGGCCTTCTCACCGTTCCCCCATTTTTTTGGCTACGTCTAATTGACAGACAGTACTTCTACATCTAACCAATAAGTTCTTGGCCAAGCTACCCTATCAACAAATGAAAGTATGCAACTTTCACGAGCTACCTCATCAGAAACCTTTCCTCGACAGAGCTTAAACACTGAACATTTTAAACAAAGTTCACGGACCCAGTTAAATTTGAAAATACCACTTGCTCTACTGCCTCCAGCCTGTACTCGGGCAGCTTCCTTACATAGAAGGCTCTGAGACTTGGTTTCTGCCTAAGGCAGAAGCAACCCAACTTGTAAAGTCTTCCTGACCTCTCTCTGAGGCCAGTTATGTTTTTAATGACTCTCTCCATATTTTATTCATTGTACTCTTGTCCCTACCATAACTCCTACCACAGTTTTGGCATGCAACATATTTAACAAGGCATTTAATCAGAACAACTGCCTAGCACCCAATGAGGTGATAGAATGCCCACACCTCTTAAAGGCCAGCCACGCCACAATGGATTCTCAGCGAGTTTTGGTTTGCGTTTGGTTTGGTTTTGTTCCCACATCTTGGAGATTGCAGATTGTATTCATCTCAATTAACAGTAAATGTCAGCTGAGTGAATACATGAATGAATGAATGAATGAACAAACGGACAATGGACTGAATAAATGAATGGATGCTGCACCAGAATGAGAAAATAAAAATAAGGAAACTGAAGAAAGAAAGCTAGAATCTAAGTTTTAAAAGATTTCAGAAAATTGGAGACCCAATCAGAAATTACCAACCTGAGAAAATGGGGTTACGAGAAAAACTATTATTTGAACACGATTACGTCCTGAGAGACTTCAGATTAATCCTTCTGTGCACTCCCTCCTCTAATCTTCCCAAACACAACTTGCTGAAGCGGTTTCCTTTGTTATTCCCTGGTTTTTCTCTCTGTGCAATCACCTTCATCTAACCAGAGGGTCAGAAGAGAAGGCTTGTAAATGCTCTGCCCCCATGAGCCCTCATGTGGGGCTGAATGTACAGGCCACAACCCTGTAGGACTTGTGGGTAAGCCTCGAGCATCAGAGAAAGGGGGGAAGTTGGAGGAGGGATGCAAGCCACGGCTAATTGTCTATTTAGTCTCTACAGGACCAACTGTATTTGGAACAACGAGAACACTACAGACGTTTTATTAGGTCTATCCATGCCAATGTATGTGTATGCCTGTGTATGTATGTGAGCGTATGTGTATACACACACACACACATGCACACATACTTCTAACAAATTTGTTTTTCATTGTTATAGTAATGAGGACTTTGAAACTACTGCATTGGTTTGAGTTTCCCCTTAAAATACATGAGTGCTCTCACAAAATGTCATTTCAATTACAGAAACCCAATAATGAACCAAAAATACCCTCCCATGCACTCTTGGCTCCTGAAGTACCCACTGACTGTGACAAGCACTAGTTGAGGTTTAGGGGAGTTTTCTGTATTACTAATAAAAGGATGCAAATGAAATGAGTTGGCTTTTAGAGATCATTCTTGAGAGTCTAGATAGCAAAGGTCTATCAGAAGCTGTTTTGCATTTTGCCATATCATCATCACAACAAAAGGTAGAGCTGCTTAGAAACTTAAATGAATTAATAAATAAACCAAATGATAACAAATATTGATCCAACAGCCCTGAATAGAGAATGGCCAACTAACTCACTTTGTGCAAAAGCCTTGTCTCTGCCTGATAAGTCTTAGCATTAGAGAAAGCGAAATATACGTTTCATGGCAATTCTCAGGAACCCCAAACAATTCCCACAAGAAACTTACCTCTCTTCCAGAAAATGGGAAGCTGGGTGGAAAGGCTGATTCAACAACTGGCTTACTTAATATGCAACAAATTGACTCTCCTAAAGTTCAGGCCCAGAAATGGATTCAAAACAGTAATTTTCCCTGGTGGTATGCATTCAATCACTCATTCAGCAATCATTTGTTCATTATTCAGCAATGATTATCAATGAGCGTCCATTTGTATTTAGGAATGAGAGGCAAGGAGAAGCATAGGATGTTAAAATTTATATTTTAGGACCCTGGGGCAGAAATAGACATAAAAGGGTTTTGTAGAATGCTAAATGAGAATCAAATATGAGGCATTAGAGTTACCACAGACTACGTTCAGTGTTGGGGAGCTTCCCACCCTTAACCCTATGCAATGAAGTACAGAGGGCAAAACACGGTCTTATAATCTTGAGCTGACATCCCAGTAGCTTTGAAGCCAACAGAAGCTTAAGCACTAACTGAAGAATCATGGAACGCTTAGACCTATAAGGGATATAAGATCGAAGGGATCATCTAATTTAGTGATTCACAAAATTTCCTGGATAATTGTTTCATAAAAGAAATATTTCATGGAACTTTAACCTATGACAAGTATGAAAGAGGAGTATTCCTGGCTGAAGGGAGGATGGGGTGCACAGGACTCCACCGGAGCCTCTCTTTTCTTGATGCTTGGATAGCTTCTGAGGTAGACCCACAAAATCAAGGTCTCCATGGAATAAAGACCATGAATCAAAGTCTAGGCCATTTATCTGATGGCAAAACTGAGATCAGGAAGAATCAGTGACTTGCGCAAGGTAACAAAGTCAAGTTAGGGATACAACTTGGCACTAGGCTCTAAGTCTGTGCCTCACATTACAGCACATTGCCACTTGGTTAGGAGGTATGTTTTTGGAGAGAGAGACGCAATTGTTTTGGATGCCTTGAATTCAAGGTGATGGTGGGACATCCGTGTGACAGTGTCTAGGAAGTGGTTCAATACACAGGCCTGAAGCTCAGCAGAGGAATAGTACAAATTTCTTAGACTTAAGTGTTGTCATCATAGAGAGGATAAATGATGTCCAAAGACAGAGTAGAAAGCCTCCAGTTAGGGGGTAGGAAGAAGAACCAGATAAGAGATATTCGGAGAAGTCAGAGAAAAACAAGGACAAGAACATATCTGAATTCTTTTTGACACGGAGTTATATACTGACTCTGAATTATGCCAAAATAAAATATCTGTGGAGAGACACAACTGGAGATACCAACAATTTGCTCCTTTGGCCAGTCATTTCCTTCAAAACCCATAGCCCCTTCTGCACTTTGTCATCTTCTCACAAAGGCTGCTCCCCCAGCCCCATAAGGAAACAATGATATGTGGGAGCCAAAATGTACTGTTACCAAGAGTTGACTGTTAAATTGTCAGGAATTCTGTGAATCCAGATGTTAACCATAGATGTTATTAAAAATTGTTATATGTGCTTATGGTTAAACAAATTATCTTAAAAGCAAAGGCAACAAATACTCAAAATGCATCACTTCTTAATTACTGTACTTTATTTTACTATTATCTATGCTCTTAAGGTTACTTACGTCTATTTTATGTATATGATAGAAATACTATAAAATGGGATGCAACTATGCATCTCTTCTCAACTTCCCATTCAGTGATGCCATGTTGGTGTCTTGAAATCAGTCATGGTGGAGGTATTTACCATAGAAATAGGCAAATGTTACAAAGCAAGCCTGGGACACCTCTGGGGTCCCTGAGACCCAGTATTCTGCCTCCTAGTTCTGGCCCTTTGGAAGGTCTGGCTGAACTTCCTGACCCTGTGTCCTCCCAATAATTCCCCGTTTTTCTTAAATTTGTTTGAGTAGACGTTTGCTACTTTCAAACAAATAATCAATGACCGAGAATTGGACATTTTCAAAAGGAAAAGTCACATCACATGTTTTAGAGTTGGGGCTTGCATCAGTTCAGACTTGCGTCAACCAATCAAGAAATGTGCAAAGATCTATTCAAAACAAGATTCTGGGCTAAGTCACTTAGGAAGTGAAGGATTACAGAGGAGATTGTTCTAGACACATGGGGTGTGGTGGGGGAAGGAGTGGGACGCGAGAGGAAAAGGAGCCTGCAGAGGCAACACACCAACGCAGGAAGAGAGAAAGATTTCCTTGCTACACACTGCTCTCTATCCTTCACTGCCAGGGCCTTTGAGCAGAAGTTGACAGTCCAGAGAAATTCACTATTAGTGCCATTACATTTCCAGTTATTATGCTATTCATTGTTCTCGCACCTTGGGCCATCTTATTTACATAACAAGAAGAGATCTGTGGAGAGGAGGGGCAAGCATCAATTGCCATGGCCTGCCTTGTTAGTTTATACTGTAAATAACACACTTGTTTCCCATGCTGTTGTTCTGGGGAACATTCTATTAATTTCAGTCATCACCTTTTTTTTGCCAAATTTGACTGTGGAATTTTTAGAGGAATATTCAGATGGTTAGACATGGTCATTATTTGACAGTGCTTTAGCCAATATGTTTCTGGGAGACAGATACAACCAATAAGCTATGCCAGTTGAGAGCAGTGCTGGCCTACAGGGGCCAGCCTTCAGTGCATTTAGACAGAAGAATGATTTTCCATATTCATATGTGAGTGGACCCACATTTCTCATCCACCCACCCACGCTCGTGGTGATAAACAAAAGGCTATGAGTAGCAACACTCATATCATTTTTGTAGGGCTTAGGTGCAAAATGAAAATGTGGGGTCTCTTGCTCAAAAAACAGGCAAACATTTTTCCTTTTTTCCGCTGTCTTTCTCTGAACCTGTCATAGCGTTTTTCATTTGCTATTTAATGTCACGCTCCCTCAGGCAAGGATATTCATGGGGTGAGTATCAACTCTCCCAAGGTGCCTGGAGCTCTGCCCTTCGATTCTGCAAGTGGAACACATACACCTGATTCATCCCTCCTACCCTGGAGCTCGCCGGTGGGAGTGCGGTGCTGCCCCAGGACCTGGGCAGGGTCAGAGAGCAGGTAGCCAAGAACCCATCTCAGGGAGATGAATGAGGAGGCCGAGGGAAGTGGGGCTGCCAGAGAAAGGAGGCTCCAAGCCCCAGACCATGCTCCGCTGTCCCACTGGACTTCATTTACAAAACACAAAGACAAAGAAAAAAATCTATTAAGAATTTCAAGATGGTGACCACAGAGCATTAACCTGCAAACTTCCTTCTGAGCAGGGGGCACTATGCAACTGCACGTGTCACATGCCCACAAGGCCATTTCTCACCGTAAACTTCTCTTTTTCTTGTCTGTCATGGTGACACCAGTTGGTTCACACCTGGCTTTGTATGTAACAGCACATGCTGAAGATAACATACGATTAAGCAGTGAACGGGAAAGATGCTCAGGAAGAGGGAAGAGGGGAGAAGTCTAGTGGAGTTGGCTGGGAAGACGACCAGCACCATAATTTTGCAAATTGCTGATGACTGTCTCTCATTCTATCACTGTTATAGTTTGAAGCTTATGTGTTTAAATGAAGACTATTTGAAGATACTTGTTTTAAGTGACCAATCCTAACCTTAAAAGTGCTCAGTAAGTATTTGCCAAAAGAATGTACTCAACCATAACAGAAAAGTGGAAATCAAATCTGCCTGTGCTTTTGGGAAAAGGAATCAGCTAACACCAATTTCTTGCAATTCTCAATGTTAACAAGCTCCAAGTGGACTTAGAGAATTTCTCCTTGCTGTTCTGTCCAACCCCAATCAGCTGGAAGCATTCTTTCAGACATTTTTCCCTTTTCATCATCAAGAAAACAGAAGCCCTATTATTTAAGGCCTTTCTTCTCCATCTGAAGACTTTCTTAAGAGAACTGCGAGCAGAGTTGAGCTCAGCTTTCAGGAAAGTCCTCGGAGTCTTCGTGCGTCCTGTGCCAGATCACTCACTGATCTAGCAACACTCAGACCTGAATGGGGTGAGCAAGGGGAGGAGGGTCTCTTCTATGGGCCCACAAGAGAAATAACCCACAAGCTCCCCAAAAAGGAGAGAACAAGTAGTAAACCACATGATAAAGATGGAGGCTGGTTGAGACACACACTCAGGTCCAGCTCTCTTAAAGACCAGACATCCTTCCTAAATGTTCAGGAAACTTCCTCTCATTTAGATCAGCATTTGCCTTGTTTCCTTATCCACCAAAAAAGATATTCTTATTTTTGGCCACAGACACTCCCTTGCTCCACAACCATCTGCTTCCTGATTTCCAATTTCCGCTGCCCCCTAGAGTATCACTGTCTTTGGAGGCAACCTCCATTCACTCAGCTCAAGCTCTGTCCTCCAGGATTTAGGATGAGAGTCTCCTTTTGGTGCAGCACCTCCATTTACTGTTTGTTGTGAAAGGTTCTTGCGGATTCTTAATCTGATCTTTGAGCCAACCCAGGTACTCTCCCCAGAACGCCTCAACAGAAACCTGCTGGCCTTGAGCTCCGCTCTGCATTTCTAGGGACAGGGAGCCCTTATGTTAGCAAACGTTAATTCTCTCAATCAGCCATTGGGAAATATATCACTGAGCACCTTGGATGCATCTGGTGTATGTTAGGTGATGGTGAAAATGAAAGGGAGGAAGGAAAGGAGAAAAGAAGGGAGGGAGAGAGAAAAGAAGGAAAGGAAGAAACAGTGGGAGGGAGGAATGGAAGAAAAAAATGCTCTTGTCAAGGCATGATCTAGTGGACAATGCAAATCGTTAAAATATATGAAGTTTTAGGGGGTTAAGAAGGGTATGTATACAATGCAATGAGATCTCAGGTGTAGAGACACCTACTTACAACAACTGTATAATCCCAGGCTCTAGTCCCAGCTCTTCCACTTTGTACATGAATTTAAGCACGTTAAAAACTGATGTCAAGTTTCTGAATCTATGGCACAGTCTTAATAACAGATTCTACCTCAGAGCATTGTTTTGAGGAATAGATGTTATCATACACAAAGTTCTCAGTTTAGAGGTAGCTATTCAGCACCACCACCATGGTGCTGCTGATGCACTGGTAAAGTATTTATGCTTTTTCAGTGTAATTTTATAAATATTTCTTGAATAATGTGTATCCTCACATCCACTTTGATTCCCCTTCAACCTGGACTCCACCAGCCACAAGGATGTTACAAACATGCCCATCCTTACTTAATCTCTCATTTGGCTTCCCATTTCCCTTTAACTGTATGAAAAACCCCTTATCAGGCCTCCAACAACCTGTGTGGTCTGCTCCCCACCTACCCCTCCAACTCAGGGAGCTACACCAAGCTCCCCGCTGGGAACTGCAGCCCAGCCCACTCTGGCTTCCTTTTTTTTTTAACCCCATCATTTCACAGCAAATCGGCACGTGTCTCTCCCTTTGCCGAGAACATTTCCCTAACCCTTAATCTCCTCCTGACCCTTCAGATACCAACTCAGGCCTGACCTCCTCCTCCGTGTCCCCTGACTGGTCAGCTGCCCCTCCCACAGGCTATCACGGCCCCACATTCTCCTTCACCCTCATCATGGTGACAATTCTACATTCACATGTGATTGTGGCGTTCATTAATAATCCATTTCACCAACAAAAACTATAGACTCTAAGCCCTATGGGGACATAGATTTTTGTCTTCCTTGTTCAGCCCTGGGTCCTTAATGCCGATCATAGCACCTGACACATAGTAGATACTCAGTAAATATTTATTATGTCATTTTCACTTGACACAGAGAGATAAGGGGGCAGAGAGTATCATAACCATTTCATAAATGAGGAAATGGAGTCTCTGCAAAGTTAACCAACTTGAGCAAGGTTTGAAAGTGGCAGAATTAGAGTCGGTGCCTGAATTCCATAAGGCTGAGATCTGTGCGTCTGCCTTACCATCGCTTCCACCCTTGCTTGGCCACTTCCATGACTGTTCCTGGTCCTGCTCCCCCGAGTGGCCAAGAGCACGTGAACACCTTCTTCCACATTGTCAATCTGGATACATTTGAAGTGAGTCTTCCTCCTCCACCCCTGCCAACATCAACCCTCATTTTTTTTCTCAGTAAAGTTTACCTCTGTCTTTAAACAATTCCTCACGCATGGGATTTCCAGGCTCCATAAGTCAAGCCTCTTTGAAGGTAAAGTGAACTTGAACTTCTTTAAGCAAATAGAGAATGTATTGGTGCATGTAACTGGGAAGTCTTAGGTGTGACCTTTTTGCTCTATCTGGATCCAAGAATTTGAATGACGCCATAAGGTCTTTCTCTCTCCTCCCTTTTTACTCCTCTCTCTCTTTTTCATTCTCTCTCCATTTCTTGTCTCTGTTGGGCTTTTTATCCAACTCACTGCATCCATGTGGAGGAAAGTTGGATCCCACAGTTTCAGGCTCACCTAGTCTTTGGAACTAACTATTTCAGAGGAGCGAAAATGGCCAACGCTCTGCAACATTCAAATTACTTCCCCTAAAAGACCCTCAGTTGCCCTATGTGGGTCATAAGTGTGTCTCTAGACCAATCACCTAGCCCAGACAATTAGAGATCTGATTGGCCGGGTTGGTGTAGGTATCTGTTGGAGTGACAGAGGCACATATTTGAAAGTTCAAGTAGAACTTCTTAAAATAGTCAGCGGTGGAAAGGAGAAGGTTCTGGGCAAACAAAAATGTAGCTGAAGTCTAGTATACAGGTCTCCCACCATCTTGTCCCTGTACAGAGAATCATCTATTACACTTAGACTTCTAGATATGCCCTAATTCTCTAGGTGGATTCTGACAAGCACAGTGGAACCAACATGCCTCACTTTCATACGATGTGCCACTATTGAGTTTAGAGTAGTGCCTCTCTCTCTCTCTCTCTCTCTCTCTCTCTCTCTCTCTCTCCATCCTCGCCTTTCTTTTTACAGATGCATCACACTGCTGACTCATATTGAGGTCATGGTCCAAAAAGAAAAAAAAAAAAACACACAGATATCTGTCACATGGAATCAAAGTTCAACTCAGAGAAGAATTTCCTCTCTGCTGATGACACTGCCAAGAGATTACTCAAAGTCCATTTTGACTGTCAAATTGCACACACAATTAAGGACACAGGTGATTGTCTTGTTCTGGAAGTCAGAATAAAAGCCGATACCAAGAAAAGCACACTCTGCTTAGTAAATTAACTTCCATATGCAATTGCAGTTGAAGCCCTCTTCTGTATGGGAACATGAATTCAGCTGCAGTAATGAGACTAATTTCCTGTGGGGTTTGTGGATCCAGTATCTTTTCTTAGTAGTTGTACATCACACCAGGGAGAAGCATCAATGGCTTTAGCAGAGCCCCAGCTATGATGCTGGAAGCCAGTGAGTCATATATTATAGACCAGCTGCTCTGTCAGATGGGGGACACCGAAGTACAGAGAACAGAGTAAAAAATTCTGGACCCACTGAGGACATATAAATGGATTTTTTTTTTTTTTTTGCATTTGCAAAATACAGGGAAAGTCAAGTGCAACCTATTTCTTCCACTTAAGCCCAAACTTTTCAAGGTCTTATCAACTCTCTAAAGCCACATCTTGGTTTTTAAAAAATGGAGTTCACCTGAGTATAAATAAATGGCCTTTCTATTGTAAATCATAGCCTTTTGTCACTTGCGGGGAAAAACTACGTGAAAAAGACAGTTACAATTTTGCCTTTGGAATACTAATATTACGCTATTTCTAAATCCTGAAAGTTAACATAATTCACAACATTAACATCATTCAGACATTTTTAAAACATCTTTCGGGACACTTATTTGTAAATGGTTTCAAAGCCTCTAACCTTTCTACTTAAACAACTAACTCAGGTCTAGTTGGCATCAAAACAGCGGTTCTCAAACTCTAAGCATCAGGGTTACCTGAAGGACTTAAATAGTAGCACCACACCACAGAGTTTCTGATTCAGTGGGTCCGGGGTAGGGGTCAAGAATTTGCATTTCTAACACGTTCCCAGGTGATGCTGATGCTGCTGGTCTGGGAACCGTACTTTGAGAACCACTGTACTAAAAAAGAAATACGTCTCCCAATATATGAAATAATCCAACCCTTTCCTTTATACCTAAAGTGTATATAAGAAAAAAAAAAAAAAAAAGGCTACCTGAATAAGCACTTCTCAAACTTTGAAATGTATACAAATCACCTGAGGATCTTATTAAATACAGATTCCAATTCATCAGGTTTCAGGTAGGGCCTGATATTCTGCATTTCTAATAGCTCCCAGGAGATGCTCACTAGTACAGGCAAACATAGAGTAAAGGTAGCAGATCAACCACATATAAAGCTAGTAGGGAGCTTAAAAGACAAAAGCAGTAAAATCATCTATGTCCACAGAAAGTAGTTAAATGATACATAAAACAAAAAATGTAAAATATGACATCAAAAACACAAAATGTAGTGAGGTGGAGGAAAGATGTAGATTGGCTAAAAATGTAATATACATTGGCATGTAATATACACTATAAGGAATATGGTCAATAATATTGTAATAACTTTAGATAGGGATAGACGGTTACTAGAGTTGTGGTGATCATTTCATAATGTATACAAATGTCAAATCACTATATAGTATACCTGAAACTAACATAATATTGTATATCAACTATATTTCAATTAAAAAAATGAACAAGCTAAATACTCAGTAATGTGAAAATGGACACAACAATTATGGTTTATTAATTCAGTGATATATCACCATGAAAAGTCTCATCTATGAAGAGGCGTGATAACATGGGAAAATACTTATGTCTAAGGAAGAAAAAGAAAATTTAAAATTGTATGCATCTTGTGATGATAACCATGTAAAATATTCTAAGAAAAAGAACAAGAGAAATGCACAAAAATATAATTATATCAGAATTGCAGGATTATGGATGGTCTTAGCTTCTATTCTCCTTTTCAGACTTTCAGTAATGTCTTTATGACTGACTTTATGGTACTTTATTAACAGAGAGAAATCACATTCAAAATATCAAAATCAGTTCAGAGCTACACATCTTATCTTTATTGAATAATGTGTTAAGGCAGGAAATACTACAGAAGCTTGAATTTCTACCCAAATTCCTGTGAACCAAAGCTGCTGTCTTTGGAAGGGCATCAATCTCACCCACGTGACTTCCTGAGCAAACCACATCCTTTTGTTTTACAGAGCTTTTAAAGTATGATGGTTTAAGGTGTAGACTCTAAAGTTAAAGAATCCAAGTCTGAATTTGGTCTCTAACCGTTTGTAGCTTTGCCACTAGACTGCATTTCTGCCACAAATAGAGCGTTTCAAACTTCACCGCTCTCTGCACAAGATAAGAATGACCCTATGGATGCTGCCTCCGAGCTCTATGGCTATTGCTGTGTCTTGGGAGAGGCAGCCCCGCATGGTGGACACGAGCTCTGGGATTAGAGTGATTCAACTGGGCATCACTGCCATCCTGCCATTTTATAGGCTCTGCAACTCATGCAAGAAATCAAAGCTTTCGGTCCCAGTTTCCTCACCTACACCTCAAAGATATAACTGCACCTACTCCATGAAATAGGTGGTGAGGCTTACATGAGATAATATGTATAGAACAGTCACCACAGGGCCTAGCACATGGTAAGCAGTCAAAAAATCACAGACACTACTTTTTAATCCAGGAATTATGAGAAAGGAGATCTCTGTCTCAACCGTGTGTGTGTGTGTGTGTGTGTGTGTGTGTGTGTGTGTGTGTGTGTGTGTGTTAGAACCCTGTTATAGTTCCTCCTTGGAGCTTGAAGCGTATGGGACTAGGTGGCTGAGGGAAGAAAGGACCTGATACCCTGAAGCCAGCCCAGAGATTTTACGTCTGAAAAGAGAGAGGGGTGATGCATTGATAGAGCAACTGGACCAACTGGGTTTACACAATCCCCTCCTGAGTTTCAAAACATAACTAGGAACCAGAGGAAGCTATCCCCTGCTCAAGCTACTGCTACCCATAGATGAGGCAAATTTGGGTTCATTCCCTCTGGAGTGCAGGAAGTTGAAACTGTGAAAAATTACTACATGGGGGAGAACATTAGAGCCCCAGATAGACACCACTTTTCAGTGTTTACTATAATTACTTGAGTCACAGTCATTCTTTTGCTTTGCTTTGGGGTGTATTTGCTTCTCTTCTTGAGGAAGTGACTGGAAATTCTTGAGATGAACTGGGAGAGGGCACCGTCCTAACTCTGCTAGCTGAGCTGGGTGGAGAAATGGACCTGCACAAGTAAGGGAAGTAAGCTAGACTCAACATTTCCTCAGCTAAAGACTTCTCTTATCTCTCCAGTAAGACACAGCTGGAGAAAACTTTGCGCTTTAAAGGTGGGATTTCTTAGTCATCTTGTTTACCGTTCCTCCAAAGTCTAGAACAGCACCTGTCTTAAAACAGGTGCCTAATATATGCTGGATGAACAAAGCAATCAATCAAAGTAACAATTTAAAATTTTTCTATAAAAAATCAAGTTTACATAGTTTGAATAGCTTGATATATTTTCGAAGTACACTATGTTTACAACATCAAAAAATATTTTTATTTTGAAAAACAAATATACGGTGTGTGTTTTTTTATGTAAAAGATGCAGAGAAGAAACTTCGGAAAGGAAGATGAGAAAACATTAACCATGGAGGAAGGAGCACTGCTTGATATCTTTTGCACATCCATATCTTTTATGCTGACCAAGGAGACGACTGCTGAGTGTTTGGGTTTGTATTTTAAATTGTGAAAATGAGTTAAAGATGTGTCCATTCTTTGTCTAGATGAAAAACCTTTCAATTTTCTTGTTAGAGCATTTGTTTCAAGACATTCCAAATAATGCCTTCAAAATATGTATTAGCACTACACAGTGACTTACAGTGGCTCAACTTAACATTTTTTCCACTTTACAATGGTACAAAAGCAATATGCATTCAATTGAAACTGTACTTCAAATTTTGAATTTTGATCTTTACCCTGTCTAGGGGTATGTGGTACGATACTCTCTCATGATGCTGGGCAGTGGCAGTGAACTGCAGCTCCCAATCACTCGACTGCAAGGGTTAACAACTGAACTGCTACACTTACAACCATTCTGATCCCATTCAACCATTCTGTTTTTCATTTTCAGTACAGTATTCAATAAATTATATGAGATATTTGATACTTTATTATAAAATTTAAATTAAAGTGTTAGATGATTTTGCCCAACCATAGGCTAGTGTAAGTGTTCTGAGCACGTTTAAGGTGGGCTAGGCTAAGCTATGATGTTAGGTAGGTTAGGTGAACTAAATGCATTTCCAACTTATGATATTCCCAACTTACGATGAGTTTATCGGGACATAACCCCAACGGAAGGAAGGAAAATCTGTAGTCTACAACCATTAAAATGTTCACTGTTGTTCAAAACTAGTTTTTCCCATAAGATGAAGCCAAAAAGTTAAGTACTCAGTATTGTTTCAGATTTTTAAAATTATACCCCAAAGAGAGATGGTGCCAAAAAAGAAAAAAATAGTGTCCGTGATGGACACGTGGAGTTTATTATACTATTCTGTTTACATGGTAAAGATTTCAGTATTTCTATAATAAAAAAACTTGTAATGTTACTTGTTATCTTATATCATTTTTTTCTAAACGTGCAATTAGTAATTTTATGCACTTAAAAATTATATTATGTCACTTAGACTTTATTTCAGCATATGCTGGAATTAAACCAACCAATTTATTCTTAATGGACTCATGGAGGAATTTTCAGCATATCCTTGAGTCTTATAGGTTGCTACCAGCTTTACTCAGTGCATGATGGATAGTTTCTCTTTTTAAATATGGCATTTGTTGTGATATAATTTAAATTACCTTTCTGCCAGGAGCATGTGTTCTTCAGAGTTACAATTATGCAAAGGGAAATTATACATCACATTCCTACTTTATCTTCCTTTAGAGTCCTTGTTGCAGTTACTTTCACTCTAATGGACAATTACGTTAGAGAAAACAGGATTTCGCATTTATATTAAGAACAATTCTATTTAGAAAATTCATTTCAGTTCTTAATTACAGAAAAAAATTGAAAGCTATTCTAAAAATAAACAAGAGTAAAGGCTCAAAAGTAGCAGAACTCACATATAAAGTGCTATGTATAATCAATAATTTGCAGTTCTCACAAGCCCACTTAACAATACAAGTTACCATTCATAATTATATGTTAAGAAAAATATTTTTAGATCTTTTCATTTACTATAAATGTTATATATGCTCATTATGGAAAATTTGGAAACTTAGACAAAAGCACAAAAATAAATTAAGATCACCCTGTGATTACTACACCTAGATGTAACTACTCTTAATATTTTGCTATATTTCCTTCAAGTTCACTTTTCTGTTCAGATAGGATGCAAATATCAATACCCCATTATATTGATATTTTACAAAATTGGCCTCATACAGTGTATTCTGTATGCTCTGTTTTATAACCTAGTATCTGTTGGGAAATATGTAGTAAACATGTTCCCCATTTTATTAACTATCCCTGTTAATAACTGCAGACTTCCTAGGCCAGTGTTATGTACACCATGATTTACCTAACACATCTCATATTGTTAGAAATTTAGAGTGTTTCTATTTGTTCCTGTTATAAATGATGCCACAATCAATGACCGTACATAATATTTTTTTTCACATCTCTATTTCCATTTGATAAATTATTTGAAGCCAAATTTCTGAGTCAACACATATGAATATATTTAAGTATTTTGAAACATGATGATAAAAATCTCTAAAAAGTTGTCATTAAAACTCTCATAAGCAATTCCAGATATCCATATCCTTACAAGCTGTGTTTTAGCTTTTTAAAAACATAACTGTCAATTTGAAAAGTAAAAATGGCATCTTCTGTAACTTTCATTTGTTTATTTATAGTTCATTTAATTATTAGTGAGATTGAACATACCTACTTGTGCCATGGCCATCTTTACTTCTTAAAAAAAAGGTCATTAAAAAAACCTCCTTCAATTCAATCCAACCACCTTATCTGAATTCTACCATGTTACAGGCATAGAGATAGAAAATTAATAAGACATGGACCCCATCTTCAAGGATTTCACAGTCTAGTAGAAAAATAGACATGTGAATGACCAATTCCAATCTATTATTATAAGTGACACATGGACATATGTATAACATGCTAGGAAACCACAGATAAGGAAGCAGAAAATTCTCCAGGGGATTAGTGAAGGATATGCAGAAGTTGTAAAGTTTCACCTGGGCTCTGACAAATGAATAAGAATTCACGAGGCAGGTGGGAGAAAGAAAAGAGAATATCCAACAGAGACTGATAGAAGGTCTCCTCTATCACTATATTGTGAAGGATATTTTGAAGCCAGCCAAAGATTTGAGCTCTGCCAGTGGAAAATAGGGATTCACTAATGGTTTTTTGAGCAGAGAATGGACACAGTAAGTTTTGGATTTTAGAAAGTGGAAGGAAAGGAAGATCTGGGGAATGAGAAAGAGAGAATCAGGTCAAGGGCAACTGCAAGAAAATTTTAGCTTGATCTATTCAATGCGGAGCAATATATTTACTTAAAAAATACAGACATGAGGAAGAGGTAACCCCTTTGGAATAATCATTCCTTTTTTAAAATCCTAATGCACAGTAACTGTGATAGAATGCATTACTTTTCCCAAATGACTTGCTTTGGCCAGTGGGTGGAAGAGACTGTGTGACAGTTTCTGCCTAGACTTCAAGAAGTATCCTGTGTTTCCACATGCCAGTCTGGGATCTTTCGATCTCCACCAGGAAAATATGTACCCCAGGCAGCCCACGGTTCCCAGAAAATAAACACATATGGGGCAGACCTGAAAGAAACTCACAATTTGGAGCCAAGCCCAGCTGAGCCCAGCCTAGATCAGCTAACCCCTAGGCTGACCTACAGTGTGTCAGCCACTGAGTTTTAGCATGGTTTGTTATATGGCATTTTACGGCAACAGCTAAATGATACACTGGCATATTCCATTCCTTTAATTTAAGATACAGGCCATCTCTGTTTAAAGACACTTCTGAAGAACTTGGGTTGGGTTAGTACCTCGTGCATTATCTGGAAAGTGGGATAATACAATTGGAAGTCTGTAATGATTAAATGTAGCCCAGTCCTTCTAATTGTAGAAGGTCATCTCATCAAGTGGAAGTTGCTGATGAATTTCCATCTAGAATTAAAGTACTCACACATAGTACATAAGAAACCCATTGGCTATTGATCGTCCTGGGCTGACATGCATTAAAATAAAATACTAAATGGACAGGCATGAGTTCAGCTCCCTGTTGTAAAGAAGAGCACTTGCATCTTTGTTGTCTCCCTTCTGATCATGTGATATGTAAGCAGCAGCCTGTTGCATCGCATGGAGACTTTTTAATCAGGTCATAAGAGGCTTTCTCATTCTGCTCATTAAGCTAAAGAAAGGTTTGCTAGGGAAATGGTCTACTAGATTGTAATTTGCTTTCACATGCAAATTATGGAATAATTAGTTTTGAATATCTAGAGATGTAGAATCTGGGTGTTTGACATATTCTCATATGCAGCCAACACGGAAAGTTCAAGTGTCTTTTCAGAAAAAAAGAAAGGTTTTTTGCAAGTTAAAAGAGATTAAACAATATTCCATTCTGAATGTACAATTAAGGTAAATATTGCAGGTGGCATATATTTAGCTCACGATTCAGAACCAACTTTTTTTTTAACTTGTTAATATTTTGAAAAGGCTGAAAAAAGTCTGAATGTCACCACATTTCCCTTTTTTTCCTTTTTTTGCAAAGGCAAGGTGTTCTTTAAAATATGGCTGAACCAAGATTTAAATTATTTTAAATAATTAGAGGCAAATACCTGTGCCTTCCATTATCTTGAAGCAGCACTTCCTCTTCCAACATTTTTTTAAATAAATAAGTCAAAGCTTCTCATTACTCAAACGGGGAGTATAAGTAGGCTTAAATCATTTCTTACCTTTGTAAACTTACTTGGTCTTCTCTTACTATTTAACTTTAGTGAAACCAAGCATGTTTCATGATGGACTTCAGAAAGTCTGAGACAGAGCGAGATTCGTTGATTTAAAATGCCTCTAAATTTGAATTAAAACTGGAGTTCTTGGTAGAGAATTTCTCCCCTTTACAGGTAGGACCTGGCCTTTTGGGGTTGGGACATCTAGCAAGGTCTTGGCAGAGAATGATTTCTTTACCCGGTAGTAGAATTGGGAAGCTTGCCTAAGTCCACCATCAAAGCCCATTTTCTGAAAAGGACTTTTTTCCTGATTTGTAAAATTATCAAAAGATATAATAGTTAAACCACATCTGATTAGGCTATTAACAAATTACCTTTATGGTAAAGAATAAAATTGTAAGCAGTTAGGACTATACTGTAGAATGAATGATGGGTAACTATCATATATACCTAAATGATAGTCAGTGAACAGTTCCTAGGAATGGAGAATGGTGAAGCTTTGTTCCCAAACAGAGGAAAAATAAACATATTTTTTTAACTGCTTCTTTAATTCATTTCTTCAATAAATTGGTTGGTCCACCAAAAGGTTTTGGAAGGCCTATTGATGTGTGAGGCACGAGGAATGCAAAAATTAGTAAGACAGTCCCTGGCCTCCAGGGGCTGTAGATGTAGCAGGACAAATAAGACAAGACATGCTCATGAATAAAAATAGTCAAGGAAATAGATGATACATGTGAAATGGAAGGCAGCACCAAAGTTATGTGAAATTTCAGCACATGGAGAACTGATTCTCACGGAAAGAGACAGCATTTCCCTGAAATGCAGAGAATGGGTAGAATTTAAATATGGGGAGGAGGGAATACTAGGAAAAGGAAATAGTAGATATTGACATGGGGTCAGGAACCTGAAAGGTGTATTCTTAGTATAGCAGCTAGTGCTGTTTAGCTACAACATGGGGAAAAGTAGAAGAGTAATCTAGAAATGCATGCCAAGAAAAGATGGGGTAGAGGTGGGATTAAATACCAGGCTAAGGATCTTGGAAAACACTTTGTTAGACGTTAAAAGTTTTAGAGCAGGATGTATTAAAGGCAGCCTTCTGAAAAGAGAATGGACTAGAATGAGAGAGACATTGAGTGAGGACTCCAATCAAGGTATTAGTTCTGTCTGAGATGGAATTCCCACACCTTCACTCTCCTGGAGTTTGACATCAAAGAAACTGAGGGGCTCTGTGTGATATAACTCAAGTCAGGCAAGAAGTCAGACTGTTTCAGCATAATGAGGTACTGTAGACACAGGTTTATTTTCTCAGTGGAAAAGACTGATCTGGTAGCCATTGCAACTTTCACCATGAGACACCTATCATATTCTAGCAAGAAGAATATTCTTACAGAGCCAAGAAGATCTCAGCCTGTCCTGGATGACAGACTCACACGGAATCTAGTGAATGTGCGATGAATGGAGAGTTACGCAAGATGAATAGGTTCTAGAGATCTGCTGTACAACACAGCACCTTAACAATACTGCATTGTGTACTTAAAAACTTAAGAGGGTAGGGCTTCCCTGGTGGTGCAGTGGTTGAGAATCTGCCTGCCAATGCAGGGGACACGGGTTCGAGCCCCGGTCTGGGAAGATCCCGCATGCCGCGGAGCAACTAGGCCCGTAAGCCACAATTACTGAGCCTGCGCGTCTGGAGCCTGTGCTCCGCAACAAGAGAGGCCGCGATAGTGAAAGGCCCGCGCACCGTGATGAAGAGTGGCCCCCGCTTGCCACAACTAGAGAAAGCCCTCGCACAGAAACGAAGACCCAACGCAGCCAAAAATAAATAAATAAATACATAAATTAAAAAAAAAAAAAAAAAACTTAAGAGGGTAGACCTTTGTGCTGTGTTCTTACCCTCAGAAAAGGGGGGGCATGAGGAAACTTTTGGAGGTGATGGATGTTTATTACCTTGATCGTGGTGATCGTTTCATAGGTATATGCCTATGCCCAAACTCATCAAAGTAAGTATTATATCAACTATATCGCAATAAAGCTGTTTTAAAAAAGAAAAAGGAATGTAGTGAAAAAAACTTGAAGGTCATGGAGGACAAAGTAGTGTTGAGAAGGTGCTCTTTGTGAAACCCAGAGCAGACTCTGCAGGGTTAAACCTCTGCATCTGGGGCAGAGCTCAGGAATCAAAGAGACTAGAACTGAGAAGCTGCCCTTGAATTTCTACCACGTTATGGACCCTATGCATTGAAATATATTGCTTTAGAATAAAATATAAGACTTATGGGGCATTCTCTGGGACTCTGTTTATACCTTAGACTGCCTAACAGTACGATCATTTTGAAAGAGTCAGCACACTACGTGTGAGATAACACAGACCCTGTGGTATCACCCAATGAGGGGAGTGAAATGGAAATGGCATGGAAAGGCAACAGAGATAAAGAGATGGATGAGTTGACAGGATATGGCCACTGAGTCAATCTGGAGGGTAGCAAAGGGGGAGGAGTAGGAGAAAGTTCCACCTTGACCCTTTGTCCTCAGCCTGGATGACTAAGTGAGCGGCAATAGCATTAAACAAAATTAGTCAGAATTAGTTTGGTTCCTGACAGGATGAGTTTGTATGGCTTTGGGATATCCAGATGCCCAGCACACAAGTGAAGCTGTTCTAACTGTTCAGGAATGTATATGGAGATTTAGGCGTTAGCTCCTAAGTAAAACTATGCCAGGAGACCTGAAACCAATGCTAATGGAGAAGGTATAAAAAGAGTAGAATTTTTAACAAATCACTTAGTTGTTTGGAAGAAGGAAAGGAACGAAGGGAGGCTACAATGCAATAAAGAGGTTGAGGAGGAAGAGAACTGAAAGAGGCCATTGGACCAGGCAACATGGAGGTCTGCGATGACCATCAAGAGAGTCCTTTTCTTAAGGTGACGTGGGTAGCTATCACATCAAGCTGCTTGAAGGAATAAAGGGGCAAGAGGGTGAGTGTGTCATAAGGAGGTGGAGATAGTGACTGTGTAGCCTAATTTTTCTAAAAATTTATTGGTAAAAAACTTGAGGGCTTCCCTGGTGGCGCAGTGGTTAAGAATCCGCCTGCCAATGCAGGGGACACGGGTTCGAGCCCTGGTCTGGGAAGATCCCACATGCCGCGGAGCGACTAAGCCCGTGAGCCACAATTGCTGAGCCTGTGCGTCTGGAGCCTGTGCTCTGCAACAGGAGAGGCCACGATAGTGAGAGGCCCGCGCACCACGATGAAGAGTGGCCCCCACTTGCCGCAACTAGAGAAAGCCCTCACACAGAAACGAAGACCCAACACAGCTATAAATAAATAAATAAATAAATAAATAAATAAATAAATAAATAAAATTTAAAAAAAAAAAAAACTTGAGAAAAATGATAGTATTGGTAAAGGATCAAGGAAAGAAGACTTGAAATGAAGGCAATAAGCTAGTGGAGAGAGAGAAAAATATTATGATACAATGAACTTAAATTCAGCAAATGATTAGTGGGTTCCTACTACATACCAGGCACCAGATCTGCAGAACAAGGCCTGGACTTCTACACACAGAACAGTATATTGCAATATTCTGTTAATTTAGACCATTAGCCCAATGGAGCGAGAATTGTGACTTGTTCACTGGTATATCCATGGAGGCTAGCACGGTGCCTGAGGCATGATAGACCCTCAGCAAACTTTTACGGAATCGGTGACCGACACAGTCCCAACCTTTAAGAGGTTCTTCCCTATCTTCACTTGTCTTTCACGTCTAAACTCAGGCATTGCTTCTTCCAGGAAGCTTTCTCTAATCTTCAAGGTGGAGTTAATCACCTGCCTCTGTGTGCCCATTACACCCTGGGTGTTCCTCCATCTATCTATCTTTCAGTCTAAAGAGAGAAAAACAAGTCAACAAGTGTTTTCAAGATTTTTACCAGCCCCTAAGCAATGGAGAGACAGAGACAGAAAAACCACAGTGGGGCTCACAGGCTGGTTTGGAAGCTCAGGGGAATTAAATTCCTAAGCATTTCAGGTTTTTCATGAATAACTCCCACTGGCTCTCCTTTTACTTCTGCAGGTTTTCCAGGGCTAGTCTGACCAGCTAGGCTGAATTCAAACGAGCAGAGAAGCCTCTAAATCAGGCTAGGGAGCATAGAATCTTTTTTCTCATGTTGTTAATCTCGTGTATATAGCCAAGCCACACACACTGTAAGCAAAGCCTGTTAGACTCCATCGGCTGGCCGGGCACCTGCGTTAAAAATGCAACTTGCTAAACAGTCTACCCAGCAGATAGCTTTCTTTGGCAGAACCGTGCTGTTCAGTCTGGGAGGGAATTTGATAAAGTGCTTTATTGGGTGGCAACATTTTGGTCTCGGCTTTCCTCAGATCACAGTGAGATAATGAAACTGGAATCCATTTAAACCTTCCATTTCACCCCACACGGCTCATAGACACCGTGTCAAACCACATCATGCTGCAAAAAGTGTGCTAAAATCTACGAGCTTACTCCTCCTATTACACACAGTATTCTTTGTCAGATTGGAGATAAATTATGGAATACAATTTCTTGATTTTGCCCGCTCACGTAGCTATAGCAGAATCTCAAATCCAAGGCAATACCTCATGCCATGAAGATGCATAAGTAACTGTATTGTTTCATGCCAAGTTTAACAGTACTACAACATTCTTGCTGGCTGGTCGAAGAACAGTAGTACAGTCACTGCTGGGACAGACCCAGCCAGCCATGTGACGAGGACTTATATGCCCTGTCTCCCATGACAGATTCTGTCCCATGGAAGTCACTGAAGCACGGGTGATTATGTCACATTTTGTCTACACACCCTGGAAAAGGATGATCCCAGTTTAAACTGAACCAAAGACCATCCATGGACAATAATCATTGGATTTGGAGACTTTATGACTTAGACCAAATCTTTGGAGACTTTCCTTTTCACTTACTCCCCTTTACTGTGCTCCGCTGAGACGACCTTAGGACACGAAGAATATATGAAGGCTCTAGCATAAGGAATATTCAGAATTTGCTGACTGTTCACCTGGTTCAAGCCACCTTCATCTCTCAGGTAGGTTACTGAGTCGCCTACTTATTAGTCTGGCTTTGTCTCTTGCTCCCCACATCCTCTATGCAGTGGACACAACAATGTACCATCACATCCTACTTTAGTGGAGGACCCTGTGCCTCAACTCCTGGGAGTACAGTCAGCAAACAGTCCTCAGCTGTCAGCCGTTCAGGAGTTGTCCAGGTCACACTCCTTCATGGTCATTGTCATTGCCATTAAATGACCTACGTTCCATGACTGATCAACACTGGACTATAAAGGCCTGGACGTCTCAGGCCAAATGGAGACAACCTTGAAGCTTACGGAATTGAAGTTTACAAATTGGGTGACTACGTGAGTGGCTAAGGCTGTCACTGGGCTGCATTATAGCTGAACTTCTCTCTCTGCCCATTCCCGCTTCCTGCCCTCCTTCCCACAGGAGCCGATCCCAAGGAGACGGAAACATCCTGCATGTTAAACTCCACCTCAGAGTTGCTTCCCCACCTGTGACAGTTCACAGATCACAAACAGCCCGAGTCATCCTGGTACCTCTAAGTGTGGTCAGGACTCTCGCCTGCTCAGAACCCTCTCTCTCCTCCCATTGTCTGAGAGGCTTTACAATGGCCCAGGAGACCTCACGGGATCTGCGCCCCACCTCCACGCTAACTTCATCTCCTCCCACTCACCCCCTGCTCACACGGCTCCAGCCATATCCGCCACCTCAAACCCATCAAGCACACTCCCATCATGAGACACTCATTTGCTGTTTGTTCCCTCTGCCTAGAACACTCTTCCCCTAGATCAGAGGTAGACAATTTTCTGTAAAGGCCAAAGAGTAAATACTTCAGGCTTTGCAGGCCACAAAATCTCTGTTGCAACTACTCAACACTGCCATTTTAGTACAAACACAGCTACAGACAGTACATAAACGAATGGGCCTGTCTTTATTCCAGTAGACTTTAGTTATGAAAATGGGTGGTGGGCCACATTTAGCCTGTAGGCTGTGGTTGGCTGGCCTCTGCCCTAGATAGTAATATGGCTGGCTCCCTCACCTCCTTAAGGTCCTGACTCAGACATTTCCTTCCCTGAGCACCCTATTGAAATTCCCGCTCCCAACATTGCTCCTTTCTCTTTCTTGCCTTATTTTCTTCGTGGCACTCATAGGTATCTGGCATGCTGTATTTTACTTATTGCTTTGTTTACCCTCCATCTTCCCCCACCAAGAGGTAAACTCAATCAAGCAGGGATTTTGTCTGCTTTGAGGCCCTTAACAGAGTGACTAGTATAAAATAGCTGCTAAACAAATGTTCATTGAATAACTGAATAAACGAAAGAATATTCAGGTAATTCAACATTTCCTCCAGTTTTTGTTTTGTGTATTTGTGTGTGTGTGTTTGTTTCTGTTCTCTTCATATCCTATGAAGTTCCTTTTACCTTTTCTATCCCCATAGAGAGAGGTGATTAAAAGCACAAGTCCTTCAGTGAGACCTGAGTTTTAAACCCCAGCTCAGTTACCTAACACCTGTGTGACCTTGTGCATACATATGACCTCACTAAGCCTCCTTTTTCTCAGCTGTAAGATGTAGACATAACACTGAATATATCATATGATCATGATAATGAAAAACACTCAACATAGAACCTGTCATTTAGATATCACTCAGTAGTACATGGGAGTCATAATCAGCCAAATCACTAGCTCTTTCCCTTGGTTAGCATTCTGCCAGGATAAGTATCATGTTTACAAATTGGGTCCTCATGTGCCTTCAATCAAAATTCACATACACATGCATGAGATCACTATTTCTTTTACACATAGCTCAAAGAGATTCTAATTAAAATATAGGAGAATTATAATGACCATTTATTAAGTACTCACTCTGTGCCCACTGGCGGTCTGATAACTTTGCACATTTGGCCTCCATATAATCATGAACACACTGGAGACAATCAGTGGAATGATTTTCTGAGTTTCCTCCCATTGGCTGGGTATGTTGAGATGTAAACTCCCCTGCCCCATTTTGAGGACCTTGTCACAGTCGATAGAAACAATTACCATACACCGCAGAATATACCTGTGGAATAAACCTGGTCACCTGCTGGCATTTGCTTTAGGTGGGGACAGCAGAGAGAGAAATGGAGACATGCTCCTTAAGAGAGCTTCACCTCCATCACTCCTCTGGGGCCCTGGAAGTTAAATTTAAATTCCATATGAGAGCTCCCTCCAGGCTCCCAACAAGACTTTTCCTCCACAATGGGGTCCCGGATGCCTAGCTCATCCTCAGACACCTGACACAAGTCTCCATGAAACCAGAAACCCAAAGCAAGTAACAGACTCCCAGTGTATCTGAAAATATGTGCCATTGGTCAGGAAGTAAATAAGGATTTGGAAATCAGCACTTAGATGACTGTAGTCACTAGTGAATGGGTTGGAAAATGCTCCTGGCTTTCACCTGGGATGAGTTGGTGGCCACTAACCACTCGTTTCTTGACCAAGGTTGAAGAGGGAGAAATCACTTTTCAACAACCCTCACTCCATTCCATTCATCTTCCTGCTTCAAATCATTTACAACAGCTTGAGAAATAGATTTGTCCTGGCTGGTATTTAAAGAGACAGTCAATAACAACAGGAGAAATAATTACTATGCCTGGAGAAAGTGGACATTGATTTCAGCCATGACTGGGGCCTCAAAACTGAATTTCAAGCATGCTGTAGTAGAGTGATAGCAATTTATTACTTAACTCGCTGAATTTATACCTAACTTGGGTGGGATGGAGTTGATGCTGAAACTCTTAAATACAGAGCTCATTTTTTTTAATGACAGTTCAGTTCAGCTACAGATATATTGAGAGTCTACTATTTTCTAGAAACTGTGTTAGGCTCCAAAGACACAATGATAAAGAAGATGGGGGACTTCCCTGGTGGCGCAGTGGTTAAAAATCCGCCTGCAGGGGACACCGGTTCGAGCCCTGGTCTGGGAAGATCCCACATGTCACAGAGCAGCTAAGCCTGTGCGCCACAACTACTGAGCCTGCTTTCTGGAGCCTGCGTGCCACGACTACTGAAGCCCACGCACCTAGAGCCTGTGCTCCGCAAGAAGAGAAGCCGCCCCAATGAGAAGCCCGCACACCGCAATGAACAGCAGCCCCCCGCTCGCTGCAACTAGAGAAAACCCATGCGCAGCAATGAAGACCCAACTCAGCCAATAAAACAAAACAAAAAAAATATACCACAGTTCAAAAAAAAAAAAAGATGGGCCATCCCTGCTGGGGACACCTGCATTCTTTTGGTGAAAGGAGATAATAAGCCACCACAAAACTCATCGTTTAACTATAATTAAGGCAAGCATTGCAAGGAAAGATGGGCATAATGGGGTGAACTCAATTGGTCTTGGGGAGATCAAGGGAATCTTTTTTGACAAAGTCATTTAAGCTACAAACCAAAGTATGAGTAGGACTAAAATAGGCAAAGTGAGGAAGAAAAAGAGCTGTTTTGGGTGAAGGGACCAAACAAAAGGCCCAGAGGCTGGAAAGAACCTGCACCCTTCAAGAAGTGCTTGTAAAAGTTAACAGGTAAAAGTTAACTGGCTCTCTTCAAAAGCCAATATGTGAATATATATACATATATAAGTTTACTATAAATGTTACTGATATCTGAGACAAGTAACACATAATTTACAAACAATCATGAAATATACAATATTCTCTACTGTAAATTCCACACATAGCCAATTGACTCTCAGGGAATGCTTTTGCTGATTTTTGTCAAACTCATATTTGTACCCAACCTATGGTCACAATTGAGGAGCAAGTGTAGTTTCCATATCAATGTTGGTTGATTTTTTCACTTAAGTTAACAAGTAAGATGAAAGTGAAACAATGAAGACATAAGTCAGAACTTCACTCATTTGTCAATGACGTGAGCAGCTTCAGTGGTGAGTCATACAACAGTTTTCAAATGTTGGAAGAATATGTCTTCTGGTTTTGGGGGGCTATACACAATGTAATAGCTACCAGACGCAACACATTTTTAAAATTCATTTGGCATTATGAACATTTTTTCCATCATTTTTATAAGTCTGGACTAGAGGTCAGCAAATCATGAACTTGCTGTCTTGGTAAATAAAGTTTTATTGAAACATAGCCATGCTCATTAGTTTATGTATTTTCTATGGCTGCAGAGTTCAGTAATTGTAAGAGAGGGCTTATTGCCCACAAAGCCTAAGATATTTATGATCCAGCCCTTTACAGAAAAACAGTTTGCTGACTGCTATTCTAGATCATCAACAAAACAATAAGTTGCAGTGTTTGCCTATTCTTGTGGTGTAAGTATACCCACCATGGCTGATTTTAAGCTACCATCATGTGACATCATGGAATGAAGTGTTGGGAATAGATGTGGTATAGTAGCACATCATTATATAGATTTTATCAGACAGCTACAGCAGACCTAAATAACCTCAAAAGCATAGATAACAGTAAAATGTAGTAAAGTTAATTAGGAAGTGATGTTTTGTATATTTATTACCCTTGTTTTTACTATAGCAGTCAATTGTAGGCTTACATAATATAATTTTTTAAATTAATTAATTAATTTATTTTTGGCTGCATTGGGTCTTTGATGCACGCGCGGGCTTTCTCTAGTTGCGGCGAGTGGGCGCTACTCTTTGTTGCAGTGCACGGGGTTCTCACTGCGGTGGCTTCTCTTGTCACAGAGCACGGGCTCTAGGTGCGCGGGCTTCAGTAGTTGTGGTTCATGGGCTCTAGAGCACAGGCTCAGTAGCTGTGGTGCATGGGCTTAGCTGCTCCGTGGCATGTGGGATCTTCCCGGACCAGGGCTGGAACCCATGTCCTCTGCGTTGGCAGGGGGATTCTTAACCACTGCGCCACCAGGGAAGTCCCACTTAATTTACTTTTAATAATAGCTATATTTAACAACCAACTTGGAAAACTCCTGAAAATCTAACAATTCACTCTCAGGGCTGGTATGAGCTGGCTCCAGAACAACAGTGCCCTAAACCAACTGAAACATATAGTGTGTGGCTGGGGGTCAGAGATGGATGAGTGGAATAAGGCCAAGTGGGTGAACTAAGTAAGGTCTTGGAAACCAGATCTAGGAGATTAGGATTTATCTTATAAGAAATGGGATGCCATTGAAGGTTTATAGCTGGAAAGTAGCTTGATCTCTCTCAGCTCTTATCATCTAATGTTTTTAATCCCAGTAAACATTTTTGGAGTGATTCCTATGTGTCAAACACCATTCTAGGTATTTTACAGATTATTAATTCTCACAAGCCCCTGAGGTAAGGTATTAATATTGCCTCCCAATTTTACAGAGGAAGCAAAGACAGTAAACAATTAAACAACTTGCTCCAAGGACTTGATTAATGAGTGGTGGAGCAGGGATGTGTGGGGAAAATTCTAACTTTTCTCTCATTCAGGGGAATTTGACCCTGCAGAGATATAGGGTTCTCTCCAAAACATGCATGAGGGAGTTCATGACATAGAATGGATGGGTCTGTCCAAATGCTGCAGACGTAGATGGCAAAGATGGGTGGGGTCCATTGTGAAGGAATCTGGTGAGCAGATTTCTGTAGGTTGAGGCCATCTGTCTTCTGAGAGGAAGACTTTAGAAACTGACCATACAGGAACGTGCAGAACTTAGCAGCTACCAATCACATGTGATTTTTGTCCCAATAATTTAAATCCCTCCAGAATCTACTCTGACACTTTCTCAGATCTCTTATCCTTTTATAAATTATATGAGCAAGGAGGGGAAGGAATGAATATATCAAGCTCTAACTGGGATGAATTCTTACCATTTAAATTTTAGGTAACTTCCCCAGAAGTCAAAGTTGATCTTTAAATCTAAGTGGAGCTAATGCATCTCTAAATCAAAATAGACCTGATTATTCTCAGAGAGAGAGGGAATAAGGAAGAACGGCTGCCAGTTAGAAGCTAATGTAGCTAAGTGCATCACAGACATTTATGATTTAAGCTGAAATTTTACTTTTTAGGGAAAATGAAAATCAGCCAATCTTCTAATTTGGTGCATTAGGGAGGAAAGAATCATGTAATGGAGAGAATAAATGCACATCTTGCAACTGTAACCTCTAGCAATTTGCAAACCTGACAGGGATGTCCCAAATGTAAACTCCAGAGTATGTTCAAGAAAGAGAACAATGGGAAGAAAATTTTAAAACACAGTGACCACTGCTCTGTCACTATCATTTGATCTGTCACACCTTCCTTGTGACCACCTGCTTGTAACCACTCTCCACTACCTCCATCCCCTTGCCAAAGGCCAGTTTCTGATAGCTATAGGTGAATTCTGAAGGATGGGGGGATCCTTGGAACATCATTAGAAAGAGAACAAAAATAGTTTTGTAGCAACTTAGATTTCTCCCTCATTAGTCAAAAATAGATCCCCACTGCTTTGTGTAAATAAGTCTTGTTCTAACTCTGGCCAGTGAACTAATGGCTTTGCATCCTCATGCCTCAGTTTCTTCAGGTGGGAAATGGGGATACTAATCCTACCTCCCCCACACTGTGGCTGGGAGAATTCAATGAGATGATAAAAGTGAAATGATTACATCAACAGTATTTCTCAGGGCTGTGCTGTACACCAGGCACCATTTTAAGCACTTCACCTCTGCTGTCTCTTAATCGTCCCTGGACCTTAGAGGGTGCTGTTACTGTTATTCCTATTTTGCAGATGTGCAAATTGAGGCACAGAGCAGTTAAGGAGTGTGCCCAAAGTCAGACAGCAAATAATGGAAGGAGTAGGTCTTACACAGATGCAGGCTATAATCTAGGGGTCAGCAAACTATGGTTTATCAGTGAGAGTCCACCACCTGTTTTTACAGAGCTTGCAAGGAAAGAATGGTTTTTACATTTGGAATTGGTGAAAAACATCAAAAGAAAAATAAGTTTGCAGCCCATGAAAACTGTAGGAAATTCAAGTTTCAATGTTCACAGATAAAGTTTTATTGGAACACAGCCATATCTCTTCATTTATATATTGCCTTTTGCTCCTTTCACACTGAATCATCAGAATTGAGTAGCTGAAAAAGAGACCTTGTGGCCCACCCCTGCTCTTAGCCACTACACGATACAGCCAACCAGTCTACTTGACCCCTAGGTGTTGAGGGACCCAAGGTTGAATTAGCTATGTCCCACTTTCCATTTGTGTATAACTTACTAAGTACCTGTGTGTGGGCCCATGCATTCAGCCACTCACTTCTGGACATCTTTCTGATAAGCAAAATTAACATCTCAGGCACACTGGAAATGCCCCATGATTAATGAAATCTTGCCCAGGTTCCCAAAAGAGCTGAGCGCCTCTCACATCAGGCCATTTGGCTGGCACGGCCACTCTCTGCTCCTCTGTTTTCACACTTTCACCTGAGAGCCTCAATAATTCTCTTATCTCAGCCAAGAAAGGCACGGCCACACATCCTCAGAGCTTATTAAGTCTGTGCACAGAAAGGCAACTAGAGAACTGCAAGAACTATCTGGGTTAACCAGTTAAAAATCACTCTTGCCTAAAATAACCTGGTAATGAGTGAGTCCTGCTATCATATTCATTAAAAAGGAGCATTTCTCAGAGAGCCAACCAGAATGGAGATTGTGCCAAAATTAGTTTACAATCAGAAGTGCACTGCCAAGGGCACTGAATACAATTAACCAAAATACAACAGAGGTAAAACACATAAGGAAAACCCGCCTAGTCAAGTTGAAGGGACCTTTTCATTTTATAATGAGAATAGCTAGCATTCACTGAGAGATTACCATGTGCCAGGAAATAGGCTAATAGCCTTTGTGGATCATTTCACCATTCTTTAAAATGCCCCAATGAGATGGTTCCTATTTTCATTCCCATTTTGCAGATAAAAAAATTGAGGCTCTGAGAAGTTGAATTACTCGCCCAAGGGGACACAGCTAAGTGAAGGAGCTAGCCTGTGATTCCAGGCAGATCTAGTTCCAAAGCATACAACTCCACACTCCCTAGGGATAAAAATTGGTCACGACAGGTTATAGGCAAAGGCAGGTGGTGGCAGAGCTGGGACAATTCAGAACTTGAGAAACAATACCACAGATGGGGATGAAGACACATGTGTACTGTTTGTAAAGAAGGAAAGGGGAGGAACATTTGTTTGATTGCCTCTAATTCCAAATCATCGTAACCATAATCATTATCATCATCATCATCAAAGAAGCTAATACTTATCAAGAATTTACCATGTGCCAAGTCCTGTTCAAAGCGTATTACCTCAGTGAGCCCTTACAATGCTATCTCATTTAATCCTTAACATTACTCTTTAGGTATGACCTATATTATCCCAATTTTATAGATGGGGAAACGGAGTCACAGAGATGCGGTAACTTGTCCTAAGACCCCTCAGCTGGAGTTTGAGGGTGTAAGATCAAACAGTCTGACTCCAGAATGCACACTTTTAATCCCTGCTTGTCCCTGCCTCCCTCCCTTTGTGCACTAGAGCCCCAGTGCTTCTCAACACCTTGGATTATCACGATGCCTTCCACTCTCCTGCAGGGCTCCTTGATTCTCTAGCTATTTTTTGCAGCACCTTTCCAATTGTATTAGCTGTTTACATGGCAGTCTTCTCCAACCACTCCATCTTCACACGAAAATATACGTGTGCACCCGCACGCACACACACACACACACACACACACACACAGTATGAACTTCTTCAAGTCAGTTACCCTGTGTGAGCCCTTCATCAAACACAACGCTTGACAGCACCGTGATAAACAGTGGAATGGGGAACGGTACAGTGACTGAGAATCCAAGCTCTAGCATACCCTGCCTCCCCACTTACTGTAGCTTTAGCTAAGTTATGTCTCGGGACCTCAGTTTTCTCATCTATTACGTGATAATTATGGCACTTACCATAATGTAGGATAGTCATTTGGATTAAAAAGGACTATGCATGTCAATATCTTAGCAACACCCAGCAAATGAGCATTTGAAAAGAAAAACATTATTAATAAAACTAGGTAGAAAGAACGGATAGATGGATGGATGGATGCATGCATGGATGGATATTTGGAAAGACGAAATTCTAGCTAAGAGAAGGGCTGGTTTAGAGAAAGAAAGTGAGAGAGAAGAAAAAGTAAAGGTTTTGTTTATAATAAAAAGATCTTAAATCTGCACAATTGAGAAATCTCTCAAGCTGCAGGATCAGGCTGTGACCCACAGATAAGCAAGATGTTCATTTCTAAAACCCAGTCCAGCAGTTGACTCTGCTGGACATTCACCAAAGTTATTTCAAGATTCTTGTTCCCAGCACTATTCGTTAATGCCTACCAGAAAGCAGACAGGAGATGAGAATAGATAAAATAACAGGTGAGACTGAAAACCTCATCAAGGTAAGAGCTGCTTTGCTTAATACTGAGTCCTTGGCACAGAGCAGTCTCTTGTATTTTATAACTCTTTGATTAGTCAAGGTAGGCTAAATTCTAGATTTTAAGCAAAACAGAAACAAACCGCCACAATTTCAACAATTAATACCATGAAGAGTTATCTATCACTCCTGTCACAATCTATGTGGATCCTTTTATTTGGGGTGGGGGAGGGGTTTGATGACTCCCTGCAGTCGTGTAAGCCTCCTTCCCTCTTGTGGTTCCGCTGTGCCCCAGTGGATCCTCTGCCTCTAGCTGGCAGACAGGACAAGAGAGCAAATGTGCGTGGAGGACGACACAGAAGTAAGGCTTACCCTTACATCAGCCTGCAGTCCACTGGGCAGAACCCAGCCTACAGAAGACTGGGAAATGTAACCTAGCTGGGTGCCCTGAAGAAAGAAGAAAATGATTTGGTGAATAACTAGCCAGTCTCCACCACGGGGTTCACTAAATACGTGTTAAATGGAAAAGTGAATGTCTATTAGAAGCAAAGAGGGACTTCCCTGGTGGTCCACTGGCTAGAGCTCCACACTTCCCTTGCAGGGGGTACGGGTTGGATCCCTGGTCGGAGAACTAAGATCCCACAAGCTGCGCGGTGTGGCCAAAATAAAGGAAAGAAATGTAGCCCACGATGGATGATACACAGTGGTAGGGAGGAGCCGAACATCTTCCTACATGCACACATCTAAGGACACTTACTGCAAGTCACTACCTGGCTGGAACTCAGGAGGCCCTAGTGCTCCCTGTGGGTAACTTCTCACATGGAGGCCCTCCTTCCCTGTCCCGGTCCCCAGGTCCACCTATTCTACATTGATACCTGCACCGGTGGCTGCTGCAGCCATGATTCCCAGATGTTGGGATGCTGGATCACACTAACCCAATGCCACCATTGAGAATCAACTTTGGACATCTCAACTCCATAATCAAGTGAAAGAAAAACCCAGATTTAATTTCCAGTCAAGGTACCAGAAACAGTTTATTGATTTTTAAAACAGAAATGTGAGGAAACATGTGCCAAGCCCCTGGTGCCCACTGAAAGAGTAGTCAGAGCTTTACGGTACTGGAGATGCTACCAAACCAGGACACTTATCAGGCGGGCTCCTACTAAACAGGCTTGTGTATGCATCTGCATCCCCGATACCTACAAGCATCTGGAGGGCAGGGACTGAATTATTCATCTCTGACTCCTTTGCAGGAGGGCTGAGCAGAGCCCTGCACTTGACAGCACGTGCTACTAGTGGACATGTGTCCTTCTGGTCTACCCACCATCTCTCAGCTTCATGCAGCAGCACCCAGCTTGCCTTTGGGAAACCACCTCACTCTCCACATTTAATCTATAAAATTGAGGGTGACTCTGCTTCCAGCTCCAGAGCTGGTAATGTGACCTTGGCCTGGTCAATCTCAGCAGTCCACCTGGCGTTGTGCCTGGATTGGGGATCATGGGTGAATCATGGTCAGGCCTCTGCAAAGATGGTTGGAAAACAACAACTCTCTTTCTACAGAGTTGTGAAACTATGAGACTACAAATCTGGGCCTGCCAGCAGCTATTTGGTACCTCATGAGAAGAGCCAGCCTAAGACTGAAGTCACCACAGAAGAAAACAGAGCCAAGAGATGGAGAGAAACCAATTCAATTTGACAATAGTCAAGCCCCAAATTCAGTTGTTCCTGGAGCTCAATTCCCTGGACTTTTTCAGTTAAGTGAAACTATACATTTCCCATTTTGAGTTGGGTATTAATCCCTTAAAATTTAGAGGATCCTAACAAAAGTAGGTTTCAGAATGCTTGTTGAATCAAACTGCAATCACATTTGGAATATTTTCTTCTATAAATGCTCTGCTGGGTTTCGATCCAAATCAAGAAGTCTCCCTTGAATCCATGTTCCTGCCTCATGATGAGCCCAGTTACAGTGTGGTCTCTCTGAGGATGGGACAATAGAAGCGAGTAGGGGTAAAGACCTCAAATACATCGCACACCCCCACTACATTTTATGAAAGCACATAGTGATTCATGGGTTTCCTTCCATCTCCACTGCCATCAGCTTAGTTTAGCCTGTCATTTCCCACCTGGACTATATTCACAGCCTCCTGATGACTCTCCCCACTGCAGACTTATCCTCTCTGCTCCATCATAGTAACAGGAGTGACCCTAAAGCTTAGCTCATTGCATGTCCCCTGCTTACAATTACCAATGGCTTCCATTGAATCAGAGTAAAATTTGACCTTTTTACTATAGTATACAAAGACCAGAATGATCTAGCCCCTGTCTATTCATCAAACTGCATTTCTGGCCACTCTCTAGCCACTCCCTCCATCATGTACATGGTCACCTTTCAATTCTTCAAACTTCTCAATCTATTTGTCGACTACTGGCCTTTGACCTTGCTGTTACTGCCACTTGGAGTGCCCTTCTCCCAGCCTTTGTGAGCAATCTCAGGAGCGTTGGCCCTCTGCTCTAGCCTCTCTGGATGATTCACTAGTTCCACGACCTTCCATGTGCCACGCTCCATCCTGTGCCTTCTATTCCTCCCTCTTAGCTGCCTGAGAATCTCTTAGCCTCCCTGTGTCCCAGTCACCCTACATATAAGTGACTTTCCCAGCTGGTTTCCATTGGCTACATGGCAGAATTGATACTCCCTCATCTGTATTCCTTCAGCTCACCATGTGTGTAAATATGAAACCGTGGCACACGGTAATGCAGTCATTTGTTTATATATCTGAAGCCTCTACCAGACCATGAGTTTATCAAGGGCTGGGGCAATCTCTTATTCTTTCTGGTAGAACCTGGGGTTTAAATACCACCAGCAATGTTGTAAGTACTCAATGAATGTTTGTTAAATAAAAGGAAGGAATGACTATTTGTTGAGTAAATTAACCAAGTGCTCTTGGGGCGAATTACTTAGCATCCCTGGCTGCAGTTTCATCATCTATAAAATGAATGTCTGTGCCAGTAATTCTCAATCATGGCTGCATCCTATAATCAGGTGGAGAGAGCTCAAAAATTCAGGTTCTTGATCTTACCTCCAGGAAACCTCATTCATTTATTCATTCATTTGTTCAGTGGATATTTATCAAGTGCCTACAACTTGCCAGACTTTGTTTCCGGGACAGGAGACCCACTTGTGAATGATCCAGGCCAGAGTCTTGCCCTCATGGAGCTTCTATTCCAGGAATCATATTAGCTCATATTTTTTGAGGCCATGTGACACTCTAGCATTGAAATAATGGCTTTGCATACATTAACCTACAGAGTTTCTACCTCAGCCCTGGGAGATGGGACTCTTATTTATCACTGAGGAGCAGAGAGCTTCACTTGGCAACTTCACACCTGTCATAAGCATGGGAGCTGGCCCAGGACCTTGATTCCAAACCGGTTCTCCTACACCGGATTGCTCTACTGAAAACACATCTGGGAAAGCTCAGTGCGGCCCAGGTGTTGGGTTTAAGAACCACTGTGCAAGGTAAATCAATAACTTGTAGATTGCCACCCACTGTGACTGGCTCAAGCAATGGTTCACAAAGCCCTGGCCAGTGAGACCCAAAAGCCCTTTGAAAAATACAGTACGACTTATACTTACTCAAACGCTTAAAAACAGAGGAAGCACTGGACCCTACTCTGTGTCTATCACTGCATTCACTCCTCATGTAACCTGTGACCTAGGTGTTATTACCTCATTTTACAGATGAGGAAACAGAGACTTAGAGAGGCTCAGGGACCCACCCAAGGCCATTCAGCAGTCAGTGATAGAGCCAGGACTTGAACCAGGACTGCCTGACTCCAAGAAAAATGCAGACTTTTAATTCCCAAGCTTTAAGCCTTCAATAACAGTATGAATCTCTCCATACCGTCTATCCCGGAAAGCCTCAGGCCAAAATTATATTACAGGCTGATGGCAGTGATTTAAGAGTGCTCTACTCATGGAGACCTCTGAGAGCAGGCGCCAGGGCTTGAATCTTTCTGTCTTAACGGATTCAACCTGAAACCTCCCCAGCAACAAAACAGCAAAAACCTTCACACAGGACTTCACACATTGCAAAGAGCTTTCCTACAGAATATCTGATTTACTCTTCACAGCCACCCAGTGAAAGAGGTACTGACCTTGGCATGGACAGTACTCAGAATATTTAAAAATTGTTACAGCATTTGAACAGACACTGGCCATATGCACCCAATGTGGACATACCAGGGCGTACGTGGTGATGGAGCAGAGACTGGAGTAATGTGCCTACAGGCAAAGGAATGCCACAAATTGCCGGCAACACAAGAAGCTAGGAGAGAGGCATGGGACAGATTCTCCCCTAAAGCCTTCAGGGAGAGTGTGGCCTTGCTGATACAGGAATCCCCCTCTTTTCAAAAGTTTGCTTTACACCACTTCTCTTTTATGAAAAACCTACATTAGTACCTGTCTTCCCCAACATAAAGAAATTTGAAGAGGATTTTCACTTTCACAAAACAAGGCGAAAATTGAGAATAGTATTCAGCATTTGTTTTGCGGCGAGTGGTTATTGAGGCAGCGCACCGCGACAGCAAGAGTGGTGCCACCAAGCTCCTTCCCCGAGAACTGCACCCAGCATCTCAGCATGGAGCCGTCATAGCTTTGAACTGTGTCCGTGAGCATCTGTGCTTTATCTCGATTTATTCTGTTCATCGTTTGTGCAAGATGTGCCCTAAGGTAATTCCTTCTTTGCTTTATGCCATTTCAGCTTAGGAATGGTTTCACAGGAACGCTCAATTTGGATTGCAGGGGAAGCTGTACCTTGATTTCAGACTTTGTTGCCACCAGAACTGTGAGAGAATAAGTTTCTGTTGTTTTAAGCCACCTAGTTTGTGGGACTTTGTTCCAGCAGCCCTATCACACTAATACAGAGTCCCAAACCCTTTCTGCCATGTCTAGCTCCAAAGTCACCCAAAGGCCTGGCTTCAGGCAGCACTGGGAACTTAGAACCCTCACTAAGTTCATTCCTGAGGTATCACAGCTTCAGTCTCTCGATGATTAATTGTTATTAACTCACTCGGTTAATGCCCGGTTAATGAGCTTTATGGAGCACTTTAAGCCAGGATATGGCTTTTCTAAAGATGCCATGAGTGCCACGAGTAGCTCTCCACGATGCAGAAAGCACTCTAGTTCTGAGACTCACAGGCTGAAAGGCAATTGCGGCTGCAAACAAGTTGCGCGGCCATAATCAGCACAATCCTGTGCCGCTTACAACAAAGTCAGGCCGTCTTTCTGTGGGGAGACAGAGAGGCCTGCTCTCCGCTCTGGTTTCTGCTTGCACATTATTAACGAGTAATGAAGAGTAGGTTCTGCTTTATTGATCTTCAGGCCAGAGCTACATGCGATGCTGCCTAAGAAAAGCCCCAAAGGATTTTATTTGATTTTTGCACACAACAAGAAGCTCCCTCGCCAGATCAGCTGCTGGACTGATGGGGGTTTCACCTTGAAATTGTTGACATGGTAGCAAAACAGGAATGTCTATATTTGCAAACGTTTGCTCAGATATACATCCCTGCTGTTTGCACCCTGTCAAATGCGTCCCTGGGAAATATCAGGCCACACTGAGGAAGGGGGAAAATGCAGCCCAGAAGAGATCAGAACCACGAGAGGACACCGATGCGACGCGCAGCACGGAAAGGTGATGATGGGGTTTTGTCTTTGCAAAATGACAAGTTACAGCCTCAGTCAGCTCCACCTCCTTTCTTCTATTCTGCTCTCACAACATTCCTAGTTAGAAAATTCCCAATGTAAGAACCCCAGAAATGCCCTTTCTCCCTTAGTTGTGTCATAATTTTACTGGGTGCCTTTTACAGGATATTTGGTGGCAGCTAAGCCATGTATTGGCTGCTACATGGTGTTGAAAACTCAAGAGCCAGCCTCTCCCCAGTCTGCTAGTGGCTCAGTTTTTTGGCTCGGCCTGAAGGCAGATAAGGAAATGGCCTTCCAGAAAAGGTCAGATAAGATCACAGGACACAGAGCAGCAGGCCAGCCTGGCAGACTCTGCCCAAGCTGTCAGACAGTGCCTGGCCTCCTCAAGTCCCCTGGAAGCTTGGGGTTCAAGGTTGCTGACAGCTCTCTCCAGCCAACAGTAGACCCCTGCAGTCCCCATGCACCAAAATTGCACACATAAAACCCATTTGAGAAAGAATTCCCTCCTGGGCTCAGGTGTGTCCTTCGGCTCCTGCCCTGATAGGAATTGGTTCTTCGAAACCTTGGAAGAACATCTTGTGAAAAAGCAAAATTGACAGCCCACCCTGAGTCCGTTTGTCAGGAGGAAAGGAGATGAGAATCCTCCATATGACCCTTACAAAGAGAGAGAGACTCAGATCCAAATTGGGACTAAGATGTTCCCAGGTTCTAAGGGATTCCTCTCTCCTAATTGCCTGCATAGCATGTCTGTTAAATTGAGATAACGCTTAAATAGGGGCTAAAGAAGATTCATGAGGGAGTCACAAAAATGATTAAAAGGTTGTAAAATTGGGGCTTATGGATGGAGGATATGGGGGTTATTTGTCCTGGAAAAGAGAAAGCTGAGGAGGGACATATAAAGACTTCCTACTAGATTAAATATGTAAATAAGCAGACACCCAGCTGGCCTGGAATCTCAACCATTTGGCAGGGAGAGTGGATATTGAGGGGGGTTACTAGTAGTTTTAAAATCCTTAGTTGCCTGCACAGATTTCTGAGGGGTTGGTTGTTGCTGGGTAAGACAAGTTATGGATACGCCAGGTTCATTTTAATGAGCGCAGACACCACCCACTAAAAATCATTTCCAGCTAAGCGTGTGATGAAGGCAGGTTTTTTTGGTCCATCGCCACAAGCAGAGGCCTTGCAGGGTTCCTTGTATGAGGGCAGACTCTAGGACTCATCCCTTCTTCAGTTCCCCAACTAGGGTCAGGTGTTAGGAGGGACAATCAGGGGGCTGTGTCATCCAGACAGAATGATGCTGGAAAGAGCATCCCCTCAGGATGATGAGCTGAGCTTGGCCAGAGGCAGGAGAGGTGTCCCCTCGCTCAGAAGAGGCATAACGCGCCTGACCTCTGGTTCTACCTCCTGACCACACTGCAGCCAGTCATCCTTTCACTCAGTGTCCTGTTGAATGAATTCTCCTGTTAGAGAATCTATGTGTTTATTCGGCACCCCAAGGAATTCTCATGTGGGTGGTACCCCTTAGACTTGCTATTGTCTCCCCTGACTCCTTTTTCTTGCCAAGCATCCTTTGCCCCCCCTATACGCACACAGCTGCCCAGAATCCTAGTCACTCAATAAGCATTTACTATGTACCCAGGTGGCAGGACTGTAAAGATGGCTGCCCTCATGGAGCTTAGAGTATAGCAGAGGAAGTAAGATACGTAAACACATGATCTACATGAAGCTGAATATGAGGGCAGCCCCCAGGGAGGGGCAAAGCCCTAGGAAATTTCACTAGAGAAACTGATGATGGTTGAGAGCTGGAACTATCAACGGAAAAAAAAACGCACAGCCTACAAGTTGAGAATTATGTTTTATTTGGCGGGCTTTCTGAGGACTTCCCAGGTCTGAAGAGATCAGGGAGGAGCCAGGATATACAGGAGTTTTGCAGCAAAGACCAGGGAGTCAGAGCATGAAAAGATTACTGTTAATTAAAGAAAACCAGACATCTTACTGAATTTAGCACTTTTCTATGTATGAGAAGATGCAAGAGTCTGGGCTCATTGAAATCATCCCTTTGATATGCACTTTAGCTATCTAGGGCCAGCTTCCCATTCTTTCCCATCCTGAGTCCCTTCAGGGTGCACCACTGGGGACTGCTGCAGCGGCTGAGGGCTTGATGGTGGGCACCCTGTTTGCTTCCATCCTGAGTTCCCTCAGGCTCACCACTGGGGACAACTGTAGTGCCTTGATGGCTGCAACATCCTTTGTTTACTGATATGGCAGGCAACATTTTTTCATTCACAGAACCCAGGAAGATTTCCAGGAGGTGAGCACACTGGGAATAGGTGGTCCTTGCTGGAGTTAACCCCACGCAGGGCTATGGAAACAGCCAAGAATCTGAGAGACCAGTGGGTCAGCCATTTAGCTGGGGCTTTCAGGGAAGGATAGGAAAGGGTGGTGGAGAGATTAAGCACTGATGCAGGTGGGGGTGTGGATCATCGCTCATGGTGTGCTTTAATGCTGATTTTTTTTTTTTTCTTTTTTTTTTTTCTTTTTTTGGCTGCACCACGAGGCATGCAGGATCCCGGTTCCCTGATCAGGGATCGAACCCACACCCCCCGCAGTGGAAGTGCAGAATCTCAACCACTGGATCACCAGGGAAGTCCCTAATGCTGAATTTTAACAGTAGTCATTAAGAAAGTTACATAGAAAAAACATGATGAGCGAGGCTCAGGGCAGTGAGTTTGGAGGTCATCATAGTCGGTCTGGTGAGAGATAATAAGGCCATTTACAGAGGTTCCGGGGCAGGATTAGTTAGAATGGAGAAGAACAAGCAAGGTGCTCATATTAAGCTTTCCTTTCCTTTACATATAAATAGTATCAATGATAATAACAAATCACTGAAGTGAGTCCCGGAAGGGAGCATTCTTAAATAATTTTGTTAAGTTATGTGTTTAAAAGTAATAAAATAAAAAAAAAAAAAAGTAATAAAATAAAACGTATTCTATAATTTAGACTTTCTCTAAATTACACCAGCCTTTAACTAATGAGTAGAAATTAATGAAGATTAACCATTTTGATACAGGAAGGGTTATTATCTTCATCAAGGCCATGCTACATAATAGCATAGCACTATAGAAGTAGAACATTCAGTAAAGGAAAGGTTGCTGGATATTGCTATGTTGGTAAAAAACATACGGTAAAGTTAGATAAAATAATCTGATAGTATCTGTCCTCCGGGAGAAGTCTGGAGTGTAGGAAGGCAAGAGAGCAGAGATTAATGCTGAGGCCTCTGGATTAAGGCCACCTGGGTTCAAATCCAACCTCTACTGCCTAGAAGCTGTGTGATGTCCAGCAAGTGATTTAATGTCTTTGAACATCATTTCCTCAACTGTAAAATGGGATTAATAAGAGCTCCTAACTTGGAGCACTGCTGTGAGGATTAAATAAGATATTGTCTTTGAGGCACTGGCCACATAGTAGGAACTCGTAAGCATTATCTAGCATCATTATCACCATGGGGATTTCCCGAGTGCCCAAACCTGAGACTAAGTTTCCGTGTTTCATCAACAGCAACATATGGTGGGAAGACCCCTAGTCCAGACCATAGTACTGGATCATAGTCCTGGCTTTACCATGGATGAGGTGGGTGACCCAAGGAGAATACCCTTGATGTCTTTGAGCCTCAGTTTCTTGTCTGTACAATGAGAAGGCAGGTCTGCATTGTAATTCTAAACCCCTTTTCTTAGAAAAGCCATCCACTTTTTATCAAGCAGAATCTCCCCTTGAGCCCTAATATCTACAAGAGAATAAAGCATAATTACCCCGGTTGATGTTTGCTCCCAGGGCCTGAGTCCCAGCTGCGTTCTTCACCCTATCCCTCTGGCACCCTCGCCACTTAAGGACCTGAGTCCCCCTCTCAATACTAGACCTCTGTAGAATACAGTTTAAAAACTATAGGAATAGGGTCCTACAAGATCATTTGGGATTCTAAGATTTTATCCTCATGGGAAGAGATGATCAGGGGCTGTCCAAATGGCAAGATGAAATAAAGTCTGTGATAAACCCTGAAGATATCTTTGTAAATTGTGTGCCCTTCCTGATCATAATTAGAAACTCCACAGTGCAGTCACTTACATGCTACCCTTTCATGTCGATTCCTGTTAGAAGACCTGGAGAGAGAAGTGGAAAATGCCAGGAGGTGTTTAAGATACAATGCAGTGCAGATGACTCGCCCAGACCTTCAGCTGCAACATATCATAACACTGATGCTGGACAGGAAGATTAGATGACTAGCTTCTTCCTTGACCTTGTTTATGCACCAGCTTTGTATTTTTAATGTTGGCCGTAGATGAAAAACAGGTGATACGGTCTACTAAATCAAATTGTTCTTTCATGCATACTTAAAATGGGATTATTTAATTCTGAAAAGTATATATTCAAATCTTTATATATGTATATGAATACATAAATAATATTATGATGTAATATAAAAATTTTATATATGTATATCAAATATATAATAAAGTATATCTCTCTATCAACCTATAGGTTGAGAATTTTTTAAGGCAGTCTTTCTCAGTCTCTCCTAACCCATATGTCACCAAGCTCAGAAGACAGTGCTGACTTTGCCACAACCCTTCAGGGGTTATCCAACCTCACAGCCTCATCTGGAGCCCTTCTGGTTAGAGAACTTCCTTTTTTCTCAAACCCATTCCTTTCTTGGGCAGCTCTATCTATTTTGCCTTTCTTTATTGACCTGAGATCTGTCTGCCCGTGATTTCTCCCCCAACAGTTCTATCTCTTCTCTCTCAGCAATGCATAGCAAGATGGCCACCCTTGCCTTGCAGATACACCAGGGCGGGGCCGCCCAGAGCCTTGGGAGCGGGGGGCCCCCACCCCCGTAGGTCTGGAAGGCCGGACCTCAGCTCCAGGACAACTGGAGGGCAGAGCCTCAACCAAAGAGGATTATCTCAAGTCAAGGTGTAAAGTAATTAGCCCCACTGGGTTTTGGTCTTGCTGGGACCCTCAGACCTGTCATTGCCCCTTTCCTTCTTTCCTTTTTCTCCCTTTTGGAATGGGAATGTCTATCCTATGCTTCTCCCACTATTGTATTTTGAAAGCATATAGTTTGTTTGATTTCGCAGGTTCCCAGCTGGAGAGGAATTTGTCTCAGGTGAATCATACCTTGAGTCTCACCCATATCTGATTTCTATCGTAGGTAGATAAAATTTTGGACTTTAGACTTTTGAGTTGATGCTGGAAGGAGATGACTCTGGGGACTCTTGGGAGGGAATGAACGTGCTCCGGTCATTTCCCTGTGTTTGGAGGATACACCTTATTCCTTGCCCTCCAAAGAGCCTGGTGGCACCCATACACCACTGTACATTCTGATGGCTCAGTGCCTATCTGGTACCAGTTGTTCAAAATGCTGAATATCATGTCTGTGCCTATCTATTTCCTACAAGTGTTTATAGCTCCCTCCTTATCTGCCATCTCCACAAAAAGTAAGTCAACTGGCCCTGTATACATACCTCATTAGAGATGGCTTTTGTTCAGTTAATGAACAAAAAAATCGAGCATGGAATTGCTGTTAATTAGTTAAGCTGGATACAACTAAATCAACTACTTGACTAAACTGTACTTCTGAGTTTATGCTTTAGGAAGCAAAGCAACTACCTGTGACAAAGACTATTTTCCTGCTTTCCAGTGGATGGTACACACTTCAGGACTCCAATCTGAGGTTTCTGTAGCACTCCCTGAGTTAAGTATCTTTTTCCTTTTGATGAAAGAGAACTCACTAAATGTAGAACCAAATGCAAACAAATTTTCTAACTTTGGAGTGGAGGGTGAAATTAAATAGCCAGAAAAAAAGATTTGGTTTGGAAAATGTTGTCAGCACATGCACCTAACTCACTGAAAACATTCTAAAATAAAAATGTCCCCTGTTCTTCCAAACATCATCCTGAATTGTAAATCCCTGCCACCACATTGCATGATCTGTCGCCCACGTGGCACTCCATCTCCTCCCGCTTCTCCTCCTTGCTAACTACTGGGCAGTCGCAGGCGCCTCTGCTCCAGGGCTCATTCGCTGGCTCTTCTTAGCCTTCCATAACCACACAGCTCCCTCCAAAGGTACTCCCCGAGCGTCTCTCTATTTATTTAGAACACTTACTGGGATTGCTCTTATCTTGCAAACTGTTTATTTGTTTATCACCTGTCTTCCCATCATGCTACTAGGAACTACATCTGCTTTGTTCATCTGTATATCTCCAGTGCCTCAAATGGTGCGTGGTACATAATAGGGTTGAATAAGTGTTTGTAGAAGGAAGGAGGGAGGGGGAAAGGGAAGGAAGGAGGGGGAGAAGGAAGGATGAAGGAAGGGTGGGAAAAAGAGAGGGAAGGAGGGAGGAAGGGTAACATGAGTATGAACTTGATACCTGATCTGTATTTAAGGCTGCAGCCACAAAGGAAGATACCATTGAACCCATTAAATAATACACCAGATAACCAAAATCTGTTGACAAAGCATCCACACCTTCCTAATGCAGTCAGAATTCACTCAGGAGAGAAAGGGTGATAACTTGCAGAATCATAAACAAAATTAAAAAACATAACAAGTATATCTTCTGTCCAGAATTATGTAAAGCTGACATAAGCAAAGCTCTTAATCCTCTTAGACCATAATCGATTTTTTAAAGTCTTTAAAATTTGAAAACCTGAAGACCAAGTTTGAATGAAATATTTGCAAGGAAGAAGCAGACATGTGTCATGAAATATGTCCCCACCAAACAAAAAAAAATTAAGGGAGAGGAAAATCTATTAATTTTTTGAATGAGTTTTCGGCTCACCAGCCCAGTGAAATTTCCACTGCTGAAATGAGCCTGGCTCTTTTGATTCAGATGGGGACGACGGGAAGCTGAGCTAATTTCCAGGAACCTGCTTTGCTTCCCACGTGTACCACTAGAGGCAATTGTATGGCTCTGCTAATGACACATTGTATTAGCATATTGAATTCTAATTGTTACATTTCTGAGCATTCCCTTGCTGGAGAGAAAGACGGAGAAAATCAAATCTTAAGTAAAAATACACGGGGCATGTCACCTGTTCAGCGGGGCCCCCAGAAGCGCAGCTGCACCTTGCTCTCTCTCGTGCTGATACACATCTGACAGCCCATCAGGAAATAATGGCCCAGAAGAAGACTATTTGCCTGGGTCCTCCCACTTTTGTGGCCAGCAAGATTTTTACTATCCCTGGCTTTATTTTGGATAAATTGCAGGTTTTTGATACAGGCATATGCTGGGTCTCACTGATGCCCACGAGGAAATAGGAAACCTTTCATTTGCCTGTCCAGCCAGCAATGCACTGTCATTCACCCTCCTCAAGATCCAGCAAGGCATGACCTCATCCAGCACATCTATATCCTCCTCCCTTGTCTGCACTGGGCGTCTTCCAATAGCCTGTGCTTCGTTTAACTGTTAAAAATTAATAAACATGTATTAAGTTGCTACTGTATGCTATGAACCCTGCTAAGACAGTTCAGACACTACCCCATTTACTTTGCACGATCCATGATACAGATATTATTCTAGACATTTAGCAGATCAGGAAACCGAGGCTCAAGGAGGTTAAGCAAATTCAATTTAGTACAAAGCCTACTAAAGAGCCAGGGCTATCTAATCCGTAGCCTTAGCTCTTGACAGCTGAGTCCTGCTTCCTGCTCCAGGATCCCTTCCTGGATCCCTCAGGCCGAGACAAGGAACCCAGGTGTGGCCGACTCTGCAGCGCTTGCTCGTCAGCAGTTCCGCGCGGCCCCCACCGTGGGGCAGCACTGAGCACAGCGCATGGAGGCCACTGAGCTGCTTGTCTCTCCACCTTCATTGCATTCTGAGGTCTTTGGGTATAAAGGGTGGGGCTTAGATACCTCTGCAGTCCTAGCACTTAGTCACTGTCCGTGTGGAATGAATGAATGAATGAATGAATGAAAAGAGCGCTACACAAATGTTGAAGTAATGCTTAGATAAAATGGAACAATGCTGTGCCAGAGTTAACAGGCAAGAGAGCCAGAGCAGGCCCGACGGACACAGCCTTAATGTTTCATTCAGTAACATCTGTAATTCAAACTTGAATTCAGCAAGCCAGACGCCCCAATCTGTGTGTGCAAACCACACTAGAGGCATGGTGCCCCCCAGAGCCTGCTGTGGCCTGAGGGCTGCTTCCACAGGGCTAAGAGACCCCCAGCCTGCCCCACACCCACCCCTGCCCCTTTATTTGTCTGTAACTTGCAGTTTTAGAGCTTAGGAACATTCAAGCCACAACACCCGACTTTTTTCAAAGGCTTTTTTTTAGCTGCAGCAGTGTGATGGGTTTTTTATTTGGTGCTGTTGTAAAGGAGGGCCTAGGGATGAAGGAGAAAGGAGAAAAACAGAATGCCTTGAAAACAGAAATTGGAAACAGATAAAAGCCAAGCTGAATACAGAGGTGGCTATAATATGGATGCCTCAGGAATTTGTGAAGTTACCAGTGCTGGACAGGATTGCATTCTGAGTCAGGGTAGCACCAATGGGGCTCTCTCCAACTGACTTCCCAAAAAAGAAAAGATACACCGCTGTAAACTGGTGTCCACCCCCTCCATCCAAGGGCAAAAAGGAAGGGGGAAGCAGAAAGCAAAATCTACGAGCTGGGATTTGAGAGGAGCAACGGCCATTTTCTTATTGTTTACAAAACGATTTTTACAGTTTTTCCTTGTCTCAGGTAGCAAACCCTCAGACTTAGCTGTCATGTGCAAGTGGCTGACTTAGCAGGAAGCAGTGATATGGAGACTGGAGGTGACACTGGGATAGGAAGAAAGCTGACGAAGCGTTGTCAGTCTGGCTACCACCGTGTGCATCGATACTACTGGGATTCAGAAGTGGTGTGGAACACTCCCCAGTGATGTGCTTCCAAAGGGGTGAGGGAGGTGGGGTAGTTATCCTCCGATCCCTATTCCATAGCCTTAGCTCTTGACAGCTGCTCCTGGGGTGTGAGGTCCCCAGCACTTCTGGCCCGCCCTGCATGCAGATCTGACAATGCTCCTGCAGCCACGGCAAGGGCTCATCCAGGGTGTGCAGTGAGAAGCTGCCAGAAGGAATGGTGAGTGAGGAGTAAACATGAGTGGGACACTAAGAGGATGTGCAGTAGCCTTGAATTATATTACACATACTTTATGCTATCTTATGTTTGTGTGTATTAAGTGTCTGTAGGTATACATATACATGCATATATAGTACACACATACACATATATGTACACACATATATCTGAGTGTATAAGTGTTTATGTGAGTGGAAGGAAACAAAAAAATGTAAGTAATGGTTACCTCTGCATTATTAATTGATGCCATAAATATTATGTACAAGCCACTGTTCTAGGAGTGGGAATACACCGTGACCAAACTAAATGAGGTCTTTAACCACACAGGGCTTACATTACAGTCCAGAGAGACAGAAACACACAAATCAACACAGAGGATACATTTTTATCAGGCTAACTGGTGTAAAGAAAACTGAGAAGCAAGAGAAAACCTCAGTCTAAAACTGAAGTTCTTACTGAGATGTGACTCATAAAAAAACAGGCAGGAAAGGGGCCTGAGGCAGAGGAAATAGCACACACAGTGGCCTTAAGATAGGAAGCAGCTTGTTATCATCTTTATACTTTTATATTTGTAAATTTTCTGCAATGCTTCCTTATGGTGAAAATCGGAGGGGAAAATACAATTATTTTAAAATATTCTTTGAGTGAAAGAAAGAAAAATCCAAACGAAGACTTACTGATTCTTAGAAATTTGACTGATACAACACTCCAAAACTGGTCATCTGCTGGGAATCAGAAAACCTCCATTAACTTCTCTTAATGGATGGCAAGTCCAGAATCAATCAATAAGTATTTATGGAGCTCATACTGTGTAAAAGGCACTGAGTTTGGGCCCTGGGGAGCACTGAGATGAGCAAGACAGTGGCCCCTTGTCATGCTGTCCATGTCTAGTAGGGGAGGCTGGGATCGTAGGAAATTTCATGATTAGATTTATCATGGTAAGAACCATGACAGAATATAGATAATACGCCCGGAGACTAATCCAGGCAGGGGCAAATTTAGGAAGGCTATCTAAGGTGCAAGACATTTGAACTGGGCTTCCAGAGCGAGTAAGCTTGCCATAGCCACAGAGGGTGTTGCAGACAAGAGAACAGCATGGACGAGGGCAGAGAGAGGAAAACTGCAGCACACTATGGGGAATAAGTCAATTACAGTGACCAGAAAATCTGCTACTTAGCATTCAGGAACAGAGGACCGGGTTGATGGAATGGCATGCCAGAGCACTTCAAGTGCCATGAATGATGATCATTAGCTGGTTTGCCGGCCACTCATCCCTTTCCCTGCTTCTGATAACAATGCTCCAGTTTCTCCGTGGAGCCACCCCTGCCCATGCAATCCAAGTCCATGTGATTGGGTAAAGCTAACAATCCATCATCTCTGGCTTCAGAAGAGGATATGTGAGTACGGCCTGGCCAACCAGAACATCCCATCCTCTTGTGCATAGCAACTGGTTGAATGATGGGCACATGACCTAATGAGAGAGAATTTAGGTCAAAGATTTATACTGAATGTGTTAGGAGAAGAGAACTCCTCTCTCTGCTGGAGCTGCCGAGGGGATGGACTGTACGTCTGAGTCTGCTGCTAGAAACCACTCTAAGACCATGATGAGAAAGGCTTTGTCAGAATGGAGCTAACAAAGAAGAAAGTATTGCTGAGTGAGGAAGCAAATTAGACATTTTCCTAATGACAACTTCTAATGAACTGCCATGACGGAAACTAAGCCAGCTCTAGGTTTTCCAATTGTGGAACCCAATAAACCTCCTTTCTTTCCTTCTTGAGCTAGTTTGGGGTAGATTTCTGTCCTTTGCAACCAAAAGCCCTAATTAGTATACCACCCTAAACATATGCCCACACAAGGACTCATTCATGAATGTTCAGAGCAGCTCTATCCATGAAAGCCAAAAACTGAAGACAATCCAAATGTCCACCAACAGGTGAATGGATAAACAAAATGTGGTATATTCATAAAAATACTATTCAGTAACAAAAAGGAATAAACTGCTTACACATGCAACAATATAGATGAATCTTAAAAACGCTATCCTAAATAAAGTCAGACACAAAGTACTGTATGATTCCATGTATACGAAATTCTAGAAAAATGAATCTAATCTATACTGACAGCCAATCAGTGATTGTCTGAGACCAGGGACATGTATGGGGATAGTCTGGGAAGGGGCACAAGGGACATTTTAGGGTGATAAAATATTCTATTTCTTGACTGCACTGTGGTGGTGGTGAGGCAGGAGATAGATGGGCCCCAGGCTGAGCAGCTGGAGTTTGCCCCCTGTGGGCAGATACTCCAAGATGAAGATAACAGCAGGAGCGAGAGAAGAGGCTGGGCCCTGCCCAGATAAGAGATAAAGAGACCAAGTACTTCTCATTCTCGAGGTCAAGGAGACCTTCCCAACTACACATGGGCAGAAAGGCTCCTCGGGGGCCAAAAAGGGAGGGGGTGCCACCCCACAGTAATCAACCTACCCATAGGCCTCTTTGCTAGAATCCATCTTGGCTAAGAGATATACATGCACACAAGGGAGGACCCTGAGTTAAACCAAATACTGACTCAGAGCCAGGCAAAGCAAGGTGATTGGCCAGAGGAAACCTGGAAGAAATGCCCCATATAAGTGATTCAAACTACCATGTGGGCACGACTCTCTCTGTGAGTAGTCTGCCCATGTGTCTATCCACATGTACTCTTTTTCCTCCTAATAAACACTTTACTTGTTTCACTACTTTCCGTCTCCTTTTGGAAATTCATTTCTACACAGCCAGCGGGCCAGGGCCTTGTCACTGGCCACTGGCTGTCAGGGTCTAGCGGCTAGGATCAGCGCTCTCACTGCCGCAACCCGACTTCAATCTCCGGCCGGGGAACTGAAATCCTGCTTCAAGCCACTGCAGGCCGAGGCCACCCAAGATCAGTGGTTACATGGATGCATAAAATCTGTCAAAACTCATAGAAATATATTCTTTTTTTGGCTGCGCCGGGTCTTCGTTGTGGCGCACGGGTTCTTCGCTGTGGGCTTCTCTCTAGTTGCGGCGCGTGGGCTTAGTTGCCCCGTGGCATGTGGGATCTTAGTTCCTCGACCAGGGATTGAACCCGTGTCCACTGCATTGGAAGGGCAGAGTCTTAACCACTGGACCACCAGGGAAGTCCCCAAAAGTAGTTTTTAAACACCCTTTGCTCCCATCCCATTTTTAGCATTTTAATTCCCTATAAAAATAAAGTTTACTGTGAATGTTTATGTAACTAGAGTACCAAGCAAAATATACAGTAAAAGACACCACATTTCTTTTTTGTTTTCTGAGCGTGTCCTGTCATGCCTGGACCAAATTATAGGTAACTATGAACTACAGGTTGCTTTGAAGTCCAAGAAAATAGAGGTTTGGGAAGTAAGAGACTTAAATAATGGGTGTATTTTAGTGAATATGAACCTTAATAAAGTTGATTTAAAAAATAAATGCAGGGCTTCCCTGGTGGCGCAGTGGTTGAGAATCTGCCTGCCAATGCAGGGGACACGGGTTTGAGCCCTGATCTGGGAAGATCCCACATGCCGCAGAGCAACTAGGCCCATGAGGCACAACTACTGAGCCTGCAAGTCTGGAGCCTGTGCTCCACAACAAGAGAGGCCGCGGTAGTGAGAGGCCCACGCACCGCGATGAAGAGTGGCCCCCGCTCGCCACAACTAGAGAAAGCCCTCGCACAGAAACGAAGACCCAACACAGCCAAAAATAAATAAATAAATAAATTTTTTTTTTAAATGCAAAATAAAAATATTTTCAGACAAAAATATATATACTGTTCTAAAGAGTCTTAATATCATTGTACAGCAAAGGAAGAGCCAGTGGAAGTTTTTGAGATGAGGGTTTCCCTTTCAGGGTTGTTTTGCAGGAGGTCCATATGTTGTCAGAGTTCATTGTGTAGTGGGTAAGAGGTTAGGTATCTGGGCAGAACCCTCCAGATTCAAATTGTACATCTACCCATGTATTATCAATGTGACTTTGGGGATGTTACTTAACTTCTCTGTGCCTCAGGGTTTTTTTTGTTTTGTTTTTTGGTTCTGTTTGTTTGTTTTCATTTGTAAAATGTGGATAATAACACAACTTCAAAAGGCCATTGTAAAGACTGAATGAATATGCATGTAAAACACTCCGAGGAGAATAATAATGCATGCTCAGAAATGTTAAGCATCTTAGTAATAGTGATGGAAGTATCAATTGGATGGGGAAAAGGATAATGGCAAAGGGACCATGTGGTGTGGCTAAGAAAATAGGACATTGAACTGGGGCAATGACCATGAGAATGAAAAGGAGATGTGAATTTGAAAAATAGTTCAGAGGTAGAGTCAACAGGATTTGGCAACTAATAGATGGAAGGAAGAGGAAGATATAAAAAATTACTCAGAACTTTCTAACTTTGGAGGCTGAGGGGATGTTAATACTATTAGCTGGAGTGAGAAAAAACAGGAAGAGGAACTGACTCATGGCAAAGATAATGAGTTCACTTTTAGCCACGTGGAGCTGAAGCTGCTCGCAGGAGAGCAGGTTGGAGATATCCAGTATGGGTAGAAAGTAATACTTGCAGTGCTGCTTGCAATGCTCAGTGAGGAAAAAAAAAAAAAAAAGATGAACCACCATAAAAAGAAGCAAACCACATTACCTCTTTCTGTAGCTGAAGAGATCAGATTAGTGTTCTGAGCAGTAATCATTGTGGGTAATCACTAAATACAGAGAAAACAAGGCTGGATGCATTGGGTTTCATACCAGAAAGCAATTAAAATGTATCCTGTCAGCAATGCCATCAGTGAAATCTTGCATGAGGGCAAAGAGGAGAGTAAGACCCACATCAGGATGTTCTAACAGGTGCTTCCTCTAGCTGCTTTCAAAATTCTAGGAGAGGGCTTGATGTCTCAGAATCTGAGAAATAATTAAGCTTAATCCACAATCTTAACTTCTTAATTCCTAGGGATATATATACATATATGACATCATTACTGGCCCTGATTTTAATGATAATATCTTTTTTAAAATACTGAGGTTTGATTTGACTATTTGAAAAAACAGATTAGAGCCCACTTACACACTAGCTCATGGGCGAGGGTTCTTTCCAGGATGTTCCCCTGGCACAGAGTGTTGGTGACCTTTCGCTTGAGGTAATGATTCTCAAAGTTTTCCCTACAGAATATTATCTCGGGAGATGTTCTGGGAACAAAATGTTTCCATGGTCAAGATAATTTGGAAACTACTGCACATTCCAACCCTTTCTAGAATATTTAGGATGCACATTCACATATTAAAGGCTTTAAGAAGTCCTGAAGAAAAAAATATTTAATTTTGTTTAACCTAGGTGCACCCCAATTTATTTAGCCATGTGTATCTTTGATTCCACACACTTTTCAGCATTCTGAGGAACTAAAATCCATAAAGTATACTTTGGGTAACCCTGCAAAAGGCTTCCATAAGCCGTACTTCTAAATTAAGCCAACTTCTAGAGTAAGCCAATGTTAGCCAATTTAGAATAACTGAGCAAAGCTTTCTGTTTGACAACTTGTAGGTAAGGGCCCAGCCAACTAATTAGCTGATTCATTTTATTTCCCTTTTTTCAGAAAGCTGTTGAGACATCGAGTTAGTACCACCTACATGAGCCTGCACAAACTGTATTGTTTACTGTTCAGGAAAACTAGATTGGACCTTCCTCTTGCAACAGCTAAATGATACTTGTCATAGACAAAAGAGATCTTCCGTTCTGTTCTGTGACATTGTTTAGGGTTGTGAGTAGAAAAAGGAAAAACACTAAAAGCTATATTTGTGGATTAAGTATAAAAATGCAAAATATGTGTACTGATTACATTTTGAGTTAAGAAACTGTCGTAATCACTATGAAGACTTGTTTTAAACACGGTCCCTTAAACATAATTTCTAAAAGATTCCTAGCAGAGAGGAAGCCTCTCTGGTAAGCAGAGGTAAGGAATACATTCAAAGCAGCCATGCTAATGAAGTGGAGACTGGGAAATGCAACCTGGGAAACAACTGCATCACCTCCGGTACCCGTGAAATCAGCCTCATCTCAGCCTGCGTGGAAATTAACATGATTAGATGCTTCCCTTCCACCTGTGTAGCATGTGTTCTCAGGAGGGTAGACAGACCACTCTCCTCATGCTAGGAGTCCTCCTGGAAGCTCAGCCCGCAGAGGTGATGGAGATAAGCAGCTGCTCTTGGCGGCGCACTTAGGTAAACATCATTGGCCCTCCCAGCCTCCACGACAGCCAGACTCCAGTTTTATCAAATCAGTTCACTTCTCTCCCTTTATGAGTGTTAACCCCATATCTCTCCCACACCAGAGTGTCGGGAGGATCAAATAAAGCAACAGATGTGGGCTTCCCTGGTGGCGCAGTGGTTGAGAATCTGCCTGCAAATGCAGGGGACACGGGTTCGAGCCCTGGTCTGGGAAGATCCCACATGCCGCGGAGCAACTAGGCCCGTGAGCCACAACTGCTGAACCTGCGTGTCTGGAGCCTGTGCTCCACAACAAGAGAGGCCACGATAGTGAGAGGCCCGTGCACTGCGATGAAGAGTGGCCCCCGCTTGCTGCAGCTAGAGGAAGCCCTCGCATAGAAACGAAGACCCAACACAGCCCCCAAAATAAATAAATAAATAAGTAATAATTAAAGGTGCTAAATAAATAAATAAATGTATTAATCTTAAAAAAAACCAAAAAAACCAAAAAAACAACAGATATGAATGTGTTTTATAAATAGGACATGATAAATTATTAGTAGTATGATTTTCTTTCCTTTTAAACCAGGGGTTGGCAAACTATGGCCCATGGATCAAATCTGTCCTGAAGCCTGCTTTTGTATAGCCTGTATACTAAAAATGATTTTGCATTTTTAAAAGATTATTAAAAGAAGATGCAGAAGAAGGAGAAGGCAAAAAAGAAGGGAGGAGGAAAAGGACAAAAATATGTGACAGAGCCCGTATGTGGCCTGCAAAACCTAAAATATTTACTATCTGTCCCTTTACAGAAAAAGTTTGCAGATCCCTGTTTTAAACAAAGAAAAACTGGCTATTTCTTTGCTTTCCTGTAGCAGATTGCAAAAATGGCTCTAATTCTTCACCACTCCTGGTGCCACGTAACTGTTCAGTGCCCTCTCACTTTGACACTGGCCTCAGCTACAGGCTACTCAGCCAATGGAATGCTTGCCAAACAGGCTTGAAAAGCACCCGTAGGACTGTGCTTGCTCTCTCTATGCCACTGCTCTGAGACCATGACCGAGCTAGCCTCCTACAAGATGGGAGGGTCATGGGGCAAAGCCAAGTCACCCCAATCATCACAGCCAAGACAAGCATAGATCAGCCAATAGCCAGCGGACTCCCAGACACGTGAGCAAGCCCAGCCAAGATCAGCAAAGTAGCTGACAGCTGACCCCATATGCATGAGCAATAAATGCATATGCTACTGTCATATGCTACTGAGGTTTTATACAAGCCAAAATCTATCTGATATATTTTCTTCCTTTTCCCCCACCACCTACAGAGGATGCCCCAAAAGATACAGTTCTCTGCTTTAGTCCTCACTAAGAGTAAGTTATTCCTACTAGCTCCCATCTTTGCTTTTGGATGCAAACATATGATTGATCCATGGACTCTCCACACCCAGCAGACAACACTGAAGAGGGTAGAGATGGCATAGCCTTGGAATTAGAGCTCTCATTCTTACCAGTGCTCAATCTTCCAGACTCTGGACATGGTATTACCAAGCCAAATCACTGATTAGAACCTGCCCCCCTAAGCTACATTCCATGGGTCTCCATTCATTCATTCATTCAAAAATATTTCTTTGTAGCTCCCATGTGGCAAGCACGGTGCTAACACTGACATATAGCCCTGATCTCAAGGAGCTTATCTGTGGGGCAGGGTATACCTTCCAGTCCTATTTCTTCCTCATCCCCACTGCCATGATGGAGTACCAGCAGATAACAAAGCTCCATAACTTTATTATAATCTATTCTTAGTAGTGCAAGAACAGATTCTATATATTTAAAACCATGTGGCTATGTTGAGCATGAAAAATTCAAACACACACACACACACATACCAGAAATGCCTTGGTCCCTTTAAAAGTGATGAAATGGTGTTGTAGGACAATGTGGTGTGAGAGGGATAAAGCCTCATCATTTCCTCTGCAGGGAGATGTCTCTACCTCCAGTACCCATTAGAAACATGGATGAACTGTTCTGAAAGTAAACTTTGTTCAAACCACCTTAACACTGAAAGATGAATGTACAATCCTTTCTTTGATGACATACTGTGGTGGTTTTAAAATACATCCACAAATTCTTCAATACTTCTCCTTCAAGAGGTGAGGCTTAATTCCTCTCCCCTTGAGTGTGGAGTTGGACTTAGTAACTCTCTTCTGATGAATACAGTGTGGTAAAAGTGATGGTATGCAACATCCAAAATTACACATAAAAGAAATCTGGTTCCATCCTTGCATTTCTCTCTCTGGGATATGTCACTCTGGGGAAAGCCAGCTGCCACGTTGTGTAGATATGATAGCAATTCTATGGAGAGGCCTACATGGTAAGGAACTGAGGCCCCAACCAACAGCCATGTGAAGGTGCCATCTTGGAAGCAGATTCTCTAGCCCAAGCCAAGCCTTCAGATGAGACTGCAGCTCCTGATACCATGTTGACAGCAATGTCATGAAATATGCTGAACCAGAACCACCTAGTTAAGCTGTTCATGAAATAATAAATATTTTCTTAGTCTACTGGGTTTTGCGGTGATTTTTATGCAGCAACAGATAATTAATAGACATAGCATTAAATGAATAAAACCAGCCATAGTTGACCTAATTGACTTGAGAACAAAGAAATCATAGGATATGAATGCGAAGAGTCTTGTAGCGCAATTTCCTCAACACCAGAGTACATTTATCTGGTGAAGTAAGCTAAGAGAGTTCTGATTTTGTTGCTACCACCTGCATGAATGAATCTGTTTTTACACATTTTTTGCCACCAAAACCAAAGGTGCAGGACTTCCCTGGTGGCTCAGTGGTTAAGAATCTACCTGCCAATGCAGGGGACACGGGGTCAATCCCTGGTCCGGGAAGATCCCACATGCCGCGGAGCAACTAAGCCCGCGTGCCACAACTACTGAAGCCCAGGCACCCTAGAGCCCGTGTACCGCAGCTACTGAGCCCACGAGCCGCAACAACTGAGCCCGTGCGCCTAGAGCCCGTGCTCCACAACTACTGAGCCTGCGCTCTAGAGCCCACAAGCCACAACTACTGAAGTCCGTGCACCTAGAGCCTGTGCTCCGCAACAAGAGAAGCCACCGCAATGAGAAGCCCACGCACCACAACGAAGAGTAGCCCCCACTCGCCACAACTAGAGAAAGTCCACGCGCGACAACAAAGACCCAATGCAGCCACAAAAATTTAAGAAAAAAAACAACAACCAAAGGTGAAGAAATTGACTGGATTTTAAAGATGACTTCCATGTTGCCACATCAAAGACCTTGGGACTATCAAAATTTCTTATGTTTGCAAAGCAAGAGTGTTCTCATTACTTTTTACTTTTGAACATCATTAAGGTTTACTTTTTGTTTAACTTGCTGAATTTATGTCTTTTATGATTTTTTTTAAAGAACGTAGCCCTCAATTTCTATCTGAAAAATCTAGTGACATTTGTTTTTAGTAAAGATTATTTTTTATCCTCTATGATGTGAAAGTGAATGGAATCAATCTAAAATGCAACACAATAGATTGTATGCAAAATGTGTTTATAAATGTTTACATCATGTCTTTTCCGAACGGGGAGCAGCCCAAAGATTTCTTCAGAGTCTCAAAAGGGTCTGTGGTCACCAAAGGATTAACAATCACAAGTCCAGGGGTTTTACCTTGTCAATCCCATCTATTTCACAGAGAGTTGATGTCACCTGTATTTCAGGCTTGAGAGTGAAAGAAGTAACTTCCAAAGAAGCATTACAAAGGCTTAATGTTGTGGAAAGAATTGACAAATGTGTGTAGGTAAAGAATATATTTGGCAAGCTAGTAGATTTGGGACATTTATCTGCAAGACTGCTTTAAATGGATAATGGCTAATTTAAGTCTGTGTTTAATGTCACTCAATATTTTGTATATAATCTGTTAAAAATGAAATGCACTATCTTATAAATCCAAAAGTTATTCAGCTCAATTCTGTCAGGGTGCAGTGCATAGCACTGTGCCCTCATGTCCAGATCTCCTGCTGTTCCAACTCTGTGAAGAATCAATCAGTGACCTAACAATCAGGCTTCTTGCAAGAATTCAAACAGAGGTTTTAACCGTAAGTCATCAAAAGAGCTTCCCATTCCTGAAATGAGTGTTATGAGGGTTGGGTAGGTCTGGCCGAAGGACACCTGAGCCAACAATGTGGTCATATTTTCCTCTTCTGGACTCTAGCTCCTTTGGGAGCAGGACACACGAAAGCCAAGTGAGGGACAAAAGATGAAATTCCTCCTCCTCAGCCCTGGAGCCATACGATAACCCTGCCATGGGTGGTAGAGATATAAAGACAGGTGGAAGGGAGAGGAAATGGTGAAAAGTAGAGTTAAAGATAATTTATTAAACCCCTCTGGGCACGCAAGTGCTGAGTAGGAAGCCAAGGATTAGACACAGACAAACTGACACTTGCTGTCATTAGTTTATAGTACATTTGAGAGAATACAGAACTATCCAAAACACAAAATACTGAGGAAAACTTTGGGATGTTGTAAATATCCACTATGTAGACAGATTAAAGAGATGTGCTAGCAACTGGGAAAGACTAAAGGAGGAATGAAAATGAATGGCTCATATGGAACCATTCTCCCCTCTTGGCCCATGACAGATACCACCAATTAATGCTGGAACGATTTCCTGTGAAGCCTAGATATGGCTCCAGAATCTTCTTCCACATACATACTAGGGAGTCACGACCACTCAATCTGATCTGACTTGTGAGACAAAGCCTGTCTGCCTAAATTCATTAGTCCAGAGTACACTGAAACACTAAATGGTTACTCCCAAAAGCACTGAGGATGCTGGAATATTGCACAGGTTACAGGAAAGGGAAGGCTGCCAACACACATTTAGGAAGGGGTAGAATTTTTATAGTGAACAAATAGGAGGAAGATACACCTTTAGCGTCTCCGGTAGCAAGGGAGGAGAAAGAGTATATCAGAGACCTCAGCAAGACAAAGGCATCTGTTGTCTGGATAATCTGTAACCAATGATGTGGTTTGTTTGGAATAGACTGGTGGGGAAATGCTTGCTCTTTAACTGGGGGGGTCTGGGAGCGGGAGTTTCCAGGAGGATACAGCAAAATAAAACTAATAAAACTTGTAGTCACTCAACATGGGCCTAACCAGTTCAGCCTTGGTTTCTTAAAGTCTAATCACTCTGGGAAGCTAAAGCCACATGCAAGAGGGATCTACCATCCCTTCCCCTTATCTGGCTTTCTTCCAGTGCTTTCTAACAGCTGAATGGCAGACAACACCACCCATTCAACAAGTCAAGCCAGAAACTGGGAAGTTATCCTGGATGCTCACCTCTCCTGTACTTTCCGTATTCAACCCATCACTGTATCATGTGGATTTTACTTACTGAGTAACTCAAAATGCCTTCTGCATTGCTCCATGCTGCATCCATGCTAGGTCAAGGCTTCATCAAGTCTTACCTGGACACTGCAACAGCCATGGGCCACATCCAAGCTGGTCATCTCCAATCCATCCCCTACCTCCAAAAGGAGAGCTCTTTGTAAAATGTGAATCCTTTTCTAATAGTGCCACTTCCCTGCTTACCCTTCATGGATTCCCTGTTCCCCCAGGCATGGAGTCTGGAATGTGCAACAAAGTCCACAGTCCCTCACCAAGGGTCTGGACTCTGCCTGCCAGGGCCACCTTCACGCTCCTGTCCACTGAGCTGCTTCCAGTTTCAAGAACACCTCGCACCTCCTCCAGCCACCAGGACTCTGCACGTGCTGTTTGCTCGGCCTTGGGATACTTAACTCCTCCACCACCTCTGGTTTCCACATACCTCTTCCACACATACATGTGCTCATGTGTTTCCCCTTCAAATCTTGGTTCAAGGGTCACTTCATCAGAGAATGCTTCCCTCCCTGATTAGTCAGTTATCAGCACCTGTTATGCTCACTAAGCATACCCAAGACCCTTCTTTTATAGGACCTTCTCCTTTCTGTACAGCATACAGCTGTAGCCCCTGTATGCATAGGGATAATGGCATCCTCCTTCCTCCCTCTTGTAACCCAGGGTCTGCCCACTATAAATCCTCAAAAAATATTTATTGAATGAATGAGTGAGTGAATCATACTAGTGGTTCACTCATTCATCAGGCTTTTATTTAAATTTGGAATCCTACCAGAGAAGGGAAATATTTGGGGAATGTGAGGCATAGCAGTGGGAAAATTCACAAAAGAGCTAAGTATTGAGAGGTTTGGGGAGATGGTTTGGGGCCTGGGAAAGGGGGGAGGGGAGCTTCAGCTTAATAGTCTTAGTATAATCATAAGATAAATAAATTTGAGATAAAACAGCCTCCTTCTCATGCCTACAAGCTATTGATTCAGCTAAAAAGGCAATTACCCAAGTAGAATATGAATATTGTCTATCACACTGACATGGGAAAAAAGTGCTGAATGTTGCAGTGATAGTGAGCAGTCTATAAAAAAAACTTGGGGTGGTGAAATACCAAAGTCTGCATGTCACATTTTATTATAAGTAGCTCAAATAACTCTGTTCAATCTCATTTGCTTGGAGCCAAACACTATTTTTTATTGTAAGGCGGAAGGCTGAGACATTTTCGATAAAAGTAGCATAACCGGGAGTGTCACGTAAACTTTTCTGCATAAATAGCTCTATGGGCTTGTGAATAAATTAATTGGGGGGAAGCATTCTTGAGCACCTACTAAGTGCCAGGCACTGAATTTTTATGATTATATTGTATAAGTATATGATTTATTTTTATCTTTATTTTTAACCAGATGTGGAAATTGAGAGTCAGAGTTTGTTCAAATTACTTGCTGAGGGCCATATACTTAGTAAAAATGACAGCATTTTAATCCAGGTCCTCACCATAACTTGGTGTGTCCCATGAAGTCATAGATGAGGAGTTTGAACCAGGAAAGTAATAAGATTATCCAGGGATGACAGAATCAACGAGTTCACTGGAATTTTACTGGAGGCTTTATGACTCTGGATCAATAGCATGAAACAAATGTCTTTTCCTACTCCTGCCTTTCCATGAAATATGCCTAAAGTGGCAGTAACTCAAATAAATATTGGAATGTAATTATGCCTCGTAACAAATGGCAGTGGGCAAAGCAGCACTGACTAATGAGTTACTAATAGCACAGATCTTTTTGATGTGGGCCTGCATATTGGTATGTTTATAGAGTTCTCTACTTGGAGATTCTTGCAGAGCGCTCATGGTTGGAAGATGCGTGCCCTTTTATGACCCATACATGAATGTTGGGGTGAATGCCTAAATGTTCAGAGCTTGTCTGCATTCATCCTGGGACACGCAGTGGTCGTCCTGAGACAAAGCATGTTGCTTTCAGCAAGGGGGTAGACTGGAATGTCCTACACACCTGCATAATCATGTACAAGGATTTTGCCAGCAGGTCCCCAGGTAATACCCAAACCTAGATTTTCATGCGTACATTAGTTATCTATTGCTGCATAACAAATTACCACAAACTAAGAGGCTTAAAACAATGCACATTTATTGTACCATGTTTTCTATGGTCAGGAATCTGGCCATGCCTTAACTGCTTCAGGATCTCTCCTGACGCATCAGTCAAGGGGCTGGCCGGGCCTGGGGTCTCATTCGAACGTTTGTGACGTGATTGCAGGTAGATTCAGTTCCTTTTGGGCTGTTGAACTGAGATTCCCAGTTCCTATTCGACTGTTGGGAAAAGGCCACCCTGAGTTCCATTGCCACGTGGGCACAGCAACTTGCTTTATCAAAGCCAGCAAAGGAGAGAGTGCGCTAGCAAGGCAGAAGTCAGAACCTCTTCTAATCCTATCACAGAAGTGAGATTCCCTAGAGGTGTTCTATTAGCTGGAAGCAAGTTCCACAAGGAGAGAAGATTACACAAGGCTGTGAATACCAGGAGATGGGATCATTGGGCCCACTTTAGAAGCTGCCTACCATGTATACTAAATATCAATGCCTATGCAGACTGCTTCCCAGCTACTGAGAACTGCCCAGTTCTGCCACGAACATGGCTTCATGGGCACTAGGAATTCAGACACCATCCACTGGGGATCCTGCGTTTTCCCTCCTCTGGCTGGTAGGGACCACACCACCATGTCATCAGTGTTCTGAGAAGAAGTGGTAAGGGGGCAAAGGAATGTCAGCTCTGATGCTAAATTGTTGATGCAGTTTACCTAATTTAAGTCTCATAACAACCCCTTTAGGTAAGTGCTATCTCCATTTTGCAAAGGAGAAATCTGTTTCCTACACTTACCGGGGAGATGGTGGAGCTAACACGTGAGCTCAGCTCAGTCATCTTTAACCATATCAGTCCCCTCATTACACCTCCTGATGGCATTCAGCATCTGCCACCACCTGCTCCCACCCTCCACCATTACGCCCTCCTGGACTAGTCGCCCACCTCCACGCTTGACCCCTTGTACTATTTCCCCTGCTGCTTTGCAAATTACTGCAAACTCAAAGCAACACAAATTCCTTCTTACAGTTCTGGAGGTCAGAAGTCCAAAATGAGTCTTTTGGAGCCAGGATCAAGAGATTGCCAGGGCTGGTTCCTTCTGGAGTCTCCATCAGGGAATCAATTCCTTGTCTATTCCAGCTTCTAGAAACTGCCTACGTCCCGTGGTTTATGGCCCCATGACACCAAACTCTGCTTTGATCATCACACCCCTTCTCTAACTCTGACCTCCCCCTCCCTCATATAAGGATCCTATGATGACATTGGGCCCACCTGGATAATCCAGGATGATCTCCCTATTTCAAGGTTCTTACCTTGATTACATTTGCAAAGTCACTTTTTGCTATATTTACAGGCATCATTTACAGGTTCCTGGGGATTAGGACCTGGACATATTTGGGGGTCATTATTTAGCCGACCACACTCCTATAATCCACTTTCCCCATGGCCAAGGGAATCCATTATGAAGAACCAAACAGATGTTGTCACATCCCTAGTCAAATCTAGTCAAACCCTAATGGCTTCCATTGCACTGTAAACAAACCCCACCCCCCACCCTCGTCGTATGGACCACCTCCTGCCGGCCTCTCTCACCTGTCTTGACAGTTCGCCTGTTGATCATTAACTCTGACTGCTCTGGCAAACTTTCTGTGCCCTGAAGTCCCAGGCCCCTTTCTGCCATGGCATTTTCACATTTGTTCTTTCTTCTGCCTGCAGATGGATTCTTCCCAGGATTCCACTGAAATCTGGCCTGGGTGTCAGGGCCTCAGAGAGCCATTCCTGCTGGCCCTCTTCATCACAGAAACCAGCTCTGAGACAGAGTTGCTTCCAGAAGGATTTTGGGAACTGTTCCCTGGAGACACCTCATTAGGAGGTGATGAAAGCAGGGATGGGCAAAGGGGCAAGCAAACCCACAATGAGATGGCTCCTGAAGCCTTTGTAGAACCTACAGAAAACTCAGAGCTGGATGGCCCTTTAGAGTTGTTTCAGACAGAGGCAACAATGCTGGGTTATTTGCCACAAGCTGCCCCCTATGAGGGGCTTTGAAAACAAAAACAAGCAACCGATGCTATGCAAAAGGAGATTACTAAACTGATTATGGTAATGATGGTCATCAAAATTATCATCATGGATAAAACTGATAAAAATCAGCTTTGCAGAAGAGTAGATGGATGGGGTAGCTTACTGACAATTTATCCTTGGAATAAATTTTTAATAACAGTGATTCACACCTGCTGAAAAACCCATTCTCACTAGAACCTGTGTGGGCCCATCTCTAATTCAGATATTTTCTCAAATCTACCAGGTAATGGCAGTTGAACAGTTTGACACACTGGTTCTATTTTGAAAAAAAATGTTTGGATGCAGGCAAGTTAGAGGAATAAACCTGAATAAGTACATTAAACCTGCTAGAACATGCCCATTACTTTATGCATGTTATTTTCACAAGCATGAACCTAGCAGGTGTGGAAGACGGCTGAGCCGGTTCAGTTCAGTTAAACTGAACCCTCTGATCCTGGAAAGATAAAATCCAGGTGCCCTGGTTCCCAGCAGGGCCTAGCTCTGTGTTCCCAGGCACTGGCTGTGGTCAGGGAGCCAGGGCCAGAGTCAGTCTACTCTCACTCCCATCTTGGCCCAAGCATTTGCCTCCCTTTTTGAAGACACAATTGACCACGTGGTCACCCTGGTCCCTTTTCCTTCAGTTGTCCATCTGTCTGGTCATCAAATCACCAAACCAGGCCTCTCCAGTCTTCTTACCTTCTTTCACTGTATTTTTTTTTAATTACTAAATATTGCAAATCTATTTTAAAAAGCAAATAATTGGGGAATACTCACTTGCATCTCCCTTGGATCATTACTTCCTTTTACAGACACTAACAGAAACATCTTAAAATGGTTTACAAGACATGGCACCCAATGAATGATCTTTTGATTATTAGTCTTTAAACTGTGTTATCATAGTTGCTGTTTTATGCAATAAATATCTGGGAGTCTCCACCAGATGCCAAGCTCAGGAAACGCAACTAAGTAAACACAGACTCTGCTTTGATGGATTTCAAAGTCTTGAATCATAATAGCGACCAGTGCTGGGCTTGCAACAGTAATTATTTGATTCAGTACACAAACACCCTTGTGATCATGGCCCCCTTTTTACAGGTAAGAAAGGTGAGGCTCAGAGAGGTTTAAAAGTATGCCTAAGTTATATGGTTTGCCTTCACTTAGGACTGCTCTGTGTTCAGGTGCTTGGTTTTGTGAGCCAGAAAGCATGGAGCCCAGCAGGGCATCTAGGACACCGCCTGGAGGTAGCGGTTACTGACAGGTTGTGCCAGTGTTGAACAAGAGGACCCTTGGCTTGTCCACATGAAGCAAGAGCCAAGCAACTGGCTGTGGTTATGCACTTTAGAGATCCCAGGCAGAAGCCCCAGTTATGAACAACTTCATGTAAAAACAAAGCCACAAACACTGGTCTCATTCCTGTGCTTGGACCACTGTTGCTATATAGGTCTGCAGTCACTGAAGGCCCGAATCCCTCTTGGCAATGCTGCAGTGTTGCAATGAACATGTGAAGTCATCCTACCAATCCAGTTCCAAGCATGTTTGTGTCCAGAGGATGCCTGCCAGGTAGCCTATCACTTAGCGCTCATGATCATCCCACCCTGGCTCTGGTCCCACCCCAAAGATGGCCAATTTGAACAGAGGCCCCTGCTGGGTCACTACCGTAGGATCCACACTTTTGATGGCCTGAGATCAGAATGGCAAGCAACCATACTGCAAATCGTCTCTTCTTTACCCGGCATAGACCTCAGACCTCCTGCTGACACCACTTACATCTTGTTATAAATTTGGAATAAAGAACAACAAAAGCCCACTGCACAGTGCCCCACAGGCTAAGGATTTAGTTACTCTTTGTGCCAAACCCTGCCTTCTCCTTTATACCCTTTGAATTATGCTGTCTGTGGGTGCTAACCTGTCCCTGACATCAGTTTTAAAGCTAGAATCTATCCTAAGAAGGGACCTGGGCTGCCTGCCGTACGTAAACTGCTGACCTGCTCTCTTGACACCTACGTATAATATGTAGAAGTCAGCTCTTCCTCTCTCTCCCCAGTTGTACAATGTGAAGGCAGGTCCCTCCACCTGTGAAGAGAGAGTAGCAGTGGTCTTCCCCATCCTCAATGTCTTTGTTTAATTAGACAAGAGCTTACTAATGTTGACCTCTCATTTCTAACCTTTTGATAAAAAACAGAGAATCCCCCAGTGGCTTCTCTCTGGGAGATACAGGGAGGAAATCTCTTGGTGTAACTTGAGCAAGATATTTTCTTTCCTGAATTATTCCACACGTGGGGTACGTTGTGGCCACGGATATTACCAGTATTTGGCATAATTACTAAAACAAACTCTCATTTATTACTGATATTCATCACTCTATTTTCCCTGTGCAGTAAGTGGGACTCTGGGTTTTCAGTATAAGGAAGAAAAGTGTTCTGGGTACTGGAATCTTTCTCACGAGTCATCGGATGGAATCATCATAATAATCATTTGAGGAAATGAATGTTCTCATTTTTTAGATTTGAAAAACTGATGTTCAGAGTGGTTAAATAATTTGCCCAGGGTTGTTCAGCAAGTAAATGGCTGATTTACTGGTTGATTCCAAGACCATTCTCTGATCCACACATCATATTGCTGCCTCTGGGAAAAACAGAGAGTCTAGAAACCTGCATTCCTTGGTTTTTCTCCCCCATAACCTCTGCCCACACCAGTAACCAATGGCATAAGTGAAGCTAGCAGCGAAATATGTGCTAAGATCCTCCACATTTATAAGTATGTCATTCCTGAGGAATTCGATGATCTGTTCTGTTCCTCTCAGTGTCCTCTGCAGGACTAGGAGGGAAAGAGTTCGAAGATGTTACCCAAATAAGATGACTACATGTCCCAGTTTGCCTAGTAGGGTCCTGGTTTAGTCCACTTGCACCAGTATAATTATTAACAGCAGCCCCTCTTGCTCTCAAGGGTATGCTGGTTTGAACCAGAATCTTCAGCTTCCACATATACCAAATACATGTTCTCTGCAAATGGTAACCATCAATGTTGATGATTTAGATGATTATGTATTACATGAATTTCTGAGAAGGCTGTGGGAGAGTGGTTCTAAGGGTCATCATCATTTCCACTTGCAGTTAGGAAGAAAATGTTAACTCTGATTCACTACGGATAATGTGGAAGAGAAATAAACTTTTTTCTACCTTAAAACTCAGCTCTCTGTGCAAAGGCACCAGGCTTGTTTGTCATGACTTAACTCCCAGGGGTTACGTGGTATGTAAGTGGGTGGCATTCACAAGACGTGTACCTGAAAATCACTCATCAAAAAGATTGTTTATGTATAAAACCAAGGTTTAGGTTAAAGACCTCTGAAATGGCACCTAGGCACAGTGAGCATTCTGGAATTGGTCATACCTCTTCAAGGGACCCAACAGCTGAGCACAAGGTCAGGCAACCACGGCTAAGGCTTCCTGAGCCTAACCTGGTTGAATGCCCACTGGGCTCCTCACAGCCCGAGAAATCTATCTCGTGTACAAAAGCTCACATACCAGGACACGTGCACGCTCACAAATACACACACTCAGGGGCACACACACATAAATGCACACATGTATACATGTACAAACACATCTTTGTCACCAACTAATATTTCTTGACCCAGATGTCACTTTTTACAATGTAGACATGATCTCATGATCTTTCAACAAAATTGAGGCTTTCCCCGCCTCATTGGATCATTTCTCCAAAATAAGTCTTGCCTGCCAATGGCGGCACTCAATTACTTACAAGTTTACCAGGTAAACACACAAAACATACATGTTGCTCTATAAAGTAGGTGATATACCCTTTGTCTTAAGTTTTGCCCAGCTCAGCTAAATTTGCGACACTCCAGAATATTACATGAAATAAGTCATTTTCAAGAAACTTTTTAAATCTGATTTTTTTCCCTCAAAGATCACACAAGTTTTTTGTTGTTGGTGGTGGTGGTTTTTTGTTTTTGTTTTTGTTTGTTTGTTTGTTTTCCTCCTCCATCCTTACCTTCTCAACTCTCAGAAGGAGACTGTGGCCTTAGGAAAGCAAAACCTGGATCAGGGGCTGAGGTCTGGCTTTAAGTTCAGGATCATGGTGTACTTACAAGTCATGTTTGTAGAGAATAATTCCCAAAATAATGCATCTTCTGTACCTTGCTCTTTTATGTCAAAGCACTCAATCATTTGGGAAAAGGGTCAAAAACAATTGTAAATAGTTCTGTTCTGTAGAACAAGTAAAGACTCCAGTTAGGAGCTGGTATTCATATCTTTCACAGAAATATTTTGGGAAGAGTCCTCCTTTATTGAGGTAACTCCCCAGATGTTGACTTCATTATATGTACATTAGACTGAGATGGTGAGGATGTGGTATTCTTGACACAATTTCTATACCCGTGCTCATGACAGACATCATTAATCAACTGCAGCACACTTTCCTGATGATCTTCAGCACCTTACTTAGCACAGAGATCTAGGCAGCCTCTACATGACAGCTGACTCACAGAATTAACACTAGTTACTACCCCAATAGAGACACATGATTGTACCTAAGGGACTGATGACCCAGAGACATTCATATCTGGTCCTAATGAGATAAGTAGCAGAAACACTTACATCAGATAGCTTACTCTCATGGCCACCTTTTTATTCTGAATCCTGGACCTGTGCTCTGTCAGCCTACCTTCTAATGCCTGACACAAAGAGACGTCTGTAGGTATCAGAACCTGGGCATTTTCCCTATTATTGATCCATTTCCCCCCAATAGGCTTGAGTCCCTCACTCCCTTGAAACTTCTCCTCAGTCTTCCCACATTGATCTCAGCTAATCATTAATTCTTCATTGCTGGTTTTGATTGTTCCAATATAAATAAAGTCCTTGGGTTCCAATATAAATAAAGTTCCAACTTCCTAGAGTAGATCTAATAAAAGAGAGGGGGATAGAAAAGCTAAAGACAAATGTGCTATGATTCTATTAGTTCTACAAAGAATAAAGAGCACACATTTTTCATCAACATGGGAAACAAAAGCCTTCCTGTAACGTTTCTCAAAACTATGTAATGTAATATCTGCCACCAACAGAAAGAAAAAAACAGCATCCACATCAAGTCTCTGCTTCCTGGGCTTGGGTCTTAGCCCTTCTCTCATTCTACAATTACTGATTGAGCTGTATGGTGTGGGTAGCCTGGTGAGCAAGATAAATGTGGTTTTACCAGTAAGATGGATGCATTATTCAATCCATGATTGCCCACACGCCTTGCCTATGACCTCTATGATTTGAACCCTTGTTCTCCTGCCCCTTGAGAGCTGCTGGCCCTTCTGGTCCAACCATATATATGGACTCGACTTCTTATCTTAGCCCATCCTTGTGTCATATGATCATGGAAGAGGTAGCTAGAGGTCTCAGTGCAATCTCTTACCACTGGGTTGTCATTCCCTATCATTGAGGTGACAAAGTGTAGGCTAGGCTGGAAGCTTCATGGTACTATCACTTTGCAGCACCAAGAGTAGGCCCAGGAAGCAAGGCATATTAGGCAAAACTGGACTAGGATTTAGAACCAGAAAGGGGCAGAAAGGGTGCTGGCAAGCAGACCAGCTCGAAAGATGAGGCCAGAATGCTAGGCTCATACAGATCAAAGTTGGGCAGAAAGGGTCAGACAGGCGACCCAGATGTGAGAAAATAAGACCCAGGGCTGAGAGAGAGAGTTTAGCAAGAACACACCAGGGCAGCACCTTCTGATTGCAAATTGTTTTCTTTCAGAATGTTATTTATGTTATTACTATTACAACTCCTGGTTTTAAGATGAGAACGCTAAGCCCCATGGTAATCAAAGTCGAATAACAAGGCTAAGTAAGAGAGAGAGAGCTAGTAAGTGGAGAGCTGGGACTTGAACCCCAGGTGGAGTTGGGCACTGTTTCCTGCAGGTAGAGCCCAGATGCTCTTAGGCTTGGGCCGAGCTGTGGGCAGGGGCTGTTTGTCCTCTGCTATCTTGCTTCCTGTACGTGACCAGGCCATGGCTCAGAGGAAACACCAGTCTCTTTAGGTGTCACTGACTTCCAAAAATAGCAAGAGCAGAGGGTTAGGTCTTCTGGGAGATCCTTCCAATATTTTTCTTAGAAGTGAGCACATCTATTTCCCAATTAATTATCTCCACTAGCTAAGCTCAATTACTTTGTGTCCACCTCCAAGAATACAACCTTGCTCCTTGTAGACATCCCATTTGAATTTCCAAGGGGGCAAATATTGCCAGAAGCACGTTTTATGTAATTACATGGTGTAGATATTTCACTCTCTCTTTACTTAATGATTATTAAATACCAAAATTAACTTTCATACTTGGATGTGGATTCCACCAGTTTAAGAGAAAGTAAATATATCATGGGGTGTGCTCAGGGATGCCTGCATTCAGTGGCCTCCCCTCTCAGTTCTCAGGATACAACTTCCAGTGTTTCTCAGTGGAGACGCTTCCTATTCTATTCTGCATAAGAATAACCTAAAGAGCTTGATAAAAGCACATTCCAAGGCCCTGCACCTAGACTTACTGAATCAGCATATCTGACGGTGGGGCCTGGGAACCTACGCTGTTCACACTCTTCCTAGGGGGTTCTGTTGACACTAATGTCTAAGACTCAGTGATAGTTATTTGCCTGATACATGAAGACAGGCTTATCATGGGGAACAGGAGAGGCAAAACGAACACAAGCTGGTCTCTCCTCATACATATTTTAATAATAAGAATTCAATACATGCTATCTATTATTATTTTATAGTTGTTATAAATCCTCACACAAGGGCTTGAGTTCTGTAGCTGATTTGGGAGATGCAGGCAGAACCAGCAGGTGAGGGGGAAGGGAGGCAGGGAGGGAGGCAGGGTGTTGCTGTCAGGTAACCACACAGGCGACTGGAGCTCAAACCTGCTGGGCCTTGGAGGCAGGTGAGGATCGTACACCCCCACTGCCTTCCCCCGCTGGAGGGCAAGGAGGCTCGTGTTTACTGACTCCTGTCAGTGCTTGGCTGGCCTCCTGGGGGCTGGTAATTCCCTGGCACTGCTGTGTGTGGACAGTGGGTGGGCACAAGCCGTGGGAGGCTGGGCTGGCATAAAGATGAGGAGCACACCTGAGGCACCAAGAGCATCTGCTGCCTCTCCCACCAACTTTCTAGCGAGAAAGTGTCAGGTGCGTTCTGGTGCCCTGCTCATACAGTGAATAAGAGACAAACATGAGCATTGTGAGAAGGAATTTCCCTCTCATCTATTTATTTATGTTTATTTAATTGTGGTAAAATACCCATAACATGAAATTTACCACGAGTGACACTTAGTGCATTCACAGTGTTATGCCACCATCATCATGATCCAGCTCCAGAACACTTCTGTCATCCGAAAGGAAACCTGTTAGTGGTCACTAATAACAGTAGTAGTCACTCTCCATTCCATCTTCCTCCGAATGCTGGCAACCACCAGTCTACTTTCTGTCTCTCTGGATTTGCCAGTTCTGGACACTTCATATAAATGGAATCATACAGTAGGTGGCCTTTCATGTCTGGCTTCTTTCATTTACCATAATGCTGTCAAGATTCTTCCATGCTGTAGCATGTATCAATGCTTCATTCTTTTCTCTGGTTGAACAATTTTCCACCAGAAGGATTATACTCCTTCTTATTGTTTTGGACACCACAGAGGTTTCTGAAAGATATGCCTGCAGGTCGACCACAGTGCTGGGTGCACCCTGCCTGCCACACCAGATCAGACCACACTCACCTCTGTCCTCATTGGTGCGCCAAGATGCTGGTCTTTATGGGCTGCCTTCTCCTCTAGCTCTCTCCTCTGGCTTCCAGTTAGATTTGGCTAATGGAAGTTACTGGCAGGACATCACATAGGAGCAAGAGAAGTTAAGGTATTTTTTCCTCCTGTCAAACTGACTGTGGTTCTCTACAAAGGCCAGGGCTCCTGTCAGGGGTCCTCTCCATCAGGCTTCTCTCTCCAGGTTCTGCTGGCCCCTCTCTCTTCTTGTACTTTCAGGCCCAGAGGAAGTAACAGCTTCCGGCTGCTGGTAGCTCTCAAACACTGTACTGTCCTTCAATAGTTTTCCCTAAATATCCTTACACCTTTGTAAATAGTCTATTCGATTTTCTTCAAACTTTCAGTTTGTGCGTGCCTCTTTCCTGCCAGGATCCTGACTAATACACTAATAACCAATGACAGAGTAATTTGTTAATATTGATCGTTTACTCAGTTACTGAAACATGTTTCATAGTGAGTATTTGTAACTTTGGGACCAAGCAATGCTCTGGGCCCCTGTGTGTTATTCCCACTTCCCAGCAGATGTGAACCAGACAGCAATTGTTAGAAGTCACTGCAAATTATGTAATGTGGGTTCTAGAATCACATTTCCTGGGTTCATGTCTCAGCTCTGCACCTTGTGGCACCATGACCTGGGGCAAATTACTTAATCTAAGATTCATGACATGTAAAATGTGAATTATGGTGCCTAGACCAACTATGACTAGTAGACAATAGGCAGAAAGTTCTCTGAACAGGGCCACACATTAGAAGTGCTCAGTAAATGTCAGCTATTGTGTTAACCCCCATTAGTCCTGGCTGCGCATTCCCCTCTCCTGGTCTCTATCAGCGTCTCCTGGAACTACCTAGAAGTCCTCACAGCTGGCCCAGATTCTTCCCAGACGCTGAGCCAGTGCTGACTAGAGCCGGAAGGACATCAGCACCTATTCTCTTCCGCGGTTGAGGGAGAGGGGAATGTGGAGACAGGCAAGTTCCCATAGCCCCTGGACCCTCCATCCCAAACAGGGGCCTCCTTACCCTGGGCGGTTGTGGTGGCCTTCCTTCCCCTCCCTCCCCTGCTCTTCATCACCAGCAGGAAGACCACCATGTGCCGAAGAGTTATTCTGGGATAACAGCCTTCTAAGCATACTTCATTTAACAGTCCTATCAACCCTATGAGGCATGGTTCCTTTTTAAAAATCTGTAGCAAATCTGTTCCAGATCCATTTCTTAAAATCTGTTCAAGCACAGTATTATGAGCTCCAGTTACGCAGGTGACATATGAATACATTTTCCTTGTTAAAGATCCAAAACTTAAATAGTATGAGGTTGCCCTTAGTATCCCCACTTTTCTGATGATGAACTTACAACTCAGATACATTAAATAATGTTCTCACGTTCACTCTGGGAAGCAGCAGTGGCAGAATTCAAAACCAGGAGTGTTGATGCAAGAGCCTGCGTTCATCCTCACTGTTGTGCTGCCCTTACCCACAGGACTATCTTCTGCCTCAGTTTCTCTCTTTTGGCACCCGACCAGCCTTAACCTTCCTGGCTCATAAGCCCATTCTAGTAGAATGTGGCTCTTCATAAATGACCTTTAAAGCCCGTATCTAAACTAGTAGGCTGTTCTGGGCATCTCTCACACCCTGTTCCACATGCTTCCCGGCCACAGCTGTGAAAACCATCTTCCCATAGGTGTGATCAGACAGCACCTCAGCGGCTCTTCCCATTCCTGCATTCTGCCCTAGGGATTCTCAGACACCACAGAATGGAATGCCCGAGGAAACCTATGGGGTCACTCATGCTTGCACGGCCTGGGAATGAGAGCTGACATCGCAAGGGCAAGCCTTGACCAATGGAGTCTGGGAACTGTCCCCTAGAGACACACATTTTGGAGGTATTTCCTGTGGCTCTTCTTAGAGGGTCTTGGGAGAGTGCGTCTCAGTTGCCCAGAGAGGTGACCAACCTGTGTCTACCCCCTTGAATGGATGGTCCCTCTTTTTCTGTCTCACTGTCCCCATCCTGTTTCCTGGAATCACGCAATCAGTCATATTGGGATTTGCCTGCTGGGGTAAGTGCAGGCTAAGTCAGGGATGATGAAAGAATCATTTTGCTTTGTAAATATTTGTTGTGAGTAATAGGCTCTCCTTGCCTAAGAGAGAAGCTCCTCTTAGAGTGGCCCAGACCTTGAAGGCGAGGACTGCACAGGCTGCTGTCTCCTTAAACTCTGCACTCCCCACGGGCAGATGGGGCTGCCCACTGCACAGCAGCAGGCATGTGCCCTTGACCTCACTGAGAGATTCAAATATTTCTCAGTAAAAAAACAAACAGAGATTCACCCTCCTAACCAGTCACTCATGCTCCCAACATGCTTCATTGTCATTGTGAGAAGGCTATGTTTTGTTCAAGAAAAATGTTTGAGTACCTAGAAACAGCCAGGATTATGCAAGTCTCCAGGGATAAGAGGGTAAAAATAACCTAGTCCTTGCCCTTAGGGAGTGAGCACTCTAGATTGAAAGTAGATAAGGAAACAGGAAATTCTGACACCTTGCAAAGAGTACTATAACTGGGGCAATCAATTGTGTAAGTGAAAATTGAGCTTCAAAGACCAAAAAAGAAAAAGAAAAACTTTTCTACCTACAATGCTTCGCATATTTTTAAATTAATTAATTAATTAATGTATTTATTTTTGGTTGCGTTGGGTCTTCGTTGCTGTGCGCAGGCTTTCCCTAGTTGCAGCGAATGGGGGTGACTCTTTGTTGCGGGGCGCGGGCTTCTCACTGCGGTGGCTTCTCTTGCTGCGGAGCACGGCCTCTAGGCACGTGGGCGCCAGTAACGCAGGCTCAGTAGTTTGGCTCGCGGGCTCTAGAGCGCAGGCTCAGTAGCTGTGGCGCACGGGCTTACCTGCTCCGCGGCATGTGGGATCTTCCTGGACCAGGGATCGAACCTGTGTCCCCTGTGTTGGCAGGAGGATTCTTAACCACTGCACCACCAGGGAAGTCCCAGTGCTTCGCATTTTAAACCAGAATTAATAAAGGTAATTTTTACATTTATCCCGCTTTCTTTCTGGTCCTAGACCTGTGATCTATTTGAGATAAAAATATAAAGCATCCATCCATTTATCCATCCATCCATCCACCCATCCATCCAATACAAGTGTGTTTGGTCACAACAGTCTTATAGGAAAGAAAAGTTTCTGGTGCTGGATGTCCCACACAGGGACTTGGGGAGGCCGACATAAAGGGCAAAGATGACAGAAGATGAGTAATTTTCATGCAAGACTTCCATGTGGTGCTTCTTAGTATTCTGACCACGACTTGTTAAAATTATGCTAGACTTGTGACTACAGATTTCCTGGATCATATTTGCAGCCACTTTCCCAACAGGGACCAAGCAGTCATCAATCATTCTGAGATGGCCAATTTGTGAGAGCAAGGTCAGCAGCCAAGTTCACTTGGATTAGTCTGACTGGACACCTGAAGAAAGGCTTAACCAGGACACCCTGAAAACATCAAGATAGTGAAAAAAGAGGAAGAAATGCCTTGTTTCAACTAGAGTGTCTGGTTCCCACCCTCAAAATATCCAATGTGCACAGAAAAAAAAAAAAAAAAAAGGTAGAGTGTCAAACTGAGAACAGTATGTTAGTGTAGTACAATCAGAGGATCTCTCAAAAAAAAAAAATCTGTCATTGCTACTTTAGATATTAAAGTGTCTTATGTTTTGTGATCCAGGGACTGAATCCTGCCTGATACTTCTAAGCTCTTACTTAGAGTGAGCCCTAATTCCCTAATCTGCTAAAAGGGTCTAATTCTAGCTCCCGCACCCATGTATCCATGAATTCAGTCATTATTTATGAATCACCTACAAGTTGCCAAGCACTGTGCCCAGCAGTGCGGATTCAATGATGAGTTTAAAAAACAATTTCTTGCCCTTGTATAGCTTTGAGTCAGGGGGAGGTAAACACTAATCACATATTCACCATCAATAAATGGAAGGGATGTTTATCACCTGAGGTATGGGGGAGACGTACGTGGCATTATGAAAGAGAAGAAAAGGGGTGTCTGATCCAGCCTGACAGTAGAGCTGAGATCAGAAGGATGAATGAGTCTGATTTAGGTAAAAAGCTCAGGGATGGATTACAGGTAGATTCTTGACAGAGAAGGAAGTGTATGTAAAGGCCTTGGTACATGATGGTCTCAGCAAATGAACAAAGACTGGTGCGGCTGGCTGTAGAGTGGTGTGACAGGAAATCGGAGCAGTTGGTATTGCTAAGTGCATTCCATGCCAGGCCTTGTAGATCATGTGGAGGGTTTTTTTTTTATGTAATCCTCAAAGCACTGGGAAACCACTGAAGGATTTTAAGCAAACGAGTGATATGATCAGATGCATCATATTAAAGCTTTCAAAGGATGGCTCTGGCTGGGGAGAAAAGAGCAGATCGGAGGAAGGTAAAAGTGGCTATGTGGAGACCAGCTGGGAGGCCATATTGGTATCAAGGCAAAAAATGATGGTAGCTCAGATTAGAGTGCTGGTAATTAGATGCCCATTGCGCAGGAGTAGAAGTGGATGGATTCCCAATATACTTAGGAGGCAGGGTTTAAATTTGGAAATGAGGGGAGGGCAAAACTGGATGGATGGTGGTGCCATGGATTAAGGAAGGGAACAGTAGAAAGCAGCGAGGTTTGGAAGTGAATGTCACATGTTGGGTTGGGAAATGCTGAGTCCCAGGTGCCTTTGAGACATGAAAGAAGGATGTCAACCTGGCTGTTGGGTATACAGCTCTGGAGCTCAGTGATGACTAATCCGAAGGGCTAAATATGAGTCATTGCTGGTCAGGTAGTTAAAATTGAAACCATGGACATGGATGAGATCATTGTGAAAATAAAATAAATGTTCATTTACAAAGCACCTAGAATGCTATGGGACACAGATTGGTGTTAATGAATCTTACCTCCCTCCCTCCTTCCTCCTCTGTCCTTTGAACAATAGGATGGTGAGTGAGTTTGGGCAAGACCCCTGGGAAGATGGTTCCTGGGGAAGGACAGAAGAGACAGTCTGTTGCTTCTAGATGCTCTGGTCTCCCAAGGACACGGTCTAGGTTCCGAATAGCTCTCTGAAGGAAGAGCAATATGCCTTGCTCTTGACTCCTGAGCCCTGATGCCCTCCCTACTCTCTGCTTTTTAAACAAGGTGTTTGTGTAAAAGAGAGAGGCTACAGAAGCTAAGCTGGATATGAAGAATAATTCCCTCTTCAGCGTGAACTTTAGCTGGGCCTCAGGAGGAAAGGCAGAAGGGAACACAGCATGTTCCTTGGCCATGCTTGCCGCGAGCAAGAAGGGGAGTCCGGTGGGTTTGGTGACCTCTGCACCAGAAACATTTTTTAATAAAATATTGGAAGTATCTAGAAGAGCATCTTAAACTTCAGGAATTGTAATGAAGCAAATGCAACTCTATTCAGCTTTGAAATATGTGCTGTAACATCACGGGGCTACAGGGTTAATTCTTCTCTCCCTATCAGAGAAGGAGGAGGTCTTCATCCACTCGTACTGGCAAGCCTAGTGGGTTCTGGAAAAGCTCTATTTTTCTATGTGTGTGACATCTCTCATTTCTTCCTTCCATCAATTTGACATTCCACTGATAGACTAAAGCATTTTCCCCCAGTGCCCATTAGTAAGTTTCAAGGACATTTCCACATAGCATACAGAAATAATAGATGGGCCACAGGAATTTACGAAGAAATAATCTTGGGTTCTGTTCAAATTTAAACCAAGAAAGCAGTGACACCATGCGTATGTCAGCAAAATCTTAGGATAAAATTATCTCCTTCTAATTTACTGCAGTGTGACTTTTACACTTGTTCAATACACTGTACTGATCAAATACCACTTTTAAGTTGCAAAATTGTTAAGACAGCTAAAACTATATTCATTCCCTAACTATGCTGAGTACGTTTGAATCCTTTCTCCCTATTACTATCAGAATAAAAATAAAGGTATCCAGCAGTATTCTAAATGTCATGCTTCAAAGCTCTGAGACACTCTTTCTTCCGACACCTGATTGACAGATTATGGCTTTTGGATATCCATCAAATTAATAGATTATGACTTTCTGAAGCCAGAAACTATGCAATTATTGCCATGTTCTATCTTTAAAGAGATAACTTATTCTTTGTCATCCATTTATGTCTCAGAAGGCAGCCCCCATCCCGCCAACACATACATATCATAATTATAAATAATTCGGTTCCTCCTGTCTTTTTTTCTTTCCAGTATGCCCCCATCTCGAACATCCACAAAATAATTCACTTTGAAACAATGTTAGCTTAGGAGATGGCTGACACATCTTATATTTCTCAATAATGTTTTGCAAATTTAAATATTCACCATCTATGTAATCCCTGGTGAGAGTTCCCTTCTGGTTTTAGGTATCTGATCCAAGAACTTCTCTGGAACAGAATTAGGAATACAAGAATCAAGATATTTTCAAGTCCAGGTACTTGGCCCTGCTGCCATTAACTAAGCATTTCAATTTTGACATAGTAGAGACAGAGTGAGAAGATTTCCCTAACTATCTGGAGAATTACTAATACTTTTCATGCCCCTTCATTTGCTTAGACCTCCCATTCATTTCAAATACCTTAAATAAGAGACGAAAACCAGGTAAGCCAATTGCAATATTAGTTGTAGTGCAATCTCTAGTCTGATTTAAAGAAAGAGATCTTTATAAAGACAATTTAGAAAGGGGTGAGATTTAAACTGTCAATCTTGCCAATGGAGATGGTGACTTCCCAAAACTGATGCAAGATGGCCACAGTGTCACCGAAAAGGGTCAAGGTTTATTGAACTGGAGTAGGATTTCCTGCTAATTCCCCTCTTGTTACAAGTGAAAGCCTGTTTGCAATCCCGATCATAAAGATTTTAGAGCTGCACCTTCAAAAGTATGTTCTTAAAGGGGAAGAAAAACACAAACAGAAGAACCAACGTAAGCAGCTCTGTTCTCCCTCCTAGAGCCCTGGGGTACGCCTTTTGAAGGTTTGAAGGCGAAAGAAAACTTTTATTCTGTAGACTCTATCAACACACTAAGCCAACCCACATAGTAGAGATGTATGAACGAGAACGTTGCCAGATGTGGATGGAACTTGAAAGGTGTCTCAATCTGAGAGGATTTGGAGCTGCTGCCCATGCACTTGCCTCTGTTGCTAACGCTCCCACACCGAATCACGAGCTTCTGTGCACACGCCTGGAACCCATGCCAATGGCATCATCTCTATGAAACCTGCCTCAATCCACCCTAACATGAACAGTCTTCTTCCTGCCCCAACACACACCATGCTTAGCTCTGTTACGCTTAGTTTTCAACTTCAAGTTTAATACAATTTCTTCAAGGGGACATTTCCCAACTCAGGTTAAAAACCTTTTCATTGTGCTATTTCATTCTCCCCTTTGTAACCTCCATGGCTCCTGGAATTATTTACCTAAATATCAATCATCTTTTCTACTAGGTTGTTGAGTTCCACCAGGGCAGTGTCTATCTTGTTCACCACTGACAACCCAGTGCCCAATGAAGTGCCTGGATTACAGTCAGAGCTCAATAAAAGCTTGTTGCACTGAAAATGTTAATTCCCACGGTTATTTGTTTGAAGAAAAAAACACTTTTCTTTCTTGCTGGTAAGTTCCTAGAGAGAACTGTTATGTTATTCTCAGATCTCAGCATGAACACGAAGCTCAGGGAGTGTTTGTTTGTTTGAATGAATGAATCAATGAATCAATGAATTGTTGAATAAAGGACAGAAGAAAGGGACAAATGACTGCAGGGAGAAAAAATAGGAAGAGGAAATTAATCAACCACCTACATTTACCAAATTCCTACTCAGGGCTCAGGACCAGGTGCTTTACTGGGCACTGAGGGAGGACACAAGAAATAAAAATGTTTCCTTTCTTAAGTGAAACACCATACCCGTCACCTACCAAGAAAGTCACAAGGATTACTATGCAAACTAGCAAGTCAGTAATTCAATGGAAGGACTGTTTCAGGGAGAATGGAAGCAAGGCTTGTAAGAGACATCCCCAAGGCAGATAAAAGAAGAAATGATGGAAGTCAGTGGTTGATTACCCAGGGGTATGTGTAGGAAAGTGGGTGGGACAACATGAGCAAAGGGATTAGGGACCAACTGAGGGTCAAAAGGCATTGGACATTCTCACTCTGGGTGATTTCAAGACAGTAATATCAGTGCTGGAAATATGGTGGTTAGGGAGGGACTAAAACTGACCTTAGGGAGTAGTCATAGCATACTGATATACTGAGTTACGGTAATGGTGTATAAATGGGAGCTTAGAGAAAAATCAGAATAGAGAAATAGATGTATGAGTCCATTGAACAAGAATATTAGCTACCATTTATTGAGGGTTAATGATGAGCCTTGTACTCTGTTAAATGGTTCACACACATTATCTCAGGTGATCCTTACCCCAAGGGGTATTGTTATTAGTCCTATTTTATTGCTATTTTGCAGATGAGAAAACTGAGGCTTACGAAATTAAGTAATTTGCCCAAACTCACACAATTAGAAAGTTACAGAGTTAGAATCTGAACACAGATCTGCCCACTTCAAAGTCTTAGTTCTTAACTTAAGCACTGAAAAGCAAGGGAGAGAGTATAGAAGAGAAGATAGGAATGATCCCTGGGAGCATCTTAGAAGTGAAGACATTCTTTCCAAAACAGGTGATAGTGGCGGGGCAAGGCAGAGGGTGGGAGCGGGAAGTCATCTGGAGAAATTCCTCCTTCTTCAGTGAGGCACAATGTAAACGATGCATACAGGAAGGGGGCCTTCTCAGGTATACAAGTTCCCTTACTTTTGGACATGTCTGCTTATACAAGAGGAGGACACATATCTCCTCTTGTATAAAGCAATAGGTCATGAATGGAAAAGAAGCCCTAAGGAAACCCTCAAGGTAAAAAACTAACATCTTTAGAAACCTGAATATAGATCTAAGAAATTGAGTTCTAGAGAAGCTTTCAGTTCTCTAAACCCAGTTTGTGGGTTCACAAAGATTAGCATTTTTATCAGAGTCTGGGTAGAAGATTATGGGTAGATTATGCTATTTGAGTAACAGTTAAGGGTTAGTGATAAAAAATACACCTATGGATCTTAAAACTATTTTTATGAAGTTTACTTTAAAGATTTATCTGTTTTGATATTGAGTGTATAGATATTCTTTTCTTTAAAATTCAATTTTAAAAGTTTTGATTGAATATTTGTAAAGGAAGTTCCATAAATGTGGTTTTGATCAGGAAGTTACCATCTTGAATATTAGGAAAAAGCAGGGCTTGTTGATTGGCTCATGTGACCAAGGTACAATACCGCTGCCTGGTGATAGTGTATACAATACAATATGGTAGCAAAAATCAGTCTTACATTTTGAAACAAGACCATAAAAAATCCTTCTGAGTTCCCTTCCGTTCTTTGTCGTTGATGACTTATACAGTTGTGTTCTTTTCTCATTTACTTTACTTAGGAGAAATTTATTGTAATGGTAACAGAGCATTAGCTTTGGCATTGGACAAATGCCAGCTTTGAGCTGAGCCAACCTCTGGCTTTATGACTGTTTTCAATTCATCTAAATGCTTACGGAAAGCTGAGGTGAAGATTTAATGAAACCATAGACGAAATGTGCTTGGCACAGTGTCTGGCACACAGTAAAACAAGACATGATAATCATCATGTCATCACTGATATTGTTACTATTACTGTTATCTGTGATACGAGACCCTGGGAAACAGACCTATCTCAATGATACTGTGCCTCCAGGAGGATAAGCGGTGGCAGCCATGGGGAAAATGTTTTGTTTATATCTCAGGTACTAAACAGCTGTTACTACATATTAGGACCAGATGTTCCGAAATGATATGCAACATTATGCTCAATTCTAACTTTCACTGAATTGCCTGTTGATGAAAAATGACTACTGAAGGAGATGATTTATTAAAGGGAAATCCATGGATGATGTGTCTTTAAGTTTCATACCCGGCTACTCCAGATTATGTGCCAGTCTATATACTCTGAACACTGCAAACGTTTGGCCCATTCTGAAAATCTATTGAAAGCTCATCCCCTATTCATAGCCCATCTGTCCTTCTACCTGCCAGGCCTGTGTACATCTGCCCTGCTGCACCAGGTACAGCAAACCTGGGCAGTATACGGTTACACAACCTTTGATCTCATGCTTCCTTGTAGATGTGAACTTTTCATTGATTCCAGAGTTGCTGTTGCTTTTGATTTTGTTTCAAGTGATTTTTGTCTCAGTTCACACTCATATGCCTGAAGGAGAATCCACTGGGGGAAAGTAGAGAAAAGAAAGGGGAAAGAAATAGCTCTAAGTTGCTTCCTCTTAATACCAGGCCAAAGCAGCCCTTGTTCTAACTCTCCTACAAAACCTTCAGGTTATTTCCTGATCCCTCTAGATGACTTTCAAATGTTCTGATTAGCGGGAAATTTGCAATTCAGTATGAGGTCAAATACTTGGGTGGCAGCTGGTAAATCCCTCTTTTGCTTTATTAAACCTCCCCAATGAATTCCCAGGCACAGAGAGTAGGCAGTGCAGCCAGAAGCCCATATACTCGGTGATTCAAGAAACCCAGGTAGAACTGATTCACTTCGTTATGAAGCAGAAACTGACACACCATTGTAAAGCAAATATACTCCAATAAAGATGTTAAAAAAAAAAAAAAAAAAAAAGAAACCCAGGTAGGACCTCAAACCCTGCTACAAACAGCAATTACGCAACAGGGGTATTTGCTCCTAAAGGCAGGTCAAGAAGGAAAGGCACATAATGGCTTCTCTTTATTTCTTAAAGGTAAAATGTACAAATTGCAAGAAATTCTCCATACTGAGAAAACAAAATACATCCCTGCCAAAGGGGCCAGGAGAAATATTTGGCACATAAGCTGCTTATAGAGAGCCATTTGTCAACTCCGTAACTAGAGTTCAGGACATTTGGCTTTGCAAGACTACCAACTGGGCTGGGATATATCTCACTAGAGAGAGTGATGATGGGAGAGCAAATGGTTCAGTCCAATTATATATGTTTAATTGGTCTAGATTCTAGAGGGCATACTCATACGAAAAAGGTTTGCCAACTAATCGCAAGAGAGGAAACAGCATCTTAATTGGGTGGCTTTACATAGGGCAATATTACAATTAGTTACAATGTCGAATAAGTTATCTATAATGCTTTTTTTAAAAAATTTATTTATTTTTGGCTGCGTTGGGTCTTCGTTGCTGCGCGCGGGCTTTCTCTAGTTGCGGTGAACGGGGGCTCCTCTTTGTTGCGGTGCGCATGCTTCTCATTGCGGTGGCTTCTCTTGTTGTGGAGCACAGGCTCTAGGCGCGCAGACTTCAGTAGCTGTGGCTCACGGGCTCTAGAGCGCAGGTTCAGTAGTTGTGGCGCATGGGCTTAGTTGCTCTGTGGGGTGTGGGATTTTCCTGGACCAGGGCTCAAACCTATGTCCTCTGCATTGGCAGGCAGATTCTTAACCACTGCGCCACCAGAGAAGCCCTATAGTGCTTTTAATGAGAAACATTTAAGTCCTTCTGGAATTTTTCCAGTCAAGTTAATTCTGAGGACTGCAGACAGTATTACAAGTAATGTTATCAGAATTACAGTTACGCTAGTACTAGAATGTGTCACTTAAAATAAAAGGTTCAATGGGTAGGTCCTAAAAGACCCACTATTGTCTCTGTAGACTTTATTAATGTGGTCACGGATAAGATATATCATACCCGTGTCCACTTCTCAGGAGCTCTGATAGGGCAATATGATCTACTGGGCTTGAAAGGCCAGGACAGGTTCTGACTGCCCTATACTGGGCATCTACGGGAACCATCCTTGGATCTGAGACTCAGTTTTATCCAACACGCTGTCCCCCTGTCTAACCATGCCCCAAAGGCTCCAAAAAGGAATGGCTCCCAAAAGGTGCCCAATGGTCTGCAGTGGGTTTCCTGCCACACCCTTGGGAAATATTGCTCATGTCTGAGCCTCAGAAAGCCCTAAAAGTGGGTCTGGGATTTTGCTGATTTAAGGCACATCCACAGTCTATGGGTCCAACTGATGCAGCCCCTTTGGTGTGGATGATAATGAGAGCAATAACAAACACAATTAGGGTTCCACTGTGCTGGGCACACCATGGGCACCCTCTCATTTAATCTTCTAACCTTCTAGAATAATAACAGGCACTGTCATCATCTCCGCTTTCCACAGGGGGAAACTCATATCCATAGAATTTCTGGAACTTGCTAACAGTCCAAAGAGGCATGGGTCTGAAAACAAAGTAAGGGCTCATAAGGCCCTTTGGCACGGCCACTCCTTGGCTTTCCCCGTTGTCTCCCAGACGCTGTGCTGGACCATGACATGGCTTGGAGTACTCCGGGGAGGCTGAATTGCTGATGACACCCAGGGCAGTAGTTCCCAAACTTTACTGTGCACCAGAATCATGAAGCTTATCAAAATACAGATGCCTGGGCCACACCCTGAGGAATTCTGAATCTGAAGGCCAGAGGCCGGGTCCCCAAAATCTCTTCATTTTTCACACATACCGTCCTAAGTGATACTGAATCACATAGTCCAGACTCTGTTTAAGGCAAAAGCACTACCCGAAGGGCTGGCCCTGGGTTGGAGCTGTAGGGTAAGAACCATGTCCCCTATGCCCTGAGTGCTTCACTGTCAACTTCTTTTGTCCTTTGTAGAATGAAGGCAAGTCCACTAGAACCAATAATAGACTTGGCGATGTGTCCTAGGAGCCCTTTAGTTATCAGTGGGCTTGACACCTCTCTGGGGTTGGCAGTTCTTGTCAACTCTGCTTCCCCAGCCTGGAGAGCAACACTCACCTTGTGATCAGAGCTCATGGGACACGGGGAACAACCAAAGTCTTAGACGCCAAGATTCAGTGGAGCAGCTGAACGGGGAAGCAATAAGCCCATGGTTTGTATGCTGTCTCTTGGGAGTCTTCGTAAACTCACGGGGTAGCTGGACCCTGTCTCCCTTGCAGGGTGTGAGCCATCCTACATGATCTACTTGGTATTCATGGCATCAGGCGCAGGGATGAGCTTTAAAGACTCAGAGCACAGCCGTGGTAATGGTGTAGCAATAGATGGAGCAACATTCAAGTAGCGATGAGAACCTGTGTTAATATTGGGTCAGCCAGACAAATACAGGTGTTTCTGAAAAACTGTATTAGGCTTTAACTTATCTCATTTCAAGACTGCTTTGAAAGTAGAGCATAAAAAGATTGAAAAGGCAACCTAACACATAGTCGTGAACGCCTGCTGTGGCAGGGCAGAGGCACGGAGAAGCCCAGGGGCGTAGTGAGCAGGAGTGAGCTATGGGGCCGTGCACTGCGGTGTGATGGTGACGGCAATTTCGTGGCTGTCTCAGACTCAGACACACACCGCTGTGGAGCCTCCCGGCCCGGCTTGTGCCCAGTCGGAGCTCCGAGTGGCTCCGGTCAACTGCAGGCAGGGGCAGCGTGAGAGCACCCAGCTGCTGTCTGGCCTATGAGCCTCTCACCTCCTGCCCTAGGGGTTCCTTCTTGACTCTATGTCGTGATCCAGGGACCTTACCTTTGAAGGGGAGATTGGCTGCCTTACTTAAGTGTCTCTATTATTTAATGGACACAAAAAGGTTTTGCCTGTGGCATAATTCCTACAACGAATGATAAGTCATCCATTCCCCTAAGTATACACCTGACTGCAGGAGCTTGGAAAGACGGAAAGACACCTAAAGGCAAACATACCCCAACTTCCCCGAGCAGGTTCCCCAGCAGCTATGGGCCCCGGCAAAACCAGGTGTACAGTAGCTGAAGGCAGAAAGGGACACTGTGATTCTGGCCCAGAGCTCAGGAACTTAAGCACCATAGTCTACTCTCTCATACAGCCTCTATGTGGACTTAAAGAGATTTATATTCACAATAGATATGGCAGTTATGTTCTGTACAGTCACCATGAATAATGAATTAGCAAATAGTGAATCAACGCTCCTGGTGGAAGTACAGGGTTAGGTTCCTGCAGGCCTCTGGTCACAACATTTCTGTCAATCAATCAATATATAACCTTGTTTTATGTGTTTCTGTTTAAAGACAACTTATTTAACATATCTTGTTGAATCATTAACATTGCACTCACAGCCAATAGTACTGTAACCCTCATCTGAATGAAGCTCATCTAACACACGTACCTTCTCCATAAGGTACATCACAGCCTTCTGCGCTTGTGGACACTAGACTGCGCTTCAGTATTACACCTGTGGGCCATTCTAAACAGCAAAATCACCAACAAAAAGCACAAAAATGCAAAGAAAAATGGCACTAAATACCACTAAAAGGACATTTGCTTGCAGTATGAGAGCTGAAACAAGAAGGCAGAGTGTCACCTTGTTGACACTAGGAACATGCATGTCGGACGACTCAGATTTTTCACTGGTCTGTGCATGACTGCAAATGATGGAGAAAACACTGTGAGTATTGGTTTGGGGGTTTACAGAACATTTTAGTGAGCAGGCAAATTCACAAATACAGAATATTTGAATAATAAAGATCAAATCTGCATGCATGAGTGTGAGTGTGAAGACATATATACATATACATACTTACACATGTATATGCATACATGTATGTATATAAAATGTTTACTTGAAAAATACATCATATTATTGTTATTGTTTCATATAAAAATCTGTCATTATGCAAAAGTAGATCTTCATTTTAATGAACTAAACAAACAGGAAACTGTAAGTATGGTCAATAGTCAGAGACTAACAACATTTTCTTCTCTTTGAAAACACTGAAAAAAATCACACGTAAAGAGTGAGGCTGTTTTAAGGAAACACGCAGAAGAAAGTGCAGATCCTTTCTCCCTACCATCAAAATGGAAAGACTTCCAGCCTTCTCCCTCAGAAAGTTATGCTTCAAAGTTATGGCTGACTTCTTTTACCCAACTACTGTGTTGACAGGACCCCAGGATTGTACTGGGCTCACTGGCTGGCACATTCCACTGGGTAGCACTGCGCTCTCATTCTCAAGCACCAGGCACTTGGCATGAATGTACTGATTAGCTAGTGCAGGTCACTGTCAGGAACCCAGAGGAAGAGAAAGAAGTGTGGCACTCATGCCCTCCAAGGACACTCCTTCCATCTGGGGAGGAGACACGCATCCACAAGAACAGGTACAGCAAATTGCTTTGCACTGTTGCTTAGAAAAAGTAATGCTAATGTCAATGGAAGCTAACACTTTGTAGCACTTACTATGTGCCAAGCACTCGCCCTACTTCTCCCTTTGACTTTGAGCAACCACCCTATGAGGTAAGGGCTAGTGATACTCTATTTTCCCCAGAATGAGAATGAATTTCAAAGGTCAAGGAACTCTGCCCAGTGACCCATAGTTACAGGAGCAGAAGTGGATCCAGAACTGTCCTAAGAGTTCAAGTGTCTCATAACCCAGAGTAGAAAGTCTGTAATGCTGGATAGCAGAGATGATTTTCTGAAAGAAAGAAGAAAGTATTTCTTCTCCAAGCCCATGCTTTATTCACATAGTACGTAAGCTAGCAGAGAAGTAAATTTCCTAGGACAGGAAGGATAAGGGTATCTCACACACCTGCACACACACGTACACACACAATTTTAATACTTTTACACCAGCCTGGAAGATATCTTTTTGTTCCCCTCTTACGTGGCAGAGAAGCCCTCCCTGACCAACATGTATCTTTGGTTGAATATGCTTCCCAGGTGCTATTTGACATTTAAGCCCAGGGTATTTCTGCCTCATCCCAGAGCAGAGGCTTCTATCGACTCACCCAAAGATTAATAGTAAAAGGTCCTCAGAATTGATTATAAAGTGCGTTTGTCTCCCTACCAGAACAGAACATTCAAGACAAGGAGGGCACGCCTGTAAGTGTGTCTTGAGAACAGTAGGGATGGATTTCCTCTGAATCAGCCCCCTTCTCTTCCCACAATGCACCTTCCTAACAAGCCACCTGGTCAACCCCACTCAGGTGCCCTCATTAACCAGGCTTTCACCAACTAAAGTCCCAAAAAGATAAACCTCCCTATTCATGTTTCTAAATTGTCTTCATGGGTTATCATCAAATTAATCTCTTTTTAAGTACAAAAGTAGTGCATTCTCATTGAAATATATTCAGACAATACATAAGTGGAGAAAATAAAAAGCAAAGCTCTAGGCCTTCCATCTCAAGGCAATTACTACTAACAATTTAGTGATTATCCTTACACTCTTTTTCCTACACTAACACAAAAAAGTATGTGTGTGTGTGCATAATGCATTTGTTTTTTAAGGAAAAATTAATATTGGGTTGACCAAAAAGTATGTCTGGCTAATGAATGTGTTGTTCAATAAAGTTCTCGGTGAAAATGAAAAATGTGTCTTTTATTTGTACTTAAAACCGAACAAAAAAAAAAATATGTATGGAAATATGTTAATATAAATGTTTCAGACATTGCATGAAATTTCTAAAAATCTTAAAAAAAAAAAAAAAAACCGAACGAACTTTTTGGCCAAGCTAATATAAAGTTTTGTAACTTGTTTACATGCAATACACAACACAGATCTTTTCATGTCAGAATATCTGTATTTACCTCGTTCTTCTGAGAATATGCAGAGTAGCTGATTATATGGATACACCATCATCTATCTCACCTAGCACTACCAAGCAGATTTCTCTGTGATGATGGAGTTGTCCTGTATCTGCACTGTATAATCTGGTAGCCACTGGCCACATGAGGCTCTTGAGCACTTGAAAAGTGCCTCATGTGGCAGAGGGACTGAATCGTTAATTTTTCATTTTCTTTAATTTGATTAATTAAAATGTAAACGTGGTCACATGTGGCTAGTAGCTACCGTACTGGGCAGTGCAGATTTAATGAGTCCCCTAATTGAAGGGCATACATTAGTTTTTCCTAAATTATCTTCATTAGATATTCTGATGGGATGCACATCTGTGTGTGTGTGTGTGTGTGTGTGTGTGTGTGTGAATATCTGAGTTCTGCTAGCTCACTATTCCCTAATTGAGGTTTTCCCCAATACTTTGTGTTCTCTATAAATAATACACCAGGTTCCTATAAACTGCATTCATTCGATGAAATAAAAGGCAGATGTGCCCATATATTTGCTGCTAACTAGCCCTGAGGCACAGAGCTTCCTATATCCATTAGCATCCTGTATGGAGTTGCACAGTCGCCCTGAAGCAACCAGATAGGCTGGACCTCCTACAAGGTGCTACCGCTGATAGCTAGGCTTTCACCAAGGAGGCACCGACACTAATCCTCCACTTGGGAATAAGGGTCTGCTGGCTGCCTGGCAGGAACAAGCTGGCAGCAACCTCTTTACTCAGTGTTCACAATACTGCGTCATTAATAGTGCTCGTGTTAAAGCACGACACGCAATATTTTAGTGTTTTTCTTAATGTCCCTTAATTACCCATGCCTATCTGTTCCTGCCCATCCCCAGAAGAGCATAAATAAGGGGTTTGGCTGCAGTTCATGTAATCAGGCTGTGACCAGAGCTAATCTGTTGCGATGGATGAAGTGTGTGTCCTCAGGACTATCTCTCGCTACAACATGGGGAGGGAGAGCTTGATGCCAACCTCACTGGGTCAGCATGAACAATGAGCTGACGCTGGAGCGGGATAAGAAGAGGCAAAGGAAATGAACAGCTGTACCCCTCCGGCGTGAAACATCACACTGGCCCCTGGGCAGTCATCACACACTCAGCCCCTTCCTTCAGGACGACTTTGAAGGGACCACTGCCATGTTCCGGGGAAGGAAGAAGATGGTGGGTACTTGGTTTGTTTTTATGACTTCTTCAATGAACTTAATAGATTTTTTTAACCTAATGAATATTAAACTCTAACCAGTTACATCCTTCCAAAGACTCTTCTCATCTTTGTTAACATCCACATATACTTTCCTTTTATTGCCGGAACAAAATTGTAGCAGCATCAACAGACCTCTAAATAAAGGAAGGAAAAAAAAATCACCCATGATACTGAAAGCCCCACAAATCAAACTGTTTCCATTTTTCTGTGCTCCCTTTCTGTCTTTGTTTACGTGTATACATAATTTATGCCTGAAACTTCTCTGGTGTCTTTGGTTCCAGGCACAATGAATGAGATTAAATATAACTCAACCCTCCAGCAGATTTTCTTCTGGGCCCTAGGCCCTCTTATTTCTTCCACTTCTCCCTGGCCTCTGACCACTTCTGTTTTGCCAGGTTTTGCTCTAAGATTAATCCCTGTGCCATTTTTGGACCGCGGCTGGATTGACTTACTCTGGCCAACTGTTTCTCCCTCATGGATTTCCCCCAGACCTTTGCAGGCATGCTAAAGCCTGTGCTGGGTGGTTTCAGCAGATGGCCATTATGATTGGTGGTTCCTCTGCCGTATTTGATTGTTAAACATTTAAAATATCACTCCTGATATACCCGTTCGTCTCCCTTGACTTAACTTACTTTGGACACCCCCTTTTCATGGCCCCGCATATGATTGTTTTACTTGTGTCTGCCTGACTCGTGTTTATCTTTGGGCTCCTCATCCAAGACTGAGCCAGTATACTCAATTCCTTGAGGTTCTCTGGCTCCTGCGATTTCTAGGTCACCAGTTTTTCTCTCCTCCCTTTTATCAACAGCTTCCTCTGAACCTAGAACCTCAGCCAAGCTGCTTGCAATCTGTAGAAGAAACGCAGTCTTAGTTTCTGCTTTTTAAACTGAACACACTTTTTTCAGATGGTGCTGTATAAGCCTCCCGATTACAGTTTTATTTTCCTATTGAGTGAGTGTTCCATAACTTCTTAAGTATTCTCCTAAAGCAATGGTTCTCACTGGGGAGCAAATCTGCACCCCCCACTGGGAGACACTTGACAACATCTAGAGACACTTTTGGTCGTCACAGGTTAGGAGATGCAACTGGCATTTAGTGGGTGAAGGCCAGGGATGCTTTGAGACATCCTACTATGCACAGGACAGGCCCCACCACAAGGAATCATCCTGCCCAAAATGACAACAGTGCTAACCCTGTCCTAATATTACACATTCAGATTTTCCCAGGATTTGCCATGAGGTTTTCATTAGTCCTCAAGTCCATCTTACTCATTGTTGTATTCCCTGTGCCTCACACAGTACCTGGCCTATGGTGGGCTCTTGTGAACATGGTGTTTTATTTTTGGGGGAATATTTTTTTAAGGAAAATTCCCATAAAGACGTTTGTGTTCATGCATATGGTTTTTACATGTCTACAACAGTTGGTATATACTCTTTCCTTTAATGTAACTTTCGTTTTTACATTGCTTTTTGTATCAATTTCCACTTGGGAGTGGACTACACACTGCCATTTTTAATAACTTTGCACAAATACACACAGACAACACATAAGCTCTGCTAGTGCACTGCTCTTCTATAGCCTTGCTTCTGCCATCCTCCTCTCAATGCCAAGGCCATCTTTCCATTGTTATGACTAATGTTTATTCACACCTGTTTATAAATTATGTGTTTCTACCTTTAGGGTAATTTCTACAAGGTTGATAGTGAGCATTCTGATTCGAGTGGTATTAAAAGTAAGAAAGGAGTAGCAGGACCAGGGTCAAATAGAGAAGTTACACCACCTAGATGCTGAAACAGGTGATGGTAAACATTTGAAGAAGTTTTATAACCCTTGGGAACCATTAGCAACTATGTATGGTTTTTTCTTCTGGCATCATTTTCTATAAAATGGGGATATTACCTATCGCACCTCATCGGCAAGCACCCTGTTTGCAGCTGCTATGAACCAACCAGAGATGATGACCAGGAGGAGGTCAGAGTCAACACAAGACGATGGAGAATGCTTTGGGGGCTATGATCAGAGCAGTCCAAGAAAACTTACTCCCTTGAGAACCTTCTTTAGGGCTAATTTATCTGAATTAGCAAGTGTACAATCAAAGTAGAATTACAGAAGCCTCACCACATACACACACACGAAAGGAAAAATGTACATTTTTTCCATAGTGCTTTCTTTTGTCAAGCATCTATTTTATACTAGGCATTGTGAATACAATGAGAAACTAACACATGGAGTATACGTTCAAATGAAGAGAGATAATCATGGCAAATCATCATTTCATCCATCATGTACTGGGTGGAGTCCTAAACTGTTTAGATATAATTTAATTCTCACAGTCACCCTTTGGGATCAGTTATTATTATTTGATAAATGTAGAAACTGAGGCACAGAGAGGTTAAATAACTTGCCTGAGTTCCTGTACCTAACAAGCAATAGAGACCTAATTTATACTTAGGCAGTACACCTCCACTCTTTTTTTTTTTTTTTTTTAAAGGAGATGATTACTATATTATGGATGTGTTGTCACAAGACTGGAGAGCAGTGCCTTTTTTTTTTTTTTTAAGAAATATCCATTTTAATTTTTATTTATTTATTTATTTATGGCTGTGTTGGGTCCCCATTTCTGTGCAAGGGCTTTCTCTAGTTGTGGCAAGTGGGGGCCACACTTCATCGCGGTGCGCGGGCCTCTCACTATCGCGGCCTCTCTTTTTGCGGAGCACAGGCTCCAGATGCGCAGGCTTGGTAGTTGTGGCTCACGGGCCCAGCCGCTCCGCGGCATGTGGGATCCTCCCAGACCTGGGCTCGAACCCGTGTCCCCTGCATTGGCAGGCGGATTCTCAACCACTGCGCCACCAGGGAAGCCCTACACCTCCACTCTTAATCAGTGAACTATACTCTCTCTTGAGACAGGTTCAGAAAGAAGTAAGTGTATCAAAATGTAACCAAGATAGGATATATCCCAGGTATACAAGTCTGGTTTAATATTCAAAAATCAATTAATGTAATCCATCATATAAACAGGCTGAGGAACTAAATCACATGATTATATCAATAGATGCAAAAAAAAGCACTTGGCAAAATCCAACACCTATTCATGATAAAAAAACTCTCAGCAAACTAAGAATAGAAAGGAACTTGATTTGATAAAGAACATCTACAAAATAACCTACAGCTAACGTCATATTTAATGCTAAGATCAAGAACAAGTCAAGAAGGTCCCCTCTCAGTGCACCTTATCAACAGTATACTGGAAGTCCCATCTAATGCCTATCTAAATCCTATCTAAAGATAAGAAAAGGAAATAAAAGTTGTACTGATTGGGAAGAAAGAAATAAAACTGCCTTAGTTTGCTGATAACACAGTTGTCTATGTAGAAAATCTGAAGGAATCGACAAAACTCATGAAAATAAGTGATTATGCCAAGTTTGCAGGAGACAAGGTTAATATATGTCACTCATTTTCCTAAATACCAGCAATAAACAAGAGAAATTTGAAGTTTAAAAACATAATGTCATTTACATTAGCACCCCCAAAAATGAAATACTTTGGTATAAATCTAACAGAATATGTACAAAATCTGTATGAGAAAATTACAAAACTGATGAAAGTAATCAAGGAACTAAATAAATGAAGAGATATTCCACGTTCATAGATAGGAAGACTCAATATTGTCAACATGTCAGTTCTTCCCAACTTGATCTATAGAGTCAACACAATCCCAATCAAAATCCCAGCAAGTTATTTTATGAATATCAACAAACTGATTCTAAAATGTATATGAAGAGGCAAAAAACCCAGAATAGTCACCACAATATTGAAGAATAATAATGTCAGACAACTGACACAACTCAACTTTAAGACTTACCATAAAGCTATAGTAATCAAGACAGTGTGACATTGGTGGAAGAATAGATAAAAATATCACTGGAACAGAATAAAGAGCCACATAATTGTAGTCAAGTGATCTTTGACAAGGGAGAAAAGACAATACAATGGAGCAAAGGCAATACAATGGAGCAAAGATAGTCTTTTAAACAAAGACTATCCAGCTGAAACAACTGGATACCCACATGCAAAATATTGAATCTAGACACAGATCTCACATCCTACACAAAAATTAACTCAAAATGGATCAGAGACCTAAGTGTAAAACACAAAACTACAAAACTCCTAGAAGATAACATAGGAGAAAATGCAGATGGCCTTGGGTATGGAAATGACTTCTTAGATATAACACCAAAAGTATAACGCAAGAAAGAAAGAATTGATAAGCTAGACTTCATTAACATTGAAAAGTTCTGTTCTGCAAAAGATACTGTCAAGAGAATGAGAAAGTAATGCATAGACTGGGAGGAAATATTTGCAAAAGATATATCTGATAAAGGACTATTATCCAAAATATACAAATACCTTTTAAAACTCAATTATAAGAAAATAAACAGCCCAATTAAGAAATGAGCCAAAGACATTAACAACACCTCACCAAAGAAGATATACAGATGGCAAATAAGCAAATGAAAAGATGCTCAACGTTGTATGTCATTAGGAAAATGCAAATTAAAACAACACTGAAATACTACTACACACCTATTAGAATGGTCAACATCCAAAACACTAACAACACCAAATACTGATGAACATATGGAGTAACAGGAACTCTCATTCATTGCCACTTTGGAAGACAATTTGGCAATTTCTTACAAAACTAAACATACCATATGATCCAGCAATTGCACTCCTTGCTATTTCCCCAAAGGAGTGGAAAACGTATGCCCATACAAAAACCTGCACACAAATGTTATAACAGCTTTATTCATAATAGCCAAAACTTGAAAGCAAACAAGATGTCCTTCAGTAGGTGAATGGATAAATAAACTGTGGTACATCTAGACAATGGAGTATTATTCAGCAATAAGAAGAAATGAGCTATTAAGCCATGAAAAGACTTGGAGGAAACTTAAATACATATTACCAAGTGAAAGAAGCCGATCTGAAAATGTATGATTCTAACTATATGACATTCTGGAAAAGGCAAAACTATGGAGACAAAGGATCAGTGGTTGCCAGGGGTTAGGGAGGAAGTGATTATGACTGAATCACTTTGCTGTACACCAGAAACTAATGCAACATTGTAAATTAACTATACTTCAATAAAAAACAAAATAAAATAAAAAATAAAAATAAAGTCTATTTAAAAACTGAAAAAAACAAATGAAACCAAGTGTAAACCTGTCTCTCTATCCAGCCTCCTATCCAAACGCTACCAGGTGCACCCTTGCTTCTCTCCAGCCGCTGCCATTCACTCTCCACCCTATGCCTCTGAACCACTCATTTCTCTGCTTGGAATCCCCCTCCCCACCCCCATACCCGCAGCTTTGTTTGACCATCTCCAACATGGTGCCCACTCCCAGCTCAGATGTCACCTTTGGCTTCCCCACCCCTACTGGGCCAGACGCTTTTTCTCCATACTGCCAAATTAAAATCAGAGCACTAGCTGTTCTGCACATTAACTCTCTGCTTAATCCTCTGTCTCTCCCTGGAGATAAGCCAGGGTCTAAAGGGTGTATCTAGGCATCCCAGAACCTCATGCAGACCTGGCACATATCAGGTGCCCACTAAATGCTAGCTGGAATTAAAGCACTTGAGTAGTGGGCTATTAACCCTAAGGCATCCTGTTTCCACTGCTTCCTATACAGGTGACCGTGCCTGCTCTGGGCCTCAGTTTCCCCACTGCAAAGTGAGGAATAATAATAATAGCAACGCCTATTTCATTGGTTGTTGTGAGGACTTAATGAAATAAAATTGGAGAAGGAATTCAGAAAGAAATTTTACATATGTAAAATTAACATATGTAAACAAGAAAACAGACTGTGGAGGAGGTGAGCTTTTTCAGACTTCCAAATTGCTTTCGGCTTCCTCTCCCGCACATAGTAACAGATGATGTCATTGCTTTGCCCTCCCTCCACCAATGGTTTCCCATCACTCTCAGAATAATATCCAAACTCTCCCCATGGCCCAGTCTGTCTCCGGATCTCATCTCCTTTTCTTGGTCCAGCCACTGAGGTCGCCTCGCTATTTCTGGAACACACCAGGCATGTTCCTACTTCAGGGATTTTACACTTTTTCTTCTGCCTGGCGTATTCTGTCCCCCACAGGCCTAACATGGCTGTCTCCTCCACTACAGGCAGGTCTCAGGTGAAACGTGCCCTCTCCAGCGGAGCCCCCGCCAACCCTCCACCCCTATGGAAAAGAGCATCCTAGTTACACTTTATCCCTGACAGTGCCTTGGTTTATGTACAGCACTTATGACTAACAGACTTTCTTTGCTGTTTGCTCCTCCCACTAAAACAAAAGCTCTATAGAGGCAGGAACTTGGTTGTATCCATTGTTGTTTTCTTGGTGCTTAGAACCATACCTGGCACATAGAGGGCATTCAATAAATGTGAATGAATGAATGAATGAATGAATGTATGAACAGATGAATCCCCTGAGACAGTGGGAAAGGGAGGAAAGTTGTTTTGGATTTCTTTCTGAATTCCTTCTTCAATTCCTACAGCACACCGAGTACTCCAGAGCCAAGAGAATGAGCACAGGATGGAGAACACCAGCCCCAAGGCTTCTTAGCTGCATGGTCATAGGCCTTGGCTACTTCACCTGCATGACTGGCACAGTCTTAAGACCCACCTCAGTGTTGTCAGAGTAACTGAGGTGACAGGAGAGAAAGCACTTCGCGCAAGGCTACGTGGCAGTCGTTACGTGTTCCCACGGTTCATATTATAATCCGGGAGCCTGTTCTTACCCCTTCTGTGCCCCCTGCCACCCAGCATGCAGGGGGTTTGTTCTGCATACGAAAAAACTTATTTAAATCCTGGTTCCTCTTTTTAACTGTACAGCATTCGTATCCTTACCCAGAGCCTGCTCCCCTGGGGTGTCTGCCCTCAAATAAAGGTTGTCAAACATTTTAAACGTTATTGAATTGTCCAGTAAATGGGGATGCCCAAAGCAGAGAGCCAGTCAGTCAGCATTATTCAAGAGCTTCAAAAAGACAGAAGGAAACCATTATTAGGTTTAAGAATATTGCATTCCTTCTCCCACACAGCCTTTATCTAAATCTTCATTTAATTGGCAGCCTTCAGCACTGTTGGAATTGCATTCTGAGAACTAGGAGAAGTTTTCAAACATTCACGCAAGTTTATATGCCTGGCTCACAACTACTCATGGGAATGATCTTCTCTGCAAGGGATCTGGGGAATGCCCTGTCAGTGATGTTGCAGGGGCTGGGGAACTGACCTTGAATCAAAGAAGAAACTAACACCACTGCATAAACTCAAAGACAACTTCTGAGGTTTAAGGCAGAGCGAATAGGACCTGCTGTCTCCCCACACTCTACAGGTGGCTCCTTGAAGGCAAGAATTGGTCCCTTCCATCTCTGTATCCTCGGAACTTCCCCTACTGCCTGACATATCGTGGGCATAAATAGATGTTTCTGGAATGGCTAATGAGGATCTTTGTGGTTTTATATAATAAGAGAAATTGGCACTCAGGCCCAGGTGTTTCTATCCGAGTGGTTCTCACCAGAGCCTGGGCTGGAAGAGAAACCTTCTGATTTCTCCCCATCTCTTCCCACAACAACCCCCCGACCTTGCAGTGGACTAACAAGTTTCATGTATTGTATGATATCTGCTGATCTCTGATCTGTCTCCTCCTCTCCTCTCTCAGTGCCTTACATGGGGCCTTCAGCCTTCTCCTCTGGGACTATTGCAAAAGACACCTAAACATCTCCCATTTGCACGCCCATGCAGGCATAAGCATGCTGATTGTTAGATAAGCCAGGCTTGACAGTGTCACTCTGCTGCTTAAAAATCCCTCGTGGCTCCCGCTGCTTTCGGGACATTATGTCTGTGAAACAGTCCAGATTCCTCCCCTGCTGACCTCTCCTATGTCTACAGCCCCACACCCTGGGCTTCAGCCACAGCAAGCAACTCACAGCCCTCCCAAGCCCTAACTGCCAGCTCCTTCCACTCCATGCCTTCCTTCTGACTGAGGCCTTTGTGCAAGCACATCCCACCCCATTTTCTGACTGCCTACTCTCTGTTGATCCTTCTGGGCCCAGTTCAAATATCAATATCAATTGAGTTCCTCAATCTCTCTGCTCTCCTCCCCCAGGTAGAGCCCAGTCCCTCCTCTGTGCTCCCAAAGGGCCTGAAGCTGACAATACTTTATTTCTTTATTTTTTAATTTAAATTCTACTGTGGCACTACAGGAAGTGTGCAAAGCCTCAGTATATAGCTCGTATTTTCCACAAGGTGCCATGCAACTGGGGTCAAAAAATAAAACACGATCAGGTTCTCAGAAGCCCCCCTCCCGCCTTCTTTACAACCACGTTGGAAAACTGTCTGGTGGTATCTATCAAAGCCAAAACCAAACAGTTTTCCAAGCAGATGAATTCCCAGTCCCTTTCATCCTGTCTTGACAATGCTGACTGTTCTGTTTCAGCTTCTGAATCATAAGATCCCGCGGTCAGGGACTACAATTCTGTTACCTCCTTATTGCTGCTCCTGTCACAGAACTGGCACATGATAGGTTCTCTATAAATGTTGACCGAATGAATGAATGAATGAATGAGAGAGAAAGGTAAATAACATGCACTCTGTTTGGATAATGGTCTTGAATTTCTTCCAATCGATGCTTTGTGCATCTTCCTCATTTGGAACCTACAGTAGTGGCATGATTCTGGGTTCCCACTGAAACTCACAAAAGACCAGATGTCCTCTAGAGATTGTCAGAGGAAAAAAAGGCTTTAAAGGTCATCTGTTTTAATCAGAAAAACCAGAATTCTAGGTAAAGCAGGCCAGTTAAATTGGTTTGACAGCCAACCTCAGCAGCAAATGCAGCATCCAGCATCTTCCTAGATTGGTTCATTTCCCAAGATCTGTGATTTTTAAATGAGGAGTAGGATCAAAGGTCAACCTTACCCCCTGGAGCACAAGCTAAGTATGTGCTGTAATCACATCACAGAGCAAGCTTCAAAAGCCCGCAGTGTAGTGACGGCAACCACCTGTCTATCTTCAAACCAGATGAATGGTTTTCTGATGCCATATAATCAGAAAAGTGGATGAATAAAGAGCAGCCGATCCTTATTTAACCAAGCTCTCCTCATCTTGTCACGAATGAAAAGCACATGCACAATCCTAGCCCAGGTGAGAAAGAGAACCTGCTGGAAACTGCCAGAAGCCTATTATTTTCCTGTAACCTTTCAGAGCCTGGAGGTGTCACCAGTGACTGTCAGGAATGAAAAACAAATAATGCTTTTCCAAAGCACAAGACTCCAGGGAAATGGAGAGCCAACTCTACAATGTAATCCCTCCTCCCCAGAACCCGAGCCTTGCTCAGTACAATGGTCTCCCCAGAAAGTGCTGTGACATTAGCATGTTCGGAGAACTTTGCTTTGATGACTGTGACTGGCAAGAAGAGGGCAGCAACAATAGGTTGGCCCAGCAAGTTGTGGCTTTCAAAGTGCCAATTGGAACTTATAGCCTCCAAGAAGATGAAAGGCCCCAAATTCCTTCTGATTGGACAGGTCTGGTCCTTCCTAAAGTCTCAGTCATGTCTGATCTTCCTTCCAGGCCAGGATCACATTTCTAGCAGCCTATTCAATTGTCAATACCCATGATCCATCCTAAATCCTAAGGTCCAAGTCAAGAATCACACTCTCACTGAACCTGCTGGGAAATCACATGGTGTTGTTTCTGCTATCGAAGGCACTGCCGTGGAGAGGTGGGGATAACAGGGAAAACCCGCAGGGCAGAATGGGAAGCTATAAGGCCCAGATCTACTCCCTACAACTACCTGAGTGGTTTTCTTCCAATGGCTTCCCCTCTCTGAGCCTCAGCCTTCTCATCTGTAAAGTGGGAAAGCAACACCCTCCTGACTGAGGATCGAAACAAAGCACAATAAACTCTTTTCTCCAGTCTTAACAGAAGGAATTTAATGAATACACACCACCTCTCTCTCCCAATACAGTTGCAACAATAAAGAGTCAGGAGATCCAGATTCAAATCCTGATTCTGCCAATTATTTGCTGAAGAAGACAGGTCCCTGAGGCTCAGGTTCTTTAACTGAAAAACATCATCTGCAGCCTCCTGAGGGCTGAGTGGAGATCAAGGAAGAGGTTGTGTGTGAGCAAGCCCAGCAAAAGGTGACGTCCTTAGCTACAAAATGAGAGGGATCACAGTAACTCCCACATTCAGAGACTTGAATCAGACACCCTGTATGTAAATACTTAGCTGAGTGCCTGACACATAGATGATGCTCCATAAATGTTATTTTTTAACTTAAGTAATTATTAGGGTGTCATTTAATTAAATAATAATTAATTATTCGAGCACAAATGATGATGGTTGTTCTTAGCCTTACCACCGAAGCAAATTAAAGTTCTGTCCTTGGAGAGACAGTGTCAAGCTAACAGTATCTCCCTGGGGCCCCACCTGCCAGCAGGGGAATGTGTCTAATGGGGGGTCTCTCTCCAACTCCCCCCTCCCCACAAAAACCATGCACCAGGTAGAGACCAGCGGCACCAGATAAGGCTCCTTAACACAGAAAGAGAAAAGCCCATTCCAGCCTGGCAAAACACACCCCTCAATTTCACCTGTTTTTTCTGTTTACTTTTTTAACTTTTCGACTTAAACTGCTTGCTGCCCTGCCCCACTGGGGCTCCAACCAGCCTGAACTGGTTCTCTTGCAGACTCTACTACGCAGTGCGCAGATTGATTTTTACACTGTGCAAAATCAATCTTGGGTGTGCAATTTCTCTGGTGGCTCAGCCTCGGGGAGAATGCTTCCTTGGCAGGTTCCATGATCTCAAAGGGCAGGAGTGAGCAGGCAGAGCACGATGCAGCTTGCCGGCAGCCAGCGCCAGAGAGGCAGGGGGATTTAGAAGGAGACCGCCCAGAGAACGGTGTTAAATTGAACCTCTTCATCCCAACAGCAGAACATTTGGGGTCTCAGTTAATCCTGAACCAAAATAGCCAGGGTAGGGGTTACACTCAGAAAGTCTAAGTGGCTGGGTTAATAAGGCTTTTAGGATTCCTCATGCCGAGTCTGCAGTGCACAGACCTATCCAAGCATCAATTATAACAGCATAAAACTTTCCGGAATGGAGAAAGGGCGCTGAGTTCATGATGCTTGCTGGGGTCTGACGGATCTTCATCCGCCCCCTCCGAATCTTCCTAGTGCTTCATTACTTTGCTCCCTCAGCTATTCTCCAGTGCCTTCAAAACTCCTTCCAACTTTGCTTTAATGAGCAGCCTCTGTTTATTAACTCTTTGGTCAAAAAGAAAAAAAAAAAAAAGAAACCTAATACGTCTCATTTCTTGCAAACTGCATAAGGTTAATTTCCATCTAATAAAGCTACGCATAGGGTGTTATGCAAAATCTATTTTCTTCTGAAGGATGGGAGAGCTGACCACTTGTGTCCCCAACAGCGTGATGTTGGGTTTCCAGACGTACGTTCTTGGGGCACATTCAGTGACTGAGCCTCAGTTTCTTGATCTATAGCTTGGGACTGTTTCCCAAGAAATGGCATTTATTGTGATGATTAAGACACCAAGATCCCTGGACTTCCCTGGCGGTCCAGTGGTTAAGACTCCGCGCTTCCACTGCAGGGGGCACGGGTTCAATCCCTGGTCCGGTAACTAAGATCCCACATGCCACACAGCATGGCTGGGAAGAAAAAAAAAAAAAGACACCAAGATCCCTGCCCAGTTTGGATTTATATTGTACCAGGCACTGTGCTAAGCATGTTACGTGATTCAGTTCGTCCTCCTAAGAAGACCATGGGACGGAGTTATCACTATTCTCCCCATTTGACAGATAAGGAAGCTGGGACAAAGAGAGTTATGTATGGGACTTGCTCAAGGTCACAGGGCAGTGGGAGCTGAGAGTCAAGCCCAGGCGGTCTGGTGCCCTCATTCTTAACCAGTAATTGCTTTTCCTTTTTCCTTTTCTCCTTCACTTCCCCTCTCCTTCCCTTTGCTCTCTTACGTCCCTCCTCCTTTCTAATGTTGCATCTACTCCTTAGACGTGTGCCTGTTTTTAAGCTTGTACGTGGTCTGACCAGTAATTTCATAGGGTCCCCCACAACGTCCTGGTCCCCCATGCAGCTAAGCCGACTTCCCATTACTTGACTACAGTGGCCTTTTCAAAGCAGAGAACCAGTGGCCACTCCTTCTTCCTGCAGAATCTAGCAATTTCCCCAGCCCTTCTTTCTTTATCTTCTAAGATATCTGCAAGTTCCTCCTTGAAATTCCCTCTTTCCTGCTTTGACACTATAATACCCTATATTTCTTCCCCCTTACATGGTTACCAATCCATTCATCCATCATCCATCCATCCATCCATCTACCCATCCACCCATCCATCCATCCGTCAATCTATCCAGTTCATTTAACAATTATCTGAGCTCAGATTCACCGTAAACTTGGACAAGTCATTTTACTTCTCTGATCTTCTATTACCTCACCAATAAAACAGAAATATTAAGAACATAGCTTATAGGATTGTTGTTAGGTTTAACTGAGACAGCAGATGCAAGGAAACCTGGCTCACAGAGGTGCTCAACACATATTTATTGTCTCATTGCTAATTTTCTCTCACTCAATCAACCTTAAACTCTTGAGATCATTTCTGGCATTTTTTTTTTCTTTCTTCCCCATCAGCCCATTCACCACCAAGCCTCTAAAACCAGTCCTTTCTTTTCCACACTTCTTTTGACCTTTATTAGCTCACAAGCTGGATTTCTTGCCTTGGGTTTTTCTGGACCCAGTCCGTCTTTCACACTGCCCCCAGATTAATTTTTCTGAAATATTATTTTCCATTATGTTATTCCCTTCTTCAAAACTGCCACTGAATCTCCACTACTTATTTTTCTTCAATTTTTTCTTCTTTCACTTTTCAAGTTTATTATATTTTTCATTATAAATGTAATATATACATATGAATGGAGATTTGTAAACTAGAGGGGAAAAAAATCACTCAGGAACCCATCACATGAACAAAACTGCAGTTAGCATTTTGAAAAATATCCTTTCAGACTCCATCCCCCCTTTTTCATACATAGAGACTTTTTTTGCTTAGTAAGAACCCTACTCCACACATATTCTCCTATTCAGTATTCATTTCTCGCTTATGTGATATTTTCATGTCATCATTGTCTTCATAACCTTCCTCTTTAATGCCTATGTAATATTCCATTGAGTCATTTAACGAGTTTCCATCTGCTAGAAATTTAGCTTATTTGTCAAGCACTTAGGAGAGCCAGGCACATGGCAAACACTCAATAAATGTTGGCTATTGTTATTATTTCCAATTTGTGCTATCACAAATAATGCAGAGAAGTATTTCTGTACATCTTTTTCTGTATTTAGCTCTGTTTCTTTAACTTCTCAGATGTGGATTACTGGCCCAAAGGGCTTTACTGTTTTTAGGCCTTGTGATACTGACTATTGCAGTTGCTGATGGCTTCCCACTGCCAAGCCCATATCCCCTTCTGGCCTTTCGTTAGTGGACCCAACTTCCACTGCAAGAATCTACACCTCTTTACCAAGGGTTTCCTCTGGGACCAGACTCCATACTCAGCAGTCTGATAGTGCTCAAAATCAACAGCACCTGGGGCAGTTCCAAAACAATGCCCACCCAAATCTGTGGCATAAAGACTGAAGCTCCCATGCCCCTCAGGTGTGATAACTCTGAGGTATTCCACACTGGCTCCCAAAGGTCCCCAGGTACCTGCAGTAGCAACTGGCTGAATCAAAGACCCTTTATGTGGCAGCCCTCCCTTCCTTGCTTTGTTTCCCCACCCCGCTAGAGTTTTCCCTGGCTCACCTTCCAAATGAAATTAACTGCACTCACATTCTCCTCTCAGAATCTGCTTTTTTTTTTTTAATTTACTTATTTTTGGCTGCGTTGGGTCTTTGTTGCTGTGTGCGGGCTTTCTCTAGTTGCAGTGAGTGGGGGCTACTCTTCGTTGCGGTGCGCGGGCTTCTCATTGCCAAGGCTTCCCTCGTTGCGGAGCACGGGCTCTAGGTGCTCAGGCTTCAGTAGTTGCGGCACGTGGGCTCAGTAGTTGTGCTCACAGGCTCTAGAGCGCAGGCTCAGTAGTTGTGGTGCACAGGCTTAGCTGCTCCGCGGCATGTGGGACCTTCCCGGACTAGGGATGGAACCCGTGTCCCCTGCATTGGCAGGCAGATTCTCAACCACTGCACCAGCAGGGAAGCCCCAGAATCTGTTTTTGAGGGAACTCAGACTGAGACTGTGACACTTACAGGCAAATGACTGAAAACCATGCTAAATCCTATCCATTCACCTCCTCAAAGAACCAACTTCCATTTTCCAAAGTCTCATTGCTTGTTAGACCAAGATTTTACATGTTTGTCTTGAATTCCCATCCCAGTCATATCAGGTAGATATCACTGCCCTCATTTCATAGATCTGGCAATTGAGGCACAGAGAGGTTAAGCAACTTGTCCATGGCCACACGGCCCTGCAGTGACAGAGCTGGGATTCAAACTGTAATTCCACCTTCCCCCCAAGGCCTGAGCTCTTAACGCACATAGTGTACTGCCAGGCACTGCCTTATAATGATAGTAGGATTCTTTGGCTAAAATAACACTGGTACTACTAATAGCTGTCATTCATGTAGCACTGATCTAATTTCACATATTCACTGTCACCCAGAATGGCCTCCTCACTGCCCTCTGAACATGCTATGAGTATTTCTACCTCAAATTGGGACTAGGCTTCCCTCCAGCTCATAACACCCTCCCTTCCTTCTCTGGCTAAATTCTATTTCTCCCGCTATGGTCTTGATCACATACCATTTTCTTCTTACTCTGTCCAAGTCCACTACTGACACTCCTGACTCTCCCTCTGACTCGCTTTCCTCATCTGTAGATGGGGACGATAGTAAGACCTACCTAAGAGGGTTGAAAGAAAGCATCTAGCACAGAGCACACTTCATCAAAGGCAGGTAATGGATGGCATCTATGCAATACTGTCACTTTGACCTTCTATAACCTTTCCTCCCAGCACTTTCTAGCCCTCAACCAACCTCCATTTCTTTGCCCCACGTTTCACAGACCATTTCTTTACTAGTAAATTAAATGTCATGTGCTTGAGGCATAAGAAAAAATTATCCAAAGCTTGTAAACTAGACCAAAATGGTTGATGGCAATCCTTTGAACATCATTCAGGGACAAAGGCCATGGGAAGATGTCTAGGAGCAAGTTCTTAGCTCATCTCACTGCTTGCTCTTGATTGAGGCCTCTAGACTTAGAGAAGTCACCAGTTACTTGTCGATTTTGTCCAAGTGGAGATGCAAATAATTTCTGTCTAACATAACAGATAATCCCAACAATTTAGGCATGTTGCACATTAACTAGTTCTTTTTCTAACTGAACAATCTCTTCCTAATATTTCTTTGTTAAATTGCTCATAAATACCCTAGCTTATTAAATACCCTTTGAAACTACCATCAGATCTTACTGGTTTCCTCATAATCTAATGAATTAACGGTCATATTTACCTGAAAGTCATGGTTTTACCTTTTGAAAAACTATACACGTTTGGGGCTTGCTTCCAGTTATTTTTTCACAGACCCAAGTTTCAATTCTGACTTTCTAGTAATAATGAGATGGGGTAGAGATAAAAATTCCTGTGTGTGCTGGGGGAGTATAAAGCTCTGCATTTAAACCAGGTTTTCTCACCTCACGCTATTGACAGTTGTGTCAGGGTAATTCTTTATGGTAGAAGGCTGTCCTGTGCACTGTAGAATACTGAAAAACATCCCTGCCTTCTATCCACTAGATGCCAATAGTATCCCCTCCACCAGTTGCAACAACCAAACATGTCTCCCGACATCACCACGTGATCTTTGGTGGGCACAACTGCCCCTGGCCGAGAACCACTGGTGTAGACTGAACTTCTCAAGTAAGAATCATGGGCAGGTATCAGAAGGGTCAGCAAAGATTCACAAGGGCACACAAAGAATTATTCTGGGTGGGTTTCAAAACCCAATGGCTGTAGACCTAGCTGGCCTGGAGCTCTTCTCATAGACCCAGAAGTGTCATTGTCTTTTTATTATTCTTCCCTCATGTCTCGAATCTCCTCAAGATTAGCATCTGCAGCATCTGTGTCTGTCTGGTTCACCTTAGAGGGCCTAGAATTTAGTAGGTACCAATAGCGACTAGTGCTTAATAGGTGTAATATATATATTTATGTAATATATTTAAATTTATATGTATTTATGTGGATATATATATACATCATGTACATGTGTGTACCTGTGTATATGTATACTTATGTATGTTGTATATGCATATATACATTTTGTGTATATGTGCTATGTATGTATATACATCTGTATATACATGTATATATATATTATGTATTGTGTTATATATGTATGTGTGTAGATATATATACACATATATGTGTACATATATATGTATACATATATATACACATACACACATTACACACATACATATAAAATCAAAGGAGGTGTCTGCCAAATCAAATGAAGGGTAGCAGAATATACGACCCCAAAATATACCAGTTTGGCATAAGGATTATTTTGAGCTAAAGGCAACTGAGAAGAAGTGGCTACAAGAAAAGCTTACTGCCGTCCGGCTATTTGCCTTAAAGCAGGACAAAACTTTACAAAGGAGTCCTTCTTCCCCTCTCTACCTGGAAGGACAAAAGTTAATCACCGGAGACATCTTTGGATCCTTATCAATGGAGAAGGCAGACTTAAATCTGCATAACCTATCTTACTCTTGTTTACCCTGCTTTTCCTGGTTACCTCCCCATAACTGGCCTCCCACATACTGTTCTTTCTCTTTAGTTTAAGAGAGTATTTAAACTGGAGTTCTAAGCCACCTCTGAGAGTTACTCATTTTCCCCTGGGTATCTCTCATGTATACATGAGTTATATGTGTTAACAAATTGTTGGTTTTTCTCTTGTTAATCTGTCTTTTTCTTAAAGAGCCCCAGCTAAAAACCTAACATGGGTAGAGGTATGGTTTTGCCTCCCCTACACAGACTGTCTCTCTGTCCTCACCCTAGTCTTCTGGTCTGCCTGTGTGGACAGAAATTTTCACCTAAAGGCATCCTGCAAACACAGCTCAGGGCCTCACAGAAGTAAATACCCATGGCCATAATGGGACCAAGCAGAACTTTTAGCTCCTACTCCTGTGTCTTGGTGATCTTCATTTTGTAATCTCTGCTTTCTGTGGGGGAGCCACGTTCCTAGCCTGGCTTTGTGTCTCCCTCCTTCACCCAGAAGAACACCAGGTAGTTCTCTCCCCACTAGCCCACTGGACCAGCAGCTTCGCAAACCTCAGAGAGCATCGAAATCCCCCGGAGGGCAGGCATGTGAAGACACAGATTGCTAGGTCCACCCCCAGAAGCTCTGACTCAGTAGGTCCTGGGTAGAGAATTTGCATTTCTGAAAGCTCCCAGGTGTTGCTGACACTGCTGGTCCTATAGGTCAAGCCCCAAGTTCTGAGACCCCAGAGTCCACACAGCTTGTTTTCCCACCCAAGTCCTGTGAATCCCTATCTCATGATGTCCTCTATGTAAGAATACCCTTACCCCTGGGAGTTTGGGGAGAGCATTGGTAATGCAGCCTTGGGGAGCATCTTTTTGAAACTCAAATGCACATTAAAGTCTCAAGGATGTTCAGTCATGAAAAACAAAACACAACCTGGTTCACTTCTCTGTGCAACTTCAGAGTTTCCCAAAATATTAGCACATGCAAACCTATGTTTTCCAGAACCCTTATTAACCACCCACGGAACCAGTATGTCTTCACAATACACTTTGCAAAACAGTGCACTGGAGAAATGATGAGGGAGGGCTGAATCAGACACTCATGTGGCTTTGTATGATCCCCTGCTGTCACCGGGGAAGGCTTTAAGAATCACAGGGAGCCCAGCAGAATCCCTGTCACCTGGGAGCCGGCCGTGTGGGTGACCAGGTCTCAGCCAGAGGCCTTTCAATCCCCAGCTCCTGTTCCAGTCCAAACTGTGGCTTTTCCTCTAGACTGGAGACTCAGGAAGGTATTTACAGTCTCTTAGCTGTGCCTTTATAAATCCTCGCTTCCCAGGACCACAAACAGGCATCCTGGGCTGGTCAGGGGGCGAGCCCTGCTGCCCTTCCCTGTTGCACTGCGCATGACTAAGGGCTTTGTCACTCTGAATATTAAACGTGAAAGAGAAATACAAATCAGCAACCCAAGGTTAAGGGCAGAGAGGAGTAACATACATGTTTAGGGAGCCTGGGAATCAAAGAAGGTCTTGGATAGGTGGCAGGTGCTGATGGGGGAGTGTGCTTGGGATGGGGAGCAGGTCGTTGATTCAGACTATGATGAGTGCCTTAGACCTTAGATTGCCTTCTCTTTACCAGCGTTGGAAATCTTTAACTGAACCAGCCAAGGGGTGCCAAACATTCTTGTTAATTTGGGTAAATCCTTTCAGCAATTGGGTATCAACTGGAGTACAACGACAGCATGTCAATTCAGTTCTTTCCCTCACCCTCTTTCACTCCTCCTCCCACTTTCTCTCCTCTCCCTACCTCTCTCCCTCTCCCTCTCTCCTGCTTTTCCCTCTTTTCCCCTCCCTCTCTTCTCTCCCTCTCTCTTCCTGAGCCACATATGCTTATTACTTTTTGAAGTCAGCCACTCTAACACACCTCCTTCTCCTATAGTTTCTGGGTCTTACTGTCAGGACCCTACACCAGAGACAAGTGAGCCAGATGGGCATACTAACCAATGAGACAAAGATGGATCTTAATCCACTTTGGAAATCAGCAAAACAAAAGCAAGGAACCATTGCTTTATTTCTAATGGGCTAAAGCTACCTGCAACTGTGAATCACTATTGCTTTCAATTAGTAAAATGTGTGAAAACCAGTGTAGCAGTCAAAGGATGATTTGGGCCCAGAACTCCCTGGGTCGCTTGCCAGCCCCAAGTTTCTCGGTATCCTTCTGCCTCAGTTTTCTGATCTCTGAAATGGGGCAGACAATAGGGCTCTTTTAAGGAATAGTCAAGTTAGCATAAGTAAAACAAGCAGGATGCCATTAGCAAGTGGTGAGTGCCTGTAGGATAGGTTGTGTGTGCTCAGGGGTGGCACTTGCAGGAACCCAGAGGTTGGACTGCCCGAGGTCTGCTTGTTTTCCCGCTTAACGACAGCTTTATTGAGACATAATACACATACTATAAAGTTTACCCTGTTAAAATACGCAATTCTGCGGTCTTTAGTACACTCACAGAGTTGTGCAACCATCACCACTATCTAGTTCCAGAACATTTCCATCACCCCCCAAAGAAACCCCATACCCATTAACAGTCACTCCCCACTCCCTACTTCCCCCAGCCAGCCCTAGGCAACCACTAATCTACTTCTAGTCTATATGGATCTGCCTATTCTGGGCAGTTCTTCCCATTTCATGGAGTCATACAACATGTGGCCTTTTGTGTCTGGGACTGCCCAAGTTTGAATCTCAGCCCCAGAGCTAAAAAACTGTGTGACCTTTATCAAGTTCTCCTGGAATTCCTCCATCTGTAAAATGGAATTAAAATCATACTAGATACACCACAGAGTCATTAGGAGGATTGAATATACTAATTAATACAACTAAAGTACTCACACAGGGCCCAGCTCATAGTAAGCACTACTAAGATGTCAGCCTCCATTACGGCCACTACTACTAATATTACTAGTCTGCTGTTCCTCTGCCCCAAAGCATGCGACTGGTGGTGGGAACCCAAAGATGAATAGAGCACAAAGAACATAGCTCTTGCCCTCCCCTATGCACAGCCTGGTGGGGATTACATGATTAGGAAACCAGTTTAAATGAACACAAAGTCTTATCATATGCACATTTAACTAATGGAAATCTAGCTCTTCCACCAAAAAGAGAAGGAAAAAGAACAATTTAAATACTGCAATTAAATGCTATAAAATTATATCTTGCATATATTCCTTATTATGCACTGTACATCACTGCATGCATTATACATTGTTATATATTGATTACAGTACAAGGTTGCATACACAGAACCAAACACACTGCAATTTAATGGGCAACTTAGAGATCTCAAGGTTAATGATGACTCTATGTTTGCCTGAAACCTTGACTTTATAATCTAACCCTTGAGTAAAATGTGACTCTATTATGTGTCAACAACAATAATTCCCAATGATTCCAGATAAATGAAATCAGCCAACAAGTAGTTGGTGGAGTTGGGCGTTAGGCTGAAGTAGGTTCCAGCTGGTCAACGCCCGTTTGCGAAACACCGCTTCTGCCCTCCACAAGTTCACAGTCTCATTTTGAAAATAAACCACATAAACATACTCATAAGAGGTTGGTGAGTGGCAGAACTGGGTTTAGGAAATAGATGGAAATAATCTCTCACCCTACCAACCAGCAGACAGGACAGGAAGATATGAGAAGGGCTGTGCTCTTCCCTGCCCCCATCCATCCCTTTGCCTGCTTTCTCATTCTCCAGAGCACACAGCACCACCTGATAGACATCATGTATCTACCCATTCATTTTTTTTTTTTAAACTTTTTTTGGGGGTTTATTTATTTATTTATTTATTTATTTATTTTATTTTTTGGCTGTGTTGGGTCTTCGTTTCTGTGCGAGGGCTTTCTCCAGTTGCGGCAAGCGGGGGCCACTCTTCATCGCGGAGCACGGGCCTCTCACTATCGCGGCCTCTCTTGTTGCGGAGCACAGGCTCCAGACGCGCAGGCTCAGTAATTGTGGCTCACGGGCCTAGTTGCTCCGTGGCATGTGGGATCTTCCCAGACCAGGGCTCGAACCCGTGTCCCCTGCATTGGCAGGCAGATTCTCAACCACTGCGCCACCAGGGAAGCCCCCCCATTCATTTTTTATTGTCTCTCCCGCAACCGGTATGGAAGCTCACTGTGGCAGGGGCTTTGTGTACACTGTTCACTTCTGTATTCCCAGTGCCGAGAAGAGAGTGAGCACTTAGAAGGTTGTCAGTAAGATGTGTTGGTGAACGAATGAATGAGGGTAATTATTTAGACAACCTCCACTTTTCTTCCATCTTCTGTTCCCAAAACACCCATAGTCTGTTCCTCCAATCTCAACTCGTTTATTCCTAAATTGTTCAAAAGTAGTGGGAAAGTATTCCTCAAAAATGAGGGCCTAAGGTAGCATTCCAGGGCTTTGGCATACTGGTACCATCTAGTGGGAAAGAGCATATTTGCAGGTGGGTGCTAAACTGAATTTGGAGGGTTTATAAAAACAACCACCACAACTGTTTCCTTTATCATTAACTCTACTGAGGAAGTTTCCAGTAACACATAATGGTGGCAACTGGAATCCCTTATATACTCATGTTCTACTCAGGGAGTGTACTGTCCATCCAAGCACCTGTCATGCCTCTTCATTTTTCTGCTCAGAACTTTTCTAAAACCATGGTTGCCCCCAGGGTCACAAAGCCTCAGCAGGGAATCACAGAGGAAATAATGGCACCAGAGGCCACCCTTGACCAATGGAAGGCGGGCATAGGTAGATGTACACTCCAGCCTCCTATCCTGCAGAGGGACCATTCTGAAGCGAGTTTTACACAGTTCTTCCAAGGGCCCCCAGCAGCAGTGAGCCTCCGTTGCCCATGACATAACCAGCTCAAAGATACACTTTTTATTGGCTTTCCTTCTTTCTTGTTTTACAGTCCTCATGTCTGTGAACTGGAATCATCTCTCACATCAGCTCCCTGCGTACAAGCCCGTGCCTCCATCACCGTTTGGGAGAACTCAATCCAAGATACAGGGTTTAGCACCAATATACCTTTGGGTGGTGAGAAAGCCTTAAGAATTGTAGTCCAGATAATTAATATAAAAGTTAAATTATTATATCTTTTAGAGCTGGTCTAAGAATTACATTCCATAGTTGACTACCAGCATCTTTACCTTGATCTAAGTTAACGTAGAATCCCAGTGATATGTGGTGCTAAAGAAGTACCACAGTTCTCATGAAGACAAGACAACAAAGAAAAAGTTCTGGTCTCTATCCCTGGCCTCTGCCCTATTCCAATTTGACCAACTGGTGAGGCGGCTAATGGTTTAGATGAGGGATCAGCAAACTACAGCCTGAGGGCCAAATCCAGCTCTGCCTGTTTTTGTAAATAAAGTTTTATTGGAACACAGCCCTGCCCATTTGTTTACATATTATCTGTTGTTACTTTTATGCTACATTGATAGCATTGAGTAGTTGCAAGAGAGACCATATATTTACTCGATAGCCCTTTACAGAAAAAGATTACCTACCTGTGGTTTAAGTCATTGGTTGCCATAGTTTTGGATTCCCAAAAGCAAAATTTTAAGAAAAACAAAAAATAGAGAATGGCAAAGGTTTGCCAATAACACTTTAACACTAAGGACAAAAATGCCCTCTATGTATTAACCAACTTCATTTTACAAATTATAAGACATTTTAACCCTAAAAAGTAGAACGGTCATTGCATCAGAACAATGAACATTCCATCCCCAAAGAGAGTAGTGGATAAGCTCAGAACAACTGCCTATCCCATTTAAAACTTTTTTTCAGAGCACTATCATTTTCCAAAATTATCATGTTTACTTATTTTTGTTGTTTACTCTCTTTCTCCCTTATGAGAACATAGACTCCATGAGGGCAGGCAATCTTGTCTTTCTTAATCACTGCTTCTCACCCAGTGTCAAGCACCCTGCTTGAGATATGGTCATTGGTCGGTAAATATTTGTTAAATGAATGACTTAATCAAATGTGGAGTGAATAGATTGGGGCACAGATACATCCTGAGAGAGGCAGAAAGGCAAGGTCACTGTGTGGGTGGTGAGGACTGGGGCAAAGGGGGAGTGTGTGTATCTGCCAGCACAGGGGCTCTGTGAATGCTCCCTACTCTGTCTCCAGGACATGAAATGGTGCCAGGCACATAACAGGCACTCAACAATGTTCACTGAATCAGTGGCTACCCTGACTAAAGGTCCTTAAATTGAATTAAAAGGAAAAAAAGAAACCTCATCTAGTAAAACACAACTAAACTTCAGGTTAGATTCAGTCCAATTGCAACCCACTGTAGATCTGAGTGTCTGGATATAGATACAGGCTGTGTATTTCTCATTTTCCTATAGATTGGGGAAAACAGTATTGTAGACAGTGGCACTCAGGAGACACTGGCTTGGACAATGGAGTTCCTTGGCATTCCCAGGGAGGGATGCCGTCCAGCTTCAGGGCTCAGCAGCAGGCAGGAAACTGCCAGAGAATTTACCTGCCCGTTGGAAGCTGCAGAGGAGCCACACCCAGGCTGGGTCCTGGCCTCTGCGTGGCTGTTCTCCCTGGGATGACTGTTCTCGCTGGGGGAAGCATGTGGTGTGGGTAGCTTGTTTGTCCCTGGTCAAACACAAGGACTCATCGATAAAGTATACAAAATAACCCTGAGCTAACCCAGTTCTGAAGGTTGTAACCAGTAACCCAGAGAGGAGGTCCAGGTCCCACGCCTACTTTTAGAGACAAGGAGTTCAAAAATGAGGTCATCGCAGGCAGCTATTTTGACTCCAAGAGAGCCAGAGAACAAAATAGTCAAGGAAGAGAATTCTTACATCATTTGAGGGCACAAGGGAGCAATTTTTTATATACCAGGGAAATATGGAGGAAAACTCACATGCCCAGAAATCAGAAATGCATGGGTTCAAACCCTGACCCCAGTTCTTAGTGGCTGTGTAGCCTTAGGCAGATGACTCATCCACTCTGAACTTCTTTTCATCATAGATAAAAATGGAGACAAGAATAGTTGTCCCTAAGGGTTGCAGTGAGAATTTGAGATAATATATGCAACTGGCACTTAGCAGTAAATTATACAATAAGTTTACTACAGTAATTTTGATTTATTTTAAATAATAATAATAATCATAAGTGCTCATGGTGTTGGCAAGCATACCCACGTACATACTGCCCTGATAAAGCCTCCTGGGAACAGCTGCTGGGAAGATACATCTAGAAGATACCATCCCACCAGATCAAAAAATTTTATGAAGCATAAAATCTCCAGGAGAATGATCACTGGGGAGCTACCAATATGAGATTTGGCAAATCCTTCTATGGGGAGCAAACTTTATTTTTTTAATGTCCGTACAATTTTAAGGACACAAGTATTTTTCCCCTCTAAGTTAGTCAGATGCTCAAGTCCAGGGCCCCATGGTACCTTCAAGCCATAAACTACCTTGCAGCATGGAGTATAAAAGTTAATGCAACCAGTATTCTTTAAGCTCCTAGCATTGGCAATCATGTGATGAAGCCGTAAGCATACACTTATTTAATACTCACCTGCTAGGCAAGTGTAGAGAGGTGTAGCCTCTCCTTTTGTTTAGACACAGGAGGAAACAGAAGAAGAGGGAAAAAAGGTAACTTATCAGAGGTCACACAGCATGCAAAAGGCTGGGTCAGAATTCAAATTCACTTCTCAAAGTCTCAGAAGTCTCCCTGATCCTCATAAACTAAGACACTAGCTCCTCTGGGTCCCAGGAGACCAGAGGCCCTGATTCACCTCCAGCACTTCTCCTATTGAGGACCAGGACCGTGTTGTACTCATCTCCGGATCCCCAAATTAGCAGAATGCTTGGCACTTGCTAGATATCAAAAATTGTGGGAGGAAAGAAGAAAATACGGGAGGAACAGAGGGAGGGTAGGAGGAAAGATGGAAGGAAAGGAGAGAGAGCACAGCAGCCTCACCCCTTCAATACTATCTTAGCCCCTATTGTTTCCTATGGTAATAATTACCAAATGTGTATATTTCAGCTATTTGCTTTCTTGTTCCTTATTGGCTGCCCTCAGTAGACCACAAGACCACGAGAACAGTTTCCATGTCCATGTCCATCTTGTTTACCTATGAACTCCCCAAATGCTTCAGTAAATACTTAGCAAGTGGACAACTGTACATCCCTCACCTTCTGAGGATAACGTACCTGTGCTGCTTTTTTTTTTCTTTTTTAGAGAGAAAGCAGTTGTTAAACATTTAGCAGCATACCACTGCCTGGCACCCAGCTGAAGAAGATTACTATACCTAGGAACATAAACATCACCAAGGCTATATCTAGGATGCTGAAATGAAGCTTTGTTAGCATTCGCAAAGTGATTGCTGAAAATAGTAGACCATTATTTGCTTCATGTAAGAAATATTTCTAGTGCTGCTGATTGAATGTTCAAGAAACAATTAAAGGGCTTAGCAATGTTTCTCTCAAATATCTTTTGCATGAAAAGCCTCAGAGATTGGTGAATTATAAAGGCTACACATCAGTCACTCTAGCCAAGGGCACTGCCAGGCCCCACGGTGCCCATCCCAGATGCAAGCATGGATTGGTCTGCGGACATCAGCGTACCTTGGGGCCCTGGACGCCTCGCGTGAGGAGCATTGCTGCAGCCTGGCTAACACCCCCATGGGAAGAGCCCTCAGGCCCTGTTTATGATGTCAAACACATGGTTCCTTGTTTGGGCAAGTGGCTCCAGCTTTCTGCCAACTGGAAGAGCCAGAACTCAAGCTTGCATCTTTAACACCTCCCTAGCCCTTGTCCTGCCATCTCAAACCCAGCCCTGCCAAATTCTCCCCTAAATGTCTCTTGGATGCTCTGAGTAGGGTGTGTCTACTTCTCTCATCTGCACTGTCACTCCCTAGTCTAGAGCAACAAGAGTCCCTGCTCTTCCTATGATCTCAAGCCTAGACTGGCTTCTCCCTTCCATTCATATCCAGCTCCATCCACTAACTACACTGCAGCCAAATTACCTTTTCAAAATAGAAATCTGGCCTTGTCACAGTATACCCTCCCCATGTTGCTTTCAATGACTGCCCATTGCTCCAGGACGAACACCAAAATCCTTGAGATGGCTGACAAGGTGCTAGCGGCTCTGGCAACCCCGGCTGTTCCTCACACCACTCTCTGGGTTGTGTGGTGTTTCCTCCTGCACAGGCTTCCCCCAGGCCGGGCCTTCTGCCTGGAATGCTTCCCCCATCACCACACCCTAGTGTTCCTTTGTCCATAAGCCTCACTGCTCCTCCAGACTGTGGCCCAAGCAGCAGGCTATCAGGGAAGCCTCCCAGACCCTTCATCTGGATCTGATGCCTTTCTTATATTCATTCATTCATCCATTCATTCATTCATTCATGTTTACTGAGGGCCTACTATATGCCAGGCTCTGTTCTAGGCCCTGAGACTACAAAACTGATTCAATCAGACAACAACACGTGCTGTAACGGAGCCTATATTTTAGTAGAGGAGAAAGAAAAGGCACAGACAAGCAAAACATATAGAATGACATGATCTCACACAACTGTGTTTCCTTCCATCTAGCAGTTGTCTCTGTTTTGAAATATTTATTAATTGACATTGATCTCCCCTGCCAGGGGATCTCTTGGGGTCTGAGCCCCAAGAGAAGAGAGACTGAATCAGCCTTACTAGCAGCTGTACCTGGAGCACACAGTAGGTCCCACATGTATATAATAGGTATTTATTGAATCCATTTGGTCCCAGGTGAATCTCCCTGAAGTCAAGTTGCTTGAGTGCTTGGGGCATAGAAGGGACAATTCCTAATACAAACCCCTAATGTCTCTCTGCACCTTGACAAGGCTCTCTGCAGTCTCTCTGGCTGTAATTTTGAGCCACAGCAGGAGTCAGCAAATTTTTCTGTAAAGGCCCAAATAGTAAATATTTTAGTCTTTGTGGGCCATATGGTGTCAACTCTGTTGTTATAGCACAAGCACAGCCATAGACGATTATATAAATGAATGGGCATGGCTATGTTCCAATAAAACTATTTATAAAAACAGGCTGCAGGCAGGAATTGGCCTACGGGCCATAGTTTGCAACCCCTGAGTTAGATGATCCCAGATGCCCCGCAGCTTACAGCAGTTGAAGGCGGGGCCTGTGTGGCCTGAGTCAGCCATGGGTTCTACTGGCAGGGTCCAGCAACTCTCCGCAGACCCCACATTGTTTGACAGGGAGATTATCCCAATAGCTTGAGCTTCAGGCATTTGCAGTCACCATCTCCTGCAGCTCATGGAAAAGCAGTTCCCTGCCACCCTGGAGGAAAGAGACTTTGGCCTAGAGGCCGCATAAGGCAGGAATGAGGCTGCCACATTCCTTGCAGGGTCCCCAGGCTCCTCCAGAGGCTGAGCTCACTTCCTGGCCCTGCCCAGGCATGTGGCAGGGCTGCTCTCAGCTGAGCAGCTGCTGCCCTCCACCCCAGCCCAGCCTGCGCTCAGCTGGGAGACACAGGGGCTTTGTGCTTCTGTAGCAGATTGGGTGACACTCACTGGGGCCTTTGAAGTGAGACATGACATGTTAAAACGTGCCTATTGCTAAGGCTAATTTTCAGGAATTTGACTTCTGCTGGCAACTGACAGAAGAAAAACAATCACTTTTTTTTGGTATATGTATGTAGGTATATTTACGCTGATCTTTGGGGTCTGTAGCTACTGAAAACAATAGTTACCTGAGGCTTACCTGCTGGTACGGGATGAGTGGACAGATTAGTCTAGTATTTATGGAGCCAGAGGACATTAGTTGTAGCATTAGCACTGCGTGTAGACTGTGGTGGGTGTTAACTGCTAAAAACAGTTACAAAAACATCACACAAACTGCAGTTGGCACTAGAGGTGACAATGTCCTGTGTATAAGAGCACTCTAGACAACAAAGCTACGAAGCTAACATTACCCTGAAGTTATAAATGCTCGGAGTGTTAGCTCAGTTCTCCCAGAGTTCCCTGCAGGACTAAGGACAGTAAGGTGTTGTGACGTTCTGATGATACGCATCCTGTGCGTGAGCAACACTGTTGGAATGGCAATGCCCAGGGAGTCACTGTACTCCAAGGTCAGGGATGCCCTTGCTGTAATACTTCGTACAGTGCACTAGGGCCTACATATTATCCAGTGGTCCCAGAGCCTCTTGGCTGCTGATGTATAACAATGTTTAAGGTGTACCAACACCCTGGTACCAGCACTCAGACTGACTGAAAACTGCAGTGTGTCACTTCTCTGGGTGTAACTATTCCACATGAAACAGTGACCTGGGTGTTGTGTTGCTCTGGGTAGCCCTAGTCACCTAATGGCATTGATGGTAATAATGTTCTCAGGGAGGAGGTGCAGTCCCCTTGGTCATGTTCTTCCAAAGTTCACATCCATGTGGTTCAATCAGAGCAATCAAAAAGGGGCTAGTCCCTTCCTTTCCAAATAGCCTATCACTGAAAAACTGACTACATCAGTTTGATCAAGGCTCAAAATTTGCAAAACCAGAAGTTCCCAATGGAAATGCCTACAAGGGCAAGTAGGTAAAATAAATGAGTACAATGGGCTGGGTGGACAGTAGGGAGTGGAGGGGATTGTGGCAAACTACAGAGGCATGTCCTAAAGGGGGCAGTAGTGACTCAGCTCCAGGGAAGAGTGGCCTTGCAGGAATGTGGCTCTAGGGCTGCCTAACCTTCTGACATTTTAAGAAATGCAAGAAACCTGTTTTGTTTTGTTTTGTTTTTTAATGTACAATATCCTACTTTTCAAAACATTTGGGCCAAACAAGAGACATCCATGAGCTACATTTGGCCTGTGGCGTCTACTTTGCAACTTCTCCCTGGAATCTAGAGTTGCAGAATTGGGATGAATGGGCTTCAGCACCACCAAGTAGATATCTCGAGGTTCAACCTGCTATGCCAAAGGGCGACCCATTCATCTCCATGAGCCTTGGCTCAGACGGCATTTCAAGTTTGAAATGTCATTTCTTCTCCTCCCTAGCCTACCCTTAGAAGCTTCTCTCAGTAGAGAAAGAAATCACTTTCCACCCTAACTCCAGAATAAAGCCACTACTTCATATCTGGTGAAGGTGCAGGGGGTCCTACAGTCCAGCCAGTCATCATTTGTACAGTCTGCTCAGATAGAGGGAGCCAGGCCTGGGGTCCCCAGGCGGCTGCAGAGGTGATAAGCTGCGGGGAATTGTATTGGCAGCATCCTTCAGGAGGGTCAGATTCTCCCAGGCGTGTGGGTACCTTGCCCACAGCTAAGTGGAAACGATGCCAAAACCAGTGGTCACTCGATTGATTCTGTCCAACTGGTTATTGTAATTGGATGACAGACTGATATTTCCCTCTCCTTTTCAACTGGTGTTGCACGGTGAGTGCACCTGGCTAATGATTCGCTTTTCTGGGTAGTGACCTAATGGGGAAGATTATCTCCTTTCACAGGCAGAACTGTGCCTGCCGTTTGGCTGCGTAAAGAGTAAAACCAGGTCCAACCGAAGTCAAATGCCAGGAAATTTCAGAACTTCCTCACATATCATACTGCATTGTCTACCTTTGAAATGTTCCCTGCTCTAATACTCAGAGGGGATACATAGTTGAAGAATAAAATAGAACAGAAGCAACTACAATAGGGAAAAAAAGGAGGAAAGATACTCAGTGCAAAATGACAGGACTTCTCTTTAGGGGAGCTTGTAGAAAATAACTGAAAATAAGGAGAATAGTTTGGTTTTGATGGAGCTTCTACACTGAAGTTCTTTAAAATATGAGCTGTAGATTTAGAATTTTGTAATGCTGTGGATGGAGCCCTCTTCTGGAGAAAATTTTCAACAGGTATTAAAACAAGATCAAAACACACAGAGATGAACACACACACATAAACACACACACACACACACACACACACACACAGAAATATGTAATACTGTTGGCTACTGTCATTCAGATGCGAATTGAATCCATAGTTTGGCCTTTTCCTTAGCTTCCACCAGATAGAAATTAACTGGACTCCCCAAGCAACTATCTTTTTGGAAGGAGGTAAAGAAAGAAAGATATTCTCCAGAACCCAGCTGTACTTTTACCTCAACAGTGAACTTCAGATTGAGACTCAACATAAACATCCAAATGCTGGTACTTTTAGATAATGCAGTTATTGGGTACATTGGTTTGTTGGGCAATGGCACGGTAACACACAGAGGATATTTCTAGAAAAAAAATAGATTTATTTAATGGAAAGCCCAAGGGCTAAAGATAGAAAAGAAGGGACGGAGGCAGAGCAGGAGATATTAGCTAAGATGACTGTTGGGGCTTTTAATATAGACTGTGGTATTACATAAATTCCAGATCACATATTCAGCCTTACAGTTTATTAAATCTCTTTGGGGACTTGCTAAAAAAGTTGTTCAGACATATGAACGCTACCACTTGGCAATTCCTTTCACCACTTATATCTCTGCTTCCCCAGTGCTTTTGAAATCTTATAGGCTGTCACATGTTGAACCCATCTCAGAGCAAGAGATGCCCTCTGCAATTCTCACAGTCTTTCCTCCCCATCAAAAGGGTTCTGCAAATAAACACTGCCCTTAAAATACAATATATGAAGTTGCAGGGGCACTAGAAGACACTGATTCTCATTTAAAATCCTGAAAATCAAGATTCTGACTCCAATAAAAACCTCCCCATTTTAAATCAACATCTCAGAATTCCGTGGAAACTTTAGTCACTCCCAAGTGACTGCTCTCCAAACCTGAACCACTCCCTAAAATCCTAATTCTTGGGGGATTACTTATTCATTGTTAGAACTTTTGCCTGCCTAGATGTGATACCCTAATTGGGTTGGGGGTGGGGGAATCATATTTACAGTGGAATTTCTAGCTCATGTCCTCTCTTGATTTGTTTCACATTCATTATTTATCATAGCCAAATTCCAGAGGCCACTTGTGGTAAGGGCTTACCCAAAATGCCCCAGGGGAGAAGAGAGGTGACTGCTCCTCAGCTTTGCCAGCTTCCAGCCATTGTTGCTTAGAATTCCTCTTCCCCCTTCCAAAATGCCTAAAACAGCAACCTAGCCAATAAACTTACAGAGATTGATGGCTTCCAAAGCCAGACCCAGAGTACTACAACTGTGGTAGAAAAACACACACATATTTGCCTGAACACCACTAAGGCCGAGTGACTAATTGGCTTTATTACATTGTTTTTCCCCTTTCCTCTGTTTTCTCTCTGCCTCAGGAAAGTTTTGCTTTCGCTTGTTGACTCAAAGGCTCCAAGACTCTCCCCTCCTTTTGCTACGGCACACAGAGCTCTGCACTTGAACCTCTTGCCGGTTAACTGATTTGCACCAAAATGATTTCCCTGCAAGGTGCTATTGCTACCAGGATATCAATTGCTGTCCTAATGTGGACATTTGCTCTGATTATGAATTACAATCTAAGAGAGAAATAAGCCTCTTAGGGCGGGCAATTAAATTCTTCGTAAAACCTCTGCTCCCCCATCCTAAAGAAACTGAGAGAGCTGACAGCCTTCACAAGCCACCTGTGTCAGTCAGGCCCTGGGAGAGGAGACACACCAATTGCTTTGCAAAAGGCATTATGTAAGCCCCTAGTGCATGGGAATTGCTGGGTGCTGTCATGTGGTCTGATTTGCTCGAAGGAAGACAAAACTTCGGCCAAACCCTGGAATCCACACTGAGGTCAAAACATGCCCACGGAGAAAAGGACTGTAAAGTCCTGGGTAAGGCAGTGGTAAGTGCTCCCAGACACCTCAAGCTCCCAGAGTGCTAGGCCTTGTGCTAAATGCATTACCTAGGACATGCTGTTGAATGCAATCCAATCTGCCTAGCAATCCTAGGAAGGTGATAAAATTACTTCACCACAGAGAATCTGGAAGCTCAGAGAGGTTAAGCGAGTTGCCCAGGTGGTACCACTAGCATATGGCAGAGAGGATCTGTCTGAATCAGAGGCATGCTCTGAACCACCCTGCTAAATTGGGATATATATATCTATACATCTATATATAGATGTATAGATATATATACACATACACACACACACTACCTCAGGGATAGAGTTCACAAAGTCTAGAAAACTGGCTCACAGACAGGCATAGGATTTGTGGCAGACCTTAAAGCTACAGGGACCCCAAGAGAATCAGCCCAAAGCCCTAGTAGAAGAAGAGTATGACTGGGCAGTGATGAATGGGGGCTGTGTACCCAGGGAAGAAAGAAGGCAGGAGTTGGGAGGGGGCTCAGCAGCCAGGCACCCTACTCTGCCCCCAAGCGCCATCATCCACCCTCACACCCAACTCTGAGTCATTACCATGGTTACTGCTTCCTGGGACACTGACCCATTCCCGAAGTCTAAGCCCCACGTGGACGCATCAGTGGTCTCCCCTTAGCAGGCGGCACTGCGTCTCTGCTTCCCAGCCAGCCCCTGCCTGGGACTCGAGCTGCCTCACCCTCCCTCTCACCCCACTCACACACTCACACATGTGCCTCTTCCCCTGGCATCTAGGAGTCCTGGCCAGGAACTCAACACCCACTTCCAGCACCCCAAGGCACTCCCTGTCTCCTTCCCTCCTCTCTGCCTGGCCCTGCCGTGATCTCAGCCACCCACTTGTAGCCTGCTAGCTCATGCCAAGTCCCGTAGGCTGCCAGGAAGGCCGGGGGGACTGGGTAACAGCGCTCTCAGAACACAGGCCCCCGAGCAGGGCTGAGCCGGCCGCCAGCCAGCACCTCCAGTCTGGCCTCCTGAGAGTACTGCTTTCCTGCCCACAGACTTCCTGAGATCTCCGAGATGCAGAGATGCTTGCTTAAGGACCACGTCTCCATCGCCCCCTCTCCCGGGTCGCCGGCCCTTCCCTCTCGCCTCAGCGCCCTGAGGGTTAACAGGCAGCTGCAGCCCGGTGGGCAAGGCTTGAACTTTCTCCGCGCTCTGCGCCCGCCCGGGCACACAGCAGAAGCGGCATTAAGGGCTCAGGGCCGGAGCTCCCGTGGGCCGGACAAAGGGGGCGCGGGGGCGGGGGCGGGGGGGAGTGGGCCTGGGGCCTGGGCGAGGGGACGCGCTCAGGCCCTTCCGGGCCCGAGGTCAGGGAGGGAAGGGACCCCGATGCGGGCGCGGCCGGCGCCTTTGAGCGACAGCGGCAGCCGGGCTGCGGCGTTCGGCTGGCCCGAGGCGCCTTCCAGCGCGCCGCCGGGCTGGGCGAGGGGGCCCGGGCGCCCCGGGAAGTCGGCGACGCCAGGCCGACCTCTCCAGCCCGGCAGCCCGCAATCCCGACCCGAGCTGCGCTTCCCCGATCGGCGCTGGGTTGGGGGAAACCACGACTCCTTGGAGTCGCTTCCAGCTGAGTCTCCGATGCGTGAGCCTCCGGAGGAGGCGAATCAAAGTTACCCCACTTGATGTAGGCGAGAATGTCGCCCCTGCTTGCAAAAAAAAGAAGGACTCGGAGCTCTCTCCACGTCTCCCGAACATATACATACACAACCCGGAGTGGGAAAGCAGGCCCACCCCCTCGCCCTCCAGGATCTCAGGGGCTGGGTATGACCTCCCTTCTGAGCCCCGAGCTGTCTTCGCCGCCGCGCCCGGAGTCCCCTGACCCCCCGAAAACCCCCTCGCCCAGCCCGCGCCAGGCAATCGGAAGGCAGAAACGGGGCGCGGGGTGCGCCCAGCAGCCTCTCTTCCCTACCTGGGACAGGAGAACGCACAGGACGAGCGGAGTTGTCGGCTGCATTTTGCCCAACTAGAAGCGCCTGGCGGCGTTTTCATTCATGCACGCGGCTGCACTGAGCATATTTTCCGTGGGAGCCAGGCTTTGAGGAGAGGCTCTGCCTCGCCAGCCAGCCAACTTCCCAAATAGATCAGCGGCAGCATCACGAAAGCATTGGGTAGAGGCTGATGACCAGGACCAATGGCTTTACAAGACGGATTCCTTCATAAAGCTCCCTCGTTTTTGCATGGCAGAGACGGGGCGAGCACCTCGCGCAGAGCGAGCCCCTCGGAGGAGGCGGCCCGTTCGCTTTTTTGGACTGTTGGGGCCCAGCCCCAAAAATCACGTTGGGCAACGCCAGCTGATGCCACTTTTCCAAAGAATGGAATTCCACCGGGTACTGGCGGCCACTTCCAGCCCAGTGCAAAAGATTCTCTTTATTAAAATGTTAATAAGATCCACTTTATTTCCAATAAATCAAATAAAATGACCCCAGCAGTTCCAGCCCTTTCTACGCCAGGAAAGACTTGGCGGTGGATTTTCTTTTTTTTCTTTTTCTTTCTTATTTTTTTTCCAGTGTGGCCCAAGTCATGATGGTGTTTGGTGTTTCCCTGCCATCTCACAAATCACAAAGACGACAGATCAATTCTAGCTTGCAGAAAAAATCCATCAAGGGGCAATAGATTTTATTAACTGCTCAGGTGAGAGTCTGACTGGCCGCCTACTCCAGAAATGTGCATCTGGCACCAAAGTTGAGGCCATGATTTGAGGAAACTTTTTTTTCCTCTCTCTGGATGTGTTCTTTTAGAAGCTTCTAGCTATCTCCAGGGATTGGGAACAGTAGTAACCACTGTTCAAGGGATTTTATAAGTGGGGTGCTATGGGAATGAGTGTAAGAGGGCTATCTAGGTCTAACTTTCCCAGTAGGAGTTTAAGAATATGCAGTAAAGACCTTACTTTCTCATTTCCATGCAGCCTCCTTCTAAAAAAATTTAAGGTGTTTTATAATATAGGACACTTTTTCAATAGAATTTATGCAAGAAAAATAAAAAATCTGGGACAGGAGGAAAAATTCAGAAAACTGAAATACTAAACCCAAACGCTAACGTATTTCCTCTGATTTGGATCTGAGCTTCCTGGTGGCCAAAGCAATAAGAGAAACATTTAAATTACATAGTTCTTGTAGATACAAGTATACAAATATCTTCTGACATAATTTCCCCAGCAGTAAATACTGGACTAAATGTATAATGTGACATCTAATATAGCAGGACACTGTGCAATGGACCATGCCGAGATCCAGTGGGTTGGGCTGTATTCCCAGCATCTGGCACAGGGCCTGAAACATGGAGACAATCATTAGTGTGTGTTAAACAGATGTCTAGACTTAATCAAGAAGTAGCAGAGGGTGGGGTGGGGCAAAAAATCTGGAGCCACATTGCCTAAGCTTAACCCCCAGCTCTGCTACTTACTAGTAAGTTTCTCACTCCCTGTGCCTCTGTTTGATCACTGGTTAAATGAAAATATAAATTGTACTGAACTCACAAGTTTGTGGTGAGGATTAAGTGACAGAATAACCACTCATTAAATGTAAACTAATGCACTTTCTAAAATTGCTTCATTGTCAGCAGTTCGGTCATCGCATCTGATGAAGATGCAATGCCATCTGACCACCTGGCTGCATTAGCCAGCACTAGCCCAACAGATGGCAATGTTGGCCAAACAGCCCCCAGAAGAGCTCAGGAAAGGTGGATGCTGCTGCTTCTTCCAGTCTCTTCTGCTTTCCACTGTTCTCTTGCCTAGGTAGGCATCCACCTCTGAGTCTATTAGAAGTGCAGGCAGCGTTTGACAGATGATCTGATTGTCCCAGCTTGGAACCCATGTGTGTGGAGATCCATACCCACATTACCCACCATTAAGAGTAAAACAAGGGGGGGCTTCCCTGGTGGCGCAGTGGTTGGGAGTCTGCCTGCCGATGCGGGGGACGCGGGTTCGGGCCCTGGTCTGGGAGGATCCCGCGTGCCGCGGAGCGGCTGGGCCCGTGGGCCACGGCTGCTGGGCCTGAGCGTCTGGAGCCTGTGCTCCGCAGCGGGAGGGGCCGCGGTGGGGAGGGGCCCCCGCTTGCCGCACCTGGAGGGAGCCCTCGCGCAGAAACGAAGACCCAACGCAACCAAAAATAAATGAATAAATAAATAAATAAAGCTACTAACCTTCTAAAAAAAAAAAAAAAAGAGTAAAACAAGGTACTTTGAAGTCAAAGAGACTTCAGATCAAGGCATCCTGAAATACCCTAATTTTCTCCATTCCAGGGTAGCAGTCATCTTGTCAATTAGAGGTCAACTGAGCTAAGCCCATGGATTTAGCAGACGTGGAGACAGAGAGAGAGCAGAGGACCTCCTGGGAGATGATCAACCGTGATAAGGGGTGAAGAGGGCAGTAAGATGATGTTCCAGCCACTTTTCCACAAGCAGCCACTTGGGCAGAGAAGCACTCCTAAGGGTAGGGTGTGTCCAAGGCTGCCTTGTCTAAGGTGCAAAGCAGTATTATTGATTTTATAGTTCTGGCAGCTCTTTCTGTGGTCTTCCCACCCCATCTCCCTTACTGCCACTCACCAAATAGGTCCAGTTTTCCCCATTTTTTGCAGGGTTGCACTTGCTGGCCCCCTTGTGCTTACTGTGGGGCCATGTGACTAGTTCTAGCAAATGAGCTGGGAGCAAAAGTGACAGGTGGAGCATTTAATCACCAATGTGAGACAGATTGGTTTCCCTGGAATAGGTGCTGAGATGGAAATTTGTGCAGGAGGCTTAGTGGGGAGTGTTCTCACCACAACCACTGCAAGAGGGAGGAAAACAAGACTGGCAGAGGGTGAGGTGGATGACTTTGCAGTTGCAGCAGAGGCCTCAGCCAATCCCAGGAGAGCTCTGAGGCTAGAGTGGCCCTTTAGAGATGAGCCTCACAGAGTCAGGGGGCTGTGCCTTAGTGCCCCCAGTGGGCCAGTTGTTGGCTGTTCCCAAGGGCAATATTCCAGTCTGACCTCAGCTTTGTCAGCTCTATAGAAAACTAAGGTGTGACCCATAACAGGTAACCGGAGGCTGTGATTCCCAGGCTGCAGATGACCTTGTGCATCTGATGGTACCAGTGAAGATGGATGTAGATTTGCCTGGCTGAAGTCCTGCTCACTCTGTCTCCAGCCAGGACCTGCACGGGCATTTACCAAAGTCCTGGGCTTTTGTCCTAAACTGTTCTACTGGCAGGCAGAGTGGCTCCAGGCAACCTCACCTGATTTTAGGTGAGTGTACCCAAAGGGCCAGTCTCCATTCCTTCCTACCTCAGCCCCCACAGGTTGAATTTTAGGGGCTGGGGAGAGTTAATTTCAAGAGTCTTCTTAGGCCCTGAGGCTCACGTCTAGAAACCATGGAAGCTAGGAAGTCAAAAAGATTGGTCCACAAAATGAGACCTGGATTGGGATCTCTGGACTTTACTTATATTGGGCAAGTTGCTTTTACTCCCCAAACCTCAGTTTCTTCATCAATAAAATGGGAATAATAACATAACACTCCAAGAACTGTTGTAAAAATTGATGTCACTTTTCCCCTCTATCCCCTACTCCCCTCTACTCTCAGAAAATGTGCATCTTGCCAAAAACATAATATCAGGTTTTGTTCAACAAAGACAGGAGAAAAATCACTTCACTCCAATGATAAGAGGCTTCTGAAGAAGAAATCCATTTCTGTTTGTTTGTTTTGCCTTGTTTTCCCTTCAGCTTCCTAATGAGGGTCTTTTGGCTGATGCATTGATTGATGGTGGTAAGTAAATACTGAAGCTGAAAACCACCCCCTACCTACCCTGACTCTATCTCCTCCCACCCCAGCCCACAACAACCCCTGACTGCTTTTGCAGCTTGCAGCTCTGGGCTCCCCAGAAGCTGTGTCTGCATTCAGACACACTCCAGGTTCACACTCCTTTTCTGGGCACATCATTCTGGCTTTGGAGCTGATGGAATCATCCAACAGTCAGCAGCTGTCTCCTGAGGTGCCAAGGATTGAGACTGTTTCCTCTCATTGACTGACATGATGAAGACCTCATTTCTGAGTGTGTGGAGGTGGCCATGTGGGTGAGTGAAGTGCTTGTGTGTTATGTGTACAAGTGCATGAGTGTGTGTATATGAACAGGGGGCAACTGGTGTATCATCCAGCAGAGATAATTTGTTCAAATTTTGGTACCTCTGAATGTGCTGCTGTGATGAGGCATTTGAATAGACAGTAATAAACCAAATAGATGCCCTTACGAGATGTAACACTTATCAGGTATGCCGGGAGCCCTTGGTAACTGGGATATACCGGGACAATGGGGAGGGAAGCCCATCCTATACAGCCTTGTAACAGGCTGAAGCTGAAGCTATACCTCTCCCAGTGGGATAGCCTGCTAAAAATACCCAGGATGATGACAGTACACCATCTCACAACACCTGGCCACCAAAAAGGACCCCTGATTGCTCTTGAGCCATGAACCTGCTTTATCTTCTTCAAAGTCCTTTATGTTACTTGACCTTATACTATAAATGGTCACTTGCATTACTGTCTCAATTATTCACTCCAACTTGTACCTATATCCTTTACACCTTGACTTTGGGTTTGGCCACACAAACGCAGTTATAAGCCAAGGCCCCAAGAGGCCCTGTGCATTTCACCTGGCTCTTGCTAGAGCCTCTGCCAATGAATGCCTTCAAAGGCACATTCATAGACTAGCTCACTGGTCAGAGGAGGAGAGATGAGCACCCCCATGGACCCAGAGACACTTGAGCAAGCCTAGCAGAGCCCCACCCAGATCAGCTGGCCCACAGTTATATGAACTAAAAATAAATAATTGCTCTAAATCAGGGGATGGTTTGTTATACAGCAATAGCTAACCAATAATTACATTGGCTTGTTTGTTGTCCGTCTATTCCTCTGGAATATAAGTCCCACATCTGTCTTTTGCTGCTGTGTGCTCAGCTTCTAGAACAGTGTCTGGCACATAGTAGGAGCTCAAATGATTTTTGTTGAGAAGATGCATTAAATGGCTTCTGTACTGAAAATTGTGATGCTGATATGAAACCCCCCTACATGTACTGCCCTATCAGAAATACTTTCTGATGGTGACAGTTCAGTCCCCCCACGTGGAAAGCATCCTATGACCTTGACAGTCTCCACTGCCACGTGGCCGTCTAATTCGGCCTATGACAAGGCAAGCTCTTCTTATGATAGTCTAGACCAGTATTAGACAAAATAAGGAACATTCCACAGAGACTAGTGTGAACAGGCAGGTGCTTGGGGATCTTTGGTGAAGGACACTTGGGGTGAGACATCCTTCTGAATTTCCTCAAGGTATGAAGAGCCCAGACATCTAAAAATTGGACAGAAAATACTCCTTTGGCTTTTGAGGTACAGCACTAATATAGTGTCCTCTGAATACATTTTAATACAATCATGACTTCCACACTAGCACAGAGAGAAAACAGGGAGTGACTTTTAGGCCATCTCAATTCAACTGGCCTAACTGTCTTTAGGACTCCAGTCCCCCCTTGGTAGCAAAATTGGGCATTCAGACACCAGTTTTATCCTGTGAACTAGAAGCTGTTAAAACCCCCCTCTAGGTGTCTCCCTTACCCAAAATTAGTGAGTGGGGTTATTTCTACACAGAGAATCATCTCAGCATCAATATGGTAAAGCAGTGGTTTTCAAAGTGCGGCCCCTAGACTGGCAGCATCGTCACCACCTGGAAACTTGTTAGAAATGAAAATTCTCAGGCCTCACCCCAGACCTACTGATTCAAAAACTTGGGGTTAGAGTCCAGAGATCTCTGTTTTACAAGCTTTTCATATGCATAGTTTGAGCACCACTCCTCTAAAGAATTCTCCGGCACTCACTTACATAGATTCATTCGTTCATTCAAGAACTATCATAAAGCGCCTACTGCATATTAGCCACTGAGCTGGGTAACAGGGAAAGAAATGAAAAAGCATGGTTTGTGTGCTTCAGAAAATAGGACTCCTAGAGAGAAAGACATCATTCTATTACAACGTGCTGCAGGAGGTGCTGAGAGAGTCAAAGTAGCCAGAGCTATATGGGGGGCTCAGGATGTCTTTAAGAAGAGGCAAGGGCTCCACTGTCGTTCGTTTCCACTGTTTGTCAAAACCATTATAGATCTCTACTTGACAGAAGTTGTACTTTTTGCATCTGTTGATGAGCAACTAAATAATAGCAAAAGGCAGCTCAAATTCAACACCTCCCTCTAACTTAATTTGCAGTGTATTCTTCACAGTCTCATCTAGGTAAAATTGCAAATGGCAGTGTCTGTGTGGGGTGTGGGGCGGGGCAGGGTGAGCATTATTTAGAGTTGACAGGTAATGCTTAGTGTGCCTTCAGTAAGATGCCTTCCAATGATGCCAAGCCCTCCACCTCCCTACCCACCACCTGTCTGTGGTCTAAAAGCAGGGAACTGCTGAGCCAGAGCAAAAGGGAAATAAGGAAGAGGGGATGCTTGGGGGAGGGGCTGATGACCAGAGGGATGGCAGAAGACAAGTGTGGGCAGTTTGAGGGTCCAGATTAGGATCAGTTTAAATGTCAGCATCTGGAGGTTGAGCTTTATCCTACTGGCAAAGGGGAATCATCCAAACTGCTTAAAGGGAAGATTCAATATCTCATTTACATTTTAGGAAGTTCACTTTGGCCACACTGGAGGATGGACTGCATCAAGGCCATAACTAAGGAAGAGAGACCTTAGAAAACTATTGTACATACCATACAAAAGATAAGAGCCAGAACTCTTTTTCTTAGTTTTCTAACCAGTGAGTGGTATAGGAATATTACATGGCAATCTCTCCTGCTGCCTAGCAGTGTCTGGCACATAAAAGAAACTTATACAATAATAGATGAATGAAACATACTTATTAAATTACAGGAGATTCCTTTGAGCTCCAATTCTTCACCCTTCCCTGCATCTAATCCATGCCTCATTAATGGTGGCGTGAACTTCCTCATCTTTGACTTTGAGCTTGACCATATGGCTTGCTTTGGCTAACAGAATGAGGTGATGGTGGCAGTGTGCAGTCTGAGCCTAGGTCTTAAGAGCTCTCATGTGTTTCTGTTTGCTCTCTTACACCTCTGCCATCTCCATGAAAAGAACATTCCCTGGCTATCCAACTGATCCAAGGAGGATGAGAAACAGGTGAAGTTGAGCCACCTCCACCCATCCACAGATCTGTAGTGAGAACTAGAGTCTAGCTTAGATTAGCCAAACCCCAACCAACCTATGGATCCAAAGGAATCAATGCTTACTATTGCATGCCACAGTGTGTGGTTGTTTGTTATCCAGCAACAGCTGACTGATACATAAATGAACCCTCTTCTTGGGACTATGTACAGCTCAGGAAATGGGATAAAGGGTGAATACTTAAATAGAGCATAGACATTTACATGGTGTGACCAATGTTTAATGCTTACCACAAATCCAAGCCCTTAATAATTTCTCGACTTATCAAATAGTCCTCTCCTTCCACTCACCTAATCCAAGTCAGCTGTCTCCTTGCAAAACACTAGGTTCCTATCTGAATATTTACTGCAAAGCTACTGAATCTGTCTCTGGTTGTTTTTCTTATGCCAGCATAATTGTGAGGCCATCACTTAACAATTACTTGGGAAAATTTATTTACAATGCAAGGCAGATCCCTGAATGTTTGTAGTGGATAAATTTATTTACAATGTAATCCACATCTGCCAATGCCTCTAGTAGATAAAATTGTGCTGCTCCTATAAAAAGCAACACACCTGGTTAATGGTTTCTGTGGCCTTTTATGAATAGACCAAGGTCAGGGCCACCATAATGAGCTGAGGAAAGTTAATCTGTGGAAGCAAGTTAAGCACAGAAAACTACATTTTAATGATTCTAAATGTGTGACAGCTGCCAGAATTTAACCAAATGAGAACCAGAAAAGGCAAATCCAAGACTCTTTTGTTGCTTAAGCTGAGCTTTTATGGAGTTAAAACGGTCAGTGTGCCATTTCCATGATGTCAGGGATGACATCTGTCTTTCTCTCCCTTGAATACCCCTTGGCCACACGTTGTATGGCTCTGAGTTGACATTCAGTAGACATGAGAGGGATGTGTCAATAAAACAGTGCAGCACCATAGGAGAGGTCCTGTTTAGCCTTACACGTCTGCTGTTTGTCATACCTATAATTACTGCAGCAAACAAACTATCAAACAATACACCTCTATTATCAGCATCCATCTCCTAGAACAGTGGTTCTCAAACTGTTGTCCCACTGTATGTCCCCATTTGGTCCCAACACTCCACATGGAAATTTTGTCTACTGTTTCTATTGCATAAAACTCAAAAGGGAGTATGTCTTGAATTATAAAGTTCTCTCCTAAGACATGACAGAAAAGGGAAATTGGCCACAGCCCCCAAGGCCTTGCAAATGATGGAGAGTCTGCCTCTCTCTCCAAATTCATTCCATTTCCACTTTCCCCTTGCTCACTGTGCTCTGCTCTTCTCTCAATCATCAAGCATGCCAAGCTTTTCCCTACACTTGGGCCTTTGCACATTCTAGTCACTCTGTCTGGAATGTTCTTTCCTCTACTTCCAGGTCATTCATCCTCCCAGAATCTGTTTATATGTCACCTCCTCAGAGGAGAAGCCGTCCCTCACCAGTTCACTCTTTATTTAGCTCATTTCCTTATTTGTTTCCTTCATGGCATTTGCCATCCTTTGTCATTATTTTATTTATTGTTTGCCTCTTTCTATGTTTGTTTCCCTCACTAGACTATGAGTTTCATGATGGCAACTACATATCTGTTTATTGATCACTGTACTCCAGGACCTAGAACCAGGCCTGGTCCATGACAGGCACTCAATAATCTTTTTATTTTCCTTTCTTTTTTTTTTTTGAAGAAATGAATGAACAGATGATATTATGGCCAATGAGAGTAGATGGACCAGTGGATCTCTAGATGCATTAATCTTGTTAGGAATACCAAGTAATGGTCCAATGGCTGATGACTGCAGAACACTGCTAGAGAACCACCATGCAACAATGTGGTCAGGATTAAGTGTGCACACCTCAAAGCCTTAAGTTGTATAAAACATGAGATCAAGGGTCCGGGGGCCCTGTGAGTGAGCCAAGTAAACTACTGTCTATTTTCTTTGCCAAGACCAAGCTCATATGGACTCCGGGGCACATCCTAGGTGAATTAAGGACCCAGTTTTCCCAAGGTGAATCAGGAGAGGCTGAGGGGGCAGGGGCACACCTGAGGAAATCTTGGTAGAGTACTTTCAACACGACTTTCTCTTACTTGACAGTTCAGGAATTCATCTAAAGCCTTTTCAAAGTGCCAGGTTCTTGTTCATGTAATGAATCTATCGATTCACTTGGTGTCCCCAGGAGACTCTGAAGACCACAGAATGTCAAGAGAGAAGACAAAGAATTCTCACTGCTTGTCATGGAGCCTTAAGGGTGAAGACGCAGGTCTTGACATATTCTCAGAAGATGCTCATGACCCAGTTATTATTCTTTGGGGGTTAAATGGTTATTTATTTTAGGACTTCCCTACTTTATTGCTCCCAGCTAACTTGCCTTCCGTGCCCATAAATCATCCCTCTCTTTACATAGAAAGTAGAATAGGACAACAACTATTTATTCATTTCTTTGTTCATTCACTCATTCGGCAATTTGTTTTGTAATAAGCAACAAGATACAGTAAAAAAAAAAAGGAGTATTTTTCTGGAATCAAACTAAGTAGTTGATCCCTAGATTGCCGGACTCCTCCAACTCCCCAGTCTGACTTTCATACTGTTGCTAGAGTAATTTTTAATTGGAGCAGTAAGTATCAAGTATCTACCGTAATCTAGGCATTATTTTACTTAGCAGTGAATAACAGCAACTTTGTTCCTGGCTTTTGTTCCTGTATCTGTTCTTGATATATATATATATAAAACCTTCAGCGGCTCCCCATTGCCTTTAATTCCAAATCCCTAACTTGGCATTCAGTGTCATACATAAAGATTCTACATGGCTGCTCTGCTTTATCTCCCACAACAAAGCTCAAGCACCAGCCATACAGAACATTCTAGCATTCGCCTCACCTCATGCAAGGCTACTTCATTCCACAGGAACTTTGCACATGCTGCTTTCTTGGATTTCTCTTTTGCAGGCCTAGATCTCACAGCTCATCATTAAGTACCAATCACCTCACATGCCATTTCCTCCAGGAAGTCACCCCTGATCCACCCAGGCTGAGTTAACTGCACTTAGAACATGTCATTATTAATTTACTGGGGTCCCTCTCTGGACTATCAGCTGCTTAAGGTAAGAACCAAGTTTTATTCTCATCGACATCCTCAATAAGCCCAGTGCCAAGCAGACATAGGACTTCAAAATAATATCTATGCATTGATACACACACATCATAAATAATCATGAGAGCTGTGATCTTTATTAAGTGCCAAGCACTTTTCCAAGTACTTCACACTCATGTTTTTCTCATTGAATCCTAGCCAGCTCCTTATGAAGTATGATTATCCCCTTTTACTGGTGACCAGTGACAGACAAACCTGCGCTGGGCTGTAGAAGAAAAAGCACTAACCTGGGAGTCCAAGCATCTGAGTCCTAAGCCAGTCTTTACAGCCTACTTGTGCCTTAGCAGAGAACAGGTCAGTATTCTCAAAGCCTCAGTTTCCTTGCTTGTTAATAAGCACAGCCTTTGGAGTCAGACACTCAAGGTTTAAGTTCCACTCTGTCACTTTCTAGAACAGGCCTTAGGTGAGCTACTTAACTCATCACCATTGAGCTCTTGCCATCTGCCAAGTTCTGACCTATGTGGTGGGAATAATTACAGAAATAAAAGTAACATTAATTGAGAATTGTTTTATTTAAAATTTTACTATTTTATCATTTATTTTATTATCTATTTGAAATATATTTTATTTTATTTTTTATTTAATTGTTTATAACTATAATTAATAGCTAACTTTCATCGATAATAGTGATAATTCACTGGTCTAAGCACTCTTCATGTGTCAGATTATTTAATATTTATGACAATTTTAAGAGGCTGGTTCTATTTCTAGCTCCTACTTAATCCAAATGAGTAAACTAAGGCATACAAGTAGTGGACAGAGGGCTTGAATCTGGACCCCTCAGCTACAGAACCTAATCTCTTGACCAGCTCAACATGTGCCTCTGTTTGTATGTTAATAAAAAGACAGACCCTGCCTCTCGCCTTGCACAACTGCTAACTCCTCTCAAATCTCAGATGCCTCTTAAGCAAAAGGGGCTGCTGATAGTTTCTACACCACAGATTGCTGTGCAGTTAAATGACTTGACTCATGTAAAACACCTACTGACCACTTTTATGAGTGGGTTGGACTAGCCGTTCCATAGATCATCCCTTCCAATCCTCATGTTCTATGAAATCAACCAGAACTTAAGGGCCTCACACACCACCCAGCAGTTTTAGGAGAAGACAGTGGTCATCAAGGGTTTGGAATCAGCCCACCCTCCCCCAGGGCAGAACTGGACACCTGTACAGTTTATGGGACTGTCCACTGAACTGAAGTTTCTAATTATTTCAGTCTCAGCCAATTCTGTGGCATCTAAGACTGGGTGTACATGAACAGTGGTAACCTGTCACAAGATGGTAAAATTCTCACTGATTCCAGACAGCCACCACCAAAGAGCTCTAGCTCTAGGGCTTGGCCACATGGTTTCACTGCCCTCAAGATGGAAAGAACCAGACAACCAGATTGCACAGCCTTGGTTGGATCCTCCCCATCTCTCAGTTACATCAATCATAGATTCCTCATGGTCAGTAACCTTGGTGGGTACCCAGGTGTCTTGGAGGAGAGAGTACACCATACAAAGCAACAATGTCACTAGCAGGCACCTACCCTGGGTATCTTACAGATATTCCACTCCTCAATCCTTAGAAAGTTGATATCACTATCATTATCATAGAACACCACCACTATGCTCACAATTTATGAAAGTTTGGGTGGGTAGCCCATTATTACTAAGAGTTAATCAAGAACAAAGAGTGCACAGGATAATAACTCATTCATTCTTTCATTTATCCATTCATTCCCTCAACCATTAAGAAGTATTGATTGTGTCCCTTTCCTGTGCCAAGCACTGTTCCAGGAAATAGAGCTAGAATACAGTCGTGAACAAAACAGACAAAAGCCCCAGACAAGGAACTTGAATTCTAGTGTGGTGGGCAGTGGGGTGAGAAAAATGTGAGATAAGATAAATAGTGACAAGAGTTCTGGTGAAATACAGGCAGGAAAGGAGCAGAGAGCACTTGGGAAGAGACTTAGAATTCCATAACTGCTAATGTTTTTTTCATGATTACTCTGTGCCGGGCATCATTCTAAGCATTTTACATGTATGCACTCATTGAGTCCTTCCGGCCACCCTAGGAGGTAAGTCCTATTATTAGGATCTCGTTAGAGATGAAACAATGAGGCACAGAGAGGTTAGAGGCTTTACTTACCCAGGGACCCATAGCCAACAAGGGGCAGAGCCAGGACTTGATCCCTAGCGGTCTGGTTTAAGTTACTCCCTTAGCGAACCAAGGTGTGCAGCAGCCTCAGTACAGGATAGCTGGTCTAGACTCCTTTAGGTGCATGTTTGGGAGGCCCCTTCTCTTGTCTCTGCTCCCTTCTTCCTTTCCTCTGCCCCTCTTTCCTTCTTCCTCTCAGGCTTCCAGGTTCATCCAGTTACTGGAGTCCCATGAGTCCCACCCTCCTCCCCAACCCATGTCCCGCAGTGCTGCCTGCCCTTGGATCTTCACCTCTAGAGTGGGACACCTATAAACCAACCAATGTCTTCTCGCAGCTGTCAGGCCATAACTGGATGGGGCGCGAGACTAGAAGCCCTCTCTCCACCAGGACTGAGAATGAGGGTGGGTGAAGAGGGTTAGAGTGGCAGAGAATCCCATTCTGCCACCATCCCCATTTTTCAGATGGAAATACTGACCACAAAAATAACTAAAGGAGCTGAGTTGGGATTTGAATTCAGGGCTATTTGACCCTGAAGCTCTTATCCACTAGACTTTACTGTTAATTTCAAAGAGCAGGTCTGCGCCGGGCAGAAAATAGATGCTTAATTAAGTACTGGCTTGAAGAATGAAGGGACAGATGGATTCGTGAATACATAGGCCCAAAGAAATGGGCAGATGTGCACAGGCATGAGAAGCAAATAAAACAATAAAGGCATGTGCATGAAAGTGCAGCAAGGACCAGCACACTCTGGTTGATAAGCAGCTTTGGAAATACCCAGAACAAAACAGTCTTCACAAGTATTGCTGTAAATACAAGTTTGCAATCTCCTAGCCAGGCAAACCTAACCCTGTTTTTCACCTGCAGTTTTACAGGAGTCTCTTGAATGCTCTTTTCCTTTTATAGACAAGGACAGGTGTGTTTAGGGGACATAATTTGGGACAGGTACCCGGTCAAGCTGAGACCAGCACCTGAGGAGGGAAGAAGGCACCCTCGGGAGAAGCAGAAATGCCAAGGTGACGGGAGAGGGAATTGTGCTGCTAATCCCTCACACCGTGACTTTACCATCTTCTAGTCGCCTAATAGCAGGGCACATAATTGGCAGAAAAGATTGCCCTGCCCTTTACACATGTGTCTGCAATTACCTTTCGAACTGGGGCGATAAGTGGCATGATTGGTTTCCTTGTGCCGACGCAGCCGCTTCTCGGCGACGGGGCCTTTCTCCTGAAGCTGTGGTGGGCGCCACGGGTCACGGGCACAACAGCTCCCGGCAAATGATCACCTTCCATCACTGAGGAGTAAATCCCCAGCTCCTTGCTAGGATCTGACCTCATCCGCGGCCTCCCTCCTTCGCACATTCTGCTTCACACTGGATTCCTTGCTGTGCTACATCACCCCAGCTTGCTCTTGTCTCTGTGTTTACATTTGCCACACCCTCTGCCCATTTCTTCTCATGCCTTCTTTAGGTCTGGGCTCACAGGTCACCTGCTCAGAGAAGCCTTCCATGAACACCCTTATTTAAAATATCTCTCTCCTACTCCCTAGCCCCAGGTCACACCTTTCATTCCTGTTCTTCTTCATATCACATACCACAGCACAATGCCATATCTTGCCTGTGTCTGTTTACATGTTTATTGTCTGTTCCTAGCTGGAATGGAAACTCTATGAGGGAGGCCTTTGACCTGATCGTCACTGCATCCTCAGTGTCCAGAAGGAAGCCTGCAACAGCGCGAGCATGCAAAAAATATTAGTGAAACGAGTGACTGGACAGTGAGTGGATCCAGCACTGCAAATGCTCCACGTGCCATGCCGTGGGGTGTGTGCTTTATGAGTACAATGAAAGGCATTCGAGTGAAAGTAGAGAGCATGCATTCTGGAGACCCATAGGCCCAGGTTTACACCCAAGTTCTGTCCTTTAAGAGGTTCTGGTCAGTCCTCTTGCACCAATCTGAGCCCCAGTTTCATCATCAGCAAATTGGGAAGGAAAATAGTAGCTCTCTCACTCAATTGTTGCTTGAATTAAATGAGGCAATGCTTGTACAGCATATTATCCTGTACCTGGCATATAAATGATTACAGCAATTCAATAAATAGTAATACATACTGGTATTTCTATTCATACAATGAGGATGGAAAAAGAAAGGGGCATACATGTTAGCTGAGTACCGGCTACATGGCTGGTATCCCTCCAGCTAATTTTGCCTGCCTGAAGTTACTCCCCCACAGCTGTCTTCTGAAATAGGCATGACTACCCCTGGTTTCTAGATGAGGAAACAGAGGCACCTCAAAACCAAATGGTTTGCCCAGTATCACCCAGTTCCTAAGTGACAGATCCAGACCTCAAAGCCAGGTTCTCTGCTTTTTCATCACACCAGGTTGCTTCTCTTGAGAATAAAAGCAGATCACAGAAAACCAACAGGACATGGACACAAGCAGCCCCAGGGCACAGAAAGTTTAGTTTAAGACTCAGTTTAAATTCTCCCTAGTCCTCCTCCATGACAGCTCCAATGGAGAAGGATTGCCCTTGGGTAGCATTGCCAGATAAAATGCAGGATGCTTAGTTAAATTTGCATTTCAGATAAAGAAAAAATGATTTTTTAGTATATAACAATTATTGCATACTTAATGATAGTTTTCTCTCCCTTCCATTTCTCTTTCTACCACCTTCCTCCTTCCCTTCCTCCTTTCATTTCTCTCTCCCTCTCTCTCTCTTTTTTTTTTTTTTTGTTAATCTGGCAACTTTATAGCCTTGCATTTCTTACAGTCCCTCACGGTGTGCATGTCTGTGAGCTAACCAGAGCTCCCCGCCAGGGCAGAAGTTTGTAGAAGACATTTCAGAGTGTCTGTGCACTTCGTGGCCCTCTTATCTGATAATGACCCTACCCCACACACAAGGGTAGGCCCGCACCACCATGCTACCTGCCTGCCTGGAAAGGATCCCAAACCACTCTTACCAATCCAATTCTCTCTCTTGAGAATTTGAACCAAGAAAGTGGAAGATGGAGCTAAGTCAATGAACCATGAAACAGTCCAATAAATTTCTCTTTCTTTCTTCTTTCGTTTTCTCGTTTTGCTTTTGCTTTGGTTTGCTTATTTTGTTTCAAGTGGGATTTTGGCTCTTATAATCAAATCACTCTTGACTAGGCCATACCTGTCTTGCGGTCATTTTATTTGCCCAGAAGAGATATAAAATGACCCATATTTTTGAGTGCCTGGATGAAGATATTATTGCCTTTTAAAATTTCCCTAATATCTAATGTTATGTATTTCCTCAATTGGTTACATTTTATTTTAAATCAGAAAAAATACTATCCAGAGGCCCATCTAATGGAAAAGGTAACATGATTTAATGTCTTGAAAATAACGGTAATTCTAAGTGTCATCAGCTTTGACGAGCACCCTCCATCTCACATACCATCTGGATGGCACAGGCACATAAATGGAAAGGGCAGGAAAACTGCCTTCTCTGAAGGAAAGTGAAAACCCCACCCTATGCTTCCTGTATGGGGTGGATCTCTCATGGCAAGGGCCAGACTCCTTCGTTGCCCAGCATCTGTGGCCTCATCCTGGTCTAGTCAATGGATTTCTTTATACACCCCAGGAGCAGGGAAGCACTAAAGTTTTCCCCTGAATTTTGGAAAGTAAATTGGAGAATTCCAGACAGAGCAGGGAACTGCTTATCCCAGTCATAGAGGCTTAAGTCCCTCTAAAAATATCTGAGCAGCCGTGTCTGTAACAACTGTAAAGTCCTTCTCACTTGGCCCCCCGTGCTGGCCCTGACCCTGGCCACCCCAGCGCTGCCCAGCTCCTCATCCTTATGGTCTGGCTTTTACTTCTGTCCTCACGCTGATGACAGTCCACAGTTAACTGAACTTCATGTCACATATTCTGAAACTGAAAAATCTCAGCTAACAAGACAGCTGGAGTGTTTTACTCTGCTCGACCCCCACCATGACCCCTTTATAGATCTTCAAAGCCTTACTCTCTTGGAAAAATGCTAGAGGCCATTTAGAGACCCTGCATGTTTTATTGGACAAATATAGTGACTTCTTTCAAAGATAAGTTATCTGTATGTTTTTCAAAAGCCTTTTTGAAGTTTGCTAGCTTATGGCAAGGACCACCTTCCTCTCCTCTGCTGAGCATCACAAGACTTCATCTTTCCCCCACAAATGTCACAAGATCCCTCCTCCCCTGACGACCACAAGGCAACATTCATAGGGGCCTTTGGTTGTACTCATGGATATTTTTTAAGCCTGGAACTTTATGTATTAAGGATCTGGGGTGTGGAAGTCCCAGGCCTCCAAATGGTGAGTATCCTCCTCTTTGCTTCCTACAGTGCGATTCTCATAAACTACAAAGTTTTCTTTTTAAAAAAAAAATCCCAGTCTTTTTGTTTCCTTGCTTTTTTACTTTGTAGATTAAAAGCAAAAATTGGCTTCTGGGGGCTTCCCTGGTGGCGCAGTGGTTGAGAATCTGCCTGCTAATGCAGGGGACACGGGTTCGAGCCCTGGTCTGGGAAGATCCCACATGCCACGGAGCAGCTGGGCCCGTGAGCCACAACTACTGAGCCTGCGCGTCTGGAGCCTGTGCCCCGCGACGGGAGGGGCCGCGATAGTGAAAGGCCCGCGCACCGCGATGAAGAGCGGTCCCCGCACCGCGATGAAGAGTGGCCCCCACTTGCCTCAACTAGAGAAAGCCCTCGCATGAACCGAAGACCCAACACAGCCAAAAATAAAATAAATAAATAAATAAAGTAGCTATAAAAAAGAAAAGTGCTTTAAAAAAAAAAAAAAAAAATTGGCTTCTGTAGTTTTGACCTCATCTCCCTGCCACCAAGTTCATACCCCTGTATTAGTAACCTATTGCTGCCCCAAACGCAGTGGCTGAAAATAACAGTAAACATTTGTTATCACTCAGAGTTTCTATGGGTCAGGAATTCAGGAGCAGCTTAGCTGGAAAATTCTAACTTGAGGTAGTCTATTAGGGCCAAGAGATTGACCAGGACTACAGTCATCTGAAGGCTTGACTGGGGTTGGAGAACCTTCTTTCAAAGTGGATCCCTCATGTGGCTGGCAAACTCATGCTCACTGTTGGCAGGAGGCCCCAGCTCTTCTTCACCTAGTCCTTTGAGTTTCCTCATGTCATGGTGACTGGCTTCCCCCAGAGTGAGAGATCCAAGAGGCCAGGGTGGAAGCTGCAATGCCTTTTATGACCTAGCCTCAGAAGTCACACACTGTAACCACTGCCATACTTGATTGGCCCTCTGAGTCATCATGGGAGGAGATTACATAAGGGTGTGAATACCTAGAGCTCAGGATCACTGGGGGTCATCAAGGAGGCTAGATCCCACATTTACCATCTGCTCCTCCCCTCCTCTCTCTGCTTCTGGTCACCACTTCACCAATGCTATTTTAAGTCCCTGGATATCCATACAAGGATTTATCCACCTGGCTGAACCCTTACCTATCATGCCTGCTGAAGCTGCCAATATTTAAAATTATTAAAAATGTCATTATTTATCAGAGCAAAGCTTTTCTCTTAAATATAAAATAGAGAATCAGTGAGAGCCACATTGGCACCAGCTTATGAGAGAAAAGATGGGACTGCATTGGTGGACAAGAAGTTCAGATAGTCTGCAGGAAAACACGATTGACAAAAACAGACCAAAAAACGATCATTGCAATTCTGGGCTATATTAATAGCTCTAGAGTATGTTTCTTAAATGAGGTGACATTCTTACTGATGACTGAAATTTGAGCTTAAGTCTTGTAACATATCAGGAGGGGCTTTGACAACCCAAAGTAAGTTCAGAAATGAGGGAGCAAGGGTGAAATCCAAACTGAAAGCATAATAAAGATGCCAAGCATTTTACAATCTTTGCTATGGTCTGAATGTTTGCGTTTTCCCCACCAAAATCCATATATTAAATCTTAATGCCCAAGGTAATGGTATTAGGAGGTGGAGCCTTTGAGTGGAACCCTCACAAATGAGATTAGTGTTCTTATGAAAGAAATCTGGGCTTCCCTGGTGGTGCAGTGGTTGAGAATCCGCCTGCCAATGCGGGGGATGCAGGTTCGAGCCCTGGACCGGGAAGATCCCACATGCCGCGGAGCAACTAAGCCCACGCGCCACAACTACTGAGCCTGCGTTCTAGGCCCACGTGCCACAACTACTGAATTCCATGCGCCTAGAGCCCGTGCTCCGCAACAAGAGAAGCCACTGCAATGAGAAGCCCACGCACCGCAATGAAGAGTAGCCCTTGCTCGCCACAACTAGAGAAAGCCCGCAGCAACAGAGACCCAACACAGACAAAAATAAATAAATAAATAAATAAATTTATATATTTAAAAAAAATAGAGCTTGCAACAATACTACAAGTATAATTGTTGCAGGCAAAAAAAAAAAAAAAAAAAAGAAATGTCACAGAGCTCCCTCACCACTGTGACCCAGAGGAGGGCCCACATCACACCTAACCATGCTGGTCCCTGATCTCGGGCTTCCAGCCTCCAGAGCTCTGCGAAATTAATATCTATTGTTTGTAGACCTCTTGGTCTGTGGCGGTTTGTTACAGCAGCCTGAACAGACTAAGACAATCATTATCTCCAGTGCATTGTCTGACCTGTTTTCTTACCATCCATCACTTCCCTCAGTCTTCCCTTCCCACATTATCCAGCTTTTATCTCACCTTAGATTCCCCCATCAATAGCCTTTCACCAGGCCTACCCAACCCTCATAACTTCCTTCACTTTTTCCCTCTCAGCACCCCACAATGGGCCCACACTGCCCCAGCAGACTCAAGGATAATGGCAATGGCAACACTGCTCTCAGGCATAGCACTTTACAGTTTACCAAGTGCTTCCACATCTGTCTATTATCCCATCAAGTCAGGCTAGCCTTGGTCTCTGGAGCCCCACAGGAAAGCAACCAGTGGTAGGCACTTCGGGGTGCATGGAGCGGCCTATATTTCTTCCTTAATCCAAGTAAGAATATTTTAACATATATAGTTGTGCAAGCTCATGAAGCAGGAACAAGTTTATAGGTTCAGTTTAGGTTTATAGCCCAGAAAGCTTCAGTCACACAGCCACGGTCTCCCAGCATGTTGGTGGCAAAGCCAGAACCAGTAACCGGAGTATTGGGACACCCACTGCTTTTCCCCCTCTGCACCATTACAAAAAAGTCCTCCTCCGGGTTGGGGTGGAGGACATGGGAGGACGGCAGGAAAGTGCTTTCTGCTGTCGCAGCCGGAGCTCGGTGGTGGCACCCCTCGCAGGCTCCACAGAGCTGAACACAATAACGGTCTGCACTTATCAGTCCCCATTCATCTCCCCGTCCCCCTGTGACATTCATTATCGAAAACACAGGCACCAGGAAGGGCAGGAGTTAGAATCAGAAGAATGCACAGGCGCCCTTTGCTGCCTTTAGAGGCTTTCTTTTCCATTTCTAATAAACTCTGTTAAAAGCCTGTGCCTGGGCGTGTAAAAAAGTGGAGCAGGAGGAACAAAGCAAACATCTATTTTATTTGTGTGACAAAGGCTCATGGGAGAAGCTGGCTTTGGCATAACAACGCAGCTCTTCTCCTCGCTGTTACATGAGTGAGCGAATTCAAAGGAGCTTATAGGAAAGACACAGGAGATTATTTGGAGCCTGGGAAGGTTTAGGGAGCAGAATCTGACAGGCACTGTCAGAGCTGGGGGCTGAGACAGGTAACAAGGGGTTTCCAAATTTAAGCACAGCAAAGCATAGCCCCCTACCCCCAGAGACTCAGAACAGAGGGCAAGAGGGCAAGGGGAGGTTGCCAGAGGAAGCAGCTTAGAAAATTACCCTAAACTCTTGGCTTCCCAGAAAAAACTAGAAGCGGCTTTGTCCTTCTCCACCCCCACAATGCCAATACTTGCAGAGGGCAAGCAACTGGGGGTCAGCAGTAAAAAACAAACAAACAAAGAAAGGCCTGGTCTACCAACCTGGAGGAAGAGAAGGGGAGAAGGTCACAAAGACTTGCCTGCTGCATCACTGGGTCCTCAGACCCTAGGGCATCCCCCAGAAAAGGCCTCCTGAGTGTCTACTTCTGCTCACCCCATTCCTTCTCCTCAAGCCCGCAAAGAAGACCCCAGGTCGACAGAGCCACAGGAGAGGCCCAGGTCTCAGTTAAGATGTATAAGTTAGCAATTCTCAAAGTTAATGAGCCACCTGGGAACTGGGCAAAATGCAAGTTCAGCGGATCCAAAGAGGAGCCTGAGATTCTGCATTTCTAACAAGCTCCCAGGTGTTGCTGCTACTGCTGGTCCACAGACCACACTTTGAGTAGCAAAGACATAAGCTTAAGTTTTCAAAATAGATTTGGTTGATAATGGTTAATGGTTAGAAATGGTCAATATGATTATACTATCATCCTTACCATCTCATCATCATAAGTAACTAAAACACTGGTTTCAAAACTGAGTTGTATGTTTGCAGATGACATGACACTATACATAGAGAATCTGAAAGATGCTACGAGAAAACTACTAGAGCGAATCAATGAATTTGGTAAAGTTGCAGGATACAAAATTAATGCACAGAAATCTCTAGCATTCCTATACACTAATGATGAAAAATCTGAAAGAGAAATTAAGGAAACACTCCCATTTACCACTGCAACAAAAAGAATAAAATACCTAGGAATAAGCCTACCTAAGGAGACATAAGACCTGCATGCAATAAAACTATAAGACACTGATGAAAGAAATTAAAGATGATACAAACAGATGGAGAGATATACCATGTTCCTGGATTGGAAGAATCAACATTGTGAAAATGACTATACTACCCAAAGCAATCTACAGATTCAATACAATCCCTATCAAACTACCAGTGGCATTTTTCACAGAACTAGAACAAAAAATTGCACAATTTGTATGGAAACACAAAAGACCCTGAATAGCCAGAGCAATCTTGAGGAAGAAAAACAGAGCTGGAGGAATCAGGCTCCCTGACTTCAGACTATACTACAAAGCTACAGTAATCAAGACAGTATGGTACTGGCACAAAAACAGAAATATAGATCAATGGAACAGGACAGAAAGCCCAGAGATAAACCCATGCACATATGGTCACCTTATTTTTGATAAAGGAGGCAAGAATATACAGTGGAGACAAGACAGCCTCTTCAATAAGTGGTGCTGGGAAAACTGGACAGCTACATGTAAAAGAATGAAATTAGAACACTCGCTAACACCATACAAAAAAATAAACTCAAAATGGATTAAAGACCTAAATGTAAGGCCAGACACTATAAAACTCTTAGAGAAAAACATAGGCAGAACACTCTATGACATAAATCACAGCAAGATCCTTTTTGACCCACCTCCTAAGGAAATGGAAATAAAAACAAAAATAAACAAATGGGACCTAATGAAACTTAAAAGCTTTTGCACAGCAAAGGAAAACATAAACAAGATGAAAAGACAACCCTCAGAATGGGAGAAAATATTTGCAAATGAAGTAACTGACAAAGGATTAATCTCCAAAATTTACGAGCAGCTCATGCAGCTCAATATCAAAAAAACAAACAACCCAATCCAAAAATAGGCAAAAGACCTAAACAGACATTTCTCCAAAGAAGATATACAGATTGCCAACAAACACATGAAAGAATGCTTAACATCACTAATCATTAGAGAAATGCAAATCAAAACTACAATGAGGTATCATCTCACACCAGTTAGAATGGCCATCATCAAAAAATCTACAAACAACAAATGCTGGAGAGGGTGTGGAGAAAAGGGAACCCTCTTGCACTGTTGGTGGGAATGTAAATTGATACAGCCACTATGGAGAACAGTAGGGAGGTTCCTTAAAAAGCTAAAAATAGAACTACCATATGACCCAGCAATCCCACTACTGGGCATATACCCTGAGAAAACCATAATTCAAAAAGAGTCATGTACCACAATGTTCACTGCAGCTCTATTTACAATAGCCAGGACATGGAAGCAACCTAAGTGTCCATTGACAGATGAATGGATAAACAAGATGTGGCACATATATACAATGGAATATTACTCAGCCACCAAAAGAAACGAAATTGAGTTATTTGTAGTGAGGTGGATGGACCCAGAGTCTGTCATACAGAGTGAAGTAAGTCAGAAAGAGAAAAACAAATACCGTATGCTAACACATATATACGGAATCTAAAAAAAAAAAAAAAAATGGTTATGAAGAACTTAGGGGCAGGACAGGAATAAAGACACAGACATAGAGAATGGACTTGAGGACATGGGGAGGGGGAAGGGTAAGCTGGGACGAAGTGAGAGAGTGGCATGGACTTATATATACTACGAAATGTAAAATAGCTAGCTAGTCGGAAGCAGCCGCATAGCACAGGGAGATCAGCTCGGTGCTTTGTGACCACCTAGAGGGGTGGGATAGAGAGGGTGGGAGGGAGACGCAAGAGGGAGGAGATATGGGGATATATGTAAACGTATAGCTGATTCATTTTGTTATACAGCAGAAACTAATACACCATTGTAAAGTAATTATACTCCAATAAAGATGTTAAAAAAAAAAAAAAACTTAGTTGTAGGCTGCAAAACACCCTACATAGGCAATTAATTTCCGGATGTCTGCAGTGCATTGCCCAAACACACCTGAAATCCAGAGAAACGTGTTCTAGAGAAGCAAAGGTGGGGGTGGGGGGAGGCCACCAGAACGTCCAGATGATGTCTCTCTCCCACAATTAGGAGTCTTGGAGGAAATTCATTTCTACAATCCTGTGTTCAAATCCATTTCTCTTTTTGCCTCTTACTGTACTTAGGATGGGACCAAAATTATTCACCAGTAGGGATTCACCAACTTTCCCCTTCCCTGACTCAGAGCTTTCAGGTATCAAAGATGACAGAACAGGGATGCTGTCAGTGAGGGGGAAGTCCTGGGCTAGGAGAGCAAGAGGCTGCTGGCTCTGTGAGGGTTTCAGACACTAGGAGAAAAAAAACCAGTTCACCTGGATTATGTACATGGGTAGAGTCCACTGTGACCTCCAGAGCAGACTCTATCCCCTCATTCCAAGCAGGCTGGCAAATTCTTACTATAGAAAACTGCAACAGCTACTCTGCCTGACAGTGTTCTCTGGTGTGGAAAGCTCTGGTACACAGAGCAAGCCGGTGGCGCCAGGGAGCTGATGTCCCCATGAGTAGCCACCGAGCACTGACGAAAAGATTTAGTGAATAAATACTCCAATTTCTTTGATCCTCAGGGGATGCAACTGGAAGATATGGCTGCAAAACTCCAAGAAACCCCCAGTGGGATTGGGCCCCAGTTGCCCAGAGGGAAAACCAGGTTATTAACGCTCTGAAAATATCCTTCCTTCCTTGTTGTATGAGCTTCCTAGGTCTGCTCTAACAAATTATCATTAACTTGGTGGGTTAAAACAAAGAACTTTATTCTCTCACTGTTCTGGAGGCCGGAAGTCCAAGATCAAGGTGTCAGCAGGGTCATGCTCCCTCTAGAGGTTCTAGGGGAAAAACTTCACAGCTTCTGGTGGCTGCTGGGACTCCTTGATTTGTAGTCACATCACTCCAATCTCTGCCTCTGTGGTCACATTGCCTTCTCTGTGTGCTTCAAATCTCCCTCTGCCTCCTTATAAGGATACATGTAATTGCCCACCCAGATAATCCAGGATCATCTGCCCCATCTCAAGATCTTTAATAATTACATCTGCAGTGACTTTGCCACATAACTTAACATCCACAGGTTCCAGGGATTAGGACATGGAAATCGACTGGGTGCCATTTTTTAATCTACCACACCTGTGTCTCTTCCCTATTCCCCTCCCCCGACGGGAACTCCTGGGATCATTCCCCAGATAAAATCCTTGCACTCGAATCCTAATCTCAGGGCCTGCTTTTGGGGAAACCCAAACCTAGACAACCCCCTTAATTGTTTGAGAACATGAAGAAAGCCTATACTAGACTTTTTAAAATACAAACTTGCCATGGGACAAGACCAGGGCTCTATAAGTGTTCTTGCAATGAAAGAAGAGTTCTTCCTCAGAGCAAAAGTCAGTCCCTCTGGTTTCACTGAAGACTCTGCTCTCCTTCACCTTCTCAGGACCTAAGCCATGGTGGTGATCTCTCCACTGCCTTGGTGGTCAGCCCCACCCACCCCCCCGGTCTCATCTACAGTAATACACTTCCCACCTTAAAAGTAAGGTGCCACCTCCAGATGGAAAGCAGATGGACACATGCCACTGAGGTTGAACGGGGCTAGCTGACAGCTTATTCACTGGGAAAAATGCATCAACTTCACTTCTTCACCCTCAGCTCCAGACAGACTCTCACCGGCAGAGAGAACGAAGGGGGGCAGCTTAAAGGGTTATTCCTGCCTCTCCTTCAGAACCCCAACCCCGAAGTATGACCACAGGAACACAAATGGATTTCTCTGTAATTTTCTTCCAGGGCCTTAATGTTCTCTTGAAAATTATTTTTGACCAAACAAGCTATGCTTAGGATGTGGTGGCCAGGATGGACTTCATAAAAGTTGAGACTCTTCTAAGTGCTTTCTCTGCCTATTGCATAAGTCCTCCCCTTTTGGAGCAGTACTATTTCGAAAATCTCCACTGCACACATAAGAAAACTTACCCCTGCAGGTGTTAAGAAATTAACTTATGGTCTCGCAATAAGGAAGTGATGGAGCAAACACTCCAAGCAAGGCCAACGGACTCCTGATCACTACTTCACACACTGCCTCAGTTATAACTATAGGATCAGCTCCAGGCTCAGACCAAGGCCACCTTGGAAATGCTGAGGAGTCTGGGTTCAGCTGGTCAGGAGCCCTGCCCCATGCTCACTGCCATTCCGCCCTCTCACCCCAAGTCACCTCCCAGAGCCTCCCAGTTCTCTGAGCTGCCTTTGACTATTTCCTGGAAACTGACACCAAAGTTGAGTGACAGTGACAGGAGCTCAGACCTCCTCCAGAAAGAGAAAAAGGAGCCCTGATTCCAGCAAGGGAGTGTCTATGCCCTTCTTGGCGAGAGCCTGCTAGCCAGCACCTTATTATGCTGCGAGAGTCCGCGCAGGCCTCTTTAAGCCCATTCATCATTGTTCCGCTAAGTCCATGCTCTGACGCAGTAGCCTTGATTGTATTTTTCCCACCGCTACCGGCTTCAGTAATCTGGAAAACGGGGCGATGGGTAATCATTCTCTTCGTCATTAGGGCAAATAGGAGAGTCTTCTGTGGACATGGCCTCCCAGTGTGGGTGAGCGAAAGGGCAGGCAGAGGTGTTTTAATGAAAGGGCTGGCTCAGGGAGGCCTGTTTCTAAACAGAGGCAGCTTGAAGATACATGGTGTTGTAGCATGGAGCACACGGAGTGTAGTTCTGCTCAGATCTCAGGAGAGTCAGGGATGGGCCAGGGCTGGGCCACGCAGGGAAAGCTTAGTCACTCAGGAGTGTCGAGAAAGCAGTCACTGGTTTCCAGGATGGCCGTGAGAAGCGGGAGTGTGAGGCTGCCTGGAGAAAGGGCTGCTGGCAGGCCTAATAATCTGCTTGGCTGGGAACTCAGCACGGCTGTTAGGGACACACGCTCTAGAGTCCCCTACCCTGGGCTTCATTCCTGACTTCCCCACTTTTCTAGTTGTGAAGTCTTGGGCACATGACTTATCCACCCAGAGCCTAAATTTACCAAACAGTAAAATGGACATGACAAATATCAGTGGATTTGTGAGGTTAAAATGTGATAAAGTCCATAAAATGCCTGGCATATAATAAATTGCCAACACATTTTAGTTGTCATCAGCCTCATCATGGACAGAATGTGAGGCTCAATGATAGGGACACCTGCTAGGACTTAGAGATGGGACGGACATGTTTGGGTCTTCAGATGGTCCACTGTGTCCAAGCAGGGCCTTGGAGACAAAGGAAAGTGAGAGACTTTTATGAGTCTAAAAAAATTAAAAAACATATTAATTAGTGTAACACTAACTTCTAACATATAAACTCCCAAATACCAGTGGCTTAACAAAAGTTTATTTTTCGCTCATGTAGCAGGTCACAGTAGGTGTTTCTGGTTGGAAGGCATCTCTGCCATCTTTAACGTGTGGCCCCAAAGTTGCGCTGCGTGAGGACAAGCGGCTGGAGAAAAGGGAGAGAGCGTGGGGAATGCACGAGGGAGGTATGCATCAAGCGGGCCAGGCAGTGGTGCGGATCACAACTAGCCCATTGGCTGGAACTCAGTCACATGACTCCATCGAGCTGCAAGGAAGGCTGGGAAATATCTGTTTGTCTGCTCAGGAGGAAAAGGAAATGAGTTTTGGTGAACACATTCGATGAATAAAAATGAACTTCAATTAATGCCTCTTCTCAAGAGGCCAGGCTCATTCCTGGAGCCTTGTCTTCAAGGTTCTGGGGGGGGGGCGGTTCTGCATGGAAAGGCACTGCTGAGTCCTGTGCCCTGGAATTCCTCACAGTCATGTGACCGCCAATTCTTCCTTCTCTTTTGGCACGCCTTTAGATTCCAAGACCATGCACATGGCAGGAAAAATAATGTGGGGCATGTCCTTTCCTGAAAGAGTAGCGCACTGCCAACACATGATATCAAAAAGAGGTAGGAGAAGCTGACCTCGGTTTTTCTTAAGGATGAAGTTAGAAAGAGGGATCTGGTGTCTAAGACTAGGCTTTGAGAAACTCTCTTAGGCACAAAGATCCTCAGTCTTCACTGTGAGGCCATGAGGTGACACATGCCTCCATTATTTTGGGCAAGCTGACCAAACCATACTGGCTTTAAGACTATGCCACTACTGGACTCTTAGTTATCTTGACAGTTGGGAAAATATGAATCGATGCTTGAATGATTAATTATGTGTGCCACACTGTCATAACTTCAAGCCATAATATGGTCACGGTTTGATCTCCCAGGAACAAGAATTTTAACTAACAGCTCACTGATTTTGGAAAGAGAAGATATTCAAAACCATGCCCTGCAATCCGATCATAAGCCATTTGTATGACTGTTGTTAGTATAACTGATGCTATGTTGGGCCCTTACAGTTTCTCTTGTCCTTTTGCTGACCCTACCCAAAACTGTACGGTGCAGTGAATCACTTCTCTGTTGTCAAGGGCTTTGTAGTTAATAGATATTGTTTCATGATCATTAGGACCAGGTAGCCACTATACTCTGTTAGTCCCCAAACAATGATGAAAACCTTCCCTGACATATTCCTGGTGCCCACAAGACTAGTTATACATTCATAAATCTTAACTTAGGAATGCATGTCCTGTTTCCAAACACCTACCCCCTTGCCCTAGGTTAACCATAAAATTGTCCCAGTGGCCCCTCGGCGGTGCAGAGTGCAGCCGCAAACCCTTTCAGGTCCCTGTCGGCCTGATCCAGACCCCACCCTGTGAGTAAGTTACCCTATAATACCCTATAATAAACAGACCCATTGATTACATGGAGCTGCCTGCCTCATTTTTCTGTCTCAGAATGCCTTCTCAGTTTGGTGGGCACTTTTTGTTCCCTCCGTGCTCCAACACCATCATCCAAATTATCTGAGGGTCATTCTGATCAACTTTCAACTACCTGACAAGGTCACTGCATAGTCAATGCCATCCAGGCATTCCATGAATAGCAGGAGGGTCACTCTGGTCCCTTCTAGAAAATAACTATATCTGGTGGCTAAGTACATGAAGATGCAAAAATAGCCTAGTTAATAACCATTTTGGTAATCAATACAGAATGATTTCTCTAAGTTTCAACTGAGAACTATTTCACAGACATGGCGTTGATCTCTATTTCAGTTTTCCCATCTAAAACCCAGAGATATTAGTATTCCTCCCTATATAGATTAGCTTATCATTTGGTAAATATTCACTCCCTTTACCCAAACGTCATGGGAGGAGTACACTTCCCTGCCTTACTGATATTGGATTTGGTCATATGACTTGCTCTGGACAATGAAATGTATCACTTCTGAACCTAGGCCTTAAGAGATACTATGTCATTCTGTTCACCCCTTTGAGAGCTTCCAACCTCTACCATTCAAGACCCCCCCCCCCCCCCAGATAACTGCTACCCCATTATCCTGGGCCCAGGAGTGAAAATATGTGGAGCAGAGCCACCTGAGCCAACCTCAGCTGCCCCACAGATATATGGGTATAAGTAAATACTTATTGTTATGTGCCACTGAGTTTGGGGATGGCTTGTTACACAGCATTATGGTGGCAATATCTAATTGATACACTCTTCATACAGCAAGAATATAGCAGCAGGAGCAGTTTTTAATAGGAGATAACTTACATAGAAAATAACCAAGCAATTATCATGAGTTACTTAGAGGCCCTAATATAGGACAAGGTCTTTGAAATAGAGCTCTTGTCAGAGCCTGCCTATGGGTAGGATACCAAGAAACCTGCTTTCCTTCCCACAGAGGGTTTTGCTTGAGGCTCCATCTTCATTTACCCAGCAAGTGGAGTGGGAGCTTTGAGTTCATTCTGTTCTTTATTTGGAAAGATTATCATTTAATATCTTTGAAGTCAGGTTGGACACACAAATCCTATTTTTGATAGTGCAAATTTCCTCTTTTCCAAGGAAGGCAGAGATAATGACTCTGGCACAGATGGAGGAGATTTCTTCAGGGAAGGAAAGCAGCATTTAGGTTGGTGACTGCCTTCCCTGGTGAGCTACTGTATTCTTGTTTGGGGTTTCTGGGCCCTCATTTTGGATACAGCGAGACTCTTCAACTGAGATTTATAGCATGGAAATAGTCAACAAGAGCAAATGAATCAATCTGGGAAGCCATGTTGCCCTCCACATAGTATTGTTCTTTCTGCTTCCCCCAAGTATCTACCCTTTTCTTACAATCATTATTTATCCGATGAACCCATATTAAAGCACTTTCATGGGTATACTCAGCCAAAGGGTATCATAGTACACATGCTATGATGGCTGCCTTTGCTTAAATATGTGGTTTTATTTATCTGTTTAAGAAAGCATCATCTTTCCATTATGAATAAGTGCTAGGGAATATCAGTTTGAGTCCAGTCATCTTCTACATTGTAGAGGGCAATGGGTAACTAAGAAATCTCCTTAGCTGTGTATTCCCCACCCCAACATTCTAGCAGAGTTCTTTCCCAGCCTAAGTCCCAGTCAAGAGTGAGTATTGCTAACATGAGGAAGTTCTGCATGGAATGCTGCCACTTACCCTCCCCAGCCTGTGCTCTTCTCAATCTACACCTCAATCTCATCTGTCCCCATGGCTTTAAGCATCATTTTACACTGACAACTCTTCCATTTAGACCTCTAGCCCAGAATACTCCTGAGTTCCAAATTCATTTAAAAAAAAAAAACTGCCTATTTGATGGTTTACAGACATTTTAAACATAAAATATCCAAATGGAATTCTCAGTCCACTCTCTCCCTCCACATATAGACACCAAACCTCCAAAACTGATTTTCCTCTGACCATACTCAATAAATAACATTTTCATCTTTTCTAGGACTTAAATTGAGAATCTGGGAGTCATCCATGCTCCTCTGTCTCCTTCAGCCCCTTCAACCAATTTCTTACATACTGAGTCCTAGAGTCTATTTTCAGAACACATGAAGATCCCACCACTTCTCTCCACCATCATCGCCTTAGACCGAGCATCATAATCTCTTCTCTGAACTCCTGCGAACGCTTCTACTTGGCCTTCCTCACTGCATCCTCCACATAATCAGTCAGTGATTTTTTTCTTAAATGTAAGGCATTCTATATCACATTTCTCTTCAAAACGCTCCAGTGACTTCCTGTTGTAAAATATTACCACAAACTTAGTGACTTAAAGTGACACAAACTGATTATCTTACAGTTCTGGAGGTCAGAAGTTTGAAAAGGGTCTTAATGGGCTAAAATCAATGTGTCAGCAGATTTTGTTCCTTTCTAGAGGCTTCAGGAGAGGATCTATTCCTTGCCTTTTCTAACTTCTAGAGGATGTCTCCATTCCTTGGTTCATGGCCCTGCATGACCTTAGCCTCTGCTTCTGTCATCCCATCTCCTTCTCTGTATCTGACCCTCCTGCTTCCCTTCTATAAGGACGCTAGTAATTCCATTGGGCCCACCCTGATAACCCAGGATCATCTCCCCGTCTCAAGAGTCTTGGCTTAATCTCATCTGGAAAGTCTCTTTTGCCATGTAAGGATAACATAGTCGCAGGTTCCAAGGATTAGGACATGGTCATCTTTGGAGGCCACTATTCTATCTACCATACTTACGATCCCACTTAGAACAAAATTAAAAGTTGTTTCCCTGGCCTATAAGGCCTCATACAATCAGGAACCCTACTATCTCTCTGATCTCATGCCCTACCATTCTCTCCCTGTTCAATCAAACCCCACCAGCTCCCTTGCTGTCCTTCAAAAGAGCCAAGCTTGCTCCATGTGCTGAAACTTCTTCTCCCTAGGAAGCTATCCCCTAAATGCCCATGTAGCCCACTCCCTCACGTGGTTCAGACCTTTGCCCAAATGCAACTTTTCGAAAGGGCTTCCTGACCACCTAACACAGACCCCAAACACACACACACACACACACAAACACCATCATTGTCTGTTCCTTACCCAATCTTATTTTTTTTCTTAGCATCTGCTATAGTATATATTTATTTGGTTATTTATTAATTATGGAACCCTCTCTTCCAAATGTAAGCTCCATGAGGGTGGGGACCTTGCTTTTGTTCAAAGGTTTTTACTCAGTGCCTGGCACATAGGAAGCATTCAATACATTTTTGGTGAACATATGAATGGAAGAAGAATAAAAAGTCTATTGCATAAGTGCAATGGTTCACACACAGGGGACTGGCTAATTCGACCTGTTCAAGGAAGACTTAATAGAGAAGGGAACAGTTAGGCAAAAATTTGATGGATAAATACACATTTAGCAAGTAAACAAAACACCTAACAAGCTTTCTCAGATCTAATACTCCCTGGGTGAATGGAGTAAATTGAATTTGTGGACCAAGAAGTCCAAGAACTCTCTTATCTCAAGGAAAGTTACCAAAAGACTCCTTATCTTGAGCCACATCTATTGTTCAGATACTTGCTGGTTGACAGTTCAGTTTTCTCCAGTTCTCCCAGGGCTGTTTGTCAGCACCAAATAAGGCAGGCTAAAGAGCTCAGGTGTGATTGAGGCAAATATCCACACTGAGTGAGGAGCAAGGGCCTTTCTGGTGGGAGACTTTGGGCAATGATAAAACTGAATTTAAGTTGTACCTTGGGAATACAGAATTTGTCTTTTTCCACTGTATCATGCATTCATATTCTACCACGTTTCATGATGCAGTTTTGACCTGTTCCCCTTAGGTGCCCATGGTCTTACGACCCTGTTCATGCCAGTACCCCGGTCAGGAGTGGGGGTCACAAAGGGTAAGATCTCATCCGTCCATGAAAAGGAGGGAAGCTGAGCAGAGCGATGTTAGTTAGTCTGACTCAGGCCAGTTGGACCTCAATTAAAGTGGGTAATTCAACATGGTCACTGGACAGTGACTTGCTCTGGCTAATGGGGCCAGAGGCCTGATAAAGTACTTCAGCAATTACGTTTCCTTGCTTGGACCCATGCCACCACCATGAGCACATGCCCAGTCTCACCTGGATGAGGAGAGAGACTCTGGAAAAAACTTATCCCAACAAAGATCATCCTAGGCTGATTAGCCTCAAGTAGACCTGCTAACTGCCCGCAGATTTATTAGCAAGCCCAGTCCAGATCAACCACACCTGACCCAGATCAGCTGGACCAGCCAGTCACCAGGTACTCATGAGAAGTAGCATGTGGTTGTGGTTTAAGCCACTAAATTTTGGCACGGTTTGTTACATGGCAACTGCTAACTGGTATAGAGTAGATAGATGGCTTGTCCCCTGAAGGGGGTCAACTCATAGAGGTAGAGAATGCTGTGACTCAGAGGATCCATGGTTATGTTGGCCATTGCTGGGCACACTGGACACAGAGTTCATTGGCCATAGATTCACATCTAAGAACTTGGAAAGGCAAGATGTGCTGCCTGCCTAAGCACGATCAGCTGACATGCTGGGGAAGTTCTGCTCCTGATGTGATGCGATCAGTAATTTTATTTTATCCATCTGGAAAAACAAGTCTGGGCTGATGCTGATGGCTTGTGAATGGCTCCGAAAAAGAGAATAAGAAGTTCTCTCTCCACTCATGAAAGCATGAAAGTCTGCTCCTTGGCAATCAAGGTCAGGACGTGATGTTCAACAGTCCGCCTTCCCCTGCAGACTTAGCAGCCACCTGGAGACCTTGAAGAAGCAGTACTGACAGAAAACAAGCACAATTTCAAACCATTCCCTCTAAAGTTTTACCAGTGTTCGATGGACATGGATAGATACTCCTCAGACAGCAGAGAATCGCCCTCTCCTTGGAATAAAATCAGCTGGACAGAATTTTTCTTTCCAAATGTAAAACGTTGTTTCCAAACAAAGGAAGTGAGATGTTTTCTACAGCTGCTCCACATCCATTATGCTTTGCAATAGCATTGTTCATGAGGTTTTTATGATGCAAAAAAAAAATAATTAAGATGAGAGGCACTTCTTGTCCCTGAATCTTTTTTGTTTAAACATGTTTTGCAAATGGCCAATATCTCCTGTTACTTAGGTTAGCATCCAGAAAATGCTAGCACTTAATTATAGAATCAGCAGCTAATATGCTTAATGACTTTCCATTATACCCAACAATAGCTGCAGTGTGCTTTAAAAAATGCATTTGCATTCATATTCCTTTGACCTATCTATCAGAACCTTGAGGCAATCACACTCTAACCATTTATTAGTAATTGCCCTAGTTAACCTGAGGGTCATGGATATGGTGTGGTGTACCCACAAAGGGAAGGAAATGCCAAATGCCTTCTGGAGAGAAGAGCAGAGTCTTGGTTCACAACTCACTTTGTGTCTCAAGAGCTTAGAGCCCGTATGTTTAATATTCAGCAGGGCACCAGACTTCCCAGGAGCTAGTGAACTTCAACTCTCAATGAGGCGGGTCATATGGGAAAAGGCCCAAAGTTAGCAGCTAAGAGAGCCCAGTGGAGATGAATGGGAGACTGTGATGTTGAGGAGTATGTGGGAAGAGAGGACAGTGGGTTGAACTGTGTCCCCTCCCCTAATTCATATGTTGAGGTCCTAACTGCCAGTATCTCAGAACATGACTGTATTTGGAGATAGGTCTTAAAGAGGTAGTTAATTTGAAATGGGGTTATATGAGTGGTCTCTAATCCAATATGACTGGTGTCCTTGTAATAAAAGGAGACCGGGACACAGACAAACACAGAGGAACACCATGTGTAGACACAGGGAGAAGACAGCCATCTGCAAGCCAAGGAAAGAAATCTCAGAAGAAACCAACCCTGATGACACCTTGATCTTGGACTTCCAACCTATAGAGCTGTGAGAAAATAAATTTCTGTTGTTTAAGCTACTCAGCCTGTGGCACTTTGTTATGGATCCTAGCAAAGTAATATAGGCAGACTCTGGTCGTGTCCATATCCCAAGTCCAATAGACACACCACTAGACAGAGTGGTCTCTGATGGTCACAAATGTGTGTGTTCACAGTTGTGGTTCCTTTAGAAGCTTCCTACCCACCTCACGCAATGGGCTACATGCAAGGGGGATTCAAGCTCTCCTTAGGTCTTCATGATCTGAGGAACCACTGGTGGCTCGCCCTGAGGACTCTTCCCCTATTTCCTTTCCTGCTTTGCCTTTTGAACCTATTGCTCTATACTGGGCTGGTTTTCAGGTTTTCCTCCCTCAGGCCATACTCTCCCTGTTTGATCCAAATTCATGATCTTCAATGCCAAGGATAGCCCTCCAATCAGAAACTCTGCAGACGCTTAAGCCTAAACCAGATAAGTTTTGTTCTGGCCCATTGCTTCTCAGACTCTGATGTGTGTATGAGTCACCTGGGGATCTGGTTAAAAGGCTGATTATGACTCAAGTAGGTCTGGGTATAGCCTGAGAGTCTGAATTTCCAACAGGCTCCTGGGTGTTTCTGAGGCTGCTGGTGAGAAGATAACCTTTGAGTGGCCGGGCTCTAACACAGGGTTTTCCAACCTTGGCAATGTTGAGATCTGGGGCCAGATAATCCTTTGTGGTGGGTGTTGTCCTGAGCACTATGAAATGTTTAGCAGCATCTCTGGCCTCAACCCACCAGATGCTAATAGCATTCCCCAGTTGTGACAACCAAAAATGTCTCCAGATGTTGCCAAGTATCTCCAATGGTGGGGAGGTGTACAAAAATCACTCCATTTGAAAACCACTTCTCAGGCCTATATGCTTTACCTTAGGGCACTGCTTCCTGATGTCTTTCAGGCCACAGCATACAGCAAAAAGGAAAACCAACATGCACCCACAGTGTGCTGGACAATGGAGGAGGTAGCTTGCTGTAGGAAGGACTTCAGCTGCCCCAGGCCAGTGCTAGCCACCAGGACCAGCTACATAATTTACAGGGCCCACTGCAAAATAAAAATGTGGGGCCCCTTACTCAGAAATTATTGAGGATTTCAAGACAGTACCAGCAGAGGGCTAAACTAAGCACCATGTAACTATACCAGGGGCACATTCATGAAGCTGGTGCTGCCAGCCACTCTGAGAATCCCCACTGAAGGAATCCTCGCTGGTTGGGAAGATCTACCCTAAAGGATTCTCTGCCTGTTATCTCCCCCAGTACTGTGAGGATCACCAGTGGCCTGGTACAAGTTCGATAAGCTAAACATTGAACAAACTGTTCCCAAACTGTTCTGTTTTGTTCAATTTGTTGTTCAATATACTTCCCACCAAGAAAGTGAAGGATCTGATTCCTTTTTGAAAGCACCAATTGGAAACAAAGGACCAAAGAGGGTAAAGATTCTGAAGAACCTTGCTCTTAGTAAAGCTATTTGGTACAATGACAGAAGGGTCAACGTGGGTGAACAGAGAATTGAATTACTTGACATATAAAAGTTTCCCAGGTAAATTCCTCCTGAATATAAGGAGCCTGTCTTGGAGGACTCAGGCTACCAGCAGAAGCAGAGAGCCTTTGTTATCTTCTTCTCACTTTGCTTTAACCAAGATGTATGAAGAGTTGAAGCTGGGAGTTAGACTATTGGGCAACCAAAGCAACGATGCAGAAAAGTCAGATCCCCCTAGAAGAGCTGGTAAGCAGAAGAGAGCTGAGGTAAGCACCATTTACAAGAGGTCTGCCTGCTTCCTGGCACAAGCTGGAGCAAGCCATCAGCAGGCAGGAGCCGTGAATAAGCTCAGGTGAAATGCTCTAAGTGGAAAAATAATTATAAATGGGTCATGAATGGGGGAAAAACAACTTCTGCTCTAAATAGTGAGAGGAAACAGCTGAGTTTAGAGTAAAGGCAACCAGCCTTACCTAGATATTCTACCTTGGACTAGAGCACCACTTCCTTATTTTATTCTTATAGTACATGTACTCATTTCCTAGAGCTGCTATAACAAATAACCAAAAACTGGCTGGCTTGAAACAAAGGGAATTTATCCCGTCTCAGTTTCGGAGGTCAGAAGTCTGAAATCAAGGTGTCAGCAGGGCCATACTCCCTCTGAAGGCTCTAGGGAAGTGTCCTTTCTCACCTCGTCCAGCTTCAAGACTCCAGATGTTCCTTAGCTGTGGCAACATCCCTACAATCTCTGCCTCCAATGTCACACACTCTGTATCTTTGTCTCTCATGACACTTGTCATTAGATTTAGGACGCATCTGGCTAATCCAGGATAATTTCATCTCAGGAGCTTTAACTTAACTACATCTGCAAAGACCTTTCTTTTCTTCCAAATAACATTCACAGGGAGCAGATATTAGGATATGGTCCTATTTGGGATAGGGGGCCACTAGTCAACCTTAGGAAATTTTTGTTTAAGACTGTTGTAAACAAAAATTAATATCATCATTTTTTGGGAAAATCTGTAATTTTTCACGTGCTGTCTTGGGGGAGACCCAGTTCACCTCCTTGCATGTTTCCATGAGTGCACTTCTATCCCATTCCCCAGAAGAGAGTGGGACTGGAGTTCTTCTGGCCCCCTTTGCACCTCCTCACTTACTCATTCTTATGGGAAGGCCAGAGACTACTTTTTCGGTGGAAACTGGGGAAGGTTTGACATCCTCTGGCCCCTTACTTACCAAGGATAAGAATAGATAAGCAGGCAGCATAACTCTATTCCCCCACAAATAATGGGTAAGTGGGCAGCCAGAAATGCTTGGCTGGCTGGGAACTTGCTGGAAACGAAAACCCGGCTTCACTTCAGATAGGTCCAAGTTCTAGATATAGGAGTTAACTGCAAGAACACTCACTTTGACCTCAGGTCCAAGCTGTGTTCTCCAGCACAGTTAATAAAAGACCCTGAATTTTAAGGGTTTGGCACTGGCCTTGCTCATTAATGCATCTGAGGTTTCACTTGATAATCACCTGGTTCTTCCACAGGGAGAAAGGAGGTAGGATTAGAACCCTCAAATCTCCACTTTTCTATTGTGTCCCGTGTATACATCCCTAACCATGGTTCGCATATCCAAGGCAGGTGTCAGTATTGTTTACTGGCTCTTAGCTATGGAAACTGAAGATTGTCTGAAAAGACAATCAACATTTATAGCTGTAGCCTTGTAAATTAAAACTTAGAAAGTGATAATATATATTATATAATTCAAGAGGTGAATTGCATAATAAAAGTTCTGAACTTGACAGCAAAATGTCAACATAAAATTTTAAATATTTACTTAGCCATATGTTGACTGTAAAACATCAAGCATTCTCCAGAACGAAAGAATAGAGAATTACCCTCCTAATAGTGAAAAAAAAGAAACCACCTGAATGTCTATCAGTAGAGGATGGTTAAATAAATTCTGGTACCTCTGTATTCTGGGGTAGTATATAGCCACCAAGAAAGAAAGACACATTATGTAAAAGCAGAGGTTGCAGAATAATACATAATAGGGGATCCCATTTTTGATACAAGAAAGAAACCATAGATTTCTTTATGTTCCTATACACGAAAATGCTAGAAAAAAAAGGCTACGAATATTCATAGTAAGCTGATGGCAGTGTTCGCCTCCGGGAAGAAGAGATGGCTTGGAGGCAGAGGGGAACAAGTGAATGGGGGTTTCACATTTGTGGAATCGTTTTGATTTCTGATGATTAGGACGTATTCTCTTGCCACTTGAACATTTCAAATCATCATGTCAATTAACTATTTTATATTTTGAAGGGTAATTTCTGGATTTTTTTAAAGGCCATAAAGGAATAGTTAGGTTTTATAAAAAATAGTAGACACGAAAAAAATAACCCAAACAAGTATCTAGCTAGCTAGCTATTCACACACATATGTATATGTATTTATACACATAAATGTGTGTAGATATATACATGTGTATGTGATCATGTATAGTATGAATTTATTAACTATCTAATTTCATTTTACAAAATACATTGAGCAACCTGTGATTCTTTTTCAGAACCTTCTTCTTCTCTTCTTTCCTTTTCCCTATCTCCCTCTCTCTCTCTCTCTCTCACTTCCAAACAAAAACAAGTTGCATTTAACAAAAGAGCAATTCCCTACTCCCCCTTCCACCCTGACTCTCTAGCATTACCCTTGGATGTGCTTGAAGTGAACCAGCTCTTTACTCTGAGAAGTCACAGCAGCAAGACCTCCTTCATGCAATGAGTGTAGGTAGAGAAATCTCTGGTCCTGACCATGGGGTTAAAAGAAAAGGCTGTGTGACGTAGCAGAATCATCAAGGCTCTGGGAGTCACATCGACCTAGTTTAGAATTCTGGTTCTGCCAACTTGTAATTAAATGGCCTGGCAGAATAATTCAATCTCACCTGTAAAATGAAGGATAAAAATAAATGCTTCAGAGGGTTAGAGTGAGGATTCAAGGAGGTAACATACAGCAAACGTGCAGCTAGAACTGGGCCTGGCATGGAATCTGACAGAGCAAAGGCTGACCCTTGCCGTCCACTCACTGTTTTTGGAAAGTGGGGGAAGTCTGTCTTGATGACGAGAGGCCATGTGCTTTGAGCTGGCAAAGGCAGCAAGAGCAGCAGGAACGGCTGACCTGTTAACTCTGTGCCCCATGTCCCTTGACCAGGGACAAGGCTGGGTATAGATTCTGTTACCAAAATTTTCCAAGGACCCGGTAAATACACACTACCTTCACATCTTTCTCACTTCAAGGCAATTGCCTTCCAAACCACTTAAGCGTGATTCTTTATTTAGTCCCATTAAAGTACACTTTCTTGCCTCATCTTTTGGGGCAAGGCCAATTACATGAAATAAGTTTCTAGAATTCCCTAAAGGAAAACGCCACTCTTCCATTCCTATTGGCATTTGACTAGGTTAGAATTACGATCCTTATTAGTAAGGTTCCATCATCTTTCTTTCTGTTTCCTTCCCCCACCCTCACTGACATCTTCAACAACTGGTCATTCCTTCCTTAGTATTCACAGTTTCTGAGTGCTGGGGACAGTGCTCCAAATTTCCCTGTATGAATCAGATGCTAAAAATACAGCATCCACTCTTCTCTCAGAAAACCCCAACCCTGTCCACCCTCTTAGCTCCACAGTGTGCTCACTGGCTGCCAGTCTCCACCCGCACCCTCTTCTGCCATCTCAAGCTTCCTACCCCACGACAGATCACGGGAAAGGTCCATGAAGTGAAAGTGAGCACTCGAGTGCCAGGCAGACTTTGCCTACACTCATACCAGCAAAAATCAAAGACTGAAAGGGTGGGTGAACATGGGCCAGGCTTGCTGTGAGTGTTAAATTACATAATGTACGTAAAGTGCCCAAGATAGCACGTGGCACCTGGTGGTGGTGGTGGTGGTGACCACATGACCCTTTCCTCCTCTTCTCCCTCCTCTCCTCCTTCTTTCTTCTCCCTCATCCCCCTCCTCCTCTTCCTCTTTTCTATTATTATTTTAACACTAATAGCAGCTGTCATTTTCTGATGCTCTTACTAAGTGTCAGGTCCTAAGCTAAGAGTTCACCCACAGCATTTCATTTAATCCCTATAACGGTTGTCTGCAAGGTGGACATTACTGAGTGCCCCTGACTGCAGCAAAGGCATTAATTAATAGTGAGATGTTGGGCTGTTGAGTGCAAATACCTGGGTTCTAATCACCACCTGGCACTTACTAACTGTTGGTCCCTCAGCAAACAATTTCATCTCTGGGAGCCTCATCTGTAAAATGGTGAAGTAAATATAGCAGCTACTGCGATGGGCTGCTGAGCGGTTTAAGGTCAGGGTACAGCATCTGGCACATAATAGGACTCTCTGTGTAGCTGCCCTCTCTCTCTCCCCATCCTCTTCTTCTGTTCCTAGTTCTATAGACTAAAACTGTCCAACAGAACAACGGATGCCCCAAATTGTATATGTAAGCCACAGACATAACTAAATTTCCTAGTGACCACATTTTTTTTAAAAAAAGGCAAAAAGAAACAAGTAAAATTAACTCTAACAACAAATTGTATCTAACCCTATATCCAAAATATTATCATTTCAACACGTCAACATGTAGCCAGTATAAAAATCATTAATCACATATTTACAGTCATTTTTTTAATACTCAATGTCATCCAGCAGGGACTTGACACCTGCAGCACATCTTGGGTCACAGCAGCCACATTTCAAGGACTCAAAACTTACATGTGGCTGGTGGCTATGCTACTGAACAGGGCAGTGACAGACAAAGAAGATGGAGATAGATAAAGAGGGTAAGTCATCTGTCCCGGCCCACATGGCTCAGAAGTGGTATGACCAGGATTCAAACCATGCCTGTCTAGCTCCAAAGCCTGCCATGATTTTGTGATAGTCACATAAACAGTTAGATAGTGTCTCAAGGGCCTAGTTTTATTTCCTCTAGGTTGCCACGTGGAATGATTATTATGCTCTAAGTGTGACTGGAAACCCAACCCTTTAGGCTGGCAGGTTGCCCTCCATCTCTCTAACTGCTGCTGTCACATTAATGTGCATATACATTCTTTTTTTTTTTTAATTTTATTTATTTTATTTATTTATTTTTGGCTGCGTTGGGTCTTCTTTGCTGCACGTGGGCTTTCTCTAGTTGTGGTGAGTGGGAGCTACACTTGGTTGTGGTGCGTGGGCTTCTCACTGCGGTGGCTTCTCTTGTTGCGGAGCACGGGCTCTAGGCGCGCTGGCCTCAGTAGTTGTGGCACGTGGGCTCTAGAGTGCAGGGTCAGTAGTTGTGGTGCACGGGCTTAGTTGCTCCAAGGCATGTGGGATCTTCCCGACACAAGGCTCAAACCCGTGTCCGCTGCATTGGCAGACGGATTCTTAACCACCGCGCCACCAGGGAAGCCCCCGCACATACTTTCTTGTGGGGAGTGGGGGGACCTCTCTCTATCTTGTTCTGTTAAGATACAAATACAGCTGCGTTTCTCACCTCCCTTCCCTCCCAGAGGTAACCTCTTTCCAGAAGTTGATATGTCCTTTCTACTTCAGACCAGACCTTGGCAAGCCTGAGGTGTCCTTAGGGAGTGGGATGACTCATTGGTGCTGGTCTCTGGGGACAGTATACTACTTGCTTATTCACCACAGTGAAGGACACAGAAGCCTCAGTAATCTCTTCAAATCACTTTGAATTGCTTGGCTTAAATCCACGCATCTCTATCCCACCCCTCATGCTCCCCGACCCTTGAGACATTTTAGAAAGCATGTCTGCCAGCCTGAGGTGACCTTTAGAAGAGCAGCACTGATGGTCTCTCTTCATCCTTCCATTCCACCCTCTCAGAGGAGGTCACTGCGGAGCCCTGAGCTATTCTGAAAGGTGAGGACTTCCTGCCCTCTGTGCCAACGATTCCCAAGAGCTGGCTGGAGATCAAATTTTCACTTGTTCTTGAAAAATGAGCAACATTTTAAGTTTTGTCACAGAGCTAAACTTATTCAATATAAAACGCGATCTTTGTTGGTTTCCAGCCACTCTCTCTACAACCACTGTGACGAGTATTGGTTAGGGGTAGGGCCCCGGATACTACAGCCTGTGTCCCTTGGGTTGAAAACTCTAATTAATTTTTATCGAATCATAACTGGGCATCCTGGAGTCCCAGAAGCATGCACCCCAAACACTGAAACTAATCATGCAAGTTAAAGAGAAAAGAAAAATCCACATTGTATATAATTTTAATTTCCTCTATGAAATGGCGGTGAGAGTAGATGGTGGTGTACATTTGTTTTTGAATGTCCTTACTTGGCATAAGAAGTTGATGAGCCTATTTTCTAGTGTCATATATATATATATATATATATATATATATATATATATATATATATATATATAAAGTACTCACACACAGTATTGTATTTAGTCCTTAAAACTATTCTGCAATGTAGGTAGTATATAGATCTATATAGATCTATAAAAACTCCATGTCTGGGGGAACTACAGATCTGATACTTGCCTAATGGCATGAGATCTGGAAACCCTTGAAGACTAATGAGAAATACCCAGATGAGCAACCTGTTTGTGAGGCAGCAAGAGAGGAGGGTAACTCAGCTCTGCCACTTCCTTGGGCTCATCACTTGGTTCCTTTTTTGAAACGGGTGGACCAGCTTCTTTCCAGCATGACACTATCACTGAAACAGCAGCTAACATTAATTGTGTCAGGCATTGTGCAAAGTGCCTGCATGCACTACCAACTTTAATTCTCACAATAGCTCTGTTGGGTAAGTTTAGGTATTCCTACAGTGGGGGGGATAAGGAAATCAACAGGTAACTTACCAAAGTTGCAGAGCTAGTGAGTGGCATGGTTGGGATTCAAACCCAGGTCAGCATGATTCCAAAGCTTGTGTTCATAACTGCTGTGCTATGGTATATTATAAAGCTATGTGGAAGCAAATAGAACATTTTGGGTGTGAAAATTATATACAGTGTTGTAGACTTTGCATCTCTCTTTAACTTGGACGGCTAGCTCCAGTGTTTGGGATCATGAGTTGGGGATGCCAGGATGGCCATTCCTGATGTGGTAGAAGTTAATTAGATTTTTCACCCAGGAGGCTCAGGCTGTGCCATCGTAGGCACCTGCCTGCCTGACACTGGCACCAGTGGGAGCACAGGGAGAGTGACTGATGCAGGGCAAATACATCTCAGCCTCTTGCCTCGCTACTCAAAGTACACACTCCATTACAGAAGGCAATTCATTGCCTCACATTTCTCCACCGTCTCCCTATGTCTAACCTGCACACTATGAGGTGTAATGTACAGGATTTTCTGCATACTGATCATTTTATCACCAACGTCTCCACATTTCATTCCTGTGAGAGGAGTTATAATTACACTAAAAGGTCTAAATGAGGCAGAGTTCAAATGGAGCCTAAGTTTGTCAGAAGTCCTTACTCTTGCTTCCATCGTAATTTCTCTACACCACCGTACCACCACAAAAGACAAAGTGAGCAGATTTGGAGCACCATCCTATGGAACTATGACTGCATTTGGCTGTGAAAAGGGGACTAGAATGAAATCAGTTGATAAACATGGCGAGCGACTTTGCAGACAGCTCCGATTTAGATGATCACTCAGCCAGCTCTGGGCATGACTTAAGTCCCGCGTTATAGCACAAGAAAATAGACTTGGTTTCTGCCACCCTGGAACCAATCTCGGCCTGCTGAGGATCAAAAGTGAGAGAACCGTATATTCTCATCTGCACAACCTTTATGGGTATCTATCTACAGTTTGGTTCAGGTCCAGGCATAAACTTGAATTAAAGGTTGAAATTGATGACTCAGAGCTTAGCTGGAATTGCAGGCGAGAAAATGGATCTGTGTACTGGGAGGAAAATATGTCTGAGCATGAGAGGGAGAGATGGAAGAGCCAGATGCTCAGACCCACATCCCACCCGTCTGCCCCAGGAGCTCCCATTAAGTTGTCGCATTGTGGGCAGCAGAGGGCACTATTAATACATTCGGAAGTGCACAGCACACTTGAAGAAACAGGAGGTTTACAATAAATTTGAGTGTGCCATTTGGGCGGGGGGAGGTCATAGGATTATAGTTATAGCCTTCATTGTTTCCTGTTCTCAAACTCACAGATTAACAAGATTCTAAAATAAAGAGTGGCTACAGAGTGAAACTGACTCCTTCATGGAACATCAAGATTTTAGGATCTGAAGCAGAAACACACACACACGTATTTAAAATAGAGTGATTACTATAGCCCAGCTTCATGATGCTAAATGCTTTACATGCATTATCTTATTTAATCTTCACCTCTATGTGGGTGGGTCCTGTTGCCATCTCCATTTTACAGATGACGAAACTGAGGCTCAGAGAGTCAAATGAATTGCTCCAAGTTACCAACTAGTGAGTGACAGAGCTGGGATCTGAGCCAACTTCAGACGCCAAAGCCCACACTCATAACCACCGTGCTATACCTCGTGGCAGGCATCTCTTGCATAATGTGAGAAGAAAGCACCAACTCCTTAGCCACCAACAGGAACTGAGATGTTGTGAACTCAGTGTTGCTATATCTATGCCTCATCAAAAGTTGTGAAAAATAAGTGTGCTTAAACCCTGCGAAAGCCTCTCTTCCTCCACCAGCCAGCTCCTGACCTTAACCCAACAAAATTCCTGGGTTAAAAAGCAGATGGCTTTGTTAGAGGTTAAGTCTTGAAAATCTGCATGCAGCCCAAGGGTTTTATCCTCAACAGCAAACCTCAAGGTAACCCAATTTCTCAGGAAACCATAAAATTAGGAATTGTTCACCCCTTAGTCCATCTCTATCTAGATCTAGCACAGCGTATGGTGTGAAGTAAATTCTCAATAAGTGATGAATATATACATTAATCAACCCACATAAGCCAATGACTCAATGACAACTAAATGGAATCAAGAAAACCAACAGACCCCACAGGTGGTTGACGTTCTAGAGGTAACACACCAATGTAAACTCAGAATCTTATCATCTCTAAAATAGTCCACTTTGGAACTCCTATGACACTTAACTTTTGGATCCTTCTAGAAGGGCTGCTCCGGCTAATATTGCTCACTGTGTTCCCATAAACTAATCTAACAGGGATACCAAAGCTGTTCTTCTGGGAATTCTCAGTGTTTGAAGTGCATTATAGATTTTCTAATACAATTCCTTTTCCAGGGATGACAAATACTTAGCATGTGTGTCTCTACCCTCCCCACTCCCCATGCCCAGGACAGACCTTGTTAATGGATCATGACACTCTTCCAGCTGAGCCCGGATGGCCAGTAACAATCCATCAGACTGGATCCACAAGGTAAAACCCATTTATTTTCCTGACTCAAGACCTTTGGAATGACCAATTCAGCATCACAGCCAAGCAATGACCCAGCTCATGTCTGAACACCTCCACAGACTGGAAATACATGCTCATAACACCAGCATATTCCATCTTCAGAATTCTGTTAGAAAACCTTTCTTAGGGATACTTCTGGTGAACATAGAGACAGAACACCCATGTCTTCTATGCTTGCCTCTTTCCAAATTTTTATTAAAATACACTTGAAAATACAAATAACAGAGAGCAGCTGGCCCTTGCCAAAAAAAAAAAAAAAAAGACAAAAATCCAAGGGGGAATTTTCTCTAACTGCATTGATGATAGGGATTGAAGGAAGAGCACATTTTTGGAATACATGCCATAAATCCTACCCTTTAATTCACAGCAGCATAAATGCCCCCAAAGAACATAGGTAACACATCAGATCCTTACTCCATTCAATTTCACTTTATGTTCTTTATTTCTACAGTGCCCAGGAAAGAAATGGAAGGCAGTCCACAGGAACATCCTTCTAAGAGATCCAGAACTAGGATTATAGGAGATTCCTTCTCTCCCCATCAATGGCTCCTCTTAATCTCCATTCATTCTAAGACAGTAACATTTGACATGTGCTGTGGTGAGAATTAGTTTTGATTCTGAGATGCTTGGCAACCTAAGAAAATACCCTGTTACTAAAATTGCAGTCTCCCGTGCCCACGCTATACAATGAAGAACTGTGCACATAATCTGAGAAACCAGGCTGGGGTAAGAAAGGCCCCTCCCTCACTCCAGCAGGCCTGCAAACATGATCTTGTGCAAGTACTCAGCACTGAGATCTCATCAGAGAGAAAAGTCAGCACCCAGCTGGGCTAACTAAGGGCGTTTGCCCAATCTGTTGACAAGACACCCCCAACCTTCTAAGGAAGTGCTAACAGGATTGCAGCAATATCATACCCAGTGCAAAGAGGACACTAACAAAATGACGTGTGGAGCAAATGAATAAAAGATTATGACTAAATGAAGAGATGATAAAATGAACAAAAAGGGATAACGAGTTTCAGGAAAAAGAAGAACATGTCTCTGGAAATTATGCTCTTTAAGAAATGGGCAGACCATGGATTTTTGCAGAGCCAGGCCAGGAGCCACAGGGACAAACAGGTGGAGAGGTTGAGAAAGACAGCACATGGAGAGCTCGCTACTGAGACTCACTGAGAATTCAAATACTCAATAGCAGAACCTAGGTCCTCACTGGAGGCAGAGAAGAGCAGAAGGGACAATGTGGAAATTAAATCAGATATGTGCCTTTGACAGCTGAGAAAATCCCAGACGGACAAGGAAGCTGGGACTGTTTCTATAGGGTTCTCTCCATCTCATCACTTACTCACTTCCATGGAGATGCCCTCCCTGATGATCTAAAATAGATTCGCCCATTTGCCCACTGTTTACTCACTGTGTTGTGCTTTTCTTCACATTTATTTTTAATATATGTTTACTATCTCCCTGACTGGGAACCCCATGGGGACAGAGTCCTTATCTGCCCACTGCTGAGCCATTACCCCCAAAGGAGTACTGGGCATGTAGGAGGCATTTAATGAGTATTTATTATATGAATGCATGAATAAATCAGGGGAAGAAAAATTTACTACAACCAAACATAGTTTACTATTTCAGAGCAAGGGTAGTTTAATAATAGGAAATCTATAACAAAATGCATCATATTTATAGGTAAATTTTAAAGGTAAATTGAAAAATAAATCAATAAAAGGTAACTAGTCATAATTAAAAGCAAAAATTTACCATATTAGGAGTAAAAGAGAATTGACCTTGTGCTCCGCAACAAGAGAGGCCGCGATAGTGAGAGGCCCGCGCACCGCGATGAAGAGGGGCCCCCGCTTGCCGCAACTAGAGAAAGCCCTCTCACAGAAACGAAGACCCAACACAGCCAAAAATAAATAAATAAATAAATAAATAAATAATAAAAATAAAGGAATCCCTTTAAAAAAAAAAAAGAGAATTGACAATGTGAAATGAACACTAAGTTAAACTGAGTGTCATTATATTTAATAGTGAAACACTAGCAACATTCCTCCTAAAATTGAAAATTAGGTAAGAGTCCATAATATCCAAAGTTATTTTTAATTTTTTCTAGGAGTTCTAGTCCATTGAGTAAGTTCCAGATGGGATAAAGAGTTAAATGTATATCTAGAACACTTTTTAAAGTTTTTTAAAAGTGTAAAATTAGCTGATTCTTCTCAAAGTATCCAAGCATCAAAGCAATGAAAAAGACATATATTTTTTCTACAGAAAGTAAAGCTTTTCTTAACTTTTAAAAGTAACAAAATACAGGAAAAATTGTTTTAAACCCCCACAAAGCGTGTGTGTGTGTGTGTATAGATCAATTATACGTCAATAAAAGTTTCAAAAATAAAACAAATTGATAATGCCTCAATATTTTGAGAATACTTGTAAGTCTGTAATAAAAACTCTTGAGCCAAATTTTTAAAATTTCAAGTCACAGAAAAACAAATTACAAAAGAAAAGCAAGTGTCCAACTAAACAAAATTAATTCAATGTCTCCAATGAAAAATGCAAAACAAAACAGTAAAATAGAATTTTATTTCAAAACTTTTCTTTTCAATGATCATGCTCTAGGCTTTTGAGGTGGAATGAAGCAGGTTCTCTTACTTACTGATAGCAGGAGAATAACTGTTGAAAGCCAAATGCTGAAATCTACTTTTCTGCCACTTCTAATCTATTCTCAACACTACAGCCAGAGTAATCTTTTCAAAGAGCAAATATGACCAGGCTACTTCCTTATCTAAATCCCTTCAAGGACTTCCAGTTGCTTCTAGAATAAAGATCTAAATCATAGCACAGCCTACGTGATCCTCTATGGTCTGGCCACTGTCTCCCCCTGAACTTTATGTCCCAGTATCTGTCCTACATCAACAAGAGCCTTCCTCTCTGCACTCAGAGTTCCTCATTCCCTCTCATCCCAGCCTTTTCGACTGTGATCCTTTCTCCTGGACCACTCCTCTCCTTCTCCCAATTCACCTTTATTTTTCCCAGGTCTTAGCTTTATCTTCTATTCCCAGGGAAAATTTACCTGGTCTCCCTGAATAGAAGTTCTCCCAATAAAGTTTCTTTGAATATCATGGACTTCTCCTTCCTGGCACATACCACGGTTTTAATTTTATGATTGTTTTGGGTGGTTACTTAATATCTCTCTCCTCCCCTAGACTGTGAGCTCTCAGAAATCAATGGCCAATCTCTTTGTGTTTGCTATTGTAGCCTGAGTACCTGGACCATAAGATATGCTTAATAAATATTTACTGAAAGAAGCAAACTACTCCAGTTCATCTGGGCCACTCCTAAAATAGCAAGACCTAAAGTTCACCCATGCATGGTTTGCCAAGTCATATAAGTGCAGGACGCACACATTTCTGAATATAGCCCTATTATAGGGTTGAACAAAAGTGAAGTTACTATCCTCTGACATGCCACCATTAGACCACATCATCTCCAATTTTATTCTTATGTACATACTTGCATTCCAGGATTCCAAGGTGAAATGTTATGTTTATCCCTACTAAATTTCCTCTTGTAAACTAAGCCCATAATTTCAACGTTTTAAAGATCCTTCTGAACCCTGATTGTGTCAAATTCCATGTTTCCTCTAGTTTCATGTCACCCACAATTACCTGTCTTTTAAATTACTGATGAAGGTTGTATAATTACAGTGATAACTATGAAGATATCTATCATTTCTTGAGCCCTTATTTAAAAGCATCAGGTCCTGTGCCTATTGGCACACTGACTCCTGTCACCTTCCTAACAACATTAGGAGGTGGGTATTTTCATCTCAGACTTTAGAGATGGTAAATCTGTGGCTCTGAGGATCAGTTAACTTGTCTGTGATCTCACAGCACATAAATGGAAAGACAAAGATTTGAACTCAGGCATCTCTGTCTCCTAAGCCTCTTTACATGACTGTAGTGGTTTTCAAACTTTTCTTAGCCATGAAGTCTGTTGCTTCAGGTAAATCTTACATGGAAGCCTGCCATACAGCTAAAATCAGAATAGATCTCTGCCTAGCACAGCTTCAAAATTACTGCAGCACATTGGACTGATTTTCACCAAAGAAGGCCTAAATCAGAGGCCTGGGTGAACCCCTAGAAACCTGTTAGATTCACAGTAACCAGTCACCTGTTCTGGAATATACTAGAGTATTCTGGAACATTTTAGAATACTCTGGGAAAGTCTATAATGATGGAAATGTTCCATTCTGTGCTGTCCAATATTATAGTCACTAACCCCATGTGCTACTAAACACTAGAAATGTGGCTAGTGTAACTGAAAAACTGATTTTTAAGTTTAATTTAATTTATACAAATTTAAATAGCCACAGAAATTATGAGTTGGCCTTATTTTATCAGCCTCTATCTCACACTTCCTTATAGTCTTTAAAACACAACAGAGTCATGAAAAGATATGGAGAAAACTTAAATCCATATTACTAAGTGGAAGAAGTCAATCTGAAAAGGCTACATACTGCATGATTACAACAATGTGACATTCTGGAAAAGGCAAAAGTATGGAGACAGTAAAAAGATCAGTGGTTGCCAGGGGTTGGTGTAGGAGAGGGATGAATAGGCAGAGCACAGAAGATTTTAGGGTAGTGAAAATAATTGGTATGATGCCATGATGATGGATACATGTCGTTATACAATTGTCCAAACCCATAGAATATGAGTTATAACACCAAGAGTGAACACTAAACTAGGGACTTTGGGTGGTTATGATATGTCAGTGTAGGTTCATCAATTGTAACAAATGTACCACTCTGGTGTGAGATATTGATAATAGATGTTATGCATGGTGAGGGCAGAGGACATTTGGGAAATCTCTGTGCATTCCTCTAAATTTTGCTCCAAACCTAAAACTTCTCTTAAAAAATAATATCTTAAAAAACACACACACACAGTTGATTAGGAATAAAAGTGTGACCTCAGGCGACAAGAAAGGTCTAGGAGAAAACACACACCAAAGAGCCATGTGCCCCCTACATTTCCCAGCTTCCCTTGCAGTTAGGTTGGGGCCGTGTGACTAATCTGGCCAAAGAGCTCTGAGTGGAAGTGACACAGGGCTCTAAGGCTGAGGCAATTAAGACTTAGTGTGCCTCAATTTCCCTCCCCCGAGGGAGGACACATGTTCCAAACAACCTAACTAGAAATGTATGAGAAGGCATTTCACATGAGAGAAATGTCTTCATTGTCTTAAGCCTCTGATATTTCAAGGTTAACTGTTACAGCAGCATTGTATTGCCTAAGCTGACTAATAAATAGCAGCAGAGAGCACTCAGAATTCTTGACAAAATGAGAACAACAAAGAAGTAGCAGAGTGGAGATTAACCAAGATGGCGGAGTAGAAGGACGTGCTGTCACTCCCTCTTGCGAGAGCACCAGAATCACAACTGGCTGCTGGACAATCATTGACAGGAAGACCCTGGACTTCACCAAGGAGGATACCCCACATCCAAGGACAGAGGAGAAGCCACAGTGAGACGGTAGGAGGGGCGCAATCAGAGTAAAATCAAACCCCATAACTGCTAGGTGGGTGACTCACAGACTGGCGAACACTTATACCACAGAAGTCCACCCACTGGAGTAAAGGTTCTGAGCCCCACGTCAGGCTTCCCAACCTGGGGGTCAGGCAACGGGAGGAGGAATTCCTAGAGAATCAGACTTTGAAGGCTAGTGGGAATTGGATTGCAGGACTTTGACGGGACTGGGGGAAACAGAGATCCCACTCTTGGAGGGCACACACAAAGTAATGTGTGCATCAGGACCCAGGGGAAGGAGCAGTGAGCCTGGGGGAGACTGAACCAGACCTACCTGCTGGTGTTGGGGGGTCTCCTGCAGAGGCGAGTGGTGGCTCTGTTTCACCGTGGGGATAAGGACACTGGCAGCAGAGGTTCTGGGAAGTTCTCCTTGGCGTGAGCCCTCCCAGAGTCTGCCATTAACCCCACCAAAGAGCACGGGTAGGCTCCAGTGTTGGGTTGCCTCAGGCAAAACAGCCAACAGGGAGGGAACCCAGCCCCACCCATCAACAGTCAAGTGGATTAAGGTTTTACTGAGCTCTGACCGCCACAGCAACAGGGAGGGAACCCAGCCCCACCCATCAACAGTCAAGTGGATTAAAGTTTTACTGAGCTCTGACCGCCACAGCAACAGTCAGCTCTACCCACCACCAGAGCCTCCCATCAAGCCTCTTAGATAGCCTCAACCACCAGAGGGCAGACAACAGAAGCAAGAAAAACTATAATCCTGCAGCCTGTGGACCAAAAACCACAGTTACAGAAAGATAGAGAAGATGAAAAGGCAGAGGGCTATGTACCAGATGAAGGAACAAGATAAAACCCCAGAAAAACAACTAAATGAAGTGGAGATAGGCAACCTTCCAGAAAAAGAATTCAGAATAATGATAGTGAAGATGATCCAGGACCTTGGAATAAGAATGGAGGCAAAGATTGAGAAGATGCAAGAAATGATTAACAAAGACCTAGAAGAATTAAAGAACAAACAAACAGAGATGACCAATACAATAACTGAAATGAAAACTACACTAGAAGGAATCAATAGCAGAATAACTGAGGCAGAAGAACGGATAAGTGACCTGGAAGACAGAATGATGGAATTCACTGCTGCGGAACAGACTAAAGAAAAAAGAATGAAAAGAAATGAAGACAGCCTAAGAGACCTCTGGGACAACATTAAACGCAACAACATTCGCATTATAGGGGTCCCAGAAGGAGAAGAGAGAGAGAAAGGACCAGAGAAAATATTTGAAGAGATTATAGTCGAAAACTTCCCTAACATGGGAAAGGAAATAGCCACCCAAGTCCAGGAAGCGCAGAGAGTCCCATACAGGATAAACCCAAGGAGAAACACGCCGAGACACATAGTAATCAAAGTGGCAAAAATTAAAGACAAAGAAAAATTATTGAAAGCAGCAAGGGAAAAACGACAAATAACATACAAGGGAACTCCCATAAGGTTAACAGCTGATTTCTCAGCAGAAACTCTGCAAGCCAGAAGGGAGTGGCATGATATACTTAAAGTGATGAAAGGGAAGAACCTACAACCAAGATTACTCTACCCGGCAAGGATCTCATTTAGATTTGATGGAGAAATCAAAAGCTTTACAGACAAGCAAAAGCTAAGAGAATTCAGCACCACCAAACCAGCTCTACAACAAATGCTAAAGGAACTTCTCTAAGTGGGAAACACAAGAGAAGAAAAGGACCTACAAAAACAAACCCAAAACAATTAAGAAAATGGTCATAGGAACATACATATCGATTATTACCTTAAACGTGAATGGATTAAATGCCCCAACCAAAAGACATAGACTGGCTGAATGGATACAAAAACAAGACCCATATATATGCTGTCTACAAGAGACCCACTTTAGACCTAGGGACACATACAGACTGAAAGTGAGGGGATGGAAAAAGATATTCCATGCAAATGGAAATCAAAAGAAAGCTGGAGTAGCTATACTCATATCAGATAAAATAGACTTTAAAATAAAGAATGTTACAAGAGACAAGGAAGGACACTACATAATGATCCAGGGATCAATCCAAGAAGAAGATATAACAATTATAAATATATATGCACCCAACATAGGAGCACCTCAATACATAAGGCAACTGCTAACAGCTATAAAAGAGGAAATCGACAGTAACACAATAATAGTGGGGGACTTTAACACTTCACTTACACCAATGGACAGATCATCCAAAATGAAAATAAATAAGGAAACAGAAGCTTTAAATGACACAATAGACCAGATAGATTTAATTGATATATATCGGACATTCCATCCAAAAACAGCAGATTACACGTTCTTCTCAAGTGCGCACGGAACATTCTCCAAGATAGATCACATCTTGGGTCACAAATCAAGCCTCAGTAAATTTAAGAAAATTGAAATCATATCAAGCATCTTTTCTGACCACAACGCTATGAGATTAGAAATGAATTACAGGGAAAAAAACGTAAAAAGGACAAACACATGGAGGCTAAACAATACGTTACTAAATAACCAAGAGATCACTGAAGAAATCAAAGAGGAAATCAAAAAATACCTAGAGACAAATGACAATGAAAACACGACGACCCAAAACCTATGGGATGCAGCAAAAGCAGTTCTAAGAGGGAAGTTTATAGCTATACAAGCCTACCTAAAGAAACAAGAAAAAGCTCAAGTAAACAATCTAACCTTACACTTAAAGAAGCTAGAGAAAGAAGAACAAACAAAACCCAAAGTTAGCAGAAGGAAAGAAATCATAAAGATCAGAGCAGAAATAAATGAAATAGAAACAAAGAAAACAATAGCAAAGATCAATAAAACTAAAAGTTGGTTCTTTGAGAAGATAAACAAAATTGATAAGCCATTAGCCAGACTCATCAAGAAAAAGAGGGAGAGGACTCAAATCAATAAAATCAGAAATGAAAAAGGAGAAGTTACAACAGACACTGCAGAAATACAAAGCATCCTAAGAGACTACTACAAGCAACTTTACGCCAATAAAATGGACAACCTGGAAGAAATGGACAAATTCTTAGAAAGGTATAACCTTCCAAGACTGAACCAGGAAGAAATAGAAAATATGAACAGACCAATCACAAGTAATGAAATTGAAACTGTGATTAAAAATCTTCCAACAAACAAAAGTCCAGGACCAGACGGTTTCACAGGTGAATTCTATCAAACATTTAGAGAAGAGCTAACACCCATCCTTCTCAAACTCTTCCAAAAAATTGCAGAGGAAGGAACACTCCCAAACTCATTCTATGAGGCCACCATCACCCTGATACCAAAACCAGACAAAGACACTACAAAAAAAGAAAATTCCAGACCAATATCACTGATGAATATAGATGCAAAAATCCTCAACAAAATACTAGCAAACAGAATCCAACAACACATTAAAAGGATCATACACCACGATCAAGTGGGATTTATCCCAGGGATGCAAGGATTCTTCAATATACGCAAATCAATCAATGTGATACACCATATTAACAAATTGAAGAATAAAAACCATATGATCATCTCAATAGATGCAGAAAAAGCTTTTGACAAAATTCAACACCCATTTCTGATAAAAACTCTCCAGAAAGTGGGCATAGAGGGAACCTACCTCAACATAATAAAGGCCATATATGACAAACCCACAGCAAACATCATTCTCAATGGTGAAAAACTGAAAGCATTTCCTCTAAGATCAGGAACGAGACAAGGATGTCCACTCTCACCACTATTATTCAACATAGTTCTGGAAGTCCTAGCCACGGCAATCAGAGAAGAAAAAGAAATAAAAGGAATCCAAATTGGAAAAGAAGAAGTAAAACTGTCACTGTTTGCGGATGACATGATACTATACATAGAGAATCCTAAAACTGCCACCAGAAAACTGCTAGAGCTAATTAATGAATATGGTAAAGTTGCAGGATACAAAATTAATGCACAGAAATCTCTTGCATTCCTATACACTAATGATGAAAAATCTGAAAGAGAAATTATGGAAACACTCCCATTTACCATTGCAACAAAAAGAATAAAATACCTAGGAATAAACCTACCTAGGGAGACAAAAGACCTGTATGCAGAAAACTATAAGACACTGATGAAAGAAATTAAAGATGATACCAACAGATGGAGAGATATACCATGTTCTTGGATTGGAAGAATCAACATTGTGAAAATGAGTATACTACCCAAAGCAATCTACAGATTCAATGCAATCCCTATCAAATTACCAATGGCATTTTTTACTGAGCTAGAACAAATCATCTTAAAATTTGTATGGAGACACAAAAGACCCCGAATAGGCAAAGCAGTCTTGAGGCAAAAAAATGGAGCTGGAGGAATCAGACTCCCTGACTTCAGACTATACTACAAAGCTACAGTAATCAAGACAATATGGTACTGGCACAAAAACAGAAACATAGATCAATGGAACAAGATAGAAAGCCCAGACATTAACCCACGCACCTATGGTCAACTAATCTATGACAAAGGAGGCAAAGATATACAATGGAGAAAAGACAGTCTCTTCAATAAGTGGTGCTGGGAAAACTGGACAGCTACATGTAAAAGAATGAAATTAGAATACTCCCTAACACCATACACAAAAATAAACTCAAAATGGATTAGAGACCTAAATATAAGACTGGACACTATAAAACTCTTAGAGGAAAACATAGGAAGAACACTCTTTGACATAAATCACAGCAAGATCTTTTTTGATCCACCTCCTAGAGTAATGGAAATAAAAACAAAAATAAACAAGTGGGACCTAATGAAACTTCAAAGCTTTTGCACAGCAAAGGAAACCATAAACAAGACGAAAAGACAACCCTCAGAATGGGAGAAAATATTTGCAAATGAATCAACGGACAAAGGATTAATCTCCAAAATATATAAACAGCTCATTCAGCTCAATATCAAAGAAACAAACACCCCAATCCAAAAATGGGCAGAAGACCTAAATAGACATTTCTCCAAAGAAGACATACAGATGGCCACGAAGCACATGAAAAGATGCTCAACATCACTAATTATTAGAGAAATGCAAATCAAAACTACAATGAGGTATCACCTCACTCCTGTTAGAATGGGCATCATCAGAAAATCTACAAACAACAAATGCTGGAGAGGGTGTGGTGAAAAGGGAACCCTCTTGCACTGTTGGTGGGAATGTAAATTGATACAGCCACTATGGAGAACAATATGGAGGTTCCTTAAAAAACTAAAAATAGAATTACCATATGACCCAGCAATCCCACTACTGGGCATATACCCAGAGAAAACCGTAATTCAAAAAGACACATGCACCCGAATGTTCATTGCAGCACTATTTACAATAGCCAGGTCATGGAAGCAACCTAAATGCCCATCAACAGACGAATGGATAAAGAAGTTGTGGTACATATATACAATGGAATATTACTCAGCCATAAAAAGGAACGAAATTGAGTCATTTGTTGAGACGTGGATGGATCTAGAGACTGTCATACAGAGTGAAGTAAGTCAGAAAGAGAAAAACAAATATCGTATATTAATGCATGTATGCGGAACCTAGAAAAATGGTACAGATGAGCCAGTTTGCAGGGCAGAAGTTGAGACACAGATGTAGAGAATGGACATATGGACACCAAGGGGGGAAAACTGCGGTGGGGTGGGGATGGTGGTGTGCTGAATTGGGCGAATGGGATTGACATGTATACACTGATGTGTATAAAACTGATGCCTAATAAGAACCTGCAGTATAAAAAAACAAACAAAACAACTAATACTAAACTTTCATTGGGTTATTTGTATGGAAATATGTTAATATAAATGTTTCAGACATTACATGAAATTTCTAAAAATCTTATATTTGTATTTGTATGGAAATATGTATGGAAATATGTTAATATAAATGTTTCAGACATTACATGAAATTACTAAAAATCTTATATTTGTACTTGTATGGAAATATGTATGGAAATATGTTAATATAAATGTTTCAGACATTACATGAAAGTTCTAAAAATCTTATATGTTCTGGTATAATGTTATAAGTAATAATCCTAGTTATTACTTTAAAATGTATATCTCAGAAATAACTAATTTTCTTGTCAACTGCATTATTATGAACTGTCATCAAATCTTTAACCGTGGTCATTTTTAAGTCTTTTGTCATTTACAGACAGTTCTGGGTGTACTCTGATGATTTTGCAAATATGTTCCTATAAAAGGGTTTCATCTTCAAGAAATACATGGAAAAGACTCTGACAAGTACAGGTTTCTGGTAACGGACTGTACTGCTGAACTGAATGAATAAGCATTTTCAGAACTCTAATGAAAAACTGATGAACTCATAAAAGTGCTAACAAAAGATCAAGACGAAAAAAAAAATTAATTACATGGGACTGAGTGAACTGATGAGGATGAGTATAATTTTTGTGACTTTCTGTCTGAATTTAAAAAAAAAAAAAAAAAAAAAAAAAAAAAAAAAAAATTCCACACGGACTCAGAGGCAAAGAATATACAAATCAATTTTCACTGCAAAGTAAAGGAGCTGTTACAGTGGAAAAAAAAAAAAAAGAAAAAGACCCAAGGGGAACAAAAAAGTTAATGATAGAACAAGAAGAAGAGAAGACATTAGTTATAAGTGGGAAACTTAGAGGGGGAGTTGCTCTGGGTTTTGAAACTGGACTTCAGAGAACTCTCACCTTTTATCCACAGCCCTTGGAAATACTGAGTCATCCATTAAGAGCATCTTTGCTCTTCAGTGCTGATAAATTTTCAGCAGCTCTACTTTGAATTGGGCTGTTTGCTTGGAATGTCTAGTGCCCAGTTTATTCTCTGAACTACAAGAACAGTAAGCATAGAACTCACGTGGAGGAAAGACTAGGTTTGGCATGTGAAGCTCACTGTAACCCAGGCCCAACCTGAATCCAATTCCTACAGCCCTCTCAACCTAAGGAATGCTTAACATATTGCACTTCAGTGGCTCAACATTAAGCCGAGGCTCCCAACATGAAGCCATCAGGACCCTTCCCATCCAGCCTCTGCCTATGTCTTCCGTGTCATCTCACACACTCTCACAGCGACACTAAAGGACCAGTAGGTTCTGTTCTTTCCCCCTACATGAGAGCATCTTCTAACCTGTGCTTTTGCTCAGAAGGGTCCTGCCCTCCCGGCCTGCCCATTCTGGCCCAGGTGACTCCTATTCCTACTTTTCTCCCCTCCCTGGGAAGGCTTCTCTGATGCCTGTGACTGGGAAAGGTACCTCTCCCCTCATATCCTGCTCTCACAAATCACACTCCTGGTTCCTCCTGTTGGCTTTGAGCTCTTGGTATCAATTGTATTCAGTGCCTGGCTTATGGAAGTCTTTGTTACAATGAGTGAGCCCTTTGCTCCATGCCTAATGGCTCACTCTCTGTCCCTGGGCTTATTCCTCTTGTTGGGGTAAATTTCATTTTCAGAATTACTGAAACTCTTGCTCTGTATATTATGCGCCTCTTTGTATTGCTGTTTATTTCACTATCTGTAAATTAGGCTTTTCCCATAAACCAAGTATTTGGAGAAAGACAGCAGCTTGTACATCTCTTTATCCCAATAACTTTAATTTAATATCTAACCCATGGGGTGCTTGGTAAACAGTGGTCAGTGATGAAGACGCCGGTTTCTGTCTTCACTCTGGTTTCTGTCCTCCAGCCACTAAATCCCACTCATCCTTAAAGTCTTCCTCTTCCGTGGATATCTGCAGTGTCTACTGCTTTTATTTTTCTTTGGAACACTTAATCATTCACTGTTGTTTAGTTTTATTTAGCTACTCTGTGTATCTCTTGTATCTCATACAAGTGTTGTTGTTATTGTTGTTTTTACCAAAATTGGGTCTGCGCCTCATATTCTTTTTGTAACACTTCCCTCCCCTAATATGTAAAATCTTTCTTGTTAACCTCATTACATTGAGATGAGCAGGAAAGGAAATGATAAAAAATGAACAGGTGAAAAACAAAAAAAAAAAAAAAAAAAAAAAAAAAAAAAAAAAAAAAAAAAAAAAGAAGTAGCAGAAGCAGGATTCAGAAAGGTGAGGAATCAGAGACAATAAACTCCGTTAACAGCAGCAATGATTTTTGTGCCTTACCCTGGTGGAGAGAGGAAGCATTTTTATAATAATTGTGGTCCAGGTTCTAAACAGCAAATGATTAGGAATGGTAATCTCTATTCTGTTAACCTATAGTTTGCTTCTAAAGAAAAGTTTTCCCATACCAAACACCATTTTGCTTCTTTCCTTCAGAAAGAGTCTTACGCCAATTATGTTACATAAGTGGAGATTATAAAACCTGCATTAGCAATGATTCCTCTGGCAGCTCTATGTCCCTTGGAGCTGTCACTTGGCAATTGTTTAATGGGACAGATATGGCCATTGATATTGGGGGTAATGTGGAAAATAGACATTTATGGCCACAGCTTATCAGACATTAATCCCTTTCGCTAATAGTAATTCCTGTCTGTGATGACTGCTAAATCCCACCAGTTCTCTGCTCTTTCTCTGCTTAAAGAGTCAGTTAGACACCATTAGCTAAGACCCACTGCATCTCTTGCTTTTCAAAAAGGTGCATTTTTTCAATAAATATTTAAAGAATGCCTTTCCTCTCAGATATGTGAGTCATTCATAGATTTCTCTGCAGAAACATCTCAGTTCTCCTGAACAGGGATGTCCAGACATCATGCAGAGGTCTACTGCTATCTCCCTGCCCCTTGAGGATGCAGGAAAATGTGAAATTTATTTCCAATTTCATGGACTGCTGAGAGTTCCAAAGTCGTCAGCATAGTCTACTATAGTGTAGACTTGGGGAGAAATCTTGGGGCCGTCTGGTTATGCTACCTGCTAGCACTGTGACCGTAGACAGCTATTCTCTCTGTCTCTGCATAGTGGACGCTGAAAAGGTACCGCCTAAATCTCCTTGGATTCCTTTAAGCGATTCTGTTTGTCCATCTCCCCACTTTGACATGCTTTTTTTCTTTTATCCCATGCCCTTCAGGAGACCATTATGGATTTCTGGAGCCACTTTACTCAAACAAACCGAGAAAGCCAGAAGTGCTGAGAGCTTACAATGCCCGAGCATGTGCAGCCAATGACTGGTGCGGGAGTATCAAAGTCCAGTGACCTCGACTCCATGCAGGGCAAACTCTGCTGTGTGATTCGCCTCCCGATCTCCTGCACCACATCAGGCTGAGGGTGAAATCTAACCTCGAGTGGCTGTTTCCCTACCCTACCCTCTCATACCAATTTCCCCAGGGAACACTTTCTTTCTTTTTTTTTTAATATATATAAACTTTTTATTTTAGAGTAGTTTTTGATTTACAGAAAATTTTCAGAAAGTACAATATACTATATTTCCGATATGTGGGGTTCCCATATACCTCATATCCAGTTTAGACTATGTAAAAAATTAATAAACAGAAACCTCAATTAAATAGAGTTGAGAGACCAGAAGGAAAAGCTCTCACGTCCTGTGATGATAGCAGAGCCCAACAGGAAGAAGAAAGAGTCCTCTTCTTTCCTGGCAAGGCCTCAACCAATGAAAAGCCATGGATTCTTTGTTTACTATAGCCCTCCTAAGTTCCTTCTTCTGTCTAGAAAAGGGTCTCTTTCCCTTGCCATGTGGGAACGTGCATGTGGCTCCCTATGGTTCCAGACCCTGAATAGCAATTCTCTGCTGATCCCCGCCCCACCCCCCCAAAAAAAACTTTTGCTTGGGGAAATATCTAGCAGTCTATTTGTTTTAGGTCAACACCTATTATTAACACCTTCCACCAGTATAATACATTTGTAATCACTGAATCAATATTCATACATAGATGTTAAGTAAAGTCCATACTTTATTCAGATTTGCTCAGTTTTTTGGCTAATTTCCTTTTTCTGCTCCAAGATCCCATCCAGGATCCCACATCACATTTAGTCATCATGTCTCCTTAGGCTCTTCTGGGCTGTGGCAGTTTTTCAGACTTTACTTGTTTTTGATGACCCTGAGGAGTACGGTCAGTGTTTTGTAGAATGTCCCTCAATTGGGATTTGTCTGATGTTTTTCTCATGATTACACTGGGGTTATGGGTTTGGGAAGGAAGATCACAGAGGGAAAGTGTCATTTCCATCTCATCATGCCCAGGGTACATGCTATCAACATGATTTATCATTGTTGTTTCACCTTGATCACCTGGCTGGGTAATGTTTATCAGGCTTCTTCGCTGTGAAGTTACTCACTCCTCCCCCCACCACATACTGTAACCTCTGGAAGGAAATCATCATGTGCAGCCTACACCTAAGGAGTGGGAAGTTATACTCCACCTCCTTGAGAGTAAAGCATCTACATCAAGTGCATCCATCCCCCAGCTGCTATGAGCTTTGGCTGCTAACTGCTCACAGCTGCTCCGCTTTTCCAGAAAACAGCCCTTGGACGACCAGAAATCCGTCATCCAGAAGGGTACACCATTCTCCAGGGGCATCCCATAGTCAATGACTGGCCGATATAGGTGGACAATAGACCAATCCTGCTGCCTCAGTTCAGAGGACAACCTTGTGGGACATTTTATATCCCAGAGGCCTCCATGGGTCACGCCAAGACTAGAGGCCACTTCCCTGCTCAGCTTTTTTCCCTTCCCTCTTCTGCTGCCCTTACTCCCTCACAGTTTTGGGGGTTTTTTTTCTTAAGAGCAATCCCTCAGTAAATCACATGTACCTGGATCCCTGATCAGACTTGACCTCCAGGAAACCAAACCTAAGGCATCTGGCAAACAAGAGTGGTCCTGGGGAAAAATGAGGGTGATGTTGAATCATTTGCTGGTGGGCAACGAAGATTTCCATCATTAGAGATCATCTCTGATGTGTGGGCACAATGCAACTGCAAAGACTTTTACCTGGGGTAAACTGAAACAGGCTACAGGTGGAAGGGGAGGCCCTACCTGATGCAGTATCTCTGGCATTTGAGAGGTATGGGGGTGGAGGAAAATATGTAAGGACTGTGGAATTGAGTGGTTGTTGCTGAAAACAATGTTGGTTGATGCTTTGAGGAGAGAAAGTAACAGAGAGAAAATGAATTTTCAATTTCCAGGAAAAAATAACCTTGAATGTAAGAGCAGGTATCCTGGGATTCTCGCCCTATCCCTTGATGCTCTAGAAAGCTACGTCACCTAAGAGGGTTTCCCCAAATGACACTCTGGTCTATCTATGAATGATATCAAAATTTCTAGCTACTCAGCCAAATATATTAAAACAGGAAATCAAACTGTTTTATTCATCCTTATGAACCTAAGAAAACAGGAGACAGAGGAATCTTAGACTTTACAGCATGTGGGTCTTGTCAAAAAGATAGTTCCTCTGTCATGGGGGTTTACAGTTTTTCCCAATCCAATTAATTAGAATCTCACAGAAAAGCAAATGCTGTAAAATAAAAGACTCAAACATCTGGGACACCAGGCGCAATCCAGTAGAAAACACTCACGCAGTCACAGCTTGTGGATGGGAATTTTAAGAGCCTTTATCTCTAAGAACCACTGCTCAGAGAGAGCGTGGCTTCTTTCAACAGCTAGTACACAGGCAGGTTTAGGTGGTGGTTTTTCTTAGAATGCAATTTAGTGAGGCTTCTCCAATGCATTCATTCAATCAAAATATATTAATTGAATGTCTCTTTGGGGCCAGCCATAGTGTTAGGGTATAATGGTAAGCAAAGTCATTTCTGTACTCACAGAGCTTAGGGTCTAACTCCATTTCAAAGACTCCCGGCCCAGAAGGAGACAGTCATGGAGAGAACGTGACCCTGACAAGATATGTGACCATTAGTCAAGGGACAGAACCAGACTGAGGCACTTTCACCCTCTTTATTCCCTCTTAAGGCTCTCCATTGGCCAACCCAATCAGAGTCCAGAGGACCAAAGAGCCCCACTGATAGAGTTCCTACAGATGAGCTACTGAGGGCACTGGGCAGGAGAAGGAAGCAGAGAAGACCTGGAGGGACAATGGAAGAGAGTCAGCACACAGTCATGACCCAGCGATGATCAGTATCTGTTATCTCAGCAAAGTACTCCCCTCTAGCTGGCTACATTCAGCCTCCAGGATACCCTCATGGTGTCCTTTGTCTGTAATTTTTCTCTCATTTAACTCTGAATCAAATAATCTCCTCCAATCTATTATATATGACCAGTGTTGTCTTTCCATCTAGGAAGTTTTTGTCTTCCTGTGCAGCTTCTGGACATATAATGCTCACTCCCCTTCTCTTTCTATGTGACGAAGTTCTCTGGAGCAAAATTATTCCCTTCGAGAACTCTGGAGTTCCTAAAAGATCATATTTAGTCTTCTGGTATGAAAATATTGATGGAGATAAAACCTGTTAAATCCCAATTTGACTGCCAATCTGTGTTCAGAGCCACTTTCAAATGAGAGCTCATGAGACTGTGAAAGAAAAGGTAGTCTGAAAATGGTATATACATGCCTAAAGGATAATGATGTATGATCAGAATTGTAACTATTAAACACTCACTCGGTACCACTGAGGAGAAGATTTTATAGCAAAGTATGACCTTGAGAGTAATGCAGCCTAAACTGAGGAGGATGCTGATGGTATTAACAAAAATGGTAACACTGGTACCTATCATTTTTCAAGTACCTACTAAGTGCCTGACATTACACTCAGCCCTTTATATGTATTAATCTCATTTAAAATTTTATTGATCTGATTAATATTAATTTTATACACATCTCATTTAATATTCAAATTGATCTGATTAAAGAGGATTTTTACTTCATACAGCTTCTCACTCAATACTTACATTGATATTATTATTCCAGCATGTTTATACATATTACTGTATACATTGTGTACATTTAATCTCATTTAACACTCAAATAGATATTATTTCAGCATTTTTCTACATATAATTTTATGCATTTTTATACCTTTTATCTCATTTGACACTGAAATTGATAGTATCATTCCAGCTTTACAGTGCAAGGTACTGATGCCCAAGGAGTGTGAGGTATCGCTGAGAATCAAGAAGCTGGTAAGCACTGGAGCAAGGCTGGCACGCAGGCCTGTCTGGCCCCCGTGCTTCTTCTCTCGTCACCACAAATGAAAGGCCTCCCCCAACACTAATAGCCGACAAGCGAAGACTTTGGCCCAGACTAGGCGCTGTGCTATTCCTGTGTGCACTTTTTGCATTTGATTTCCACAACAACGCTACGAGGTGGGTTCTATTTTCAATTCCTATTTTGCAGAGCTCAAAAATGGCACCCAGACAAGTTATAGTAATTAAGGGAGACTTGTACTATCCAGACATCTGCTGGGAATCTGGCTAAAAATAGAGGGTCTGGCGAGTTGCTACACTGGGGACGGTTTCATTCTTTCAGTGTTGATGAAGCAATGAGGTGACCTGCGACTGAGGGCTTAGCCTGGGTTAAGGAAGAAAGATGAGTTAGCAATGGTGAGGTGGCAGAAGGCCATAGGAAAGTAACTCTGTTTTCCTGAGGATCTTAGTCATTCAGAAAGAGAAAAACTAGCACTGGCAGGTACAAACCCTGAATTCTTAGAAATAGATTTTTTTTTAACTTGATATATCAGAGTTCTGTGATTATGAGTGACAGAAAGTGACTCTGGATACCTTAGCAAACAACAACAACAGCTCCAAAGAAGATAAAAGTGTAGCTGTTCACTTTACACAGAGAAAACATGGGCACGGGGTTTTGTAGGCTAAATAGTTACATGACTTAAAAATAGATGGAAGATTCTAAAGAAAGATTGTAAAGGTGAAATCCCAAATAGCTCCAGTGAGAAGGAAAAGGGGTGAAGTCAGCAAGGCGACACTGGCTCTCTGAAGGCATCGTGTCTTGAAAGGCTCAGTAACAAAGGCAGAGCATGTGATCAGAGAGACAGAGATGTGACATCCCACTGACCTGGAGGAATGCAAGGCTTTGGGGAAGGGGAAAGCCCAGAATTAATGCAGGCAACAGCCAAAGAAAAAAGACCAGGGTGCACAGCACATTTCCTGGGGAGTACTAAGAATGGAACTAACATTCATTGACCTTAATTGTTATAAGTTTGGCTTCTGGAGTCTGATGTAGCTGAGTTGGAATCTACCTTGTGTCTTAGACTAACCTAGTGACTTTAGACAGGCCCTACTTCCAGATGGAGCTAACACCCTGTTTTCTTCAAGTCTTGGTTCATACCATCACCTTTTCAATGAGGCTAACCTGACTATCCTATTTAAATCCTCTCCCTCCTCTCCCCAGCTCCAAGACTTTTAATCTCACTTTCCCTGTTCCACCCTTCCCTTTCCACAGGACTTATCATCTCTTCTCATACTAAACAAGTTTATTATTATTATGTGTAGTGTATTGTTTATTGTGCAACCCAACCCACCACATACAATAAGGCTAAGATGTTTGCTGATTTTGCCCAAAAATATATCCCAACTGCCTAGAATAGTACCTGGCACACTGTAGTGTTTAATAAATACTTATTGAATGAATGAATGAAGTTCCTTAATCTCTCTGTCTTGTCTGTAAAATGGGGACAATGTTCACTGTGTTTTATGGATATTAAATGAGATGATGCATGCAAAAAACACCCAGCATAGTGCCTGGCAAAAAATAGTCAATAGATGTAGGCAATTATAGTGCTTTTTATATCAATTAATTTTCTCATGTGATCCTCATGTTAACTCTGAAAAGTAACATCTTGCTGATGAGGAAAATATAATTTATAGAGAGAAAACCAGTTGTTAGTTTGATCTAACATCAGAGACGCTTCATTTGTGGGAACAGTATAAAGAGAAGGCTAGAAGAGAGGCAAAGGAATTCATGTTCCATCTTTTTCAAGCCTTTTCTAGCAAAGGATGGTTAGCCCCAGACTAGCACAGGGATAGAATTCCAAAAACAGTGATCAGATGTATGTTCAGTGAACATTTTACTTCCTAATGTGGTGATCACTAGAAATCATGTTGGTTCACTAGGAGGTATTTGTACTACATAAGCGCATTTCCTTCCTTGATAATGTTACTGTGATAATAGAGGAAAGCTATAGGCCAAGCACAATGTATCTTGATTTCAACAGAGTATGTAACAAGACCCCTTTTAGACTTTATGCATAAGACAGTGAAATGTAGGTTCACTTGTTGGATTTATCACTTGGACCAAAGATCAATAAACTTTTTCTGTAAACAGCCAGACAGTGAATATTTCAAATTTTGCTGGCCATATTGTCTCTGTCAGAACTATTCAGTTTTGCCATTGTAGTGTGAGAAAAATAGACAGCCATAAACAACATATAAACAAATAAGTGTAGCTGTGTTCCAATAAAACTTTATTTACAAAAAAATGCTGCTGGCTGGATCTGGCCCATGGCTGTAGTTTGCCATTTCCTGACCTAGATGGTGGAATGGCTATAATCCTAAGTGTGCCACGGACTGAACTGGCAAACAGTCTCTACTGCAATGATATGAGAATAGGCTGACTACATTCATGAGTGATGCAAAGCTGGGAGAAATATCCAACATGATGGATGACAAAGTCAAAATTTTAAATTAGGCAGAGACACCAAAACTACCAGCCCAAATTAATGTGATATAAGTTCATGCCTAAAAGTATATTGTTCTTTGATTAACAAAGCATCATCAGTAATGAAAATAAGCTACATTCTATCTATCAACACAATGAAGGGAGAAAACTGCCTTTGGCAAAAATTGCTCAGAAATGATCTGGGGTCGGCCATATGCTCCACTTATTATTCATTCACTCGTTCGTTCATTCACTCACTTTAGTTTTCAGCAACAGGTCCCACCTGCTTATTAGGCCCTATGCATAGTGCTGGAGTGGTTTTGATGATAAATAAAATAGTCTCAGTCCTTAAAGACACATAATATAACCTATTAGACAAGGAAGATGCCCCTTTATTCATTCATTTATTCATCCATTCACTTATTTGTTTTTTCAAAAACTAAATATTGCAGCCAACAATGTGGCAGGGCCAGATCAGGGTGTGGGGATGACAAAGGCAAATGAGATTTAGTCTTCGCCTTTGAGGAACTCTGAATATAATCTAGGAGATACATTTTATGTAAACAGATCCATTACAATACAGCATGGTACATGCTGTTTCAGAAACATGAATCGAATGTGTGAAAGCAAAGAAAATGAAACAGCTAATTCATTCTAGAGGATTCCATGAAACCCTAACATTTGAGCTGTTTCTACAAAGTGGATTAGGAGTTTTACTATCAGATGTTGATATACTGTTTAATGTCTGAAAGACTTTTGTGCCTGGTTACAAACAACCACAAATACTGTGCTTTGTTTTGATGTTCCATTTACTAAAATCATTCATTAGATCATAGGTAAATTTTTCAAAACAACTCTTTTGGTAATGTAAACGTTGCTTACAAATTTTATGAACCTCCAGTAGAGAAATTAAGCTACAATTACAAGCGTAGTCTCTTAGTTGGGTTTTCTGCAGAAGCACTCCCTGATCCGGGTTCAAGTGTGCACAATGTGGTTGGGAGCTGTAAGGGATGGAAGCGGGGGGCAGTAACTGGAGAATCAGTCCAGGTAAGGAGAGTCAGACCAGAAGGGATATGTTATCAAGCCAGCTACCATAGCTGGTGACTGAAACAATCTCATGAGGAAGCTGTGGGAAATGATGTAAAGTCATACCTGGAAGTTATCCTGGCCAAGGGGCAAGGGAACTGAGGTAGCTATACTCCCACACCTGTCAGTCACTGGGTAGGGACTGTCACAGGATAGTGATAGGGGTAGTTAATTCCAAGGCACTTCCAGTCTACCCTGTGCACATGTGCGGGTGGGTTCTGGAAGCCTGCGGACAGCCCAATGACAAAGATGTAGTGCAGTCTGCCTGGAGTTGGGCTGGAGAGCATGGAAATGGGATTCTGAGGGCACATGGGTGAAATACCAGCAGCAGCTGCTACATGTACTATGTATGAGTCTTGAATATTTCAGACACCTTCAAGAGCAGGCAAAATATACAGGCATATAATGCTTACAAATGTACTAAAACTTATTCTAAAACAGCAACACCAAGCATTCCATTCATTGCTTCATTATATTTGTCTTTGTACTTCTTACTTTCTAGGGTTATTGCTAGGTAGCTTTTATTTCTTCTAGGGTTTTCACTGTAATATTTTGACAATATTTCCTGGTTGTAGTTATTATGCTATACCCAAGTAAAAGGAGAACCTCTCAGGCCACTTGAGGTTAACGATCACCTAAAATAATTCAAGCCTGGTCATAAGACTGAGTAAAGTCCATTCATTATATCCTCAAGATAGAACTTTCTAAATCCACCCTTTCACACCGGGCTTACTTTTTGGCAACTTGGGGATAGCCTCGCAAACTGTGTACTTTGAATGTCGTGTTTGGCTAGCATTACACCTCTTTGCCTCTTAGTGCTGTCACTTTAATTTACTGATCTTGTCTGTTAGCATTATTTAAAATGTACAAATTTCTGTTTCTATTTTATTATAATTTCTACAGCTTTCTAGAGGTTTCATCTCCTAGGAGATGAGCAATTGGGTCTGGGTACTTAGCATGCCTCTTAAGGACTTTGAGCTAATTAATCATTTTGGAACACTGACTTGAACCCTCCTCCTACTTGGCCATTATGCATGACCATCAGTATGATCTGTCCTGCCTACACTTTGAACACAATATACTTCGTTATTTTTGGAACTACTTGACTTATGCACACTTATCTAGTTTATTCTTTCTTAATTGCACTGATAGAAGCAAGTACAGATTTCTATTTTGCGTGCAGACAAATACTTGATCAAAGAACATAAAAATATTTGGTTCTATGGGAAATGGAATGTTTTGTGATAAGAGCACAGACCCTGGAGCCAAATGGCCTGGCTTCAAATTTGGGGTACCCCACTCACCAGCTATGTAACCTTGAAAAGGTCACTTAACCTCTTGGTGCTGGGCAAAGGTGCGTCAGTTACTGCCATTAATGAGCCATTTTTAGCAATGACAGAACTATGCTATTTTAAAATTGTGAGTTCACACTCTATATCCCTCAGTATAACAAATTTGTTTGCAATATTCCGCTTTTTAGCAAGTGAGAGTTTCTTGATTACTAAGATTTTATCTTATATTGACAGCAGAAAGGGGGATGGAAATGGAGGACACAAGTTCAGAGAGAACACTCTGTGGAAAGGCAGAGTAGGAAAGAGCATGCTGTGAGATAGATAATAACAAGAATGGGGGGACTGGTGTGATCCTTGGACTCTGGAGCTGCTTCCTCTTACCTCCTTGACCAACGTGAATCCCATTACGCTACACTTTTATAACACCTTGCATCTCTCCTTGTACTACTTATCACAGCTGCAATTTTACAATTATTTGTGTGGCTCAGATGTCTATGCCTTCCATTAGACTGTAAGCTCCAGAGGACAGGAATGTATTAGGGCGAAAAACAAACAGATGCAAAAACCAAGATGGATTACTCGGAAACCACAAGTTTTGTTTGTTTGTTTGTTTTTGTTTTGTTTTTTCTCATTCAGCTAACATGTAGTTGGATGTTTGGGAGGCAGCCTTGCACACAGTGACCAAGGAACCCAGGCTTCTTCCATTTAGTGTTTCTACCAATACCTGGGTCATGAACATCTTTCTCTGGATCTGCTACATTTGACCAGCAGCTGAAGGGAGAGAAAGAAAAGAGGCTCATGCATGGAGAGTTTTAATGGCTAGCCCTGGTGGTAGTATTCCTCATGTTGACCTATTCTGATGTGGCTTGAGCTACAGTATTTGGTGTTTTCGTGAGTGCTTTATTTCATTTAGCATAATGTCCTCAGGGTCCATCTATGTTGTAGCATGTGACAGGATTTCCTTCCTTTTTAAGGCTGAGTAATATTCCATTGTCTATATATGCCATATTTTGTTTATCCATTCATTCCTCAATGAATATTTGGGTTGCTTCCAGCTCTTGGAATATATGTAACACTACTGAATTATACTTAAAAATGGTTAAGATGGTTTTAAAGAAAAAAAAAAGTGATGTGGCTGGGCACCCTCTAGCAGTCCACCCCATAGTGATGGAACCTGAGATGGAATGATCTCCTGGACTAACAGTGGATAGAGATCTGATCTACCCAGGCTCCATATTTCTTGTTCCTCCCTTATGGGCAATAATAGTTTTAAAAGACTACTTCCAAGATGCCAAAGTCCTTACATGTCTGATGGTCTCCTTTTGCTGAGAGGTCTGCAACATGGGCTATTAAGCACTCTGGATTCAGAATGTAAGGGCCCCACAATGCTGGCATTCCAACCCTCCCAGAATTTCCAAGAGCTCCACTTCCAAATCTCCATTCACTTCCTCTGATACATTCCTCATTTGTGAATATGCAATACAACTTGTGATTAGAAGTTCTGGCACTGAGATCAAACAGACCTAGGTTTCCAGACTGGCTTCTGCACTCACAATCTGTGTGTTTCAGGAAGTTAATTACTTTGCTTGAGCCACAGTTTCCTTGGCAGTGAATTAAGACTAATGTAAGTTCTCTCTTGGATATTTTTCCTTGGCAGTGAATTAAGACTAATGTAAGTTCTCTCTTGGATATTTTCACCAGATCCACTCTCTATACATCCGAACCAACCTATAAGGCAGACCAACCTATACGGACTATACCAGTGGTTCTCAACTGGGACAATTTTGCCCCCTCAAGGGACATTTGGAGATATGGAGACATTTTGGGGTATCACAGCTGAGGAAGTCACTATTAACATCTAGTGAGTAGAGGCCAGAGATGCTATGAAACATCCTACAGTGCACAGGAGGGTTTCTTCACAACAAAGAATTATCCAACCCCAAATATCAATAGTGCAGAGGTTGAGAAACGCTGGGCTACACCAATAGGTTCTCTGCTCCTCTGGCTCCTGGTTGGCATCGGCCCATGGGGAGCCCTAGCAGAAATCAGGAGGGAGAGGAGTATGAAGTCAGGCTAGTCATTCCCTTTGCTCTAATTCAAAGGGGTTGCCTTGGGTTGGCTGTGTCCCTCCCCGTAGGCCCCTGCTCCACTCAAAGCAGGCTTTTCTCCTTCTGGGATCTAGCAACTGCTGCCTGGGCTCATTTCTTTGGCCTAAGGGTGGTAACAGCTCTGCTGATACTGGCCCCAGGGAACCACACTTCCTTTTGAGGCTCCTTTGTACCTTGCCACATCTTTGTAAATAGTCCCCTTTCAAATAAACCCTCTTCAAGTTATCTTAATTTGATGATCTGTTTCCTTTTGGGATTCTGGGTGATATCAATAACAACCTCTTAAGGCTATTATAAGATTTCAATGAGATAATAGATAGAAACATTTGGCATGATGTGAGGCATGCTGTGAATGTTCAGTGAATTACAGCCTTCTCACAGTTCCACTCTGGGCCTTGCTGTTACCTTGGGTTCTCTGGACAGATGACCCTTCCTTCATATGATCCACCTGAAAATTTTTCTCCCTTTTTAATTTCCAGCATACTGGGATCTTAAGAGATCTTTTTTTTTTTTACAGCTATGCTCTAGTGTCTAGAGACAGCCATTCTGCTGCAGAGCTCAAATATGGCATTAAAATATGCTATGAGTTGGGAAAACTTTGCAGAAATTCCAGGCCTGTCTCTCCTCTCAGAATGCAAGACATTATTTGTCATCCTGTCACATAAATTTGGAAGCAATGTCCATGCTGGCCTTTTTGTCTCTGGGTTTCCTGACTCAGTAGTAAGAATGGATGAGCCTGATTTTTATTGCTGGTGACAGGAGGAGAAAGGTTGGGCTCCAGCCTCTGCAAGTAAGGTTGGATGAGATTCAAACAAGGCAAGTGAAATCACCATGCCCCTGCCCAAGAGAACATGGGGCCCTGGGCAGATTCACTGCAGGTAAAATGCAAGACCAGACTCCAGCCATAGAGTCTGTTTGAGAATATGTGGGAACTACTGGGGCAGCTCATTCAGTCAGTCACTCATTCATTCCATATATTGATATTTGAGAGTAACTCCGGCTCTTTCTCATTTAAGTCTATTCTATGACATCACCCTGAGTACATAGAACAAAAAAGTTAAAGGTAATAGTCACATTTTCATCCACTGTCTCATCCAGATCTTTTAAAAGCTCTATGTGGGGGGCATTCCTATTGGCCCATTTTAAGGTGAGGAGACTGAGACTTGGAGAAAGTTATTTGCCCAAGCTGCATGATGGTGAACTAGGATTCATAAGCAGACAAGTAGACTCTAGAGTCAGATAGACCAGCCTGATCGTAGGAAGTTACTTTGCTGACCCTCTGTCCTCTATAACACCAGGATTATGATGAACCACCCCACTGCCTGGCCCATGGTCAATGCTACGGCTGGCAGCTAGCACCATTATTAGGAAGTAAGGAACTTTGAGTCTGGCATCCCTGAGTTACGATCCTGCTCTGCTTCTAAACAGCTATGTCCCTCAGGCAAATCATTTGACCTGCCTGGGCTCAGTTCCCTCATGTGCCAAGTGGAGGATAGTAACGTCTGCCTTACATGGCTGTGGTGAGAACTCCACAAATGCAGAGGTCTCCGAAGTGGAGCGTGCGCACTCTGAGGTGGGATGCAAGAAGAAGGTATCAGAATTTTGATCTCTAGCTTATTTAATTCACTTCAAAATAAAAAAGGAAATGAAGCTTTACTCATATTATTGTATGAATAGACGCTTGACACCCATATTTGATCTGTGTGTCAGCTCTTTTCTTTCCTCTACAACGCAGATTAGCTGCTAACACATTCACTTGCTTTGATCAAATTCATTCATTCATTTGCTTTGAGCAAATTGCCTTGTGTGGCAATTGATGTGAGACCAGGTAAACAGATTTAAGGATTATAATAACCAGTTTTTAAGCAAATGCACAAAAAGGACAAGTGACTTTTAAAAAATCCTGCTAGGGATCTATTTCAAAACATGCTAACAAGGTAAGTATAAATGAGCATGCAAAAAATGATAGAATTCACCTTTCTTCTACTTCGTTAAGGTTTCCTCACGGGCTATACCATGATAGGTAAAGAAAATGATAATATACTCTGAGCTGACAAAACATCGCCCCTCACCCATCCAAAGGAAATTATCATAAAATGGTTTATAATATGGATTTACAACAACTACTATTAATCACAATTTTTTCTCTACGTTTATCTTGTGCTTGGAGACGTTAGCTAATAATAGTACAAGGCTACCACAATTAGCAAGACATTAAACATTATTTATTCCAAGTTAGTTTCATTCTTTTAGAATTTCTCATTTTGTGTATGTTTTATAAGGTACTCAGAAAGCACCATCTGACACTGTGTAAGCAACTAATCAAGCGTAATTATATTGGTGATATGTGCTTAACATCATTTTTGTTGGTGGGGTGTACAATTTAAAAAGCATGGAGGGACTTCCCTGGTGGCACAGTGGTTAAGAATCGGCCTGCTAATTCAGGGGACACGGGTTCGATCCCTGGTCTGGGAAGATCCCACATGCCTTGGAGCAACTAAGCCCATGCGCCACAACTACTGAGCCTGCACTCCTGAGCCGGTGAGCCACAACTAGTGAGCCCACATGCTACAACTACTGAAGCCCATGTGCCCTAGGCCTGTGCACCGCAACTACTGAGCCCACACACCACAACTACTGAAGCCTGCGCACCTAGAGCCTGTCCTCCGCAACAAGAGAAGCCACCGCTATGAGAAGCCCGCGCACCACAACGAAGAGTAGCCCCCTCTCGCCACCACTAGAGAAAGCCCACACGCAGCAACAAAGACCCAACGCGGCCAAAAAATAAAAAACTTTTTTAATTTTTAAAAATTTTTTTAAAAATTAAAAGAAAGTTTTAATTAAAAAAATAAAAAGCATGGAGACCCCTGAGCTAATGTATATAATAATAAAGTCATTAATTCAAAAGCTTCCATGCAGTAGATGCTCAATAAAAAGCAACTGTTATTAACAATTTCCCACTTATTGAGCACATACCACATATGATTATTTTTCAACTTAAAAAAACTTTATTATGGAAAATTTCAAATACCTAAAACATAGAAGGAATTTATGACCCGTTATGTACCTTTATCCAACTTTGGCAATTATCATTTTTCCAACCCTGTTTTATCTCTTCCCCTATGTATCTTTCTGGAATATATTAAAGCAAAGTCCACATCATTTCACCCACAAATAATTCTGTATGAACCTCTAACTGATAAGGGCTTTTTGTTTAACCACCTCACCATTATCATACCCAAACAATCATCAGTAATTCCTTTAATATCACCTACCATGCTGTTATTATTATTATTATTATTATTACTATACTTTGAAACTGCAAATATGATTGGATCCCTCCAGCATCACCCCATCTCCTTCATGACCACGTCCACACGCCTCACAGAGGCCAAAACACACAGCACGACTGGCCCCTGCCTGCCCGCTCCTCTTTGCCCACCACACTATCACTCAGGCACCCTTTCCCAGTTCCTTAAACAGCACCCTCAGTCCCTCCCCATTCAGTGCCCATTCAGTGTTCCCTCTATTTGAATTGCCTGTCCCGCTGCTCTCCCTGTCAGCTCCTTTTCAACCTTCAGGTCTCAGCTCTAAGATCCCCTCTTCCCTAAGTAGGCCCCCAGTTGGCTGCTTTGTTCTTCCACTAAATAATGTTCACGTGTTTCACACCACTCATCCCAAAGTCTAGGTTTGTTCCTGTCTCCTTCATTGGACTGGGAGGAACACAGTCTGTTACAGTCACCATTTTCATCCTGAAGTTGAGCTCAGCTCAGTGCTGAGCAGAAGGTAGCAGCCAACACATCACTGAAGACTGAAAGGAGGAGTGAAGCCATGGTCTTGCCCTGCCTCCTTTTCCATTCCTATCTCCTCTTCCAGCGTCTGCTCTTCCTGCTCCTTCGACCTATAAGGTCTTCCTCTTCCCTCTCAAGCCACCCCCTGTCATTCCACGTCACATCCTACCCACTCTTCAAGTTCAGATACAGCGTGACCTCCTCTGGGAAGCCCAGACTGCTTCTGTGCTCACTCCCTGTGCTCACTTCCATCACCAAATTCATCGTATCATTCATGTGTCTCTCACCCTCACCACACTCTGTGTCCCTTGAGAACTGGGATGGTTAAATTTACAGGTCATCTTGACTAGACTAAGTTGCGACAAAACATTGTTTCTGGGTGTGTCTGTGAAGCTGTTTCCAGAAGAGATTAGCATTTGAATCCACAGACTGAGAAAAGAAGATCTGCCCTCACCAATGCAGGGGGAATCATCCAATCTACTGAGGGCACGACCAGAAGAAAAAATCAGAGGAAGGGCAAATTTATTCTCCCTTCTTCAGCCCGAACGTTCATCTTCTCCTGCCTTTGGACATTGGCTCTCCTGGTTCTCAGGCCTTTGGGTTTGGATCAGAACTACACCACTGGCTTTCCTGGGGCTCCAGCTTACAGATGGCAGATTGTGGAACTTCTCAGCCTCCATAATTGCATGAATCAATCCCTCATCATAGATCTCTTTGTGGTTGTCCATGTATATTCTATTGGTTCCGTTTCTCTAGAGAAACCTGACTAATACAAGTATTAATACCCTGTCCTGTACAATGTCTGGAGCTCAGTGCCTAGGACATTTCCATAAAGGTGTTAGGACTGCATAAATCAATCAGCCAGGAGTAGTAGGAAGGTAAAGTTAAGCCTGAAGGGCCAGGAAATAGAGAACAAGTAATGGGGATCAGTGGGTCTCAAGGACATAACAGGATGTCATACCAGGAAGGTTTGGATCAGTAGATGAGATCCAAGACCCTGAACAAGTGAGATGGTTCTGGGTTTCCATTTAAGGAGATGCCAGGTGTGATCTCAGGGTGATGGCAACCCTTTAAGTAAATATAGAATAATCTGAATATAAGCTCCAATAGGAAGAAGCTTCCCTAGGGGAGGGATTTTGATCTGTACCATTCACTGCTATACCTGTGCCTGCTATATAGTAGGTGCTCAAAACAAAGATCTCTTGGATGAATAAATGAATGGATAAATGACCAGCGCTGGCTGAATAAAAGGCAGGGATGTGAACTGGATATGAGTAGAGACAGGAAAGCAGCTGTTTCCTCACTACCCCTCAGAACCACCTAAGGGAAAAGACCCAAACCTGCCAACCCTGTGACGATCAATACCATGCCTATCTCATTTAATCTTGTCTTTCCAATGCCCAGCAGAGCCTGGCACCTAATAGCACTCAATAAATCATTGTGGAACAAATGATTCTTTCTGTGAAATGGAGGCTAATATTACTTAGCTTGAAATGAATTAGGATTCTCAACACTCTTCAAGTCTTCGGTGAAAATTCTGTATTAGTTCAATCTCTAAGACTTTTTTAGCCCTGTTTTTAAGAGTGTTGAATCAATTCCAACTTATCAATCAAGGTCAGATTTGTCACTGGAGCATGTGCTTGCTAATATGAGCATGTTTGCATTTTGTTGAGCTTTCTATTTTTATTAGCTTGACGTACTAGCACATTCCAGGCTGTCTCCAGATCATGATATTGTCGTAAATGGGCCACCAATGCCTTGGGAACTACTGGTAGGTTGTCTTTGAGAAAAAAGGAGAGGTTCTGAAGACACAGATTTTACAAATACTGCATTAAGCAGAGAGTTCTTCAATGCAGGATTGCTCAGAGCCTTTGTTATGCTAATATGAGCTTGTGATCCCCTGGGAGAGGGTCTCAAAAGATGGTAATCCCCACATTCTTTGTTGCTTAAACCCTATTTTTTAGGGCTTCCTTGGTGGTGCAGTGGTTAAGAATCTGCCTGCCAATGCAGGGAACATAGGTTCGAGCCCTGGTCTGGGAAGATCCCACATGCCGTGGAGCAAATAAGCCCGTGCACCTCAACTACTGAGCCTGTGCTCTAGAGCCCGCAAGCCACCACTACTGAGCCCGCGTGCCACAACTTCTGAAGCCCGTGCACCTACAGCCCATGCTCCGCAACAAGAGAAACCACCACAATGAGAAGCCCACACACCGCAATGAAGAGTAGCCCCAGCTCACTGCAACTAGAGAAAGCCCACGTGTAGCAATGAAGACCCAATGCAGCCAAAAATAAAAAAATAAAATAAATTAATTTTTTAAAAAAAACCTATTTTTTAGATATTTGATGAAACACCCAAAGGATGCCTATTCCAAGAACAGTTTTAGAAATGCTGTTTTCAAGAATACCATATCATGAGGAGTTTTGCATTTTCTTAACCACTTAGTTTGCTAAAAATGACTGGTCTACCATAATGGAAGATGGTGCGCAAACTCATTCACACTACCTCATCCATTCCTCTTAAGAGCGGAAGCACCAGAATCAAAAGAGATTGGGTTTTGCTGTGAGCTTGACTTAGTACAAGTCTCAGCTCTGCTACTTAGCAGCTGTATAACATTCTGCAGATTAATTATCTCAGCCTCAATTTTCTCAACCATAAAAATAAAAATGAATACACAATAGACTACAGAACCATGATAGTAGAGGATGTCTTTGAAAGGGTATAGCAAGGTCTGACACGTAGTAGGTGAAATTTCATTCATGGAGTGTCAGGCACTGATAGAGAATCTGAGGGTGGAGCTATAAACAAAACAGACAAAAGTCCCTGTCCTTAGGAGATTCTAGCCCAGCAGAGCAAGAGAGAAACTTCTATAGAGTCTGGCTCCCTAGGTGATTCCAAGGGACAGCCAGGGTGGGCACCAGAACTCCAGGGCAACAGCAGGCGCCACTCATGGAAAGTCTATTGCCACATTCCTGGTGAAGGTGAGGAGGCTGTGAGTTGTCCTTTTACCAAGACCCACCTGACTATTGCCTCTGCATTGTGGCTGCATACCCAACAGGAGAGGGTGTCCTGAGCCCTCCTCTTCGCCACTATGATGGAAGCACATAACAGCAGAGCACCTGTGTGGCCTCATACTGGAGTGCCTTTGGACCCACATGCCAGGCAGCCCCATGGTGAGAGCCAAAGACACAAAATGAGACCAGTCAGGTCAAACCCATCTCCTCACCTGAATTATAAGATGAGCTCTCCATGTTTGATGCTGGAGACTGAGTCCATGGATACCCGTGGGTGGCACAGCCAGGCCAGAGGCCTGTTGATTCTGAAGAGACTCATACAACTTTTTGAAACTGGTGGCATACGCCCCAGTGAGCAGCTGCTCAGTGCCCTGTTTTGTACTTCTGCCTGCCAAGGATGGTGCTAAATGATCCACTGAGCTGCCTGCATCTTCTCCATTACCTGCCTGCCTGGGAGATGGAGAAGTTAGTCTCTAATTGTGCTTGCTTTTCTTCCTCTGCTTGCACCCCTCCCACTGCAGAGCGCGTACAGGCATTAGGCATTTAATTGTGCATGCCACAATTCACTGTCCCCAGGGTGCAGGCAGGGGCTGCTGCCTCTAGCTTCTTCACTCTGCAAACTGAGCACACACCGGCTCCTGCCCTGCCCGCTTCATGAATCATAGTTCATCACGTTCTCATAATTATATCATGTTGAAGGCTTGAAAGGGAGATCCTAGCAAGCTCAAGAAGAAGGCGAAATATTTCGTTTATACCAAATGAAGAACACAACTGTGTGCACTTCCTTTGTGTATCAATTAGCGGCATATGGTGAGAGCAAAATGCGCTAATAAAGTTATAAGGAAATATAAGGGTTAGGGAGACTGCCGCTTCCTCACGGGCTCAGGCAGGAGCGTATGCTGCTAACACTGCAATTTCCAAACAGATTGTCTGAACACCTGCAGACGCTCAACGACCCTCCTACTCTCAAGTACTCTCCTTCGTGTCTCTTTCAACAAGATCAGCTTAATTCAGGGAGAGGTACCGTGCTTAGGTTGGAGAGGCGATGTGACAAACAAGCTTTGACTCACATGCCGACCCCAATCAGTTGGGACCGCCTGGAGTGCTGTGTTGGGAAAGATTCTGAGGCTGCACTTGGGCTCAGTGGGAATGAGGACTGATTATAGGAGTTACACTGTTTGCCTTGAGAAGGGCACGGGGCAAGGGAGATGTCTGTGCACACATTTGGCACTTCAGCTAGTGAAAAGAGTCTTAACTGAGGAATTGAGGTGGTGTGGTCTTAGGGAAGTCATTCACTATCCTCAGCCTCAGTTTCCTGATCTGTAAAATCAAGATGGTGATATTTCCTTTATAGGGTCATAGTGAAGATCAAATCCAGTGAAGTGTTTAAAACTGCTTTGGGAACCGCAATGTATTTACAAACAGACGGTAATGTAACTGCAACAATATCTACACTCAAACAACTGTGTGTGTGTGTGTATGTGTGTGTGTTTGCTTCGCTGACACTCTAGGGAAGGGTTTTTCAACCTCAGCACTGTTGACAGTTTGCACTGGATTGCGCTTCACGGTGGGGAACTGCCCCGTGCATTGCAGGATGTTTAGCAGCGTCCCTGGCCGCAACTCACTAGATGCCAGTAGCAGTCCCCAAGGACCAAAATGTCAGTCAAAATATCCCAGATACGGCCAAATGTCTGCTAGGGACAAAACTGTCCCAGAATCACTGGTCTAGGTCAGTAGCCTTCCCCTCTGGCTGCACATCAGACTCACCTGGAGAGCTTTTAAAACTGCATCAATGCCAGTTTCCAAGCCCCAAACAAGAGATTTTTACTTAACTGGCCAGAGTAGGTGGGGTGCCAGCGTCTACCCCTAGGTGATTCTAACACTCACCCCAGAGTTGAGAACCTCTCACAAAGCTATATGGAATCCTTTCTGAGAGAACACAGGTTCTCCTCTCCTGCAAGCAAGAGGCTCCCCGGGCCTTGGCCATGTGCTCTTTCAGGGAAAGGCCAAGGGTCCTCCCAGAGGGAAATCAAGCAGATGGTTCCCCACACCCCAACCCAATATGCAATTTCCTTCCTCCATTCAATAACAAAAGTTCCATTTTTTAATGAGTATACGAACAATTTATCCTTTAACAGACGACTGAAGAATGTGATGGGGATAGTTAAACGTGATAGATATCCATGCTCGTCCATCTTAAAGCAACTTTTCAAAGACAATGAAAGCCCTAAGATCTCTTTGATAAAATGAAGCTAGACAGAAACATAGCAAGTAACATATGACTGAGTACAAATGGTAAAATTAAAGGCAAACGTTGTTGATGAGCTCACTAGAGCCTGAAGAATTGAAGCACAATATTAGCCTTGGTGGAAAATAACTTCATTTTAAATATGTCCTTCCTGCTACACGGCTTTCCTAAGGCTCTGAAAGCATTCTGTCTCTCTCAGCGTCTTGCTCTCTGTCACCAGGCATTTTCAACAGAATGAACAGAGAAGAGAGTTTGGGAATGAAAGTGAAGGATAATCGAAGTCCCGCCTTGATCTGTTGTTACAACTGAATAGGCTGAGAGACAAACACTCCCAGAAGCCCTTCAGCCCCTGCGGCCTGCACAGCAGCCAGTGAATCAGTGTGTACTCGCTGAACACCCACCATAAATAAGTCACTGCATTAATCTCTCTGGGGGATTCTGAGACGGATAAGACACAGAGACTGCCCTCTAGGTGTGTGTAGTCTAGTTAGGGACCTATAAAACATAATCAATAATACTGAATAGTCTGAGTTTAGCTCCAAATGAGATTCCAAAGAGAGATACTGAGCTGGGGGGTTTCAGATGAAGCTAAGTGAAAATTGGACACAGAGGCAGGGCAATCCTCGGTCCCCGGGAATCATTTCTTATGGACTGATATGCAAGAGGGCTGTTGGTCTCCTGAATGAAGGAGGGACACATGCGGTGGAGAGTCAGGCAGCTGAGAAAGGCATGGCATGATGCCCACCTCCGCCTGGGACTCAGCAATCAGCGGTGTCCCTGCATAAGAGACAAGGGCATAACTAGAAGTAAAGGGATAAGGTATAGGCTCCAAGGGAAGGGCGGTCTCCCCACGCCTGCGTGGAGAGCAGTGGCTGAACCAGCAGGGAATCGGGAGCTGTGCAAAGAACGCGAAGTTCTTGCCCTTCACCCTGGGACACAGGCAGCCTCAAGGGCAGAGCTCTGTTTCCCAGAAGAAGAAAATGGGATCTCAGTATGGAGCAAGGATGTTGCAAGGATGTCCAGCTCCGGGCAGAGCAGCATGAGACTGCATGTGGGCCCATGTGGAACGCCCTCTGGGGACTCCTGGACATACTCGAGGTATTGATTAGGAATCTGTCAGCAGACATCTTCATTCTGAGCTCAGGGGGTAGGGAGCCCGGTGGTACCAGTGGGAAAACAGAAGGAATGACAACTAAGCAGAAAACACAAAGACTTGAACATCAGGAGAAAAGCCTGTTTTGAGTATGTCTAATTGCAAACCTACATGTGAGGTAAGCATTGCTATAAATAGTCAGCACTACGTGGGCTGAGACCAACAAGTCACTATGGCCAAGAGCCTGAAATCTCTCTTGACCAAGAAGGTTGTTCTTCAAGTGACATTTAACCCCAGGAGCCTCAGGAAGCCTGATTCAGCAGCTTGTGTGCCAGTGAGGGCTTGCCTGGGCCACATGAGGTACGGGGTGGGACTTTAGGACTGCTGCTGTTAATCCACTGCTTCATCCAAGCCCCCTTCCACTCCCTCCTCACAACCGGTCTCCTTGCCGTTAGAACCTATGCTCCACACAGCAGCATAGAGTGGCCTTTAAAGCTGCAAGAGACCATGGTGCTGTCCTTCCCCTCTCATTTATAAAAAAATCCAAACGTCCTCCCATGCCCACTGGCCTCACAGGATCCACCGCGCCTGCTCTCCAGACTCATTCCCCAACTTCCTTGGTCTTGCTCACTTCCCTTCAGGGACAAAGGCTTTGTCCTAGACCTAGAACACTCTTAACTCATTTCATGCCCCAGGGCCTTTGTACTTGCTGCCAAGATATCATTCTTCATATATTCTCACGTTTGTTCCATCTCTTCATTCAGGTCTCTGCTCAAATATTATGTCCCCAGAGAGCTCTTCCCTGCCCATGTTCCCTAAAAGAGTGTCTATCCCGAGTGCTTAGGAGAGCACCTGCCATGTAGTGCACAAGTATGTATTAAATGAAAGAATGAACAACTCCTTCCCTAACTATGGGGCAAACTTCGGAGCACTCTAGCCCCCCTTTTGAAGACCTGGCTTTGGAAGCCACGAACATGCACTTCATGATTACAAAGTCCCCAAGACTAACTAAATGGTCCTCTTCTGTTTGTCACCCTCACATCACCTGATACATGTCCCCATCCCATCCCAGCATTCATCAACACTGGTGACTTACTATCTATTTTTGTTTACTTAGGTTTGCTTCTCTCTGCCCACATGAATATCAGCCTCCTGACACAAGGGTTGTACCTGATTTGTTTATTGCTGTAACCCTAAAGTCAGGCAAAGAATAGGCGTTCAGTAAATATTTGTTGGCTATCCATCCAGCTAAGGCAGGATTTTCTTGCACCTACATTTTTTTGGTTAATATTTTTACCCCAGGGCCAAATCTTACATTTACTAAATTAATTAAATATCACTGCACTAGATTCAACTCCTCATTCTAGTCCACTGAGATCTTCGTGATCCTGATTCTGTCATTCAGCATAACACTGTCTTGGCCTGTCTGCAGAAACTTTATAAAGCTGCTACCCACATCGTTTTCAAGGCAGAGATGGCGGTGGTGGGCAAGCCCCTCCCTCTTCTGGCCTCCTCGCTGTCCTTGCTGGCCAAGTTGGGAAAATCAGGATATAGCCTCACCTCCCTCCTGTGCATGTCCAGCCTCCTCTACCCCACACCCAAGAAGGAGGACTACAGAACAGACCACAGGCTCAAGAACAGGCTAGACCACATTTTGAATCCCACCTTCTCCACTTCCTACCTTGTAAATTTTGGCAATGGTGATTCTCTTTGCCTCCTTGCATCTGGTACATAAGACAATAATTCCTACCCCTAGAGTTGTTGTGAGGACGGAACACAGTAACAAAGTACGCAGTACCACACCAGGCATTTGACAAATGCATCATCTACGTGCATTTAAAAAACAAACAATTTGGAGGAAGAGGGAGGAGAATGAAACCCAGATATTTCATTGAGTCTTTTCAAGCCAATGGAAAAAAAATCAGCACATCTACAAATTAGTTGCCAGTCAGAGTTCATGTGGACAGCTGTGGTCATTGTTTAACGTTCCCCTTAAAGTCCCCATGAGTCCATGAACTTGAAGACACAGGACCGCAGGGCTTATACAGGGGGCAGCAGGGGGCTATGTAGGGACACAGGTAGCTACATGGACCCCAGATGGCAGAAGGAAGGCCCGTGGCTCCACACGCTCTCCACACTACCTTCCTCACAGCACCAAAGCAGTATGTTCATCCAGCTGGCAGTTTTGCATCTACCTCACGCTCATTTAAATAATGGGGCAGACTGTAAAGTTGGGGAGATAATCATAAAAAGCTCAGGGAAAGTATGCAAATAGAAAACTCTACAAACTCAGAGGAGGCTGGGAGAACAAACATAATCAAGAGCATTATCAACACGCCCCAGGTGTGCAGGCGCTGGGAGCCTGAGGGGAGGGGAGCACATTCCAGGAGGGGAGCGGGTAGCCCCCACCGCTCCACCCTGACTCCGGTACCCATTTTTATTTATGGACTTGCTCTCTCTCGAGCTCCTGAGAATCCTAGAAGATGGAGCTCAAGCGCATTTTAAGAGTGGAGGAAAGTGGAAGTTAGATGTTTCCCATAATGTGTTATTCTCGATCCTGGTTCCTTAATACCCTCATCCTGATGAGACAGCCAGAGATGCATTAAAAATGATGCCAGCATCATCACCCCTCTGCTCAAAACCCTCAGTGGCTTTCCCCTCACTCAGAGTAAAGCCAAAGCCCCCACCCAAGGCCTCCAAAGGCATGCCCAAGGCCTCCAAAGGCATCCCCTATCCCTCTGACTTCACTCTCTGCCTCCTTCTCTCACTCCCCCCAGCCACACCCTGCTTCTTACAGATCACTGGACACACGTGGGGCTCTCATTTCAGGCCTTTGCTCACCCTCCCTCCCCTCTTTCAACCTCAGCTAGAAGCTCTCAGTCTCATGGAGCCTTTCTCTGTCTAGGCAACCCTCCTCCTCAACTCTCCCGCTGCCTGCTTTGCCTTTGTTGGCACTCATCACCTTCTGATATGGCTTATATCTTGCTTCCTTCTTTGATTTATAACCTCAGTCTCCTAACTATTAATAGAATGTAAGCCAGTGACAACAGGGCTTTTTGTCTGTGTGTCCACTGATATCTCCCCAGTATTGTCAGCTCTACCTGGTACGAGGTAGGGGCTCAATCTAAATTTGTTGGATTAATTTTTTGTTGACTAAAGCTACACACATCTTTATTTTGAGTCTTCCTTTCTCTTCCCCTTTTTCTATCTCGTAGAGTTGCCAGGAAGTCCAAGGGAGCTAATTCTTTTTTTTTTAAGATTTTTTTTGATGTGGACCATTTATTTTTTTAATAGATCTTTATTGGAGTATAATTGCTTCACAATAGCGTGTTAGTTTCTGTTGCACAACAAAGCAAATCAGCCATATGTATACACATGTCCCCATAGCCCCTCCCTCTTGAGCCTCTCTCCCATCCTCCCTATTCCACCCCTCTAGGTCATTGACCTTGTTACAATATGGCTTCTGTTTTATGTTTTGGTTTTTTGGTCGCAAGGCACGTGGGATCTTAGCTCCCTGACCAGGGATCAAACCCACACCTCCTGCACTGGAAGGCAAAGTCTTAACCACTGTACCGCCAGGGAAGTCCCTAAGGGAACTAATTCTTGATGAAATTACTTACTGCATTGCACCTGGTGCATGATACATACTTAACAAAGGTTGGATGCCCTAATTATTGGGCAAGTTTCACTTCGGTGTAAAGTGAGCTTTAGGATCAGAGCCTTCCTCATTGTGGCACCCAAGGAGAAATTGTGTAAAGACAGTGGTACAATTTGGCTCTATTCTCACAAGAAAGAAGGAACTCGGAGCAGGGTCCAGCCTGCTGGTGGAGCCCTCGGAGTCAGGCAGAAAGAGCTGGGATGGCAGAGGTGGAGAAGTCACAGAGAGGCTGGCTCACCCCACCCTTCAAACCATCCCAACAGCGATGCCGGCAGACACATGCATCTTGGTTACAGCTAACTATGGATGACTTTGCCCTCTGCCCCCCAGGGAAAATAATTTCCGTATCACCCAAGTAATCAAGGTTCCTGCTGTAGCCAAACAACAAGGATTGACATGGCCAATGAGTTGGGCCATATTGCCAAAGGGTGGCCAGTTGCAGGCCCTAAGAGCTGAGGACAACAGAGGAAGCCCATAAGTGGACACCAGCCCCATTACTGACACCAGCATTATAAATAGAGCCTTAAGAAGCCACTGGGCCTCTTCTTGGATTGGCCCCCACCCACCCTTCCAGCCTCATCCAATGAGACTCTCCCTCTCCTTGGAATGCCTCTATATCTGAGTCTGAGACACAACTTTCCACTCCTTCTCTTTCTCCCTCTGGTGAATGTTACTTCCTGGCTTGCCTTCCGAGCACCTCCACTTACATCCTCCAGTGGCCCTGGGCACATCACTTCCCAGAAACAAGCCCATCTCCTCTCCTCATCATCCTCAGTTCATCACCACTTCTCTGTTTTCAGGCCCTCTGTCAAGGACAACAGTGGATTCCACCAGTCACACCCACAACACACTCTCCAGGAGTCTGCAGGACCGGTGTCTGGCCTGGCCTGAGTGCTCCTGTAGAACTCAGCTCAAAAGCATCTCTCCAGAGAGGCCTCTGCTGACCACCGTGTCTGCAAAGCATCCCCTCTCCCCATCACTCTCTATCTGTATCCTCATGATCTCGCCAATCCTCAAAGTCTGGTCCCTGGATTAGGAGCAGCAGCATCAGCCAGGAAATTGTCAGAAATGCAGAATCTCAGCCTCACCCTAGACCTGCTGAGTCAGAATTTGCATTTTAACAAGATTCCCTGTCACCCATACGCACATGAAAGTTTGAGAAGCACTGTTTAAAGCACTTCTCAAAGCCTGTAATTGTCTAATCTGTTTAGTAATTTAGTATTTAGTAATCACCTATCTCACTCCAAACTGAAAGGTAAGATCCATGAAGGCAGGGACATTGTCTATCCTATTTATCATTGTATTTCCAGTGCCTAGCAGCTGATACATGGTAAGTATCAAATAAATATGAAATAATAAATAAATGAATAAATGAATGACTGCATTTTCAAAGTTTCTTCAAACTCTAATGTTTGGTGATCAGTGGTTTTCTCTTTCTAGTTCATTTCCGTCTTCCTATTGCCCAAATTGGGCTCACATGCCTCCATCAAGCACTTACTCAGCAACTTCTGGATAGGATGTTCTATGCTGAGCCCTGAAAATAGTTAAAAGGTAGTATCTGCACATAAAAATCACATAGTTTAAAAGATTCTGGGAATTCCCTGGCGGTCCAGTGATTAGGACTCCATACTTCCACTGCAGGGAGGACTGGTTCGATCTCTGGTTGGGGAACTAAGATCCCACAAGCCAGGTGGCATGGCCAAAAAAGAAAAAAAAAAAAAAAGCTTTACCCACAAGAAACAACTTCAGTCTTTCATCTGATTACATCTCCAGTTTCTAATCCCCCATCTATCTGACACTAAGCAGTAGGTACATTTTTCCATCTTTGGTGGCCAAACAATTCTCCACTTTCTCTCCCCATGGGCTTGTATTTTTCTGACTGGATATCTGGATATTTTGTTCACACTCATCATTGGAGCATTTCCTGCTTCTCCATTACCCATGAGCCTTTATCCAGTTACTGAACATATGGCATCCAGTCCTGCCTCCAGCAGAAAACACCCCCATGACCACATACGCAATAGCCACCATGTTTCTCAGGAACTTCAGCCTTCACACTTGAGTGTCCTCATTTACCCACTTTGCATGGCAGACTGCCTGCCTTCAAACCCTGGAGAGCTTTGTTTTATGTCTAACTTTAACCATAACTTCCTTGTTTTCCCTTAATTAATAGTTTTCCCCCCTATGTCGAATATGCTCTTCTCCTTCCCTCCAAGGGGACTCCTCTTCATCCTTAGAGACTCAATTTGTAGTATAAGAAAATTTATTACCACCAGTCATTACATCAACAATAAAGGAGAAAACTCTATGATCATATTAACACATGCTGAAAAGACATTTGATAAACTCTTGCAGCCACTTATAATACATACTCTAAGTAAAATAAGAATCAAAAGGAAACATTTAAATATGATACATGCTTTTTAACAGAAGTTACTAACAAGTTTTAAAATAAGAAAACAATTCCATAAAAATTAAACACTGGATAGAGATGCCTACCATCAATAATAAATCGGTCAGCATTGTCTAAATGGTTCTAACAATGCAATAAAGTAAGAATATTAAATAATGGACCTAAAACCAGAAAAGAAGAGGTAAAACTCTCTTTTTTTGGCTGATGATTTGATTGCATATCTATAATGCCTACATAAGCTATTTTTTTAATTCTATAATTAACAAGAGTATTTGATAAGATTCAAGAGTATAAGAAGAATTTCAGGAGAAAACAGATCCTCTATATGCTAGCAATAAGTACCTAAAAATGGAAATAGTAAAAAAAAAAAAAAATTATAATAGAGGAAAAAATTAACAAGAGAGCCATAGGACCTATATGAATAAAACTATAAAATCTTATTGGATGACATAAAAAAGATTTTGAGCATAATGGAAATAGAAACTAGGTCCTTCATTAGGGAGATCTAATGTCATAAAAGTGTCAAAATTATACATATAAATGTATAAAATTTAATGATACTCCTATTAAAACATGAATAGCATTTTACTTTCCTTTTCCTTGTAGGTAAAATAATCTTCAGTTCATATAGATGAAAAAAATGCTTGAGAATACTACAATTTATATATACATGTATAAAGACTAAAGATGGGGGATTTGCCTTACCAGACACCAACACACACTACAAACCACTCTAAACAAATCAATGTAGTATTAGCATAAGAATAGAAAAATTAGTCAGTGGAAAAGAATAGAGGATCAAAAAATAGATCCCAGTAAACCATTCAATGAGGAAAGAATGGTTTATTTAGCAAATGGCCATGCACAAATGGCTACTGAATTAAAAGAATGAAGTTGGACTATTATCTCATACCATATAAAAAATAAATTTTCATAGATTTTAAAAAGGTCTAGATATTAAATTTTATATAAAAAAAAAAATCACAAGAAAATGTATATCTGTTTATAGTCTAGAGGTGGAAGATCTTCATACCCAAAAGGGGAACCCTATGTTTTAATGGAAAAACAAAGCATTTGTGTTCATTCTATATAAACATTAACTACAAACTATATACTATATCACTATAAACCATAAACTATCTAAACATAGCTAAAAGTAACAATTTACAAGTCAACAGAGAAACCAAAGACTTGGAAAAATATTTTCAATGCAGATGACAAATAACAGGTTAATATCTATGCTATACAAAGAGATTGACAAAGAGAAACAATTCCACAGAAAAGATAAACAAAGGATATGAATAGGCAATTCACAGAAGAGCAAACCCAAATTGCCAATAAATATAAGAAAATATATTCAAGCTCACTGGTAGTCAGAGAAATGCAAATTAAAGTACCAATGAGTTATTTCTCTATACTCCTGTCCTAGGCAAAAATTAAAAAGAGAGTTAAGACTTATTGCTGGTGGAGTTGATGGAAAAGTTCTCTCAGTTATTACTGGTGTAAATATGAAGTGTTTCTGAAAGCCACACAGATATATCTATTAATATTAAAAATACACATACCCTTCAACCCAGAAGCCCCATTCCTCCTATTCTGCCCTACAAAAATAAAAGCTTCAGTATCTAAAGATAGATGTTCAAGGACATGTATTACAGCATTCTTCAGAGAGGAGAAAAATACGGAAAACAGTAAGTGTTCATCGGTAGCAGAATATGTATTAAATTATAGTATAATCATACCATGAAATATTATACTGTGCAGCCAAATAAATGAAAAATGAGATTTAGAACAATTGCTGAAATTAGAACAACCGTAGAGTACAAGATACAAGTAAGTATGCATAATATAATACCATGTTTTAATGAACAAAACATTTAAAAACAAATCCTATGTATATGTGTATGTATGTATAGATATAAGTAATTATGTAAGAATGAAGAAATGTATACAAAAATATGCAACAGGCTATTAGCCTGGGTTTATGATGTGGAGGGAGGGTCATTAGGGTAGCGTGGTGGCACTGACTAAGGTAGAGTTGGAGAGAGAGATAGGAGAGCAAAGCCAGCCCAAAAGAAAAAAGACTACACTAATGACATCAACAAAGCAGTATGTATGACATGACTGTTTTGGGAAATGTGTGTTAGAAAATAAAAAACTAGCACTTGATCCAATTTACTTCTTAGAGCTCCATCTCTGACAGAGTAACATTTATGGTATGATATTACTCAGTCAACACAGAGACAACCAACTCCCCTATAGTCTTGTACACGTTATGCACATGTTTGTATCTGTTTACTGGTCTAAAGAGAAGGGTATGGAAGCCAGCATACACCTCAAGTGGGACAGGATGGGAGGACAAAGGGAAGGGAGTGTTGACTGGAGGGTAATGATTACCCTTTATAAATGTATCTAGTTGTATGTTCCTACTGACTTTCCGTTGTTAAATATTCAGGAGTTTTGCAAGATGGTTGTTAAACCTAGCCATTATTAAAAATTAAATTATACAAACTTTTAATTAAATAAATTATATTTTTAAAAGGTGATAAACAGATAATACTCATCATTTCTTAATCATTTTACTATTTTTACTATTATCTATGCTCTTGAGGCTATTTACACGTATAGAATCAGTATGATAGAATTACCATGTTATGGGGTATGACTGCACATTTCTTGCCAGCTCCATGTTTAGTGACATCACATTGTAGTTTGAAATCAGCCATAGTGGGAGTATTTACACCACAAAAATTGGCAAACACTACAAGCCAGGGCTCAATTGATGGCTTTGATGATTATCTAAATTTAAGAAATGGATGGAGAAAAGTGCTAATAACATAGATTAAACCTCAGAGTGCTACCAAGGCTGTTGCCCCAGAATCATATCCCTGCCCCTCCCTGGAATGGAAACCAACTGCTCTTATCTAAGTTTCAGGAGGAAGCTGCAAAGAGAAAAACAAGAACCGATTAGAACCACCTAGGCCCAAGATGGCAGAAGATGTGACTTCCAGTAGACCTTGAGCCTCATTATACACATACTGCAATACATTAGCATATGCTAAATGACACACCCACCAGCGCCATGACAGTTGACAACTGCCATAACAACAACCAAAACAGCCCATACAAGGACTGAAAAGGAGTGTTGCCTCAGTTCCAGGTTCAAACCACACTCCTGTTCTTAGAAAACTCATGAATATGCCTCCCTCTCTTTCCAATTTCCTCCCTTTTACCTCGACCCTCCTACATGTATGGTGACTCAGTCCGAGTTGAGTTGAGAAGTTGATTTGTGAACTAAGTTCCAGCTTCTCCATTCTTTGGCCATTGAATGAAGCTTTGGCTGTTTCCGTCTCAGCATTGATTTTGTTATTGGCTGTGTGAATCTGAGCGGAAAAAGACCCTCCCTGGCCGAGACAAGAGGTCTCAGCCTGGGCTAGGACCCTGGCATGGGTCCAGGCCACCAATTCGGTAACAAAAGTGGGTGTATCTGTAGCTGTTATATTGTGAATAGCATAAAATATAGAGAGAATTATTCCTCAAGTTATCAAAAATTATTATCTGATTCAGCAAACATGTGCCTGACATCAATGAGGAACAAGTGAAGTTCTGACATGTTTTCACTGTTTCACTTTTGGTCTCATGTAACATTATAACATTACCTTATTTCTTTGTTAACATAAATGAAAACATTCATCAGCAGTCATGTAGAAGTATACCTGTTTGTTAACTACAACCATAGGCTGGCTAAGGATATAAGAGTTTGGCAAAAATCAGTGAAACCATTCTGTGAAAAATCAATTGGCCATATATATGAAATTGACAGTAAAGAATATTGTATAGGGGCTTCCCTGGTGGCGCAGTGGTTGAGAATCCGCCTGCTAGTGCAGGGGACGCGGGTTCGAGCCCTGGTCTGGGAAGATCCCACATGCCGCGGAGCGGCTGGGCCCGTGAGCCACGACTACTGAGCCTGCGCGTCTGGAGCCTGTGCCCCGCGACGGGAGGGGCCGCGATAGTGAAAGGCCCGCGCACCGCGATGAAGAGCGGTCCCCGCACCGCGATGAAGAGTGGCCCCCACTTGCCTCAACTAGAGAAAGCCCTTGCATGAACCGAAGACCCAACACAGCCAAAAATAAAATAAAATAAATAAATAAAGTAGAAAAAAAAAAAGAGTGCTAAAAAAAAAAAAAAAAAAAAAAAAAAAAAAAAAAAAGAATATTGTATATTTTATTGTTATTTGTAAATTTTATACTATACATTCCTTATATCATAACTCTCTTATAATAAGTATTTGTATATATGTCGTATGTATGTTTGATTTACGTATATACATATTGTTTTCTCCCAGAAAACTATTTGTCAAACATTTACCAGCACACCACTGGTTGTATCACTTATCATAATAAGCATGTGCATTACAAAAAGCATAAACAAAAGAAAAACATTAAATAATTAAATGACACCTCTTCAGGGAAGCCTTCCCTGGTTCTCTCAGTTTCTCCCTGCTTAATGTTCCCACAGTGTCCTTCAAGTACCCCTCTGTCAGGAGCAGCTGTCACGCTGCCCTGCAAAGCATCTGGTTCCTGTAAATCTTCCCCTACCAACCTGTAAGTTCTTTGGACTGTGTCGAGTCTTCTCTCTCACACTGCCACCCTGCACAGAGTAGCTGCACAGCATGTGAATGAATCAATCAGTTGGAGAATCAGAATGAGGAAGGAGCACAGGACAAAGGCCCAGACCAGATTCAAACAGAGAAATGTGGGTAGGGATTCCTCAAACTGCTTGCCTGGAACCCCAGGGTATCAGCCACAATTGAACCTCCTAAGACTTTTGACTATAATTCTGCAGGTGAGCTCTCTTTATGGATTAATTTTATCCACAAAATTTTCAGCTCTTGGATTGCGAATATGCACAAGGATGTTTGCACACTCTCTTTGTTTCTTCTATCTGCTTTCTTTTTTAAACTCTCATTTTCAGGGTCTAAAAGTTACTCCGTAAATGAAGATATAATCTCATATTCTTGACAGGAAAATGTCCTGGCCCCTAGTAGCATTTTCTTATCTCTTGTTGATGGGTAAACTAAAAAACTCAGCAGGAATGCTCATCTTGCCCTCTGAGAGTCTGGGTGCAGCAGCCAATCTGGATAACCATGACAGGGAGTAGAGATAGGCTGAGAAATATATTCTTATAGCGAAAAAAATAAACGTCTTTATTTCTCCAAGTGAAGGTATTCCTCTCAGCATGGGGATGCAGAATTGCACGGGAACTTTGAGCATGGGGTTGTCAGACAGATCCGGCCTCAAATTAGCCACTGGCCTCAGGCAGTGTGATTGATCTTGGTGGACCCCAGCTTCCTCATCTGTAAAATTGGGATTGTAATAGTACTATGCCATTCGTTCATTGTAAGGATTAAATATGGGCTGTGAAATGAAAGCATTTGTGCACACGAAGACTTGTACACAGATGTTCAAAACAATTTTATGTGTAACAGTCAAACACTAGAAACAATCCAAATAGCCACCAATACGCGAATGGATAAACAAATTGTGTTATATTCATACAATGGAATACTACTCAGCGACAGAAAGGAATAAACTCTATCAATACATCACAAGATGGATGAATCTCAATGTATTTATATTAGGTTAAAGAAGCCAAACAACAACAAAAAAGTACATATTGTATGATTTCATTTGTATAACATTCTAGAAAATGCAAATTTAGTGACAGAAGGCTTATCGGTGGTTGTGTGGGGACAGAACTAGGGCCCAGGGGAAAAGAGAATTAGGGAAGGATTAGAAAGGGGCCTAAGGAAACTTTTTGGGATGATCGATATGTTCACTATTTGTGGGAATGGTTTCACGGGAGTTTTCATATGTCAAAATTTATCAAATTATACATTTAAATATGTGCAGTTTACTGAATGTCAATTTTAACTCAGTAAAGCAGTTAAAAACTATACGGGATAACAGATGTAAAGTGCTTAGAGCAGCCTCTGGTATAGAGTAAAAGGTCAACAAATGGGGGCTCTTATGATGAAGATGGTGCTGAAGATGAAGAAGTTGGCAGTGACGATGACATTATTACTGCAGCTGTCACTCTTGGGAGGGAACACTGCTTCTTGCTTATATCCTTGGAAGGTCCACACTCCTTTCTTTTCCTCCATTAATCACTTTGACCATCTAAGGCCCATAATAGTTCTCACTCCCTCAGGGGCCCAGAGAGTCATTCCCTTCTGTGACTGTCAATATCCTCTGTAGCTCAAAACCTTTCTCTTCACTGAACACCAACTGAAAGCCTTGACTTTGAGTTCAAGCAGACATGGGTTGAAATTTGCTCTCTCACTTCCTAACTTGACCAGGCCTCATCTTTCTCATCTATAAACTGCGGATGGTAATAACAGAGATATAGTTGGCATGCTCAGAGGAGATAGTGTGAGTAAAGACCCGAGGCTCCGGGAATAAACATCCAACTACTCTTCTTTCCCTGAGTTCCAAAAAAATTGAGACGTGAGACGAGAGAGCTGCAGATGGAAGCTACCATAGCCCCCTTATTCCCAAACAAGCCTGAATTCAAGATGCCACTTAAGGTAAAATCAAACCTGATTCTTAATCCCAAACCTCAAAATTTGACAGGTTTATTCACATAGTAATGGCAACACTGAACTCAGACAGCCACCCAATATGAGGACATGAACAGGGTGTTTATGCCTGGAAAAGAATGGATGAATTATGCTTTCTGCGGGCAGCTCACTCCCAAGAGAGAAGAGGGGGTTTCTGAGCCAAGAATGTCAAGTTTATTATTCTTAAACTGTATAGCACATGAGTCTCTTCTCTCTCACCCTTCAATGGTGTGGAATGAGCAGAGCGGCAGAAAGAAGCCAGGGGTGTTACACTAGTGGAGTTTCCTCCAAGTGAAAGGAAACAACAGGAGTGAGGAATAAACATTCTCCCTTTAAAATACTATTTTCAAAAAAAAAAAAATACTATTTTCATGCATTATTTGATGAGCAGGTGTACCACTTTCCCAACTACATTGTATCGTAATGGCTGAGCACACAGGAAACCTCAGTAAATACTCTGGTCATAAGTAATGAAGTCATCGTTTCGGAAGACAACGTGGGGAAAAGGACCTCCCCAGGGCAGCAGCCCCCTCTAAGTCACCTCTGTCGGCACTCCGTCAGAGTCATGGAGCTTACCACATCTCAAAGCAATTCACAACCCAGACTGCAACCACCAGCCCAACAGATCATATAACTATTACCCATGACTTCTGGATCAGTCTTAAATGAGATTGTGTCATCTTCCACATGGAATCCCTTCAAGTAGCTGAAGAAATTTATCCATATAACCTCTAAGTCTTCTTGGTAGAAGATTACACATACTCCATTTTTTAATTCTTTCCCACATATCATGGTTTCACCAAACTCTGAACCTCCTAATTCTCCTTCAGTGGACACACTCCAAACTGTCAATGACCTTCTTAAAACGCGCTACCTTATAAGCCACAGATGCAGTTAATCAATCTAATAATCACTAGTGAATGAAATCTGACTCCCTAAATGGCACAGTCTGTGGACAGAGCCATACACATCCCTAGGAAAGAATCAAAGCTTCCTTGTAGGTTCTTGGCAGCAGCCTTGCTCTGTTAACGCCTATTGAACTTGTGGTCAACAAAAGCTCTAAGGTGTTTATTGACATCAATTGCTGGCAAGTCAGGGTTTCCCAATCTTCTACTTGCACTGCTGATTTTTTTTACTTGGAATCCCACTTCTATTTCATCCTATTACAACTCACCTCTTTCAAGAGGCAGCCACGTGAGGGAATTAAGACCACAGGAAGTCATCAGGCAGACCTGGGTACACGCTTTGATTCTCTGAGCTCCCATTCTCCCATCTATAAAACGGTAATGATGGTGCCCGTGTCTTGAGATTGCTGTGAGAACAAAACGAGACCATGCATGTAAATAGCTTAACACAATGCCTGACACAAAGGAGCAAATAAATTAGTTTATTACTATGTTGAATACAAAATACTATTACGAGAAGACAAAGTAAAACGTATGGGACACTAGGTACATACATAATTTGAGAGGAATTTATTGTAACTAATTGAGAAATTACTTTAGACCTAGGTATATAAAACCCTTGATATTCAGCATCTTTAGTTATTCTAAAGCCATTTGTTGGAGGGGGTGTGGTTATTATATACTCTGGTATACCTGTGAATTAAGAAATTTACAGATGTCTTAGGGAGACATTTCTTTCAAATGTCAACCATTTAAAACCAACCTACCTTCTGTGGAAGCCTCTATCATTTTTCCATGATGCCTAACAATCACTGTCAGCATGTTCTATGGTCAAGTCCTTCAACAGCCTGGGATGGAAATCCCATGGGACTACAAATTTGGACTCTACAGGGAGCTAGCTGCCTCCCCACCTGAATTATCTCTTATTCATACTTGTGTCACCCTATCCTTTCCAGTGTGAAGACACTCTTCCTAACTAGATCAAATAGAACCCAAATAGCAGCTGGGTGGCTGAGCCACCCCCAAGTCACAGATCACTCTCTTCCCTCTTCATCTTTCTCTGAACATTTCTGTAAGGATCTTTCTTGTTCAGATTTAGCTTGATTGTGTGGCCCCAACACTTTCTGGAGTCTAGCCTTTGTATTCAATAGTACAGTGATGTATTAATCAATTTGAATTAGTCACACCTTTGATACCCACACCCTTGGCCATGGAACTTTGCAGGGCCCTCTTACTCTGGGCAGTGTCTTCTGCCTGATTTCTTAACTCTGGCCTCAGCCATGTGATGTGCTTTGGCTAATGGAATGTTAGCAAACACAAAGCAAGCTCTTGTACCTCTGCCACTGCCATAAGCACATTTCCCAGCTAGCCCCCAGACAATGAAAGTCATCCCAGTTACGCCCGCCAAGACCATCCTAAATCACCGAACAGCCATTCAACCTCCAGAAGGTGAGCGTGCCCAGCCAGGATTGTCAGAGCCAATTAGCCAACCGGTAACTGACCCCAAATACACGTGACCCCCGAGTCAGCTGAGTCCAGCTGAGATCAGCTAAATCCTTCAGATTTCTAGGCTAAACAAATGTTATTGCCATATGCCAATGATACTTTATGGTTGTTTGTTACTTAGCATTATTGTGGCAATAGATAACAGAAACAGTCTGCTCCACATGAACCTACATGAATTGTGTCTGGAAGACTTAAGAATAAAAAAGATAGGGGAGCCTTTCTCCATTTCTATCAGCTACTCCTCATTGAAGCTTAAGTAGTAAAGAAAGCTTGATGAGTGACACTCATGGCTCCCTCTGAATGGTTCACATCATGGTCAAGAGTCCCATAACCTAAGCCCCCCAACGAGTGGAAGCTTGATGATTTCCTTGAATATAAAAAAATTATCCAACTCCACCGAGAGACACAATCACCAGCCACAAAGCCAACACTCAGTTTGACACCAATACACTCAAAATGGATGGCTTATCTATTCTCTGTCACCCAGAACATTTTTACCATCACAAGCCTGCTTTTGAAATACGAAATGTTGAGAGAGTTAAAACTTTCTCTGCAGCTTGGATTTTTTTTTCTTCTGCACAGAGCTATTTTAAATGCCCCCAAACTTGTGTGGGAGTACCAATCGGCCACAGTTAATTGGCCAGACTGTGAGCCTCAGCGATGCAACACTCTCCAGAAAATTAAACATAGACATGATTGTTACTTTGCTCTGTTATTGTGGCTACAGAATGGCAAACCAATCTGTTGAAACTGAAAAATCCAGCCGCTCAATTATCTGTCAGGCCTACACAGCTAAACATCCCATAAGCAGCTTTTTCCCTGCTCAGCTGAGGCATATTTTGATTGAATATATTGCTTGCTTGGCTTTGTGTATGGCCAAGACTCAAGGTCCTCCTAACAGCCTGTCAGCTCCTTAGGAATAGGTTGGTCTTACGGATATAGACATTCATTCATTCATTCATTCATTCACTTAACCTATAAATATTTATCACATACCTACTCTGAGCCAGAAACTGTTAGGTGTTGGGCATAATGAAAAGTTAAAAAACAATTAGTTAAATAAACAACTAGTAAGAGGTCAAGGCAGGAATAGAAGCTATGTTTCTGACTCTAAAGCAATGCTTCTCCACTGGGGGCAATTTTGCCCTCTCTGAACAGAGGACATTTGTTAGTATCTGCAGACATTTTTTGGTAATCATGACTAGAAGGGCAGGTGCTACTGGAATCTAGTGGGTAGAGGCTAGGCACACTACTAAGTGTCTTATAATCCACAACAGCCCTCACAAAAAAGGATTATCCAGCCCAAAATGTTAATGGTGTGGAGACTGAGAAATCCTGCTCTAAAGCCAGACACTGGATTAATTTCTTTGAAAGTAAAGTTTCCGTCTAATCCACCATTGTATCTTCTGCCCCAGCACAGGGCCCAGCAAAGGCAGGTGCCCCATAAGTACTGGCCTGCTGGCTGGATGCACAGATGGATGGATGAGTATATGAATCCCACATCTAGGGATGGTATCAACAGATGTATATAATGGGCATCGAATGAGTTATTTAGGCCATCAGAAATATAACAGATGGTTTAACCTTCCAACCTAGAATTCAGGTGGTTCCAAGAATGGGAACAATCTGGTAATTCTGACATGAATTGCACAGGACCTGGTGGATTGTGCTCAGTGATGAATCTGGTGCTCCAGAAAGCCCCACATCTTTCCCACTAGGAAAAAGCCTTAGCCTTTTTCCTAGTCCCTCCTTTAACTGACATAAGATGTGCTGAGCTGTTCCTTCAAATCTTCCTTGCCTGAAATGAAGACAATCTGTCTTCTTTCATTTCTTAACCACTGGAAATGAGAGTGAATTTGTCATATCCAACGTTCTGTAGATACATTTGGCCAATTATTCTACTTTGGGTCTGAACTCATCCCTAGTAATGTACAATCTATTTTAGATGTTAATTTTTAATGGTGTGATTTTGGCTTGTCCTTCAAATGAGTTGACTAGAAACACTGATTTATTTTTATCCCTTTCATCAATGCCAGGGAACAGAACAAATTACTCAAGAACATGTTCTCTTGCTTTGCTTCTCCTCCATGAGGGATTATGAAAATAAATGTCAAAGGATTGATCTTTGCTCTAACAGACTGTGCACCCCAGTTATGAATGAGGTCCTGAGTTTGTGCTGTGGAATGAGATGTCCCGAGGCCCGCAGGACCCTGTCCCTGTCTTTTGGGAAGCCACAGTAAGGAGGCGCTCTGTGGTGCAGGTGAGATGCCGGCAGCTGCTCCTGGTGTCCAGGATGGAAGCTCAGGTAGGATCCTGAAAATTGTTGACATGTGTATGTCTCCCACTGGGTCGTATCCTCCTTGGGACAGAAGCCAGAACTTTCACGAGTGAGCTTCTCCTAACAACCTTAAATTTGGCTCTTCATTCAAAATCCTCCAAGGAGAATCACATATTGGAGCAAGTATTTAGAAAACCCCTCCTCTTTAAGATTCACATGAAATGTGTGAGTTTTGCTAACACAGGTCTGGTCAGCCAGGTTCAGCTGTCCAATTGCCTGCCTGGCCCCCTAAGCCTGTGTGCTGTACTTAAATTATAGTGTTTGGAAAACTACCAAACAACTGTCATTACAACTGCTCAGATGGGCCAGACTTGGCCAAATCTAAAACAGGTGAAAAGAAAGAGTCCTTTGCTTGTTCAACAAACACCTACTATGCCAGGTACGAAGCCAGGTACAAATGGCACCGAGCACCAGGCGCACATTCACTGCTTTCAGGTTGCTCCCAGTCCGCTGTGGGAGATGAGTACAGGTTTGTTTTGGTTCTGAGCCCCCGTCCTTTCCGTAATTCTCTAAAATCCAAAGAGAGATGCTGACCTCTTTGACTATTTTTTTTTTTCCTTTTTTCTCATTTTGGCTATGTTTACATTTCCTATCCCTTTCTCCACATTTCTGGTATCATCCTTGAAAAGGTACAAACAGGAAGTCTGGAGGCAGGAGGCTGCCAGTGTTGGTTCAGGGGTCACACTACCAGTCAAGGTCAGGATTCTCTGAGGTCCTCTTACTTTTTTTTCTTATGCTCATTGCTTCTTCATGTTGCAAAATGGCTGAAGGACCTCCAGGCATTATCTCTACAGGACACAGGAAGAAAAGAGAGACGCAAAGGCTGATGGTCCTTTCCAACCTCTTTCAATAAAAAATGGAAAAGCTTTCTAGAAAGTCCTACCATACGAGTTTGGCTCATATCTAGTTGTTCAAAACATCGGCACATGGCTACCTCTAGCTAGAAGGTGGCATAATAGAAAGGACTGTGGATGCAGTCAGTCAACTAAGCAAAAGGGTCTGTCAAGCAGTCCATCTGGAAAATATCACTGAAGAAATGGATACTCATAAAGAAAGTCTTTATGAAATTTAGGTTCTATGAATACATAAGAAGTCCTTGAAATCAGGTATTTGGGAAACTAGGGTTATATTGCCTTGAGTACTTCTCATATATAATCAAAATTAATCATTTCATCAACTCTATGGGATAAATTTAATTGTTATACCATTTCACAGACAAAGAAATTGAGGTACAAAAAGGTAAAGTGACTAGTCCAAGGTCATATAGCCAGGATCTCATCCTAGATCTTTAAAAATATTTATTCACCTAATTCTTTCTTGATTCTGCCCTTGAGCACAAATGTGCACAATTAAAACTCACTGAAGCATGAAGTGTGTATACACATAACAAGCATTGGTGGGGAAATGTAATAGACACATTTCCAAAGCAAGTAAGCTTCAAACCAAGAATTCCAAGATAGTTAAAAGGCCAATTCATCATTCACTCATTTGAGGATCCATGGAGCACCTACTGGATTCCCTCCCTAGGCTGAGGATATAGATGAGAAAGACACAGCTCCTTTTTGCATGTGGCTCCTTGTCCAGACATGTAAATGGACAAGTGGTCATGCAGAAGGGGACATGCTGCAAGACAGAGACATACAGGGGACCATGTGAGTCCACTGAAGCTTCCTTTCACCCTGGTCCTTCTGAAAACAGAGCCTGGAGCAAAGATCAAAGTGAAAGATTCTTTGAGATGTGCAAGCCCAGGGCGTAAGGGTGAGGAAGAAAAGGGAACTGAGGCAAGAAAAAAAGTAATGTGAGGCAATGCAGGCCTACACTGGCCAGGGCTACACGGTGAGCCTCAAAGAGCCATCACAGGCTGTGGTTGGCTGAATAATGGTCCCCAAAGATATCCACATCCTAGTCCCCAGACCTGTGAATATGTTATCTAACAAAGGAAAAGCAATTTTATAAGTGTGATTAAGTTAATGATCTTGTGAAGGGGAGAGTGTCATGGAGTATCTACGTGGGCCTGATGGAATCACAAGAGTCGTTATAAAAGAGAGGCAGGAGTGACTGAGTCAGAGAAGGCAATGTGGCAACAGAAGCAGAGATCAGAGTGATGTGGCCATGAGCCAGGGAATGCAGGTGGCCTCTAGAAACTGAAAAAGGCAGGAAATGGATTCTCCCCAGAACCTCCAGAAGGAATGCAGCCCTGCCAACTCATTTTCTATTTACGACCTCCAGATCTGTAAGGGAATAAATTTACAGTGCTTTAAGCCACTACGTTTGTGGTAAAATTTGTTACAGCAACAATAGAAATCTAACGCACAGGTCTCTTAGCAGATGTGTTCACTTGGAACCCACGAGTTTTCTAGAAAGATTTTATGGAGGGAAGGAAAAGGAGCAGGACTATATCTGCATGGTTGCTTCCGAATGTCTCTCATTTCCTACTCAGCAAAGTTCAGCTTCTAGGGTGCTAACTTCCCTGCCCTTCCAGTTTTCACCTTAAAGCCCCTTGGCAGCTGCTAGAAATCCACATTCCATGCCCCACAGTAGCTCATGCTCATCAACATGGTCAAAGTGCTGACTAAGCAAAGGAGAGGTAGTCTAGGGAATCTGGGACGTGCCAAGATTATGTCCAACACTGAGGGTGACTAACTCTGCTCGAGGGGAAAATCATCCGAATATTTACCCAGCTCCCTCTGCAGACTGGTGTCACTTACAGGAGGCAGTTTCGCCTCTGCCTGCTTAGCATCCAGTGCCCAGTTCTTTGAGCGACTATACACTATTCTCTGAGCAAACTGCCCTTCCTAACCCCATCTATGTCCCAAAGTGGGCTGACTCCCCCATTTATTCCAGAAGGAGGTGTGGCCCAGACTTAGCTCAGAAATTGGCAATTGGCTCAGAAACAGGCATGGCCCCAAGCCCAGCCAATCAGTACATTGCATCTCTCTGGCCACAGTGATTGGTTCAGGGTGGTGCCCGTGAACCAGTCAGTTCACTGGGTCTCAGTTTTGAAACATGTTAGAACTATTGGGAATACATCATCTTTTTTTACCCCATTCGTCCTGGAATTGAGAGCATGTCAGCCTGGAATTACCTAGGGCTACCATGCGGGCAAGAAGTCATCAAAAAAGGGGCAGAAAGTGGACTCCCTAGGACACCAGCTGGCCTTCTGCATCCAAGCACACCTAACGTGAGTGGACTTTACATGCACGTTATCCAATACATCTCCCCTTCTAACTTAACTCAGATTGAGGGGGTTTGTCTTTTGAAAGATTCCCAATACAGTACTTCCTCAGGGACACATTTTCACTTGCTGCCAACAGGAAGCCCTCATGTTAATTTAGATGCTTCCAGAGGCTGGAGTACTTAGGAAAGCCAGAGGCAGGCCAGAGAGGGGCAATGGCCGGGAACTTCTTGAGGACTTAACAAGTCCTAAAGGAAAATCCCAGCTATGAGTTGACCCATATCTGCTGTACCTGGACCCTTTCCTTAATGGTACTGAATGTACCCCAACCCCACCATGGCCCTGGCCACGGCCACCTCAATAAGCATCCTTGAGATGTTGTTCTTTGTTCAGTTACACCTCTTCTTATAGAACAGGAAAGCAGCATAAAATCTATTTCTTGGGTGTGAACAACTCAAATGCAGATGGGAGGGATTCCTGACCTGTTTGCACTGTCCAGCCTTTGGTGCAGTTATTCTAGTGATTAGAAGTGGCCAATTCCAGCCTTCGTGAAATAGAAAACTTCTGCAATTGTCAACAATAGGTCTGGCCCAGGCTGCATCCAACACACCTAAGTCCCAAGCATGAAGGTCTCTTCCAACTCCCACGGCCCCTCTTCTGAAACCAGGACTCAACTCTCAGAATGAAGAAAAGGCTATTTTCAAGGCAGTAATTGCATAATATATGGAATGTAACAAAAGGGAAACCCTCGAGTGCCATTACTTTGAAGGGTCTGTCAGTATTTTCATTATAGCCCATTTTCTGCAGTTATTTATCTTCAGCCATGAAGCTGGGCTGATAGCTGGGGCTTAGCACCCACGGGCCCAGCCCAGGAGAACTGTATGGAGTTTAATTTAGTTGGAATTGTTTGGCCAGCTCCATGCTGAGGACTTGCAAGCTATGAGTTAGGTCCAGGTTTGGGTCCTCTGGCACTTTTGTGGCAGTTCTTGTTCGGAGCATCCTCGGTAGCTCACCTGCAAATTGTGCTTTCCTGACAGGCTATCCAAGGTGAGGAACAAAAGCAGGAGAGTCATTTTTTATGCCCTTCATGGGGCTAACTTTTGTGGGGAGGGGAGAGGATTTATAGTTGTAATCCATGAATGTAGTTTATGCTTCTTTTCAAGTTAAAAAAAAACGATGTCATTTTTACTCAGATAATCATTTAAAAGTTATCTTCCACCTTCTCTCTTTATAATGGTCCTCATATGACCCTTGTTTCCAGCCTCAGGTTCAGGCTTTAGGTCCTCCTGGAGAAGGTGGGACATGATCTGCAATGCCTCCAGCCCCAACACAGGTCATATGTCTCCTTGGACAGACAGTCCCAGAGCCCAGGCCTTGGATCAGCAAAGCCAAGTCTTAGAAATTAAGGCCAGAATGACCACCAGAAACAGCTCTTAGGTGGGCCCATGCCCAGCCGAAACCTGATGTTCAGTGTGTATCTGGATTCCAGCATGGAGTTTAGAATACGACCCAGAACCCAGCAGTCTCTCTCTAGAGTCAGACGAGGCGGGTGGGAGGGGATGGAAAATCAGCTTGAAAAAGGTCTTTCCTCTGTACTTTTCTCCCTGACCCTCCTGGGGACTAATAGCTGAGCAACATATGAACTTTCTACAGATTGTCTTCTATAAGCCATAGACCTGGCCATAGGCCCCTAGAGTTCTTAAGTCATTGTCTTCACCCTGACCATCTTTCTCACCATCAATGACATCCATCAGTGTCAACTTCACCATCATCGATTGCATCAAGAATATTATTGAGAACTTACCCCAAGGCAGGCTCTGTACCACATGGTACACATGTGGTCTCAGTCAATCCCTGCAACAAGCCTCTGTGTAGGAGTTTTAATCTTCATTTTACAGTCAAGGAGACTGAGTCTTGAAGAGGAAAGGCAACATGCCCAAGGTTACCAAGTTGGGAAGCCAGGACAAACTGACCCAGTGCTCAAGTTCTGGATCACTATGGAACACTATCTATAAACACAGCATGGGCGCCCCAGGAAGCTGACTCAGACACAGTGTTTGAAGGTCAGCCTGTATATTAGGGGAAGTCCTTGGGACCAAAATCTGTGGAAGGCAGGGGAAGGAAGCAGGAATGGGCAGAGGGGAAGTCGGGCTCTGACACAGGACCAATCTTAGCCCTGGCTCACCCTAGGGGGTGCTCTGGAGCTAGAAGGGTCTGCCTGTGACATTGCCCTGTCTTGGGCTAGGACAACTGTGTCTTTATACCCTGTATGAGTTTCCAATGGCTAAAGTAACAAATAACCACAAACTCAGCGGCTTAAAACAACACAAATTTATTCTTGTACAGTTCTGGAGGACAGAAGTCTGAGTTGGGTCTTACAGGGCTAAGATCAAGGTGCTGGCACAGCTGTGTTCCTTCTGGAGGCTCTAGGGGAGTATCTGCTTCCTTGCTGTTTCCAGCTTCTGAAGGCCTCCTGCATTCCTTGGCTTGTGGCTCTTCCTCCATCTTCAAAATGCATCACTTCTACCTCTGCTCCTGTCATCACATTCCTCTCTCTCTGCTTCCATCGTCATTCCTTCTCAAACTCTGACCTGCCCGCCTCCCTCTTACAAGGTCCCCTGTGGTGACCTTTAGAATCCACCTGGATAATCCAGCATAATCTCCCCATCTAAGGCCCTTAACGTAATCACATTTGCAAAGTCCCTTTTGCCACATCAGGTATATAACAGGTTCACAGGTTCTGAATGTGGACATCTTACGGGGCTATTTCTCAGCCTGCCACATACCCCCTCGATAACTCATTCTCTGAGGGTCTTCCAGCTGAAGCAATCCCTAAAGGGGACTGACAGCTGAAGACCGTCTGCTGACCACAAAGCTGGGGCCACAAGTCCTTCCTGAAGGGGGGCCAGGGGAAATCTGCATGTCTATCACACATCTTCAGAAAATTCAGGTTCACCCAGCCCAGACCATCATTCTTTTTGCTTTAAAGACCTGCATTTGTCCAGCTTTGAATCCCAGCTCTAAGCTCCATCTCAGGCACCGTTACCAGGGTCTGCTTTCATCTTCCTCTCCTGCAAATCATTAATACTCTGATTTTACATTTATGACCAACTGTTTAAAGTACCTCTTGAGTGTCTGACCACAGCTCAATTGTCCATTACTACAATAATCATCTGTCTCTTTGTATTCAGAAAGCAACACAGATTAGGAAATGCAAAGACTGCTTTTGGCATTGAGGAGTTGTGTTTTGGGAGGCGTTTCTCCCCCTGCTGCAGCTCTGCCATATTGCAGGTAACTGTGAACAAAACAAGCAATAAAACTACAAAAGGGCTGCTGCCTTTTCCTATACATTGACTCTCAGTTACCTGTGCTAATGGCATAAGCGCTTCTTCTTAAGTGCATTCATTACTCCCAAGCAGCACCTATGACCTAGAGACTCACAGGGAAGTCAAGAAGGAATTTAAGAAACAGCCAGAGGGTGTTTTTTTAAAAAGAGTCATAAACTCACAACTTCTCCTCTGACCCTACCTTCTGAAATATCCCCTTTCTAGGATGTGCTTCTTGCAGAATGAATGATAAACACCAACCTAGTGGACAATGAAGTGCTAACCTATCACTCTATGTGATTCTGGAAAGGCTGTCAGCACGGAGAACCCAACCTCCCCTACCTCAGTGGGGGATACTGACTGCCAGAAGTCTGGGAGTCTGGAAACCACCAGATCATTCTCTCTCTTTCTCCCACTCCCACCTCCAAGTTGCTAAGGTGGTAAGACGTAAGTTTGGGGCTTCTGGAGGTCATGATGTTTGTCTGCTCAGGAGATGGAGAGGATTGGACCCCTGGCATCTTTATTGAACCCCTGGATCCAATCACGCCTAAAGGTAGCACCTAATCCTTTTCAGTTATATGAACCAATATATGCTTCTTTAAACCTAAGTTATTTGTAATGGGTTTCTACCACATGATACTGAAAGTGACTTATTACCTTTTTGCATCTCCTTCTAGATGTTCCTCAGTAGCCTCAAACTCAACACACCTCAGAATAAATTCAACGTTTTGCTGTCCCTACAGCCGTATCTCCTAACTTGGCTGTTTTTTTCCCCAAAATACTTTCATTTTCTTCAGCCCCTAGCCCCCAGGCCCCTGTATGTCCTTAAAACCTCTCTCTCCTTCAAGCCACCTACCCCTCTCATTGTCTTCCTTCTGTTCTGGTCTGGTGACTCTCCCCATGGTACTGCAATAGCCTCCTGCATCTAGCTCTGCTCCCTGCCTCCCTACCTGATGCTTCGCCCCAAATGCTCATTTCACCAGCCCCATCTCTCTTTCTTCTTTTTTAATTTATTTAGGTATAATTGACAAATATAAATTATCTATTTTAAAGTATAAAACTTGAAGTTTTAATGTATGTATACATTGTGAAATAATCATTACAATCAAGCTAATTAACATATCCACCACTTCACATAATTATTTTCTTTTTGTTCTTGTGTGTGTGTGTGTGTGTGTGTGGTAAGGACACTTAAGATCTACTCTCATAGCAAATATCAAGCATACAATATAGTAGTGAAACAGTGCACCTCAGATTGGGACTTGAACCCACATGCTGGGACTCAATCCTGGCCAAAACCCTGATGGGACCTGAACCCACACGGCCGAGACTCGAACCCAGCCAAAACTCAGATTGGGACTTGAACCCACACAGCCGGGACTTGAACCCGGCCAAAACCCATAGTCTTCCAACTGAGATCACACACCTGGTTTCAGGACTTAATGAAGCTCAGGTTCTTGATGTCTCATCGCAGAAAGAATTCAGTGAGAGACAAAGTGATAGGTAAGAAGTGGATTTATTTAGAGAGAAACACACAGACAGAGATTCTCACTGAGATTCTCCAGGCTGTCAAACTCTACTTCACCCAGAGCTTTTGTCTACTTTATATAATGGACTTCTCATCAAATCTTATTTGAACAAAGTAATGCCTCAATAACATACCAAAATTTGCTAGGGCTGCTGAAACGAAGTACCACAAACTGAGTGGCTTAAACAGCAGAAGTATACTGTCTCACAGTTCTGGAGGCCAGAAGTCCAAGATCAAGGTGTTGGCAGGTTTGGTTTCTTTTGAGGGCTGTGAGGAAGGATCTGTTCCAAGTCTTTCTCCTAGCTTCTGGTTTCTTGGCAATATTTGACATTTCTTGGCTTATAGGAGCATAACTCCAATATCTACATTTATCTTTGCATGGCATTCTCCCTATGTACATTTTTTCTGTAATCAAATTTCCCCTTTTCATAACAACACCAGTCATATCAGATTAGGATCCACCCTATGACCTCACTTTAATTTGATTACCTCTGGGAAGATCCTATCTCCAAATAAAGTCATTTTCTGAGGTACTGGGGTCTAGGATTTCAACCTGGAAATGTAGGGAGGACACAATTTAACCCATAACACTCTACCCTCTGGTCCCCCAAATTCATGTCCTTCTTACATGCAAAATACATTCACCCCATCCCAGCAGCCCCCAAATTCTTAACCCACTCTGGAATCAACTCTAAGTCCAAAATCTCATCTAAATCTCATCTAAATCAGGTATTGGGGTATGATACATCCTGGAGCAAAATTCCTCTCCATCTGTGAACGTGCGAAACCAATGAGTTATTTTAAGCTTCTGAAACACAATGATAGGACAGGCATAGGACAGACATAGTGTCCTGGGCAGGACCAAGTTTCCTCTCCAGAGTCTGGATATCCTGGTATCTGCTTTCATCAGGGCCTTCTGGTGAGTGGTTTCCTGATGGGACCTGCTTCGTGTACCATCAAGCCTCTTTAAGGAAATCCAGGTTCGTAGGTCTGTTTCCCACAGGTCATATTAGAGGTCAAAGCTTCCCTAATGTCCTGATGATATAAGAAATCTGGATAATCAAACACGTGGCAGATGATGAAGCACCAAACATTGTTCTTGATACCCTAGTAACTGGATTCTCACTCCTTCCTTCCTTTTAGCTTTCTGTCTGGGAATAAGTAGCAAAAGAGACAAATTCTGAATTTTTTTTCTTCCTTGCTAGCTCTATGAGGATCAAATATATGACGCAATATTCCCACCCTCTATGACTTGACATGGAGATGTCTGTATGAGTTCCTTTGTTCATGCTGGTCTCCTTGTGGATAGAATGGTCCTGGAATTCACTGTCTTGGAGCACAGCATGAGGATAAAAGTCCTTGAAGATCAATGACTTTCAACGACCAGAGACTCAAGAGCCTTTTGCTCTAGTTGGATAATGCGCTTAGGATTTTAATCAACCTTAACGTGTGGATTTTACACATTATTCAAGAACTCCACCAGCACCACATAGATCCTCCTGTTGACAAACACTCCATTAGAAGCCTGCTTGTCTCGGTGCAGCGCTGGGACCCTGTTGGTATGCACAGCAGTAGCTCCCAGAAGGACTGAAGTCAACACTTATTTGCACTCAAGCCAGATCTTTGGAAATTGGACATTTTCTGTTCTAAATAAAACTCCCCCAGTTTCTCCCTATGTTTCAGCATTAATATCAGTCTTGATGTAAATATTGACTTTTATGGTGATCGAGAAGGACGTGTATAAGAAAATAGCTCTGGGCAGGTGTGAAGAAATGCCCCAGGGGACCGATTGCTCCCACTGCTTCGTGGGACAGGAGCCCAGTGAGATGGGGACTAAGTCAGAAGTACTGATTTCTGCCTGAGACAGTGCCATCCTAATGAGCTCTAATTGACAGCTGGCTCTCAGCTTTTCCCAGGCTCTTTCAGGCCTCCAGGCTGCAGGGTGTGTTAACCATCAGAGATGCAGGAGGACTGCACAGCCTAGGATGTCTACCAGGGACTGACTCAGCAAAGCACAGAGGGCCCGGGATTAGGTGTCCAGGCTCTGGCAGACCCAGGGGTTATAATTCCACTGGTTAACATCAGTAATATGATAGATAAATCACTTCACTTCCCCCAGCCTTGTTTTCTTTGTATGTAAAATGAGGCAATAGTTGTACTTACCTCCTGGGGATCAAATGTGATAGTGTGCCCAAGGCCCTTTGCCCTGTACATGTTATATAGGACATGCCCAATCTATGTAGACTTTCCAGGGTCCAAAAAATCTTAGAAAATCACCTCTGTGCATGCCCCAAGAGCAATAATAACAGAAATTTCACTAGTGCTTCCAGCAAGCACAGACAATGCATTTCTCAGAAATGATGATAATCCTAATGGTAACAATAATTATGACAAATTATTGTATGACAACTGTATGACAAACTGTCAAACAGTTAACATGTGTTGATCTAGACCCTATACTAAGCACTTTACAAACCTTACCTCATTTAATGCTCACAATTATGAAATGGGTACTTACAGATAGCGAGGTGAAATAACATGTACCAAGTCACAAAGTCAGATGTGAATTTGAATCCAGGCCCATCTGGCACCATATTACACAAGAAATAGGCAGCACATTATTTAACTTCTCTATACTTCAGCTTTAATTGAAGGTGATAATTCCTGTTTCAGAGGTGATTGTGGGGATAAAATTGGGTACTGCATTTAAGGAAGATGCTGTGGGCATACACAGATCTGGCTAGGAAGTTGGATATTTTTGTCAAACCTACCAAGCCTTCCATGTACTCATTGGAGACACTGTGGTCCTGCAGCTGAGAAACTCATGGCAGCTATTAGGAGTCCACCCTGCAGAGAGGAAGAAAAGAAGCTAGAGGATCCACATCCTAGACAAGCAAGCAAGCGTCAGTCCCAAGCAATCTGAGTTTTCTTATTAAACCAGAAAGATGGTGTGGCAGGTACAATGCCCACCCAAAGATATTCAGGTCCTAACCTCCTGTGATCATGTTATCTTACATGGCAAAGGGGACTTTGCAGATTATTAAATTAAGGATCTTGAGATGAGGAGATTACCCTGGATTATCCAAGTGGGCCCAATGTCATCACAAGGTCTTTTTAAGAGGGAGGCAGGAGGGTCAATGTCAGAGAAGGAAATGAGATTAAAGAAACTGAAGTCATGAGGACATGGGGAGGGGGAAGGGTAAGCTGGGACGAAGTGAGAGAGTGGCATGGACATATAAACACTATCAAATGTAAAATAGATAGCTAGTGGGAAGCAGCCACATAGCACAGGCAAATCAGCTCGGTGCTTTGTGTCCACCTAGAGGGGTGGGATAGGGAGGGTGGGAGGGAGATGCAAGAGGGAAGAGATATGCGGATATATGTTTATGTATAGCTGATTCACTTTGTTATACAGCAGAAACTAACACACCATTGTAAAGCAACTATACTCCAATAAAGATGTTACAAAAAAAAAAAAAAAAGAAACAAGTCAGGGAGAGATATGAAGATGCTACACTGCTAGCTTTGAAGATGGAGAAAGGGGCAATGAGCTGAGGAATGCAAGTAGCCTTTAGAGGCTGAAAAGACAAGGAAAAGAAGTTTCCTCCAGAATCTCCAGAAGGAACACAATCCTTCTGACCCATTTCAGACTTCTGACGTCCAGAATAGTAAGAGCATAAATTTGTGTTTTCCTAAGTCTGTGATAATGTGTTGCAGCAGCAAAAGTAAACTAATACACTCTGCATCTCCTACAAAGCTGAACATACTTCAAACAAAGCTCCAACCAGCATAGGAAAACAGAAGGACAAAACCCCTTCTATGCTGTGCCATTGTGAGAAATCATTATACAGCTGGGCTTTAAAACAGATTCTGTTTTGTTCAAATCTTATTGTTAAATATTCAGAAGGAAAAGAGACATGGCCCCACTCAGAAAAGAATGTCAGCATTTTGCATGTGCAGAAAGCTAGAATGTAAACAGGATGATATGAAATCTTTTTGTAAAATTTGAAGCGATAGACATATGTACTGAATTATTGTTATTAATATGAATTTTCAAAACACAGAAGTGAGTTCCCAAAGTGGCACTCTGCAGGCTGTTCCACCACCCACCCATCTTTGGGACCAGAAAGAGCAAGGGAAAGGTGGCAGCCGGGGCAGAGAGGAAACCCAGCCTTTCTGAGAACTGGGAATAGCTGGGATCGTCTCAAAACTGCTCACATCAGACGATGAAGCGTGAATCACTGAACAAATGTGCAATAGAGAAAAACCACAAAACAAGCCTAGAGACAGAATGCTAATAGTCAGGCAAATAAGGGGAGACAAGTATTTGAATATTCATGAGCCTCTAATCAGGAGCTTTGGATGAAAACAGAAATGGTCCCATTGGTGATAACGTGCTCCACAGGAAGGAGAATCCTGCCTGAGGAAATGCAAAGAAGTGTGGACCAGACCTGTCCCACTACCCAGAACTCCCAGGACGTTGACCGGGATCTTTACAACCTGGTCCTACCAACAGTTTTCTTTCTTCATCTGTCACTCACACTACACTGAATTTGGTCTTTTCTTGCTATAGAAGGTTTCCACTTTTAGAGTTGGAAAGGGGAAGTTGGGGGGAAGAGTAATTATGCTTGGAACATCTTCCAACTTCCAGCCCTGGGCTACATGCTGTGTATATATTTCATATCACCCTCACAACCACCCTTTCATGTGGATATAATTATCCCATTTTACAGATGAGGAAACCGAGGCTCAGGAAAATGACTTACTGCCGATGTCAGAAAGCTGGTCAATGGCAGAGCTTAGATTTGAACAGCTTGTCTGTATCTCAGCAAAGCCTATATTTGTTCTTCTTCATCACACAGAGAACCCAGGATTCACTCTAGACTCATATATTCATGAAATGCACATAAGCATCTGATTGTATTTAGGCTAAAACATGGTATTTGGGGAGAGGAGTGGTGCAAGTCTGGGGAACAGGGCTCAGCTATACAGAGAAGGGAGTGGCTTGGAGAGGAACGGGGGTCAAGAACCCTCTCTGCAATGAGGATAAGGAATGCCAGCTGCCTGAATATGGGGCAATCCCACAAGAAGTTTTCTCATAATCCGCTGGTGTGCCCAGAGCAGTGAGGACAGAAATCTCAGGCGGTCAGAGGAGGGCTGGGGGTCAGCATGGGCTGGGTGTGGCGGTAGCCTCACGGACCCACGCATGCACACTTGGCCATCGTGCACACGTGTGGAATAAGCTCCTGCTCGTGCTTTGCACCAAGCTGGCACTGGGATCAGCAGTAAATAAAACCAGCATGGCGTCTGGTCTCATGGGCCCAAGAGGCTACTAGGGGGAAGTGCACAAACTAAACAACGAAACAGAACTTTAGTTACAGACTGTGAAAGTGCTGTGAAGGAAATGAACAGGGACTCAGAGACTGGTGAGCGAAGAAGAGCTCACCTAAGTTGTTACCTAAGTGTCACCTTCTCAGAGGTGGTGACACTTGAGCTGAGACTAGAAGGATGAGCCAGCCTTGTAAGAATGGATGGAAAAATGCTTTGAGCAAAAACATAGAGTGAAAAAAGCATTCCAGACAGTGGTCAATATTTAAGCGTCACATGGGCAGTGGTGGGCATCAAGACCCAGCCATGGTAAGACACGAGCCAACCCTCAAGAAGAGGATGAGCAGGAGGTCAGCAGGATCCCAGCTAGGGGTTTGAGGCAAGAATACGTTTCTGACGGGGGAGGAAGAGCTGTACTACTTAGCTGGGGAGATGGGAAACCCAGGGCAACTATATTAGGTGCCTACTATGCAACTGTCTTGTATGCTCTATGCAAATTATCACATTTATTTCTCATAATCTTTCACTGAGGTAGGTGTTATTATCTCTACACCAATTTTCTATTGCTATTTTTATTACTACAAATTTAGTGGCTTAAAACAGTGCACATTTTTTATCTCATAGTTTCCATGGGTTACAAGTCGAGCAGGTTTTAACTGTGTCCTCTGCTCAGGGTCTCACACAACTGAAATCAAGATGTCAGCTACGCTGTGTTCTCATCTGGTGGTTTGACTGGGAAAAGATTTCTTCCGAGCTGCCTCAGGTTGGAAGCAGAATTCATTTCCTAGTGGATGTAGGACTGAGGTCTCCATAGCCTTGCTGGCTATTGGTTGTGGACCACTCTTGGCAACTAGCAGTTGCTCTCAGGCCCTTGCCACATGGCCCCCTCCATTGATCCTCTCACATTTCCAACCTCTTTGGGCTCAGGAAGGGTTCAGTCCCATTTAAAAACTCACCAGTTAACTCAGGCCCAGCTAGATAATCTCATTCTGGATTAACTCAAAGTCATAGCCCAACATATTCACTGGTCCTGCCCTCACCCAAGGGGAGGGGATTATACCAGGTGTGCACACTGGAGGTGGGGGAGAGGGGCAGTCATTGTGGGGCAACATAGAATTCATAACTTATAATATTAACAGCCATCATCCTTCTAGCACCTTCTACACGCCAGGCACTCTTCAAGTGACTTGATATACAACCAGATAACTGTCACCTTGGATGTAAAAAAAAAATCTTTACTTTAAAGATAATGATACAGAGGTCAGAGAGGTTAACAACAACCTGGCAAAGGACATGTGACCATGGCGAGAAGAAGTCAGGACTGAACCCAAGTCTGTGCCACTTCGAAGCCCAGGCTGCCCCTAGTGGCCCCTGTAGCAAAGCCTGCTGCACCTGCCCCAAGGTCTTGCTCTCTGCAGATAGCGGGGTCCCAGAGGCCCCCAGAGGGAGCCCTTCTCACTTCCTGCAAGCCTTGAAGGGAGAGCCCAGAACTGCCCTAGAAGAGCTGCCTGGAGGGACCAGGAAGTGACCAGTGTACTGGGCCACACAGACATCACAGGGATCCTGGCCACAGCAGCCCACCCAGCAAACCCCCAACTAGGGAGAAGAAGGCACTTGGTCCAGGCTGTCTCCACCAGGACCGGAGTGCTCCATGTGTCTGAGGGGTCTTAGAAAACTCCTGAGTACACAAAGCAATGTCAGGAAGCCTTCCCCGCCCTGTCAGGGACACCAGTGACCAAGACTCCTACCCACAGACCCGTGGAGCCCATGTTGCACTTCCCAGGCCACCTGCCGAGTGGCCAGCCCCCACCCCTCCCCTTGCAGCAGAGCCTGAACAGATGGTTCGGAGTCACTCCAGTGGAAATTAATGGAGTCAGAATGTCCACACACTTCCTTTCAACCGTAGAGAAATATTTTCCATGAGTCAAACACCAGATGTATTTTGTTTACGGGGTAATTTAGCATTTGTGAGGGGTAAGACACTAAAATCAGAGAAGAGTTGTGTTTGTGTTTCAGGCAGAACCAAAGCACACTCTATGCGCCGGCAGAAAAACTTTGGGCATCATTTCTGAGATGGAGCCTGGACCTTGAACTCAACACATCACTTCTGCAAGCATTCTGTGTCTTTACCTCGAGGTTCAGTTCGTGACCACGCTGGCTGAATTGGCCACAGCACTAGAGATGGGGGGCGGGAGTGAGAGAAAAGAATGGGGCAGCACCACTACAGGACTGAAAAGGTTCTTTTGGGGCCTAAGAACAGCCAGAAATTAACTAAATCGGCCTTCACTGGGATCACCTTTTTTTTTTTTTTTTGATAGTCACAAAATTCTCTAAACCAGAAGTTATCAAGTGGGGTCCCTGGGCATCAAAGGGGAACTTGTTAGAAATGCAAATTCTTAGGCCTGTCCTCAGACCCACTGAACCAAAAGCTTCAGGGGTGGGGCCCAGCAATCTGTGTTTTAATATGCCCTCCAGGGGAGTCTGATGCTCATTGGAGTTAGGAGAACCACTGCTCCAAACACACCAGAGGTATACTTTTGCTTCACATCTAGCTATATAGCTTGACATAAGTTAGTTAATGTTTCTCTAACTCAGTTTTCTCTTCTGTGAAATGGAATACTGGTAGTACGTAGTTTAATTTATTATACAAATTAAATGAAGAAATTCATTTAAAGTATTTAAAACTGGAACTTGCATAGTATAACTCATCAACAAACATGTCGCTATTATCATCATTATTTGCATTTGAAATCCACTGTGACAACAGCTGATAACGTTAATAGCCACCACACTCTGTGTACTTGTTATGTGCCAGGCACTGTTCACAAGACTTGATATGCAAATAGATAATTGTCACACTGACTGTAAAAAGTCATTTTGTGGTACTCGTTACCTCCATTCACTCAGTCATCCAACAAACATTAACTGAACCCTATTATGTTCCAGGCACTGTTGGAGGCACAGGAGTACCATAGACCAAAGCAGACGAATGAATCAGCGCTTTTATTAAAATCATATGTGTCCGTGACACATGTAACTCAAAATCTCCTTCTAAGATTTCTCCTGGGAACCCCAAAGCCCCACTTGGCTCCTGCCCAGGCTGCCGTTCTCTGCTCAGAGCCTGCCTCTGCCACCTCTGAACCCTCCATTCTCCTCCACACTCTCTGCCACCCTCACCCCAGAGCACCAAGAGGGCTTGCTTTAGGCTTTGGCCAACAATGCTCACTCCCCTGTGGGGCTAGGACGTGCCTCCCTCGGGGCCTATGGTTTTAGCCGTGTCCATGCCATGAAGGAGGCCAGAGCAGGGCAGATTCGGTTAGTTAATGTGTATTAGGGTAAGAAGATATTATATTAACATTTAAGAGGGTAAGTTATACACACACATGGGGAAACTTTAGAACATCCAGCCTCATTCACTCTCCAGGTGACATGATCCTAAGGTCTAATATGTTGAATGTCCAAACACCTGCATAAATGAGTATTTATCTATTTCTTCAGCTACTTTGCATATCTTAATGCCTACAACTGAAAGGTTTCAGATATATAATAATTAGGCCATTTGGAACCTGCAAATTGAGGTGTTGATCCTTTCTCCAGACAACCACTCATGCAAGGTGTAGAACAAGGTTTTGAAAACTGTAGCCCACAGGACAAATACAGCACATTGACTGTTTTTGTAAATAAAATTGTATTCAAATATAGACAGGCTCATTCATTTACATATGGTCTCTGGCTACTTTTTGCACTATAAGGGCAGAGTTGAGTAGTTCTGAGAGAGACCATCTGACCCACAAAGCCTAAAATAATTACTATCTGGCCCTTTAAGAAATGTTTGCCAACTCCTGGTCTAAAAGGCAAGACTTATACCGCCTACCTTAGAAGAAATCCAGTTAGCCTAGACCTAATTCACCTAATGAGATAAATAAAGAATGAGCTAGATCTAACAGAGGCGGTATAGAATATTCTCTAAGTTATTGAGAGGCACAAAAGGGCATAGTGAGCGTGTGTGTGTGTGTGTGTGTGTGTGTGGATAGTAAGCACCCATTGGTATTAATGAGGGATATGTAGACATACATGCGCACACACACAAACATACAAATACTTGCAAATGGGTAGAAAATTTGGAAATTTTAAAAACATGAAACTGTCACACCGTGGTTGTCCCTGGAAGAGGAGCCTAAGAATCTGAACTTGAAGAGACACTCCCTTTTGACTTTGTACCCTCTTGTTCCGCTTTTTTTTTAACCACATGCAGATTTTGTTAGTTTAATTTTAAAACAAGTTTTTATAAAACAGAAGTGTCACTTTGTGTATGACAGTGCTGCTCCTCAGGATCCGAAGGAGAAGGGGACATCACTGTTAGTCTGAAAGACCTTCCCCCAAACCCAAGACAATAGCGACAGTGCCCAGGAACAGTCCAGCAGGCTGCAGCTGACTCCCTAACTTGCAAACTCTTGGGCCACAGTGTACGAGAAGCCAGTGTTATTAAAAGAGAAGAAAAATCAATAATCTGTCACAGAGAGGGCTTTGGAGTCAGATGAGAAGGCTCTGGATTCTGGTGTACCTCCAGCAGCTGTGAGACCCCCCAGAAGAGCAGTAGCTATCAAAGCCCTCTGAGCCTCTGTTTCCCCAGCTGTGAGATGGGACTCACACTGCCCCACTCCCAGTGGCCTTGGGCAAGGCTAGCACTTGTGCAGCACGTGCCCTGTGCCAGGTCCTGTGCTAAGCACGTCACAGGCTCCACTGCATTTAGTTCTGACGGCAGTCAAACCATTATCCTCATTTTTCAGATGGGGAAACTGAGGCTTAGGAAGCCGTCAGTCAATTATCTGAAGTCTCAGTTACTAAGTAGCAGTCAGGGTACAAACCCTGCAGTCTCTGCATGTGTCCCTCTGTCTGTCTGTCTCTCTCTCTTTTTCTCTGTCTCTCTTACACACAAACACACACACACATACCCTAGAATTGGAAAAGAGATGTCAGTCACCTCACTGAGCCATACCTAGCCCCTCTCCTCCATATGGGAAGTTCAGGCCTGCTCTGGCCTACAAGAGAGCCCCCGGCCCAGATTCTGTTGACCGGCAGGAGTCCTGAAGCCCTCTCTTACCCCAGAGTCCACTCTGTTTTATACCTTCATCTATCCAAGAGCTCACATCATCCTAAGTCACAGCTGTCTTTCTGTAAAGCAGGGATAATAACACCTATTTCACAGTGTGCCTCGGAGGAAAAAGAGGGCATGGCCCACGGCAGGGATGAGCAGGGGGCAGCTCCTGGTATTGGCTAAACACACAAAGCATGAGAGTAGGGACAACATCTGCCTCATCCCTGACGTAGATCATAGCTCAGAGCACATGTTCAATAGAAATTCACTGAGCCCATAAAGGAAGGAACTCAAATACTGAGCAACTGCCATTAGTGCTTGGAAATCAGCGCTGAGAAAGACGGTCTTCCTGGGCACTGTTGGGTCCAAGTACGCACATCTGAAGTAAAACATGTAGGGAGAGAAATCAGAGGAGCAACGGCCTTGACCAAGCCCATCACATCTGCCAGGAACCCCATATGACACTTCACATGCTTTTTCTCTCTAATAATTACAGCAGGTCTGCCAGGCAAGTCTCCTCACCCCCACTTTACTGAGAAGGAAACTGAGTCAAAGAGACATTAGGGTACATGCCCCCAGCTGCACAGTGAGTGGGGGTAGGAGGAGGCAGGGCGAGGCTTCCACGTGGGCTACCAGTTGTCACAGTTTGGTGGTCCCCTCCTTCTGCTCTCCTCTAGAAGGGCAGTGGGGCCCCAGGTCGGCTGAGGTCCCTCCCAGCCAGCCCTGTACTCAGATCCCTTGGCACAGGAGTCCCTTCTCTCGGGCAAAAGCTCCAATGACTGCGCCTGTCGAGACCTGGACCTGCCAGGGACCTCTCTCCAAACCACCCTACCCACAGTGCTCCCCACTAGACACTCTCTGCTGAGGGTCCTCAGACCCTTGGGCTCGGCCCCACCCCAGGGAGGCCCAGGTCTCAGCCACGTGCCGCAGGGAGACTGTCCTTCTCCATAAGTAAGATTGGAAAGGGGAAGATTGGGACCTCGGTGGGGTGTTAGTTCTGCTGAGCTGTCTGTGTATGGAGCCCAAGCAAGCAGTTACACAGGGGAAACTGTCAAATGCACCAAAGACGTGGAAACACCAAGAAGGAAACAGGACTTAACAAGGAAAAGATGCCCTAGTCTTTTGCTGTGTGAAGATGCACAACCTCCATTTTATCCTGCAAGAGGTTAGAGGGAAGTTCAGCCATCAGTTCCCACTTTCCTGCCTCCACACCCAGGAAGGCTCAGGGGTACTCCCAGGACTCTCTGGAAAGCTCAACCAAAACCCTTTTATGCATCCACAGACTTTACCACTCCTTCCTGCACCTCCAGCTCAGCCTTCCACACAGTCTCATAAATTAATGCCGTCAGTTGTCCTAGAAAAGCCTGTTGTTTCTGCTGCCTTTTATGTTCCTTGATCCCACACCTCCTGAAAGAAACTTCTGCATGTTTCTGCCGAGCATGGAATAGGCCACATGATGCTGACCCTCTGACCGCAACTGCCAGGGCCAGGGTGGATGCCTCACAAAAAATTGGCATACATCATGACCAACTTAGTTAGCTCTGAGTTAACTTGTTCCTGGAAGGCATTTGCAGCTAAGATGCTTGGGCTGAAAGTAACATAAGCACAACTCAAACTTATTTTTTACAACTTTCTTAGTAATATTATTTGAACAAAATAAACCTCACCCCACCAGTTCTTTGTAGTAGGCACTTGGCACACAGGGTGCCCTTAAGACCCTAAGAGACTTGGGCTGGACCCCAGCTCATCCCAAGGAAAACTTTGTTCTCAGCTGCCTGCCCCAGGGAGTGCTTGCCTTTCCATAAAGTGAATTCAAGATGGGAAAGGTTGAGATTTAGAATAAGGGTCCCAAATCTGCTGGGCTTACTGAAAAGAAAAAGCTGAGGGAGAAGAGGGAAGAATGTTTTGCCTCTTGCAACTGAAAAGTACAGAGGCACACTGCTTCAGGTAAGGCTGGATCCAGGGACTGAAACAACTTCATCAGGACTTGGTTTCTCTCTACCTTTTGTGTATGCTTTCCTCTGTGTTGACTTCATTCTTGCACAGCAAAGCAGATGCTGGACAGGTTAGCCACCCTGTTTCTAATCGTTGCAGTAAAAGTTAGAATTAAGTCCCATTGGATCAGTTTGGGTCTCAAGCCCAACTCTGTTTTCTGTGGTTAGAGGGTAAAATATGCTGATTAGCTGGGCCTGGAGCCAAAGGAAAATGGAGGGACTAGCTAGAAAAAGGCACTAGGAAGGCTGGCTGGGTCAGAACGAGAGATGGTCACAAGAGTTAGCTCGGGCGTGGGTCTGAGGCTGCTGTCCATCCATTCATGCACTTTGCAGACACTTATTTAGCAACACCTGTGTTCTGGACACCATGGGAGGCTCTGACGATGAATAAACCAGACAGATATAGCACCTGCTCTTAAGAAGCCTGGGTCCAGTGGGGAAGATGCATAAACACACAGATAAATGGGGTGGGTATGAAGAGTGAAACTGAAGGGAAGGAAGTAAACAGTGATGAGAATAGGAAATAATGTTGTCAGAGAAGGCCAAGTGGAATGGCAATTTGGACACCCATGTGCCAAAAAAAAAAAAAAAAAAAAAACCAGAAAGAACCAGCTCAAAGTGCAAAACCAGATAAGTCAGATGGTTGGCACAGATGTGCAAAGCCAACAGGCCACATTTTCCCAGAAAGAAGGGGAGGGAAGGAGGGAAGAGGGATACAGACAGGGATGTAAAGGGCTTACAGCTAGTTTTCTCCTTTTAGGCTCATACTGCCAACTTCTTATCATGAATCCCCTTACTCAAGTTTGGTCAAAGGGTTTCTTTGCCTTGAATAAATCACTCTTGACTATGGAATTAATTAAAAATTTCAAGACTCCTAACCTCATTAGTCACCCACAAGACACTATTTTTTGGGCTCGTCCATTTTTAAATGATGCAAGATACCCAAAATTTTACTGGGTTATGGCTAAAAAGTACCTACACTTAAAAAAAATTATATATATATACATATATATAATTATATACATACATATATATATATATAACATTATATATATGTGTGTGTGTGTGTGTGTGTGTATCTTGTGTTCTTAAGGATACACAGGAACTGAGGCAGTCAGTTCAGACACTCATTTAAATGCCAAAGCACCGGGTCCATTTCTTGAGTTCTCCTCAGAGGAGCTGCAGGCCCGTGAGGCACAAAGAATGGTTCACTGCTGGTCCTGGAAGGCGCCTCACTCCTCAAAGATGCCCAAAGTGCAAACACACATGCACAATGCACACACAGAGTACACAGAGCACACACAGACACACAAGTTATCTCCATGCACATATATACACATGCACACACATGAAGAACACAAAGTGCATACATACACACACAAGGTACACATACACAAAATGTATGCATATAAACATACACACACCCACACAAAGTACACACATACACACACACACACACACACAAAGTACACATATATACACAAAGCACATGCAGTAAAACACACACACAGATTACGAAAAGTACTCAGGTGGAGATTTGACTACCATTCATTGAGGTCCTACTCACTGACTCAGCGCCAGGCACTGTGGTTAAAGGTGTTTTTGCACCTGCCACGACAGCAACCACTGAATGAGTGCTTACGAATCTTCCCAGCACCCCTAGAAGGCACAGTCCTGTCATCATTCCCCTGTTTTAAAAGGAAATGACCTGCTTCAAGCCACACCTCTAGGTCATGGTGGAGCCAGACGTGATCTGTCTGTTGGACATCTCCCCTCTTTAGTCAACTCCATGCAGCTGTCTTTATGAATGTGCATGTGTGTATGCCCAGGTCCTGTCCCACGTATTGCGTCTGTATATATGTGTCTCCCTATGATGTAGATCTCAGCACATCACACATCTCAGGGTATAAAATGGTGCTCTCTGTACTCTAGACCACTGATGCCATTTCAGATTTATTGCATTTATTTAAAAACAACAAACATTCTCAATTATTCCCGCACTGCTCAGGACCATAATTTACTCAGAAGTATGAGCTATCAAATTTCTCAGGGAGTGCTTCAAAATGTCAGATCTAAAAGATGACTCCCATGTTGGTGAATATGAAACACCCATTTATATTTTTCATTTTTACTTTGATTTAATTTTCAGACAATTCAACTTTCTTCCCATGCCTGGGTGCCTAAATTCATTTTACTTGTCAAAAGAGACAAATTTTCATAATTACAAAATAAAACATGGTAGCCCTTCTTTGGTGACCGCATATTTCACATCATTTTTTTTTCTGGGTGAAAATGCCTTCCTAGTCTAGTTGGCTTACTTCTGACATATTTTTATTCAGTCTTTGCTTAGAACAAGGGTACAGGCTAAACATTCACTAATGTTTTGTTATGTTAATGTACATCTGTAAAAAGGGAGATGAAATTTCCGAACCCAGCCTGCGATGCTCATATCTTCTTTTCTGTAATTTGCACTGAAAAAGTCAATTTTCTGAGATTATGAGCTGAGGCATGAAATACGCCATATCCTCTAATGATTCTTTCTGCCTTGACCAAAAAGCCCTCAAGTCCCATCTCCAGGTTCAAACAGGGTGCTCGTTTCACAGAGGTCAGAAGAATTTAGGGTTTTCTTACCTCAGCGATCAAGGACATGCACAGGATGTAGTGAGGGGGTTTTCTTTTTTTTTTTTCCAACATTTCAATTTTATTTTATTTATTTTTTTATACAGCAGGTTCTTATTAGTCATCAATTTTATACACATCAGTGTACACATGTCAATCCCAATTGCCCAATTCATCACACCACCACCACCCTCCCGCGGCTTTCTCCCCTTGGTGTCCATATGTTTGTTCTCTACATCTGTGTCTCAATTTCTGCCCTGCAAACTGGTTCATCTGTACCATTTTTCTAGGTTCCACATATTTGCGTTAATATACGATATTTGTTTTTCTCTTTCTGACTTACTTCACTCTGTATGACAGTCTCTAGATTCATCCACGTCTCAACAAATGACCCCATTTCGTTCCTTTTTATGGCTGAGTAATATTCCATTGTATATATGTGCCACACCTTCTTTATCCATTTGTCTGTCGATGGGCATTTAGGTTGCTTCCATGACCTGGCTATTGTAAATAGTGCTACAATGAACTTTGGGGTGCATGTGCCTTTTTGAATTATGGTTTTCTCAGGGTATATGCCAGTAGTGGGATTGCTGGGTCATATGGTAAATCTATTTTTAGTTTTTTAAGGCACCTCCATACTGTTCTCCATAGTGGCTGTATCAATTTACACTCCCACCAACAGTGCAAGAGGGTTCCCTTTTCTCCACACCCTCTCCAGCATTTGTTTCTTGTAGATTTTCTGATGATGGCCATTCTAACTGGTGTGAGATGATACCTCATTGTAGTTTTGATTTGCATTTCTCTAATAATTAGTGATGTTGAGAAGATTTTCATGTGCTTCTTGGCCATCTGTAGGTCCTCTTTGGAGAAATGTCTGTTTAGGTCTTCTGCCCATTTTCGGATTGGGTTGTTTGTTTTTTTTAATATTGAGCTCCATGAGCTGTTTATATATTTTGGAGATTAATCCTTTGTCCGTTGATACATTTGCAAATACTTTCTCCCATTCTGAGGGTTGTCTTTTCGTCTTGTTTATGGTTTCCTTTGCTGTGCAAAAGCTTTGAAGTTTCATTAGGTCCCATTTGTTTATTTTTGTTTTTATTTCCATTACTCTAGGAGGTGGATCAAAAAAGATCTTGCTGTGACTTATGTCAAAGAGTGTTCTTCCTATGTTTTCCTCTAAGAGTTTTACAGTGTCCGGTCTTACATTTAGGTCTCTAATCCATTTTGAGTTTATTTTTGTGTATGGTGTTAGGGAGTGTTCTAATTTCATTCTTTTACATGTAGCTGTCCAGTTTTCCCAGCACCACTTATTGAAGAGACTGTCTTTTCTCCATTGTATACCCTTGTCTCCTTTGTCATAGATTAGTTGACCATAAGTGCATTGGTTTATCTCTGGGCTTTCTATCTTGTTCCGTTGATCTATGTTTCTGTTTTTGCGCCAGTACCATATTGTCTTGATTAATATAGCTTTGTAGTATAGTCTGAATCAGAGAGTCTGATTCCTCCAGCTCCGTTTTTTTCCCTCAAGACTGCTTTGGCTATTCGGGGTCTTTTGTGTCTCCATACAAATTTTAAGATTTTTTGTTCTAGTTCCATAAAAAATGCCATTGGTAGTTTGATAGGGATTGCACTGAATCTGTAGATTGCTTTGGGTAGTACAGTCATTTTCACAATGTTGATTCTTCCAATCCAAGAACATGGTATATATCTCCATCTGTTGGTATCATCTTTAATTTCTTTCATCAGTGTCTTATAGTTTTCTGCATACAGGTCTTTGGTCTCCCTAGGTAGGTTTATTCCTAGGTATTTTATTCTTTTTGTTGCAATGGTAAATGGGAGTGTTTCCTTAATTTCTCTTTCAGATTTTTCATCATTACTGTATAGGAATGCAAGAGATTTCTGTGCATTAATTTTGTATCCTGAAACTTTACCAAATTCATTGATTAGCTCTAGTAGTTTTCTGGTGGCATCTTTAGGATTCTCTATGTATAGTATCAGGTCATATGCAAACAGTGACAGTTTTACTTCTTCTTTTCCAATTTGTATTCCTTTTATTTCTTTTTCTTCTCTGATTGCTGTGGCTAGGGCTTCCAAAACTATGTTGAATAATAGTGGTGAGAGTGGACATCCTTGCCTCGTTCCTGATCTTAGAGGAAATGCTTTCAGTTTTTCACCATTGAGAATGATGTTTGCTGTGGGTTTGTCGTGTATGGCCTTTATTATGTTGAGGTAGGTTCCCTCTATGCCCACTTTCTGGAGAGTTTTTATCATAAATGGGTGTTGAATTTTGTCAAAAGCTTTTTCTGCATCTATTGAGATGATCGTACAGTTTTTATTCTTCAATTTGTTAATATGGTGTATCACATTGATTGATTTGCGTATATTGAAGAATCCTTGCATCCCTGGGATAAATCCCACTTGATCATGGTGTACGATCCTTTTAATGTGTTGTTGGATTCTGTTTGCTAGTATTTTGTTGAGGATTTTTGCATCTATATTCATCAGTGACATGGGTCTGTAATTTTCTCTTTTTGTAGTATCTTTGTCTGGTTTTGGTATCAGGGTGATGGTGGCCTCATAGAATGAATTTGGGAGTGTTCCTTCCTCTGCAATTCTTTGGAAGAGTTTGAGAAGGATGGGTGTTAGCTCTTCTCTAAATGTTTGATAGAATTCACCTGTGAAGCCATCTGGTCCTGGACTTTTGTTTGTTGGAAGATTTTTAATCACAGTTTCAATTTCATTACTTGTGATTGGTCTGTTCATATTTTCTATTTCTTCCTGGTTCAGTCTTGGAAGGTTATACTTTTCTAAGAATTTGTCCATTTCTTCCAGGTTGTCCATTTTATTGGCATAGAGTTGCTTTTAGTAGTCTCTTAGGATGCTTTGTATTTCTGCAGTGTCTGTTGTAACTTCTCCTTTTTCATTTCTAATTTTATTGATTTGAGTCCTCTCCCTCTTTTTCTTGAACAGTCTGGCTAATGGTTTATCAATTTTATCTTCTAAAAGAACCAGCTTTTAGTTTTATTGATCTTTGCTACTGCTTTCTTTGTTTCTATTTATTTCTGCTGTGATCTTTATGATTTCTTTCCTTCTGCTAACTTTGGGTTTTGTTTGTTCTTCTTTCTCTAGTTCCTTTAGGTGGAAGGTTAGATTATTTACTTGAGATTTTTCTTGTTTCTTGAGGTAGGCTTGTATAGCTATAAACTTTCCTCTTAGAACTGCTTTTGCTGCAGCCCATAGGTTTTGGATCGTCGTGTTTTCATTGTCACTTGTCTCCAGGTATTTTTTGATTTCCTCTTTGATTTCTTCAGTGATCTCTTGGTTATTTAGTAACGTATTGTTTAGCCTCCATGTGTTTGTGTTTCTTATGTTTTATTCCCTGTAATTCATTTCTAATCTCATAGCGTTGTGGTCAGAAAAGATGTTTGATATGATTTCAATTTTCTTAAATTTACTGAGGCTTGATTTGTGACCCAAGATGTGATCTATCCTGGAGAATGTTCTGTGAGCACTTGAGAAGAAAGTGTAATCTGCTGTTTTGGGATAGAATGTCCTATAAATATCAATTAAATCTATCTGGTCTATTATTTCATTTAAAGCTTCTGTTTCCTTATTTATTTTCATTTTGGATGATCTGTCCATTGGTGTAAGTGAGGTGTTAAAGTCCCCCACTGTTATTGTGTTACTGTCGATTTCTTCTTTTATAGCTGCTAGCAGTTGCCTTATGTATTGAGGTGTTCCTATGTTGGGTGCATATATATTTATAATTGTTATATCTTCTTCTTGGATTGATCCCTTGATCATTATGTAGTGTCCTTCCTTGTCTCTTGTAACATTCTTTATTTTAAAGTCTATTTTGTCTGATATGAGTATTGCTACTCCAGCTTTCTTTTGATTTCCATTTGCATGGAATATCTTTTTCTATCCCCTCACTTTCAGTCTGTATGTGTCCCTAGGTCTGAAGTGGGTCTCTTGTAGACAGCATATATATGGGTCTTGTTTTTGTATCCATTCAGCAAGCCTGTGTCTTTTGGTTGGATTAATCCATTCACGTTTAAGGTAATTATCGATATGTATGTTCCTATGACCGTTTTCTTAAGTGTTTTGGGTTTGTTTTTGTAGGTCCTTTTCTTCTCTTGTGTTTCTCACTTAGAGAAGTTCCTTTAGCATTTGTTGTAGAGCTGGTTTGGTGGTGCTGAATTCTCTTAGCTTTTGCTTGTCTGTAAAGCTTTTGATTTCTCCATCAAATCTGAATGAGATCCTTGCCGGGTAGAGTAATCTTGGTTGTAGTTTCTTCCCTTTCATCACTTTAAGTATATCATGCCACTCCCTTCTGGCTTGCAGAGTTTCTGCTGAGAAATCAGCTGTTAACCTTATGGGAGTTCCCTTGTATGTTATTTGTCGTTTTTCCCTTGCTGCTTTCAATAATTTTTCTTTGTCTTTAATTTTTGCCAATTTGATTACTATGTGTCTCGGCATGTTTCTCCTTGGGTTTATCCTGTATGGGACTCTCTGCGCTTCCTGGACTTGGGTGGCTATTTCCTTTCCCATGTTAGGGAAGTTTTCCACTATAATCTCTTCAAATATTTTCTCGGGTCCTTTCCCTCTCTCTTCTCCTTCTGGGACCGCTATAATGCGAATGTTGTTGCGTTTAATGTTGTCCCAGAGGTCTCTTAGGCTGTCTTCATTTCTTTTCATTCTTTTTTCTTTATTCTGTTCCGCAGCAGTGAATTCCACCATTCTGTCTTCCAGGTCACTTATCCGTTCTTCTGCCTCAGTTATTCTGCTATTGATTCCTTCTAGTGTAGTTTTCATTTCAGTTATTGTATTGGTCATCTCTGTTTGTTTGTTCTTTAATTCTTCTAGGTCTTTGTTAAACATTTCTTGCATCTTCTCGATCTTTGCCTCCATTCTTTTTCCGAGGTCCTGGATCATCTTCACTATCATTATTCTGAATTCTTCTTCTGGAAGGTTGCCTATCTCCACTTCATTTAGTTGTTTTTCTGGGGTTTTATCTTGTTCCTTCATCTGGTACATAGCCCCCTGCCTTTTCATCTTGTCTATCTTTCTGTGAATGTGGTTTTTGTTCCAGAGGCTGCAGGACTGTAGTTCTTCTTGCTTCTGTTGTCTGCCCTCTGGTGGATGAGGCTATCTCGAGGGGGTTTTCTTAATAAAACATCTTTTGTTTTTTTCATTTACAAAAATAATATGTGCCTTTTATTTAGAAATTTGGGGAGGGGGGAGAATAGAAACAATGAAAGCCAGAAAAAGAGGACCTATATAACTCCACCTTCCAAAGCAAAATACATCCAACACACTGACGTAAATTCAGATCATTCTTTGAAAAATAAAATTCACTTCTGACTTGGTCAGCTCTTGAATACTTGAAAAGGAATTCTTTATCATTAGAAATCTACTCTACAAGTTGAAGAGGGGTTAAAGATGAAAATGAGAAGAAAAAATTTAATTCTTTGAAACTGTTCATCTGAATTGCAAAGTTCTGACCCAAAGGCTGTTGAAATGCCCAGTCTGGTCACCAGCCCCAATGCCCACCCTCCACCCCTGCAACTGGACATAGACCACTCCCAAAAGAAGATGATAGAATTTAAAATTCAATGGTCAAATAGGCACATGAAAAGATGCTCATCATTGCTAATTATTAGAGAAATGCAAATCAAAACCACAGTGAGGTATCACCTCACACCAGTCAGAATGGCATCATTAAAAAGTCCACAAATAACCAATGCTGGAGAGGGTGTAAAGAAAAGGGAACCCTCCTACACTGTTGGTGGGAATGTAAATTGGTGCAGTCACTACGGAGAACAGTATGGAGCTTCCTCAGAAAACTAAAAATAGACTTGCCATATGATCCTGCAATCCCACTCTTGGGCACCCAGACAAAACTATAATTCGGAAAGATACATGCACCCCTATGTTCACAGCAGCACTATTTACGATAGCCAAGACATGGAAACAACGTAAATGTGCATCGAGAAAGGAATAAAGAAGATGTGGTGTGTTTGTGTGTGTGTGTGTGTGTACGTGTGTATGTGTGTGTGTGTGTGTATATATATATATATACACACACACACACACATACACACGTACACACACAATGGAATACTATTCAGCCATAAATAAGAATGAAATTGTGCCATTTGCAACAACATGGATGGACCTAGAGGTTATCATACTAAGTGAAGTAAGTCAAAAAGAGAGACAAATACCATATTTTATCACTTATATGTGGAGTCTAAAATATGACACAAATGAACTTGTCTACAAACAGAAACAGACTCACATATAGAGAACAGATTTGTGGTTGCCAAGGGGGAGGGTGGGTGGGGGAGGAACGGACTGGGAGTTTGGGATTAGCAGATGCAAACTATTATATATAGAATGGATAAACAACGAGGTCCTACTGTACAGCACAGGGAACTATATTCAATATCTCATATTGAACTATAGTCAATATTCAATTATGATAAACCATAATGGAAAAGAATATGGAAAAGAATATACATATATATATAACTGAATCATTTTGCTGTACAACAGAAATTAATACAACATTGTAAATCAACTATACTTCAATAAATTTTTTAATCAAAAAAAATTTAAAAGTAAAATTCAATGGCCCATAAATGCTGACAAGGGTGGAAAATGATGAGAAACTGCACGATGAAGAGAATACACAGAGCAAGGTGGGATATGAAAGGGGGTGGTCATTCTCAACAGGGACTGACAGAGACAGCACTGAAAACACTCTTGATGCACGTCCATATACACACACTTTTATACACATATGGTCATTGTCATAATGGATCAGGGTCTCTGGGAAGCAGTCTCTGAGGTGGAAAAGAGCACACAGTAGTTTGCTCAGGTAATGCTTATGGAATTGCCACCATGCAAGGGACAGGATGGAAGCAGGATTGGGCACAGGAGGAAGCTGAGCTGAAATTCTCAACAAAGGCTTCAGATGACCCTGTGGGGAGCTGTGAAGCCAGGATGGCTCTTCAGAGTTGTCCCAAGATAATGTGAGAGGCCAGGCCTTTAAAGCTCGTACAGTAATCAGTCATTGGATGTGGCCGGCCCTGGGCAAAGTGATGCTCTTCAGATGAGACAACTCCTGAGCAGGCTGATGTTTGAGGGCTGTGTGTCTACAGTGCTTCCCGCAGTCCTCAAGGCGGGGGGAGGGGAGGGCAGGGGAGGGGAGGGAAGGGAAGGGAAGTGAAAAGGGGGAGAGGGGGAAGGAGAAAGGAGGGAAGCAGGGAAGAGGGGAGGGGAAGGGGAAAGGAGGGGAGGGGAAGGGAGGGGGGAAGAGGAAAGGAGGGGAGAGGAGGGGAGCGGGGGGAAGAAGAGAAAAGAAAAGCATAGGACACTTTGAACACGCCTAATAGGCTAATCAACAGGGCACTATGGACAATGAGAACAGGCTCACCCTGAGACACCATGACACTGAATTTATCAAGAATTCCCATTTTAGCTGCCACCAGAGCTACACTCCCAGATCTATGGCTGGTAAAACTCAATATTTCTAAAAATAATGGCTGAAAGAGCAGACCTCTAACCCCTTCATTTCCGCAGACATGTCAGTGCCTGAGCAGGGTTCTCAGCTCCCACACTGAGCTCACTGCGCTGTTTATCAGAGGCTTAGGGATGTCAGGCCAAGGGAGCACTTTCCATAGCAGGTCCCTTAGATGCCACCAGATGTCACACTGAATTCTTCTCTCTTACTCTGCACCTGGTAAGGTGTGCACTATATTTCTCATTTTTCAAATGAGGAAACAGAGGTCCAACATCTTGTCCAAGAACACCTAGGGAGCACGCAGCACCAGAATTTGCATCTCATTTGGGGACCCCAACTTTGGGTTTATTCCACTATGCATGGCTGCCTGAGCTTGTTGGTATGACCATTAATTGGATCATGTTTACACCCCCGTTGCCAACAGTGATACTTTTCTGTTCTCTGAGCTGCAGCCTTATTTTATTACAGTCATTACTGTCTATTACTGAGAGGTGTGACTCTCCCGTGAGTGGTGAATTGTAAGTCTGTGGTTTCCTAACAGGGAGGATGGGTCAATCTCTACAGAATGACAATGCACAGCAAGACACAGCATCTCACTTCAGCTTTAGGAAGACAAAGCTGAGCTTCTCTTTGAGAAAATCATTTCCTTCATCATTTGTCTAGTGTCCTAACTATAGGGAGAGAAAAGTTGCCTTAAACCCCATCTCTTTTGCCTTTTTCAAGCTTTATATGTCTCATCAACCTAAAGAACAGTTCTTTCAACAGAATACTGCAGCAAAAATAAAACTCATAATAAGAAATAAGAAATTCATAATAAAACCCCACAAGAATTCCATTAACCTAGGTACCACTCACCTTACATGGCCAGACTCAGACTACATTGGGTGCAATAATAATCCACATTTTAATAAGCTCAGGAAGATACAATGTAAGTACCGGTTCTTCATCAAGTTACTTGACCAGCCTCAGCTTCAGTTTTCCCATCTGGAAAATATAAGGTGTGGGCTAGGTCATCTTTAAGAGCTCTTCCATTTCTAGCATTTCACAGTCAGGGTCCACAGACCCATATCTTGTTCTGCTTGCCATGGAAATAAAGTAGAAAAGATGTAAAACTACCACCACAACATCACTCCCCAAAACAAGAGCAACAAGAAGCTTCCCTGGAGTGTTTGGTGCTCCATAATAGGACACAGTTAGAAAATGCTTATGTCAGAAGTGTGTTTTTGTTTTTGTTTTTTTAAATGTGCTTGTTTCACTATGCACGCAATAATAGAAACATTAGCAGACAAAGACCCAAAGCAAGCGGAAATACCACCCAGAGCTCATTGCAATGTTTAGGCTATAAATTGAAATTAAAATTACAAAAATGACACACTGGAAATTATTTTTAAAACTAAAAACATCTTAAAAAAATTGAAATGGCGTTCCAATTCAGTGGTTCTGCACGCGCCCCCCAACTTAGAATGTCTCAATTACAGCAACATCGCTGTTACCTTCTCAACTGAAATTGCACATGAGAGCTGTATAATTTACATTTGCAGTTTATAAAATAAATTAGGCAGAAAAGATTCTCATAATCTCAAACACATTCAGTTTACCAGATTCTACAAAGGTAAATGGACGAAGCATGTGATCCTTAAAGCAGCAAACAATAATACTAATGATTCATCAATATGTTCATTAGATGAAATTTAATAAATGCATAGATATTCTCTTCCAGACAATACTCAGGCAATGGATCAGCAAAACTCTCCAAGACATGCTCCCTCCCAAACTCTGAATCCCACTGTTAATTACATGGCCTTTGATAGGAGTGCTAAGAGGAAGACTGACAGCTAAGTTGCTGGGGTTTCTGGCCTGCTATTGATATTTTTCAATGCTGTCTATTATGTTTAGGACCACATAGAACAGGTATGTGTGGATCACTGTTCCACCTTCGCCCTGTTGCTACAGGGCTCCCCAACTGGTCTCCTTGCTGCCACCCTTGCCCTGCCTCTATCTCCTCTCCACAGAGCAGCCAGAGGGATGCCTTAAAAATGTAGGTCAGTTCATGCAACTTCTCAGCTCGACTCCACTTGGAGGAGGGGCAAAGCCCTCAAGGTCCTACATGATGGGGCCCCATCTCATCTTTCTGACCTCACTTTCTATATCCTCCCCCCGTATTCATTTTGTTCCAGCTACACAGGCCACTTTGCCATTCCTGAACTTTCCAGGCAAGCTCCTACCTCAAGACTTTAGTGGTTGTGGTACTCTCTGCTCTTCCTTCATACATTCGTGCAGTGACTTCCCTCCCCTCCTTGAAGGCTTGCCTCACAGGCCCTGATCATTCTCCTTAATGCCATTACCTGCCCCTTCCCCCAGGCAATCTCACACCATATTACCCTGGGTGATGGGGTTTTTTGTCCAATAAAATGTAAAGCTTCTAATACACTATTTAATTGACTTATTTTTATGTCTGTTGTTTAACATATGTAAGCTCCAGGAGGGCAGCAATCTTGGTTTTGTGATGCTGTATCTCTAGGGCCTAAAAAAGTACCTAGGAAGAGTAGACACAATAAATATGGGAAGGAAGGGAGGGAGGGAGGGAGGGAGGGAAGAAGGAAGGAAGGAAGGAAGGAAGGAAGGAAGGAAGGAAGGAAGGAAGAAAGGAAGGAAGGAAGGGGAATATGTATTAATAAAAAGAGCTACATTAGAATGGTAGATTTATCATTTTTTTTTTATTTCTAACATTTTATGCTATTATTATTATTAAATCCTATTATAATTTAACTCCAGAGCATCTACATAGCAAACTATTGGCATTCTCAGATGGTATGTCTTAGAACTGCTTTTTGTTTTTCAGTGGGTTACTCAGTTTGAGTGTGTCAATGAGAATTGTAAATAAGAATCTTAAATTGTAGTAAACCTTTGCAATACTCCGTCTCATAACAATATAAGTCAGGAAATCCTGCAAATAGGGTACACTTGCAGAGACAAGGGACAGCGGTCCCAGGAGAGTGTGCACGGTCCCTACACTCTGTCTCCAGTCTCTGTACTCTCCACATCCTTGTTGCTCAGTCAGTGTGGGGCTGTGGGTGAGGACACTGCCATCCCTCTTTGTTCTACCACATCAAGTCAAACACTCAATCCATCTTCCTAAACATGTTTTGCAGGCCTACTGTTCATGAACTGTTTCTTACACTTTTCTGAGTATTTCTGGACCTTATAGTCCAGTTCCCAGGGTCTAGCATCATAGACTCAATTTATGCAAACTCAAATATATGCACGTGACCAAGGAGGAGGGAGAGAAGAAGGGAGGGACGGATGGGGTAGGGAGGGAGTAGTGGGAGAGAGACCCTGGAGGAACACTGGCCATGGGTGGCTTGTTGAGAAACACCAGGTTGGTCCCCAGTGTGCTCAAAGGAGTGACACATGCAGAACTTTATGAGCAGTTCAAAGGATTGTCAAAGGCCATTTAGACACCATGCGATGCCTCTTTCATGCTCTGATTTTAGACCATAAGCCTGGAGTTGGATTGGGCTCCATTATCTGTTTTGTTTTCCCAGGCCACCTCTGCCTTGGATTTGCACTTGGGTTTTGCACCAAACCCACCACTTCACATTAGTGCCCCACACCCACTCATTGTTACTGAGGACATGTTGTACACACACTAGCTCACCACTGGTCTGAAATGGATGAGATGTCACATACATTATAGATGGTGAGGAAGAAGGAGGATGTGGGTGGAGGGGGGAGTACCAGCTGGGCAGCAACTGGTCAAGGAACCCTTAGTGTACTTACATTAGAAGTGCAAACACAGAAGAACTTATTCAATGAACATCTTGGAGGACCACCAACTCAGTGCCAAAGCTACTGAATGAGTAGAACTAATCAATGAAGGATAAATAAAAGTGCAATCAATGACTATTGTGCTAAACAAGATGAGCTCTACAGCCTTCAAGCCAGTTCTAGTTCATTCAAATGAGTTCTAGAATGTCCAGCCAACTACAGAGACTTTGGAGATTCGACAGCATCCACCAGTTTCCTTGGAAAAGCTGCCAAGGTAGTGTCTGTGACTCCCCTGATGTCCCGGAAGAATGGCTCATATAGCCCCTCATCTATTTATTCATGTATATATTCTATTCAGTACAGAATTATAAACTCCAACCCATTCAAAACTACTTTGATGAGCTGATTTAGTCAACAATTATCAGTAGAGCAACAATTTTATGTCAAGAACTTGTGCCAGAACTTCTTCTCTGTGCACAAATCCAGGCAGTTCCTTCCACAGACATCAACAGTCCAGTGTTGTGCACATCAAGAGATGTGAGAGTAAATTCAATGTCCATTGCACATTTTTGCATTTCTACACTATGTCTTTTTTCCCCCTAAAAAGCAGGGAAACATCCTCTTTAGAACAGAAGCATCAAGGAGCCACTACTTACATTCATAACTCCTGCTGTTTCACTGTTTCTCCCTTTGTCCTTACGCATTTTTAGCTTCTATTTATAAGGACCCAAATTAAAATTTCAAGGTCAAAATGACATCTGACAGAGACATGAAAATTCCTAACTAGTTGTGTGGAGATGGTACTTCTGAAATACTCAAAGGACATGTTGTATATTTTTAACTTGCTCTTAAGGCCTCTGAATTCAAATGTGAGGGCTTGTATCAGAAAACGAAGACAAATTATGTTATATGAAAGAAGAAAGGTTTTTTTTTTTTTCAAGAGATGAAAGATGCTTCCCACCTCTAATGAGTCATGAATGACTCATCTACTCTTGGGAAAATCTGAAGTGGCCAGTTATTTGATTGCTTTTTCTGCTGTAAACACATCTAAGAAGTAGAGCATAAGAGAGAAACAATAAAGGACGCTGCAAAAGTCAAATAATGTTGTTTCTGTTACAAATGAGACTACCCTGAAAATGATTTTTAGTGCAAAATATGAGCTCTCATTCATACTGGCAATATTTAAGTGTGGCCACTGAACCAACTGATTTTGGCTGAGTGCAAGTTGGGGGGAGGGGTGGTCCTTCTCATCCATTAATGGGATTCACCATAATATTGGTCCAATTCAATCATTTAATAAATGAAAGCCACAAGATGACTTTCATCTTCTCTTATGTCTTGTCGGTGAGACACTATTCTACATTCATTTCTGTTTCTTTTTGTCTCCAGACCCTCTAACTATTTTGATAACTTACAAAGCTAAGAAATGTTCAATGTTGAAGAAAAACACCAGACAACTTTTTGAAATTCACTGTACCCCAAAGGCTGACGGCAAGAAAATACTTTTGGTGCATAAGAAAGAAAAATGTATTTGGTATGACTAGCTGTTAATATGTCATCAGGGTAAATCAAAAGTATTATTCTTGGGAATCGTAATAAAAGAAGTCACTTGAGACGTGGAAAGTACAAAACTAATCACCAATAGCCTCTATCTTTGACTAGAACCTGGGGAAATTTTGAAAGTGTTCATTCATAGAGACACTTAAAAAGACATTGCCCAGGGCTTCCCTGGTGGCGCAGTGGTTGAGAATCTGCCTGCCAATGCAGGGGACACGGGTTCGAGCCCTGGCCTGGGAAGATCCCACATGCCGCGGAGCAACTAGGCCCGTGAGCCACAATTACTGAGCCTGCGCGTCTGGAGCCTGTGCTCCGCAACAAGAGAGGCCACGATAGTGAGAGGCCCGCGCACCGCGATGAAGAGTGGCCCCCACTTGCCACAACTAGAGAAAGCCCTCGCACAGAAACAAAGACCCAACACAGCCATAAATAAATAAATAAAATAAATAAATAAATATTTAAAAAAAAAAAAAAAAGACATTGCCCAAATTTATCATTGTCATAAATTCCTGCTGACTAAAAAGTTTCCTTAGAGTAATTTACAATGTCCATCATAAAATAATTCATCAAAAGGAAACACTTAAATTTAATACAAAACTGTAAACTCCCAAGGACTCAGGGACAATGGTCTCAGCCAGTCTCCAGAGAAAATGGAGTGATCTATGACTCCCATGCACCTCAAGACTTGGTCTCACTTTCATCTGGCATTCCTACCTTCAGGGTTGTCACACAACTCTGGTGTGTCTGTTTCCCTCTGGGACTCCAGAAAGAGATGGGATTTTAAATAACACTCTGGTTCTTCACCATCCATCTCAGGGGAGGGGGACAGGAAAGATGCTGTCATCTGGATACACTAATGGGGTGACCAAAAGAACTAACCTGCGATTAGTAAAGCAAATACCTTGTGTCCATGTTCTAGCCTCATGGTGGAGGGAAACTATTCCACACTGGATGTTTCTGGAATTCCCAATCACTCTATCTAGGCAGTTGGTTTCACTTTGTCTTCAGGCCAGGAAAGCTATTAGTTGGCTAACAGGTCCCTCGCAAGATAAAGAAGTCTACACACTGTAGAACGGGACCATCAGCTTTCTGTCTCTCTGCTGTTCTTCCCTACAAGCTCTTAACGCAGTTAATCCAATGCCTCTGTGCTCTAACCACACAATTCCCACTGCAGCTAGACCCCTCCATCTAGACGGTCTTGCTGACACCTCTAATTCCTTTCTTTAAAGTGAAATTCAACATCTTCCTCCAAAACCGGCTGTTCTGTCAGGGTCTCATCACCTCCCTCTTTACTGCATTTGAAACCTCCTTCAATCCTGATGTCCAAGCTTTAGGCATCTGGCTTCTTGAACACCCTCATAGCCTTCTCTCCTACGTAGCCCATTGCCAACAGGCTGGTCCAGCCAGCCATCTCATTCTCCACCTCAGAGTCTCTAATCTACTTTTGGTCTTTCCCTGAAGTAAATTCTGCACAACATTGCCTAATAAACCTGCCTAAAGCACAGCCCTGCTGATGTCACTCTGACATCAGACCTTTCAATAATGCCATATCTCCTACCAAATGCAGTCTACACTTCTTATCTAGCTTTTCCCTTCACTGTGATAACCAGCTATCTAGTATCACTTCCCACTACTTCCTTCAAGCTACCTGTGGATGCATGAAATGTTTCAACAGTACACTGGTGCCATTGCCCCTGCTCCTTCCTTTTCCTGGAAATATTTATCTCCACTCCTACCTGTTGAAATCCTATCTTTCCTTCCAGGTCAAGCTAAGGTATCATATTATCTACCAAAGATTCCTTTCCCTAGTACCCCCATCAAAAAGCGGTTTTGTTTTTCCATAAAACCTTGATCATATGATACTGACTGAATTTTGATTCACTTTTTAATCTTTGTACATATACTTCTTCTCCTATATTGGTCTGTGAGCTCATAAAAGGCAGGGATTCACCTTTCCCCTGATTCAGGTTTGTATTACTCAATTAACATTTTATTGTTGAATGGATGGATGTGTGGATGGACAGAATTCACGTTCAATACATATAGAGTTGATACACAAAACCACAGAGCACAGAGGTCTCTATTATAAAACCTTCAGTCCCAGATAAACAGTACTCCCTTTCCTCTTCATACCCATGAGTCCTGGATAACTCCTGTCTAAGTTGTGATGTTGGCAGTTAAAGAAAATTGCTGAAAAAGCAGCAGGACCAAGAATAAGGAGACAGAATGGAGCACTGAGATATGACTATTTTCCATAGAAATCTGAAGACCTGGCAATCTTCAGGAGGATGTTAATCAAGGGAAAACCTAGAATGTACGGTAGACTGTAGAAATCAGCTAAGTGAAGACAAGGGAATGGAGAGAAGAGACTTACAGACATAAGAAAACAGCCTCCACATATGCTCAGAGGTTCTGAGCATGGAATGTCCAGGGAAAAGCAATAGTTGGAGCATAGTGTTCAAGGGACTTGGTGATAAGAAATAAAGCTGAAGATATGGCGAGGGGCGTTCATTAAATATTGGCAACTTTCTAGAAACTACTCCCTTGAACTCATACCTTTTGCCTGAGTCTGGGTTGTTTTCCCCAAAGATCAGTTATCTGGGGAACTCAGAAGGGCCAGAGCCAATGAATGTTTGCATCAGCACAAAGTGAGGACACCAAACTGAGCCAAGGACTCAGTGATCTCGTTGGGCATTGCGGTTGGTGTTGGAATTATTCAATAGAATGGTTGAAAGGTTTTATTATGGTATCACAACTAGGGGTGGGGTGGACAGAAGGTGACAAAATAAAGCTGGTGAAGGAATACGTATGGAGAAGCTGCCATCAGCCAATCAGAATCATTAATTGCAATCTAAGCTTCACTTTTCTCACAGGAAAAAATGGAACTAGCAATAATGACAACCACATAATAGACACTGCTCAGGTGTCAGGTACAGTGCTAAGCATATGATACAAGATTTTCTCCGCACAACGACTGTATTTGGCAGGTACCATTATCCATATTTTACAGGTGAGGAAACTGAGGTGTACAGGGATTAAGAAACTTGCCCAAGTTCATACAGGCAGTTCATGTCCGAGCTGGGTTTCAAACCCAAGCAGATTCATGCCCTAGGGCCCCATAGCATTTATTCCCCTGGGCTCTACTCCCAAGCTTACAAAAGGCAGGTCTGAGCCATCAAAAGAATTGAAAAATCAGGCTCATTGGGAAAAGAGAAATTAAAAAGCCCTTGCTCTCCAGGCCCTAATCATACACAATCAGGAAAAAGAATCAGCTCAGAGGGCCAGCAAGTTATCCACAGCCCCAGAGCGATAGTGGATATCCCTTAGCCATCTGGGGCTAACAAACAGGAGGGACAGAGTTGTAAATAAGTCCTTGCAATGATGACACTCATTACCCCACTCTTTAACAGTAATGAGAAATCAGTGAGTTACAGCAAGACCAGCAACACACACTCTATAACCCTGCAAGTCAGAGAGCCCAGGGAGACCCCTCTGGGGCTGCAGTTCTCATGCAGCAGGCCCAGCAGCGTTGGGTCAGGAGGATGGGAGAGGCTGAGGGTCAGACATCAAGGCCTCTTGGAAGAAGAGACTTTTGATGTGGTTCTTCTGGAAAGTGGCAAATGTAGCCTGGTGTAAGGGCCTCAAGGCATTGCACGGAAGGAATGGCAGCGATCTCTACACAGTGGTGATGACCACAGAAACTGCAGACAGCTCCGAGCCAGGGCTGCAGCCCACCTCTCACAGACCCTCTGCGCGGTGATGGACAGGAGACCAGATGCCCAGGTCTCCCTGCAAGGCAGAATTTACTGTTCCAGCTGCCGGGGGAGCTGTCAGCAAGCAGCCTTGAGCTGTCAGCCCTCTCAGGAACTGCCTCACCCAAAGTCACACATCAACGTCAGATGGAGGCAGGGGGATAAAGGCCAAGCCATTGTGGCCCAAAGCAGGACAGATCTGAAGGGCTGTATGGGCTCCGGAGCTCCTGTGTCACAGCGCAGCTCTCCATCTGCGCACCCACTTCCTCCCTCTGCCTTCCACAGGTGTTGATCCAAAGTGTGCTCCCTAAGTTTATTTATTACACCGCATGTCAACTCTGTCTCACAGACCAATTCCAAGGGCAGCCAGCCTGCCACAAGCACATGGCCTGTGTTCAACTGTATCCTTGGTTTTCTCCTATTTGCCTATCTTAATTTTATTACGTCCTACACATCCCTCCGTATTAGGTAACCAGATTCAGGGATCTTCTGTGGTAAGAGAGAGACTAAAGGAGCAATAGGTCAACAGAGAGAAGCTAAATGACCTACATGATAAAGGGATGGGAGGGAAGTGGGATAAATAAGAACAAATCCTGCACAGGCTGGGAGTTGGGGGGGGTTGGTTGCAAGGGTTGATGGATAACAATATCTGGGCAAATGAGGACTGTATTGGTGATAAAATAGGTTTTAAGAGGAGTTACTAAAATTATGAATTGTATCCCCATTGGTGTTTTTCAAGAGGCACAAGTAAATACTGGAATCACTTTTTAATTACTCCTGAATGGTATACTGTGTGTTTAATATGTGACTCGACACAGAATATGAGATCCGGACTTTTACTGGGTATATTGGTCAGGGTAATTAACACTCACTGCATTAATAAACACCCCCAAATCTCACTGGCTTAATATAATAAGGTTTTATTTCTCACTTGCATTCTAGTCAGCTGGGGGTTGGGTGGCTCCTTTTGGCAACTCTCCTCCAAGTAGTCCATCCTGTAATGCTGCCATTGTCCCCCAATCTCTGGGTCCCTTTGCCACCCTGATAGCTTCCCATTTGTCTCCAGCTGCATCGCCTCCCACCAAATCCTTGATCTACCTTTCTCCACCTTGCTATCTCCCCTGGAAGGCTAATCTCTGTGGATTACAGATCACAGGGACCCTCTTGCCTCTGGCTTCCAGTTGAGTTTGGCCAAAAGGGATCCAGGCAGGAGGTCCCAGGAGGGAGAAGGAGGGGGAGGTTTACTTTTCCAGCTTCTTCCCCTGAGTCACCTGATAAAAGGTCTCAGTTCTCTCTAGGTGGTTCTCTCTACACCCCTCATTGTCTCCAGGCTGTAGAACCGGTTTGCACTTGGCCCTTCCAGCCTCAGATTAGTAACAGTTCTATTACCCTTTGTGACCAGGCACTGTAACATCCCTTGAGGTTTCCCTAAACCCCACCCACACCTTTATAAATAGCTCTTTAATTAAACTCCCTTGGCTGATGCTAATTTGAATGTATCTTTTGTTTCCTGCTGCAAACAGGACTGATACCCCCAGGAAAGAGAGCTGGGAGGCAGAGTATTCTGTGGGCCCAGGAAAGAGGAATGTGACCTGGGATTTAGTACATTGAGCATTTTCTGTCACCCCCTGCCAGTGTTTTTTCTTGTGTTTGGTTTTGGGCTTTGTTTGTTTATTTGTTTTATTTGGAGAAGAAAATACTGTTTACTTGTAGGAATGACTTTCTTAGTCGTTTCTCTATATTTTACAATATAATTTTACATGAAATTTTTATCCTGCTTTATTTACTTATTTTCATTCAGTTCAACACACTTTTTTATTTCCACTGAGACTTCCTCTTTGACTCATGGATTATTTAGAACTACATTGTTTAGTTTCCACATGTTTGGAGATTTTCCCATTATCTTTCTGTAATTGATTTCTAGTTTGATTCCATGTGGTCAGAGGATATCCTCTGTGTGATGTCAATCCTTTTAAATTTCTTGAGGTTTGTTTTATGGCCCAGGATATGGTCTGTCTTGGTGAATGCCCCCTGGGTACTTGAGAAGCATGTGTACTCTGCTGCTGTTGGGCAGAGTGTTCTATGTCCATTAGATCCTGTTGATTGACGGTGCTGAGTTCTTCTATATCCTTGCTGATTTTCTAACTGTTCTATCAGTTGTTGAACAGAGGGAGGTTGACGTCTTCACCTACAATTGTGGATTTGTCTATTTCGCCTTTCAGTTCTATCAATTTTTTTTTTTGCATGTTTTGCAGCTCCATTGTTAGTTTCATACACATTCAGGACTGCTATGTCTTCTTGGTGGACAAACTTTTTATCATCACGTAAGGCCTCTCTTTGTCCCTGATCATTTTCTTTATTCTGAAGTCTCTTTTATCTGATGTTAACATAGCCACTCCTGCTCTGATTGCTTTTGATTACTGATATATCATTCTTCCATCCTTTTACTTTTATTCTTTACTTTTCCTACCTATAATGTCACAGTTGCAGTAAGCTCTCGTTCATGCAGTTGTATCATGTTTTTTTTTTAATTCACTATCAATCTCTGCATTTTAATTGGTGCATTTAGACCATTCCAGTCAATGTATTTACTGACATGTTAAGGTTTAAGTTTGACATTTTGTTTTCTGTGTGTTCTCTCTGTTTTTCATTTCTGTTTCCTTTTTCCTGCCTTCATCTGGGTTACCTGAACATTTTTTTAGAATTTCACTTTGATTTATCTGTAGTGTTTTTGAGTGTATCCCTTTGTATAGATTTCTTAGTAGAAACCTTACTTCCATTCTGCTATTGAGCCTATCCATTGAGGTTTTTGGTTTTTGCTTTTTGGTTTTTTTAAGTTCAGTTATTGTATATTTCAGATCTGGAATGTCCATTTGGTTCTTCTTTAAAACTTCTCTTTTTTTAAAACTTTTCTGAAGCATTTTATTTCTTTGCTGAGACTTTGTATTTTTTTCACTTGTTTCAAGCATGTTCAAAATTGCCCATTGAAGCATTTTCATGTTGGCTGCTTTAAAATCCTTGTTAGGTGATTCCAACATCTGTGTCACCTAGGTGTTGGCATCTGACAACTGTATTTTCTCATGCACATTGAGATTTTCCCAGTTCTTGGTATAATGGGTGATTTTTCACTTGTATGCTGGACACTTTTCTATTATATTGTGAGACTCTGGTTCTTATCTAAGTTATTACTTTCTAGCATGCCTCCTCTGATTCTACACCGCCTCATTACTGCCAGGTGGGGATGGAAGTCTAAGTTCCACACTCAACCTCCACTTAGGGGTGATGGGTGCCTCATTAATGCTGGAGGGTGGGACTCCTGGCTCACCATTAAGGCTCCCCTGGTACCACCATGGCTGGTGAGGGAAAGGCACCTCACCTCCTTACCGCTCCATCCTTGGTGAGAGTGGACATTTAGACTCTCCACTTGGCCTTTGCTAATGGGGTAAGGCAGGGGTCACAGATTTTTTTCATGGTGTTTGGATGGCCTGTCTTGCTACACTGCCCCTTTCCTGGCCTTTTGGTTAGAGAGAGAGTAGGCCTTTCTTAGGGATTTTTTTTTTTTTTTTTTTTGATCTGCACCTATTACATTTCCAACTTTGCTGGCTTCTCCTGAACCCAGTCCAGGATATATGAGACAAAAAGAAAACCCAAGGAACTCCATTGCCGTGTCTTAGGTCTGAAGATGCCTAGCTGGTCTGCTTTCCCCCTCCACCTTTCAGAGTCCTCTTATGTTTCTTTTATGGATAATGTTCAAAGGTTGTTTGTTTGAGTATATGTGTGTGTGTGTATATATATATATATATACACCATAGTCTGCCCTCCATATCCATGGCTCCACATCTGCAGATTCAAGCAACTGGGATCATCATGTAGTACTGTAATATTTACTGGAAAAAAATCTGTGTATAAGTGGAGATGCACAGTGAAAACCCGTGTTGTTCAAGGGTCAATTGTATACATATATATTCACTTTACCTCTAGGGTAATGTACCATGGATATTTTAAAACATACAACACAACATTAAAAGTACGAAAAATTTTTAAATTTGAAACAAAATTCTATGGCTCACCTTGTGTACCATACTGGGAACCACTGCTTGTATTCCATTTGAAAAGCAAGGAGGGAAGGGCCTCCCTCCTGCAACTGGCCCTTGGATTCCACTGTGTTCCACAGACACCCCTCTGGAGCCTGTTCCTGTGATGTCCGGACATGCGTTCCTTCTGTGTGGCTCCTGTGCAGATCATGAGGAGAAGCTGCAGGTGTGACCCTCTGCCCTGCAGGGCGCCTAGGGAGGGATGGACAGGCTTAATGTACCCCCTAGTAAACAACCAGTTATGCTGATAAACAAGACCCTGAAAGGGACACTAATCAATCACAGAAGGCTTTATGTGGTGACTCTTTCTACATAATGCCCCATGGGTAGCTGTAGTTTTAAGTACTCAAAAAAAATCAGAAAATCTATTCCCAAGCTTGGGTCCTGCCGAGTTTCTGTGGCCCCCAGCAGCTCAGCCTGTTCTTCAAGGGTGGTGCCAGTGCTGCTGCAACAGTTTGCATCTTTAAACGGCCTTAAGTGAAGGCAAAGGAGGCTGCCACCTATGGGGCAGGATTTCAAGTTAAAATAGAAGACTTCATGGCTTCAAACTGCTGCCTCTACTCTACTTCAAAGGCCTGAAAAACTTGCCTTCCTTCCCTCCCCTCCCTTACACACTCACTGGTATATAAGTACATACCTACATTTAGCAGCTGTTTATTGAGCTTCTACTCTATATCAGACAACATCGCTAAGCACAGCATTGAGAGAAACCAAACCTGACACAATCCTATTATGAGCTAGTGAGAGAGGGATTCTTCTGCTGAAGCTCTGTTGCTTTAACTTATGGATGGCAAATACACGACACATATGCTACACCTCTCCTCATCCACAGCAGACATCACTAGTCAATCATGTCAGGATGCACCACTGAGCCTGCATTTGGCCTCAGATTCCTTCTCAACACACTTTCCCCTGGAATCACTACCAATGAAAAACAGTTGGTCCACAAGATGGGATGTATTTGCCATCTCCAAAAGAAGGCTTTGTTCTCTGCTCCAGCTCTGCTCCCATTTAGATCCTTTGGATGGTTCCTGGAGAACAAAGAGCATCCATGTTCCTGAGACTCGGGGCTTATTATCTGGAAATGCTCTGATTGGTGGAAGACTTGGTGTGCACTTGATTATGCTTAATGTGAATCCTCCTCATAAACTGACATATTTTTAAATCAGGGAAGCAGAACATCTCTAATGCAGTGTTGTCCCTTCTTCTATCAACACATTATCATGAAGTAAACTACAAACCTGAGAACAAAGTTGACATTTAATGAATGTTTTCTTTAAAAAAGGAAAAACTGTCCATGTGCACATTTGCAGGCTCCCTTGGGAAAGCCTTACTTTGTCCCAGGTTCCAAGATCTCATAGATGACCCAGCAAGTGAGAAATGAGCAATTCCATGTCCCACACACGTACTTTCCCTTGGCCCTGGGCTGGCTTGTTTTGTCTACAGTTGGGCTGCAGAACGGCACAAATCACCCTAAGGGCAATTCCAGCGCTGCCTTCTCTGGAGAGAAGTATGTCTTTGAGGTCTGCTCGTATGGAATGGAACTGCAGGAAACACAAATTTGAAGCAAAACTCTGAAATGAATTTATTTAACTCTTCTTAGGAATAAAGTCTATTCTCATTATCCACAGTACTTATGTTTGATAAAATCACCACGAATACTGTATAAGTAAATAGTGAGCCACTGCTCCTAGAGGAAATATAGAGTTAGGTTCCTGCAAGCCTCTGGTCATAAATCTTAGTCAACCAATTACTTTACAAACTTGTTTTATGTGTGTTTATATTTAAAGACACCTTGTTTAATACATATTGTTGATTCATTAACATTCAGTGCATGGCCAACTTCACTATAACTCATACCTGAAGGAAGCTTATATTTTCCATATAAGGCACATCACAGCCTTCTCGCACTTAGGAAAACTAGACACTATGTCTGCACTTGTGGGCCATTTGAAATAGCGAAATCACCAACAAAAAGCACAGAAATGTGAAAAACAGGGCACTAAAAAGACTGCAAAAGGACAATACTGTTTGCAGTATGAAAGCTGAAACAAAAAGACAGAAAGTCCCCTGTTCGACCTCAGCTGGAAACATGTGTAGGACACTTTACATTTTCCACCACTTTGCTCGTGTATGCAAATAACCAGAAAGTGCCACAGTATTGATATGGGGATTACAAATAAATTTCAGCAAGTAGGCAGATTCACAAATATAGCATCTGCAAATGAGGGGGATCTACTCTCATGTTACCGCATTATTCAGTTTAAGCAGCATACTGTCACATTAGGAGGTCAGGAGAATCTCCAAAGACTTTAGTATGAAGAAAACTATTTTCAAATATCTGTGCAAATCCAGAAGAAATGTAGAGTTCTGCCACTCTAACCTGCTGAGGATTTTTGTGTCTCCATAAACCACCCCACTCCCTGCTCCCAAAGTATCTCTAGGTTTATAGTACATTTGTAGCAAATGCTTACTTAGGAATTCTTTGTGGATTGTTTAAATTTTTCTTTCCCATTCTCTTTCTCTCTTTCTCCTTTCCTTCCTTCCTTCCCTTCTTTCTTTCTTTTTCTTTCTTTCTTTCAGCTGCTATTTAAGTATTCTTGTGGCACCCATTACCATTTTAATTTATTTGTTTACTTTGAATAGTTTTGCTAATTAGTAGTTAGTAAGTAGTTAAGCAGAGGCCACTCTTAACTTAAGGATGAGAGAACCCCTAGCAATCAGAGTATCTAACCCTGTGTGACCTAAGTGTTAGCCTCTGCAAGACGCCTTGTCTCATCTAGCTCCATCTAGCCTGAAGCTCACTGACCAGAGTGGCCTGTGAGAAAAGAGAACCAGGTCAGATAATGTAGAAGTCCCAAGGAATAGCTGGTATGGACCCCTCCATACTTGAATGTCTCAGGCACCTGTGCCTGGGGAAAGGATTATGTTGTGTTTCACTCTGGGGACACTTTTCAGGATGGGGGCAGATGAGAGGCTGGTAGGAAGAGAATCTGTGACTGGGTTGAGTGTTGCAATAGCCCCAGCCAGAGCCCTTTCCCCTTTGTCTATCGAGTAGGTTGGGTCAAGGGAAGTCAGCACATAAAAAATGAAGCAATGTCATGCCAGGGTGTCTACTGATTAACACTTCAGGAAGGCAATTCAACTTGGAAGCTTTGTGCCAGTTGCAAATCCTGCAGGTAACGTCCAAGAATGAAATTTCCATTGGGAGGTGGAGATGGCCATGCCATTGCTCATTGAGAATATGTGTGCTTTGGCTCCCTAGTACCTCAAGATCCATCCCCTAGATGCTAAGGGCTGTGGGTATGAAGGAGAGGATGAAAGAAAGAAAGAGAGAGAGAGAAAAGAAAGAAAGAAAGAAAAAAAGAGAGAGAAAGAGACAAAGGGAGGAAGGGAGGAAGAAAGAGAGAAAGAGAGAAAGAGAAAGAGAGAAAGAGAGAGAGAGAGAGAGAGAGGGAGAGAGGGAGAGGGAGAGGGAGAGAGAGAGAGAGAGAAAGAGAGAAGGAAAGAAGGAAAGAAAGAAAGAAAGAAAGAAAAGAAAGAAAGAAAAAAAGAAGGAAGGAAAGAAAGAAAGAGAGAGAGAGAAAGGAAAGAAAGAAAGAAAGAAAGAAAGAAAGAAAGAAAGAAAGAAAGAAAGAGAGGTTTCCCTGGTGGTGCAGTGGTTAAGAATCCACCTGCCAAGGCAGGGGACATGGGTTCGAGCCCTGGTCCGGGAAGATCCCACATGCCGCAGAGCAACTAAGCCCGTGCGCCACAACTACTGAGCCTGCTCTCTAAAGCCCATGAGCCACAACTACTGAGCCCGCGTGCCTAGAGCCCATGCTCCGCAACAAGAGAAGCCACTACAATGAGAAGCCCATGCACCGCTACAAAGAGTAGCTCCCACTTGCTGCAAGTAGAGAAAGCCCACGTGCAGTAACGAAGACCCAACACTGCCAAAACTAAATAAATAAAATAAATTTATAAGAAAGAGGAAAGAAGGGAGGGAGGGAGGGAGGGGAGGGGAAGGGAGGGGAGGGAGGGAGGGGAGGAAAGGGAGGGAGGGAGGGGAGGAGAGGGAGGGAGGGGAGGGGAGGGGGGGAGGAGAGGGAGGGAGGGGAGGGAGGGAGGAAGGAAACGCAAGAGAAACAGTTAGATTGAAATACTATGTGTCTAAACGATGCTACACACATAGTGGGCACTCCATTATATGTGTTTAATTAGGTTGAAAATATCTTTTGTGGGGAAAAAGAAAGAAGACAGCCCCAGTAGTTTGCTGCAAGTCGATTTTCACTGAAGGCAAAGTTGCGGTGGGGTTGAAATAATGGCACCAGCGCTTTAAATTGTTTGTGCAGGTACGCGTGAGCAGATGTTTGGGAAGAAAGCCAAATGCGCAGATTATCTTCCTTTTTCTTCATCAGCCTCCATTCCTGTCCTCCTCCTATCACACACACTGGACTTGATACATAGCACTGATGTGGTCTTCCTAGGTGAAGTATTGGGGTGCAAGAGAGAACAGGGGCTTTAGGCTAAGTGCCGCCTGGATATGCACTGTGGGTTTTTCTTCCTTTGTAGGAAACATTTATATCAAACTTTTCTCCATCTCCCATATTGATTTCATCTGGTTAGCAGCCTCTGCTTCCAGCTTTGTCTGATTCTCTTTTCAAGCTGCACACAGCAGGCTTTTTCCAAAGTCTAATGAAAGACTTCACCTGGCTGTTGTATGTTCTGTTTTCACTTTCTTAGTAAATCTTTTGGTAATGTAATGCCATATTTATGGATTTGAAAGTGAAAGGACCCCTAACACATCTTAAAAGTCCCTTCATGCGGAAGAGTTCTTTAGTAAATGGGCTTAACAAATGTCCATTAATTAGATGTTCATTCTGTTTTCTTCTTGCATTTGTCATTTTATTTTTATCATATCACCAGCACACAAAGTGTGTTAGTTTAGTATTTGTGTTACTTTAAGTATAAGTAAGTAAACATTTCCTGTACCACTGAGTTGCTGCTATTACAACTCACACACGAAATGACTAAAAGTTACTAGTTGGGAATTATGACAGAACGGCCTTGAGAACATAAACCATGTAAACAGCAACATGTGAGCTGTCCAACAATGTCAGGTGTGAGTTTACCTGTACAGACTCTGGAGAGAGATGGATTTATTTACACTGGTATGTATTCTACTCGCATTTTCATCATCTAACAATTTTCTACAAAAATAGCAATTAATCTGTAAACACCAGAATAGTTTCTAGCTGGTCTGTGATTTTTGACAGGGTATTTTATTTTATTTATTTTTTTATACAGCAGGTTCTTATTAGTTATCTATTTTATACACATCAGTGTATACATGTCGATCCCAATCTCCCAATTCATCCCACCACCACCCCGCCCCCTGCCATTTTCCCCCCTTGGTGTCCATACGTTTGTTTGAGAGGGTATTTTGTTTTCATGTTTTGTTGTGGTTGTTGTTTTCATTTCCGTTTTCATTTTTTGTTTCATTTCCGTAGATCTGTTCATAAAGTTGTAGTAGCTAAAGCTTTGCCTTTCTGGGAAAAGAAAGTAAGAACTAAGTGTGGACATGACAACTAATGTATAGGAGAGGAGATACTTGAAGGAAGAAGCTTTAAAGAGAAAGTCAGGTGGCAGTTGTCAGGTTGTGAGAATTTCTTTTCCTATGGGCTACAGGATTTTGAATAAGTAAGTATTTCTCCCAAAATTGGGAATAGGCAAAGTGTTAATAAGTTAACTTTGTATTGTATGCTCCTTTAAAAAGGAAAATACATAATATAAAAGAGAAAAAAGCTTTTATGAAGAGTTTTATAAATGGATTTCTTACAGGATAACTTGTTCTCTAGCTGTGATCTTACCACTTCAAATAGTTGTAATTTGAATAAATTTCATAAGGGAAAGAATCAACAAAAATAATTCTTCAAGGAAAAAAAAAAAGAAGTCTGAAGTCAGGCAGTCCAGAATTGGTATGGGGACTGCCATGGTTATCAGGGATACAAACTTCTTTGATTTTATTTTACTTCTGTATTATTTTTTATTATATAAGTTTCATGTGTACAGCATTAAAATTCAACATCTGTATATACTAGAGTGATCACCACCACAAGTCTATTTATGATCCATCATCAGCCTCCTTCTGTCTTGATGCTCCATCAATCTACAGCTTTACCTCATGGTCTAATGATGGCTGCTCAAGCTCCAGCCATCATGTCCACATAGCAAGCATGCAAAGGTCAAAACTGCCTTCTCTCAGTGAAGTAATATACCATCATACAGCCTTCCCATGTGTTCTACACAATACTTTATATCCAGAACTGGCCCCATTTATCTGCAAGAGAAGCTGAGAAATATGGTCTTTCAGCTGGGCATATTGCTGCTCTGAGAGAATTCAGAGTAGGAGGGATGAATAAATATTGGGAAGCAGCTAGAAGTCTAAAAGTTTTGGCTAGGAAGGAGGAAAAATGACACTAGAGCTCCCTGTCCTCAGTGGGCTCACCGGGGAGACAGAGGTAATGAAAGAACCACACCAATAAGGTGAAATCACAGCTGGGGTGAATTAGAGGTGAGCCTATTGAAAGGGGACTTTGGAAACTGAGCTGAGATGTGACTGCAGAGCTGAGGAGTTGATGAGGGGCTGTAGGACGGAGAGGGAAGCACTTCCTAGTAGCAAAGAGAGGTGTAAATCAGGCCAGACTGGGAGGCACAGGCCAACCCTGAGGCCCTATAGGTGAAACGTGCTGACTTAACTCCTTCTAGGAGACTTGGGAAGCATTTGCCAGAGTGGAGACGAAGATTCCATAACTGTATTCCCACCTTGGAAACATTCTGGCTGATGGGATGTGGGGAGGCGTCTTTTGGGGAGGTTACTGCAAAAATCCATGCAAGTGGGTGGTCACTCAGGGACTGACAGCGAAAATGAAGGAAAGCATGTAGTTTCCAAAAAGAGCCTGCCCTGAAGCACTCAGGGCACAAAGCAAGGGCTTTCTCTTGGGAGAACCACGCTGTGGGAAGCTTCCTTCAGGCAGGCGAAACTATCATTTTCTGATCTGTATTTCCACCTACCTAATCCTGGGCAGCCAGGCCCATTTCTGAGGAAATTGGGCAGCATTTAGAGACATGGGCTCCCTGTGGTCTCTGCATCATCTACTAATGGGTCTGAGGGGGGCTTTAAGAGGGAAACCAGCCTGGGTCTACATACAGCTTGTGATTTTTCTCTTCGTGCACTTTCCTGGCCCGCCCGCTGGGTTTCTGATGTAGACCGAGAGGCTCAGCCAGGTGAGCACACAGAGACTGGCAGGGGTCTGCAGGGAGCTCTCTCTGACCGAGGCATCTGCAGCTGGTAGGAGGTGAGGGGACGGTGAGGACTGAGATGAAGGGGTGCTCACTGTTTTACCTGCAGCGACTGCCTGGCCCAAAGCAGGCTCTCAATACGTTTACTATTTGAATGAATGGATTAATCCATCAACTGTTGTGTCATCAGACTGGCGAAGTAGTAGAGGAGAAAGGAAGGGAGATTACTAGTGGAGAGGATAAGCCAGGAGGAAAGGTGGAGACTGGAAGGAGAGGTTTTGCATAAACTCTGCCTGCAGGGCACCCCCACCAGGTAAAGAGCTGTGCCTGCAATAGCTTCCTCTTCTGGTTCACACCGCCTCTGCCTATGTAGGCCCCGTCATCAGTGTCTGCGATATTCTCTCTAGCTCTCCGCTTCCCTGAAGTTCCCACTCACAATGCCTTCTCCAAGAAATCTGCCCACTCTTTCATCCCAGCTTCTCACATCCTTCCTCCAGCTCAGTCCAAGTCCAGGAAATGCATTTACCGCGATAAATCCCTTTTGGTTCAGGCTCTAGCAGCAATATCTCACCTGGGGCTCTGGAGTCAGGCAGACTTGCTGGGGTTTGGATTCCAGCTCATATGTCTACAAAACTGGAGGTAATCATAGTGCCTGGTTTATCTGGTTGTGATAACTTAATAAGAGGATCCCTGTGAAACACTCAGCACCATGCCTAACTCCTAGTTCCATTACGGTTACTGCAGACAACCATGTTGCCTGTCCCTCTCTACCCCACATTCCTTCTTAACTTCAGGGCTGGTGGCTCTTTTAGCACAACCCACAACCCTTAAATTGGGCTATAAAAACAGTAAACTCATTTCATACAAACAGCCTTGCAAGAAAAGTTTCATTATTATTGCCCCCATTTTACCCGTGAATAAAATGAGGCACAGAAAGGTGAGGCAACTTGCCCAAGGGCACACAGCTTGAGCCAGAATTTAAATCCAGGTAGTTCAGCTCGAGCCCACCCAATTAACCCCAATACTCAAACCAGAAGAAACCACCATTCTTAGCTCCTCTCCATCTACAGAGATGTTGTTTTGTCAGTTCTCCACTGAAGAATCTGAAAAGCCAAGCCTCTCCCCTGCCCAACCTCACGTGAGAAATCTAAAGCCCTCCCAAGATGAAATTTCAAATGTCAGTGTCCAAGACTCCAAGTCCATGGGGCAATAGCAGGGACAGATCCCAGGCTGAGAGAGAGAAGGAAATCAGGTGGGAGGGAAGATGGAGACAGGTTGCTCAGGCACGATCCAGAGCAAATCTGAGCATCCTGAAAGGCAACCAGCTGGGAAAAGGAAAGAAATGTTTGCACCGTTCATTCATTCACTCATTGTTTGTTCTATTATTTAGTACAAGCATGTGAACAAGAAAAAACTCTTGTCCTCACTAAGCTTACATTTGGGTGCAGGAAAAGAGCCAGGATTCAAATCAGAAAAATAGAAAATGTAGGTATTAGAGGGTATTAAAATAGGGTAGTGTGATAGATCAGAGATTCTTTACCTCAGCTGCATATTAGAATCACCTGGGCTGATTTTTTTTTTTTTAATCCAGATGCCCAGGATGATCTCCAGACCAATTAAGTCAGAATCCATCGTGGGTCGGACCTGGGCAACAATGTTTTTAAAGCCCCCAGTGTACAGCCACGCGGCAAATTCCTTGATAGCGAGGGACAGGGTGGCTGACTTGGACAGGCTGGTTGTGGAAGTCACCTCTGAGGCGGCAGCACTGAACAACGACTGGAATGTCCAAGGGGAGCGAGACATGCCAAGATCCAATGGAAGATCCTTCCTGGCATAGGGAAATGTTGGTCCCTAAGCCCTAATGCCCAGGCTTCCTGTGTGTCTACAATTAGTAGCCACTAAGCTTATTTTCTCCTAGCTAATAAAGAGTGTTATCTACCAGGGTTCTGAGTGGCAAGCAACAGAAACTAGTTTTGATATGTTAAGCAGAGAAGTAATTTAGAGGAGGAAATTGGGGTTCACAATGGATGAAGCCAACTTGGGCGGATGGGAAGATGAAGGACCCAACTTGGAAAACGGGCATGAACCAAGTCAGTCTTAGAGGTCCAGTGGCAGCAAGTTTTGATAAACCAGCCTGACAAGGATTCTACCACCAGGCTACTAGCTTCTCCTGCAGCTGCCATCAAGGAATTCTCTCCATTTGTCTGACCCCATTCAATCCTGACTGGCCAAGCCTTGGGCATATGTCCATCTTCTGCTTCCAGAGATTCACCCTGCTGTAGCTTCCACAGTAGGAAGCAGGATAATAATTACCACCAATACTACACAATCTGGAGAGGAACTGGGTGGGAGACACCCAGGAAATGAGAACCATCCACCACAGACAGCATCAGTGTGTCCTTCCCAGCATGTGGTGCATGGGGTGTGATTATGTCAGTATTAGCTCAATGAAAGCAAGGGTATTGCCTTTTGTTTCTCTGCCTTATAATCTTCTTACATTGCATAATATTTCTCTTTGCAAACTGCACATCTCAAGTAAAGATTTGTTGAATGAATAAGATGGTTTTCATCTGTTTTCTTGCAAACGCCATCATAGAAAAATTTAAAAAGAAAGTCTAGATTGCTTTGTGACTCCATTACTTTCTTTTCCTTCCCCCATTCACCCTCCAAGTTTATCTTTCTCAAGGTTTAAGCTAATTATGGCCCTGATGCCCTTTCCCTAAGAATCACCCCATCAGCCTTCTCTCACAGGCTGGAGTGAAGGTCACGGGATGGAAGGATTCTGCCATGGGCCCCTCCCTCCCAGTTTTCTTCCCAGCACCAAGATGCAATTGCGCCACAAAGCAATTTATCCTCTTTGTGTACAATGCCCAAATAACTTGCCTTTTGAATGGTTCTGATTAAAGGATGAAAGAATTGCATTCTAAAATTTGCAAATTCATAATATCCTTGAAAAAATGAACCTTGTGAAGTTAAAGTTCCATTTAAAAATATACTCTGAAAGACCTACAAGTTACAAGGCCGGTTTTGACAGACAGCTTTTACTGCCTTTGGCATTTCAGTAATGACCCCAGAACTGCCATTGACCTGCCAGCACACTTGGTAAAGTGACAGCCTGCTCGATTTCTTCCCCTATTAAAATGTGGTGGGAGCAGGCAGGAGGAAAGGGAGAGAGAATGGAAGGCAGGAAGGGGAAAGAGTGAGGGGAAGGAGAGAAGGAATAATGACTCCCAGAGATGTCCACATCCAAATCCTCAGAACCATGTTATGTTTTATGGCAAAACAGAATTAAGGTTGCAGATGGAATTAAAATTGTTAATCAGCTAGCTGACCTTAAAATAAGGAGAGTATCCTGGATTGTCCAGGTGCGCCCAATGTAATCACAGGGGTCCTTAAAAGTGGAGAGGGAGGCAGGAGAGAGAGTCAGAGGGGATATGACTACGGAAGCAGGGTCTGAGAGATGTGAGAAGATGGCTTTGAAGATGGAGGAAGGGGTTATGAGTCAAGGAATGGGGGTGTCTTCCAGAAGGTGGAAAAAGCAAGGTAGTGGATTCTCTCCCCTGAAGCCTCCAAAAGGAATGCTGCCCCGCTGACACCTTGATTTTAGCCCAGTGAGACCTGTATGGGGCTTCTGACCTACATAACACTAAGGTAATAAAATGTGTTGTTTTAAGCCACCAAGTTTGTGGTCATTTGTGACAGCAGCAATAGGAAACTAATATACAAGGCTAGGAGATGAAGGAAGGAAGCATTTCTTGGTAACACTTGTGGGTCAGGTACTGGGCTGGAGGAACTAACATGAGCTACTTTATTGGGCATTTGCGGTGCATTCTGGACATTTGAAGTAGATTCTCTCCTACACAACTCTGAGCTCACTTGGATGTCAAGTAAGGAATGGCCATCCCTGGGCAGAAATGTAAAGCCAAAGGTTAGGGTGGACATTTAGATGGTAAAAGGAGATCATAGATAGAAAGTGAAAAGTCTTATTTGAGAGGCAGGAGATGAGATGGAGCATGACTGGAAACCTCAAACACGGAAAACCACCCTCCTGCATCTAACCCCCGTGGTGCATGAGGATTTACCATGACCTACGCACCAGGCAAGATATGGAGAGACAGTGCCAAACGAGATGGGCATTGGCCCCATGGAAAGTCAAACTTCAAAAGATGCTAAATTCCAAGCAGGTCACAGCGAGATGCCAATCTATATCCACTGAGACGGCTATAACCAAAAAGACAAACAACAACAAGTGCTGACAAGGATGCGGAGAAACTGGAACTTTCCTACTTTTTTGATGGGATTGTAAAATGGTGCAGCCACTTTGGAAAACAGTCTACCAGTTCCTCAGAAAGGTAACACAGAGTCACCATATGACCCAGCAATTCCACTCCTAGGTATACACCCAAGAGAAATGAAAACATATGTCCACACAAAAACTTGAATATTCATAGCAGCATTATTCATAATAACCAAAAGGTAGAAACAACCCAAATGTCCATCAACCAATGAATGGATAGATAAAACCTGGTATATCCATAAAATGGAATATTATTCATCCATAAAAAGAAACGAAGTACTGACACATGCTAGAACATGGATGAACCTTGAGAACATTATACTTAGTGAAAGAAGCCAACACAAAAGGCCACACATTGTATGATTCCATTTATACAAAATGTCCAAATAGGCAAATCTATAGAGACAGAGTGTAGATGAGTTATTCCCTAGCCCTGGAGTGGGGGATGAGAGTATTAGAGGGTGATAGCTAAGAGTAAGAGGTTCCTTTAGGGGGTGATGAAAATGTTCTAAAATTGTGGGGATGGTTGCACAATTCTATAAATATACAAGAAAACATTGAATTGCACACTTAAAATGGGTAAATTGTATAGTATGTGAATTATATCTCAATAAATATGTTACCAAAAAAAAAAGCAAGCAAGCATAAAACACCTGAGCCAGGATCAAGGCTGAGCAGAGGCAAGCACAGGCTGATGGTGGATGCCACAAAGGTTTGTCTGGGGCGACTCTTGCTACCAGGGGTTGCTGACTTGAGGATCCTCATCAAGGCTGATAGCCAAATCTGCAGGGGCAGACTTGCTTCTTCCTTAATCTGAGGTATCTGACAAAGCTGAAGTCAATGGCTCAGAGGCACTCAGCTGCATGGTTCTCTTGGCGCCCCAGAATTCTGTCAGTTCTGAGACCTCAGGAGGTCATTTCCTGTAGTGGCTCTAAATGGAACTTCCCAAATGGACCCTGTTGCATGGTCATCTTATGCCTCATCTACCGTAAGCTTCTCGGTCTCTCTGCTATTCAGGAGCTGGGGCTGTGAGGGCCTTGTGGAAATAGGGTCGGCCTGACAGTGCTATCAGAGAAAGGTATTCTAGTGGCCCCTTTTCTAGCCACTTTTGAAAGTTCCAATGCTTTAAGAAGAAGAAGAAAAAGGAGGAAGGGGAGAGGAGGAGGGGGCACTTGTGATCACAATGCATCTGAGGCGTCATTTTGTCATTGTCTGAGGCCACTAGTACTGGAAGCCCCTGGAGGGCAGGCCCTGTGACCACAAATTCATTGCTCTGCCCCAGCTGTCCCAGCACCTGGCACATAGTATGCTCTCAATAAATACTGATTGATTAAAGCAAAGGAGTAAACAGTGGCAGATAATATAAAATTCCAGTCCTTTTTTCCTCCTGCTGCCTCTAGTCTCTGTATAGAAATTTATATTTCAGCCATATGAATTATGACCCCCTCCGAAGCAAAACAGGCAACAGCCAGTTGGAGTTTAAGATTACATGTGTTATTTTTACTTTGGTGTCCTTATGAGCACTCTGTCACAGGAAGGGCAGCTGAGAATCAGATGCACTGAGTGTCCCAGGGTTGGGGTGGAACCCACTGAACCCAGAGAAAGAGCAGGATGTCCAGTGCAAGCCCTCAGTCTCTAGCAACTGAACTTGGGAAAGAGAAAGCATCAGAAACTGGGGTGTATGTATGCTGGTACCAAGATGTCTTAGTTAGGGTTTCTCTATTTGGAGGTTTTAAAACATGTCTACAGTCCTCCCTTCAAAATGAGGGCCTAATTCTTCTCCTTTGAATGTGTGTTGTACCTAGTAACTCATTTTTAATTAATGTGGAGGAAAGGCAGGTTGTGGTCAGCTGAATAATGTCCACATCTTAATCCCTAGAACCTGTGAATGTTACCTTAAATGATAAAGGGGACTTAACAGATATGATTAAGGATCTAGAGATGGGAAGATTATCCTGGATTATCCAGATGGGCCCTAAGTAGTTGTGAGGTCCTTATAAGAGGAGGATAGAGAAGATTTGACTACTGACGAGGAAGAAGCAGATTTGATAAGGCCAGGAGCCAAGGAATGAGGACGACCTCTAGAAACTGGAAAAGTCAAGGGAATAGAGTCGCCGCTCAAGCCTCTGGAGGAAACCTTGCTTTTAGCCCAGTGAAACTGATTTTGGACTCCCAATCTACAGAACTATAAGGGAATAAATCTGTGTTGCTTTAAGCCACCAAGTTTTTGGCCATGTGCCACAGTGGTCATAGGAAAGATACACGTCATAAAAGACATTGCTGCTTCCACCTTGATCTCTTGGATTGTCCAAATGCCAGCTTCCATGTTGTGAAGATACTCAAGAAGCAATAAAGGGAATGTTTTCAAGCCAGCGACCAGTGCGGGCAACCGAAGCTATTCCACTGGGAAACTCTGGCACTCATCGTAAAACATGCACCTCGGCATCAACCCACGTGCGGGCCGAGGCAGCTGGGGTGTACACAGCAATTCTCATCAATCATTGGGGAAGGACTGTCCCTGGCACGAGGGGTGGGGAGGATGTTAATTCCTCAAGGCTGCCAGTCTGGTGGAGTAGGTTCTGGTGACCACGAGAAGAAATGCAGGTTCTGGCAGTTGGAGGTCAGAAGGGCTTCCACTGAGAGGGAAAGGGCAAGGGGTTGTGGGCAGGGCTCTGGCAGCTTCTGCTACACCAAGGGATCAAGAGTGGGGAGATGCAGCAGAAGAGGAGGGCCCAAATCAGAGTCTGTGAGCAGGACGAGCAGACGGCAAGAAACTCAAATATGGATGTACTCTACCATTACTGCATTCCAACTGTGTGCCACCAGCAGTTAATATGCAGAATCCCTAATTCTTCAACAGCAAGGGTGGGGGATGGGGTCACACCATTTCCATTTTGAAAATGGAAACACTGAGGCTCAGAGAGTTTAAGAGGCTTGTCCAAGATCACGCTAGGCTGGTGAGCACAAATGGGAGAGCAGCTCGTTTCCGAGTGCTCTCTCCTGCGTCTCCGGCAGCTGCAAGGAAACTGTCTTTAAAGCAGTAATAGCTTGTGTCTGTCTCCCGACAGCCAGTGCCCTTTCTGACTTCATGCCCCACGCATGGCAGTGTCATGCTACATTACTTCTAAATGTCACCTGCCAACCCACCTGCCTCTAATCACGTGCGCACACTTGTGTGTGTGCAGGCGTGTGCATAAGCACACACAGTCTGCTGTGTCACAGACATCACAGAGAGGCCCTTCCACACAGGAGGCCACACGTGGCACTCATCTTTCAGAGTTTAACCAGCTTACACGGAAGCAAATATTCGAAGTTTACCAAACATAAACCAAGTAAAACCTAAGTCAATCAAAAGTGACTAAACACCTCTTTAGTCCAAATACATGTTTCTAAAAGGTCACAGCTGGTGTAATTATCCATGCTAGACTTAGCACACATTCAGCTGTGTGCTTAAGACTGCCAAAAACTGGAATACATTCAGAATCCTTAAATAAGAGTCACCTTGTTTTCAGAAAATGCTTGGTTAAGTCAGGCCCAGGAGTGGGGGAGTTACTGGGGGAAGCCTATTAGAGTTTAATGACACTTTGAGAAAATGTAGAGGGAAACTTCATTGGAGAAGGAATAGAAGTACATGTCAGAGCCAATTTCTCATAATATGTGGGTTGAGTCCTTTTTCTTCAAAGAAAATAACTCCTGACAAGTACAACAACAACAACAAAAGAACACAATGACAAAATGAGCAGCTCAGGAAGTCAGTCAACAGGAGGAAAAAATGAATACCTAAATGCCGACTCAGCAAGTGACCTTGGGAAACTGTGACCTGGGTCAGGGGAGGGGTGAGAAGCAATCACCAGTTTTCCCCCATCCTTTGGCATTTCGATAGGCAGAGCCCCAACCCAAAGTGCATCTTGGTGAGCATGCAACTTGTGCAGACGTGGTTCTTAATTGTGTTCTGTGGCACCCTAGGGTACTGTGCCAGAGCCTTGGGAACCGCCACAGAAAATGATGGGCAGGCAAGGGTAAGGGGTTCCCAGCTCTCCTGCCTCACTTGTACCAAAACAGTTCTTCTCTTACCTGCTTTAATAGCTTAGACTTCCACCTACAATTTTGTTTCAAGACAAGGTTGTTCTATTAAATAGATACCGAATTTGAAACCCTCAAGTTTATATAATGTCTGAGGCTCATGCCTGCCCTCGTGCTAAAGAGGAATTTACACCCTCAGTCAATGTCTTTCTGGAGAAGTAAAGGCCAGGATAAGAGAACCAGGGATAAATGGAGGAGTTTAACAAGCCGGTAGTTAGATTGCAGAGCACAGAGTTTGGAAAAATGTGGAAAACAGCAAGGGAGAGAGTACTAGGGGATGTAGGAATGTGAGCACTCAGAAAGGCAGGGATTTTTGTCTGTCTTCTTCACTCACTGCTGCATCCAGTGCCTAGGAAAGTACATGGCACACAGTAGGTGCTCAATAAACATTTGTTAGTCAGTGAGTGAATAAATGAATGAGTGAGGCACTCAGTGGAAGAGACCAATGGAGAGGCCATATACAAGGATGAGGCAATGGGGTCAGCACTCTGGGACTGGGATGGTTAAATGGAATCAGCCAGTGGGGAGGAATGGCTGGCAGCGATTTGAACTTGGAGAGACCACCGGAGGCAATGAAACAGAGACTTGGGGAAGGGGACTGTGCATTCTCTAGGACACCTGAGAATGTCTCTGTGGGTGAGAAGGGAGCTGTTGAAGGCATCGACCTTGGAACAAAAGTTTGGCCATTTTCTCCATGGCCAGAGGGAAAAATAACCAAACTCATAGGAAACGGTATGGCAGTTCCATGTTTAAAGGACCCAAGTGAGACCCAGAAAACTTTCCCCTCAGAGGTCAGCCAACTCCAGGAGAGTTAATACCTGCATAAGTGGAAATGAGATCAGGGACAGGGTACAGCCAGGACTTAGATGGAATCTGTAATGCTTTACAGTTAAAAAAAAAAAAAGAAAGGAATGAAGGAAGGAAGGGAGGGAGGGAGGAAGGAATGGGAAAGAAAGAAAGAAAGAAAGAAAGAAAGAAAGAAAGAAAGAAAGAAAGAAAGAAAGAAAGAAAGAAAGAAGAGAGAGAGAGAGAGAGGGAGGGAGGGAGGGAGGGAGGAAGGAAAGGAAGGAAGGAAGGAAGGAAGGAAGGAAGGAAGGAAAGAGAGATAGATCTAAAATCTCTGGAGGCAGCTCACTGTGGTGGTGAAGAGCACAGATTCCTTGAAGCCAGGCTCCCTGAGTTCAAATTTAGGGTCCTACTTGCTAGCTGTGGACCCTTGGGCAAGTGGCCTTAAACCTCTCTGGGCCTCAGTCTCTTCCTCTGTAATATGGGGACAATAAGAGTACCTCTCTCACACAGTTGTCAGAAGTAAATAAGTTATGCCATGATCACCTAGATAAGCAATAGCTATTGTTATGGATATGGCACACTGCTGACATTTGTTAAATACAGGAGTTGGCACAGTGGTGTTCATTATAATTTTCTTGTGTTTCAAATAATTATAGTTAAAAAAACCCAAAAACTTCCCCCAACCAAAGTCATATCCTTCTGGTTATATTCCCGACTCACAAGGAAATTAACCCTTTGAAACTACCAAAGAAACATATAAGAGGAGGACAGGGAAAATATATGCCAGCAGTTCTCAAATTGGGGTCCTAGGGCCAGTAGCACCAGCATCACCTGGGAATTTGTTAGGAATGCAAGCTCTCAGTTCCTGATTCCACTGAATCAGGAATCTGGATCTGAGGCTGGGCAATCTGGCACGCCCTCCAGAGGATTCTGATGCATGCTAGAGGCCATCACCCAAGAACAAATGAAGAACCATGTGGCTTGAGGTACCAAAGTGACCCATGCAGCTGAATGTCTCTGATACGTATTGATGCTGCCGCTGGCCGGGCATCTTTATCGGCATCGTTGGGGAATCTATTCTCCCTACTAACCCTATTATCTACTCACAGCGGGTAGCTGGGAGAACTAGTTTGCCCAGGAGAAACTGCAATGTCACTTTTCCCAGCCCTACCTGGTGGGGTGGACTTGGCTTGACTAAGGTGATGGGACACCTCTTGTGAATTTCTCTTAGTAGGACTATCTGACCCTAACTCCAGAATATTTCATTGTTCATTCACAGAGATCATAATCTCGTAAATTCTCTCAGTGCCCCTGCATGCCCAATCCCCCAACCACCACCAGGGTACACTACACAGATGCCAGCAACAACCCCTGAGCCTTAAATATTGCTTAGGGCAGTACTATTTGTCCTACCTGCCCCTACCCTGGCATTTCCAGACAGGGAATTTCCAACAGTGGTTGTTGGAAATATGAGAGAACTATCAAATGCTCTAAAAGCATCTTTGTAAGTTGTAAAGTAGATAAAATAAAAATTATGGGATTTGTCCTACAATGGTATACAGGCTACAAATTTATCATCAGGATAGAAGTTAAAAACAAAGACAAATTGTGAGCATAGTCTTCTGGGAAAGGTTGTACAGGGTTAGGAGTAACAGAAAATGATGGTTTGGGATGATTTAGTGCCTTTACCAGTGAATACTGAGAGATGCCCAATAAATATTTGTTGAATGAATCAATAAACTGGGCTATTCACAGTACACACCTGTGTCTTCTCTCTCTCTCTCTCTCTGACACACACACACACACACACACACACACACACACACACACTTTAACAAGCCTCTACCAATCTATCTATGCCTGGGCATGAGGTCATGTCCTTTACTATGAAACTGGACATTTTTAGATGTCCTTCCAGTTGCTACAAAAATTTTAGAAAGAAGAGTACAAAAACATTATGCAAAGATAGAGGAGCCAAATCCAGAACAAATATGGAGGGAGCACAAAAATAAAGCAGTGCTCATTGAACAAAGATGAAATTCTACGTCCTTCTAATAAAATTAATGATAATGAACTTCTGATCTAGAGAACTGGGCTGCTTGTGCCCAATGAAAGGACTCAGGGGGTGGAATCGCAAATGTCAGGAAAGTTAACTACAAAGAAGGACCTTAAGTGGATCAATCAGAGTTGAACTACTAGATAGAAGGATTAAGTGGCTAATAAAAGGGATGTTCTACTGACCTCTAACACAAGAGGGAGGAGATAATGAGATAAGTAAAGCTGGTGAGGATAATAAGACTATAATTATGGCCAAGTTCAAACTACTGAATGTGCATTAGAGAACCCTCTAGATAACGTGAAGAGAGAGGAATCTGGCCTCTGGAAGTTAATGCTGCCTGCAACATTTGAGATGCTCCCAGCTGCATCTCCCTCAGACCAGTATGAAGACAAAACCATCACAATGGAAGTTTCAAACACATTAAGGTGGTGCTGGTGGTTCAATATGCTGAAAAGGGAATGCAGAAAGAAGTGAAGCCTCATCACCAGGAGAAACTCATTGTGCTCAGAAATCTTGCCAAGGAATTATTTTTAACAATAACTGTTGTGGCCACTGTCCATAATCTCTTAAATTCTCTGAGCTTCTGCTATGTATATGGTGGTGAGGTTGGCCTTGTACACCCTGGGATGTTTAAGAAACACACACACATACATGCAGTGAGATTCCTGGTTTGAAGATAAAATGCAACAAATTAATAAGTTGATTCTTTCTGAATGTGGAAATTCAGGGTCTGATGATAAAACAGCAAAAAATAAATGTATTAAAGGAGAAGCATTTGGTTCAGGACCAGCACACAAGTCTCCCTTTGCATCTGTTTTTTGCTGCAGAATGCTTTATATAATTGTTCACTTAATCGCTTGGGTGAAATAAATGTATGGCAGCTTTACTACACTATTGATTCAAATTCTTACTGTAATGACAGAGCTATCCAGGGAGTTGTCACTGGGTTTCTTGAGTTGTCCTGATGGCTGTTGTATGATTATTAAGGAGCACTCTGCAAAGGAAGTCCCTCCCTGCACGTCCCGAGCCAAAATCACTGATGGCACCACTGGGTGTTAGGGACCCTGGACTCGGGCCTGGTTGTCATGACCCAAAAGGGAAACTTTCAATGGGTTTGCAACTGTGAGGTCAATGTGCCCAGTGGAGTGACCCTAAGGGACTCGGCTTCCAGGTTTTAGAACTGCAGTCCTGAAGACATGATTGGACATCCACAAAGACAAGAAGAAATACAATTTATAGGACAGAGTTCCTGCAGGAAACAGAGGACACACTTGGGTCCAAAAAGAATTTAAGAAGGGCCTGTTTGCAGATGAGGACGGGGTTAGCAAACCAGCAAGGGATGATCAGGTATCCAAAAGTAGCATCAGCAGAAAGCCGTTACTTACCACCTCTAGGACTGAAAGGACACAGGGAGGAAACTGTACTTCAAGAGCCTGTTGGGATATGAGCACAGAGGCCACAGGTGAAGAAATGCCCTGCTCTCTCTCCTCTTGCCCACTGACCCCTGCCACTGCCCCACCAACCCCAGTGGCTGAGCCCCAGTGGAAGCCAGAGGAAGGCCACAGAGGTCAGATTCCAGAGAGGTCAGACCGGGTGCAGAGTGGAAGAGGGCAGAGAATGGATCTAAGGGTGGAGCAAACGAGTAATAACCAGTCCCCACAGCTCAAGGGCTCAGAGTTTGAGGGCGAGGGAAGGCCTGAAGGGCTGACAGACAGACAGGCAGGCTACAAGATCAACTACAGCATCACACTGATGTCCCACTGATACCCAGAAGCCAATTCAAAGGACAGTGAAGACTCTTCTCATTCTGGGAGAGAGAAGCAGTCAGGAGTCTGGGATTTACAGTTGTGCAGACCTGGGATGGAGTCCTGGTTCAGCCTTGCTCTGGCCATGTAACCTTGGGCAAGCTATTTAACTTCCCCATGGCTCAGCTTGCACTTCTGGATAAGGAGCATCATACAGGATTATTGGAAATTGAATAACGCTTATAAAGAACTTAGCCCATTTCCTGACTTATAATAAATGTGCCAAGATGGTTGTTACTTATACAAATTAGGAAATCATTATCCCACTGAAGCTCCTTTAGAGAAAAGGGGGGAGGGTCATTATGAGGATGAGGAAGGTCCAGGAGAACTCAAGGGCAGGGGCACGGACTCTCTTCAGAAAGGGACCCCAGGCAGGACCCCAGGTGGTATCTGCTCTCCGTCTCCTGGTTGTACTTCTTTCTGTGCGTCTTCATCCTCCTCCCTCTCCCAGCACTTGTTGTCTGTTTTACTGTCCACACCGTGGACCGTGGCCACCCAGTAAGGTTCCTGAATATTGTCCAGTCACAAGAATTTCCAGTCACCCAACCCCACCCTCTGGCTGGTCCTCAGCCCTAGCGCTGAAGTCCTGGGAGAGAGATTCGACTGGGCTGACTCAGGTGAGGAGTCCACTCGGGCCTGGTCACCCTCAGCCTGCTGGTTCTCTTCAGGTGGGCCCTGCAGATTCACTCCCAGCCCCTGTTTGCCTGCTCCCTGCCCTGGGAGGACTGCATCGAAGTTCTTCCTGGACTTTGGCTTCTGCTTGAGGGTGGTCAGTGGGGAGCCCCAGCAGAACAATGGAGGAAAGGAGAGGATGAGGCTGGGGCCCCTCCCTGCAGGGCCAGCTGGGGCGGGCTATGTACCTATACGGAAGCCACAGCTGCACTCAAGGAGACCCTCTCGGCAGGATGCTTAGGTTCCAGCAACCATTCCCTCTTCCTGCCCCTTCAGGACCAGAGGTTTCAACAGCCTGGCTATTGCTCAACCTTGAGCACGGGCACTGTCCCTCATGGTCTCCCTACACCCCGCTGACCACACATGTTTAAATCGCCCCTTTGCTGGACACTCCTTGAATTAATTTGAATACGCTGTCTGTATCCTGCTGGGATCCTGACCAACACACAAGGCCAGGGAATGGAGATAAAGACTCTTAATAAATGAGGCTCCTAGGCCCTACACCCACTGGAGGTCGGGGGGTTACTGAAGGTAGAAAGCTCAAGGTGTTTCCTATGTTGTTAATGTGGCTGTCATTTTTATTATTACTAGTATTATAAACATCATTAATTGCTTAGAACTTCTACCCATTCTCAAAGACCGGATATTGGATTGGAGTCAGCCTCTATTTCCCACACAACTCAAATACAAAAGGCCTCCAAGAATACAGCCACATGCCTCCTTAAGGCTTGTACACTGTACTTCTCCTAGTTTCCTACATGAGCCTCCACAGTCCTTAACCTGAATTTTTTGCCTTTGAAAGAAAGTTATACTTTGAAAAGCCTTGGTGATCCCCAGTTTCTTGGGCCAAGTGGTGATACTGGCAGAGCTCTGGAGGACCCAGGGCTGACCCAGCTGCCCAGAGAACACAGATTTATATGCAAGATGGCAACTCTGATCACTGGCAAGGGAGGGGATACAGCTCTCCCCTTTAAAGCAGGGCTCTCAGAATTACTGTCAAACCATGAAAAAGCTCAAAGCCTCAACCTCAAAGACTCTTCCATTCTAGATGATCACACACCCCTCTCTCTGCTCTCCTTTCCACCTAGAAAATATACTCTTTCGTCAGTGATTAAATAAACCCACTAACCTGCTTCCAACATTAGGAAGAGGTTACTCCTATTTAACTGTTTACAATGCACCAGAAATCGCTGAGGGCACTGGGTACAAAATGCATGCTCTCCTTCCACTCTGAGATTACATGCCTGCTATAAGAGGTAGAATGACCCCCAGTACTGGGGTTAAACATGCACATTCTTGATGACAAAATATATCGTTCCACATAGCAGAGGTCATTTTGTAAAATTAAAAGCAAACATCGAGTGGAATCATTTTTCCTGCCCAGGATGAGCCTTATAAGATGAAAATGAAAAGCGGAGAAAACAAGTATTCATTTACTAAGCCAGTCATCTGATTTTTTTCTAGCTTGTTTAAACATTTGTGAGTCCAGCATGGAGTCCCACTCTCCAAGCTCAACGTTTCCATCCAGTTGATCCTGCAAGAGAGTTATCAACGTGACCTGTTGCCATGGAAACAATGGTGAGGTCACATGCCCAGCACAGTGACTTTTTGGTGACTTTAGGAGAGTTAGATCTAGTTGAAAAATCTAATTCTGTCATTTAATAGCTGTGTGACCTTGGGCACACTAGTGTAACTCTCTGAGCCTCAGTTTCCTTACCTGAAAATTGGGAATAATGGTAACGGCTCTCTCTAAGAGTTCTTATAAGAATCAAATGAGATCAACTGGGTAAAGTACTTGGTATGATTTTTGGCACTCTATGTGCTCAGGAAATGTTATCTGCTCGTTGTTATTATAATTAGGAAGTTAAACCATGTTTTCATTCATTCATTCATAATCTAATCCATTTATTTCACAAATAATCATTGAGCTTTACTATGTTGCAGATGCTGATCTAGACGGTAAAGATAAAATAAGGAACAAAATTGACAGAGTTCTGCCTTCACAGAGCTTATATTCTAGTGAGGGAGAAAGACAGTTAACAATAAACCATATATACATGAAATATTCTATCCGGTAGTGGTACATGCTATGAAGAAGCTTGCAGCAGGATAAGAAGAGAAAGGGGGCCGGTTGAGGGACAAGGGGAGCTATTTCAGATAGCATCCTCTCTGAGGAGACATTTCAGGAGAGACCAGAAAGCCCCATGACAGGACAAGCCTGTGGATGTGTGGGAAAGAGCAAGGGCAGGAGATGAGCGGAATAGAAAGTAGGTTAGGGAGACAGGGGCACAGAGAGAAAGGGAGAACACTCATGTGTCTAATGTTAGGAAGCAAGGACACTTGTGCATCTCAGACTTGTTAATGAGTGAGATAATGGAGGTTGTCAGAGCAGTAACAGGAAACAATACAGCATGGCGATAAAGACAGAAAGCCCCGGAGATTCCTGCTGCCTGTAAGAGAGTCTCAGCTCTGCCACTATCAGCTCTCAGTGTGGTCCCCCAATCAGCAGTAGCAGCATCACCTGAGATCTTACTAGAAATGCAGAATCTCAGTCCACACCCTAGCCCTACATTTCAACCCAGATGATTCATAAACTCGCTAAAGTCTGAGAAGCACTAGCCTAGGACTTTTCACTTAACCTCTCTGGCTCTTAGAAACACCATCTTCAAAATGGGTATCATAAACATAATTCCCTCATAATATGGTTATTGTGAATTTTAAATAAGCTTGTAACAATAGAGTGTGCAGCCCAGTGCTTGAGACGTTGTGATTGCTCAATGAATCGTAGCTTTTGCATTTAATCCTTGGTAGGTTAACACACCAGAGGGCTAGGTCCTGAAGGTCTGGATTAAAGAGGATGAAATCCCTGTATCCTTCATGAAGCCCTGTAAGAACCCAGGATGCTAAGGGAGTGTTCCCTTTGGATTCCTGGGAACTGTCACTGTTGCTTGTTGACTGCTTTGACCTCTACTTGGAACGTGTACAGAGGGAATGGTGACCAATTCTGCTGCACCTTCCCTGAGACTGCTGGCTCCAGAAAGACCCACCCCCTTGATTATACAATGAAGGTCATCTTCACTTGTGAAGAGAGCACTAGAGCTTTATATCAGCAGTGCCTGCAGGAGGAGTCAGGTTTCTTTTAATGAAGGTGGTCTGCCGGGACCCACCCAAGCTGCTTGACGAGGCTCCCCTGTGATTCATAGCTTTCACCAATGGTTTTCCTCCATGGGAAATTAGCTGGCTCTGGAGAGGCTCAAACCTGAATATTGGCCTGGATATCACAATATTTCCAAGTGCAAAAGAGTGTTTCTCTAGCCAAGATGGCAGCTGTCAACCACCTCATTCCCAGATGTGTTACTATAAATCTCAAAACTACAAGTGTGTAGAAAAGCAAAATATGTTACGAAATATGAGCTTGTAACTTTCAGTTAAGCACCACTGATAACATAATAGAGTAGCTAAGCAGTCGACTCCGCAGACGGACTTTGATTCCCCAACCCAACTCAATTCTCTAAGCTCCTTAAAGTTCAGTCTCCTCATCTGAACCTGGGGGGTGACAAAAGGACCCACTTCACAGGGGTGTTGTAAGAACTAATAAGATACCACTTATAAAGAAACTTTGAATGTCCTGAAAGACACTCAACATTCTGGAAATTTGAGCAGTCACCATGATTGTTATTATTGTCTGTGATCGCTGAATCAAAGAGGAAACTCTCAGATAGATGGGGCCCATTCTTCAGCTATGAGAATATGAAGAGCAATGTTCTCCTGCCAATAGGGATTTAAAAAGTGATAAAATTGAACTGGGATGATCACAATGAGAATGAAGGGAAGCAAACATTCAGGAGATATTTCTGAAATAGGGGCAGTAGGACTTTGTGACCTCTTGTGTGCAGGGGGTAATGAGAAAGAGAGTCAAGATTTCTAGTCTACATTCTTACATGTTCCTACATTCCATGGGGAACATAGGGAAAGGTTCATGAAAAAGGACAATGAGTTTAAAGGCAGTCTGCAAACTTTGGGGGGGTACATGCTCTGAACAAGAAATGTATAGCTGTTCACAATGCAGAGTTAAATAAACATAAGGCTAAATTTAAAAGGAAGGCTTTAATTTAACCAGAAAGGCTAAATTTAAAAGGACTAACAATATCAAGAGTTGGTAAAGATGTAGAGGAACTGGAACTCTCGTTCACTGCAGATGGCAGTGTAAATGGATATGACCACTCTGGGGAAATGTTTGGTCGTATTTATTAAAGCTAAAATATCTTAGCAGTTCCACTCCTGGACATGTACACAGCCAAAATGAATACATACTCCACAAACATACAGGCATGAAAATGTTCCGAGTGGTATTATTCATAATTGACAAAAACTGGAAACAAGCTAAATGTACTAAATGTAGAATGAATAAATTGCAATGTGTTCATACCATGAAATAATGCACAACAATGAAAAAGAATAAGCTACTGAATATCATAGCCAAAATATTGACTGAAAATATCCAGATACCAAAAAAAGCACTGAATGATGATATTTATGTAAAGTGCAAGAACAGGCAAAACTAATCTATGAGATTATGAGAGTCAAAATGGTGGTTCCATTTAGGGGGTATTATCTGTGAGAGAGCACAAGAAAGCCAGCCCTCTGGGGTGGTGGAAATGTCTGTATCTTGATCAGAGTGGTGGTTACCTGGATGTAAACATATGCCAAAAACAAAAAAAAATCATTGTGCTGTACATTTTAAATATATGCAATTTATTTTATGAAGGTTATACCTCAATTAAAAAAGTAAATTTAATAACACAGGGCTAAATATTTGAGCAGCTCTTGAAAACAATAACATGAGAAGACTTGGCAATTCTGGAATGCAGTGGAACCACAAGGCTGAAGTGATTATTTAGCAATCGAAATAAGTTTTTGACTCTAACAGGTCTATCAAACACTGTTTAAGGTCATTCTTGGAATGAATAGTTGTTTTGGTGTTTGTCAAGCATGGTCCCTGTGGAATCTGTAATAAGCCTCCAGAAGGAGGTAGATGAAGAAGGCTGTGTCTCATAAGCTCTCTCTGTCCTTATGAACCTGCAAGGAGTGTGGAAGAGCTGAGCACATATAACATGGCTGCCACTAGAGGGCACCACTGGGAGCCTCTGCCAGGACCAGCCCAGGAGCTGCGGCTCCCACTGGCTGCAAAGAGATAACCTTTGTACCACCCATCTCAATAGTGACCCACGAGCTTATAGTTCCCAAAAACAGCAGCAGATGGTGTGTCAGCCTGAGGTGGGACAATGGTGTGAATTCTTCTGGGATGGCTTTGGTTGAGCTTCTTCCTTTCCTGGGTCTCACCTTTTAATTTTGCAAAAAGAAAAAAAAAAAAGCACAGCTCCTTCTAATCCTATAAATACCAAGATTCCATGATGCTGTAGCTGAGGAGCTCCTCTATTAGCTACCTGTTTATCTGATAAATACTATATGAGCACCTATGTATATTGGGGACACAACAGCAAACAAGACAGAAACGGCTCCTGTCCATATAGAACTTAGCTTCTAATGAGGGAGACAGACAGGATGTGTTCAGACTGTAGTTAGTGATATGAAGAAAATGATTAGGTCTGATGTGGGGAGGTGACAATTTTAGTTAGGGTGCTCAGAAACTGCTTCTCCAAGGAGGTGGAATTTAAATTGAGGCTTCAACAATGTGAAGAAAGTGGCCATCCCAACAGCCTTGGGGAGAGCCTGGAGCAGGGAGAACAAGTGCCAAGTCCAGGTAGGAAGAGCCATGCTTCCCTGCCACCCAGCAGGAGCCATCTGGGGGGGTACGGCGGTTAGAAGTGCCTGGCCCAGCTCTCTGCACATTTTACTTGGTAACAAGAGGTACCAAGGTGCTCTGGCTTTCCATCTGTCCTATCACAGGGAGGAAATGGCAATTTTCCACCAGCAAACCCCAGTATTTGGGAACTAAACAACCCAGGAGTTAGGACTCAGCAATGGGAGCAGGGAAACCTATTGGATTTAGAAATGCATTTGCTCAGAAAAGTAGTATATACACCTAGAGACAGTTCCAATGGGAAATAAACAATGAAATAGCAATTATGTGTTGGGTTCCCAGGTGGAATTACTCCTATGGAAGCAGAAAGGACCCTCCGCCCTGGTTCGTGCCCCCTTCCCCAAGCTCCCTTAGCACCACAGGTTTACACCACCTCTTAGTAATTATCACATTCGATTGCTATTATTGGTTTACATGTCACTCTCTCCTCATTAGGGTATAAGCTGTTAGGGGCAGAGACCACGTTGAGCTTGTCTTGCTGAGTGCAGCTCCAAGTTCATTAGCTGGTGCTCTATACACACTGAGCAAATGTTGGAGAAATGAATGCATGCACACATGTGTGAGTTAATGCATCAACTCAATTCAGCTGATACTTACTGAGTACCTACTACATGCAGGTATTCCTCCAAATGCTGAGGATACAGCAGTAAGCAGAACAGAAAGAAAAAAATATTCCTGACCTCATGAGCTTTGCCTCATAGTGGGGGATATGGGGCAGACAGACAATAAAATCAATAAGTGAGGAGGCTGGGGTGGCTGCTGGGGAAGGAGAGAGGGTGAGAGTAGCAGGTGAGAAGCCAGAGAGTTAACAGAGGGCCCCAGGGTGCAAGACCAACAGGGTTTGTTAGGACTTGGCCCTGACTCTGAGAGAGATAAAAAGCCACCAGATAGCTCTGAGCAAAGGATGATATGATCTGCCTTATATTTTGTAATTATCAGGAAAAATTAACTTAGTATTAGAACTGAGGGCTAAAGCACCCATTCTGTCCCATAAGCACCAAAAGAGAGGCGCTCTGACAGGCAAAGGAATAAAAGAAACACATCTGAGGCTCTCTCTGTGAGCCATGCAGAGAAAAAGCAGTCTGAACGGGACCCTGAAGGGACAGGCTTCAGAGCTTACCTGCCACGGCGCCAGCAATATCATCTGTCTCCTCACTCATTTTTTCCCAATTTTATTGAGATATATTTGACATATAACATTGTATTAGTTTCAGATGTACAGCACAACGATTTGATATATGTGTATGTTGTGATCACCTCAATAAGCTTAGTTAATATCCATCACCTCATAGTTACAATTTTTTTTCTTGTGATGGAAAGTCTTAAGATCTACTCTCTCAGCAACTTTCAAATATACAACACAGTGTTGTCACACTGTAGTCACTCATTTTGAGAGGTAAATGCCCAGGGCAAAGAGTGGCCGCCTAGAACGTGAGCATTGCCCGATCTTAGCCTCAGTCTGAAGGTCACTTCAGAGGCAGGAGCTGTCTGTCAGGGTTTCCAGGAGTGTGCAGAGACCAACAGGGCAGATGGAGCTTGTCTGGGGTGTGGAGCCTACTCTGCAAAACCCCTTTTCAGCAGCCACATAGGAGCCAGGGGCCAGGGGTACCATCACCTCACATGTGTCCAAAGGGATCACTCAGCACGGCCACTTCTTTCTCCTGTCCACCAAGAAGGGGGTCCTTCCTCCTTAGGGCCATACACTGAAACAGAAACCCTAAGGACCCCCTCACCCCTTTGTTAGCCGTCTCTTGACTTCTTGCCGCACCTTCTTCATCAGTCTCAACAAGTCCCTGGACTTACGCCATAACTGCTGTCTGTGATTTGCGGTTTTTTAACTGTCTCTGATGGTCAGAGAGAAACCCCCATTTCCATCTCTGGTTTTCCTTAGAGCCAGCAAGAGTCCACATCCCAGTGCATCTGCCTCCAATCCTGTCCTAGGCACCTACTGTGTGTGCCTACCCGGCTGGACTTGCCTTTGGGAAGCACCCTCCACCTCGCAAGTCCCTGAGGTTCCGGTGGGGCTGCTGTCCCCCTCCTGTGGTCAGTGACCTAGGACTGGCCAATCAGAATCATGGTGACAGATTCTGGTACAAGCCAGGCCCCTGATGGCCACCCTTTGCTGATACTATTTGGAAAGGGTGCTCTTTGCTCTGCCAGAATTGCTAAAGTGACGAAATGGAAGCCTGTAGCTACTGATGGGCCCCGACTCAGGGAAAGTCTGCCTGTGAGTAAGGCCAACACAGAGGAAAATAGAGCTAGGGTATGAAGAGGGACAGCTACATGGCCAGTTCATCAGAGCACCTGGAACCAGCCAAGCCTGAAGCTGATGCTACCCTGGACCCTTTAGCTACAGGAGTTGTATGAGTTTCCTATGGCTGCTGTATCAAATTACCACAGACTTGCTGACTTAACACACATTTATTCTTACAGTTCTGGAGGTCAGAAGTCTAAAATCAAGGTGTTAGCAGGGCTGTATTACTTATGGAGGCTTCAGGGGAGATTCTGTTTCCCTGCCTGTTCTAGTTCCTTGACTCGTGGCCCCTTCCTCACATTACTCCACCCTTCTTCTTCCATCCTCACATCTACTTCTGTACTCAAATCTTCATCTTTCCTTTATACAGACCCTTGTGATTACATTGGCCCACCCAGATAATCTCCTCATCACAAGAACCTTAATTTAATCTACACTGCAAAGCCCCCTTTGCCATTTAAGGTAACATATTCATGGGTTCTGGGGATTAGGATGTGGACACCTTTGGGTGCCATTATTCAGCCCACCACAGGAGTCAATGAATTCTTTGTTTGAGACAGTTTAGGCTGGGAATCTGTCACTTACAATGGAAGGAGTCCATGTGCCCATTCCTAAATCTACAGCATCATCTTACTCCTGGGGAACACACAAACCCTAGTATTCAGTTTATCCAGAGTTCTAATTTCTTTTTATCCCTTCAGTAATTTTTAATTTCAGCTGACAGTACAGAGTAGAGGTTACGAAGGCAGATTTTGGATTCAGATAGCTTGGGTCTACATCCTGCCCTTTCCACTTACGAGTTAAGCTTTTTAAGCTACAAGCCTCTTGATCTGTCAAATGGAGGTAATAAAAGCACCTACTTGAGACAAGGATAGTAAAAATTAAAAGAGATAATGAATGTACAGCGCTCACAGTACAAGGCCAGTGTTCGATAAACAATGCAGAGATGCATTCCTTCCATCTGGCATTACACTAATTTTACATACAATGTGCCTCAATTAATTGCTACATTTTTATTTAGCTCTTTTAGAAATAGCTCCAGACTCAGAGAATGAACCTCAGTGAATCTTCACACCATCTTCATTTTAAAGGTGTTGTCAAGCACTTCCACAGAACAAACAATTGAATAAAATTTTTGTGAGTCGCCCATGCCTCCCCTCCTTATCCTCTCCCTTTACTGCTAACATCATTCTGCTTCCAGAGTAACCCTCTCCTATCTGTGAGGTCTCTATTTTTCAGTCCCTCTAGGCAGAGTCTCCTTCATATCTATGTAATTTTGCTCTTTTCTCCAGCTTACCTAATAACCAGTTTTTCATATTCTTATAGAAAATGTGATTGCTCCTCCCTTCTGCCCAATTCCACTCACCACTTAATGCTCTGGGGTTTAACTGCAGAAACGATTTCAGCCTCACACTCCCTGAGCATTCCATTCGTCATGGGATGCCGCCTGGGTGAAGTCATGAGGTGTTCTGGTGGTCCACGCCTCAACAACATAACAGGGAACAACAGGCAGTGAGTGACCTTACTGAGTGGTTCAAGTTTGCTGAACTTGGGCTGGCAAGAGGCAGTCATTTGTGACAAGTGACAGTTATGCTGTACAGCTGATGGAGGCGGATATTTTCCTGTATTTTATACCCCAGATGCAGGCTAACTGGAAGAAACATGACACGGAGTTCCTAGAGAAGGTCAATTAATACTGAACTTTTACTTGGACACCTGCACATCCCAGAATCCAACCTACCCACTCTCTCCTCTCCTCAACCCTCACCACAAAGAAATTCTTTGACATTTATCCCTACACATTTAAGAATTTTTTAAAATTCTTTTATACAATTAATCAAAATATACTTGTAGAAGACATCTTTATTTCTACCCAACCAGCTAGTAAACCCTATATGAATGAGGTAGAGAGCAGAAATCTCTTCATCTCACAGAAGGCATCAGGTCCTATCTCAGCTTCAGGTTGGTCTAAACTACCATGGTAGTTCCTTTCCTCTTGCCAGCAATTGGCCTAGGTGTAGGCATGTAACCAAGCTCTGACCAATGAAACATGAGCAGTCTGCTGAGAAGCTTCTCTTTGCTGATAAAACAATAGAGAGAGCCTCACGTAGAGAAAATCTTTTTGTTTCCCTGACTTTCTGCTTGGAATGGAGGGCTTGATGCTTGGAGCAGTGTCAAGCCTTTTCCCCTGTGAAGTAAAGGCCAAAAATAATCTTAGAGACACAACCCCAGCTCTGACCCCATTGAGCTGCTAAAACAACTTCTTGTTATGTGATATATTTAAATTACCTTTATCATTTAAGCCACTATTAGTTAGGCATTTTGTTGCTTGCAACTGAATGCATTGTAAATGATATACCATTTAACTCTGTTTTCTAGGTGGACCATTAAGGAAAACTTAACCCTCCCTATGTCTGCCTTTAAAACTATGTGTTTACATACGGTGGCAGCATCAGTCATCTTACTGAACAACTTTTTAAATGAAGTCAAGTGTTAAGAAGTCCCCCAGGGCTTCCCTGGTGGCGCAGTGGCTAAGAATCTGCTGCTAAAGCAGGGGACGCGGGTTCGAGCCCTGGTCCGGGAAGATCCCACCATGCCGCGGAGCAACTAACCCCGTGTGTCACAACTACTGAGCCTGCGCTCTAGAGCCTGGGAGCCACAACTACTGAGCCCACATGCCACAACTACTGAAGCCTGTACGCCTAGAGCCCATGCTCCACAGCAAGAGAAGCCAACGCAACGAGAAGCCCGCACACCACAACGAAGACCCAACGTAGCCAAAAAACAAAAACAAAAGTCCCCCAATGGTAGTCATATATCTTTGGATGCTCAATTCCCATTGAGTTGACTGAACAAGGCCTTTACCTCCCCTATGCAGTGTACTGAGTGCATTGCTGGGTTCTTATCACCCAAATATTACAGTACTTGATTATCTTCCTCCCTTTCCCCTATCTTGGCCATGCAGTGAAGTGTCTTGACCACAGTTTGCTATGTAGAAATAAACAGAAGGTAAAAAAACAAAACCAAAAACCTGAAATTCCCAGCTGTGAAGTAAGAGGAAAGCCCCAGGATGGAGCTGATTTCTAGAGAAAATGAAAGGAATAGAATCAGGAGCCATATTTCCCATGGACATTGCTAATTAAAAATGGTGGCTTAATCACACAGTCTCCAGTTTAGATTATAACTACCACATGACTTTTTTTACTGTGGCCTTGCATCTGATAAGGAAATTAGAAATCTGAATATAATGTTGTCAAGGGACAAATTAAAAATATTATTTGGGGGTCATTGGGTTGGGGGAAGTAGTTGACCTAAGGCCTAAACATTTTACAACTTCCCTAAGGCACATCTACAAAAAGTGTTAACATGCCTGACGATGCGTAAGACTAAGACCTAAAGCACTTAAATGAGCATGAGCTCACAAGCAGGGGAGTCTGGTGGAACTGCAGCTGGAAATCAGATGTTCCATACTGAGGAAACTTAAAGAAACACAGCCACAGACTCCCAAATGCAGATGCGGGTCAACCACTGCATCTGCCATGAAACAGGCCATGATACAGCAGAAACTAACACACCATTATAAAGCAATTATACTCCAATAAAGATACTTAAAAAAAAAAAAAGAAAGAATCAGGCCAGTAATTCACGTTTCAAAAGGCCACATGAAGTGAAATTCATTCCCTTGGTGAATTTACTGGCTTCCAAGGGCTGACCCCTCAGTCTTAGAGGCTCAGAAAACTGACTTTTCTAGCACAGAAAAATCAGTTCCTTCTTCAGATGTGGAACTGTATTACTAAAGCTCATGAGACTTGTTATAAAGCTGGAATGTCAACTTATTAATGCAAAGTGATAAATGACTGGCATGGGAACTTTTAAAAGTTCTCCCAATTAATCCAGCCTCTTTGTAGAGCCCAACTTATAAGGGGGCCAAATCAATTTTATCTTGAAATTTAATGGATTCAAAAGGCACTGGATTTGTAGGAGCATCACAAGAGATAACCTGATCCAGGCAATGCACCTTGACAATAGACCAAAGTCAACTGACTTTACTTCCTTCAACCATCTCCACAAGGGATGCCCTTGCCAATGGGAACAGAATTCTTCATGTTGGTTGGCAGTGCCACTTTTCCCTGGATGTCCACTGCTAAAAATTGCCTCCAAGATTGTCTTTTCCTTTTTCTCTGCTTTTGTGAACAGATTAAAATCCTTTTTGAGCAACACGTTTTTCATTAGATATGTTTATTCATTCAACCAGATTGCTGAGATGTCTTGTAGCCTAGAAGCCATTTCTACTTTTCCAATTGTTAAGACCCATTATGCATTGTTTTTAGGGCTTAAATCTCAGAATGTAATCCTGTTACCCTCTTTACCAGGCTCTTGGCTAATGTTCCACAAAAGCTTCCAAGTGGTTTCTATAAACTTCTCATTAGACCTTGAGTTCCACATTGGATCAGTAACATATGACCAACATGATTCTATTTCTACCTGTTCATTCACTCATGCCTTTCTTCCTTGCTTCACTCATTCATTTATTCAATATATCCTCATTGGGTAGCTGCTAGATATCAGGTATTGTTCTTGGCACTAGGCATACAGCAGGAAACTAAACAAAAACTCTTATCTTCATGGAGTTCCTGTTCTATTAGGAGGAGACAGACAGTACACAAATACTTGTAATATGTGAAATGGTGAGGAGCAGTATGGAGAAAAATAAAGTAGGGAAATATATAGAGATTTTTGAGGGTAGAGTATGCAGTTTCTAAAATGTGGTATTGGAAACCCTCATTAAAAAGATAACAAGCCCTGAGGAAATCTAAGGAAAGAGAGTTCCAGACAAAGGGAGCGGTGTGTGCAGCTGGAGCAGGGTGGGCCAAGGGAGAGAAGCAGGAGGTGAGGTCAGAGAGCTAATGTTGAGCCTGGGTCAAGTAGAACCCACACCTGTGTCTATCCACTACCAGATACATGGACGAAGTTAAAACATACCATTGATGGAAATGTTCTCATTCCTCTGGTCCACGTAAACAGGTGGGCTCTAGATCTTCAAATATTGTATTAGACAAACTAAAGGTACAAGCTGTCCCCATGTTCATTCAACCAATATGGTTGAGCTCCTATCATGTGTCAGCCCTTGGGCTAGGCCTGGATTATACCTTGGTGGAGATGAGCTTGTAACCTAATGGGGTAGACAGACCTCAAGCAAATAACTACTTGATCTCGATCAAGATAACGGCTCTGCCAAGAAAGAAACTATGGATGCCTCAAAAGATATAGTCTAGTTTGGGAGGCAAGGAGAAGGCTTTTTAGGAGAACAAACATTTAAGGGAGACCCAAAGAAGAGAAGTTAATGAGGAAAAGGAAGAAAAAGCAGCAAGGGAAGTGAATTGCTCCAGAAAGAGGGAAGGGGGTGCAAAAAGACTGGACAGAAAGAACAGTGTGGGTGGAGGAAGGTGAACGCGAGGAAGGGCAACAGCAGATTGGGCTGGAGGAGTTGGTGGGGGCCAGACAAGCAGGTGAGGGCAGAACATTTGAGTCTGGATCTTATGCCAGCACAGTGGGAAGGCAAGAAAAGTTTTGGATCATCTGTTTATACCCTCAACAGACATTTGTTCAGGGCCTGCTCGGTGCCAGAGCCGTGCTCAGCTCCTGAACGTCACACTGTGTAGCTCACGGCCCAGCAGGGAAAGCAGGGAAGTGGCATTAACGGGGCAACTATGGAGCCCGCAGAGTTGACGCTCTCCACCGTCTTCAATGTCGATGAGTCAGTGATATTATATTATTTACCACATGTATGTATTTATGAAGTCAACAGCGGGGGCATGTTTTCTCCATTTTACAGCTGACAAAACTAAGAGAGGAGGCTTAAGGAACTTCCAGAACCACATAGACGGTATATGATAGATTTAGGATTTGTGGCAGACCGCATTTTCCAGACTTGGCCATCACAATACATTCTATCCCGCACACTCCCTTTGCTAAGTGACCCTGACCTCCCTCCCATTGGGTGACAGAGACTACATCTCCTTACCTTGAACCTGGGTGGGCCTGTGACTGTGGTGGAAAGAATGGTATGTGATTCTCATTGTGTAGGGGAATATGTGTGTTTCTCCTTTACTACTCACACAGAACACTTCACCTCTGACACTTCTGGTCACCAAATGTGTGCGGGGTTTTCCCCACCAAGCAATTCTCTGTGATATTAGCTAGGTGTCCTCCAATTCAGTTCAATTCTGACACTCTCTACCTGGAATTAGCATCAGATTCCACAGATTAAGGGCTCAGTCCCACAAGACTCAGTCCCCTCAAGCCCCACCCCCCCCCCCAACACACACACATATTTCAGAGGCCAATCACAAGTTCCAGTTTGTCACCTGTACTTCTGACTGACTGGTTAAAAACAAGCTTCCCACGACCCCCTCCTTGGGTTCCATAATTTGCTAGAATAGCTCACACAACTCAGGGTTTACTGGTTTATTATAAAAGGATATGATAGGGCTTCCCTGGTGGCACAGTGGTTGAGAATCTGCCTGCCAACGCAGGGGACACGGGTTCGAGCCCTGGTCTGGGAAGATCCCACATGCCGCGGAGCAACCAGGCCCGTGCGCCACAACTACTGAGCCTGCGCGTCTGGAGCCTGTGCTCCGCAACAAGAGAGGCCGCGACAGTGAGAGGCCTGCGCACCACGATGAAGAGCGGCCCCCACTTGCCACAACTAGAGAAAGCCCTCACACAGAAACGAAGACCCAACACAGCCATAAATAAATAAATAAAAATTAAAAAAAAAAAAAAGGATATGATAATGGATACAGATGAACATCCAGATGGAAGAGATACATAGACCAAGGTATGTGAGAAGGAGCAAAGAGCTTCCACTATTCCAGCACCTCCACGTGTTCAGCAACTGAGAAGCTCCCCGAACCCTAATACCTTTCGGATTTTTATGAAGGCTTCATCATGCAGGCATGATTGATCACTAAGTCAATTTCCAGTCCTTCTCCCCTCCCTATGGGATACAGGGTAGGGCTGAAATTTCCAAGCTTCTAATCATGGCTTGGTCTTTCTGGTGACCACCTCCAATCCAGGAGCCTACCAAGCATTGCCTCATTAGAAAAAAAGACACTTCTATCACCCAGGAAATTTCAAGAAATTTAGGAGCTCTGTGTCAGGAACAAGTGTTAGAAGACCAAACATTAGAACAAAAGATGCTCCGAGTGTTCTTATCACTTTGGAAATTACAAGGGTTCTAGGAGCTCTGTGCCAGGAACCAGGGGCAGAGACCAATGTGTGTGTGTGTGTGTGTGTGTGTGTGTGTACAGATGCCAACAGCCAGCATCAACCCCAAGATACCTGCTTGAGTGAGCCTTCAGATGACCCCAGATGTGGAGTCACTTCCAGTTCTCAAGCTTTCCCTGATAAGGCCCCAGATATCATGGAGTAGAGAAGAACCATCCCTGCTGAGCCTGGTCCAGATTCCTGCTCCACAGAACGTGTGAGCATAATAAACTAGGGGAGCTTTTACACCACGTGGATTGAGTAGTCTGGTGCACAGCTATAGTAACTAGAACAGCAACCAAGCTCCTATTTCCTCACTGCAGAGCTCTCGAGCGCATAAAGACAGGCAGGACAGCATAGCAGTTAGGTGCAAGTTCCTGACACAGAGCTCCTAAATTTCTCTTGTGTGATCTTGGAAAGTTAATTACTGCTTCTCAGCCTCCATTTCCATATTTGTAAAATGGGGACGGTATTGAGTTGTTGTGGTGCTAAATCAGCTGACACATATCAAGTCTTAGCACATTACCTGACTCACCAGACATGGTATAAAAAAGTTAGACATTATTATTATGTCTAACACATTCATTTAACAATAAATGAACTTTATACAAACAGACTTTACACAAACTTTCAGGTGACTGAGAGGCAACTCAGTTATTCCCAACACGTTGTCATTGATTAAAACCCTCTAGGAATTTTTAAAAACTTTTCTTTAGGACTACTTTATGTGTCATATTAGAAGATAAGGCTCATTATTTTATAAGCACATATCATTTTTACTCCACTTTGATCATCTACCTTATTGACCAGGCTATTTCAAAAAATGAAACCCATTTTCAGAGTATAAAGGAACAACCTAATAAAGAAATGGGCAGTAGACTTGAAAGAACACTTCACAAAAGAGGATATCCAAGTAGCCCATAAACATATGGAAAAGTGCTCAATCTCATTGTCATCAAGGAAATGCAAGCTGAAACTGTAAGAGAACAATACACACCAACCAAAATGACTGAAATTAATTTAAGAGACTGACAACATAAAGTGTGATGAGGCCACTGAGATGGAGAAAAGCCACCCCTGACAATAGGAAGCCAGCCCATGGTACCCTTCTGTTGAACACGTTCTCCTGTCACACCAGACAAAAACAAGACCATTCTGTAGTCATATCGGAACAGAGACAAAATTAGGAACACTGTACAAGTCACAAAATGACCAAACACCCCATATCTAGGCTGTTATGGGCTGAACTGTGTCTCCACTAGAGACATGGTAAAATCCTACTCCCTGGTACCTGTGAATATGACCTCATTTGGAAATAGGGTCTTTACAGGTATAATCAAGTTAAGAAGAGGTCATTAGTATGGGCCTAATCCAATATGACTGGCATCCTTATAAGAAATGGACTAGAGACAGAGACAGACACACAGGGAGAACAACACCATGTGACGGTGGAGGCAGAGGGTGGAGTGATGCCCCACAAGCCAAGGAGTGCCGCCTTGATTTTGGACTTTTCACCCCCAGAACTGTGAGAAAATAAATTCTTATTGCTTTAAACCACCCAGTTTGTGATACTTTATTACAGCAGCCCTAGAAATCCAATATATCAGCTAATATGAGGGAACTCTGCTTCTTTACAAATTCCAGTTTAACCCCACTCCATTCTTCCTGTTTTCTGGATAAAAATGGCTGAGAAACCCAACTACAGAATTAACCCCACTTCCTGACAGCATTCAATCAAGAGCAAAGCCCAGATTCCTTGAACCCTCCCTAAAATCACCTAACAGAATCCCAAATCTTACAAAAAGTCTTCATAACACATTTTTTCCTGAGACACTCCACAATCCCCATGGTGTGCATTCTCCCTGTTGCAACAAACCAATGAACCTAATTTTGTCTGACTACAGGTGTATTCCTGGTGGTCTTTCGCTGCAGGGCATTGACAATGTGAATTGATATAACTACTATGAAAAGTTTCTGGTAATATCTACCAAAGCTGAAAATATACATGTCCAGTGACCCCAAAATTTTAATCCTAGGTATAAACTCAGCAGAAATAAATACCTATGTGCACCCCCAAACATGTACAAAAATGTTCATAGTAGTATTATTCACACACACACAAAAAAACTGGAAACAACCCAAAGTTCATCAATAATAGAAAAAATTAAGTAAATTATGGTGATTGTAATTCTATTACAATACAATTCTATACAACAATGAAAGGGGATGAATTTATATAGATAAATTTCCCAAAACTGATACTGAGTAAAAAACAGCTAGACATGAAATGATTTCATGATATGAATATGATTTCAATATTAGTTTCAAAAACAGATAAAATGGATTTATGTAGCAGAAGCCAGAATAATGGTTACCTAGAGAAGACATGTAGAGAGGCTGCTGCGAAGCTGATAATGGGTTATCTTTTTTATCTGAGTGGTGTTTACATCAGTATGTTTAATTTGGGATAATCCATAAAGCTGTATACTTATAAATTATGCAACTGTCAGGATGGATATTAATTTCAATTAATAAGGTTGATTTAAAAATTATTTATTCACATGTTGATTTTTTTTAATAAATTGAGATAAACTGAATTATTATACAATGTATTCACTTAATGGACTTTATTGAGCACCTACTATGTGCCAGGCACCAAGAAAACACAGAGCTCACATGCAATGCATGGCCCTCCCTTCATGTATCTTTCCTTTACAGTCAAATGGGGGACAGTATATAAAAATAAATGCACAGTAAATGAGGCAGAGAAGAAAAAAATGGAAAACGAAAGGAAGAGAGAAGAAATTCTTAGAGGAGCGTCTAAGAAATTCTTAGAGGAGCCTCAACATCGTACAAGTTCATGTATCTTGCGTGTGAAAGGAAATATTAAAATGATATATTTGACTATCACAAACAGATATACTGAAACACATTGCATTGATAATAAATTGCAATGTGCTTCATAAAATGTTGATGTGGCTATATGTAATACATTTTCATCTCCAAATTTATCGCTAAATTATTTAACAGTTTAAAACTGTATATATAGATCACAATTTTGTCAAAGTGGCAAAAAATGTTTCTCTTTAAAAAATTAATTTCTTTGGATAATTTTTTCTTTCTTGATTTTTAGAATATTAAAACATAACTACCTGGGTATGGGGGGGTGGAGCATGGGGAGTAATTATCTTCCATGCTTCTATTTTTAACCATATCATCCATTCACTTAGACATCTCCTCCACCTACTCTTCCCCTACAGCTCACTTACTCATGCATCGAAGTCCAGCCAACCTAGACTCACACTGTGACTCCACCACAGCTATGTGATAAGTTAGGCAGAGAATTAGGAAAGAAAAATCACCCAGAAAATTTTAGTTCAACAGTTAAGAGCTCAAGCTCCAGAGATCAAGCGTCTGGTTTTAACCTTCAGCTCTGCCACCTGCTGTGTGACCTCAGACAAGTCCTTAACCTGGCTGTTCCCCAGTTTCCTCCTCTGCAAAATGGGGATAATAAAAATAGCACAGTCCTCATAGGGTTATGGGATTAAATGGAAAAAAATACATGAAAAGCGTAGCATACTGCTTGGCACATCATGGGTTCTTTCCCTCTTCACACAACCTCTGCTACTGGAAAACACACCTCCTTCTCTCACTCCCAAGCCTCAGTCCATGCCATCTGGAGGCGAGCAAATTCTTCTGTCCAACATTGCAATGGAAACCTTGAGCATGTTAGTCAAGCACCATACAGTTGCAAATAACAGAATCCTAAGTTAATACAATTTAAACAAAAGGGGTATTTAGTGGCTCTTGTAACTGTGAAGTCTAGGGGGAAAGGCCAGGATCAAGAGACTCAACAGGCCAGCAGGACACTCTCTTTCTGTGTGGTTCTCTCTGTCTGTCTGTCTCTATATTTGTGTATACCTCTGTCAACCTCATTTTCCTGCATGCTCCCTCCATGTTCCATCAAAGATGGCCATCACCAACTCTAGATTTACCTGTTTACCAATGCCAGAGAACAGAGCATGTCTTTTTTCCAACCGTTTCATCAAAAGTCCCAGGAGTGTCTCTGATTGGACCATAGTGGGTCATGTGCTTATGCTTGAACCAATCATTGTGGCAAGGGGAATGGAATGACCCTTGGAGCTTAGATGGTGAATTCATCCCCAACCCAGGAAGATGAATACAAATTAGAGCAGAAGTGCTTCCCCAAAGGAAACTGAAATTACTAAACTGCCTACACCAGGTGACTTTTCCCAAGAAACAGTTGACATCTCTGGCCCATTCCCCAAAGTCATTTCTATAATAGGAAGTTTTCAAGGAAGAGTTCACACTGATTAAGTGGAATCACAGATGTAGGACAGTAGAACTGGGAAATGATTGCGTACAACCCCCTCATCTTACAGATGAGAAAACTGAACCTCTGAGAGGGGATGGGACTCACCTGAGACCATAGAGTTGATTAATGACAGGGACAGGAAAAAATCAAAATCTCTGGGTACCTGGTCCAATGTATTGTTTTCTCAGTTTTTATTTTTCCCACATTCAAATATATGTGGTTAATATCTGCCTGCATGATTTCTTTTAGAAGAGGAGTCCCTCTTGATATGAACAGAAACTACAGGTGATGCCGAACAATGGCTACAATTGAATAATGCTTGTATACCCTCTATCAGGGATGAACATCCCATATAGATGCCTAATACACACCCCTCAATGCCCAGTGTAAAGCACTCATAGACTTCAACAAGGACTGTGACAAGGGAAAGATGAGACTTCAGTGAAGTTCTTTGGTTACTATCATATTCTAATTGAAGAGCAAGATGATCTGCCTTTGTGAGCATTATGAGGGTAGCAAAGGGGGATTCTTTGAACTTTTCATTCTTTGCCCTGTCTGGCCAATGGTATCATGAAACCCCCTGAAATAGAAAGGGACTTCAGTTTCTTATCTGGCTATGCTTAGGATGGGATGGACTCCAGGAAATCTTGGAGTTAGAGCTTATTCACACTTAACTTATATGAATTCAACAATTTGCATTCAACACAGAGAGGGGAAAAATTAAGCAGTGTGGATAATCTTGCAGTTTTTCACTGAAAAAATATCTGCTCCAAACTGATTGTGTAAGGAGAGGTATAAATCTGTAAGTAACACCTTTATCCAGAGCTCAACCCAAGACAACACAATCAGATTTAATGCTGGCAGAAAAACTGTCTGGGTTGGACTTATCAAGAAATAAGACGGTTAGTCTCCAAAGGAATTTGGAGGTAATTTTCGCCATGTTAGGTATTCACCTTAAGTGCTGACTCTAGTAACTCCACCTATGATTCAACGGCACTGTATATAATGAACAGCACAGAGACAAGGTCACAAACAGCATAATTAGCTGATAATAAAAATAGCTAACACTTTATAGGACTGTTCTAAGCATTCTTACCTCTATTAACTCACTTAATCCTTAAAAACAACCCTAAGAAGTGAGAAGGCAGAAGTCTTTATAGATGAAGGAAATATGACCTGCCCAAGGTCACACAGCTAATAAGTGGCAGAAACCAGGGTATTAAGATATAAATGTGTGTTTTGTTCTCCCTACTGCAGGTTAGGTTTCTCTTTGCAAGCTCAGAAAGGTAACTGTGTCTTTGTATAACATTGTCTTGGGTGTGTTTTTTGGGGGCCAGAGACAAAAGCAGGCTTGCCAGGCAGGGAAGATAATGTCTTTCCTAGCTATTTTTTTTCAAAAGCTTTGCCTCTCTGAGGGATGTTATGGTGGGTTATACCATACTGAGAGAAGAAAAGTTGCTTGGACCTTTACAAGTAACTTGAATTGAGGACAGGTGAATATTCATCCAACAAGATGACAAGGACAAAGTCCTTCAGGGTTTCCACAAAGGCTGGTTCATGCCTGGTAGATGTCAGTGGCTGGAGTGGTAATTGAACAGTTAGAGCTTTAGCCCTGAGAACCACAGTGCCAACCAAACTTGGAACAGAAGCCTAGGAATTTTGCCTTCAAGTAACATCAGGGCTGGGAAAAAGAGTCTGGAAGTCGTAACCTGTGTAGGCCAGAGACAAATGGACCCTTCCCTGAAAACGCTGTCCTGCAAGGACATCCTGAGCCTTCATATGACCCTACAGGGGAAAGGCTGGGAGTGGAAGAAGCTCAGGTAAAGACAAAGATTGAATTTTCAGCTATTACAGATTAAACATGATTTGGATAACTCAAAGAATGTGACATTTCTTGCCCCATGGTGTTGTGGAATAAAATGCATCCCTGCTACATAGATAAGGAGCAAATTCCTGAGAGAGGGGACTAGAGTTAACCTTGGTAAGAAAGCGGTAGAAAGAAGGTCCTGGGGAGATGAAGGAAGTGATGAAACAAATTAGGCCTCCACATAGATAACATTCCCGAACAAGACAAGGCAACAAAGGCATATCCTTGGCTGACTAGAGATAGGAGAACAAAGAAGAGACCACTTTGGGTTGCCTCCGGAGAGAATGATGGGCAGGGAGGGGAGTTAACATGATGGAAGGGAGCGAGGAGGAAACTAGGGGGAAAAGTGCTTAAGCACGTGTAATCAGTGTGCTGCTTTAAATCTGCCTGCTTTGTATGGCTTTTTCGCCACCACTGGTGGACTGATAGAAAAGACAGGATTGCAGGTAGATGGGGAGTTCGGTTTCATGACCTCTTTCAACACCAAGGTGACTTCATCTCTCCAGATAAAGACGGCGATTCTGTCTATGACACGTAACTGGTGTCATAATACGCATGATGCATGTGGGGTGGAAGGGCAAGAGAAGGACTGGTAGAGAAGATGAGTGAGGCGGAACCGGCAGGCCAGGGAGCCAATGGGCTCAGGTGGCCTAGCATCCCAAGGACAGAACCAGGGCCCATTCTACTACGATTTCATCAGGATGTAGCAGGAGATGCCAGTTTTGAGATCAGAGAACAGAAGTGTAGAGACTCCAGGCTGACCTGACTCCCAGTCCTAAAGTTAACTGGTAGGAGAAACTGACCACAGTGGATGGAGGAGGGGGAAGGAACAGAGTCTACACTGTCCATGAAATCAACAGAGAAGGAGACAAGAAGGGAGCTGGCCCTCAGAGGCCTCCCAGTGCCCAGAGCTGATGCAAGCTCTACTGGAAACAGTCTCATGGGCAACATCACCTAAATCTAAGCCCATCTGTGTTTTAACAGGAGAGGGGTTAGTGGTGATGGTGAGCAGTTCCATTAAGCCTGAGCTCAGGATCAGTGTTCCTGAATTCAAATCTCTGCTCCACCACTTACAACCTGCCTGTGAAATCTTAGACTAGTTAACCTCTACCTACCTCACTTATCTCTTGTATGATTGAAGATAACTAATACTACCTGATTTGTAGAGTTATTATTTAGACTAATTAAACCAATTCAAGGAAAGCCCTTAATATTCAGGGTAACCCTACACTCCAGTTTGTCTGAGTCAGTACAGTTCATGCCTTTACCAAATATAATTATTAGTAGAGCTCCCTTTTACTCTGAAAAGTGTCCTCATTTGATTTCTGCTTCTGGCCAAGATGGAATAACATGGAACAGAGTTACCATTCTGCCTGAAACAACTTTTTAAAGTGAACAAAGTATATATAACAATGATTCTTAAGCTATTGGATATCAGGGGAAAAGATAATGATTCCCTGAGCGATTAGCCCACTGCCTGCCTTAGCCTACTGCCTGGAGAAAGTTTCCAGGTCTCAATGTAGGTAAGGGAGATGGAACTGCAAGTCCATGAAAGCCAAGGCAGCTAAAGTTCTCAGAGCCCAGTGCCAGAGAAAAGGATGCACAGAGAGAGAACTCAGCTGCCTAGGGTCGACCTAGAGAACCAATCAACACATGAGTGAGGAAACTTCCCCAAGTGCAGGGAGAGAAGCACCCAAAAGGATTAGAACAATACTCTGTATTAGTGGCTTCTCCCAACAGCCCAAATGAAAATCTCATAATGCATGGGACATTGGTTAGATTACTAAGGAGGGTCTCGCTTGAGTAGTAGGAAAATATTAATCCTAGATTAAAGGCTGCTATGGTCCTACCTAGCAAAGTTTAAAAGCAAGACCCACATGGATTAAGTTTTTCCCTAGAAATTTACTATGTTCTAGAAAAACTCTCAAAAACATTTATAGGAATACAAAATACTGTCAACCTAGAATTCTTTATACTCAGCAAAAGTATCTTTTGAAAACAAAGGCCAAAGACATTTTTAGACATGCAAAATCTGAAAGAATTTATAATCAACAGACCTGTACTACAAGAAACATTAAAGAAGGTCCTTTAACCAAAAGTAAAATTATTCCAGATATAAACCTGGACTGGGAAAAAGTAATTTAAAAAATCAAAAATTGTAACTGCCTGAGAAATACGATTTCTTTTCTTATCACTTAATTTTATCATTTAAATATTTATAAAAGATATTAACTGTTTAAAAAATATATATATATACACACACATACATACATTATAAGTATATGTATGTAATATTATAAAGTTATAAAATTATAAACCCTAAAGCCACCACTAAAATAACACAATGAGACTTCCCTGGTGGTGAAGTGGTTAAGAATCCACCTGCCAATGCAGGGGAAAAGGGTTCGAGCCCTGGTCTGGGAAGATCCCACATGCCACGGAGCAACTAAGCCCATGCACCACAACTACTGAGACTGAGCTCTAGAGCCCGTGAGCCACAACTACTGAAGCCCACGTGCCTATAGCCTGTGCTCCGCAACAAAAGAAGCCACCCCAATGAGAAGCCCACACACTGCAACGAAGAGTAGCCCCCACTCATGGCAACTAGAGAAAGCCCACATGTAGCAGTGAAGACCCAACGGAGCCAAAAATAAATAAATCAAATAAATTTATTTTAAAATAAATAAATAAATAAAATAAAATAACACAATGAAGAGTCACAGCTAATAAACCAAAAAAGGAGAAAAATGAAATCATAAAAAATATTCAATCTATGGACTTCCCTGGTGGCGCAGTGTTTAAGAATCCACCTGCCAATGCAGGGGACACGGGTTCGAGCCCTGGTCTGGGAAGATCCCACATGTCGTGGAGCAACTAAGCCCATGAGCCACAACTACTGAGCCTGCGCTCTACAGCCCACGAGCCACAACTACTGAGCCTGCATGCTGCAACTACTGAAGCCCGCGAGCCTAGAGCCCATGCTCCGCAACAAAGGAAGCCACCGCAATGAGAAGCCCGCGCACCGCAACAAAAAGTAGGCCCCCACTCGCCGCAACCAGAGAAATCCCACATGCAGCAACAAAGACCTAACACAGCCAAAAATAAAATAAATAAATTTATTTATTTAAAAAAAATTCAATCCAAAAGAAGGTAGAAAAGGAGGAAAAGAAATTTTATAAGAGACAATAGAAAACAAACAACAGGATGTAGCCCACACAAATGTATTTAAGTCAAACACATCAATAAACAAATTAAACGTAAATGGCCTAAATTCCCCAATTAAAAATCGGAAATTGTCAAATTGGATAAAAAAGTAATACCTAATTACATCTGCCTATAAGAAACTCATTTTAAATATAAAGACAAGATTAAAGGTAAGAAGATGAAACTATATATACTATGTTAATATTAATCAAAATAAAGGTGAGAAAGCTATATTAATATCAGACAATATTAGATTTCAGAGGAAAAATACCAAAATTAAATATTGCCATTTAATAATAATAAAGAGGTCAGTTCAAGAGTATATAACAATTCTAAGTATTTACACTCCTAAACACAAAATACATAAATCCAAAACTGATGGAATTGCAATAAGAAATAGAAAAATTGGTATTTTTGTCAATTTCAACATTCCTCTCTCAATAATTGATAAGCCGTGAAATCAGAAAATCAGTAAGAAGACAGAAGACCTGAACAATGCTATCAACAAATTTAACCTAATTGACATTACTACAACACTCAACAACAGAATATACATTCTTTTCAAGTGCACATAGAATATATACCAAAATAGATCATATTATAGGTTATAAAACAAGATTCAACAAACGTATAAGGATTCAAGTCACACAAAGTATGTTCTCTGACCATAATGGAATCAAATTACAAACCAATAATTAGGAAGATATCTAGATAATCTTCCAAATAGTTGGAAACTAAATAACACACTTCTAAACAACCCATGAGTCAAGAAATCAAAAGAGTATTCTGATCTCAATGAAAATGAAAACACAATTTATTCAAAAATTTTTGGATGCAAACAAATTTATTATGGAAATTTATAGCACTAAAAGTACTTACATTAGAAAATTAGAAAGGTCTCAAATCAATAAGTTTGGCTTCCACTATAAGAAAAAGAGGAGAAAATAAAACCTAAAGTAAGCATAAGAAAGTAAATAAACATCATCATGGAAATCAGTGAATTAGAAAACAAAAAACAACACAGAAAAACAATAAAACCAAAACTTGGTTCCTTTATAAGCTCAGTAACATTGCAAACCTGTATCTGCTAATCAGGAACAAAAGAGAAAAGACACATATTTCCAACATTAGAAATAAGACAAGTGGGGCTTCCCTGGTGGCGCAGTAGTTGAGAATCTGCCTGCCAATGCAGGGGACACGGGTTTGAGCCCTGGTCTGGGAAGATCCCATATGCCGTGAAGCAACTAGGCCCGTGAGCCACAATTACTGAGCCTGCGTGTCTGGAGCCTGTGCTCTGCAACACGAGAGGCCACATTAGTGAGAGGCCCATGCACCACGATGAAGAGTGGCCCCCACTCACTGCAACTGGAGAAAGCCCTCGCACAGAAACGAAGACCCAACACAGCCAAAAATAAAATAAATAAATAAATAAATAAACCCAAAAAAGAAAAAAAAAAAAAAAAAAGAAATAAGACAAGTGATGTGAATACAGATTCTACATATAGTCAAAGGATAATAAGGAATATTGTGAACAATTTTATGCCAATATATTTGACAACTTAGATGAGACAGAAAAATGACTCAAAGACACAAATTTTCCGAGTTTACTTAAGAAAAGCTAGACTACGTTAACAGCACTATATCAAACAAAATTGTTGTTAAAACACTCCCACAAAGAAAACTCCGGGTTCAGGTAGCTTCACAGGAAACCCCTACCAAATATTTAAGGAAATAATAATACCAATTCTAGACAAACTCTTCCAGAAAGTTGAAGAGAAGGGAATACTTCTCAACTCATTCTATGAGGCCCCTTATGGTTTAAAAAAAGAGAGAGACAGACATACAAAACCAGAAAACTACAGCCCAGTGTCTCTCATGAATATAGATGAAAAAAGTCTTAAAAAATGTGAGCATATTAAATCCAACAATGTATAAAAAGGATAATACATCATGACCAACTGAGGATTATCCCAGGAAAGGAAGTTTGGTTTAACATTTGAAAACCAGTCGAAGTAATTTATGATAATTAGAATATTTTAAAGGAAAAACCATATACTCATTTCAACTGGTGCAGAAAAAGCATTCAACAAAATCCAACATTCATTCCTGATTTAAAAAAAGAAAGAAAGAAAACCTCTAGGCAAACTAAGAATAGAACTCCTCAACCAGATAAGGAGCATCTACAAAAATAATATAGCTAACATAATTCTTAATGGTGAAAGACTAAATATTTTACCCTTAAGTTCAGGAATAAGCAAGAATGTTCATTCTCATCATTTCTATTAAAGATTGTCCTGAAGTTCCAGCCAGTGAACTAAGGCAAGAAAAATAAAGACATTCAGGTTTAAGCAAAGCTACTTTAATCACCAGTGACATGATCATCTATGTAAACATAATTAAATAAATTTTAAATGTTTTTTAAAATCTCATATAACCCCTAAAAAGTCACTGGAACTAATGCAGGAGTTTAACAATAATTCAGCATTCAAGATCAATATACTTAAAAACCGTGTTTCTACATACCAGCAAGAAGTAATCAGAACTTAAAATTTAAAAACAATACTATTTACAATAGCATCAAAAATATGCAGGACATGTACACTGAAAACTACAAAACACTGCTGAGAAATATTAATGGTCTAAGTCAATGGAGAAATATATCATGCTTGTGAATGAAAAGACTCAATATTGTGAAGATATAAAATCTTCTCAAAGTGATATGTAGATTCAACCCATTCCTAATAAAAATCCCAGCAGACTTTTTTTCTGGTTCTAAAATTCATTCAGAAATGCAAAAGACCTAGAATAACCAAAATAGTTTTGAATGAGAAGAAAAAATGTTGTAGGACTTACACTGCCTGACTGTAAGACTCCCTGTAGGCAATAATCAAGATAGTTTGGTATCAGTGAGCAAGTAGACAAAGATCAGTGGAAGAGAATAGAGAGCCCAGAAATAGACCCACACATGTATGGACAATTAATTTTTTACAAATATTCAAAGGTGATTCAATTGAGAAAGAATAGTCTTTTCAACAAATAATCATACAAATATACACACATTCATATATATGTATATATACATACACAAATACATGTATATATACGTGTGTATATATATACCTCAACCCATACCTAACTCAACACACAAAAATTAACACAAAAATGAACAGAAAGCATCAAGCCCAGAAGAGTTCACCAGTATACTCTACTGAACATTTAAGGAAGATATTGTACCAAGTATCTACAATCTCTTTCAGAGAATACAAGCAGAGGTAATACTTCCTAACTTATCCTACAGGGCCAGCATTACCTTATTACCAAAACCAGTCAAAGAAATTACAAGAGAAAAGAGACCAGTATCTCTCATGAACATAGATACAAAAGTCCTCAACAAAATATTAGCAAATCAAATCCAACAATGTATAAAAAGAATACCATCACGAGCAAGTGAGATTTATCCCAGGTATGCAAGGTTAGTTCATCATCTGAAACTCAATTAATGTAATCCATTACATCAACAAACTAAAAAAGAAAAATCACATGATCATATCAATACATGCAGAAAAAGCATTTGACAAAATCCAACACCTATTCGTGATAAAAACTTTCAGCAAACTAGGAATAGAGGGAAACTTCCTCAACTTGGTAAAGAATAACTACAAAAATTCTACAGCTAACATCATATTTAATGATGAGAAATTTGAAGCCTTCCCACTAAGATAAGATACAAAGCAAAATATCCTCTCTCATCAGTAGTTTTCAACATTGTTCTGGAAGTTTTATTTAATGCAATAAGGCAATTAAAGGAAATAAAAAGTATACAGATTGGGAAGGAAAAAATAAAACTGTCTTTTTTCATAGATGGCATGATTGTCTTGTAGAAAATCCAAAAGAATAGACAAGAACACTCCTGGCATTACTAAGTGATTATAGTGAGGTTGTAGGACACACGGTTAATATACAAATGTCAATTGCTTTCCTATATACCAACAATTAAAAAGTGGAATTTGAAATAAAAAAACACAGTACCTTTGGAGTTCAGGTCTTTTGAGCATGAGCTGCCTATATTCCTTGCTTGACCCTGCAATATATGCTGTAATTTCCTTCATCCAAAACAAACAACAACAACAACAGCAACAAACCACAGTATCATGTACATTAGCACCAAGAAAAAAAAAAAAGAAATAATTAGGAATAAATCTAACAAAATATGTACAAGGTCTATATAAGGAAAGCTTTAAAATTCTGATGAAAGAAATCAAAGAACTAAATAAATTGAGAGATATTCCATGTTCATGGATAGAAAGACTCAAAATTCTCAAGATGTCAGTTCTTCACAACTTGAACTATAGATTCAATGCATTCTCAATCAAAATCCCACAAGCTATTCTGTAGATGTTGATTCTAAAGTTTATATGGACAGGTAAAAGATCCAGAGTAGCCAACAAAATACTGAAGGAAAACAACAAAGTTTCAGGACTAACACTACCCAACTTCAAGGCTTACTATAAAGCTAGAGTAATCAAGACAATGTGGTATTGGTGAAAGAATAGACAAATAGATCAGTGGAACAGAATAGAGAGCCCAGAAATAGACTCCCATAAATATAGTCAACTGATCTTTGACAAAAGAGCAAAGGCAATTCAATGGAGCAAAGACATTCTCTTCAATAAATAGTGCTGGGGACTTCCCTGGTGGTCCAGTGGCTAAGACTCCATGCTCCCAATTCAGAGGGCCCAGGTTCGATCCCTGGTCAGGGATCCCCTAGATCCCACATGCCGCAACTAAGAGTTAGCATGCTGCAACTAAAAGACCCCGTATGCTGCAACTAAAAAAAAGATCCCACCTGCCACAACTAAGACCTGACGCAGCCAAATAAATACAAAAAAAAAAAATTTTTAAGTTTAAAAAAAAATAAAAAATAAATGGTGCTGGAACAACTGAACAACGACATGCAAAAAAAAAATGAATCAGCACAGACCTTAAACCCTTTACAAAAATTAACCCAAAATGGATCGCAGACCTAAATGTAAATCACAAAACTATAAAAATCCTAGAAGATAACATAGGAAAAAACCTAGATGACCTTGGGTATGATGACGACTATTTAGATAGAAGAGCAAAGGCCCAGTGCATGAAATAAACAATTGATAAGCTAGACTTCATTAAAATTAAAAACTCTGCTCTGTGAAAGACAATGTTAAAAGAATGAGAAGACAAGACACAGACTGGGAGAAAATATTTGCAAACTACACATCTGGTAAAGGACTGTTATCCAAAATATACAAAGAACACTTAAAACTCAACAATAAGAAAACAACCCAATTAAAAAATGGGCGAAAGACCTTAACAGACACCTCACCAAAGAAGATATACAGGTACCAAATAAGCATATGAAAGACACTCCACATCATACATCATCAGGGAAATGCAAATTAGAACAGCAATGAAATATCACTACACAATTATTAGAATGGTCAAAATCCAGAACACTGACAACACCAAATGCTGACGAGGATGTGGAGCAACAGGAATTCTCCCTCATTGCTGGTGGGACTGCAAAATGGTATAGCCACTTTGGAAGACGGTTTGGCAGTTTCCTACAAAACTAAACATTCTATATGATCCAGCAGTTGCACTCCCTGTTACTTACCCAAAGGAGTTGAAAACTTATGTCCACACAAAAACCTGCACATGGATGTTTATAAGCTGCTTTATTCATAATTCCCAAAGCTTGGAGGGAAGCAAGACGTCCCTTAGTAGGTGAATGGATAAATAAACTGTGGTACATCCAGCAATGGAATATTATTCAGTACTAAAAAGAAATGAGCTATTAACCCATGAAAAGACATGAAGGAAGCTTAAATACATACTTAACTAAAAGAAGCCAACCTAATAAGTCTTCATACAGTATGAATCCAACCTTATTCTGGAAAAAATAAAACTATGGAGACAGTTGAAAAGATCAGTGGTTGCCAGGGGTTAGAGGACGGGGAGGGATGAATAGGCAGAGCACTGAGGATTCTTAGGGCAGTAAAACTGCTCTGTATCATACCATAATGATGGATACATATCATTACACATTTGCCCAAAGCCACAAAATGTACAACACCAAGATGAACTTTTATGCAAACCATGGACTTTGTGTGATTATGATGTGTTAATGCAGGTTCATCAATTATAACAAAGGTACCACTCTGTTAATGGGGGAGGCTATACATGTGTGAGGGCAGGGAGTATATGGGAAATCTCTGGACCTTTCCCTCAGTTTTGCTGTGAACCTAAAACTCTAAAATATAAAGTCTTAATTAAAAAAAAATAAGAAAAAATAGTAGTAGTATAATCCTACCTGCCACGGTCATAAAGGTGCAGAAATGAAGCTAGATCTGATCTAAAGATAGGCCCTAACAGTAGATCTAGGAGTGGGGAGTTGGAGAGGCAGTACAGTACTAAGATGTGTACTAAGAGCTTGAGTTAGGGGGTTGGACAAAAATAGGTTATAATCCTAGCTCTGCCATTAACTAGCCATACGACCTTGAGCAAGTGCCTAGCCTTCTCTGAGTTCTCAGATTCCTCCTCTATAAAGAGTGGTAGTGCACCTAGGGTAGCTGGGGGAACCAAATGAGATGATGCAGGGAAAGAATGGAAAATCATACCCTGCATACAATAACAACATGGCAGCTTTTTAAAAAGAAATAGAAAAACATAGCAAAGGTCTGGGCCAGGAGGGGATGCTGAGCAGAGATACTTACTTGGTCACTGGAGGCAAAAGTGAACCCCTAAGGCAGTATGCACTGTAGTGTGACCCTTGAGTACCAGGCTCTCTGCTAAACCTTGAGAGGATTAACGGGCTTGGTTCTGTTTTCAGGATGAAATTGTAATAGGAAAAAAGTGTGCAGACTCTTTTTTTCTTTTATTTAATAATCTAGCTAAATGTGTTACTCTTCCTAAGCAAGTTGCTAATGGAAACATTCCACTGGCCACAGCATGGACTTAGCAGAACTGTCACAAATGTTTAGAAACGAGAATATCCCTCTATTGATGAGGATGTCCTGTTCTTGAAAAGTGGAGTGTCTTGGGGACAGACAGTGATGCTAGGGGACAGAAAGTAATCTGATGACAGCAAGGGAGAGACAGACAGAAAGCTAGACATATTTGTTTGCATGAAGCAGCAGATGCAAGCCTGAGCTGATCTCTGAAGGTCATGCTCCTCTCAAAGTCCTTTTCTTAGGGGTTGTCTTGCCTGTGGAATACAGGCTGTCGATGTATAATTTTCCAAAGTTAAAAACATAATTCTCATATAAACAGTGAGTACATGACAAAGTTTTATTTAGCTTATTAATGAAAGAACTAGCAGGGTGACAAAACTGGATACAGAAATTGATACATATAGGACCCCTCTATTTGCTGGATAAAGATTGCTGAATTAGATTCTAAACTACAAGGCAATAAAAGCATAACCATTGGTGTTATTTTTCTACTGCACATAAATCATTTGCATCTCTATCAGACAAAAACAATTTGTACCTCGTCAGTTATTAGTAAACAGTCAAACAAAGTTATGTTCCCCTACAGCAGAGGTCAGCAAACTAAGGCCCATGGGCCAAATCTGGTCTGCCTCATGTTTTTGTAAATAAAGTTTTATTGGAATATAGTCACACGCATTCATTTATCTACTGTTTATGGCTGCTTTTAAGCTACAACAGCAGAGGTGAATAAGTGTGACAGAGACCATATAACCTGTAGAACCTGAATTATTTATTATTTGGCTCTTTACAGAAAAAGTTTGCCAACCCCTGCCCTAAAAAGTCAAATAATCCTTAGGTGGGCTTCTTAGTCAGTACTCTAGCATGACATTGAAAGGATATGCAGGGATCAAATCATTACAATGTACACTTTAAATATCTTATGATTTTATTTGTCTTACTATACCTCAATAAAGCTGAAAAAATAAATAAAATAAAATTCTGCACAGGAAAAAAACAAAAACAAAAAGAAAGAATATGTCAGAACCCTTTGGCTTTACTGCCAAATATCAGCTAGAAAGACAGACTGATTAATCTATCAGATAGAGAGAGAGAGAGATTTTTTCTTTTAACAAGGCTAATTGCCAAAAACTATAACTGAGGAAACGTATGACTTTCCTTTGGAAAGGGTGTGTGTAGACTGCCTCCATTCCTAATGCAGAATTAACAGAAGGGTTACAAAGATGCTGAGTCAAAGGGTAAAATGTCCTGAAACTCTCCTTTGCCCACAGCTTCATCTTTTTTGTTCAATTTTCTTTTGGTCAGGCCATGCCCACATAGCACTGAGCACTGAATTTGACCCTATCTCTGACTGGGATGGCAGCTACTCCCCGCAAGTCCTGGAGGACACTTGGAGGCTCTCTTTGAGAGTGCCTTAAGTAAATGCAAGGGGGTGGGGGGCAGGGGAACTACAAGGATGTCCATCACAGAATTCATTATTGGCAACAAAGTAGAAATTAGCTGAATTTCCAATGACAGAGCGTGCTTAAATAAAAAAGGCTTAAATCAAGTCACACAATGAATACTCTGCAGTCGTTATAAATGGTGATAATGCTACATATTTGTCAATAAGGGAAGACATTCATTATATATTGTTGAAAGAACAAAGCTGGTCCCAAACAGCATACACAGTATGATTTATTGTTTTAAAAGATATAAAGGAATAAAAAAAATGTGGAAGTACAAGCATGAACTTGATAATAGTTACTATCACTGGATAGTGAATTTTTATTTTCTTCTTTGTGATCATCTGGTTTTCTTTATCCTAATTGTGCTATAGTAGGTATGAAGAACTTGTATAATAAATACAATTAAGGAAAATTTTTAAAGGCTTTCCTCAAAGGAGCTGTGTTATATTAGCTGTTTAGAAACAGTAACATGATTTGGACTCACAATATACGTATTTATGTCAATACAGACTTTTTTATAAGAAGTATGTGTATAAATACTTCCCCTCAAATAATCTAATGCATCTATGTCATTATAAACCATTTTATATGAAGAGTAACTTTCCCAAAGAAGACAGGCTGTCATAGAGGAGCCAAAGAGAGAATGAAAAAAAGATTAGTAGGAGTTTATGTGCAATGCTATGGCAAATACTGAGGAGTCTAATGAGCTCGTTGATCCAATTAAGATTCTAATCATTTGACACAAATATAAACCAGTACTTCACATGACAGCATGTAGATTAACCCATATGACCTTATATCTAAACAATGTGCCATATAAAATGGTGACTTTTTAGGGACAACAAATACTAAAAATGCAATAACATTCTTCTTCCTTTTCTCCCTTCCCCCCTTGTTTTTCAAGTGACATGCTTGACCTGCACCTGGCATCCTGTGTATTGCAATATGCCAGGCACTGTAAGGGTACAAAGAGCATGGACATCAATCCAACACCTCCATTCCAATCTGCTTGGATCTGTTGGCCACATACAATCTGTTCCTGAGGTCAAACAAATTCCAATGAAATCTGAACAACTATTTTACTAGGAATTTTCTGTTTTCACAAAACAACAAATATAAGATGACATGACTAGCACAAGATACATGTTTAATACATCCTTCAACTGCATGAATTGTAAATCTTAAATACAGTAAATGAATGTCTAGGTTTTAGTGAATGGTACTTCAAAATAGGAAAAAAATGGTTTTTTCCCCTCCTTTCTCTGGAATAATAGAGGGTAAGTATAGAAGTACATCTTTGTTCTTATTTCTTCCCAGGGTAGAGGACATGTGATAAAAGAAAGGTCTGCAGAAAGAGGGGAGTTGTGGAAAATGCCTTGTAAATTTTATTAAAATATGAATAGTGACACATTTATCATTTTTCGTATGAGAGCAGCACTGAATAGGATAGACAGAACAAAACAAGCTTGGGTTGGACAAAAGTTCTTAAGGATGAATTTTAGTAGATTCTGATACCTTAGGTAAATTTGTAGGGAGAGGTACCTAAATCAAGAGGTTGTAGAATTTAGATAGACAAAGGAGAAAGAGCTAAAACGCACGCACAATTAAAGGAGGTTTAGACAATTTATATTTTTAAATGCTAGTTGATTTATTCATGTTGCTATGTTAATGCATTTGAAACGAGCATTGACAAGGCAATTGGGAAGGTGCCCAAAGGAATGATTCCACACTGGAAATTCGTGACCAGAGGGGCCTTTTTTTCAAACTGACATTAGTTTTTCAATGAATTAATTGCAAATTTCAAGAATTATGAGATTTCCTAAGTTATTTGTATTAGGAAATGAACAGGAAAACGTAATTATTTTTTCCCTCAAATAATATTTGAGATCTGAAAAGAAGCTATGAGCTATGTCATATTTCTTGAATCTTTCTGACAGTTTGTAATTACTTTTAATGCTGCTGTTCTCTAAATTATTAATGCTAATCTATCATGACAGGGGTTGAAGAGAACCAGTGATTATATGCCTTTTTACTAGCAAGGCTGGCTTTAAATAAATGTCTTAATCACAAGAAAATAGAAGAGTAGTTACTTTAAAAGAAATAGACTTTACCTTCTTTGGGGTCCCTCCCATCCCTTAAAATAAAATAAATGCACACTGACAACAGTTCAAGCAGGATGACAATCTATGCAATAATTTCTGAAAGTGACATCGTGTGATGACACCTGGTGATTCACAGACTCAAAGAGTTGTAAGGTGTCTTAAAGCTCATCAGCTGCCACTTGCCTTTCAACGCCTGAACCATCTCGATTAATCATGGCCAGTGGCTACCTGTTCTCTGCTTGAATATCTTCAGAATCACAGGAATTCACTCCCTCCAAAGGCATTCCTTTCTTCCTTATTTTGAGTCAAGATCTTGCTTCCTATAAATTCCACGTCCTGATCTTAGCTCTGTGTTTTGGTAGCACATAGAACAGGCAGTTCTCGTCACCCAATACATCCTTGGCAACCCTTCAAATATTTGGATATATCCTCAGTATTCTCTCTGGGTCTTCTCATTTCCAGGCTAAACACTCCAACTTCCTTTAATACGCTCCATGAGATCAGGGGCCCTCTGTTTAATTCATCCATCTCTAGCACCCAACATACCATAGATAATAAATAATAGTCATCCCCCTTATCCGCAGAGGATATGTTCCAAGACCCCCAGTGGATGCCTAAAGTGGTGGATACTACCAAACCCTATATATACTATGTTTTTTCCTATATATACATACCCATGATAAAGTTTAACTTATAAATTAGTCACAGTGAGAGATTAAAGAAAACTAATAAAAAATAGAACCATTATAACAATATACTGTAATAAAAGTTATGTGAATGTGGTCTCTCTCTCAAAATACCTTATTGTATAAATTTAATGCCTTTTCCATCTTAACTAAGAACTTATCACGCACTGCACTGTGGTCATAAATTTTGCAGTTTGAGATGTGACAGCAAAACTAGCATGAATTTCTTTTTCCTTCTTCACAGTTTCACGGATAGAAATTCTCTCTTACCATAGATCTTAGTAACCTCAGCATAAGATTTTTTTCTTTCCTTATTAAGTCAAGAACTCTAACCCTTTCACTTAAAGGAAGAATTTTATGGCTTCTCTTTGGTATATCCAAATTGCCAGCATCACTAGTCTTGTGCTTTGGGGCCATTATTAAGTAAAATACGGGTTACTTGAACACAAGCACTGTGATACCACAACAATCGAGTTGATAACCTAGAAGGCTACTGAGTGACTAACAGGCGGATTACGCTCAACAAAGGGATGATTCACATCCAGGGCAGTTGGGCGCAAGATTTCATCACACTCCTCAGAACAGAGTGCAATTTAAAACTTATAAATTGTTTCTTTCTGGAATTTTCCATTTAACATTTTCAGAATGTGGTTCACCTCAGGTAACTGAAATCACAGAAATCAAAACTGCAGATAAGGGGGGAGTACTGTAATTGAAAGAATAAATGTAATGAAACCGAAACCATGGAACTCGGAGTGGGACTTGAACCCTGTGCCGGGATTCGAACCCGGCCTAAACCCAGATTGGGACTTGAACCCACGGTCTTTTAATTGAGATCACACACCTGGTCTCAGGACTTAATGAAGCTCAGGTTCTTGATGTCTCCTTGCAGAAAGAATTCAGTGAGAGACAAAAGTGACAAGTAAGAAGTGGATTTATTTAGAGAGAAACACACTCCACAGACAGCGTGTGGGCCATCTCAGAAGGCAAGAGGCCCCAAAATACAGGGGTGGTTAGTTTTTATGGGCTGGGTAATTCCACAGGCTGATGAGTGGGAGGATTATTTCAACTATTTTGGGGAAGGGACAGGGATTTCCAGGAATTGGGCCACTGCCCACTTTTTGATCTTTGATGGTTGGCCTCAGAACTATCATGGTGCTGGTGGGTGTGTCACTTAGCTTATGCTAATGTATCATAATGAGAATATAATGAAGCTCAAGGTCCACTGGAAGTCAAACCTTCCACCGTCGTGGACCTAGTTGGTTCTAACCAGTTTTTGTCATGTCCTATGACTATGTCATTCTTTGAAAGGTTGTGCCCTGCCCACTTCCCTCCTGTTTCAGTAAGACTGTTAATCATCTCTAGTTTTCCACATGTTTTCATTTCCAATGACTAACAAACCTCTCCAATCCTTGGCCAGTCACACCCAAACTCCTCTGTTAGGAGATGATCTCACCCCAATCCGCCAAAGAATGGGAGACTCACTCCCTAATTTCCTCTTTCTCCGTGTTTACACTATTCTTACTTACTTTACTTTGTTTCAAAGAAAAAGGCCTCTTATTTATCACCAAGGCTAATGCCACCATCTGAGCTGTTCTCCCTTCCACTCCTCCATCTGTTCTATTTCCAGTCTACACTTAATCTCTTTACAGACACTCCTTCAGTTTAACAATATGCTTGAGCTGGCTTCCTAAAAACTAAACTTTCCCTTCATCTTGCCTTTCCCTTAAAACACTGCCATCTTTTTCATTACTACCAACATCTGCAATCATTTTCTATAGACGTACGGTATGTCTCCTTTATAAAATTATCAATATGTCATTGTTCATAAACACACACAAAGGTAAAAAAAGAGAAGTACCACCCAAAGATTCAGATTCTGTGTGTGGTAAAAATGATTAGTGAGAGTGGATTACTAATAATGAGGTGTCAATCAACTAAATTCAGAGATAAACTGAAGGGTGAGACGAAGTCCTATTATCTAATAAACTAATGTTAACACTCTGGAAAAGGTTTTTATTGTTCAACATCAACGCATATTTATGCAGACATTGGAATAATGTAATTGGAATTATCTATCCATGAATATATTTTTTACAAAAACATACAGGCAGAATTTTGATGGTCTAAATTCTGTTGCAAAATGCAAAAGTGTGCCTTTTCTCCACATTTTAAAATTCATTGTCAAAATTAAATGAATACCACATCCATATCCAACTTTAATTTTCAACTTGTGTTAATAATATCAGAAATCAAACCTCTAGAATACATTCTTATGTTTTCTTGTTATTAACTCCTCTTAACACATCTACATGTTTTACATTTGTCCGCATCTCACCATTTCTTCATGGTCAGTAAAACAAGATCATGCTTGGGGGTGGGGGCAGTGGTCCTCAGAGCAAGAGGTTGTATTAGGGAATCAGAATGAGGCACATATTTGACAATAATTAAAACTGTAAGGCTTTTAGGAGGCACTAGGCTAATTAACTTGCGTGCATTCTTTCATTGAGTCCTGGAAGGTATAATATTGCCTCCATTTTACAGATGAGAAAACTGAAATTCATAGACGTTAAGTAATATGACATCCCAGGCTACGCAATCAGTAAGGAGCAAAGCTGTGACTCAAATACTAACTCTAAAATTAATACTCTTAACTAGAGCCACATTCCACTCCTTTAGTATTATTTAAACTCTTTCCCATGAGTTAAGAATTAGGACTTGGAAGTGCAGAGAAGTGAGTGGTTTATGCAAGCTCACCTACACTGTTAATTGTAAGAACCTAGATCACACAGCATCTGGAAGAAAAGATGGTTTCCAATCATCCCAGCTCCTTTCTCAGGATCCGCTTTCCCCTGGAAACCACTGGAGTTCTGATTGGGGAGCCATGGCCAGCTAGGAAGTAATTAGAAACTAGAGTTTGAGGGACAGGAGAGAAAAGGGGCAAGAGCTTGAGTCCCATTCCTTATTTGCCTATTCCTTCAGCCCTTTCCCCCACACTGTGACTCCACACTTAGGAAGCAGAGAATTAAACAAAAGCCTCTGCTGCTTCAGCATTTTTTCCTACAAGTATAGCTTTAACAGCAGCCTCTGTACTTGGGGAACCTGGCAATAGCAGACAGAGCAAAATATCCTCCTAGTAATGAAGAGGAATCATTTGGGTAGCCTCTACCCTGAAAAACACCTTTCCCCACCTAAGGTAAAAAATTAAAATCTACAAAGCCCACACCACTGCCAAAGCCACAGAGAATTTTTGCTGAGAACTTTTGCAGAGAACTTTTTCTGTACAAGCAGAAGACATTTTTGCAAACACATTTGCATTTGAAAGTACCAACACATCCTAAATGTGCAGCATATGCACAGATCTGTGCAGTAGCAATTAGGCACAGAAATAACCAGTGCAACTGAATTAGAGTTGATGAGGTTTTTGGTGTTCAAGGCAGCCACCTCCTTTATATGACTAATCCCTACACATCCTTGGAGTTTTAGATTAGATGTTGCTTTTTCTATGAAGTTTTCCCAGACCCCGGAAGTCTAGGCTGTGTGCCCATCTGATGAATTTCCCCTTGCATTTCTCCTACTCATAGCATTTGTCGCCTGAGATCAGTATTACCAGTTTACTTCTGAGTCTCTCCCACTAGTCTGTTGGCTTTGTGAAAGCTGGGACACGTCTTATACACTGTATCACTAGTATGTCTCACAATGCCCAGCACAAAGTAATCGCTGAATAAATGTTTTTGAGTGGATTAATAATAAGCAGAAATGGGACATGGGACAGTTGCTTACAAAAAATTTTAAAATCTACCCAACTCTATTATCAGCTCCAATTACAAAATGTCATAAGACCAGGATGTGATGAAGTAAGTGGTGATCATATAAATGAGTCACACATACAGAACCATGAAAAAGAAAATAACAGGTCCAGACCATGATAACATCAGGCTCTCTCCTGGATAAGAACTCTACTCAAAGTCTATTCATGAAGGCATTGGTAGCTGCATAACAACTATGAACTGGTGTTTACCTAACCTATCTATGCTATCTATCCATCTATCCATTTGTCCATATATCTATCTATCCATTATCTAGCTAGCTATCCATTTATCTATCAATTGTCTGCCTAGCCATCTATTTATCCATTCATCCATCCATCTATCCACCTGTGGTAAGTAAAATTTTAAAGCTGCCCCCCCAAGATTCCCATTCCCTGGTTATTCAATCAAACACAAATCTAGGTACTGCTGTAAAGGGAATTTACAGGTGTAATTAAGGTTCTAATCAGCTGCTCTTAAAATAGGAAGATTATTCTGCATTTCCTGGTGGGCACAATGAAATTACACAAGCCCTTAAAAGCAGAAGAGGAAGCAAAAGAAATGAGGCAGAAGGGGAAGCAGGGGAAGAGTGAGAGACTAGATCTGCCTTTGCTTGCTGGGGTCCTCAGTCTTATGATGATAAGGAACTGAATTTTGACAGACAACCTAAACAAGCTTGGAAGGGTATTAATCCCCAGAGCCTCCAGCAAGGAACACAGCCTGGGTGATACCTTGACTTTGGACTCATGAAGCCAGGGCAAAGAAACCAACCAGCTGACCAGATTTCTGACCTATAGGACAATGAGATAAAAAAAATCTATGTTGTTTTAAGTCACTAAGTTTAAGCTACAGCAGCAATAGAAAACTAACACACCATCCATCAATCTATTAACCATCTGTTTAGCTATTATCTATCTATTATTACTTATCTATTACCTATCTATCAATGTTATCTACTTATCACTTATCTATTACAGCATATATAATCTATTATTTATATATTATCTATCTAAATAGTATCTATCCGTCCATCCATCCATCCATCCATCCATCCATCTTTGTTGCCTGACCTGGCCCAGAATTCTTAACAGCAGTCTTTTCTCCCTGAACCTCCCACCCCTGACAGAGCCCCCCCTGCGCTCCCCCCAACCACCACACACACTTTCCTCCCGGGAAAGACCAGCAACAACCACCAGAAATCCTGGGAACCTCTCCAACCTGCACTTGCCCTGGTATCCCCATCTCTTCCCATAACCTCTTCCTCTGCTTGACATTCTCTCTGCTTGATCTTCTTCCCTCCGGTTGGCCTTCACTCAAATAGACTGCTCAGCTCTGGGTCCTGACTCCACCCCTGGATGCTCAACTCTACCCAGTAGGTAAGTACCCACTACCCCATCCTTAACCAACCCAGACTCAGTCACCCCAACCAATGAGCAGTACCTCCAAGGCCATGGCTGTCTAAGAAGGACCCCAGAAAATCATCAGGACATAGTTCATTTACTTCTATGAATTGGATCCATTTTGTTCTCAGTAAATCTTTTCTCTTTATAAAGATCTGATTTCAAACAACTCTTTCAAACTATTAAGAGATACCCAAAGCAGGAAACTGTCACTTATATTCACCATTCTGGTACTAAGAAGCATTACATCTTTGAGAATGGTGCCAGCACAGGGCCAAGGGGTCTACTGGGATGTGTTATCTTTCACAGCGACACTTAGGCAATATTTCTTTATAAAAGATACTGTGCTGTCGTTCTAAGATCACATACCAGAACTGAAACGGCCATGTCAATCCAACCTCATAGAAGAAGAGTCAAGTTTAACTATTGATGCCCTTAGAAATATAGGTCTCACAGCATATTACTTGCCATAGATATGAGGATTTTATGTAAGTATGTAACTGTGTATACATGTGTGTATTAAAATATATATAAATTTTGAGTCCTTGTTTCATGCCAGGCATCAGACATACACACTATTACCTGCATTTTCTCCTATAACCCTTACAACTCTATAAAATTTGTCCTGCTATTACCTGCATGTTGGAGATGAGAGGTTAAGAAATAAATCTGCCCAAGGTCACACAGCTAGAACATAACGGAGGTGGGATATAAACCCAAGGCTATTCTCTCAACTACTGTACTCCGTTTTGTTCTTATCATGATGAGAGTCACTGGGATGTTATGAAAGGAGCATCCTTGTTCCTTGGATAAATCACATCACATTCCTGGCCCTCACTTGTGAAATGAGGGAGATGGGCCATGTGCTCCCTCAGGCTCCATCAGATCTAATGGTCTGCAGTTTCCTGGACTGGCCCCTCTGATTGGGTCCTGCTCTAACCATGATGCCAGAGACAGACGGGGGTTACTGTGGATCATCCCTGCCTTTCTCTTTTCGGCACTAACCTCCTGATGTCATGCACCTCATTGTCGTTCCCTTTTTCTAAAGATCATTTAACACTCCATTTAGTCACCCTTGATAATGCTCTTCTTTCCAAAGTTACAGTGAGAGGAGCCGTTTCAAGGTGATTTCTCTATACTGAGCACATGTCAAGCTCTGGAGATCAACTGGCCAGCATCCTAGTTCTGGAGCAGGTAGATGCAACGAGGCCAACACCAACAGCAGAAATAAACCACGCTAGGGAGAGACAGACCAGTTGTTTATCAGAAAAGAACCAGACTGTAGCTGACAATACTCACTTCTAGCAACACCCTTCAGGAACCATCCATCCTGACCCTGAACCACCAGGGGAGTAGTATAGCGTGATGTAAGGAGCGTAAACACATTTCATCTAAGTCACCAACTCCAATTGATTATGAGTGGGCTCCTGGAGTGCTGAGGTGAAACACACTAGAAGACAGGTCTCAGCTCAGCAGGAAAGAGCACTGATCGATTAATGATGTCTGTCAGGGGCAGAGCATTTGAAAAGAGGCACCAGGCTCCTGGCTACTCACAGACCCTGCAAAATCAGTGAGTGGCACAGGCCGTGCAGTTAGATGGGCATAGGTTCAAATCTCAGCTCTCCCACTTACTAGCCGTATAGTACTGGGAAATTTTCTTAAACTTCTGAGTGTCAGCTAAAATGGAATGGTTTAAGAATGAAGACTGAAATGTTTGGGCAGTGCTTAGCAAGGACCCACTAACTCATTAGCAATTATAAGTTTTCCCAAATAAAAAGCAGTGAAAAGAACACTGCTAACTTTAGCTGGGTGAAAATATTTTACTTCTCTCCATCTGTTGGATTGGTGCACAAGTCACAAACTGGCAGCCATGGACTTAATCTCACCTTTATACCTATTTAAATTGGCTCACGTTGTTGGTTTGCACAAAGTCTAAATAATGTTTGAATTAGTTACAAGCTTATTTCACATTTTTTTAAAAATCCATATATCTTACTTCTTTGAAAAGCCTGATCTGACAACATTGGTCCCATTCTCAAATGGCATCAACTGGGGCTAACTGGTGGCTGCTCCCTTTGGGGGGATTCCCGAACCTTTTTTCCGTCCTTTCTTCATTATGATATATGTCATATATTCAGAAGAGTGCATAAAATATATGTACAGTTTAAAGAGTAATTATAAAGCCAACATCTATGTAACCAAGTCCCAGGTCAAGGAGTGGAACATGGCCAGCACCCCCAGAAGACTGCATGTCCTTCCAATCACAGACTCTACCTCTCTCTAGGGTCACCACCATGCTGGCCTTCGTGATAATCATTGTCTTGCTTTTCATTACGTTTTTACCATGTAGGTATGTATCTCTAAACTACGTAGTTTGGAGAACTGTATGGACATGAATTCTTATGGAATGTCTTCTTTTGGGTCTAGCTACTTTTACTCAACATTATGGTTGGAAGATTCACGCCGGTTGCCATATTCCATTTACTTTCATTGCTATGTGGGTCATGCAGTCTTCAATTTCACTCTCTGTCATCTCTCCACCTGGCCCTATTATAAGCATCCGAATTTGTGCTTTTATATCAGGATACACATCCCCCCAGATGCAGGGAAATAACTGCCATTATAAGCATGTTTGATCACTCCAACTAAGATTCCCAGTTTGTTCCACAGCCCTACTGTGAGCTCAGCTTGCTGATAACCCCCAGGAGGCTTCAACCCAAGGAGGCTCAGTCTATCCAATTCCTCCTCCATGTCTCTCCTCAATCCCTGGTGACCTCCCCAGCCCATCCAGTAAGTAAGTGATCGGGCAGCCAAGGCTGACTGCACCATATTTATCGGTCCCTTCTTCTCAATAAGGAATTAAGAGACTCAGTGAATCCAAAGCCACAACACCCCTCTAGTAGCATATGGGGAAACTTGCAGCAGCTCTATCCATGGCTGTTTATCATTACTTTGGCTTTATGAGTCTTCATCCAGCTCTCAATCTGTGCCAACGGTTCCTCTGCCAACCCAATTTGAATTAATTTGACAAAGCAAAATTTTGTGATAAAATGTATCAGCTGCATTACTGGAATAAGATCTATGACTTCTGTGATCCTTTCATCTTCTAATTTAGCCATTCTATCAATAAAAGCAATCAAGTTTTCTTGGCAAATTTTTCTTTATAAATCAGCTTTATGGGTCATGTATCCACATTCTTCTTGATGTTTATGGATTTTCATTCCTAATATCAATTCCATTGTTTTACTACAATGGAAGTGAGACATCTAAGACAATGAGAATAGGGGTGTTTTCCAATATACTTCTGGCTATAAAAGTCAGGATCAGAGTTTCAGGAATGCTGAATGGCTTTAGTCTACCAACCATCTGCGGCAGGTAGGGGAAAAAATTCCAACCTTTCAGGCTGGCATACAAAGTCCTTTGACCATCTGACCCCAGCCAGCCTCCCCAGTCTCATCCCTCTCTTGCATGAATGACCTGACAAGGCCCTGCTGTGTCATAGTCATTAATCCTTTTTTTCTCTCTCTGCAATGCCCCTGTGTCAGTTAGGACTCTTTAGGTTGTGAGTGATAGAAAGCCAAGGTAATGACAGAAATTGGCTTAAGATAAAACGGAATGTATTGGAGCATGTAATTTAAAAGCTCAGGGATAGTACTGACTACCGACTTCAGGTATTCAGGTACCACTGGATCAGGACCTCAGCAAAGAGATAACTTTCCTACCCTCTCCTCCCCACCCTTCCCCTCCCCTCCTCTCTCCTCTTCTCCCCCTCTCCCTCTCCCTCTCTCCCCCACCCACACACCCATTCTGCATTACAATTACATAAATGCTTTTGGTTTCTCCAGCATTTACATCTTCTCGCTTCCAGTCATGAAAGATAGAAAGTCTCTATGATACATTGGATGGTTTTTCTAAATTCTTCACTCATTCTATGTCATAGAATTATACATGTACGGCAGTAGTTCTCAACCGAGGGTGATTTTTCCCCAGTGGGACATTCGGCCATGGCTGGAAACATTTTCGGTTGTCACAGTCTAGGAGGCACATTACTGAGGCCAAGGGTGCTGTTGATATCTTACAATGCACAGTTCAGCCCCCACCACAAAGAATTGTCTGGCTCAAATGTGAATGGTGCTGATGTGAGAAACCCTGCTCTATGCCCTTAGCTGTGTGAACTGGCCGTGACTACGTTTCTCTCTTCCATTAGAGGCTACAAAATGCTGGGTCTGCTGCCCAGGCACAAACTGGCCTGGTCCACTTGGCTTGGACCACACAGTCTATACATAGACACCACACACAACTGTGCACAAGCTGCCCAGCTGAGGGGCGAGTGGGGCTGACCTGGGTCTGATGGCCCATGACCAGGTAGAACTCTCCAACCAGAGAGGATGTCTTTTCCCAATTTTCATGGATTCCCAGAAGTGGCAGGAGAAGAAGCCAGCCTCTCTCCTGCATCTCTAAGTTTACATTTTCACTTCTTAAGGTTTCTAGATAGTTCATGTTATTCTTTGTGATCTTAAGAAGGACATGATGAACTGCCTATTGCATTAGTAAGCAGACCTGGTAGATGACACATGTGGTTTCTAGGTAATTAGCTTCTAAGCATCATTCTAGGGTTCCCTTCCTTCCATCTGACAGCCTCACCAGAAGCTCATGGTCTTCTAAGAAACACTGTCTATTGTTGTTGTTGCAGGGTGAGGATATGGTTAAACACCATGGTGGTAGGCAGAAGTGTGAGATGCCCTCAGGTTTCTCATCTCTGGTATACAAGCCCTGTATAATCCCTGAAACTATGAGTATGATGAGGTATCACTCCCATGGTTATGTTATGTTATAAAGACAGTTTACAGATGTAATCATGTCTTAAATCAGTTAACCAGAAGATAGGCAGATTATCTGGGTGGGCCTGACCTAATCACAGGAGCCCTTCAAATTTGGGTCTACAGGTCAGCAACAGAGGAGGTCAGAGCTTCAAAGCACAAGAAGAATTTAACATACCATTGCTGACCTGAAGATGGAGGGGCCAAGGTGGCAAGGAATGTGAGCAGCCTAGGAGTGGCCCAGATGACAGCAAGGAAATGGGAACGCAAGGAAATGGGAACCTCAGGCCTACAACCACAAGGAATTGAATTTCGCCAAAAGCAAGAATGAGATTGGAAGCAGATTCATCCCTAGAGCCTCCAGATGAGAACTCAGTCCAGCCAACACCTTGGTTTTAGCCCTGTGAGACTGTGAGCAGAGAACCCAGTTATGCAGCACTGGACTTCTGACCTACAGAACTGTGAGCTAATAAATGGGTATTATTTAAGCTGCTAAATTTGTGGTCATTTGGTATGCAGCCAGAGAAAACTAATACAACCGTGAATAGACCTGTAGTCATAGCAAATACCTCAGGCCCTTTGCTAACCACAAAACATTTACTTTCCACTAATCCCCACTCTCTTTCCACACCACTATAAGTGTGGATGATTTACCTGAGGTCTTGCAAGCTCAGTCACACCTGAGTAAATTGTTTCAGCGTAAGACCAAAGGAATTTACTTTTCATAGAGCTAAACAACAGTTTCCTTTAATATTCCATTAATACTCAAGTTGCACCTGACCTTAATCACCCAGTAACGCTCATTTTAAGAGTTTAAAGCATATTACTTCTAAAACAAGATGCAAATATAGTATCAAAAAAGCAGTCACCCTAACGCTGGGCTTTATTGGGTGCAGCAGGATTTCACGGCAGGTCCTCCTGATTATTTAATATTCACTTTGTCTCCACCAGAGGCTGTGAGGCTGAATAGAGATGATGTCTCAGGATTGTTAAACATAACTCCAGAATGTGTGCCTGAAACACATTCTGGTTGCTAGAAGATGTAAGATATAAGAGGCAGGGCTGCTCTATGCTGATGTAACTCTTCCTACTGAATCCCCAAGCTCAGCCAGAGAAGAATTTTTAAGTATTTGGGCCAAATGTTCATCTTCCTGCAATCTGAGAGGTATTTAAAAAGTTATCCACCAGCTCCCACTATAATTTGAAAGATATATTGGAAAGAACTATTGCGACTTGGGAGAAGATGTTTTGATCATGAATTAAAATTTCATAACACCACTACAGCATTTTTGATGGTACTTTTGTCTGCCTGTGAAGCATTTCCCTTGAGTTCAGCTGTGCCATTTGCATTTTTAATATTTAGTTGTTTCTAACTCATGCCCAGACTTTTTGACCATGTTTATATTAGACTCTAAAGAAAAGCACTGGCAGTTCCCAGTTGTTTTCTACAGAATGCTCCTGTAAGTTGCTTTTAAGCAGATCATTGCACAAAAACACTCCTTTTCTCTTGGAAACACTTTTGTAAAGGAGTAAAATGTTTCTGACTAATGATTAGCGTCAGAAAAGTTATAGTTATAACAAATATGCAATAAAAGAAAAGATCTACCATAAACTCCTCTGGATAATTAAAAACTTACAGAAATTATACTTGTTTCATAAAATGAACATAAATATACCATATATACAGATTATGACTGTATTTAATATAAACCAATATAGTGGCTATTATTTAACAATTGGGCTTGTTTGTTTATATTTAGAAAGACCTTTTAAAATGTTGTGAATGGTCTGTTTTGTTTTTAAAGTTTCTCAGGAGTTTTGGACCACATGTCAATATTCCCCCTTATAAGTTTCCTGGAGCAAGGAAACCATCATATTAATGGTCACAAAACTACCCTCAACTTCAGAATTATTTTTTTCAACAAAGCATTGATTAGCTAATTCGTGTGCATGTGTTTGTGTGTGCAGGTGTGTTTGTATATATGTGCATGTGTGTGTGTACCTACACAGGAGAACCAGAAGCCTTCCTTCTCCTCTTCCGATTTCCCTGCCTATCCTCCATATGCGACCCTACTCCACCCACCCACCTCCTCACTCCTCTCTGTCTTGACATCATACTAGTGCAGGTCCTACATAGCAAAATGTGAAGAGGTAAAGAGGAGAGGGATACTTGGCTTAACGGAGGGATGGCTTGTGGAGCAAAGGATGAAGAAAAGCGGGCTGGTGCTGGCTGATTATGTGGATAGTACTATTTTTGCACCAGTTGACTACAGTATTTTCTCTACATCCTGCTTCCTCTCTGCTAGAGATAGACCCAATAAATAAATCAGTATAGTGGGAAATGAGGTACCAACACTAAATAAAATTAAACAAGCTTAACAATAAAATTCAAAACTTGGAAAGTGGCAGTAATCCCTATTCATTCTGCCTCTTCATCAACCTTGGAGACTAACTTGGAATTCTACTCATGTCAGTGCGGGGATGAGAGGGAGTGCAGGGTGGGGTGAGATACCTTTTGTGGTTTGTTAGTTACTTTTCCTACCCCATATATTCCTCTCTTTTCCCCTTCTCTACTCACAGGGGTGGACACCTGACATGAGTTTACCTATCGGAGTATCCTGTGTTTCTGAACACAATGACGTAGGGCATGTGATTCAAGAACGGCCAACTGGGTTTCCTCACTGGAATTGACAAACAGATGATGGAAGAGGGAAATTCCCTTTATGTTGGTATGACTAATCTGGGACTGCCAACAGCCATTGTCCTTAGACACATGGAAAGAACTTGTCTGCCAGATGAGGAGAGCCAAAGACCAGCAGAGATAACAGAAAGGGATGGATAGAGGGATGGGTGGATGGATGGAGGAAATGGATAGATGGATGGAGGGATGAATAGAAAGATGGATAGATGAATGAATGGATGGATAAGCTCTCCCTTATCTCCTTTTAAGGGAACAGAGGTGCCAAAAACTGTGTCCCAAAGCATGAGGGTGTCCCTCTCCAATCCGATATTACATTCATAGACCATGGTCTTTAATCAAATTCATCAGCTACTCTGGCTTGGTTCCCCAGTGCTGGCAACTTGAATTCTCAAAGTCCCAGGGAGATTTTGAATGAGCTCCTAACCTTGAGCAAGAAAAGGATCTGAGTAACAGGCACTGTCTTCCACCAGCCTTCAAACCCAGAGCCATCACATTGCACACTGCCAGGATGTGAATGGGGTCACATTGCATGCTTCCAGGAGATAAACGGGGTCTACTGGCATTGGACCAGGTGGTGACCAACCCCACCTTGCGTCCCATTCTTGGGAGAAACTCTTTTATCCTTTATCTAAGTCTTTTCCCAAATGGATCTTCAGCTTCTCATCAAGTAGACTCTATGGTGGTCTTTCCCTACCAGTGCTTAAAGCATGTCCAGATTTTAGGATAAACACTACTTAGGCCCAAGCTGGAATCCTGGCAACCTGCGCTCATCTCCTTTTCTACCACTTGCCCCTCTGGCCTCTGCTGCCATTATTTGGCAAATGACGTGCTTGCTGGGCCAATCACTGTAGAGGGGTAACATGATGGCTTCAGCCCCTCAGCATTTATATGGGACTTCTGAGCCTAAAGGAAAGACAAAACTTGCCAAGTATGAGGAATGATTTAAAGTCACCTTCTCAGAACATACCATCCAAGCATAATGTTTAGAACTTGTTTAAATCCTGATTCAAACAAACCAATAATAAAAAACACCATGTATGTTCCTATCAGGGAACTGAACACTGATTGGATACTTGATGCTAATAAGATATTTTCATTTTTTTACATGTGATAATGGTATTGTGATAGTGCTTTTTTTTTTAAAAAAGAGTTCTTATCTTAGACATACATACTGATGTATATGCAGATGAAATTAAACGATGGCTGAGATTTGCATCAAAATAAACCTGTCAGGGTGAAAGAGGTACAGAGAAGTAGGTGGGGAGAGAGATAAAACACATCTGTTGAGAATTGTTGAAGCTGGGTAATGATTACATGGGGCTTCATTGTACTAGTATGTCAACTTCTGTCTATGCTTGAACATCTTCATGATAGAAAATTTAAAAATAATTTCAGCCATCTCAGAAGGCAGGGGTTCCAGAGTTTCCTCACTATAAGCAAGGGGATATATCTACATTAGCATTTCCCAGATGCAGGAAACTTAGCTGCCCAGTGGAAACTGTCTTGAAATGTCTAGTTCTCACCAAAAATATATAAAAAAGTCAAGCTCTGTACACCATGCCAAGGTAAGCTAGAGAAAGCAATGTTCTATCAAACCACAAAGATCTAGAAAATATCTGTTTACACTCAAACTAAACAAAATTTTAGTAACATCTTAGCTCAAGCCAAAACACCATATCTCTACCTTCTGGAGTCAAAGAAGAGGGTATGGTTTCTAACTGGAGGCAGAAAGACAGTCCCTTTGAACACATCCAGTGACCAGAGGAACCCCAGGAATTCCTTCTCAGGTGGTCAGTTTAGACTAGATATTCATAATGTGGGCTTTCAATGCACCAACCACTTCTCAAACATTACTACTTCTATCATATCCATCACTGTATTAGTCAGAATTCCCCAGAGAAACAGAACCAATAGGATATATATAGATACATAAATATATAGGTATAAGAAGAGATTAATTGTAGGAATTGGCTTACTTAGTTGTAGAGGCTGAGAAGTCCCATGATCTGCCATCTGCAAGCTGGAGAACCAAGAAAACCAGTGGTATAGTTCAGTCAGAGTTCAAACGCCTGATAATCATGTGGTGATGGTGTAAGTCCCAATCTGAGTCCAGATGCCCAAGAACCAGGAGCACTGATTTCCTAGGGCAGGAGAAAATGTCTCAGCTCAAGCACAGAGAGCAAATTCACCCTTTCTCCACCTTTGTATTCTATTCAAGCCCTCAACAGGTTGGATGATCCCCACCTGCATTCATGAGAGTGCCCTTCTTTATTCAATTTATTGACTCAAACACTAATCTCTTCTAGAAAAACCCTCACAGATACACCCAGAAATCATGTTTTACCAGCTATCTGGGCATCCCTTAGCCCCGTCAAACTGACACATAAAATGAGCCATCAGAATCATATTAGAAAAAGGCATTCAAGTATTCTTCCATGTGATATTCAGAGATGTGAAGTTGTGCCCGTTTTAAGCCAGTTCGGTTATAAGTCTTTCTAAGCAGCAAAATAATCCACAGGAATAGAGGGCCCAGGGTACCTAACATATATATACCCACCCCACATTTATTTCTACCAAATCACTGTGAGTGTATCATTCCTGCCCTCTCAGAAAAGGAGTCTCTGCTCGGTTTTATTCATGGGAACAAAAGAGATCTCTGAAAACTGTGTGTTGAGTCATATCACCCTGAACAGGCCTGATCTTATCTGAAAACTGTGTGTTGAATAACGCCATGGTCTGCTGTGCATCATCTTTACTGACAGTGAGGAAGATATTAGCTGTGTGGCAGGACTATCATCTGAGTATGGCTGGACACAGAACCTTTAAGAAATATCTGGCTTTATTTTCCACATTGACCCAGCAGGACTTAGTGAGAGAGGCAGATGGTGTGGTGAGCAGAATTCAGCCCTGGCTCTGAAGAAGGAGGTACCACCTGAATATCCCCAAGTGTGTGCCTGGATGTCGGCATCTCCTCCCCTGCCTCTTGTAGCCTCTGATACTCCCAACCCTTGTCATCTGTGGGTTCTGATCACCCTCACCCAGAGCAATGGAGGCCCACATCCAACAGGAGATGCAAGTTTCCTCCTTGCCTCTGAGTCAACGATCAGGTAAGATGAGTCCATTGCACCGTGTGTTCCCACAAGCCCATCCCCAGCCACACTAGCTGTGCCTTTCCTCCTTATTTAAACTCTGCACCTGTGGTTCTCAGCCATAAGCATGCATCAGAATCACCTGGAGGATTCCTTACATCACAGATTGACCACTCCACCCCAAGAGCTTCTATTCAATAGAATTTGCATTTCTAATGAGTAGCCTGGTGACACTGATGCTGCTGATCTGAGGACCACCCTTTTAGAAGCACTGCTCTAGAGCTCTCCTAGGGTCTGAAGCCCTTACCTGAATCCCAGTCTCTTTGGTTCGTGCCCTCTTCCTCCTTGGCCTGGACTTAGGCCTTAACCCCAGATGGCCAAACCAGAAAGATTGTGACGCAGGGGTGAGCCTGATTCAGCTTCAAGACTCCTGCTGGTTCACTGCGAGACCTCTACTTAGACACCATTTAGGATGGTCACCAACCTTGAAAAAAGACTAAATTCTCCATATGTTCTAGGACACTGTGATTTAAGTTGTTGCTACTGCCTCAGTGCCTGTCCTAAAATTGGATTAAATTCCCTTAGTTCCTGTCCCAACCATCCCCAGGTTTCTTCCTGCCCTGCAGCACCAATGCCAAAGGTCCTAACCCTACGTGACTATGTCAGCAGGATAGTGTTCCACCCCTCTACACCTCTTTTCACTCCTGGAAGCCCAGATCTCAGGCCACCGAGCTGACCCTGGTGCCTGCACTGCTGATTTGTCTTGTATTACTGTTACTACTACTACTACTGCAGCTGCTGCTGCTGATACTACTACTACTATATGCTTTTCCAGGACACAGAAGGCCTCTCAGTTCAAGCCCAATTGTATAAATAACTATCTGGGAAGAATTTGGTCAAATGCCTTTACTCCTCTGGGCCTCAGAAGGCCTCTCAGTTCAAGCCCAAGTGTATAAATAACTATCTGGGAAGAATTTGGTCAAATGCCTTTACTCCTCTGGGCCTCAGGGCTGGAAGAAACAATTTATAGATCCCAGGCTCCACCTGCAGATGTTTGATTTCACGGGGCAGAGAGTACCCTAGCTTTGCCATTTTCTCAAAACTTCCTTAATGATTACAGTGTGCTACCGGAAATGATCCTTCCTCTCATTTCACATTTAAAGAGACCAAGACTCAGAACAGTGACGTGTTTAAGTTCCACAGACAGATATTAGAATCTCACACTAGCATTCTGTCCTCCCAATTCCTAGTTCAGAGATCCATGTAGAAACTGGAATAGATGCCAACTTCCCACTCCTAGGCAGGCCTGAACCAGAGTAATCGTTATCCAGCTTGGCTGAGCCTGTGGAGCTTGTTAAAATGGAGATCTGGAATCTCACCGCAGGCCTCCGGGCTGCACAGGGATCCCCGAGGGGGACACGGAGAAGAGGGTGACTGGAGCACTCCCTAGAGGTCAGAGCGTGCCATCAGCCTCCTCCAAGCCTCAGCACATTCCCTCTTCCAACTGAGTTAGTATCCTGGCTCTGGGCTTGCCCTCCATTCTCTGGCTGGGATGCTCTGAATAAACCTCACACCTTACTCTGACTTGGGCTCCAGATTTGAGGCCCTAGCTTGGCATCTTACCCTGCGACCCTCACCTTCTCTCCCTCTCTCCCCAGCATCCCCAGCTGTAGAGGTCGTGTGCCTCCCTGACGAAGGACTTGATGCCATCACTGTTGGGCAAATCTTCAAAGGCCTTCCCTGCCCATACTAAAGCAACCCAGCCTATCCTCTCCGGGGCTAGAAAACTGGGCTCATTATACACACTCTTAGCCATAAAGGCTTCAGGCGCTATTAGAGAGAAACAAAAGTTCCCCCAGCGGCTTCCGTGGATGGTCTAAAATGTTTGTCATTTTCCTCAAACAATAGACTGTTACAGGGACATATAATTCAGCCGAGTCTGAGCAGACCCCTGACTCCTCACTGGTTTATTTATGTCATTTATTGGGAGCTATTAAAGAATTGTTTTTCTCGGTCAGCCAAATGCACTGATGGAAGCACATTGTCAGCCTTCAAAAACCAGAATCACATCATTGTCCAGTAAATATGTTCTTGCTCTTTTACAGAGTTTTTAAATCGTGCTCTATTGAGGAAAAGAAAAATGGTATGTGTGTGAGCATGGACTGAAATCCCCCCACGCTTGAGGGAGGGTCAACTGGGGTTCTGGTATGTTTCAACAAAACGCAGCAATTTATTTGTAGAAATTCCATTATAGCTAATAGGAGTTAAAAACCATTTTAAAAGATAAGGATGTCTAGTCATTTCAAGATTATTTTGTGAAATGTGCCCTGCTAAAAAAGGAATGAGGGCTTCCCTGGTGGCTCAGTGGTTAAGAATCCGCCTGCCAATGCAGGGGACACGGGTTCGAGCCCTGGTCCGGGAAGATCCCACATGCTGCGGAGCAACGAAGCCCGTGCGCCACAACTACTGAAGCCCATGCGCCTAGAGCCCGTGCTCCGCAACAAGCCACTGCAATGACAGGCCCTCGCACCGCATGAAAGAGTAGCCCCCGCTCACTGCAGCTAGAGAAAGCCCTCGTGCAGCAACGAAGACACAACGCAGCTAAAAATAAATAAATAAATAAAACGAAATTAAATTCTTAAAAAAAGGAATGAATTTTGCAAAGAACATCACAAATCTACTCATACCAATTCTACTCACATAAAACAATTAAAACTAAATAAATCTGATACCAGTACTAAATGCTTTTCTAAATCTCTCTTTAAATACATCAAGCTTGGAAATTCTCACTACTAGGAAAACATATGCTGCACACTTAGACATCAATGGCTATTCTCAGGCAACCTTCTTTAAGCAAGATAATTGGACAAAATTCTAAATTAACATGAAGGAAAATAGTACTATAATTTATAGAAATGGAAATTTCAAACATAAAGAACTTTCAGCCTGGAGTAAATCATGTCTTTGAACCTATACTGCTCAACATGTTTAGTATCATCTTGGATAAAGATACAGAAAGAAAGCTTTTCCAATTTACAGGGAAAACAAAACTGAGTGAAATAACTGATCCAATAGAGAGTAAAATAAAGATGATTCACATTGATTTTGACAGGCTTGAAGAAACTGTACCCTTTACTAAAGTAATTCTATTTTGCCTCTGGAAATTGATTCTAGGGAAATAATCCTAAGAATGTTGGAAGAGAAAAGAAAAAAGAAAAAGAAAACAACATGCATAAAGATGTTCAATACAGTCTTATTTATAATAGGAGGTATAATCATAGCACACAAATATTGGACAAATGTTTCAATAAATTAAGATACATTCACTCAATGAAATATAATGATGCAATATTTATGGAAAGTTATATAATAACAAAAAGTGCTGGTTTTATAGTTAAGATTAAAAATCAGGTTATAAAATAGGGGATCAAAAGATTTTTTTAAATGTAACAGACAGGGGATAATAGCTAGAAGTATACCAGCATGGTAGCAGTTTACTCCTTCTTTCATGGTTGTCACTCCCACTCAAGATAATCATTTACTCTCTCCACCATTTAACATTTATTAAACACCTACTTGGGCCAGCACCTAGTGGGTGACTTTTCTTTCACTTTCTATTTCTCTATGATTTACAATTTCATATGCATGAAACTGTAATTTCCTTGAGAGGACCTAGTTGTAATAGGATTCGCTCACTGAAATTACAAACTGATATAGGTTCGCCCCTTTCTTTTAAATTACAAATCCTATCCCTGTTTTTTTTTTTTAAACATCTTTATTGGAGTATAATTGCTTTACAATATTGTGTTAGTTTCTGCTGTATAACAATGTGAATCAGCTGTATGTATACATGTATCCCCATATCCCCTCCCTCTTGCATCTCCCTCCCACCCTCCTTAACCCACCCCTCTAGGTGATCACAAAGCATCGCGCTGACCTCCACGTGCGATGCAGCTGCTTCCCACTATCTATTTTACATTTGGTAGTGTATGTATGTCAATGCTACTCTCTCACTCCGTCCCAGCTTACCCTTCCCTCTCCCCATGTCCTCAAGTCCATTCTCTATGTCTGCGTCTTTATTCCTGTCCTGCCCCTAGGTTCATCAGTATGATTTTTTTTTTTTTTAGATTCCATATATATGTGTTAGCATACAGTATTTGTTTTTCTCTTTCTGACTTACTTCACTCTGTATGACACACTCTAGGTCCATCCACCTCACTACAAATAACTCAATTTCGTTTCTTTTCATGGCTGAGTAATATTCCATTGTATATATGTGCCACATCTTTATCCATTCATCTGTCGATGGACACTTAGGTTGCTTCCATGTCCTGGCTATTGTAAATAGAGCTACAAGGAACACTGTGGTACATAACTCTTTTTGAATTATGGTTTTCTCAGGGTATATGCCCAGTAGTGGGATTGCTGGGTCGTATGGTAGTTCTATTTCTAGTTTTTTAAGGAACCTCCATACTGTTCTCCATAGTGCCTGTATCAATTTACATTCCCACCGTGCAAGAGGGTTCCCCCTTTTTCTTTTTTTTTAAGTCTTGACCCTTGAGTTTGTGTTTTATTATTATTATTATTATTTTTAATATTTATTTATTTGGCTGCACTGGGTCTTAGTTGCAGCATGCAAGATCTAGCTCCCTGACCAGGGAATGAACCTGGACCCCTTGCATTGGGAGCACAGAGTCTTAACCACTGGACCACAAGGGAAGTCCCAAGAGGGTTCCCTTTTCTCCACACCCTCTCCAGCATTTATTGTTTGCAGATATTTTGATGGTGGTCATTCTGACTGGTGTGAGGTGATACCTCATTGTAGTTTTGACTTGCATTTCTCTAATGATTAGTGATGCTGAGCATCCTTTCATGTGTTTGTTAGCAATCTGTATATCTTCTTTGAAGAAATGTCTATTTAGATCTTCTGCCCATTTCTGGATTGGGTTGTTTGTTTTTTTGATATTGAGCTGCATGAGCTGCTTGTAAATTTTGGAGATTAATCCTTTCTCAGTTGCTTCATTTGCAAATATTTTCTCCCATTCTGAGGGTTGGCTTTTCGTCTTGGCTATGGTTTCCTTTGCTGTGCAAAAGATTTTAAGTTTCATTAGGGCCCATTTGTTTATTTTTGGTTTTTTTCCATTTCTCTAGGAGGTGGGTCAAAAGGATCTTGCTGTGATTTATGTCAAAGAGTGCTCTTCCTATGTTTTCCTCTACGAGTTTTATAGTGTCTGGCCTTACATTTAGGTCTTTAATCCATTTTGCATTTATTTTTGTGTATGGTATTAGGGAGTGTTCTAATTTCATTCATTTACATGTAGCTGTCCAGTTTTCCCAGCACCACTTATTAAAGAGACTGTCTTTTCTCCACTGTATATTCTTGCCTCCTTTATCAAAAATAAGGTGACCATATGTGCATGGGTTTATCTCTGGGCTTTCTATCCTGTTCCATTGATCTATGTTTCTGTTCTTGTGCCAGTACCATACTGTCTTGATTACTGTAGCTTTGTAGTATAGTCTGAAGTCAGGGAGCCTGATTCCTCCAGCTCCGTTTTTCTTTCTCAAGATCGCTTTGGCTATTCGGGGTCTTTTCTGTTTCCATACAAATTGTTTGTTCTAGTTCTGTGAAAAATGCCAGTGGTAGTTTGATAGGGATTGCATTGAATCTGTAGATTGCTTTGGGTAGTATAGTCATTTTCACAATGTTGATTCTTCCAATCCAAGAACATGGTATATCTCTCCATCTATTTGGATCATCTTTAATTTCTTTCATCAGTGTCTTATAATTTTCTGCATACAGGTCTTTTGTCTCCTTAGGTAGGTTTATTCCTAGGTATTTTATTCTTTTTGTTGCAATGGTAAATGGGAGTGTTTCCTTAATTTCACTTTCAGATTTTTCATCATTAATGTATAGGAATGCAAGAGATTTCTGTGCATTAATTTTGTAACCTGCTACTTTACCAAATTCATTGATTAGCTCTAGCAGTTTTCTGGTGACATCTTTAGGATTCTCTGTGTATAGTATCATGTCATCTGCAAACAGTGACAGTTTTACTTCTTCTTTTCCAATTTGGATTCCTTTTATTTCTTTTTCCTCTCTGCTTGCTGTGGCTAAAACTTCCAAAACTATGTTGAATAATAGTGGTGAGAGCTGGCAACCTTGTCTTCTTCCTGATCTTAGTGGAAATGGTTTCAGGTTTTCACCATTGAGAACGATGTTGGCTGTGGGTTTGTCATATATGGCCTTTATTATGTTGAGGAAAGTTCCCTCTATGCCTACTTTCTGGAGGGTTTTTTATCATAAATGGGTGTTGAATTTTGCCGAAAGCTTTTTCTGCATCTATTGAGATGATCATATGGTTTTTATTCTTCAGTTTGTTAATATGGTGTATCCCATTGATTGATTTGTGTATATTGAAGAATCCTTGCATTCCTGGGATAAACCCCATTTGATCATGGTGGATGATCCTTTTAATGTGCTGTTGGATTCTGTTTGCTAGTATTTTGTTAAGGATTTTTGCATCTATGTTCATCAGTGATATTGGCCTGTAGTTTTCTTTCTTTGTGACATCTTTGTCTGGTTTTGGTATCAGGGTGATGGTGGCCTCGTAGAATGAGTTTGGGAGTGTTCCTCCCTCTGCTATATTTTGGAAGAGTTTGAGAAGGATAGGTGTTAGCTCTTCTCTAAATGTTTGATAGAATTTGCCTGTGAATCCATCTGGTCCTGGGCTTTTGTTTGTTGGAAGATTTTTTTTTTAATTTATTAATTTATTTATTTATTTTTGGCTGTGTTGGGTCTTCGTTTCTGTGTGAGGGCTTTCTCTAGTTGCGGCGAGTGGGGGCCACTCTTCATCGCGGTGCACGGGCCTCTCTCTGTCGTGGCCTCTCTTTTTGCGGAGCACAGGCTCCAGACGCGCAGGCTCTGTAGTCGTGGCTCACGGGCCTAATTGCTCCGCGGCATGTGGGATCTTCCCAGACCAGGGCTCAAACCCGTGTCCCCTGCATTGGCAGGCAGATTCTCAACCACTGCGCCACCAGGGAAGCCCTGTTGGAAGATTTTTAATCACAGCCTCAATTTCAGTGCTTGTGATTGGTCTGTTTATACTTTCTATTTCTTCCTGGTTCAATCTCGGAAGGTTGTGCTTTTCTAAGAATTTGTCCATTTCTTCCAGGTTGCCCATTTTATTGGCATAGAGTTGCTTGTAGTAGTCTGTCATGATCCTTTGTATTTCTGCAGTGTCAGTTGTTACTTCTCCTTTTTCATTTCTAATTCTGTTGATTTGAGTCTTCTCCCCTTTTTTCTGGCTGAGTCTGGCTAATGGTTTATCAATTTTCTTTATCCTCTCAAAGAACCAGCTTTTAGTTTTATTGATCTTTGTTATTGTTTCCTTCATTTCTTTTTCATTTATTTGTGATCTGATCTTTATTATTTCTTTCTTTCTCCTAACTTTGGGGTTTTTTTGTTCTTCTTTCTCTAATTGCTTTAGGTGTAAGGTTAGGTTTGAGATGTTTCTTGTTTCTTGAGGTAGGATTGTATTGCTATAAACTTCCCTCTTAGAACTGCTTTTGCTGCATCCCGCAGGTTTTGGATCGTCGTGTTTTCATTGTCATTTGTTTCTAGGTATTTTTTGATTTTCTCTTTGATTTCTTCAGTGATCTCTTGGTTATTAAGTAGTGTATTGTGTAGCCTCCATGTGTTTGTATTTTTTACAGATTTCTTCCTGTAATTGATGTCTAGTCTCATAGCGTTGTGGTCAGAAAAGATACTTGATATGATTTCAATATTCTTAAATTCACCAAGGCTTGATTTGTGACCCAAGATATGATCTATCCTGGAGAATGTTCCATGAGCACTTGAGAAGAAAGTGGATTCTGTTGTTTTTGGATGGAATGTCCTATAAATATCAATTAAGTCCATCTTGTTTAATGTATTGTTTAAAGCTTGTGTTTCCTTATTTATTTTCATTTTGGATGACCTGTCCATTGCTGAAAGTGGGGTTTTAAAGTCCCCTCCTAATGATTGTGTTACTGTCAATTTCTCCTTTTATGGCTGTTAGCATTTGCCTTATGTATTGAGGTGCTCCTATGTTGGGTGCATAAATATTTACAATTGTTATATCTTTTTCTTGGATTGATCCCTTGATCATTATGTAGTGTCCTTATTTGTCTCTTATAATAGTCTTTATTTTAAAGTTTTGTCTGATATGAGAATTGCTACTCCAGGTTTCTTTTGATTTCCATTTGCTTGGAATATCTTTTTCCATCCCCTCACTTTCAGTCTGTATGTGTCCCTAGGTCTGAAGTGGGTCTCTTGTAGACAGCATATATACAGGTCTGTTTTTGTATCCATTCAGCCAGTCTATGTCTTTTGGTTGGAGCATTTAATCTATTTACATTTAGGGTAATTGTCGATATGTATGTTCCTATTACCATTGTCTTAAGTGTTTTGGGTTTGTCATTGTAGGTCTTTTCCTTCTCTTGCATTTCCTGCCTAGAGAAGTTCCTTTAGCATTTGTTTTAAAGCTGGTTTGGTGGTGCTGAATTCTCTTAGCTTTTGCTTGTCTGTAAAGGTTTTAATTTCTCCGTCGAATCTGAATGAGATCCTTGCTGGGTAGAGTAATCTTGGTTGTAGGTTCTTCCCTTTCATTGCTTTAAAAATATCGTGCCACTCCCTTCTGGCTTGTAGAGTTTCTGCTGAGAAATCAGCTGTTAACCTTATGGGAGTTCCGTTATATGTTACCTGTTGTTTTTCCCTTGCTGCTTTTAATATTTTTTCTTTGTATTTAATTTTTGATAGTTTGATTAATATGTGGCTTGGTGTGTTTCTCCTTGGATTTATCCTGGGGACTCTCTGTGCTTCCTGGGCTTGATAAACTGTTTCCTTTCCCATATTAGGGAAGTTTTCAACTATAATCTCTTCAAATATTTTCTCAGTCCCTTTCTTTTTCTCTTCTTCTTCTGGGACCCCTATAATTCGAATGTTGGTGCGTTTAATGTTGTCCCCAAGGTCTCTGAGATTGTCCTCAATTCTTTTCATTCTTTTTTCCTTATTCTGCTCTGCAGTAGTTATTTCCACTATTTTATCTTCCAGGTCACTTATCCGTTCTTCTGCCTCAGTTTTTCTGCTATTGATTCCTTCTAGAGAATTTTTTATTTCATTTATTGTGTTGTTCATCATTGTTTGTTTGCTCTTTAGTTCTTCTAGGTCCTTGTTAAACGTTTCTTGTATTTTCTCCATTCTACTTCCAAAATTTTGGATCATCTTTACTATCATTACTCTGAATTCTTTTTCAGGTAGACTGCCTGTTTCCTCTTCATTTGTTTGGTCTGGTGGGTTTTTACCTTGCTCCTTCATCTGCTGCATATTTCTCTGTCTTCTCATTTTGCTTAACTTACTGTGTTTGGGGTCTCCTTTTCACAGGCTGCAGGTTCGTAGTTCCCGTTGTTTCTGGTGTCCCCCTGCCAGTGGGTAAGGTTGGTTCAGTGGCTTGTGTAGGCTTCCTGGTGGAGGGGACTGTTGCCTGTGTTCTGGTGGGTGGGGCTGGATCTTGTCTTTCTGGTGGGCAGGGCTGCATCCTGTAGTGTGTTTTGGGGTGTTTGTGAACTTAGTATGATTTTAGGCAGCCTCTCTGCTAATGGGTGGGGTCGTGTTCCTGTCTTGCTAGTTGTTTGGTACGGGACGTCCAGCACTGGTGCTTGCTGGCCATTGGGTGGAGTTGGGTCTTAGCGTTGAGACTGATATTTCTGGGAGAGCTCTCGCCAATTGATATTACATGGAGCCAGGAGGTCTCTGGTGGTCCAATGTCCTGAACTCGGCTCTCCCACCTCAGAGGCTCAGGCCTGACACCAGGCCAGAGCACCAAGACCCTGTCAGCCACCTGGGTCCAAACTCTGGAACTCCACACTCCGGGGGCAGCCCTTTGGACATGCTGCCTCTCCACTTCTGCCTGCCCCTGTTTTAAGCTCTCCAGGTCACCTGGGCCCTCTGCTCTTTCTGCTTCTCAGCCCTGAGAAATGTTATTTACTGCCTGATTGTAGGAGTTTCAGGCCCAAGAGAAGAGGCTCATTGACCTCTGCAGACTTTTTGAGCTAGTTCTACTCCTCCTTTGAGTCCTCTCCCCAGCAAACAAGAAGACAGTCTTCCCAAACCCACCCCCCAATCACAGGTGCACAGTCTATCAGTACCATCCTTAATAATGACCATTTGGGTTAACACGTGTGATAAAGTAAGATGTTTATCACACAGTCTCTGTAATGCCCAACACGCTCCAGACCATCTAATTCAGAGCACTGTGGGTTACAAGCACCTGAAACTTTCTCAATCCAGGCCTCAGGGCCTTGGCTCATGCTGTTTTCTCTTTGCAGACACTCTTCTCCCAGATGTTTACCTGGCTTGCTTCACTGTTTACTTCCTGTCTTTGCTCAAATTTCCCCTTCTCAGGTAGATCTCTACGTACCGTTTGCAAACTCTTGACCACTCCCCACTCATACCCCAGCACTCTCTATCCCTTTCCCCGCTTTTATTTTCTCCATTGAATTCAGCCTTTTCTTGTATACCACATATTTTACTTAGTATCTTGTGTACCGTTTCTTATTCTCTCACACTCCTGGCCCCAACCCAGTATCCCCCCCTAAATGCAAAGTTCCAGGAAGGCAGAGATATATTTGTCTTTATTTTCTGCAGCTTAACCCCAGCCCCAAGAGTGGTGTCTGGCACATTATAGGCACTCAATAATATTTATGGAATGAGTGATGAATCAGTGGTGCAATCCTAAGGAAAACTGTGAATCATGGCAATCATTTGTACACCACGTGTCATTTACAGAGACCATTTGGATGTCTCAGGATGTCTGTGTCTCGATCTCCTCTTCTTATAAAGACACCAGTCAGACTGGATGAGGACCCACACATATGACCTCATTTTACCTTAATTACCTCTTTAAAGGCCCCATTTCCAAATACAGTCACATTCTGCTCAGCTCATAACAAATAGCAAGCAGGTGACAGTGGTAGAATTTGAACATGAGTCTCCCGACTCCAATCCATACCCTCCCACTCCACTGTGCTCCCACTCACCCAAGGATAGCCCCTGACCTGCAGACATGACAACCACCACCCTATGTGGACCATCCAGACTGCCCTGTTTCCTTCCACAGCAGGGGTTCCCCTCCCCTCCTCTGTCTGAGCCAGACAGCATGATTTCCCACTTCCTGGGATGGCATGTGACCCAATTTCTCTCCTGCCTTGAATCTTATTAATCCAGTTCCTCTGGTTCTTCAGATTCCATTGTGAGTCACATGGGGACCATCCTCTGTGCTGTGTCATGTGCACAAAACATCCTTCTTACAAACAGCTCCCGAGGCAGTGCACAGATGTTGCAGAAGTCCACAGCCCAAATGATCCCCTTGAGAGCCCAAGATGCTCCTCTGGAAGGGCCAGTGAGAATTTTCTGGAGTTACAGCCCAAGATGACCAAGGCTCCAATTACCACCAGACTGCTCTATCACCCTGACTCTCTGAGGTCATCATCCCAAGTCTATGGTAAGTGTCCTTTTTTGCACTTCCTTTTTAGGGACATTTATTCAGCTCTCCCATAGTGTTTAGTATGTCTTGAGCATTAGACAGTCTCCCCATCTATCAGACACTCTCATCAAAGGCTCAGACCAGGCCTAAGCAATGACCCTTTGCTGTTTCATTGCCACTCAGTTCAGATCCGATGTTGCTATTAAGAGAGACCAATTACTGGACCACAAAGCAGTCTCCTTCTACCGTCTAAATTTATAATCAAATCAGACTGACCAGGCAAATTGATGTAACCAACTGGTTAGTGATTGATCATTGGGAAACCTTTGAAGAAAAAATCTATTCAGTGGGTGCAGTCAAGCTTTCAGTCATGGTTTCTATGGAAACATGCTTTTGATGGGAATGTACATAAAGAAAAGAAAGACACATATCCGTGTTGTAAATACTGAGCTCCTTCCAAGTCTCAGGCACTGGCTGAGCCCTGGAGTTACCACAATGAACCAGATGTGGTCCAAACCTTCAATAAGTCCACCAGGCAATCGGAACATCTCATCACAGTTCAAGATGGTGAGAAACAGGAAGTTCGCCATGGGACATGGTGCCAAGGGAGACCAGGAGAGAATGACTCCCTTACCCTGGTGAGTCAGATAATTGACCTTAAAACGGATGCTGTCAGGTGGAGAAGGATGCTGGGACAGGAACTGGAGACTGGGGCTCAGGCTGAGCTGCCTCATGATTTTCGGTGTCTCCCAGCCCCTCTGCTGACCCTCACTCTACTGGTTTAGAGCACTTTTCCAGGGTGTCCTTGCCACATGATCTGGCCCAAATAGTCCTAGGCAGCGAATCTACACTCCCATCTTCCTCCAAACACCCACTCACACTCACATGCACACTCACACTCCCATGCACTCACACACATTCACACACTCACATACTCACACACTCGTACACTCTCATACACATTCGTGAGTGTGCACACACATACGTGCTTTCATTTTTCCCTTCAACCTTACACTCACTTTCAAATTGAAGTGGATCCTACAGATGATGGGGATACTGAAACAAAAGGAATCCAATATATAGGGCTATTTGCCCCCAAGAGAGCATTCTCAAAGTAAACCTGATTTATGCCAGGACTTTTTCTACACCAACTTCAGCCTGTTCTCCACACAGATATCAGAAGGACCCTGTGAAGATGCAAGTCACACTGTATCTCCTTCTAGTTCCAAACCCTCCAATGGCTTCACATCTCACTCAGGACTTTCAGACCGGCCCCTGTGACCCCACTCCCACCCCCTGGGATTCAGCCCCCTGGCCTCCTTTCTCAAACACTCCAGGTGTTCTCTCCATTGCGCCAGCCACTCCACTTGCTCCTCTCATGTCCAGAAACGGTCCTTCCCCAGATAGCTACATGGCCTACCCCCTTCACTCAAAATGTCATCTTTCCACTGAGGTCTTTTCTGGTTACCCTGTAGAAAATTGTGCCACTGCCTCTGCCACAGGCCTCTTATCTTCCAGTCCTGCTTTGCTTTAGTTCATAGTGTTTATGCCCTCTAATGTAGAGTATACATTTCTCACTTTGTTTTTTTTCCCCATTCACTCAGGGAGAAGGCAAGTTCCCAGAGGGCAGGGACTGCTGTCAACTTGGGCCACAGCTGTTTCCCCAGCGCTTAGGAGAGTACTGGAGCAGAGGATGGCTCCACAAATTACGAATCAGCAGGAGATGGATTCATTTGTCTCAAGGCCCTCTAGGAGGTGGTGCAGTAATAGGACAATCATCTTTACACTGAGAGGTTCCAGACCAGAGCAAATGATGGGAGGGGACTGAGTGTGACCCCCTCCTCCATCCAGGGCAGCACCATTTGCATTCATTTTATCTCTTTGAACTCCCAAATAAGATTGCCTCTAGGGCTTCCCTGGTGGCACAGTGGTTAAGAATCCGCCTGCCAATACAGGGGACACGGGTTCGAGCCCTCGTCCAGGAAGATCCCACATGCCGCGGAGCAACTAAGCTCGCAAGCCACAACTACTGAGCCTGAGTGCCACAACTACTGAAGCGGGTGTGCCTAGAGCCCATGCTCTGCAACAAGAGAAGCCACTGCAATGAGAAGCCCGCACACCGCAACGAAGTGTAGCCCCCGCTTGCCGCAACTAGAAAAGAACACGTGCAGCAACGAAGACCCAACAAAGCCAAAAATAAAATAAATGTATTAAAAAAAAAAAAGATTGCCTCTAATGAAAGATTTCTACTGCTTTAGATAATAGTTTTTAAACCACTGAGGAAAGAGCACAGAGACAAAAAGAAATAGACTGGAGTCCAGCTCTACTACCTATAACAGTGAGATGAAATATTGGCCAAGTCACACGTTTTCTGAGCTTCGTTTTCTGTATGTGAAAAATGAGGACAATGCCTACCTCCCGGGGGTGATATTAACAATATTTAACAAATGGTGAAGCACAGGTAGCCACCAATCAGAACCCACTGCTGTCAACGTTAAGGGAACAGAGGATGGCTGTGCCTGGCATAGGCAGAAAGTCATTGAAGGATGGGTTCCCAAGTCAATCTCGGGACCTTCCCAGGCAATCTGGGGCCTTTGTGGTCCCTCTGGGAGACATGGAAGTGTGGGGGAAGAACAAGGCTAATTCAGGGTGAGCAATCAAAATCCAAACCTTCTGGCAGCCACAGTTGGAGTGCAGGCTCAGAATGCCCCAGAATGAAAATCCAAAGCAAAAGGTCCAACCCACCTTCTTCCTATAAGCCCTTGCCAGGGATTAAACAGCACACCCCAAAGCCACAGAAAAGTCATAATATGCCCATATTTTATCTGGGTCGTATTATGCACAGAATAATTAATGTTTAAAAAGCATTTCTGCAATAAAATGTCTCTGTGATAACCGGCATGAATCACAAGGAAGCTGTGGCTGTGTTTAATTTGACTGCAGAAGAGGTTTCTAGTTAGTGGAGCATCGCCACCAACGGCCCCTTACTGGACACAGCTACACACAGCCAGGTGACTGCACTTCCAATCACAAGCAGAGCCTGGGACCAAGTCCCCGGCGAGTGCGTTTCCTGGCTGCGAAAGCCCTTTGTGCCCTGTCTGGTTTGGTAAGTGTGCTTGCTCCAATGTCTCTCGATTGCTGGGTCGTTTACCAGCATCTCCAAGGAGGATCTTCGAGTGACTGTTATGAAAGAATTCTCTGCTGAGACTGCCTGACGGCAGACCTCTGTCGAGTCATTCTCTCAACTGTGTGAGCTGATGAAATGCATCAATTATTTCAAAGCACCAAAGTTTGACAATTTCTTCATGAAATTAATATTTTAGTCCCCACATAACGATGGAGGCAAAATTAGTTGGGATGAGTAGAAAATTGACATGCCAGCGTTTTGCAAAAGGAACCAATTTCTCCTTGGCACAACAGACTTTGTTCCTGCCCATTCCTTCCCACTTCCTGCCTCTTTCATCCCTTGGCTCTACTTCTCTGGAAGTCTCAAGTGAGTGGGGGGTAGGGTGGGGATGCTTGTCTCACCTATGAATTGGCAGGTGCATGGCTGAATCTGATAGAAATAGGGATGATTTCTGGACCTAGGAAAACATGATCTACTAAGTCTAAAGAAAATACTCCCCTCTCCCTGGATTGGCTATGGACAACAGGTCAGTTGCCTGGCCCAGTCGTGTAGATTTAACTGCAGTGCCCAGTTTTAAGTGCACGTTACTTTCAACCTAATTCATAACTAATCAGAACATAACAATCTGTTACTAAAAATGAACTGTCAAAGTTGTATATCATTTACTCTTCTATGAAAGTATAAGTTGCATCAAGTTAATGGTTATCCCTATAATAATATGTTTTATACTTGCATTCCAACTTGCTTTGTAAACAATCAGTGTTGCCTTGTGGTTAAAAACTTGGACTCACAAGTTCGACTGCCTGGGTTCAACACCTGACTGCCATAGCTTCTGTGTCCATAAAGTTGATTCTGTCTAGTAGCAGGCATTGTACTAAAATTTCTGCACTGAGCATTGAACAGTAACACTTACAAGCATATAGAGTACTTAGTTTGTGAAATACTCTAAATATATATGATCTCAAGGAAATTTCCCAGCCCCATTGTAGAGAAGGAGGAGAGATTCTTTCATTTCTCAGGCCTTCTAATGGCAATCTCTCTGCTCTGAATGTTCCCCTTCCTGGTTGACATTTCATCATCCTTCCGATTTCAGCTAAGGTAACACTTCCTCCAGAAAAAGCTGTCATTAACCCAGATCTGTACTTGCAACCATGAACTGCCACTGTACCCTCAACTTCTGTGGCAGCATTGATTGCTTGCCAATCAATTGATTGTCATTGATTGCTTGCACTTCTGACCCCCACAAAACAGAAGCTCTGTGAAGGCAGGGAAGGTGTGCATCTTGCTCACCACTACATGCCCGGAGCTCAGCACAATGACTAAACCCTAAAAGGCATGTACTAGTTCCTTAATGCATGCATTATTGAACTAATAGGTGAATTCATTTGAAGAAATAGAAATTGAGACCCACATATGGCAGAGATGTTTATCGTTCCCCCAGTACCTCTGTGTTCCCCAACATTTCCCAACCTCCTTGCAGTAGACAAAGTCATGTGACTAGTTCTGGCCAATGTGCTGTGGCAAAAGAAATGTGGTCCTTCAGGTTCAAAGCTTAAAAGAATGGATGTATGTGCTCCCTGCTCTCACATCCCCTGGTACAAAGATTGGAGTGGCTGCTTGTTGAGAAGATGGAGCACCAAGATGGAACCACCTGGACCCTAAGTCATAACTTAGAAAAGAACTGACATGAAGAGGCCTTGGATCAGCAGAGGACTTTTCGTGAGTGATTATAAACCCATGGTGATTCACGGGGCTTGTTACCATAGCATAACCTAACCTGACCTGAATTATTCAAAAGATTTTCCAGGATGACACAGCACACTGGTATCCAAACTCAGATCTCTTGAATTCAAAAGCTTAAGACTGAGTGAATAATAAGGCTTTGCCTTTAATTGCTTATCAGCCTAGTATCTTTTTCATCCTTGTATCTGGAATGGCAAAAAAGAAATATCTCATAAACTACCTACATCGGAAATCTCTGAGGAAAATGACTGGACATTTGCTCTCAATTTGCAGACATTCTCTGTGCCTCTCGACCTGCACATCCACTCTATTTATCCACAGCAAGAGCTGTGCGGTGGAAGGAGCATCCCTCTTTGTGAATGAGGCCACCTGTTCCTACGTTCTGATTTGAAAGATCTGAGTCTCTTCTCTGTGAGTAGGCAGACAGTCAGAGTTGATTTGCTGGATAGTTTCCTCAGATGTGATTACAGCACAATTACATTGATAATCAGCTAGGTGTGTGGTCAAAATGTTTTCTAACAACAACACCAAAAAAGCATTCTCGTACATGGAAAGAGGAGCCTTTAGGGAGTAGTTAATTTATAGGCTAATGTTTCCTTACATGAAATATGACTGCAAAGAAGGGTTCTTTCTATGAAGTTAGGCTACTGACAGGGAGACAGACCACGTGGGCAGGGATAGAGAGTCTTAATCATCTTACACCCTGGACAAGGGTGTAGAACTGGCCCCCTATCTTGCTTCATCACACGGAAGTGCAAACCATGCATGCTTCTCTAGGAACTTCCTTCCCTTCTCCTCCAACTCTGCAGGGATACTTCTAACCCTTTAGAAAAAGAACACCAGCATTTAATGAGAACCTATACTTCATAGTTACTTTTTCATTCTCATTTAAACCAACAACCCTTTAAAATCGGTGTTTTCCCAGCACAGCATATAGTATGTGGGCAGCCTTGGGCAAGTCACAGAAGTGCACTGAACCTCCATTTTTATGATAAATTTTTATCATTTTACAGATACTAAAATGGAGGACCTACAGACCATGCAAGGCTGAAAAAGGGTCAAGCACTAGGGGATAGCTTTGATTTCTCAGGAAACAGATTCTGTGATGCAGAATTGTATGCAGGAAGCTTATTAGGGAGCACTCTCAGAAAAGAAACCCATGCAGGAGGAGGAGAAACTAGATTAGACAGGGAGAATTTCAGCTGTTATGCAGTTGCAGCATGATCTCAGTCAACCAATCTGGGACTGGTGGGCCCTTCAGAGTTGTCCCAAATTGAGGCAAGGGGGACACCGTATACCCCCTCCACACCACCATCTATGACTCATTGGAAGTTGGCTGGTCACAGAGAGGGGGCATAATCTTGGACAAGGCAATTCCCTAGAGGCAGGGCAATGTCCAGGGAAGAACCCAGCTGGGAGCCATCGGCGAGCAACACACCCAGCAGCCAGGAAATGAATACCTAATTCCTGAAGGGGAAAATGGGTGGTAGACCACAGCATTCGCTACGATGGTGAATAAGACAGACGAGAGATCTGCCCTCACAGAGTTTATCATCTGTGGGAGGGAGAGGGACAGAGAAGAATAAACAAAGAATCAACTATTTGCAGTGCACCTGATGCCATTATAGACACACACTTGTATCCACTTAGCATGGGGGAACATATTCCTGGAATGACAGTGGTAACTACATCAACACCGTATTGAGTTCATTTGGGTTTGTGGCCTGGAATTGCACATTGCAAGAGGTCCTCAAATTCCCTGCATCATGACTTGCCACCCATCCATAATTTCTTCCAGTGGCTGGTCTCAAGCTATTGTTAGACAAACCTCCCAAGCGTTTACAGCGCTGTCATGATGTCAGAGGCCAACCTTCCCACAACACCTGCTGTTCTCTGCCCTGAATTTGCCCTGCCGTTAACTCCAGTCATTGTCAAAAGGGTGTGATAGCCTCCAATGTGATACTCTTCCTTGGGTTCTCTGGGGCAGGTCCAGTAACATCACCTGCAAACCTGTCCCCAGTTACTAGAGTCAGAACCGTTCTCCAGGATGCAAAGCATACGTGGCAGGAAGAAAGGCTCTTGCAGAGGAAACAACACGTATTGCCAAACGCACTCACTTCAGGATCATGCTGTAGGTGCTCACAGGAGGAGAACGTTCCCAAGGTGTACAATGACATTTATGGATCAAGGTGTGCAGGACAGTCAGCCGAGTCCCCTGCTCTCAATGACTGAGAGACATTAGCATGCAGGACATGATGAAGAAGAAACACACACACACAGAGTAGTGTAATGGATTTTTCATATTGAAATATTTTATAATTTATATATGGCTTTAGAATATATTTCAGAGACAAATCGCAATTAACAGTACTGCGCAAGGATGGTATTAAACAGAATGTATTTGCACAAATTGTATAGGAACTCATAACAGGGTGACTGACGTAGGTGTAGGGGAAGAGGGAGGATTTTCTGGTGGAGCTGAGATCTGAAAGGTAAGTGGGATTTAACGATATTCAGGGGTGGAGGAGCATATTTCAGGCAGAAGCAACAGCATATACCCAGCCTGAGAGACGAGAGGGAGCATTTAGCACATTTAAGGAAAGAAGCTCACATGGCTGAAGCACAGAGGGTGAGAAGGGGAGTGAGGAGAGGTGAGGTGAAGATATAAAGAGAGGTGAGAGTTTACCCTGAGAAGAAAGGGAAGCCATGAAGGGTGTCAAGCAAGGGGTGGGAAAATATAAGATTGTGATTTTGGAAAGAGGATATTGAAAGCCACCAGGCTCCTCTCTTAGACCATCAGCCCTCAGGGTGCTGCCTTTCTCAGAGCTGAGGATGTCTCCCCATCAACCCTGTAACCTGCTATCATCAGAATAGCAGTTCTCTAGATTTTACAGCCATATATAGTTATAGCCCTTCATGACTTCATATCATTTCATAATATATAGATACATTTCATAATATCATATTGATACATTTCATATATTTTATATACATCATCACAAAAATCCTATTAGGTGGACAGGGCAAAGTATAGGTAAAGAATTTTTACATTTTACAGATGGGGAAACAGATCCATGGAAATTATATAAACTGACTGCCATTACACAGATGATGAACAGAACCAGAACACAAGAGCAGCCATAGATGATACATAAATAAATGGGTATGACTGTGTTCTAATAAAACTTTATTTACAAAAACAGGCAGAAGTATAAATTTGGCCAGTAGGCCATAGTTTGCCAACCTCTGCAGTATGGTAATGGTGAAAGGATAGACATTTGGATTAATAAAATAGAATTCCCAAAATAGGCCCAAACATATGTGGTCAATTAATTTTTTAAATAAAGGTACAGTAGTGAAAATCTTGACCTATACCACATTTCAAGACTAGGTCACAGATGTTAATGTAAATGGATCATTGACCTAAATTTAAAACTTAAAACCATAAGACACATAAGAAAAAATTTTCACAACCTTGGGTTAGACAATCATTTCTTAGATAAAACACAAAACTATGAACTATAAAAGAAAAAACTGATAAATTGGACTTCATAACATTTAAAACTTCTGCTATCTGAAAGACACTATTAAGAAAATGAGGACTTCCCTGGTGGTGCAGTGGTTAAGAATCCGCCTGCCAATGCAGGGGTCACGGGTTTGATCCCTGGTCCGGGAAGATCCCACATGCTGTGGAGCAACTAAGCCCACGAGCCACAACTACTGAGCCTACACTCTAGAGCCCGTGAGCCACAATTGCTGAAGCCTGCGCACCTAGAGCCCGTACTCTGCAACAAAGAGAAGCCACCGCAATGAGAAGCGCACACACCGCAACGAAGAGTAGCCCCCGCTCGCCGCAACTAGAGAAACCCCACGCACAGCAATGAAGACCCAATGCAGCCAAAAAAAAAATAATAATAAATATATTTATTTAAAAAAAAAGAAGAAAGAAAATGAAAAGACAAGACATAGAACAGTAGACAATATTTGCAAAACACACTGCTGATAAGGTACTTGTAGCTAGAGTACATAAAGAACTCTCAAAACTCAATAGGAATAAAACCAAAAAAATCCAGTTTTTTAAAAATAGTCAAAATATATGAATAGACACTTTACCAAAGAAGAGCTGTGAATGCATGGTAAATAAATACATGAAAAAATGCTCAACGTCATTAGTAATTAGGGAACTGCAAATTCAAACCATAATAAATGGCTAAAGTTAAAAAAAAAAACTGATGATACCAAGTGCTGGTAAAGATAGAGACCAACAGCATCTCTTATTCATTGCTGGTGGGAATGCAAAGTGGTGCAGCCAATTTGGAAGACAGTTTGGCAGTTTCTTAAAAATTAAACTTCACTTCCCATACAATGTAACAATTCCTTTGTTAGGTATTTACACAAGAGAAATAAAAACATGTCTACATAAATACCTATATGAGAATGTTTTTTATCAGTTTTATTCACAATCTCCAAAAACTGGAAACAAGTTGAATGTCCATCAACTGTTGAATGGATAAGCAAACTGTGGTACACACATTCAATTTAATACTATTCATAAAGAAAAAGGAATAAACTACTGACACATGCAACAACATGGATTGATCACAAAAGTATCATGCTAAGCGAAAGAAGTAAGACACAAAGGGCTGTGTACTGTATGATTCCATTTAAATGGCACTCAGAAAAGGACAAAGTCTATGGAGGAAAACAGATCAGTGGTTGCCAGGGGCAAGGAGAGGAAGAAGGGCTTGACGACAAAAAGGGCAAGAGACAACTTCTGGGATGAAGGAAATATTTTATATATTGATTGTTATAGGCTGATAGTCATGTAACTGTATATTTTGCTAAAATACATAGAACCTAAAAATGTGAATTCAACTGTATGTAAATTATACCACAATTATACCATAAAAAACTTCTGAATAGTTCCCCAATTCTCTCAAGATTAAGATAAAAACAGACATCTTCAACATGGCCTAGCTGTGCTGTCGACACTATCTTCTATGAATCCACTATGTTAACCACCCCAAGATTCTTGTGAAAGTGAAGCGTCCACCCGAGATCATCTGAATCAGAACTTCTGGAGGTGGTCCCAGGAATTTGCATCTTTAAGCAGTATTTCTGAGAAATTCTGAAGTTCATTAAAGCTTGAGAATCCCTAAGCAAGAATTTCTGTTTGAGGCCCTACCCAGTTTCTCAGTTCTGTGCCTTCCCCACCCCTGCCCTACCCTCCCACCCCCCAGCTATCTGTACTTCAGCCACACTGGAAGCCCAAAACGTATGTCACCTCTTAGGGACACCTTCCAGGACATGCCCCAAGTGGGCCAGATGCACCTGAATCCCACTCTTACTGCACCCTGCATCTCTCTCTCCCTGCACTTCTCCCTGGGGAAATTCAATGTCAGACTGGTGAGAACTGGTACACTGCCCATCTCCCCAGGGAAGGTGCACTCTGTAAAGGCAGGGTCCTTACCAGCCTCATTTCCTGCCCCTATGTTTGCTGCCTAGCAATGTGCCTGACCTACAGTATTAACACAACAGCAAACTTAAACTGTGCCCACCAGGTGCCAAGAATGACTCTCAGTTAACATATGGAAATATTAACCCACTTAATCCTCACAACAACCCTATGAGATGGATCTTTTCATTATCCCCGTTTTATCAGTGAGGGAACTGAGGCACAGGGAGGTTAAAAAACTTGCCGGAGGCCTCAAAGCTGCTAAGTGGCAAGCCAGGATGCAAACCCAGAAGTTTGGTCCCAGAGCATGCGCTGGGAAGCACTATGCTGTGAGTTTAATATCTATCTGCTGAGTAAGCAAATGTTGAATGAATAGGAAAAATCAACTTGACTAACCAACAACACTGTTAGTATTGAACTGACACAAAAGGGTAGCTCTGCTGGTCCCCAATCCTTCTCAGACACTCCAGCTCTTTGTGGGGTGCAGAGAAGAGAAACCTGCACCAGGGTTTTGTGTCTCAGAAAACTTTCTGTCATCAGGATGGAAAAGAAAGCAGCAAAGAGAAGGATTTGCTGGCAGCCCATAGACTTTCCAACAATCCACAGCTCCCAGCGCTCGACCACGTGTTTGCTTGAAGAGGATAATCAAGTCCATTTATCAGACATTTGAAAGAGCAGGGATGCTTTCTCTGGGCAGATAAGCAAGGCAAAAACAAACTAATTTGAGCCTCCTTTCTCAATACTTGGATTTCTCTAACTGAATCAGTCAGTAAGCTCTTAAGGAGGCTTTGGGGGCGTCGGAAAAGATAACAATGATTGCAGCCACAGTGATTGGTACCCAGTGGGACCACAGTCCTACAGGGAAGGGAAAATGAGGTCAGGCCAAAGGCATCTGGCACCAGGCAAACAGGTGGAGGGTCCACAGACCTGGAAGCCTATTGGACCCCTCAGCGGGTGGTCTTCTAAAGCACTGTGCCATTTCTCCTCAGCATGTCACCCCAGAGCCCAGAACTCCCCACTGCCTTACAAGGTTGATAATGGGCCCAGATCCTGCTGGGTCCAGACAGGATCACAGTCCTGTAAAACAGTGCTTCTCCAGCTTTCCTATGCACAGCAGTCACGGGGCGGAGGTGGTGAGGCAGATTCTGATTCCTGATTCAGTAGGCCTGGACTGGGACCTGAGATGCTGCATTTCTGACAAGCTCTCAGCTGCTGCTCATCCTGCCAGTCTGGGACCACAGTTTGATCACAAAATTTGCAAAGGTCCACTGACTATAAAAGAGGAGAGTCAATTCCATCAAGATATTTGAAGAAGTATAAAAAATCCATTTCTCTAGACAACTAAAGATATAAAATCCAAACCAAACACAGCATACCCTTTTCCTCTTGCTTTCCAGACACATGAATTTTTCTAACTGGGCCGTCAGTCAGCCAGCACTTACTGGATGTTTTCTGAGCAATGGAAGACCCATGGTTTCAAATCAATCAGCTGTTATGATTATAATGACCCAATGTAATGTGTGTAGAAAAACTACAGTTGAAGGGAAGCAAGTAACAGGAGAATGTATCTGCGGTGCAGCTCACATTTCAGTGCATAATCTTTGCAGGGAATTGTCCATCCCACTAGGCCTCCTCCATGGTCCTCAGGATAAATGCTGATAAGAGGGCCAGTGGGAGAGGCAAAAAAAAAAAAAAAATTTTTTTTTAAATAATTTATGGCTAGTAAAAAATAATTTGGAAAAAGTTTAGATTAGATGAATAAAAAGCTCTTCTAAGATTTAACAAAACCACATGTGAGATGGAAAAGAAGGGCATGGGGGGCAGAGGAAGTAGGGAACACTTAAAACTTCTGCCATGTTTCTTGCAAGTGATTTTATATCTATCACCTTCAAGGACACTCAAAATCACTCTGAAAGTGGACCCTGTTATTATCCCTATTCCCCAAATGAGGAAACTGAGCCTTCAAGAAGTTAAGTGATTGCTCATTGTCACTCCAACCAAGGTCCACAGGAGTCCTGCTCTTTCATGCTGACTCCAAAAGAGGCTAAGGAGTAAACGGGAGTCGTTGAAAGCACAAGTACATCTAAACCGCACTTTATGGCTTTCCAAGTCTCTTCACACACACTGTCTTGTTTAAGATACCAGAAAATAAATCAAAAGTTCATTTCTCAAAATATCACACGTCATGTGAAGACAGAGGCAAGGTTCTGGGCTCAGTGGTGAGATCGAAAGGTATGAAGTAGAAAGAAATGCAGCATCATAACGTCACAGGAAGGATACAGATAGGGAGGGTGGGAGAGAGACGCAAGAGCGAGGGGATATGGGGATATATGTATACATATAGCTGATTCACTTTGTTATACAGCAGAAACTAATACAACATTGTAAAGCAACTATACTCCAATAAAGATGTTAAAAAAAAAAATAGCAATCAATAGTAACACTGTTGGAGCTACAGCGATTGAATGCTTAAGAATGTCATGCGGGCTTCCCTGGTGGCGCAGTGGTTGAGAATCTGCCTGCCAATGCAGGGGACACGGGTTCGAGCCCTGGTCTGGGAAGATCCCAAATGCCGCGGAGCAACTAGGCCCGTGAGCCACAACTACTGAGCCTGCGCACCTGGAGCCTGTGCTCTGCAACAAGAGAGGCCACGACAGTGAGAGGCCCGCGCACCGCGATGAAGAGTGGCCCCCGCTCGCCAGAACTGGAGAAAGTCCTCGAACAGAAACGAAGACCCAACACAGCCAAAAATAAATAAATAAATAAATAAATAAATAAATAAATAAATAAATAAATAAATAATGTAAATGTCAGTTTAAAAAAAAATGTCATGCATTCATAACAATGCCTGGAATGTCAGGAATTGTGCCAAGGGCTTGATGCACAACACCTCACCTAATCCTCAGAACAACCCCAGGGGGCATCATTATCTGGACGAGGAACTGAGCCTTAGCTGGCTAAGTAAATTGTCTAAGATCACATGGTTAGAACAAGGTAGAGATAAGATTCAAACCCAGGTCTCTGGACCTCAAAGCTCGTGTTCTTACCACTGTGCTCAGTGCAGATGAAGAAGAGTTTGGGGGGGATGACTTTCTGGCCCAAGTCCTTTCTAAGACATTTTGTTATTTGGCAACTGACTCAGTACCCCATGGACGCTCTAAGCTGGGTCCTTGGTGATGAGGTTCCTGTCTGAGACCAGTGTGTTGAGAGGCAACTGGAGGAAAGAAACCAAGCTCTAAGTCACAGAGTCAAGAGAGCAGAAGTTTACAACAGGAAAGAGGAAAGAGGAAATCTAGTGGAAGCTGAGTCTGGTCTGAGACCCTTACAACTTAAAGCACCAGATGAATTAGATATCCCACTCCCCAGTTTGTGTTACACCTTCTAGTTGCTTAAAGTATCCAACCATTTACTCATATATTCATTCAACAATGATTTACTTCCTCCTACGTGCCAGGCGCTGTGCTAAGCACTAGGTATAAAGCAGGAAACTAGACCAAGTCCCTGGTCTCATGAAATTTGCATGTGCCGTTGGGATGACAGACAATGCAAATAAGGATATAAGACAATGTCAGGTAGTGATAAGGGCCATGAAGAAAAATAAAGCAAAGTAAGAAGTACAGTGAGATGGGGATGTGGGTATTTATTTTCAAGTTTCTGTTGAAGTATAACATGCACAAAGAGAAGTACACAAGTCAAAGTTTATGGCTGACTGAATATTAACACGCTGAACACAAAAATGCTACAAGCACTCAGATCAAAAACAGAAGACCACGCTTCAGAAGTCCCTGCCATCCTCCTTCCAGTCACAACCCTGGATGGTGAAGGAAAGTTCTCTTGGAGAAATGACATTGGAACAGAGACCGAAATAAAGGAAGTGAACAAGTGAACCATGTGGGTATTGTGGGAAACAGTGTTCTGGGCAGAAGGAAGAGCAAGTGCAGAGAAGGAATGAATAAAAGGCACTTAAGGAATAGTAAGAAAGCAACTGCGTCTGAGTCAGAACAGATGGATGCCTAGGTAGCTGGGTGGGTGGATGGATGGATGGATGATGGATGGATAGGAGCATGCATGGAAGGAAGGAGGGACAGATGGATGAAAGAATGAAGTGAGGGCTAGGAGATGACGTCAAGAGAGAGGCAAGAACCAGATCATATAGGGCTTTGAAATTAGGAACTTGATTCTATTAGCACTGGAAAAACTTTGGAAGGTTCTTAGCTGGGCATGGTGTGATCTCATTTGCATTTTCAGAGCTCAAGTGGAAGACAGATTTAAGGGGTAGAGTGGAACAGTGTTCCAGTGAGGGTGGGGGACTCCTGGGGTGGAAGACTCATACCTCCTCCCTTCTCACCCCGACCAAAACTCTTCACTACGCATGCCAGATGAAGGGGTCAGAGCTGCTCTGACTTGGATTCCCAGGAAAGCAATGTAGCCTTGGAGAGCCTCGCCAGCGGCCGAGGGGCCTAATCTCAGCTATAGTTCCCCAGTGGTCGAGCTGGACAAGGCAAACGACAGCACACCAGAATTCTCTCATGATACAGTCCGCAGACTTCAGAGTTCTGTCTTCATTACTTCCAGGCCTCTCCCCTCTGGGTCACTCCTCCACTCAGCACTCTTCTGCACCCCCTTAGACACTCAGTGTTCCTAAGCTCTCTAGCCCCTACCTTGACTCGGAAGCACAAAAATCTGATGTGCCAATTATCCTGGTACCTGAAACTCTTCTCATCAGTGTGTGGACTATCTCATTTTTTGCTCTTTTAGCCCCAGCTCCCTTAGTATGCAATGATTTCATTCTGTCTCTAGTTAGGAATTCCAGTCTGTCAGAAATAAGAAGTGGAGAGGTCTGCAGACAGAAGGAGGCAAGACTATTCTTTTGACCTCTTGGCTGATGCTGCATCCCTGACTGGCCTGGACACTGGTGACATGGTGAAGAGCCATCACCCCCCATATCTTCTGCAGACAGCACCGAGATGCTGATTCTAGCTCTTCTTCCCCTAATCCAGCCTCCCCCGCCCCCACAGCCCTGGCCTCAGGACACCTGTCACTCCTGACCAACACCGGGGTCACGACCTGCCTCCTCCACGCTTCACCTGGCACCGGATGAAGGGCAGGTGAGGGGCAGAAAGGAGAAATTTAAGGGTTCCAGAAGTAGGAGACCAAGGAGGCAATCTGGCCAAATGGGCACCGAAAGCAGTGTTCTATCAATCCCCAATCCAGAGTAGAGAGGGACGGGGCAAGGGAGTCTGGGCCTGGAATTAGAACCAGGATCTGTACTTCAGAGCATGTGGGGGAGACACAATTAATGCTAATTAGTGAGAAGGAAGAAGCAACAAGGTGGGAGTTGAAAAACTTGGATTGTATGCATAATCAATGCTAATCACAATATTTTATGGGAATTGTTTCCCATTTTATTCCTAATTACCACTTGCTACAACCATGATAAAGCATATCACTAAATATAATCTCAGATTAACTTTGTAGTAAGTTCCCTCTGATTAAAACAGCAAATTCTCAACATGTCCAAGGAGTGATTACAAAGTACTGAGTTGTCCCAAAATTAACTCCTAAAAAGCATGAACTTTGCTGGTAGCTCAGGTCTCAAATAGGCTCCGAACACTCATTTCTACATGTTATGGTCATGGGTCCCGGATTTTCTCAGAAGGCCCCCAATTTAAAATACCCCATCACTGCTGTTCTCACGGGCATTCAGTTACAGGCCACACTATGATTCCTACTTTTAGTTCAGAAGTATGGTCAGGGACTCACGTGATGTGGGTTGATAATCAAACTTTAGTAGGTCTGAGAACTTGCAAGTCAATGTGTCTCAGTCATCTTCGGAACACCTGTCTTCCTCAGCCAGGCCAGGAGAGTTTCCCGTTGTTGCATAAGAAGTAGGTGCTTTTATGCTCTCGTAGGTCAGTAATAAGGCACCGACTTTTACCTAGGGTTAACATTTGAAGACCTGGAAATTCCATCTCAGAAAAATCCTAGAAGGATAAGTCCCTTCTCCCCAGTAAGTCACGCACCCATTCACCAATAGCCAAACTATGGGATTTCTGGTCTGAGTGAGGAGAAAGTTGTTTTGACAGGACTATCACCTAGAGTCCTGCAGGATGAAATCCAGTCTGAAAGAATCCCAGTCTGACCCCATTCAGCCTGGGGCTTTTTGTAACCGGACAGGGACTGCCTTACCCTAAATCATCACATCCTCCAGAGTACACACTGAATCTGGTCTGTGGGTCAAGCTGTATCATTCAGCACAAAAAGTCCAAAGCCACGGAAATGGGACCCACTCAGGCCACAGCAATTCTTAGCAGCTGCCAACAGTTGAAGCCAGCTCCGTCCCAGCTTCCCCCAACACAGCTCACAGGCCTTTCACAAAGTGTTTTAATGCTGAGAAAACTCAGCATTGGGTTTTTAATGTTACGGAAAAATCCGAACGAAGTGTTTGGTCAACCCAATACTAAGGGCCTATTTAGGGCCCATAATGGGCATGGGTGGGGGTGGAGCATTTGGCCCAGACACCATCTCTTCAAGAGCATGGATTTAGACTTTTGAGGTCACCCCTTAATGAGACTATTTACACAGTCCTTCTATTCTTGTATGTTTGTTAAAAGCCTTCATCTAGCCAAAGTAAACATTTAAAATGTGTAATTTTTGTTACAATTTTGGGATTTCTTTATTTTTTAAACATACCTAGAGGCTGAACAAGTGAATTAGCTCAGGCCTCTAGAAAGCTAAGAATTCCTGTGCCTATTAGGTATTAAATGTACTAAATGTACTGCTCGGCATTTTAGGTAAGTTATTTCTAATTCTCACAACAAAACTGCAAAAGGGGCATTATTATTTCTATTATACAACTGATATTGAGAGGTGGGTATTATAATTTCTACTAACCAGATGAGATTGCAAGATGGGTAATATGATTTCTACTATACAGATGAGTTTGGGAGGTGGATATTATTATTTCTGTATGGGGATGAGGAAATGGAAACCTACAGAGTCTTAGAAGCTTCCTAAGAGCATACAGTTTAGACAGGTGACGCTATCAGTTGTGAAGAGTCTAGCCCTCAGGGGTGTATGAAAGCTCAGTTGCCAGGAAGCTGTTTTTTCAGGTAGGGGTCATGCAGCCCTATAGAAGCAGGATGCTTTCCTCTGAGATGGAGGAAACTGCCTGCAAACCTCTATGAAGGCTTTGCTCCAGCCAGCTTATGTCCTTTCCAATGTGTCTCCCATGAATCAGCAGAGCACGGGGATTTCTCTGACACCTCCATCACCCCCAGCACCTGTCACAGAGGAGTTCCACTAATGGATGGGACAGGTCCTGGGCTTTCAAAGCAATTTTGAAAAATGAATCTGAAACAGTGCATGCATGTCAAGGTTGCAGACAGTGATGCTTCAATGACAAGCATCTGTAATAATGTGACAGTACAGCTGCTAGGCTAGGCTGAAGAAGCTCAGAAACCTCCCTGTGGTTGCTGGGAATATTCTGGGCATTTCCTGTAGAGTGTGGTCAAGGCCTCAGCCCCAGAGTTCTGTGTACCAGCACCTACCAGGTTAAGGAGAGCCGGCCTCCACTCTAAAGCTTCTGCAGGACAGCAAGTGCTTTTCCAGGCTGCGTGCTACAGGAAGTCACACCTCCTGAGTAGAGTTCAGCTCCACTCTAAGGCACAAGGACAAACAGACCTTGTACACTTGCAGGGGTGACTCTAATGCTTGCTGGCTACTACTTGAGCTATCTGTCACTGTCTATGCCAGAGGCCAGGGATGGGGAAACAGGAGGGTAGACATCTAGATTTGCCTACTGCATGTCGTCCAATTTCAGGCTGGCCCCCAAGTTACAAATGTGAGGAACCAACAGTGCCTTGTTTTATATATATATTTTTTAGCTCTATACCCTGTTTCTCCAACTGGCAGCAGCCTCTCCCTCAACACTCTAGGCAGGGGTTCTCAACTGTATTCTGAGGAACCCTGGGTTCCCCTAGAGATGCCCCAGAGCTACCTTGGGGAAGAGAAGAGGAAAAAGTCAAGTAGCCAGTGTTCCAGGGTGGACACACCAGATTCAGCCTGAGCAAACTCACTTTGATCTGTAACTTACGCTGGGTTTTTACATAAGATATTCTTTGCCCAAAGAGTTTCATTGCTATTTTTTTTAAATATGGAAAGGAGAAGAAGGAAGAATAAAAGAAACCTGCTTACAGGGCACCCAGGTCTGCCCTATTTGAAGAGAATCCTTCCATGGAGAGATAGATTTGTCCTTCCTGGGGGAGAAATGTAAGAAGTCTTCCTAATTGGGTGTCAGGACTTTAATTTGAAACAGTCTTCTCCAAAGAACCAAGGAGGCCTGTTCTCTCCTATCTGACCATCCTTGGTAGGGCAGAGATCAGGGGTGTCAAACTCAAGTGCCTGTAAGGGCCAGGCAGGAAGTATACAGAAAGAAGGGGCCTGTTGAATCTCTGTATTTTGCACCTGAAAGCTGCTACACATCTCCCCTTGGGGGTCATCTTGAGGAAATGATGGCCAGCGTTGCCAGAGTTTCTGATTTTGCAAGAGAAGTTAGAACTCCAAAATTGTATGTGACTTTTCCCAGACTTTAATGGTGGCAACTCTTCCCCCCAAAAATCAAAACACTCTGTGGGCCAAGCTACACATGTCTGTGGCCCCTCACTGCCAAATCTGAGAAATGGAGCAGACAGATTGGCTATCTTTACAGGGGTTGGAGAGAAGGCAAACCCCTCCTACCAAAGATATGTAGGAACAGCGGGGCTCAAAGATGCTGGCACTTGCTTCACTCTCAGGCCATGTGCTCCTGCCCATCTCCCTCCACTCCACTCCATCTCATCTGGCCAATTCCTTCTCCTCTTTTACCTCTCAATTCAAATGTCCCTTCTTTAGGACAACCCTTCCTTGACCTCCCCTCCTCCAGATTAGCTCAGAGCCCCTATCACAGCTGGTCTCTCAAAGCTACTCCCTGTGCTATTCTTTCCCAGCAATGAACACAACTTGTTTTTATATATCCAGTTTTAAAGAACATCTGCCTCTCCCTCTCAAGTGTAAGCTCCAGGATAGTAAAGGCTGGACTTTCGGCTCTCCACTATGGATTTCCCACACTTAGAACAGTATCTGGCCCACGGAAGGCTCACAGATCTGTATGAACTTCCATGAATTAGCCCAGAGCACTGTGAACCACCGGTCACCAACCCACATGTTTGTCAGAAACATTTAAGTTCCCCTGCCCACCTTCACCTTGGATTCCTTGTGGACTCTGCCCATGTCTTTGCCTGGTTGAATTTGGTGTCATTCATTGGTTAGTTTGGTACTTGATCCAAGACCTTCTCTAACTTTCTATCCCTATGCCTTGGGCTCTGCAGTTGCTCCCCTTGTTTTCTCCACATCCACAGAAACCCTGTGAGGAAGGGAGAAATCAATCATCAGCTCCACTTTACAGAAAAGGAAACAAGAGCTCCTGGAAGTTTGAGCAGATTCAGTGTTTAAACTTGGGGCTCTCTGAGTCCAACACCAGTTCCCTTTCTTCTGGGCTCAGTGTTGGGGAAGATGACTAAGAAAGAAACCCTGGCATCAAAAAAACTTAAACACCCAATATCAGTGATCTAAAAGTTTTATAGTTGTGAATATGCTATGCTTATATATTTAATATCAACATCCCTGCATCCTAGCCCACCCTTATTAACCCTTAAGCATGCTGTGACTTATACAGATAAATATAGTTAACAAATAGTCATGAATCAGGTGGGCCTGAGCAACTAGGACCCAGTACCTCCATGGTCATAACAACAGCAGCAGTAGTAGTGGAAGGAAGCATAGTTGCTAACATTTATCTAGAGCTTTCTACATGCTAAGAGGCATTCTAATCTCCTTACCTGCAGTACTGGTTTGAATAGTGTCCCCTAAATATTCGAGCCTACCCAGGATGACAAAATGTGACCTAACTTGGAAATAGGGTCTTTGCAGGTGTAACTAAGTTAAGGATCTTGAGATGAAATCATTGCATAAGAGAAGGAGAAGACACAGAGTCACAAAGAGAAGAAAACTCTTTTCTTCTCCATGAAGACGGAGACAGAGATTGGAGAGATACAGCCACAAGCCAAGCAATACACCCAGGTTTGCTAGGAGCCACCGGAAGCTAGGAATAGGCAAGTAAGTATTCCCCGTAGAACATCAAGAGGGACCTCAGCCCCACCAACACCTTGATTTCTGTCCTCTAGAACTGTGAGTGAATAAATTTCTGTTGTTTTAAGCCACCAAATTTATGCTGATTTGTTACAATATCCCTAAGAAACAAATAAACGTGCTTTGTGCCATTTAATTCTCACAGTAACCCTATGAGGTATGACTGAACTTAGGAAATTGAGGCTTAGGGCGGTTATGTGACTTACCTGCATGAGCACATAACCAGTGAATTCTTAAGTCAGCTTTGAACCTGGTTAGTCACTCTCTGACCCCCTACAGCTACCAGTGGCCACTGACAAGACTTCCCAAGCCTCCCCCTGACTAGAGCAGAGTCCCCTGATATACTCTAGTTGCCAGTCTCTGTGCTGTGATTAACATCGTTTACAAGGGAGGGGGGGGGGTATTTCTTTTCAGAAAAATCTTGTATTTGGGCTCCTCTCCCTCCTGAGTGCTCCAGCTCATGCCATCGAGATTGACCGTGTTGAGCTGTAATTTGGCTTCACGTTATTCCTTCACTCTCCAAATAGAATATTTCAGTAACAATCGCAGCCTACTTACCCTCAACCGGAATTTAAAGCATATATGCTGTTCATCATCAAGCCTCTCCCTTCTCCTGTTACCTCTCCTCCTCCCACCACCAAGAACCCTTGGGGGGGGGGGGGCACGTGGGTCGCAAAACAGTAGGATCTCAGATAAGTGGAACACTCTAGCACATGCCCCTTTCAGTTCCAGCTTACATCAGCCTCCGAAACAGGCCTCCCTCCAGCTTCCATCCAAGAGGTCAGGAGGGGCAAAATGAACATGGTAATTTTTCTAAGTGTCTTATTAAATTTCTGTCAAGTGGCTGAACATCTGTTCTCTTTTCTGTTTGTGTTTTGAGGAACAGATCTAGCCCAGAATCACAGGGCTTTGAGGGTCCCCGTTCATGTATAATCACACCAAAGCTTTCTCTCAGGCCCTTGCCAAAGCAATTAGCAAAGCTGCTTTTAACCAATTAGGGCCATCTTTTCAGCTCCCTGAGGCAGAGGCTGCCTTCTCCCTCCCCACCACTTGGCCTCCATGGAGGCCATTTCAAAAGGCACAATTTGAACCAATTATGCCTGTCTTGTTATTATAATCATTAATCATCATCACTCTAATGACAACTAATAGGCTGCTTCAAATCCCTTTCTGGAACATGATGGGGGCCTACATAAACAAAAACCAAATATTTTTTAGAGTGCTTCCAAGTTTTGTACAGTCCTTTCACATATAAGATCTTGTTGGGTCTTCAGTGTTGTGAGGTGAGTTATTAATGGGAAAATAAAAAGAAGTCCTCCTCTGGCTCTCAAGTCACTCAGTCCACAGCCAATTATTAAACCATAAACAGCACTGGTTAAAACAAAAGAGGAGGCCCACAGTGTGGGGTGGTGGACAGAGAAAAGAGAAAGCTCTGAAGGTCTATGTCTGCATCACGATTCCCTCTTTCCTAAGCCCAGTTTTCTCATCTCTGAAGTAGGCATCATAGTGCCTGTCCCACCAAGCTGTTGTGAAGACTCAATAACGTGGCACTTAGAAAGTTCCTAGAAGAATGCTTATCAAAAAATAACCACAATAATGATAAGGAATAATTATTGAGCTTTTACAATGTGTCAAGCTTTGTGCTCTACCCCCTGCATGTTTCATGCCATTTAATCCTCACAGCAACCCTACTGGTAGATGCTACTGTTCTGTTGCTTCACAATTGAGGTAAATAAGGCAAGGAGAGTCATGTGTCTTGCCCAAAACCATGTTGCTAGTAAATGCCTGACCTTTTCGCAACGCACACAGTTGCAAAAATGGTCAAGAGGAAACATCCCGATGAGCCCAGGACGCCGCTAAGAAGTCCCCCGGCACCACTCGTACCAGCAAGACCCAGCGCTGCCGGCTGACAGGCAAAGCCCAGCACAGTGTGGAGGGAGCCCCGAGAACCAGGCTGTGCCCCAGCCTCGGCTGCAAGGACCTGGCCTGTCCCAGCTTGGCTGTTCTGTAACCTAGCCTGCACGAAGGCGATGACTCCACAGCCCAAGCTTAGGAGGCCAGCACTTCACCAGCCTGGGGCTTGGAATCCAGAAGGCGCAGGCAGCTGAGAGCTGGCCTCCCCAGGAGGAGCCTCCACGGCCAAGTTTGGGGCGTCTTCCCAAATGTATACCCCACCGAACCTTCATCAGATTTGTAAAACTAAAAAAAAAGCCCAGTCAATCTGGTTCCCAAACAATACTCTAGACATTCCATATATGGTGTCTTTAAAAGACTAGAAAAAAATATCATCTGGAGAGAGTAGGGATGGTGGAGACAAGGGCACCACCTGGCACCATGTGGCGAAGGGAGAAAAGAAGAAGGATTTGAGTACATGATGTGTTTTGGTCACTATGCAATGTGACTTGCTACACATCACCTCCTTTACCTCTCACAAAAGTACTTCGAGGTGGTATTACCATCTCCATTTTAGACATGAGGACCCTGGGGCAGACAGCAGTGCTGACCCAGGCGGGCAGAGCTAGTTATTCAAGTCCCTTCTGCTTCAGCTATAGCCCGTGGTCTTCCGTCGATGTTTCCCAGGCTGTAATGTGCTGTCCAACCCCTTTCTCAGCATTGTGCCTGGAGTCTTCCAGCCCATTGCCTGGTCTCCAACCTTTTGACTACATGAAAATCAATGCACTGACTTCATCTGGTTTCCATAGAGCAATTTTCTGTCTTGAAGAGGAGCCAAGTAGCAGGACTTAGCCTCAGGTTAGTATCTCTCTGTACGGTGTAAGGCACTCAACACACATACACATCAGCAGCAACAACAACAAACTCAGCTGCTTCCTCCCCACACACTTCATTTCAGTCCCTTCAACAGTGTCCGCATTTCTGCCTCTATGCCTTTTGCCTAATCTCTTTTATATTTAGAATGTTTTCCATCTGCCATCCAGCCAATTAACTTCCTCATTTCATTTAAAGTGAAAAGTGCAATAAACGAGTTAAGAACTGGAGGCTCTGGAACCAACACTAAAGTCAAAGCCTGTCTCAGCCACTTACCTGTCTGGGTCTTAGTTTCCTCATCTATAAAATGGAGATAGTAATAATACCTCACAGGACTATTGAGGAGTTTAAAAGAGATAATAATTGAAAACAGCTTAGCACAATATCTGGCAGAGAATAAGCACTTAATAATGAAAACTTTAGATATATGTCGCTCTTGACAAGTCCAACCCCTCAAATTTTTCTTATATTACCCAGGAGTTTAATGGTGGAATGTTCTTTTCCTATCTCATCAGAGCATCTGACTGGCATGGACCTCTCCCTTCCATGAGGTTGACTTGCCCATAATTAACCTTTCCAATCTGAACCTATACATGTGATTATAATCCTTCATTTGCTAGATAGATATGGACTGCACATATGCAGAAAATGAAGTCCCCACAGGGGTGTTAGCTTTATCTGATTGGAGCCAAACCTTTTGAGAACCTTATATTCAGACCCTGCAGTTCTTGGGCAAACAAGTAATGCTGTGTACAAAGAGGACTACTGGTTTCCAAGGGCTGGCGATAGGGCAACCCTCACAGACCCAGGGCTTCAGGTCCTGGCCAACGCGGTTCATTGGCTTAAAATATGCCAATGACTGTCAATGGTGGAGATTTTCAGAGACATCTTCCATGATGAGAAAGGGCACAGAACTGAGTTACTCTAAGAGACATGATCAATATAACTCTCCTGCTCAAGAACCTCCCATGGCTCTCAGCTGCCTGTAGCAGTGCTGCTCAAATATTTTGATCTCCGGTCTCCTTTTCAATCTTAAAAAATATTGAAGACCCCAAAGAGCTTTTTTTTTAAGGGTTATATCTATCAACATTTGCCATTTTAGAAATTAAAACTGAGAAATTTTTAAAACATTTCTTAATTCCTTTAAAAAGCACAGCAATAAACTTTGAGTGAATCTTTACCCATGCATGATTTTGTTACATCACACTTTGGTCATTTGGAAAGTATTTGATCAGTGAGTTATACAGCTCTTCCTAATGTTGAGATATTCTATTACATAATATCAAATATTAAACAATTTTTTATTATACATGGCAGGGAAGAATTCAATGATTTGTAGTGCAGTTTGGTAACATTGCTGTGATTTGTGCTAAGGTGTCTGAAGTTTTAGTCATCACTGCTTTTACTCCATCTGTATAAATATCAACAAAAGACAAATGATGAATTTATTATTATGAAAAAAATTTTGACTTCATGGATCCTCCTCTGAAAAGGTCTCAGGGAATCCCCCAGGGTTCTGTGGACCACAGTTTGAGAACTGCTGGAATCAAGTGAGTAGTTAAGAGAGTCAGCCTTGGAGTCAGGCACAGGTGGCCCAAGTCAAACTTCTGCCACATGCTCAATGTGTGACCTTGAACAAGTGACATCCTCTCTCTGAGCCTCAGTTGCTTCATCTGTAAAAATAGGACTAATGATAATTCCTACCTCATAGGACTATGTCACACAAAGTATTTTATATGAAGGGCTTAACAGAGTGCCTGGCACAGAGTACCTGATAAATAGTATATAGATTTTAAGTAAGTAAATCATTACAATGTGATAAAAGTGCTCATAGAGGTGGATACACAATATAGGATATAAAGGGGGAAAAGGCATCTATTCTACTTTGTATAATACACATTAGATGCATGCCTGTCTTCCTCATTCAGGATCCTGAACGAGAGAAAAGGGCTAAGCCCTATGTTGAATTTACATGCATTATCAGGTAGCCATATGCTTTATCTGTCCCACAGAGCCTCTCAGTGCCCATATGTAGTTAATGCTCATTATCAAGTAAAAAGTAAGTAGCAAAAAGGCAGTAGTTTAGCTTAAACATGCATTTTCATTTGGATATGGATCTTTTTCAGGTTTTCTGTCTCTTGTTACATTAACTATTCATCTGTTACACCTAACTGACAGTAATATTGTTTTCACACGCTGAGGGGAGACTTCAAATTTAAATACTCAAACTTCTTAGAAGTCTCCTTTGCTATAAAAAATAATATGCCTTATTCTTTTAGAAGTCAGATCAAAGTAAAGAGTGAATCTTTCCTCTAAAAACCAGCAGCTACTTCTCCCAGAAAAGATAGTCATGTACATCTCTGCACAGTTGAAAAGTAAATTAGCAGTGTGCCTGGTTCAATACAAAACAAGGGAGAGTTATAAGCCTGCCTGGATGCTGAAATATGCCTCTGCAGGGGTACCCGGTGGCCCCTTCCTGCTCATCCAGACTGCTGGTCCTCACACATGCAACCTGTTGCTTACCCTCCCGGAGGCTCTATGGCTCCCTGTGGGCCTGTGGCTCTCCATGGCTGTGGGCTTTCCTTTTGTTGAGTCGACTGCAAGCTGCTTTATTTGCCTCTTCAGGCGTTCAGCATTCTCCATAACAAAGGAAAACCTGTGCCTCACAGATGAGTTGTGAGAGAGACGGTGCACAGGGCAAAAGAAGAAAACCCGAATTACTTTTGGAAAATGCTTCAACCTCAACCTGACCCAGACAGAGATGCCTCACATGGGATCATAAGTGGGAGAGGAAGGCAACTCCATTGCTCTCATAAACAAAGTTATAAGAGAGATATGTTTGGGCAGGGACAAATGAGTGACTTTACCTCATTTCGCCACCCATGGGCAGGCTTCTCCAATGTCAGGGTGCTCAGAACCTACTGGAAAGCTTGCTAAAAGGCAGATTCCCTGGCCCTAGCGCTTGAGTGATGCTGAGGGAGCATCTCTAGGTCACCCTTGAGAAGTATTCTCTACCAATTTGGATTTCCAAGCTGATTTCTATTTTCACTGTTTATTCATCTTTTCATTTAAAAAACATTCATCAAAGTATCTAGCAAATGCCAAACGCAATTAGTCATATACATGTCATATATATGTATAAAATATATATTATATATATTTATACTAATTATATATGTAGATACATTATATATATGAGATATAATATATACATATATGAGATACATAACAAACTTGGCTTTCATGGAGCTTAAGTTCTAATGAGACAAGTCAGATCATCAACAAATAACTAACATACGTGATACATGCAAATGTTCATAGCAGCATTATTCATAGTAACCAAAAAATGGAAACATTCCAAATGTTCGTCAGGAGATGGATGCATAAAATGTGGTATATCCATACTATGGAATATTATTCAATAATAAAAAGGAATGATGTGCTGATAACATGGTATATCATGGATGAACCGTGAAAACACTATGCTAAGTGAAAGAAAACAGACACAAAAGGCCACATATTGTCTGATTCCATTTACATGAAATGTCCAGAAAAGGAATATCTATAGTTACAGAAAATTGATCAGCGGTTTCCAGGGGCCAGGGAGTGGGGGAAATGGGGAGTAACTGCAAATAGGCATGAAGGACCTCTTTGGGGGATTACAGTGTTCTAAAACTAGATTGTGGTGATGGTTGCATAATCACACCCTTCAGTCTTGTGTGACTGAACAAACATTACTGCAAACAGGTTATGCTCCCCAACTCTCTGGATCTTGGGAGTAGGGTGAGCCATGACACAGGGCCCAACAGAACCATATAGAGAGGCTAGAGTCAAGCACGGTGTGAGGAGACTGGTGGACTCAGGAGTAACACATACTGACCCACCCATCAACCCAAACTTCAGAGAGAAAAGAACATGTAACTGTCAGAAACATGACAGAACAGCCAAATGGTCATGAAATCAAGCACCTAAATCATCCAACGTGCTTCTGTTACTCTGAGATGGATTAATAATATGAGAAGAATTAAGAGTCATATAGTAGCTAACATTTAACAAACCCATCCTATGTGCCAGCCACTGCTTTAAGCTTTTTATATGCATGAATTCATTTAGTCATCACAGCCACTCTATGAAATGGTATCTTTGAAAAAGGTTTCTATAGGATCCTGGTAGGATACAGATGGAATATTCAAATGAGGCAATTGAGGAGAGCTTAATAAAGGATCACTTACAAAGGTACAGGCAGTGTCCCAGGAACCAGCAGGCACTGGTGTGGTACTCCAAAGCTAGCAACAGCAGGGAGCCATCACTCCCCTGGGTCTGAAAGAACTTGTAAGGGGAGGGATGGGTACCAGCACCTGAAGAGAGTCACTATAGCTAGGAAAGGGGATAAAACCAACTCACAGTGACCCAGAAAGAAGGGCGCTAGGGGAATAAATTCCCCAATCTCACTCTCTTCCCTTTCTCCAATTTCCTGATGACAAATCTCATTGGACAAACCCATTTGGACACCACAGGACAAGTAAGCCCATTGATATAGCCCATATAAGTCAACCTCCTCAGCACACAGAAAGATGGAGAAGGGGGGAGAATTAATCTGGAGGGACAAATGAAAAATATCCAGTGATGGGCTTCCCTGGTGGCGCAGTGGTTGAGAATCTGCCTGCTAATGCAGGGGACACGGGTTCGAGCCCTGGTCTGGGAAGATCCCACATGCCACGGAGTGGCTGGGCCCGTGAGCCACAACTGCTGAGCCTGCGCGTCTGGAGCCTGTGCCCCGCAACGGGAGGGGCCGCGATAGTGAAAGGCCCGCGCACCGCGATGAAGAGCGGTCCCCGCACCGCGATGAAGAGTGGCCCCCGCTTGCCGCAACTGGAGAAAGCCCTCGCACGAACCGAAGACCCAACACAGCCAAAAATAAATAAATAAATAAATAAATAAATAAATAAATATTAAAAAAAAAAAAAAAAAAATATCCAGTGAAGTACCATTACCATTAACTCCTGACAGATAAGGAAACTGAGGTCTAACACAGTGAAGGTACATGTCCAAGGGTATACAGCTAGCAGGCCAGAGCTGGGCTAGGAATCCAGGTGTTCTGGTGGCTGTTAACCACCACCCCTAGGCTGCAAGTGTCTCCCTTGACCCCAGTCAGGGTAGAAAATGATCAGTAAGCTCCTGGGAAGGATGACCAGGACTCCCCAGGGTTTTAAGATTAAGGGAAACAATGGTGCCCTAGCACACAATGGTAATCTAGAACCAAGGCTAGATCATATGACCCTGTACTCCCCACGTGTACCCACACACAGATAATTTAGTTATGTTGCTCCCAGGGCTCCAGTCCGTGGGACAAAAGCAGCCCAGGTGTGGGTATCAACTCTTCAGCCAGGTCACTGAATGTGGCTCAAACACAGGCAGAAGGTTTCCAGTGGAAAATATTTTATACTCCTCCAAGTGGGGGCTTCTTTTCTGCCACCCATAGGCCTACAGAGCCTCTGAACTGTCAGGAAAACAAAGTTCATAAATCCCTGCTTGTCCTTCAGCCTCAGACAAAGCACCACCTGGGGAGATGCTTCAATTTGTACAATAAAAAAACCTCTCTCCAACCTCTGAATAAGAAAAAATAAATAAAAGTGCTTCACCCCACTCTGATTTGCAGCGATTTGCAGAATTGGTGTGCTATGGAATGGGCTATGGGATCCCTGAGTCCCCAGATAAACCTGGTTATGAGGGATATCCTTTATTTGACCTCTCAAACCCCACCGACTTGGCCTGCAGGGTCCCAGAGCTGTCCCAAGAAGACCCTGATCCCAGAGCAGTTGCCACCCAGGAGTCACCTGCTGGCAAGTTCACCCTTGAGGCCCCAGTAGCCCAATAGGAGAAGAAGGTGGGGTGGGTCTCTTGGCAGTGGCTGAGCTGACAGCTGAGTGGTGGGGCTGACATGGAAGGACAGCCTCTCTGCCACCCCAAGCCTTTGTTATCAAACAGCCCCCACAGGACGGCTACAGCGAGCACATCAGTACAAACACAGGCAGCCTTTCAGAAGGTAGATGCCAGGCCTGCCATTAGCCGAGGTCCTGGGGGCTCCGAGCCCATCCATTTCATCCTTGACTTCCAGCTTTATTGTTCTGTGATGGGGAGGAAGGGACAGCTCTCCCCGTGTCCACCTTGTCTGCCTTCTCTACCACGCATTGTGATACTCTGCCCCAGCAGGTCGCAGAACCGAGCCAGCTTTATGATCGCTATCTCCCTGTTTCCCCAGTCCATGGATCTTTCTGTCCCAAATAAATCAATGTTACTATTTCTCCTTTTCCTCCTCGCTCTCAGCAGGCTGCTGCTCAGGCCATTTCTTCTAGATAATGAGCCAGGCATGCTCTCGAGCTGGGCCTGTGCGGGGCTCAGGCCTGGATAGAAACAAGACTACACAGTCCAAACCGGAGGATTTCTGAGCTGCTGTGCAGGTTACCCTTGGCTGGGCCATCACAGGAGTGCGGGACAGAGCATGGCAATGATAGTGAAAAGAGGAGGTTCAAAGGTTTCATCCTAAATCATCTAAGTGGACTCTGCAATTGGCCCACGGAAGACACTTCATCTTTATGTCAGCAGGGATTCCAATACCATTTCCAATTCAGACATCAAAAGAAGGACTCTACAAGCTATTTAGCTGAACAGTTTCCAAAGTAGAGACTTTAAAACAAACAAACTCCTACATAGAATCCCAACATATATAAGAGGCAAGTATAGCAATGTACCAGCTGATATTGAGAGGAGGGCTCAGGATCCTCCCCACTTTCACTCGCCATCAACCTCAGGGGCTACCCAAGTGTCTCCATAAAAACCCAGAGTTCTGCCAGATGTAGTGGAAGCCATGAGTCAGCCCTTTCACAGGCTTGAAGTTCCCTCTTCAGAACGTAGGGTGTGTTCCCAGCCCTGGCCCCTCGTGGCCTTCTCCACACCCACATCCGTGTGCCTGCCCACGCCTGGCATTCACTGCACACCTTGCACTAGCTGGTGCCAGCCCTACCTGGAGGCTCTGCTCTCCATCGAGCCCCCACTGCCTCACCACGCCCCTGTAAGAATGGGCCTGACTGTGGCAGGGGCCCCAGCCCCGTTGTGTTCCCTGGCCCCTTGCTTTGCCTTTCATGCCCAAGAAGGCTCTCTTGACCTGCACAGTGACCACCTCCTTCCCGGGGTGAGTAATTTCCCGGAGACTTCAGAAATTACTTCTTGGCACTGTGGCATGACAGTTAAGGGTGTGAGCTCCAAGTCAGGCTACCTGGGTTCAAATCCTGACTCCTTTTCTAGCTATGTGACCTTCGGTAAGTTAACTGCTCCATGAATCAGTGTCCCCTTCTGCAAAGTCAGGATCTCAATCCATCCAACTTCATAGGGTTGTGGGAGGATTAACTGGGTCAATATATCACAGTTCTTCGTATGGCCCTGGCACATGGTAAACACCCAATAATTGCTACTCTACTGCACTCACTCTGCTCTCACCCCAGACTTGGTGCCAAAAGCCCAGCAGGAGCTGGGCCACCAGGCAGTTCTCTACGTCCCTGTTCCTAGTGCACACTTCAAACCACACTGCCACCTGCCGGTGGCCTGCACACATGCCAGGGGTACCTAGCCAAAACAAAACTAACTTACAAATTCATTTTATAAAAATCCACTCAATAAATATTTATTGAGCACTCATGCAATGCCAGGAACTATGCTATGTACTAGGGATGCAATAGAGAATAAAGGAGACAAGATTTTTCCTCCCGTGAAGCTTACATTACAGTGACTTTTTTTCATCATAATATTCTCCCCAAGGAACCCAGAGGCAAAGGCTGACCCTGAGGGCTTAAAACAGACTCAAGAAAAAGTTCAGCTCCCCCACCCTGTGTTGCACAAGTGCTCGGTGGAAGCCTTAAGGCTAAGAACAAAATAGTAAAAGCACCACCATGATCGTGACCAGTGTTTCCTTTTCCTTTTGGGCACAGAGCCTTCCCTGCAGTTATGGGTGGCCACAGAACCAAGTTTGGCCCACAGACAATGGGCAGAAGTGATGTGAGCCACATCCAACCCTGGCCCATAAAAACTGCATGAGATGCTCTCTATGCTTTTGTCCCTTTCTGGCAGCCTAGAATGGAGAGGACCGACCCACTGCCACCCATGACAAACTTGAGAGTCACCCATTGAAGATAGCAGAATCACAAAACAGGAGGAGGCTGAGACCCTGAATCACCACTTGGGAGAAAGTTGCTCAACCAGAAAACCTGCATTCGAGTTAGACAGAGGTGATAAATAAACTTTGAAATTTGGGGGTTGTATCTTATAGCTGATAACAATATTAATGTATAGAAGTGGTAAGGGATTGTGGGGAGCAATAGAGAAGCTAAATGAGAACATGAGATGGATGATGAATGAGATGATAACTCAGTCATATTCTGTTGCTCTTGTAAGTTTTTGTTCAACATTGAAAAGCAAATGTGGTTTATTTTTCCACTGAGCTCAGTAATAAAACATGAGCCATGAAAGGGGATTAGATGCCCACTGTTTTAGAAAAAGAAAAACATAACTTTAGTTTGACATGATTTCTGTCACAGATGAGAGGAGAAAAAAAAAAAGAAAGAAAAAGTACAAAGGAAATTCTCAAGCTGCTTGGAGAATTTAGAGGCATAGTCTCAGGCACAGAGAGAAAGCTCAAGAAACTTGGAGGACATATGACCAATTTCAAAGGCTGAGAAACATCTTAGACTGGAAAGCCTCAGACCCAGGGAGGGGTCTGATGAAATCACTAAGTCACAGATGAGTTGACAGAAGACAAAAGCTGTATCTCCTCAATGCATGATCAGAATTTAAGGAATAATCCAAGCTAGCCTAAACACATCACGCAAGAGTGATAAGAAGAGATATGCCAGAAGGGACTCTCCTCCAAAATAACATTAAAACTGTTTTCAGTGGGCTTCCTCAGACCATGAGCATTGGAATCACTGAGAATGCTAGATGAAATGTATTCATATTTATTTATAGTAGTTAAAAACTGTAGACACCCCAAATGTCCATTAATAGGTGAATGGATAAGCTAAATGTGGAATATCCATACAATGGAATATTATTCAGCAGTGAAAAAGATGAGATACTGATAAATGCAACATGTATGAATCTCAATAACATTATGGTAAGCCAAAGAAGCCAGGCACAAAAGGGATATACTGTATGTTTCCATTTATGTGAAACTCTAGAAAAGACAATTTAATCTATAGTGACAGAAAGAACATCTGTAGTTGCCTGGGGTCGGGGAAGGGGAAGTGGAAAGTGAGTGGGAAGTGGCACAAGAATGTGGGAATGTTCTCAACCTTGGTTTGGGTGGTGGCAACATGGGATTATAAATTTGTCCAAATTCATCAAAATGTACACTTAAAGTGGGTGCATTGTATTGTTCGTAAAGTATACCTCAATACAGTTAATTTAAACATTAAAATTTATAAAATACAGGCCCATTGGAAGCAAAAACACTCCAGGAGCAACAAGCACACCTACCACTCAGATGTTGGTTTCTAGTACCATTCTCTAATACAAGGAATCAGGGCCTCTTGGAGAAATAGCTGGTTCTAGAACATAGGCAGAAATACACAGACAAGTCTTGAGTTTCTTATAGTGCCACAAAGTGAGGAAGTACTCATAAAAAAAAAAACAAAAAAAACACAATGATGGAAGTATGTCAAACAGACACAGAATCAATTGAATCATTCCCAATGGCCAAAGCTGAAATGATCTGAGCAAGAAAATAAAGTGGTATTGGATATAACCCAAAGTTATAATATAAAGAGCCATGTGTCAGTCAAGCAATCAATCAGTAAGGGAGAACAGACAACCTCTCATAAAGAAGAGTTCCAAATAATTTATGTAGATATTCTTCCCTCAAGGAGGTGGAGCATAACACCCCAGTCTTTAAGTGTGGGCTGTGCACAGTGATTTCCTTCTAAAGAGTACAGTATAGAAAAGAGGCAGGGAAAAGTATATGGTGGAGAAACCGAACAAACACGACCTCAGCCATGGGATGAAGGTCAACATCAACAATGGTAAGTCATGTTGATAGTATGTGCCCTGATACCATGTGATGAGAATGGCACCTTACCCCTGTGATTTCCCCCAAAAAACCAATAACCCCAATCTAACCATAAGAGAGACATCAGACAAATCTCAGTTTTGGGACATTCTACATAATACCTCACCAGCACTCGTAAAAACTGTAAGCGTCATCAAAAAACAAGAGAAGTCTGAGAAACTGTGGCAACAAGGAGAGATGATGATTAAATGTACTGTGGTACCTGGATGGGATCCTGGGACAGAAAAAGGACATTAGCTAGGAACCAAGGCAATCTGAATAAAGTATGGACTTTAATAAGAATGTGTCACTGTTGGTTCATTAATTGTGACAAATGTAAAATATTATTAATAGGGAAAATTGGGTGTGGATTATATGGGAAATCTCTGTACTATCTTTTCAAAATTTTTGTAAACCCAAAACTATTCTAAAATTAAAAGTTTATTAAAAATTGCAGGCCCATTCAATCAGAATCTCTGGCCCATGGTGCCCTGTAATATGTATTTGACACACTCAGGTGCATCCAAGAAGCCCTAAAGCAGTGGTTCTCAACCTGAGCTGCTCATCATAATCAGGATACCTGGACCCCACCCACTAGAAATTGTGATTCAATCAATAGGCATGAAGAGGGGTCAAACATAGGTCTTTTTCAAAGGTCCCCTAGTGATTCTATTGCGCAGCCCGAGTTGACATTAGTTGCTTTAGGACATGTAGGATTCCTTCATTCATTCTTTTTTACTTCTACATCCAGTATTTCCTCCTTCCTTTCCCTAAAACATGTCACTTGCCTGCTTGGGGAAAAAGAAAAGCTGCCATGGGCCTGCAGAACACGGGAACCACTCCCGAGTGGGTATATTCCAGCCTTTGGCCGCCAGAGCCTAGCCATCTCCTGACTGCACCTTTGTCTACCCCTACGGCGCTGCAGGCACCGGACCCAACAAGACTGCTTCCTTCACTGCACCGTGGTCCACACCTAAGCCTCCTCTTTCCTGGGTGGACTTTCCTGCCTCTTCTGCCTGGCAAACTCCTCCTCATCCTTCAAAACCCTCCTCATCCTTCAAAACCCAGATCAGATGTCACTCTCTCTCTCTGAAGCCTTCCCAGATATCACCCTAGAACTTAGTCACTTTTCTCTTTTGTCTTCCCACCACACTTTTCTGACACCTGTCTTATCACCCACTGCATTGGATGGCAATTATTTGTTTGGGTGTCTCTGCCACATCACTGGAATGTGAACTCTTTGAGGATAAGAATCTGGCACTGATTGTCACTCACAGCCCCCTGTCCTCTCAGCACAGTGCTGAGCACAGAGTAGCTCCTCAATATTCATTCCTGTGAGTACTAGATGCATTAGTGAACAAACTCATTCTGAGGGCCTTAGCCTTGTGTTAGGGGAAATAAAATCTGCCAGCTAGGAGAAGATCTTTCTCTGTATCAGATGACCCATCTACTCTGTTCGTTTGCTCTGAAAGCGACATTCAGAACATTTCCTTCATCTGTTTGTTAAGAACTTCGTACACCAACTTAATGAACGGGCTCTCGTATACATAAGGCAGTCTGGATGTCAAGGACGCTGCCGGGAATATGAAAAGCAAGCAGACATCCCAGACTCATGTACCAGCCTTGAAGCAGCAAACACCTTGCAAGGAAGAGAGCAGAAAGAGGTAGGGCCAGAAGACCTGTGAACGCCCGAGAGGATTTGCACTGCCCGGCCCTGCCCTTAGCTCATACCCGTGACCACCGTGTACAGCATGCAGGGCAGCTGTTGCAAACCTCTCTTCCTTATGCGAGGAACCTGAGGCTCAGAAAAGCTGAGATGGCAGCCGGTATCGGGGGCAGAGCCCAAAGCAGCCACCACAAAGGAGAAATGTGTAAAAGCCGCATGAGAACCCTACACTCAGTTCCGTATGAACTTGTGCTTGTGTTTAAGAAGTAGCAAGTCAATACCCCCAAGCTCATTCAGGGGAGGAGCAAAGACTAGAATCTGATCTTCCAACAAAAGAAAGAAAGATTCTGTGTGGTATAAAAAAAGAGGATCTAGGGCCACAAATCATTTGAGGATCAGATAAGAGTTATACACCCTCTTGCCAGCAAAAATCCAGTTCTCAAGATTTTGCATAAAACCTAGAGTTTAAAAAGCTCTCTGAAATATGCAAGGACTATCCAGGGGAAAAGAGGACCTGGGTAAGAACCCCTGAGCTAGACAGTCCTAGGATCCCTTTAAATCATGACATTCCCTAATTTATCTTTTTAAAGACAAAAGTGCTCAGTATAGGCTGCAACATAGTAACTGCTCAATAAATGAAAGCTATTAATTATAATGGTGTAAAAATAATTGTGAAATTAGTCTCTCTCAATTACAAGAGATAGAAACTCAACTGAAACTAGCTCAAATAAAATAAAAATTACTGGGAATATCAAGCTTGAGGCACAACAATTCATCTAGATTCTAGATGAATTCATCTAGAATCTGGATCTTTTCGGTTCGTCTTTCTTAGATCTTGGTTCCATTCTCAACCAGGCTGTCTCCTTATTGGGGCAAGATGGCCACCAGCTGCTCCAAATTCACATCTATCCTTTCAGTCACTCTAGAAGAAGAAGCAAGTTTCTTTTCCAATTGTTTCAGCAAAAGTTCAGGATCATCCTATTTGGAACACCTCAAGTCACTTAACAATCCTTGAACAAATCTCTAAGCCTGAGTGACAGCATATCCTAATGGACTTCAGTTTCAGACCCACAACAAGATCCAGAGCTGGTGAGGCCAACCACCCAAACCACACACATCGCGAGTGGGGAAGGGGTGGCTCCCTAAGAAAAATCAGTGTGCTATTACCAGAGGAAATGGGAAAGTGATACTGAATGGGCAGAATCAATCTATGTCCATTACAATAACAGTAAGCAGCAATCATATATAGTGGGCTATTGTTATTTAGAGTGGACCCAGCATGCTGATGTTTATTCAGTGCTGGTCTTGATAACTTTTTACATAGACATGGTGGTCCAAAGGCATGGGAAGCCTTTAGATGCCTTCATCCCAATAACAGCCCTGCTTGCTCATTTTAATTCATCTCCGTTCAAGAGAACAGCCCCAGTAACAGAAACCCTCCCATCTCCTTCAGCCCTGTCTCTGTCAGTCAACAGCCACTGCTACAGGGAGAAGAGAAAAATCTCCTATCACCTTGATAGGCCTCCTGTTCAGGTGTACTTTTGTTCCTTTACCTAACCCTGAAGTCTATCTTTATTTTCTCCCCTACTGAGTGGTTTGATGACTATCTACTTTAATCATTACAGAGATACAGAAATTTGCTAGGGGGGCAACTGTAATCCTTACAGAACAGGAATACCTGAAGTGCTTTTTCTATTAATGACCTCGGCCCTGAGAAGTAATCTGAGCACCAACGATACATTGCCACCCTCCAGGCATTAGGAACGAAGACTTGCCTATCTGCCTCCTTGTCCTCCATCAGCAGCTGGCCCAAGACATTGCTGGTCTGGATTAGATGGAGAAAAGGGCTTTCAACTCCATTCCCTCTTTCTAGCCCGCTCTGGGCCACAGCCCAGCTCAGGGAAGCTCCCTGCTCTTGCCATAACTCAAACAGCCACCCCACAAGCCCCAGAAGAAAGGATCTGCCTGCAGCCTTGAAGATGTGGTTATCTAGTTTTGTCTGAGGAGAACTCAACTCTTTTTAGGATAGAAAGTTTTAGAGGGGAGGGAAGAATGCTTAGTGTAATGAGAATTAAAAGGTATGAAAATTAAGAGTTGTCATCTAGGCAACCAAATTCTTTCTTCTTTTCTAAAGGCAAGGAAGAGAGTCCAGTGGTGATTTCTTCAACACTGAAACCTGCTTGTCCCCTGCTCAAAAGCCTTCTCTGGCTCCCTATTGTCTTAGATATAAAATCAACCTCCTGAGTGTGCCTTCCAGGTCCTGTGTGATCTGGCTCCTATTTACATTTCCAGCTTCAATTCTCTTTGCTTTATCCCTCCACTTTGCTCCAGCATGTCTTAAAGAATCCATCTTGCTCTTGCCACAAAGCTTGTTCTCTCTTTCTAATGTGTTTCTCTGCTTTGTTACTGTATTAGTTTCCTTTCACCACTCTAACAAATTACCAAAAACTTGTTGGCTTAAAATAATAAAACTGCACTTTCTTACAGTTCTAGAGGCCAGAAGCCCAAATTGGTTCCACTGGGCTGAAACCAATGTGCTGACAGTGTCATGCCCCCTCCTAAGGTTCTAGGACAGAATCCATTTTCTTGCCTTTTCTAGCTTCTAAAGCTACATTCCTTGCATTTCTTGGCTCCTGATCCCTTCTGTCTCCAAAGCAGCATAGCATTTTGCTTCATTGCTCACACAGCCTTATTCTTCAGTCTCAAATCTTCTTGTGCCTACTTCTTATAAGGACACTTATGGTTGCATTTAGAGTCTACCTGGATAATCCAGCATAATCTCCCCATATCAAAATCTTTAGCTTATCACATATACAAGACCCTTTTGGGGGAGCTTCAAGATGGCGGAAGAGTAAGATGCAGAGATCACCTTCCTCCCCACAAATACATCAGAAATACATCTACACGTGGAACTGCTCCTACAGAACACCTACTGAACGCTGGCAGAAGACCTCAGACCTCCCAAAAGGCAAGAAACTCTCCAGGTACCTGGGTAGGGCAAAAGAAAAAAGAAAAAACAGAGACGAAATAATAGGGATGGGACCTGCACCAGTGGGAGGGAGCTGTGAAGGAGGAAAGGTTCCCACACACTAGGAAGCCCCTTCACGGGCAGAGACTGCGGGTGGCGGAGGGGGGAAGCTTCGGAGCCACGGAGGAGAGCACAGCCACAGGGGTGCGGAGGGCAAAGTGGAGAGACTCCCCGCACAGAGGATCGGTGCCGACCAGCACTCACCAGCCCGAGAGGCTTGTCTGCTCACCCGCCGGGGTGGGCGGGGCTGGGAGCTGAGGCTGGGGCTTCAGAGGTCAGACCCCAGGGAGAGGACTGGGGTTGGCAGCGTGAACACAGCCTGAAGGGGGCTAGTGCGCCACGGCTAGCCGGGAGGGAGTCCGGGAAAAAGTCTGGAGCCGCTGAAGAGGCAAGAGACTTTTTCTTCCCTCTTTGTTTCCTGGTGCGTGAGGAGAGGAGATTAACAGCATCGCTTAAAGGAGCTCCAGAGACGGGCCCGAGCCGCGGCTATTAGCGCTGACCCCAGACATGGGCATGGGACGCTAAGGCGGCTGCTGCTGCCACCAAGAAGCCTGTGTGCGAGCCCAGGTCACTCTCCACACCTCCCCTCCCGGGAGCCTGTGCAGCCCGCCACTGCCAGGGTCCCGTGATCCAGGGACAACTTCCCCGGGAGAACACACGGCGCGCCTCAGGCTGGTGCAACGTCACACCGGCCTCTGCCGCCACAGGCTCGCCCCGCATTCATACCCCTCCCTCCCCCCGGCCTGAGTGAGCCAGAGCCCCCGAAGCAGCTGCTCCTTTAACCCTGTCCTGTATGAGCGAAGAACAGATGCCCTTAGGCGACCTACATGCAGAGGCGGGTCCAAATCCAAAGCTGAACCCCAGGAGCTGTGCGAACAAAGAAGAGAAAGAGAAATTTCTCCCAGCAGCCTCAGGAGCAGCGGATTAAATCTCCACAACCAACTTGATGTACCTGCATCTGTGGAATACCTGAATAGACAATGAATCATCCCAAATTGAGGAGGTGGACTTTGGGAGCAATGATTTTTTTTTTCTTCCCTTTTTCTCTTTTTGTGAGTGTGTATGTGTATGCTTCTGTGATTGATTTTGTCTTCATAGCTTTTACCATTTGTCCGAGGGTTCTGTCTGTCCATTTTTTTTGTTTTCATTACTTTTAAAATATTTTTTCTTAATAATTTTTTTTATTTTTTATTTTAATAACTTTATTTTATTTTACTTTATTTTATTTTATCTTCTTTCTTTCTTTCTTTCTATTTTTTCTTCCTTTTATTCTGAGCCATGTGGATGACAGGCTCTTGGTGCTCCAGCCAGGTGTCAGGGCTGTGCCTCTGAGGTGGGAGAGCCAACTTCAGGACCCTGGTCCACAAGAGAACTCCCAGCTCCATGTAATGTCAAATGGTGAAAATCTCCCAGAGATCTCCGTCTCAACACCAAGACCCACCTCCACTCAACAAACAGCAAGCTACAGTGCAGGACACCCTATGCCAAACAACTAGCAAAAAAGGAACACAACCCCATCCATTAGCAGAGAGGCTGCCTAAAATCATAATAAGGACACAGACACCCCAAAACACACCACCAGATGTTGACCTGCCCACCAGAAAGACAAGATCCAGCCTCATCCACCAGAACACAGGCACTAGTCCCCTCCACCAGGAAGCCTACACAACCCACTGAACCAACCTTAGCCACTGGGGACAGACACCAAAAACCACGGGAACTACGAACCTACAGCCTGCAAAAGGGAGACCCCAAACACAGTAAGTTAAGCAAAATGAGAAGACAGAAAAACACACAGCAGATGAAGGAGCAAGGCAAAAACCCACCAGACCTAACAAATGAAGAGGAAATAGGCAGTCTACCTGAAAAAGAATTCAGAATAATGGTAGTAAACATGATCCTAAATCTTGGAAATAGAATAGAGAAAATACAAGAAACGTTTAACAAGGACCTAGAAGAACTACAACAAACAGTGATGAATAACACAATAAATGAAATTAAAAATTCTCTAGAAGGGATCAATAGCAGAATAACTGAGGCAGAAGAACGGATAAGTGACCTGGAAGATAAAATAGTGGAAATAGCTACTGCAGACCAGAATAAAGAAAAAAGAATGAAAAGAATTGAGGACAGTCTCAGAGACCTCTGGGACAACATTAAACGCACCAACATTCGAATTATAGGGGTCCCAGAAGAAGAAAAGAAAAAGAAAGGGACTGAGAAAATATTTGAAGAGATTATAGTTGAAAATTTCCCTAATATGGGAAAGGAAATAGTTAATCAAGTCCGGGTAGCACAGAGAGTCGCATACAGGATAAATCCAAGGAGAAACATGCCAAGCCACATATTAATCAAACTATCAAAAATAAAATACAGGGCTTCCCTGGTGGCGCAGTGGTTGAGAATCTGCCTGCCAATGCAGGGGACACGGCTTGAAGCCCTGGTCTGGGAAGATCCCACATGCCGCAGAGCAACTAGGCCTGTGAGACACAACTACTGAGCCTGCGCCTCTGGAGCTTGTGCTCCGCAACAAGAGAGGCCGGGACAGTGAGAGGCCCACACACCACGATGAAGAGTGGCCACCGCTCACCGCAACTAGAGAAAGCCCTCACACAGAAATGAAGACACGACACAGCCAAAAATAAAAAAATAAAATAAAATACAAAGAAAAAATATTAAAAGCAGCAAGGGAAAAACAACAAATAACACACAAGGGAATCCCTATAAGGTTAACAGCTGATCTTTCAGCAGAAACTCTGCAATCCAGAAGGGAGTGGCAGGACATATTTAAAGTGATGAAGGAGAAAAACCTACAACCAAGATTACTCTACCCAGCAAGGATCTCATTCAGATTTGATGGACAATTAAAACCTTTACAGACAAGCAAAAACTAAGAGAATTCAGCACTACCAAACCACCTTTAAAACAAATGCTAAAGGAACTTCTCTAGGCAGGAAACACAAGAGAAGGAAAAGACCTACCATAACAAACCCAAAACAATTAAGAAAACAGTAATAGGAACATACATATTGATAATTATCTTAAATGTAAATGGATTAAATGTTCCAACCAAAAGACATAGACTTGCTGAATGGATAGAAAAACAAGACCCATATATATGCTGTCCACAAGAGACTCACTTCAGACCTAGGGACATATACAAACTGAAAGTGAGGGGATGGAAAAAGATATTCCATGCGAATAGAAGTCAGAAGAAAGGTGGAGTAGCAATTCTCATATCAGACAAAATAGACTTTAACATAAAGACTATTACAAGAGACAAAGAAGGACACTACATAATGATCAAGGGATTGATCCAAGAGGAAGATATAACAATTGTAAATATTTATGCAACCAACATAGGAGCACCTCAATACATAAGGCAAATACTACCAGCCATAAAAGGGGAAATCGACAGTAACACAATCATAGTGGGGGACTTTAACACCCCACTTTCGGCAATGGACAGATCATCCAAAATGAAAATAAATAAGGAAACACAAGCTTTAAATGATACATTAAACAAGATGGACTTAATTGATATTTATAGGACATTCCATCCAAAAACAACAGAATACACATCCTTCTCAAGTGCTCATGGAACATTCTCCAGGATAGATCACACCTTGGGTCACAAATCAAGCCTTGCTAAATTTAAGAAAACTGAAATCATATCAAGTATCTTTTCCAACCACAACGCTATGAGACTAGATATCAATTACAGGAAAAAATCTGTAAAAAATACAAACACATGGAGGCTAAACAATACACTACTTAATAACCAAGAGATCACTGAAGAAATCAAAGGGGAAATCAAAAAATACCTAGAAACAAATGACAATGAAAACAAGACGACCCAAAACCTATGGGATGCAGCAAAAGCAGTTCTAAGAGGGAAGTTTATAGCAATAAAATCCTACCTTAAGAAACAAGAAACATCTCACATAAACAATCTAACCTTACACCTAAAGCAATTAGAGAAAGAAGAACACAAAAACCCCAAAGTTAGCAGAAGGAAAGAAATCATAAAGATCAGATCAGAAATAAATGAAAAAGAAATGAAGGAAACGATAGCAAACATCAATAAAACTAAAAGCTGGTTCTTTGAGAAGATAAACAAAATTGATAAACCATTAGCCAGATTCATCAAAACAAAAAAGGAAGAAGACTCAAATCAATAGAATTAGAAATGAAAAAGGAGAAGTAACAACTGACACTGCAGAAATACAAAGGATCATGAGAGATTACTACAAGCAACTCTATGCCAATAAAACGGACAACCTGGAAGAAATGGACAAATTCTTAGAAATGCACAACCTTCTGAGACTGAACCAGGAAGAAATAGAAAATATGAACAGTCCAATCACAAGCACTGAAATTGAAACTGTGATTAAAAATCTTCCAACAAACAAAAGCCCAGGACCAGAAGGATTCACAGGTGAATTCTATCAAACATTTAGAGAAGAGCTAACACCTATCCCTCTCAAACTCTTCCAAAATATAGCAGAGGGAGGAACACTCCCCAACTCATTCTACGAGGCCACCATCACCCTGATACCAAAACCAGACAAAGATGTCACAAAGAAAGAAAACTACAGGCCAATATCACTGATGAACATAGATGCAAAAATCCTCAACAAAATACTAGCAAACAGAATCGAACAGCACATTAAAAGGATCATATACCATGATCAAGTGGGGTTTATCCCAGGAATGCAAGGATTCTTCAATATACGCAAGTCAATCAATGTGATACACCATACTAACAAATTGAAGGAGAAAAACCATACGATCATCTTAATAGATGCAGAGAAAGCTTTCGACAAAATTCAACACCCATTTATGATAAAAGCCCTGCAGAAAGTAGGCATAGAGGGAACTTTCCTCAACATAATAAAGGCCATATATGACAAACCCACAGCCAACATCCTCCTCAATGGTGAAAAACTGAAACCATTTCCACTAAGATCAGGAACAAGACAAGGTTGCCCACTCTCACCACTATTATTCAACACAGTTTTGGAAGTTTTAGCCACAGCAATCAGAGAAGAAAAAGAAATAAAAGGAATCCAAATCGGAAAAGAAGAAGTAAAGCTGTCACTGTTTGCAGATGACATGATACTATACATAGAGAATCCTAAAGATGCTACTAGAAAACTACTAGAGCTAATCAATGAATTTGGTAAAGTAGCAGGATACAAAATTAATGCACAGAAATCTCTTGCATTCTTATACACTAATGATGAAAAACCTGAAAGTGAAATTAAGAAAACACTCCCGTTTACCATTACAACAAAAAGAATAAAATATCTAGGAATAAACCTACCTAAGGAGACAAAAGACCTGTATGCAGAAAATTATAAGACACTGATGAAAGAAATTAAAGATGATACAAATAGATAGAGAGATATACCATGTTCTTGGATTGGAAGAATCAACATTGTGAAAATGACTATACTACCCAAAGCAATCTACAGATTCAATGCAATCCCTATCAAACTACCACTGGCATTTTTCACAGAACTAGAGCAAAAAATTTCACAATTTGTATGGAAACACAAAAGACCCTGAATAGCCAAAGCAATCTTGAGAAAGAAAAACGGAGCTGGAGGAATCAGACTCCCTGACTTCAGACTATACTACAAAGCTACAGTAATCAAGACAGTATGGTACTGGCACAAAAACAGAAACATACATCAATGGAACAGGATAGAAAGCCCAGAGATAAACCCATGCACATATGGTCACCTTATCTTTGATAAAGGAGGCAAGAATATACAATGGAGAAAAGACAGCCTCTTCAATAAGTGGTGCTGGGAAAACTGGACAGGTACATGTAGAAGTATGAAATTAGAACACTCCCTAACACCATACACAAAAATAAACGCAAAATGGATTAAAGACCTAAAAGTAAGGCCAGACACTATCAAACTCTTAGAGGAAAACATAGGCAGAACACTCTATGACATAAATCACAGCAAGATCCTTTTTGACCCACCTCCTAGAGAAATGGAAATAAAAACAAAAATGAACAAATGGGACCTAATGAAACTTAAAAGCTTTTGCACAGCAAAGGAAACCATAAACAAGACCAAAAAACAACCCTCAGAATGGGAGAAAATATTTGCAAATGAAGCAACTGACAAAGGATTAATCTCCAAGATTTACAAGCAGCTCATGCAGCTCAATAACAAAAAAACAAAGAACCCAATCCAAAAATGGGCAGAAGACCTAAACAGACATTTCTCCAAAGAAGATATACAGATTGGCAACAAACACATGAAAGAATGCTCAACATCATTAATCATTAGAGAAATGCAAATCAAAACTACAATGAGGGGGCTTCCCTGGTGGCGCAGTGGTTGAGAGTCTGCCTGCCAATGCAGGGGACATGGGTTCGGGCTCTGGTCTGGGAAGATCCCACATGCCGCGGAGCAACTAGGCCCATGAGCCACAATTACTGAGCCTGCGCGTCTGGAGCCTGTGCTCCGCAACAAGAGAGGCCGCGATAATGAGAGGCCTGTGCACCGCGATGAAGAGTGGCCCCCACTTGCCGGAACTGGAGAGAGCCCTCACACAGAAACGAAGACCCAACGCAACCATAAATTAATTAATTAATTAATTAAAAAAAAAAAAAAAAACTACAATGAGATATCATCTCACACCGGTCAGAATGGCCATCATCAAAAAATCTACAAACAACAAATGCTGGAGAGGGTGTGGAGAAAAGGGAACACTCTTGCACTGTTGGTGGGAATGTAAATTGATACAGCCACTATGGAGAACAGTATGGAGGTTCCTTAAAAAACTAAAAATAGAACTACCATATGACCCAGCAATCCCACCACTGGGCATATACCCTGAGAAAACCATAATTCAAAAAGAGTCATGTGCCAGAATGTTCATTGCAGCTCTATTTACAATAGCCAGGACTTGGAAGCAACCTAAATGTCCATCATCGGATGAATGGATAAAGATGCGGCACACATATACAATGGAATATTACTCAGCCATAAAAAGAAACGAAATGGAGTTATTTGTAGTGAGGTGGATGGAGTTAGAGTCTGTCATTCAGAAAGAGAAAAACAAATACCGTATGCTAACACACATATATGGAATCTAAGGAAAAAAAAAAAAGGTCATGAAGAACCTAGTGGCAAGACGGGAATAAAGACACAGACTGGGCTTCCCTGGTGGCGCAGTGGTTGAGAGTCTGCCTGCCGATGCAGGGGACACGGGTTCCAGCCCTGGTCTGGGAAGATCCCACATGCCGCGGAGCAACTGGGCCCGTGAGCCACAACTACTGAGCCTGCGCGTCTGGAGCCTGTGCTCCGCAACAAGAGAGGCCGCGATAGTGAGAGGCCCGCGCACCGCGATGAAGAGTGGCCCCGGCTCGCCGCAACTGGAGAAAGCCCTCGCACAGAAACGAAGACCCAACACAGCCAAAAATAAATAAATAAATAAATAAATAAATAAATAAATAAATAAATAAATAAATAATTAAAAATGAATATCTGCTTAAAAAAAATTGTCTTTAAAAAAAAAAAAAAAAAAGACACAGACCTACTAGAGAATGGACTTGAGGATATGGGGAGGGGGAAGGGTAAGATGTGACAAAGTGAGAGAGTGGCATGGACATATATACACTACCAAATGTGAAATAGATAGCTAGTGGGAAGCAGCCGCATAGCACAGGGAGATCAGCTCGGTGCTTTGTGACAACCTAGAGGGGTGGGATAGGGAGGGTGGGAGGGAGATGCAAGAGGGAGAGGATATGGGGATATATGTATACATATAGCTGATTCACTTTGTTGTACAGCAAAAACTAATACAACATTGTAAAGCAATTATACTCCAATAAAAAAAATTTCTAAAAATTAGATTTTAGGTTCACCTACATTTTTACTCTTTCAGTGCTCTTCAGTCTTTATTGTAGACCTGATTTCTCCCCCTTTAAAATTTCCCTTTAGCTTGAAGAACTTTCTTTACCATTTCTTATAGTGCAGATAGGCTGGCACCAAATTTGTCCAGCTTTCCCTCATTTAAAAATTTCTTTGTTTTGCCTTCATTTTTTAAAATATATTTACTCAGGATGTAGAATTCTATATTGAGAGTTTTTGGTTTTATTTCAGCCCTTTAAAGATGTCATTCCATTGCCTTCTGGCCTCCATTGTTTCTAATGAGAAATCAGCTCTATTTTTATATTGTTCCCATGATGTACATGTGTCTTTCCTCTCTCTGATCTTAATATTTTCCCTTTAACTTTCATTTTTGCCAGTGTGACTATAATGTCTAAGAAGGGTGTTTTGTTCTGTTTTTTAATTTATCCTATGTGGGGTTCTCTGATTAGTTCTGTTAAGCTTCTTAAATTTTCAGTCTTTTGTTGTTGTTGTTGGACCAGGATTTTCTTATGTCTTTAAAAAAATGGGAAAAAATCCAAATACAGAAAGACTATTTACTCACTGCAAAACATTCAGAAAAAAATCAAAACATTTTAAAGATGAATGTCATCTGCAATCTCACTGTGGGATATTTCCACAAATTTTTTCAATGCACTCCCCCCACATTTTACATAAATATGATTATTTATGCAATAATAAATATTTAATCACCTCCTTGTCTTGTTAAGAATATCTCATGGCAAAGTTCATATCAGTATTTAGAAAGCTACATTGTTATTTTTAAATTTTTATTGGAGTATAGTTGATTTACAATGTTGTATTAATTTCAGGTGTACAGCAAAGTGAATCAGTTATACACATACATATACATGTACCCACTCTATTTTTTAGATTCTTTTCCCATATAGGCCATTACAGAGTATTGAGTAGAGTTCCCTGTGCTATACAGTAGGTCCTTATTAGTTATCTATTTTATATATAGTAGTATGTATATGTCATTTAAGGATAAAGAAGACGTGGCACATATATAGAATGGAATATCACTCAGTCATAAAAAAGAACGAAACAATGCCATCCGCAGCAACATGGATGGACCTAAAGACTGTCATACCGAGTGAAGCAAGCCAGACAGAGAAAGATAAACATCATATGATATCGCCTATATGTGGAATCCAAAAAAAGAGCACAAGTGAACTTATCCACAAAACAGGAATAGAGCCACAGATGTAGAAAACAAGCCCATGGCTACCAGGGGGAAGGGGGGGCGGGGAGGGACAAACTGGGAGACCAGGATCTACATCTTTTTTTTTTTTGGAGTATAGTTGCTTTACACTGCTGTGTCAGTTTCTGCTGTACAGCAAAGTGAATCAGTCATATGTATACATATATCCCCTCTTTTTTGGATTTCCTTCCCATTTAGGTCATCACAGAGCACCGAGCAGAGTTCCCTGTGCTATACAGTAGTTCTCATTAGTTATCTATTTTATACATAGTAGTGTGTATATGTCAATCCCAATCTCCCAATTCATCCCACCCCACCCCATTTTTTGTTTTTTTTTTTAATTTGGTACTTCTCTGGTTGCTTGAGTTTACATGAAGTTTTTAGTTACTAATATTGCATTTTTCAATTCTAGGATTTCCATCTTGTTATTTTTTATAGGTGCCAAATCCCTTCTGAAATTCCCCATTTCTTTACTCATTAAATGACTCGTTTCCTATAGATTTTTAAACATTTGCACTATATTGTTATTCTAAAATTCTTATCTGAAAATTTTAACATCTGATTTGCCTGTGGGCAAGTGACCATTTTTCTGTTTCTTTGCAAGTCTTCTAATTTTTTATTTCATGTTCAGCAGTGTCTAGGAATGGCTCCTCTCTCTGAAGTTAAGTCCTTATAGATTTCTTTGTGTCCATAGCTCTTTGATGGCTTTAAAGAAAAGAATGATTTTGTTATTTTTGTTTGCCTAGTGACTTGTGGTTGTGTTGTTAGGGGTGAGGGTCTTTCACATATTCCTATACGCTAGTTAGAGGTGGAATACCTCATTTAGGTTTTGTTGCATAATAAACTTTCCCAAAAGTTAGTGGATTGAAACAACAATCATTTGTTTAGCTCACATGTCTGTGGTTGGCAATTTGGTCTGAGTTCACCTACATGGTTTTTCTGGTCTCCGGTGGGGTCTCAATACATCTGCAGCCAAGTACTGGTCAGGTTGGAGGATTCACTTCTGAGCGTTGGCTGCCAATCAGCCAGTACAATGTGGACAGCTGAGTGACCTGTATCTCATCCTCCAGCAGGCAAGCTCAAGTGTGTTCCTATGGCAGCTTGGCAGCAAAACCAGCCAGACCATGAAGGTTTCCTGAGGCCTATCCTTGAAACTAGCAAATGGTCACGTCTGCCACATTTTATAGGCCAAACAAGACACAAGTCCAGCCCAGATTCAAGACATGGGAATATAAACTTTGCCTCTTGATCAAAGGAGCAGCAAAGTCACAGCAATAGGCTGTGTCATGGAAGTGTTGAGAATTGTAGCTTTTTTTTTTTGCAATCAACTAAAAGTATAAAAGTTTGTTCCTTTTGATTTTTTTCATTTTTAATTAAGCACTCAAATTACCTTTTCCAAAAGAGCAACAAAATCTACTTTTCTATGTTTCTCAGAAAAAAAAATAATGTATCACAGACTGCAGTCAATCAAAATTGGTAGTGTTCAATCCATGAATACCAACAGTGTAGGGTAATCATATAATGACTTCAGAGAAGCAGAGGTAGGTTTTTTCTACTCTAACCCCATGAGTCTACACTTTAAGCAGTGTTTTGGTTTGAGGAGGGACAGCATAAGAATAGCGCTGTCAGACTGGGGCATTTGAGGAAGAAGAAATCAGTTCAGACCAAGACTCAAAATCACACCATAACACAGATGGTTAAAGGAATCAGAGCTGTTTTTCTTGGAGAAGGGACTCTTCAATAAAGATAAGCCAATAGGCTTCAAATATCTATAGATTTGTTTGGTTTAATCATTTTTTTAAAATCAGGAATTGGGGGTTATTTTCTTTTTTTTTTTTTTTTTTTTTTTTTTTTTAAATTTTTATTCATTTATTTATGGCTGTGTTGGGTCTTCGTTTCTGTGCAAGGGCTTTCTCTAGTTGCGGCAAGTGGGGGCCACTCTTCATCGCGGTGCGCGGGCCTCTCATTATCGCAGCCTCTCCCGTTGCGGAGCACAGGCTCCAGACGCGCAGGCTCAGTAATTGTGGCTCACGGGCCTAGTCACTCCGCGGCATGTGGGATCTTCCCAGACCAGGGCTCGAACCCGTGTCCCCTGCATTGGCAGGCAGATTCTCAACCACTGCGCCACCAGGGAAGCCCGGGGGTTATTTTCTTACCTAAACTATTTGTGTTGAGATATAATTCATGCGCCATAAAATTCAACATATGAAAGTATACAATAGAGTGGGTGTTGTTACATTAAAAAGGTTGTACAGTTATTACCACTATCTAATTCCAGAACATTTAACCACCCCGAAACCCCATACCTGCTAGCAGTCACTCCCTATTCCTCCCTCATCACAGCCCCTGGAAACCACTAATCTACCTTCTGTCTCCACAGATTTGCCCATTCTGGGTATTTCATAGAAATGGAAATGTACAACTATGTCGTGTTTTGTGACTGGCTTCTTTCATTCAACATGATGTGTTTTATATCTATCCATTCTGTAGCTTGTATCAATACTTCATTCCTTTCTATAGTTGAATAATATTCCATTGTGTAAATAGATCATATTTTTAACCATTTTAGTTGATGGACATTTTGGTTGGTTCCACTTTTTAGCTATTATGAACATACTGTGAACATTCATGTATAAATTTTTTTTGAAAACCTAAGATTTCTGTTTCCTTGGATATTATACCCCTGATTGTTGGGTCAGTTTCATTTATTCTTGAAGGCAAAGCCAATGCTAAAAGCAAAGAATTTTCTACCACAGGAAACTATGTTCACAATGGAATGAACTTCATTGAAAGATAATAAGCTGTCTGTACCTGGAGAGGTAGCAGAGCAAACTGGATGAGATTCTTGACAGAATATGGAATGTTAGACTAGCAAGATGCAGGACTATAGAGTTTAGGAGCAAATATTCTGGTGCCTAACTGCTTGAGTTCAAATTTCACTTTTGCTACTTGCCAGCTATGTGCCAGCTTTGGGCAAACCACTTAATCTGGTTTAGCTTCTGAATTTCCTCATATTTAAAATAAAATCACCTAACTCCCTGGTATTAAATTACATACTATATGTAAAACTCCTGGCACAAGGCCTGGCACAGAGTAAGTGCTCGAACAATAGAAGCTGTTATCATTACTACCATCATCATGAGACTTGAGTTTTAGAAATCCTTTTTTAAAATACAAACTGGAGATCCCTTTATCATTTTACTCTTCTACTCACTCATACTCTCTCCATTTCTCAGTTCCTCCGTGTTTTCTTCTCCAAATAAAGTTTTCCAGACATAAACAGATTAAAAATCACCTGGAAGCTAACCCAAACTCTCTATCATTCCACGGAGAACTGGTTTGATTCACATTTAAAGGAGTAAATTAAAAGGTGTATTTGTAACCAAGATATAATTCCTTGAGAGGACTCCAGTCTCCTTTAGGTCAGCAGGGCCATTATTAGGTCAGATGACCTTACACGTGTCCCTTCCAACTTTCCCATGAAGGAGCTCAGAGAGTTCAATTCACCTGCCTAAGCAGTAAAGCCAGGATCAAACACAGTTAATAGAATACGGCGGAGTGGGGACCTCAAAACCTGGGTCCATCTAACTCCAGAACACAGCTGAGTGTATTACCAAATGAATAGTTCATCAAACAAATTAACAAAGTTGTTGAAAAAATGCCAACATTTCTCTATTTATCCAAGTAAAGTGTATAAATATATATATATTGCTTACTGTATACCAGGCACCAATCCTGAGCACTTTACATGTGTTAATTGGCTCAAACTTCATAACAGTCCCATGAGGAGGAACTATTATTACTATGATGATGTCCATTTTACAAATAGGCAAATGGAGACACGGAAAGATTAGTACCTATTCAAGATGACTCACCTATTATGTGGCAAAACTGGAATTCCAATGCTGGCCTTGGAGCCCATGCTGTCACCCATTATGCTATGTTGCTATAGCACAAAGAGAAAAAACTGACAGTAGGTAATTTGCCTACCTACTAAACCTTTACTTCTCCCAAGATGCCCCCCTTCTTGTCAGGTGTGAAATCTCCTGTGGCCAGAAGAGAGGTCCTATATCCTAGATATCACTGAAGTAGCCTGAGTCCCAAGCAGGAAATTCCACAGTATTCCCAGACCCAAAGCCACAGGAGTAAGGAAAACACTCTCCTTTTACAAGAAGCTTAGGGTTCTCTCCCTGTTCTGGATGCATCAGCCACCCCTGCTCTTGACTCCTGGTTTCTGCTCCTCCTCTCTCTCTGCTTCTTGTTATTAATTACCTCCGCAGACTTCTGGTGTCTTCAGCCCAATAGTTCTGAGCTCATTCTGTCTACCCAGAGGCTGGTTACTCTTAACCTGCACTCTGCCTCCAGTCACAAGCTACAAGGCCCTGCATCCCACAGGTTAGTGATAACACTCAGCCTCTTCTTTCCTGATGTGCTAGGACTGGAACTGTGTCCTCCGGCACCCCTTTCACCCTGTATAACACATCACCCTTTGCTTTGGCTTCCAGTCAGACAAGAAAACGAGCAAAGTTCTCACTCCAGTGGGCAGCAGGCATTGGGATTCTTTCAGAAAAACACTTGCTCTTCAGCATGACATAATTCAGTTAGCCTCCACCCACTGCAGAGATACTCTGAATCTCTCCTCTTATATGAACCAAATGGCATCTTTGAAGAAAGCACTTGAAATTGCCCACATTCAGCATCACGAGATTACTTCTAAACATTTCAAAAGCTATGTTTGCATTCGAAATATATTTTACTTTTATATGACTCAGTTGGCTCATACCCCAACCCCATTTTATGGTTAAAGAGAATGATGCTAAAAGGTTTTAAATTATTTACTTTCCATCAGTGGCTCTCAAAAGTTAGTACATGTAAGATACACTTCAGGTGAGCAACAAGAATGGGTCCGTTGTTCTGGTTTTTAAAAATCTGCATTTTCAAAAAGGAATCTTCACTGATACCCCCCCTCCCCTCCTGTCACCCCTCATTTATTCTGATACAGGTAGCCCAATACTCTGAGAAATACCTCAACAGAGTAAGTAAGGGAGTCTGTGGATAGAATTCAGGGGTCTATGCATTTAATAGGAAAAAAGTTTCGCATCTTTGTTTTCAGTATCTTCTTATTGAAATTTAGCATTTCCTTCAATAATGAACGTAAGTAGCAGACCATAGTTGTATTAGCAGGGTCTGTGATGTTGTCACCAATATGAGTTACAGATATTTTTATATCACACGGGTTTTGCAGCTGTTTCAAAATACCTTTTACATTTCACCAGTTCTTCAAAATTATAGTTGTAATGAGACTTGCTGCTATATCTCATCAATGTATTTTTTAAAAAGCACATGGAAAATTTCATTTTATTCAGTATTCTGATATTGTAATTTAATAGAATTGGTGGCTTTTGTAATCCAACATGTATTTTATGCATTTAAAAGCATTATTCTGAGAAGGGTTGCACAGGATTCACCACACTGATTAAAGGGTCACTAAATTTAAAAGAAAAAAAGTTTAGGAACTTCTGTTCTCAGACCTTCCCCTCAACACCTCTAACTGCCACGATGCTCACCTGACTAGGGAAGCCAATCTATTGGCTGGGTTGAGCCAATCAGGTTCTCCCTCTTAATTTAAGAAACAGCCAGCTGTCAGACTGGAGAGACTCTGGGGATAAAAGGTGTAGAATCTGGGCTGCAGTGAGTTCTACTGAAAGCCACAGACAGACATGAAGAAGTTGAGAGAGCTGGCCTGCACAGAGCAGGCAAAGTGAAGGAAGCAGAAATCAGCTCCATGGGTTCCAATCTATGAACTGAGATGGGCTAAAAGAAAAAGGCCATTCCAGTTGCCCCATGGCTCAGCTGTATTTCCTGTCTTAGACCTTCATGAGGTTCACTTATCTCCTTATAATCTCTCTCCCTCCCCTTTCCTAGTTGGGGTTTCTGCTCCTCGTAAACAAGGCCTTGACTGCAACTGCCCGTGTGCCCCTTATTACTCATTCCAGTGTCTGTCCGTATTCATCCACATCATCACTTAGGTTGCATAGTGGTAAAGAGTCTGTATGTTCAATTCAGACTTCTTGAATGTATCCTCTGCCACTTTCTGGCTTAAGAACATGGGCAAGTGGCCTAGCCTTTCTTGTCTTATCTGGAAAATAAGGACAAGTGCCTCCTTGTCTTATCTGGAAAATGAGGACATTAACAGGATCTACCTAAGGTGAGCATCCAATGAACTAATACATGTAAAATATATGCCTGGTAGGGAGCAAGTGCTTGGTAATTGCACGCAATTATGACGATCATTGTCCCTAAGTCACAGGCCTTGGACTCTACACGATCTGTACCTGCTCACCTCATTTTTCAGCAGCACAGCCCTAATCAGAGCTAGCAGTGATAGACAGGCCTAGTTTGGGACCAGGTGCCTCCACAAATTGGCATTCTCAATCAGCAACCCTAGACTTGCTTTTTGCAAAAAGTTTCCACGTCATGAAGATTCTCAGAGTCTTGTTCAAGTATTAGAATGGGTTTACTTTACATGAGATAATTGTTTCTCATATGCTGAGGCTTCTCTACTTGTCTGGGCCAAAATATACTACATCTCCACTACCAGGCAATTGGCTCAGACCCTTGCTAACACTGGGACCCCTTAGCACATGGAGTGTGCTGGATACAGGTGAGGAGCTGCATGCTCTCGCGGGAAGGACAGTTACTAATGTACCCCTGAACTGAACACAGTAGCTCCAAGAAAGGACAGCCACCCCTCCAGGCTAACCACCTGATCATGCACATCTCCTCCACAATGTGACCCTGAGCACTTCCTCTCTTATTTACAAATACCATCTAGCACCAGGTTCTGAACATAAACACACAGTGGAGCAGCTGCTGCTTCCTGGACACACATCTACCCTGGAGGGCTGTCAAAGAGGCAGAGGCACAGAAAGCTTGCTCCAAGGGTTCAATTTCAGATCTCATATCTACTTGGCTTAACCTCTGTACCTCAATCATTGGCATACACATCAGGGAAGTCACCTGGGGTTGATGTAGAATGCTAGAAAAGCTTGTCTGAGATTTTTTTCCTAACCACCAGGCAGTTTCATTGTTGCCTTTGGGTTTAGTTCTTTTAAGTGATTGATGGGGGGAAAAAACTTCTAAAGTTCAACTAGACTAAGAACCTCTATCCAAAGAAGATGAATAATGTAATTAACCAAGATAAGTGCTGGTCTAATTCTTAAAGTCTACTACAGACAAAGATTGTGAAATCCCTCCATTCTCTCACTATACCCTTTAATCATGCTAACATTAGGAAAGTTATTAGAATAATAACAATAATAATATTAATAACAGTGAATGAGTATTTAATAAATGGTAGCTATGTGCCAAATAATTTCCTAAGTATGTTATGTGTGTTAGTTCATTTAACTTTCATAAAAAATGCAGCAGGTGCTATCATTATCCCAATTTTACAAATAGGCACAGGGAGGCTAAGTGATTTGCTCAGGGTTATTTATCCTACTAGTCATGGCAAAGCCAGGATTGAAGCTCAGGTACCTGGATCCAGGGCCAACTGCTTAACTAAGACATGATTCTGTCAACCAGCATTCCTTCTGCTACAAGTTGAGCCCATTTTCCCTTAAGCATCTGTGGAATATAATAAAACCACTTAAAACAGCCTTTCCTACTGTCCTCAAAGATGGGAAAGTATCTCTTCACCCCTTCATCTATTTCTCCTGCAGACATCTTTGGCATGGACTGCCCAGGTCCTCTGCCAATGCTGCCACTGAGTTCCTATGCAACTCGGCTGCATTCTTTTCTGGGTTCTGGGTCCAGAAAGGGTAGCTAATCTCTTATTCTTACAAGATTCAGATTGTCACATGTGCCCACTCAGGAGAGAATGTAAAATTTGGCCAGTTTTTTACCCATTCAGCTCCTGGACTTTATCAGGGGAATCAAGGAGTATTAAAGACATCTCCAGATTTCTAAAATCAAAGATTTTACCAACACACATCCTTTCTGCATCTCTGCCACCTTCCAACTTTTTCCATGGCCACTGCTCTGTACATTGCAAATGAAAATGAACGTATCTTTCAACTCCATTCCAGGCTCTCAGTAAGGATTCTTAGTTCCCTGATGCCTTGGCTCAAGTAAACACTTCCTTACCTAGTGATGAAGTGTCACCATCATAACTGCACTGTCCTAAAGGACCATCACCTGAGCTTTGTGTCACAACAGAAGACACTAGTACTCCCCAGATTGGGTGTTGGGCTGGAGGGCAGCATGGTAATGTCTTGCCATCTGGCCTTGACCTGGTTTTGCAAAGTGGGATCTTTCAGACATATGCCTAAGCCAAGCTGTGTGTCAGCTGAGGGTCTCCATATTCCTACTCACCACAGCTGTGGCATCAGCTTGGGCTAATAATATGGATGGAAGTGAAGTGTGTCACTTCCAGAAGAAAGCTTTAGGAGCCTGTATGTGATCTGTTTGTTCTCCGTGCCGTGGTCACAGACGATGCTCCAGACAGTAAGCCCCATCAGCATGGGTGTTAGAGGCAGGAAAGGTGGAGCAGAGCAACCAGCCAACCCACTATGGACAAGTAACAAGAGCTAGAAATCATCCTTTGTTGCAGTCAGTCAGCAAGACTTAAGCAACTGTTACTGCAGCAGAACATAGCCTATCCTGATTGCTGTACAGCAGAGACTCTTATATTAGGGCTTCCCAGTCTGGCTGCACGGTAGAATCATCTGGAGAGCTTTAAAACATCAATGCCTGGACCCATTCCAAAGCACAGTGGTTAGTATGACATAACCACTCTCTTTAGATAGTGAGACAATACCACCATAAATACAAGGACTAGGGTATGCTGGGTATTTTTCAGACTGAGGTTTGAGGGGAGAGAGAAACAGCAATGAGTTGCTGAGTATATAGAATAATTTAATGCCTTTAACATCAATTTAAGACAACAGTGGCTTATGGGTATCTCTAAGTACCAAATGGTATGTTTATTAAACAACACCAAGGAGCATTGAGGTGTCTCAGTTGGTTGTGATTATTCTGAGAAATGTGACAGTTTTCCTGATCTACCAGCAGATATTCCTATCCTAGCCAGTTTAATTAACTTGTCATGTGGTTCACTGAGTCTAGAAATGCAAAATTATCTGACTGTGACCAGAGATTTCTCAAACATAACCTGAAAAAAAAACCACTTTTCATTTACTGTAAGGAGAGAAAGGGAGGAGGAAGGAAGAATTCAGAAACAACATAAATGTATTGCTGCAATTCCATTTTCCTAGAACCACCCTTTGTTTTAAAAACAAAGAGAAACTAGTTGGACACATGACAAATGGACAAAACCCCAAATAATTAAAACTTGCTCTGGAAAAAAAAAAATCCCCATTATTAGTATGCCTGGGGAGATCGCATCTACAAAGCAGCTGGGCTCAGCTAGTCTCCAAAGATAAGCAGGGAGGAAGGAAGAAAAGGTTTTTATGATGATGCTGCTGATACCCAGAAGAAAGCCACCCTCTTGATAATTGGCTAAGATTTTAAAATTAAAATACTGCTCCCTTGGCAGACTCAGAATTGCAGAATTACAAGTGCATGGAAATTTTATTTCACTGGGAAAGAAGACTCTGGGCAGGAAAGATGGGCTTCAGATGCCTCTTTTGAAGTTGAATGAAAACTAACAGCCGTGCCAGTCACATCTTCACCTTTGGACCACCAGACTCGTACTGATGGCATGAACGGCGGAAGGCAGCTTCCCTGGGTTTTCCGTTTGCTAGTGAACAATGCCTGAACTCAACCAAGAGGAAGCCAGAGACTTGTGGCCCTTTCTCAGAGGCGACGAGGGACGCTGACAGAAGTCAGAGAGATGAGGATCCCATTCATAAATGACCCATTAACTTTCTGCAACGCATTTGCCTGTGAAATATGTAAACATGGTTTCTAAAAACTAGGATCATAGGCAGTCCTTGGGAAGTGAAACACTTTAGGAAGACAAAGCTTAGAGCTTTAAAAAAATTTTTTTTTAAAGGAAGAAAATTTTCCTACTAAGTCCCCACTCCAACATACACACATCCCTGGCAGACATTGTTAATCAGTCATGGCTGTCATTGCTGCTGAGTCCAGATGTGGCCAGAATCCTCAATATCTTATTCCAGGTAAGATACCGGCCAATTCAAGTTAGCATGCTCGATGAGCACTATGCTCTCTGTTTCTGAACTTGAGATTAGGCAGAACTTCCAATGCATAGCAGGAAATCCAAGCACATGCCAAGAGTTGCATGGGGCAGACACTGTTGGCTGCCTACCCAACAACCATTCACCCTTCCTGAAAAAGTTCCAGTTTTGCTCAGGTAGCTACTCCCTCCTTACACAGCCATGTGCCTCAAAGGAGGTGGACCCCATTCTCCTCCCAGGAGGTAAATTATGCATGGTTTAAGCCAACTACACTGCTCCATTTCATCTGCCAGTGATTGGTTAGACTGTGACATAGCACTGGCCAATGAGACTTGACGGGAGGGCTGGGGGAGTATCTAGGAAAGGTTTTCTTTTCCCTAAGAAGGAAGAGAGGGAGGGAGGGAGGGGAAAGAAGGAAGCAAGGAGGAAGGAAGGAAGGAAGGAAGGGAGGGAGGGAGGGAGGGAGGAAGGGCCTGTCTTCTGCTGGACACTCATATTTGGATGTGGTACTCGGACCACCTTGCTACCAAGGAAAAAGCAAGGCTGAAAGATAAGCCATTATGAAAAGATTGTCAGAGTAAAATAATAGACAAAACCTGGGCTTTTCACCCACTTTAGGACTTCTAATTATGGGAGATAAGAAATCCTCTCTTCCATTTAAACAAGCTGAGTTAGGGCTTTTGTTTCTGGTTGCTGAAAAATTCCCATCAATACATAGAAGGGGTTCTGAGCAGATGGGCAGAAGAGATGCCAGAAGGCAGACCAACAGCCACAAAAGGTAGAGAAAGCAGCACCACATGTTGCTGATGTCAGCAAGCAAGGGGCCCGCTCATGGTCTGAGTTTGCATTCCAGACCAAGCAAGGCAGGAAACCTTCCTAGGAAAAACCCAATTAAGGACAGAGCCAGGACTGCAGCCCAGAAGGTTGAGGACAGATCCCTAGGTTCCATAACTGGGGACAAAGTAAACAGAAGAGAAAGGGACCACCGTTCCCCAATCAATCATGTGCCAAGCACTCCTCTCACTCAACGATTCTTATAAACTCATAAGGTAGGTTGGTTATCCTCCCCTTGCAGGTGAGGAAGCTGAGGCACAGAGACTAAATGACTTCCCCCAGGTCATCAGGCAGTCAACAGCAATACTGGGGTTTGATTCAGGGTCTAACTCTGAAGTTCAGTCTCCATCTACTGTATCATGCTGCCTTCCCAAGAAACGAGGTAGGAGCTAAAAACCAACATCGAGTTTCTCCCAGTTCTAAGTTCTAAACTTGAGCTTCTTTAGTACCTTGTCTAGTTACAGTACTGGCCTGGCTTAAAACTAAGGCTGCTGGTGAGGACTGTGGCTTGCTGGGGAAGAAGGAAAGGAATTTGGGAACAGCAGCCAGACATGTCCCATTGATGGTGAGTGCAGGACCCAGACCCCATTGGGCTCTGCCACCAATAGCAAGAAACACTCGCACCTTATACTTGCTTGTGGTGCCACTGAAGGAGCAGCCTGGGAGGGCCCTTGTCTGCAATCTGCATGCTAGTTGTCAATGTGGAGTAGCCATCAGACACATCAAGCCCATGAGTTTATTGAGAATAAGACCAATATTCAACAGAGGTATAGAAGTTAACAAACAGATCTGGAGTCAGAAAGGTAAATAATGTATTAGTTTTCTATTGCTGCTGTAACAAATAACCACAACCTTAGTGGCTTAAAAGAATACACAGTTATTTTCTAACAGTTATGGACATCAGAACTCCAAAATGGGTTTCACTGGGCCAAAACCAAGGTGTTGGCACGGATGCAGTCCTTCTGGAGGACCTAAAAGAAACTCCATTGCCTTGCAGCTCTCAGTTTGTAGGGCTGCATTCCCTGCATTCCTTGGTTCATAGCCTCTTGCTCTATCTTCAAAGACAGCAGCATAACAGCTTCAAATTTCTATCTGCTTCCATTGTCATCACATCATCTTTTCTCTCTCCTGCAGTCAGATCTCCTTCTTATAAATATGCTAGTGATTACACTTAGGGCCCATCCAAATAACCAGGATAACCTCCTCAGGTAAAGACTTAATTATATCTGCCAAGTCCCTTTTGCCATGTAAATTAAACATTTCCAGGTACTGGGGATTAGGACCATAGGTAACTATTCACTCCACCACTTATTAGCTATGTGATCCTGGACAGTTTACTAAGTCACTCTGAGTCTCTGCTCCTTTATCTGTAAAATGGGATAACAATGATACCTAACTCACAGGATTATTGTAATAATTTAGAAAGAATGCATGTTAAGTATTAGCCCAGTGCTTGGCATACGAGTGTCACTGTAAGTGGAAAGAACTCCAAGTTTGGAGCCACATCATTCTGAGTTCTAAGTCCAGCCCTCCCACAAGTCAGCTGTGCACCCCTGGAAAATCACATCACCTCTCTGAGTCATTTTACATCTGTAGCATGGGAAAAACATTGGACCACTGTTCTCTCTGAGGGCACTTTAGAAAAAGAAATGATACTGCCATGTGTAATGAGCGTACCATAGAGAACCATTAAATCATAAGGATGAAGATGGGAATGAGAATGGCAGGAACAGTAACAAAATGTATTGAGCAGTTCATGCAGCACACTAACAAAAAAACAAACAAACCGATAAAAAAAATGGGCAGAAGACCTAAATAGACATTTCTCCAAAGAAGACGTACAGATGGCCAACAAACCCAGGAAAAGATGCTCAACATCACTAATTATTAGAGAAATGCAAATCAAAACTACCATGAGGTATCACCTCACATCGATCAGAATGGCCATCATCAAAAAATCTACAAACAATAAACGCTGGAGAGGGTGTGGAGAAAAGGAAACCATCTTGCACTGTTGGTGGGAATGTAAATTGATACAGCCACTATGGAGAACAGTATGGAGGTTCCTTAAAAAACTAAAAATAGAACTACCATATGACCCAACAATCCCACTCCTGGGCATATACCTGAAGAAAAACGTAATTCAAAAAGATACATGCACCCCAATGTTCACTGCCTCACTATTTACCATAGCCAGGATATGGAAGCAACCTAAATGTCCATCAACAGAGGAATGGATAAAGAAGATGTGGTATATATATACAATGAAATATTACTCAGCCAGAAAAAGGAACGAAATTGGGTCATTTGTAGAGACGTGGATGGACCTAGAGACTGTCATACACACAGTGAAGTAAGTCAGAAAGAGAATAACAAATACTGTATATTAATGCATATATGTGGAATCTAGAAAAATAGTATAGATTAACTTACTTGCAAAGCAGAAATAGAGACAAAGATGTAGAGAACAAACATATGGATACCAAGGTGGGGAAGAGGAGGGGGTGGGATGGCTTGGGAGATTGGGATTGACATATATACACTACTATGTATAAAACAGATAACTAATAAGAACAGACTGTAGAGCACAGGGAACTCTACTCAGTGCTCTGTGGTGACCCAAATGGGAAGGAAATCCAAGGAAGAGGGGATATATGTATATGTGTGGCTGATTCACTTTGCTGTACAGCAGAAACTAACACAACATTGTAAAGCAACTATACTTCAATTTAAAAAAAATGTATTGAGCACTTATACATGGCAGGCATGGTTCTATGCTCTCTGGATCTAATCTTCACAATTGCTCTGTGAGATAGGAACTATCGCCATCCCATTTTGCAGATGAAGGAAAAGACATAGAAAGGTTAAGTAACTTGCCCAGGGTCACACAGCTAGAAAGTGCTTCTATTAGTTTCCTACACTACTGTAACAAACTACCACAAGCTGAGCAGCTTAGAACAACAGGATTTTTTTCTCTCACAGTTCTGGAGACCGGAAGTCCAAAATCAAGGAGCCAATAGGGCCACACTCACTCTAAGGACTCCAAGGGAGGATCCTTCCTTGCCTCTTCCAGCTTCTGGTGTTGCCAGCAGTCCTTCATGTTACTTGGCTTGTAGATACATCACTCCAATCTCTGCCTCTCATGGAGTGACATCTCATGGGATGGAGCAAGCATTTCCCCAGTTCTCCTGCCTCCAAGCAGCCTCAAACACAGGGGTAGCTAGTGCACTGTCATGGTCATGGATGGCCCCAGGGCAAACAACCCTGGGAATAGCCCCCCAGCTCAGGCTCTATGAACCCATGTTTCACTCAGGACTGATTTTACTTCAAACCAAGTCCGAGCCCCATTATCATTACTTAATTTCAGTGTAACGGCAGTGTGAAACCGGGCTTTTACACAATTTATCATCCCTACAGACTTGGATGCTAGCAGGACACAGCAGAAATACGGCATCCCAACTTCCCAATGTACTCACAGCCATCAGTATTGATGGCATGTCATCAATCAAATCTGGCAGGCTTTTACGTGCACTCATGTTTAACTGAGCCTTACCATGCATTACAATGGAATATTTAAAACTATGTACACATTTTATCAAGACTTCATGACCACTAAATGCTCTCTGGTTTGCAGCTCCAAATATTACTCATTTCATCTAGAGAGGTGGCATGCAAAAGTAAAGACACCAAGCGGGAAGAGAGTGTGATTAAGCACAGGGCAGGAGAAAGACACCATCAGAATCTGCTGCCTGATCCAGCCCTACGCTCCAGGCCAGGCCTCCAAGCATGGACTCACATCCCCTCCCACTTGCTTCCTTCTCAACCTAATGGGTCTTCAGGTCAAGATGCCTGATTCGAATCCCAGTCCTCAGGTGAGCTTGGCCAGGCTGCTTTACCCCCATCAGGTTCACTGTCCTCATCTGCAAAATGGAGATAAATTCTACCCAACTTGGGAGTTTCTGAGGACACAACCAACTCTTACACATCTACAGGTCTTGGCCCAAGTGTCACCTTCAAAGCGAAGCCTTCTCTGACTACCCCTTTTTTCAATTTAATTGCCACCACTCCCCCATCCTAGGCACGGCCAATCCTTCTTACCAGGCACCATTTTTCATTGTACTCATCACCTGCTCACAGATTCTCTGATTCACTTATGTGTTATGTGTACAATCTGCATCCCCATGCCAGAGCATAAGGTCAACAAAGGTGGGATTTATGTCTATTCTGTTCACTGACTTACTCCCAGTTCCTAGAACAGTACCTGGCACACGGTAGCTCTACTCAATAGATGTCTGTTGAGTACATGAATAAAGCACACAGTTGGCCCTTGATGAAGAGTTCACATTTGCTGGGTGTAGACAGACGGAATCTAGAGAACAAGCACGGGAAGAACAGCACGTGTGTGTTTAGCACAGACTGTGAGAGACACTGCAGTGAGTTTTGTGAGCATTACCCCCACCAATTCTGGCAGGCAGCTGGCAGTCTCCCACATTACAGATGAGAACTCTTGGCGTTCCTGCCCTGAACCTGCTGAATAGTCATGGTGTGACCTCAAGCAGGTCACTGACTCCTGACATGTCTTCTCCTCTACGGCTCCTTCTTGTGCACTTCTACAGGACTCTGTCTTGTCCCTCTGCCACAGGAACCACACTCCATCATAAATTCCCTCTCCTGAACCAGCTGACCTACATGCAGGTAGAGCCCATGACTTACCCATTTCTGTGTCTCCATCACCTGGCAGTTGTCCCATATACATAGAATGAATAAATTAATAAAGGTAAAATAAAGAACTCAAACTAGAATCAGGGACAGCAAGTAGTGACATATGTATTGCCACCGCCCCCAACCCCAAACCTTAGAGCACAAAAAGAGTGAACCTTCATATTCTTTCTAAGCATGGACTCAGCCTCAAGATCCTCCTCCACAACTCACTGCAGACAGCCATTCCCCACCCATTAGAGTTGGCAGAGCACATGTATCAACCGTCCCTGTCACAGAAATGGTTGCTAGAAGAGCACCTAACCCACTCCCTCTGCTTGGTGGGCACACATCCTACATTTCCCACCCTTCTTGGAGAGAGCTGTGCCATGTGACAAGAGTCCCAGCCGACGGAATATGTGTGGGAGTGATGGGCACCACATCCGGCGCTGGCCTGTCCACACCGCCCACATGGGAGTTTCCGAGCTCCTTTCTCCCCTCTGAGGATTGATGCAGACAAACACCATGACCTTAAAGTCCTCATGTGGAAGATAGTGGAGCCACAAGATAAAAGAAGCACGGAGCCCCAAGTCACCTCTTGGAGGAGAGCCATCTGCCAGCCAGGAAGGCTCATTGACAAGAGCAAGAAATAAATACTAACTACATATTCAGTACTCTATAATTCGAAGTTGTGTGTTACAGAAGCTTGCTTTACTTTAACTAATATACCTGGACTACTTTTTCTTTGTTTCAAAACCTTTCTTCTAGTTCCACAATCCTGTAATTCAAAAACTTTTCATTTGTTATCTAAGTGTTCAAAAGGTATTTTCTAGTAGCTTAATGAGACGTGTACTTCTGGGTGTTTTATGTCATGTTACAGGGCACTATCCCTTACTGTTCAGCAAGTAAACTTTTAACTCTGGGAAACACATAAAGAATTACAAGATGTAATTCTTCAAATCACGGATCATCTTTTTGGGAAGATATTCATATGTAACAGTTGGCTATCCCAAAGCACTATCTCAAAAAATGCAGCAACAAATGACATGATCATTAGGAAGTAATACAACTACATCACTACCTTTGTGCCTTGGGCAAATTACTCACCCTCACCCACAGCCAACACCCCAGATTTCCATTTCCTCTTTCAATAACACATGCATAATTGCACGCACCTCATTGGATCGAGGCTACTGTAAGTAAATATGGGTGACCTGCTTATAACAGTAACTGGCACAAAGTACGTATTCTATAAATTTTAGCTACCATGTGTGACAGGAATGATAGATCACTGTGGGCTAGAACGGCAGAAAATGAGTGTGGTGATGGATAAGAAAGGATATGATGGGGGAAGGAGGTAGGAGCAGGAATGTACATATTATGTTAAGGAAACAGTGAGGAAATCAGTCTAGATATGTTACAGAGACTTTGAAGCAAGGGATAAGTCTTACCAAGACTAGTTTCTGAAGGTCCCTAAATTCTAAAATGAGAAATCAATAAGTACTTTAACTTCTTTTTTGGAAAAGTGTGTGGTGAAGGAAGGATAGAGACATGACTGAATAGATGGAGGGATGAAAGGAGGAGGGAAGAGGGCAGGAAGGAAACCAAGAAGAAAGAAATGAGGGAGAGAGAGAGGGAAAACAGGAACGGTAAAGAAGGTTTGTCATTTGGGATTTGACAGTGTAGCATAGCAGAAAGAAATCATGCTTTAGAAGTAAAAAGACCTGGAGAGAAATTTCAACTCTGCTTTCTATTATTATATGATTTTGAATTAATTGCCTTTTCTCAGTAAGCCTTGGTTGCCTACTATAAAACAGGGGGTCATAATCCCCATATCACATGTCTGCTTGATGATAATTAAATGAGTAAACCATACAGGGCCTGGCACAGAATCTGCCGGTAGGGTAAGTTCCATTAGTCATTCACTGATTCAACATTTATGCAGCACTTACGAAGGCCCTGCAGTTGGATTGAAATTATGTTCCACAAATATTAGCCTTCCCTCCTCATGCTATTTAGTTAGCAAAAGCCATGCTTGCCGATGCAACAGCACTGAGTGCTTGGTCCCCAGCCAACATTTGGCGAGGACCCAAGCCGGCAGTCAATGGGAACAAGAACAAAAACCCAGAAAATGCCAGTTTCACCAAGTCCTGAGCAGTGTTTCGAGTCTTCACGCATCTCTGTCGGGTGTAGGACTGAAAGGCAGTCAAGTGTGGTGATGCCTTCCCCTCCTTTCCAGAACAGAAACAAGCCCTGGTCTAAGAAATAAGAAAGCTCCCCTCCAGATGCGCTTTCTATACCTGGCTCCCTTCCTGTCATCTGCAGTCAAAAAAGGGCAACCTACTCTTTATAATTTCTTAATTGGGCTAAAATTTCTGCCTGATTCTTTCTGCATTTGAAGAGCTGGGGAGGGAAGAGCCTCTCCAGCAGAGTTAGGAATGATAGTTACAGAAATAGACTCTCATCCAACCCTCGGGTGGGCCGGGCATGGTGTTCTCATCAAACAGTAGGCTTGGCTGAAGAAACAGCCCTCTTCTCAGAAAGCAAGAGTAAGTCTGCCAGCCAGGAGGCACCCACCGCTGCCCCACAAATGAAGAGGTTCCTGAGGCTGAGAGCTATTTTGGCCACTTCCCCTCAAACCTAGCAGAAAACGTGTCCTGCTGAGAGACGGCAGCCCCCGCCTGTGGTTCTGCACATGTGGCTCACACAGCAGGACACCAGAGGCCGGCCAGTGCTGATGGTTCCTTAATGGGCTTGTTTGTACCCCTGAAACACCTGAAGTGTTGGAAAAACGTTAGTGGGAGGAGAGGGGAAAGAAGTGGGAGAAGAGCAGAATGGTCTTCAAAAATCATCAGGAAAACTGTGGCCTGAGTGGGAAAGAAAACATGAAGCAAGGGCTGCTCGCCACAAAAGTGAAGCTGGAAACGAGAACACTGCCAGCACCTAGCAGAGCAAGGGCTCTGGAGGCGACAGACTTCAGGGACTCATGGGGTTCTGCCCAACAGTCTCCTTTGCACGGCCAGCCACATAATTTGTAGGACCCAGTGCAAAATGAAATGAAATGAGAAGCCCCTTGCTCCAAAAGCAGAAAACCATGTTGTTAATGGCACTAAAATATAAAGCTTTTCTTTCTTCCACAGCCTTTCTCTCAACTTGTCATGATGCTTTTTATGTACTATTTAACCTCATTCTGAGTACAGAAAAATTAAAATTTTAAATTATTAGCATGAACTTTCACCTTTATGTTGTGCGGTACCAGTTTAAAATGCAAATTTAGGAGCATTTTACTCATATGTGGAATCACAAAAATTACACAGTTCATATTCCATAGCTTGTACATGCCTATGAATGTCATTCTTACCGTAACAGTGGAAACACTGCACCAAACTAATTCAACTGTCTTTACTCCACTTCTTGATATGTGCACTTTCCACCAACACTCTACCTCTGGCTTACTGAAGAAAGGAAAAGGAACTCCGGGTTGCCCAATCTTTCCCTTTCCTTCTCTGTCATCATTTTCATCCCCAGTGGTTGCCTAACACAGGGAAGTAACGTGAGTAAGAAAGGCAGGATATGCTAGGGCCCCTTGGTCACTCGCGTTTCTTAGAATGCCATGACGTTCTTTCTTTGTTCAAAGCCAGTTCTGGTTTGAATGGAAAGCGTGGCCTGCTGCGGCTGTCGGCTCCCTCACTTGATACTCAGTAGTAGATGTTATGTACTTACCTTGTACTTGGCTTTGAGTCTCCCTGAACTCCCACGCATGGTGGGCCCCCTGGAATTCTGTGCTCTCAGGGCAGTGAAAATGCGATATGCAAACAGGAGGGCAAGGATCAGGGGACACACACATACTGTGTGTCTCCTCTGCTCACATGCATGCTTCACGGGACTTCACTTACAAAAGACAAGTTCAGAGATAAAATTTTCTAGAGCTTCAGGATAACTATAGCAGAGCACTAACACGAGTATAGAGCCCCTCTGAGGGCAGGGCACTACGTGACTGCTTGCCTGTGAGTTGATAAGCTTCTCCAGGGAGCCCCGGTCAAGCCAACAAAAACTTTCCTCCTAAATGACTGGATTCAATACCCCACATGCTCCAGGGTGTTCTTTCTAGACTCAGGGTCTTTACTCTCTGTAGTGGGGTGAACAGTGTCCCTCCAAAAGATATGGCCAAGTCCTAAGCCCCCATACCTGTGAATGTGATCTTGTTTGGAAATAGGATCTTTGCAGATTAGCTAAGGATCGATAGATGAGATCACGCTTTAAGGTGGGCCTTAAATCCAATGACTAGTGTCCTTACTAAAGACAGGAGAGGAATATTTGATATACACAGACATAGTGAAGAGACACAGGGGAAAAGGCCATGTGAAGACAGAGGCAGAGATTGGAGTGATGCTGCAGCAAACCAAGGAATATCAGGATCCACCAGAAGCTAGAAGCAAGAAGAATTCTCACCTAGGAAACATGGCCCTGTTGACACGTTGACTTTGGACTTCTGGCCTCCAGAACTGTAAGAGAATAAACTTCTATTGTTTTAAACCATAAAATGTGTGGTAATTTGTTGTGGTGGCCCTGGGAAACTAACACACTCATGCCTTTCCTTCTGCCCGGGTTGCCTCCCCCACCCACATATATCATGCTATTGTATGGAAAGCACCTAGCAGAGCTTGTGGCACATAGCTTTTGTTCAATAAACAGTAGCTAAGATAGAACCTTCAAAAGCACAAGGACTTGTCTATCATGACTCTATCCTCGGTGCCCAGCACATGGAAGAGGTTTGCTGTGTAGTTTTTAAATCAGCAAGTAAATTAATGAATGAATTTCCCTTTCAGGTTCAACATAGGTTTGACATTTACCCAACAATTTCCCCCAACACCCTGTGAGTAAATTAAACATATCTCTTTATATTGCTATAGTACTATTCGTGTTTATTCACTCATCCATTCAGTAACTATCTGAGGGCTTACTATGAGCCTGGCCCTATTCAAGGTGCTTTTTAATTTTATCCAGTGTTCACTATATGCCAGGTGCTGTTTTAAGCACTTTACATATATTAACCCATTCATTCTCACACTCCTATAAGTACTGTCATTATCCCCAATTTCCCCAGATAAGAAAATCCAGGCTCAGAGAGGTAAGGAACTTGCCCAGGGTTATACAGCTTGTGAGTGGCAGAGCCAGGGTTTAAACCCAACTGACTCTAAGCTTTCCATCAACACACTACACTGCTATGAAGGTTAATCTGGGTTGTTCTGACTACCTCCAATCACCATGTATGTATACACATTGTAGCACTTATCACATGGTGCTGAAATTTTGTACCCATCTGTGAGCCCTGAAGGTGAGAGCTGTAAATGTCCATCTCTGCATCTACCTAACACAGATGGGTGCTCTGAAACACTGAAAAAAGTGAACAAATGCAGTTCACTTGTGATCAACCCTGCTGGACACCTGCCAACAAACTCAGAGGGTTAATTTTAAGATCTCTATCATTTAGCTGAAGAAACTTCTCAGTCTCAGGAGATCATGGAAGAAAGAGAATCATCACATCTGGGAAGTGCCCACCTTCTGTAACTTGGTGCCATCTCCAGGAAACCTCCCCAGTCCCTTGTGACACTTGTTCTTAATGAAAAGAGAGAAGGACTGGGCATTTGAGTTTGAAATCCAGGACACTATAGAACAGGCTGTGGTGACTAATACCACAGCTGCCATTAAACCACTTCTAGAAATTGGGCCAACAGGCTTCTCAGGTGAAGAGAAGACAGCTCCTCATCAACTGTTCTGACCTGTTTCTCAGCCATGGGAATGAGCTGGGGAAAGATGTTGTAAGCCCACCCATCCTGAAGCCTTCAGGGATGTCCTAGTTCAAGAGTACAGGAGTACATCTGGGCTTACCATGGACCCTGGGAGGACATGCTACCAGAGGAATGTGCCTTTAAATACACTTTCTGGGCTACATGGAGTGCTTTTTAGTGTCATAGAAGTAAAATGCAAAATCATGGTCAAGGGCCCTGGAACCATGCCTCCCAGTCCTGGTGATATTCAAGTGGACTCACTGATCCCCTTATGCCTTTTATGTTTCTATCTATTTATATTGATTTCTGTTTCTCTAGTTCTTAAATGTAAGCTCCTTGAGGGTTGGGCATCTTCCATCTTCACCACCATATCCTGAGTCTGGCGCTGGTAGGCACTCAAATGTTTGTTGACTAACAGTCTACTATGTGATGCTAAAATGATTGGATGAACGGCTGCCAAGTTTGAAGCCATATCAGTTAGCTATTGCTACATGACCAACCACTCTCAAACCTAGTGGCTTAAATTCATAAGCATTTACCATTGCTCATGAGTCCCCAGACCAGCTGGGTGGTTCTGATGATCCAGACCAGGCTTGTTTGAGTTCAGCAGGGCTGCCTCATGTGTCTGTGGGCAGCTGGCAGGTTGGCTGGAGGCCAGCTGGCCTAGGATGGCCTCACTCACATCTGGTCATTGGTTAGCCATTGAGAGGATTTCAAAGGGAACTGGGTCACAGGTCTCTTATCCATCTGGCCACACTGGTCATGTCTCTTACCACATGGTGCAAGGCCTAGGCTCAGGTCTGGCATGCCATCACTTCCATCACACTGTGTGGATCAAAGCAGGTCACAGGCCTGCCCAGAATTCCCAGGGATGGGAAAACAGACAACACTTCTTGATGGGAGGAATTGCAAAGCCACATCACAAGGGGTCTATTGTGGCCATTTTTGCAGCCTACCTTCAGGTATTTTTCCAAATCTATGGTTAAAAATACAGATTATATGTCTTGCAATGCATTGTTGGAAGTTCCTTGAGGGACATTTCAAGGAGATGGACTATTAACTCTGGGAGCTAATGCAAGTCTTAATTTGTCATCGTGCTGCTATGAGGCTCCAAGAGCATCAGTAGTAGGGATTCAATTATTTGAGTTCTCCCAGTGGGAAGAAGGAGTAAAAATAATTAGAATTATGATGATCATAACTTTTAAATAACAGACAAAGGAAGAGGAAGAGTAATATCCATTGTATAAGTCCCAACTACATACCAAGCACAGGACAGGGCCTTTTGTATATATTGTTCCCAAAGAGATCTTTTCAACCACTTCCCTGATGTGGAGACAAGCTCAGAAAAGATAACCAACTTGCCCAAACAGTGGTGACAGAATGCAAGCTCAGGTCTGCCGACTTCAGAGTGAGGGCTTTGTCCATTAGGCCAAGCTCACATATGAACATTCCAGGAAGAGAACACAAAGTGGGGAAATAATTCACTTTACATGGCTTGACCCTCTGGTACTTAAGAACACTCTGGCCCTGCAGTGCCATCTTGCCTGGGCTAGAAATACCTTCTGGTCAATGCTGGGTCAGAGTTTTAGTAGCCATGAGGGCAGCTGCGTTATTGAGGTTTCTATTGTCTGATGACTTGGGCAAACAGTATAGCTTAATTTTATTAACTCGTATTGATTTACATAGCTTGGCTCTTTCCACAAAGAGGAGGAAACTTACAAAGAAAACAACACAGCTGAATATAGAATCCCAGAAATCAAATGATATTAAAAAGACATTCCCAGAACCATTTTTTCCATTGCATCTTTTATGGTCCTATGTGGACAAAATGAGAAATCACCATCACAGAATCTCAGCCCTGGAAGAGGCTGCGGTGGGTTTCAAACCAGAGAACATAAAAATCACTGGAGAATGTGTTTAAAATGCGGATTACTCAACCCCACTCCCAGAGATTGATTCAGGTGGTCTGCGTGAAGCCTTAAAACGTGTTTAAGGCAATTCTGTTGTGAATGGCACAAAGATTAGGCCTTGAAAAATCCAAACCCCTTAATGAAGGACATCACCTTTCTAGCACTCACTGCTATACTAAGCACAGTGCTGGGCTGCAGAGGTAGAAAGATAAATAAGAGGAGAACCCCTGTCCTTAAGAAGCTCAAAGTGGAGCCACAGAAACAGTGAATTACACAACCAATGGTGACACAACTTATTCAGTGCCACAAAGTTAAAGAACCCTTCGAAGAATGTGGGTAAGTTTCATCTGTTAGGTATCTCTGTGGGGAGTGATGGTTAAGAGTTCAAGCTCTGCAGGTGAACTGTCTACAGATGATATGAATCCTGGCTCAGAATTTTCTAGCTGTATGATCTTGGGCAAGGGACTTAACCTCTCTGGGACTTGGCTTTCTCAATTGTAAAATGGTGAGAAGTGTAGTACCTTTATTAGGTTGTGAGGATTCAATGACAGAATACATGAGTAACATGTTATATCTCAGAGTGTTAATCTATGCATTGTCTATGTGTTTTCCTACCCTGAGTGCTGCAAAAACTGTGTTAATGTTGATGGTGGTGGTGATGGCAATGGTAGGGTAATGGTGTTAATGGTGATGGTGGTGATGGTGGTGACAGTGATGGTGGGGATGATGGTAGTGAACATGGTGATGATGATGGTGGTGGTGATGGAGGACGTGGTGGTAGAGACAGAAGTGGTGATGATGGTAATGGTGTCTAACCTCTCCTCAGTCTACCTGGAAACAAAAACAAAGACTAAAATAAGCTACAGCCCAAAGACAAGAAAAGAAAGATCCTAATGCCTGGTTAAGAAGCAAATTCTTCACTTCCCAATTCCCAAAGAAAGGTAAGACAGATTTGGGGTGAGTAGTAAGAGAGATAATGAGTTCTATTTTGGCTAGTAAGTTTGAGAATTTCCAGCTATAAAAGTGGTTCTGTAGCTTTGGAGAAAGATGAAGGTAGGAAATAGAGTTTTGACAATCAGTCACACACACAGAGAAGGTACTGGGAAAAGAATATGCAGGGGAAATCTGTAGAGAAAAAAGAAGAAAGAGAAGATACAGGGGCAAAGTTAGAAGCCAGGGCAATGGTACGACCTCTATCTAACGTGAGTTATTCTTTAGGTACAGTAGTTTAGTCAGTTACAAATTCAACTAATTTCTATCTTATCTGAAAAAAGATATCAAAGGAAACATTACTTAATTCTGCGCTGAAATCAAAATATGCAACATGTATATTTTCAACATGATCTTTCGGTCTAATAATCTTACTAGAATGTGAAATGTCAGTTCAACATGAATGTTCTCAGCAAACCTATGCTAGGTCCAGTGATTCTTGTTTTCTTTTCTATGGGATCACAACTACCACTTTAAAAATCCCTCTATGACTTCTCCAGGTATCTTTTTCAAGGTTTTATTGGCAATTTCAAGACTCTACCATTTTCCCCTTTTTGGAAAATTAGAACATTTGCCCCCTACAGACATCTAGCAGCTCCCCTACCCCTCATTATGTCTCAAAGATCATATGCTATAGCTTCACAATTTCAGTTGAAAATTGTCTCTTCTGGTATATAACTCATGTTGACCTGTGACCTCTGAATTCATTCAGTGTTGCTCCACATTCTCTTAAGATATCCTCACCCTTCAAGGGTTGATTCCTTCTAACGCACATGTATTCTTACTTGTCCAGTTTGAATACCCGTTTCCTTTCCTGAGACAGTGAAAGCATGGTGCTCTGGGGCAGAATCTTGAATTTGCTGGACACCCGATTCATGGGCTGTTCATGGGAGGCCATGTTTTACACCTAGAACATTCCTTCCACGTGTGCCTGCTCCACCTCTACATCTGTCCTGAAGGATCTGACCACTATTTGTACCAGCTCATCTACCTCTGCTCCATTTCACACTTCTTGATCTACCTGCCCCCAATCTGCTCTTGGTCACTAAAGAGACTGATTGGGATTCTTGTGACTAACCAGAGAAGGAGAAACCCTTGGCTAGAAGCAATATTAAAATCTATTTGATATTCCTAAAATCTAAATAGGATTAGTTGGACCACCCTGAAGAATTTGGGAGGGCCCCAAAATTCATTTATTTATTTTACCATTATTTATTGACCTCTTAGGCGCTAGACACTATGACAGCACTGAATTTACAATCGTGAGCAAAATGATACATAACCATGGCCCACATGAAGCTCAAAGTCCACCAAGGAAGAGAGATATTAACCCAATTAACCCACAACTAAGTGTAAAATTCAGACTCCTAAGTACTATGAGGAAGGGTAGGGTAAGTGATTCTTCATGAATGTAAAATAGGAATATTCTGACCTTTTGGGGGATATAAGGAAAGGCGTCCTTGAAGAAACGACCACAGAGTTGAGATCCAAAGGCTGCACAGGAATTAACCAGGTCAGGGTTTCTCACCCCTAGAGGCATATTAGAATTACCTGTAGAGCTCTTAAAGTGCTGATTACCAGGCCTCTCTCCAGATCAATGAAATTCAAATCTTTGGTGGTAGGCCCAAGCACTGATATTTTTAGGATCCTTCGTCCTGCACCCCAGACAATTCTAATGTGCAGCCAAGGTTGGGAGCCACTAAACAGGGAGGGAGAGACTGGGGGTGAAGAAAGGGCACGTGCAAAGTCCCATGAAGGAGACAGACATGGCCACTGGTGGAACCTAAAGAAAGCTGGTGTGGCTCGAGCATGGAGAACAAGAGGGAGCTCTTGTAGATGAGGCAGGAAAGGAGGGCAGGGGTCAGACAGGACCATGCAGGCGGTGTTAAGAATTTTAGTTTTTTATATTAACATCAATGAGAATCTAGTGAAGTTTTTTGTTTTGAGGTGTTTTGGGGGTTTTGTGAGGTGTTTGTTTGTTTGTTTAATTATTTTGGCCATGATCAGCTTTGCATTCTGAAAAGATCTTTCTGACTTTCTGATAGAGAAAGATTGGAGGAAGCAGGTGGGACTAGAGCTGGAAGGAGAAAGGGGCGCCCTCCTGACCTACAGGCTGAGAACTGGAGGACATACAAAGACCACTTTCCCCAGGGTAGTGGAAGAGGGCAGAGTGAGGTCTGTCCATGAGAGAGACGGGCCTTGCCAAGCAGGCAGAGCCTTCTGGCAGCCTCAGAGAGCACTAATCAACAAGCCTGGCTGAAACCCCTCTTTTCGGGAGCGCCAGGCACAGCGGCTTCAACAGCTCTGCTTGGCACAGGGCTGGGCGACACTGCCACAATTCAGGCAGCCCGCCGGAAGCCATATGCCCTGCGTAACTCCTCCACTAACCTACTGCTTGCAGCCATGCAGACATATGCATTCTTCATATGGTTACAGCGTCTTAAACTCCTGAGGAAGTTGGGTGGAGGGATGTTCCCACCCAGGCATGGTGATGGAGAGGAAGATTGTCAGAAGTATTTCTTGGCTGAGATTGGCAACATACACTGTCACTTGAACCTATCAATAGACCAGGCTGATGATGTTTTTCACTTAACACCTAGCGACGAGGCTGTCAGAAACTGGCAGGAGATCCCTGCACGCCCTGCCAAGAGAGAAGAACATGAAAATCTGTCGAAATTCATGCTTGCTAATAAATATACCCCTGGAATTCTTTTTTAAGGAGCCCAGGGTTTCAGATGTCTAGGCAACATTTGCCAGGGATTCAAAAAGCCTCATCAAGCCAAGAGGTTTCTCTCTAGCTCCAGTTTTCATGTGACTTTGGCTTGCTGGCAGAGGAAAGGGTGAACCAGAGGCTTAGTGAAGGAGGGGCCCCAAAGATACTAATCATTGTAAATTCTAGCCTGGGAGCCTGAAATCTATACGCAAAGTGAGCAGACACATGACAGAGACCCTAGGCTCCAGGCATGCCCTCTAGGCCACTGGGACCAGATTCCCAGTGCTACCTACATCAGGAGAGGGCATGGTGGCGCTGCGGAGGGTTCAAAGGGGAGGTTAAATAACCAGAAGTTCATGCTGTCTGGTTGCTGTGCAGTCGTTGGTGCTGTTCAATGAATAGGCCCAGTAGGATAGCACTTCCCCACTCCCTGGAAGCTAGGTGAGGTCATGTGGCTTGCACAGGCCAATGGAAATAATGCACATCACACTGTTGGGTGGAAGCTTTAAGAGCCAAAGTACAATTTGCCCTTGTGCTTTCCTCCTGCCCCAGTGACTAGCAGCAGTGACTGCTCCATTAGCAGGGTCCCACAACAAGGATGGCACAGAGGAGCACCCCAGCTGGCCTGCAATAGACGTGGAGCTTGACTGGAAAATAAAAGGAGTTGTTATAAGTCACTGAGATATGAGGATTGCTACAGCATAATTCAGCCTACGTGCTGTTAGAGCCATTTTGAACAATTCCTTCTCTCTTCCCTTATTGCATACTTACTGCAACATTTCTGTGCTCTGATCTACCACAGATGATTTGGGGTAAGGGTCTTAAACTCCCTAAACCTCAGTATCTTCATTCCTAAATTATGAATAATAATATTATCCATGCTATAAGGTTCTTGCAATAATTAAAAAAGTAATGTCTAGAAATGATTAACTTTTATTACATGCCATGAATAGTCAACATAGCAGGCTTTAGATTGCCATCCTTAGAAAGGTCTGCTTATAAGCTTGGCCCTTGGCTAGTATCTGGGAACTTGGATTTTAGGAGCATTCCCACCATTCCAAAACTGATAAAGGTGCCTACTATATCTAAACTTTGTACAAACAATATGGTTTATGTTGAACAACTGCTTTTCTTCTGGGAGTCTGGAATTTTTGCACATGCTAGGCAGAAGGTGTCTACATGACCAGCCCCCAGTAAAACCCATGGGCGCTGGGTCTCTAACAATATTCCACAGTAGACAACGCTTCACAATTTTGTCACAACTCATTGATAGGGGAATTAAGTGCATCCTGTGTGACTCCACTAGGACAGGAATCTTGGAAGCTTGTGCCTGCTTTCCCCCAGACTTTGCCCCATGAGCTTTTTCCCTTTGGTAATTTTGCTTTGTATCCTTTCACTGTAAGTCTTAGCCATGAGTCCAACGATATCCTGAGTCCTATGAGTCCTCCATATGAATCACCAAACCTGGGAGTGCTCTTGGGGACTTAAAGTTATGGTTTGCTCTAAGTTAACAATAAGTATAAAAAGATAGTTAACAATAAATGTAAGTATTATTAATATTAAAGATAAAGGGACACACATTTATGATAAAAACTCTCCAGAAAGTGGGCATAGAGGAAACCTACCTCAACATAATAAAGGCCATATATGACAAACCCACAACAAACATTATTCTCAATGGTGAAAAACTGAAAGCATTTCCTCTAAGATCAGGAACAAGACAAGGATGTCCACTCTCGCCGCTATTATTCAACATAGTTTTGTAAGTCTTAGTCACGGCAATCAGAGAAGAAAAAGAAATAAAAGGAATACAAATTGGAAAAGAAGAAGTAAAACTGCCACTGTTTGCAGATAACCTGATACTATACATAGAAAATCCTAAAGATGCCACCAGAAAACTGCTAGAGCTAATCAATGAATTTGGTAAAGTTGCAGGATACAAAATTAATGCACAGAAATCTCTTGCATTCCTATACACTAATGATGAAAAATCTGAAAGAGAAATTAAGGAAATACTCCCATTTACCATTGCAACAAAAAGAATAAAATACCTAGGAATAAACCTACCTAGGGAGACCAAAGACCTGTATGCAGAAAACTATAAGACACTGATGAAAGATATTAAAGATGATACCAACAGATGGAGAGATATACCATGTTCTTAGATTGGAAGAATCAATATTGTGAAAATGACTATACTACCCAAAGCAATCTACAGATGCAATGCAATCCCTATCAATTACCAATGACATTTTTTATGGATCTAGAACAAAACGTCTTAAAATCCGTATGGAGACACAAAACAGCCCGAATAGCCAAAGCAGTCTTGAGGGAAAAAAACGGAGCTGGAGGAATCGGACTCCCTGACTTCAGACTATACTACAAAGCTACAGTAATCAAGACAATACAGTACTGGCACAAAAACAGAAACACAGATCAATGGAACAAGATAGAAAGCACAGAGATAAACCCACGCACCTATGTTCAACTAATCTATGACAAAGGAAGCAAGGATATAAAATGGAGAAAAGACAGTCTCTTCAATAAGTGGTGCTGGGAAAACTAGACAGCTACAAGTAAAAGAATGAAATTAGAACACTCCCTAACACCATACACAAAAATAAACTCAAAATGGATTAGAGACCTAAATGTAAGACCGGACACTATAAAACTCTTAGAGGAAAACATAGGAAAAACACTCTTTGACATAAACCACAGCAAGATCTTTTTTGATCCACCTCCTAGAGTAATGGCAATAAAAACAAAAATAAACAAATGGGACCTAATGAAACTTCAAAGCTTTTGCATAGCAAAGGAAACCATAAACAAGACGAAAAGACAACCCTCAGAACGGAAGAAAATATTTGCAAATGAATCAACAGACAAAGGATTAATCTCCAAAATATACAAAAAGCTCATGCAGCTCAATATCAAAAAAAGAAAAAACCCAATCAAAATATGGGCAGAAGACCTAAACAGACATTTCTCCAAAGAAGACAGACAGATGGCCAAGAGGCACATGAAAAGATATTCAACATCATTAATTGTTAGAGAGATGCAAATCAAAACTACAATGAGGTACCACCTCACACTGGTCAGGATGGCCATCATCAAAAAATCTACAAACAATAAGTGCTGGAGAGGGTGTGGAGAAAAGGGACCCCTCTTGCACTGTTGGTGGGGATGTAAACTGATACAACCACTAAGGAGAACAGTATGGAGGTTCCTTAAAAAACTAAAAATAGAACAACCATATGACCCAGCAGTCCCACTACTGGTCATATACCCTGAGAAAACCATAATTCAAAAAGACACGTGCACCCCAATGTTCATTGCAGCACTATTTACAATAGCCAGGACATGGAAGCAACCTAAGTGTCCATCAACAGAGGAATTGATAAAGAAGATGTGGTACATATATACAATGGAATATTACTGAGCCAGAAAAAGGAACAAAATTGCGTCATTTGCAGAGACATGGATGGACCTAGAGACTGTCATACAGAGTGAAGTAAGTCAGAAACAGAATAACAAATAGCATATACTAACATATATAATGTGGAATCTAAAAATATGTATAGATGATCTTATTTGCAAAGTGGAAACAGAGACACAGACGTAGAGAACAAACGTATGGATACCAAAGGGGAAGGGGCGGGTGGGATGAATTGGGAGATGGGGATTGACATATATATACTACTGATACTATGCATAAAATAGATAACTAATGCAAACCTACTGTATAGCACAGGGAACTCTACTCAGTGCTCTGTGGTGAACTAAATGGGAAGGAAATCCAAAAAAGAAGGAAAAAAAAAAAAAAAAAAAAGAAGGGATATATGTATATATATAGCTGATTCACTTTGCTGTACAGTAGAAACTAACACAACATTGTAAAGCAACTATATATATATATATATATATATATATATATATATATATATATATACACTCCAATAAAAGAAAGAAAGAAATAAACAAAAGGGAAACACACAGAAAGAAATGAAAATATCTAATTCATAGATAACCACAAAACAAAAACACCAGGACAATGACTTGTATCTCAGAGGTACTTACTCAACTACCAACTACCAAGAATGGTGATTTATCTAGCCTAAAATCCCTGAAGTACCCTCCCGGTGGGACCAGCGTTGCCCACAGGTACTGAGTCTGTCCCTAACTGAGATCTGCATAGAAGTAGCTGTTCCTAGAGTAACTCAATGAAAATTACCACAAAGCTAGGAACAACAGGAGCCGACATCTAGTGAACACTGTTCTCCACCTTCTATACACACCATCTCATTTAATCCTCACAACAGTGCTCTGGTATAGGCACAATCGCTGTCCCCACAGGTGAGGAAACAAACACAGAGAGGTTTAGCCACGTGCTGACAGGACAGCTTCAGAGTTGAGGGTGCAGACTTGGGAGTCCACCCAAACTTGGTTCCCATGTCAAAGCTGTATGAGTTTCTTGGGGATGCCATAACAAATTGCTACAAACTGGCGAGCTTAAAACAACAGAAGGTTATTCTCTTGCAGTTCTGGAGGCCAGAAGTTCAAAATTAAGGTGTCAGCGGGGCCATGCTCCCTCTCAAAGCTCTAGGGGAGGATCCTTCCTTTTCTCTCCCAGCTTCTGGTAGCTCCAGGTGTTCCTTGACTTGTGGCTTCATCACTCCCATCTCTGCCTCTGTCTTCATGTGGTCTTCTCTTCTGTGTCTATCTCTCTTCTATGTATCTCTTTATAAGGACATTTGTGATTAGATTTAGGGCTCACCCAGATATTCCAGGTTGATCTCAAGATCCTTAACTTAATTACATCCGCAAAGACTTTTTTTCCAAATAAAGTCACATTCACAGGTTCTAGGGATGAGGACTATCTTTCTGGGGCCATCATTCAGCCCACAAACACCAACAGCTAGTTCTATGCCATTGCAGGCCAGTAATTTAAACTTTTGGCAGTCAAGTGAGGCAGTGCATGAACAACGTTCAGCATGTGGTCTGGCATATTATAAGAGCCCAATAAACATCAGTTACTATTACTGCCCTTCATCACACAACTGTTGAGAGGAGGAACTAGGATTTGAACCAGGTGCACATAACTAATATTCTTATTTCACTCTGAGAATAAAGAGGGGGGCTTGGAGAAATCTTTGCAGACCCAATGATCACCCACCTATCAACCTACAGTCATTCTGACTAGGACCCTTTGACATACTCTCCTGGTCCAGAGCTTGAGAAGGGGCTGAACTCTCCCCAGATCCCCTCCTGAGGCCCTCAAAAAATTATCCTGGAGAATCTCGGTTCCTCTGTCTCACCACCTCAAAAACCCTGACAGTAATTACAGTTGCCATACTAGAGTGTTTTGAGGGTTACTGAGTTAATGACTATAAAGTCTGTGGAGCTCTTCAGAGGGAAGAAGCCACAAAAATCAGATAAATAAAACAGTCAATCGGCACGTGTTTACTGTGTTCGCAGGGTGCATAGCCCTCTACTCGGAAATAAAGATTAAAGAGGAGAAAAGCAAAGAAAAAGAAGGAGCAAAGTTAGTTCAATCAAAGTCTTTCCAGGCCAGAGTACAAGACCAGCTATAAACTAAAGATCTAGAGTTCTCCAAGACTAAAACATGAAAGAGATACCCACAGATCAGTAAGAAAAAGGTAAAGAACTTGATTAGAAACAAGGGGAGGCAAAGAATTTAAGTAGGCAGTTCACAGAAAAATAAAACTAACCAGTAAGCAATAGAGTGATGCTTAACTGTTCTCATAATTAATCAAAACAATAACAAGATACCATTTTTCACTTATCACGTGGGCAATTTTTTGATTTTCTGATACACAGCAAGGGAGTGAAGATACAGGCACTCTCCATCTGCTTCTGGGGATTTGGAACAACCTGTCTGGAGAACAATGAAGCAAGAGCTATCACAATTAAAAATATATATGCCCTTTGACCCAGCCATCTCACAGCTAAGAATCTGCCCTAGGAGTACACTCACAAAAACACACCTGGCCATAAAAACATATTCATTACATTACTGCTCTTAATGACAGAAAATTGGGAACAACCTAATGTCTGGGAGTAGTGCACTGGTTAAATTATGGATAATGTACATGGTAAACACCAGGTAGATGTAAACAAGCATGAGGTAACTCTGTCCACTGGTAGGAGAGCATGCCACAGTGTCATAATAAGAGAAAGAAGCTAGAACAAAACAGTATGCACAGTACAACCCTTTTATGAATAAGAATATGGGGGGGCTTCATATATAAGGATGACCCTCGGAATGTGCTGTGAACCTGGATCTGCACTCGTGGCTCTGCTGTGACCAAAGGGCTGCCCTACAAGGAGGTCATCAGGGTTAGGGTTGGAGCCTGGAGAGATGGGAGATTTATTTTGCTTTCTTTGTGAAAGCCAAACTCCACTCAGATTCATCACAAGAACAAGGAAGAACATAGTGTACTAAGATCCTGAACTCGGAGCCAGGCTTCCCAGGTTCAAATTCCAACTCTAGTGCTGCTTACTAGCTGTGTGACTTTAGGCAAGTCACTTCACCTCTCAGTTCCTTAGTTTCCATAAAATAGCAATAAGCAATACTTACTTTGTAGAGTTGTGGTTTTTTTTTAAGTGGAAGCAGGTTTTTTGAGAGAGATATACATTCCATAGGCAGAATGCAGTTCATCTCAGAAGGCGAGAGCCTTCGTAGAGTCTTTATGAAACATAAATGTGTTCTATCTGAGGAGTACTTCAGACAATGCTTGGCAGATAGCCACTCCCTCTGTAAATGCTGTTAAGCAAGTAAATTGGACTCAAACACTGAGTCCTCCATCTCCTGTATCCCAATGTGACTCCCTCTGTTGGTGTGGCCCCAAACACCCAAGGGAAAAAGAAGGAAAAGAAAGGTGCCTTTTACGTATTCAGTGGGCCACTCTACAGGATGAAGTCATTTTAAAAAGGATAATTAGAGCTCCAATTGGTTTTCATTTTATTTCATTTTCTTGCCTGCAGTTAACAAGCACGGAGACTGTGTTACTTCCACAGCAGCCAACAGCAAAGCCGCCTGGTTCCCCCTATTTCTATAGCAAACTCGTGAAAGAGAGAAGCCTACTGGTGCAAACTGCTCTGATGGGAGGAAGCATCTAAAATGCATTTTAATTTCAATTTGTGTGAAGCTTTTGTATCAAATTACGGATCTGGGGCATGATGCGGCTCAGGGAGAACCCCATTTTCCATCCATTTGGATGTGTTCGTTGTGCTGTCAGGGGGTAAAATAATTAAGGCTGAAAACCTATCTCCACTGGAGACCGTCTACTGGTGTCCCACTTCCTGTGTTGATCAAGTCAGGGGACAGACCGATGATCAGTATTCCAGGACCAGCGTTGCCCACCCCCGGAAGTCCCAGACCAGCCAAAAATCCCCAGTCAAGGAGTCCGAGGGGCTTCTCACTTAAATGTGATCATGCCAGTGGTCTGATGCCAAGAGCAAGCCAAGGTTGCCTAAACAAACTAAAACAGAAGCTGGAAGAATTCAGTAAAGCAGATGAATTCTGCAAAACCACTGAGTAACTGGTTATTAGGCAGCTGAATTCACCTAATTGCGTTTACGCAAGTCAGATTGCGTCTGCATTTGGAGGCCAAAGCAATCAGGCTAAAAAAGCCACACTTGCTTACATACTTTTTTATTCCTCTGGTCTGGCACAGCAGGTGGTTTCCTTGTGGTGCACAAGTTCTGCTGTATAAAAGGATCCCCTTTACTGGGACTGTGCACCCATCCCCAGCTCTGTGAGTGTTAGCTGCTAACAGGTCACAGGTGTCTTCCTTCTCAAAGAATGGCTGTCATCTAGGAGGAGTCATGTCATCTAGGAGGATACGTGCTGTCCCCAAGCCTCACTACAACCATCAATCCAGGAGCCACCAATGACTGGCTTAAACTGGAATCAAAGGGTAGCCTCCTTGTCTCAAGAGAGAATAACTCTGCACTGTGACTCATATCCAGAGCAACACCCTCCATGAATCAGGCCAAGGCTAGATTTTAATCAGGGACACAGCCCTGATTAGCAATTCCCTTTCATCTTGTCTTCCTCACTCTCTTATGGGGGTCTCCTGAGAGCATTCTCTCAATAAATCATGTGTACCCAAATCCCTGTCTCAGGCTCTGCTTCTAGGGAACCCAACTGTATTAGTTTCCTATCACTGTTATAACAAATCACCACACATTTAGCAACTCAAACAATGCAAATTTATTACATTACAGTTCTGGAGGTCAGAAAACTGACCCAGGTCTCACTAGGCTAAATCAAGGTGTTGGCAGGGCTGTCTTCCTTCTGGAGACTCTTGGGGACAATCCATTCCTTGCCTTTTCCAATACCTAGAAGTCACCTGCATTTCTTTGCTCATTGCCCTGTATCACTGCAACCTTTTCTTCCATTGTCACATCAACTTCTCTGACTCTGACCCCTCCCTCATTCCCCTTATAATGATACTTGTAAATATATTGGACCCACCTGGATAATCCAGGCTAATTTCCCCATGTCAAGATCCTTCACTTAATCACATCTGCTAAGTCTTCTTTACCATGTCAGGTAACATACTAGTTCCAGGAATTAGGATATGGACATCTCTGGGGCCCTTATTCCGCCTCCCACACTAACCTAAGAGAATATGAGAAGCAGACCTAAGAACCAGACTCAAAGGAAGGTATTCTGGAGTTGAATCACTAATTGGCTGCCTGGCAATGAGGAGTCCATCACCGAGGGGAGATGGAGCATCATCTATCCCTGGCATGTTGGCACAGTGCAATTACTAAGACTTTCACCTGTGGATAACTGGGACAGGCTCTAGGTGGAAGGGGATGCACTGGCTTATGTAACATCTCTGGTGTTGAGGAGGAGTGAAAGATATAGTAATTATCAGGACTGTAAAACTGGGTGGCTGTTGCTGAATACCATGAATGCATCGAAGAGAAAAGAATGGCGGCCTCATGGCAATCGTTCAACAATTTAGAGCAAATTGTGTTGTGTCAGAAAGCCTCCTTGGCAGTATTTAAAGAAACCCTGATATTCTTCAGGATGAAAACAGAGCTGAAGAACAGACACAGGACTTAACTATAAGAACGGCAGAACTTCAGAGAAGGCTGAATTTTCAGGCTAGGCACAGGTCCTACAATCAAGTCAGTACCTTGATGGGAATGAGTGGGACTCTGAGAATTGGGGTGGAGATATCTGGGAAGATGCACTTGATTACCTTTGACCCTAAGAGCCCACTGAATTCTCTGGGCCTGCCAAAGTGTCCTCCTTTCTCTTGTTGCAAGACAGGCCCTCTTCTTTGCTTGAAGAATAGCAATGCCTCAAGTGGGGCAGGTGCCTAACAAAGCAACGTTCCCACCTCCACTGCTGGCTACCAGACCAATACCAAGCGTTGACTCTCAGCCTAAACTAATGAGCAGGTGTTGGATCTGCTAGGGAGAGAGGGATGCATGCCATAGTAGCCACAGGACCCTGGCTAACATGGCTGGGCAAGAACCAGGAGAGCATGACTGGAAGTGAATCCCTAGGGTACCTGGTCGATGGGGGCAGAATATAAAGCTTTTTGGATAAAAGAGAGTTTGTTTCATGGGGAGCCTTCTTATGACATAGGATTTAAGTCCTGGCAAAGCTCTGAGATACAAGTCATATGCAGCAGGGAATGGCTCTTGGGAACTTGGACTTACGTCCCTCAGGATGGGATGCAAAGGAGAAGGGGGCTGTGGATAACAATTTAATCAAAGCCAACTATTAGCAGTATCGTTATGATTTGGGAGTCATTGGTAAGGTACCTGGAAAACAATCTGAGCTGACATTCTAGGAAGCCCCAATTCTTCATGGAATCTAAGGGAAGGGAAATTCTACTTGCTGGGGGAATTGTACTGCTGCCTCCCTTAACCAGGGGTAACCAATGTGACACCATGTGAGAAAAAGAGGAAACATAGCAGGATTGAGAACTGCTATTCTTAGAAAGTCCTGCTTGCAAGATTGGCCTTCGGCTGGCATCTGGAAATTTGGATTTGAGGAGGCTTTCCACTATTCCCAGAACTGAGAAGAGGGCTCACTATGTGTAAGCTATTAGAACAGTATGACATTTTTACAGTGAACACCTGCTTTCCCCCTGGGGGTCTGGAATTTGGCCATGTGCCAGACAGAGGGTATCTATGTGACAACCTCCAATAAAAACCCTAGGCACTGAGTCTCTAGTGAGCTTCCCTGGTGGACAGCATCTCAAGTGTTGTCATAACTCATTGCTGGGGGAGTTAAGCACGTCCTATTTGACACCACTGGGAGAGGACTCTTGGAAGCTTGTACCTGGTTTCCTTTGGTCTTTGCCCTAAGCACTTTCTCCCTGTGCTGAATTTGCTCTGTATCCCTTTGTTGTAATGAATCATAACCATCAGTACAACTATATGCTGAGTCTATGACTCATCCTACCAAATCACCAAAGCTGGGAGTGGTCTTGAGGACCTCCAACACACACCATGACAAACAGATATACATAGTTTTCTTCATACACATTTATCTGGGCCCTCCTGAGGGTGAAAAGCTTACTGAATCATGAAGAAAATATGCCCTCTTACCCCAAAAGTTGTTTCTTTTCCCTCTATCTTAGGGGTTTGGCTTTCCCTTGAACCACTGTTGATGTGTTCCATCTTATTTAATGTATAAGGGATTTGGTTTCATACTTAGAGGTATATTTCTTCACCTTAGAAAATAGAATTTTTCAGAACTTCTTCTGGGGGCTCCTTTCCCATTCTCAAAGTATAGATACAGACTTTTTATCCCACTGCCTCCAAAGATCTCCAAAATGTTAGAAATTTTAACATTCTTTCCCCCTAACTACAATTTCTAGACTACAATTTGCATAGATAAGTGGGTCCAAAATCCTTTTGGACAGATTTCATGTTCTGACAGTGGGGGAATGGGGAAGAAGACTAGGATGATGCTGTGGGAGCCCAGAAGGCACCTCCATCAGACCAAGGCTTCCTGAGCCTCTCAGTTGATCTTAAAGAAAGACTAACAATTATCATAGTTGACTAAGTCTTAAAGAAAGACTACAAATTATCATGATGAAAAAGTTGTCAAAGGGGACTATTTGAGTAGAAAGGACAGGAGTAAGAAATGGCTTGGGTCATTCCAAGAACCTGCAAGGAGCTCAGATCCTGGAGTAAAGGGGTGGGGAGATGACTTAGTCAGGTGCACATGAAAGGTACCCCCTCTCAATGTATACTAAGGAAAGGGAAAAGTTACTCTAGCAGTAAAAGCATGTATGAAAGTGTGTGTGTACATAGCTGAAACCCACAGATCATCTCACCAATTGCCCCTCAAGTTGCTACAGGTTAACAACTCTGACTGGAACATTATTTTTCTGTCCTCTATTCTGGGTGCCCCTCTTAGACAACTTCTCTTCCAGATTCCTCTGCTGCCCCTATTTCCTGACCCAATTTCTCAGCCCTCAGATCTCCTCTTCTCTGGTCCAGTCTCATTAGGCACAAGATGATAGCGCCATAGTTTGATGCCTAGTTGACCTGTATTCTGTTCCAGCTTTGGAATTCTTACCCCATCCTGTCAATGCATGATACCCGCCATAAGGACAGGAGGTACTGAGTGGCTGTCCTAGACAGGGTCATGGCTGGAAACAGATGGCATGCTTCAGGGAGGTGGCATATAAAGATGTGGCAAGCTGAGGAAAACCCACAGGCCACAAACCCCCGGGGCTGGCAAAAGTGGGAAGTGTATACCACCCTCCAGACTGAAGGGACAAATGAAGGAAGTATTACCAAAAGTCAAAAAAATCTGTAGCTTTGGGAGAGGGCCACCTGATAGGAGCTGTGGTCCACCACAGAGAAACACAACCACTACTAACCTGCGTCCCACCAGGAAGTGAACCACAAATTCAAATGTGTTCAACTCCATTTCATTCTTCCTTCCCTCCAATCTCCTGCTAGTGCCTCCCATTGACCAAACCCAAAGAGAAACCAGAGGGCAAGAGAACTCACTGATGGATCTAGAGGAGCAAATGGAAGATGCCCAGCTTAATGGCTGAGTACATATCAAGACACACACAGAGAAATAAATTAAGGTACATTCCAGAAGCTTTTATTTATATGAAACAGGCAACAGATTTCAATATGCCAAGAGAATTTAAAAACTTGTTTTAAAAATTGGAGGGCTTCCCTGGTGGCACAGTGGTTAAGAATCCGCCTGCCAATGCAGGGGACACAGGTTCAAGCCCTGGTCCGGGAGGATCCCACATGTCGCGGAGCAACTAAGCCTGTGCACCACAACTACTGAGCCTGCGCTCTAGAGCCCGCGTGCCACAACTACTGAAGCCCATATGCCTAGAGCCCATGCTCAACAAGAGAAGCCACAGCAATGAGAAGCCCGCACACCACAACGAAGAGTAGCCCCCACTCACCGCAACTAGGGAAAGCCCGCACATAGCAACGAAGACCCAGCGCAGCCAAAAATAAATTAATTAATTAATTTTTTTAATAAGTAAATAAATAAAATAAAAATTGGAAACGCAATTTTGTGCTTCAATAGCACACACCTTGGTAGGCAGCCAGCTATTAACATACTCAGGTATCTGGAGTATCCCACCCCCTCTAGTAGGCTGATAAAAGATGCCACTTTAGAACAAGATGGGAGCATTTGGAGATATAGCTAGGCTCATCAGTGCCTCTCTGGGATAGGAGATACAACAGAGATTTTGCTGACTGTCTGCTCCCACAGTGATGCTGGCACTTCCTAACAATCAGGTGTCCCATAGGATCCATTTCACTTTTCTGCAGTTACCAGATGTCAGTTGTGACCCAGCAGAGACTTCGCTCTCGCCTTACTACTCAGTCACCCTGGGGTCTTGTTTCAAAGGCTATCTGTGATGAATTTCACATTTCCACAGTCAACGGGTATTAATCCTAATGAATACCACTTATCCTGGGTTCTCTCTGACAAGTGGTAGGAAAGACCTGCATGAAATGAAAACCCAGATGTTTGTGCAACTTCCCACTCAAATATGCTTCTTGAGAATTCCACTATAATTGAAATCACCAGTCCCCCAGAGGCAAAGGGCTTAGAAGTGGTTACAGACTGAAGGGATGACAGAAAGGGGGAAAGGCTGGGAGAATGTGTTCCTGCTCCTCTAGGTGGCACGGGTGCACCACTTGCACAGGTGAGCAGAAAAGTGCCCACAGAGATTGTGTTCACTTTCCCTTTAAAACAGTTTAATAGACAAAAGGTGGCTTTGTAGCCTTGCCATTAGGTAACATTCCTGTAGTAAGAAGATTTTTCTTTCAATTAACAATCCTCTGAACAAGCAAGCTAACTCATTTCTAGACATCATCCTCCTTAGGCACTGTAGGAGAGGGAGGGTAGCATAGCAGTTAAGGGCTCAGGTTTTGGAATCAGCTTGACTGGGTTTAAATCCCAACTTTACCACTTAGTAGCTATGGAACTTTCGGAAAACCACTTAGCTTCTCTGGGCTTGAGTTTTCTTACCTCTAACTTCTTATCTGTTACGAGGTAATTTTAGCCCTTCCTCACTGAGTTGGTGAGAAGATTAAGGGAGAGAATATATACAGCTCAGCGTAGTCTCAAAAAATTAAACATAAAATTGCCACATGAGCCAGCAATTCTACTCCTACACAAAAGAACTAAAAAACAAACACTGATATTCATACACAAATGTTCACAGCAGCACTATTCACAGTAACCAAAAGGTGGAAACACCCAAATAGCCATCAATAATGAATGGATAAACAAAATTTGTAACATCCAGACAAATGGAATAACATTCAGCTATAAAAAGGAATGAAGTACTGATGCATGTACAATAATGGATGAACCTCAAAAACGTTATGCTGAGTAAAATAAGCCAAGCACAAAGGCTACATATTATATGATACCATTTATATGAAATTATCCTCAGGAGTCTAGAAATGAAATACAATAAGATATTGATGAGGAAGAAGAGGAATAGGGCATACACAAAAGAGAAAATACAAATAGCCAACAAATACACAAAAAGATGTTCATCATCACCAGTGTTCAGGGACTTCACATGGGCAAATTTTTTTTTAAAAAACACACTTCACACGGGCAAAAATTAAGAAGTTTGCTAATGTCATTGATGTGGGGAAACGGTTACTTTCAAATCACAAGTAGGAGCATAATTTGGTACAGGTGCTTAAGAGGGCAATTTGCCAGTTACTTATTAAGGTTTAAATGTGCATCCCCTGGGACTTAGCAATTCCACTTCTCATAGTCGCCCTGGAGAAAGGGAGTCCACAAAGAGTCATGTTCAAGGATGTTCATTGGAATAGTGTTGGCAATAGCAAAAAACTGCAAATGTCCTAGATGTATACCAATAGGGGACTATCGGAGAAAGCTGCCTCGTGTACTCATATAATGAAATACTACCTAGTACATAAACTAGTGAGGGAAATCTGTATGTCCCAACACAAAAAAGTCTCTAAGATGAGGTGCGGAAGGAAACACACACACACTAAACAATACTATCATTTTCTATGATGCAAATCTATGGGTGAAAATATGTACAAATAGGTTTAAAAGGATCTATACTAGTAAGAGGCTTCTCATATGGAGGAATTCCCTAGGAATTGCTGGTGATGGTCAAAGCAACTTGAGGCTTATTTGTAATGTTTAATCTTTTTTTAAATGTTCATGCACCATCTATGTGGTTGAAAAAAATGAAAATATTTAAGTGGTTGCTTTGTGGATGTGTTTTCAGCAAGGACATCCTGTGATGTTCCACTTTGTCACAAGCTTAAAACTCTCATAGTTCCTCCCAACCAATACTATTTTCCCTTTTTTTTTTGTTCCTGATTATACTACAGTGACTCTCTAACAATTCACTACATTATAACCTTGAACTTTCCCCAAGTTTCAGAATTAGTGTTTGAGACCCATTTTTTTTCCATTTATAAATGTATCTCCCTTTCAAAAAAAAAGCCTCCCATCAGACTCACATGCCCAAACTTGGAAATGGAAACAGGTCTGCCAAAGAAGCAGAGCCTGAGGCAGCCATTCGAAGGCAGCAGACTCAGCTTCATTGTCTTCTGAGGGCTGCAGTGACAAAGTACTTCTCTCCCTCTGGTGTGCTGTGAGCAGGACACATCTCGGGCTTTAAACCTGGGGCAGCGGGAGTGTGGTCTTTGTCAGTGTTATTCCTGGCTGTGTGGTCTCTAGACCTGTATCCCAGCCTTCCCAGAGATTCTGTGAACTGCACAATACCATTTTGATAAAGTTATTTTCTGCTGAAATTAATCAGGGCTGGTGCCTATTATTTGCATCTGAGAACCCTGACTGACTCTGTGATCTTGGGAAAGTTAGCTAATTTCTTGTTTCTTCATCTATAAAAATGAGGATAATCATATCTATCTCACAGAGTTGCAAGAAGATAAAATGTATGCCATATATTTAAAATAGATATTGCACATATGATATATATTTTAAATGCATATATATTAATATATTCACTGAATATATTTTATGCATTTATATGAATCTATTAATATTATTTCTACATATAAAATCTGTATTAAGGTAAAAAATATGAAAACACCTGACCTATACCTTTTTCCACAGAGTTGGGGGCAATGAAACATGATGGATTCTTAGAATGTATAGTAGATAAACTGCAGCAGATTTCCACTCTTAATATCTCAGATAAATGGAAAGGCAAATGATGTACAGCTTTCAAGGGGGCAGGAAAAGTAAGTTAAGAGATGGCATTAGTGGATCTAAGCTTAAGCACAAATAATCACTCCAAACATCCTGTGGCTCACTTATTTTGTGTATAATCTGCGGTGACCTTTCCACTGGAGGCCAATTTTCTGATACCAAATAACTTCCAATCACAGCCCAGCTGGCTTGACTGCATTCACAGAAATCACCCATTCTAATACCAGTCACAATAAACATCATTAGGATTGAATATTTTCTGCAAAATGACTCTTGAGCCCTAGAGTGAAGTCCACAGCCAAAGCAGGTGACATCAAGATTAACGACTTTGTTGGGTGCCCACACAGGCGTTCCCCTGTCAGCCCAAGTAATCAAGAGGTGGAGGATGTAATGGTTCGGAAGGGCCTCAGGGATCCTGGTGTGCAAATTAGTCTGAGCATCAGATTCTCTAGAGCCATAAATCCATGTTCCCTGTCTGTTCATAGGGAGCATGTAACCCCACAACAGGTCCGCTAGCTACTCTATCAGCCAAGGAGAAGTGAGGCTGAAGGTCCCAGTTTCCCCGCTCTGTGGGAGCCTTCAAAATGATAAGCCACAACGAGCAGAGACAGAAATGGAGCTGAGCTGAAAACGAGTGTGTCTTTTCCTACTTCTCTCTGGACCATCTGCAGAACAGATCCAGGACTTCCTGGAAAATTACCAGGGCATCGTCAGTGTGTTCCTTGTTAATATTTTTTCACCTGAGGACTTCAGGCTTCCCCAGGACATTCTTTCACACATCCAAACAACAGAAGAAGAAGAGAGGTGGGAAGTACAAACCCCAAACTTAAGTAGGGAAAAGGCAGCAGCAAATCTCAGCCTGAATCCAAAGCTGTCCTCTGCTTTAGTCTTAAAATAATGCTTGACCAAAAGGAATTACAGCCACTCTTCCTCCTTTAATTCAGGAACTGGTTAACACATTTTAAAATGAAGGGGTCCCCTCAGCCATCTTTCTTCTTCCTCCTACCCATACTCTAATGATTTCTTCAGGAAAAGAGTTTATAGGTATATTTGTCTCCCTAGCATACTTTCCTCATTTCTCTGGGAACAGAACCCCTGCTCTTCCCTGTAGGAAATTTTGTGTGGTTTATGCGGGCTAAACTTGCTATTCACAGCGCCCCCCTCCCCTGCAACACACACACACACACACACACACACACACACACACACACGCCTTCCAGCCATGATAGGTATGAACACCATTACTCACAGGTGGCCAGTTCAGATGACCATATGACCTAAGTCAGTCCAAGCAGAGTCTCCTCTGATATATGAGCACCAGGAGAATGTCTCTCTCTTGCTCTAAGACTATGAGCCATAAGGATAATATAATCTTGAGCTCCTCTGGCCATTTCCACAGAAATATGGAAGAAGCATTCTGCAGTAGGAGAGAATGACACCAACATCCAAAGAGAAAAGAGATAAAAGGATGAACAGGAATAAACAGAGTCCTGATGCTATCATATGAGCCATTAAAGGGATGCTGATTAATAAAAGAAGAAAATCAAAACAAGTCCATTTATTTGTAATAAGAGGTTTGAGTTTAGAAATGGTGAATGAGCAAAAGGCAAGTTGACTCCACAGGCTATAAATAAGGGCTCAGGCCATGCGGCGAATCCTTGCATTTGTAGCCCAGCTCTAAGTAGGTGCTTTCAGATACCTTTTGTTTAGAGCTGGGAGGCAGGAATTCCTTGTAACTCACACCAATTTATTTAACAAGTAAAGTGCCTGTCTAAGACTTTGATGCAGAGAGCTACTTAATAGTTGTTTTATTGAATGTTTGTGATCTGATAAATTCAGGAGACGGGGGTACTATAATCTCCCTTGATCTTAACACTCTGCTTCTATTAATTCAGCTTAGGCATAGAGCTTTTTATCCACCATGTCACGGAATTGTCTCTAATTGTGTGCTGTTAAGCTGGGGCTCTGCTATCCCATACCTCTGCAAGTTACTCTTCAAGGTCCATTCTTGGCTGTAAACTTATTCCTATTCAAATTCATCTTTTAGTTTCAGCCTATCATCTTGGTCTGTCAACATGATGTGGAACCCTGACTCCATCATCCAGTACATAAACTCCTTCCTGCCAGCTTTGACTCATTTGGAAATGTAACAGGTTCGCCCACTACAACTGTATCCCAGCCACTGATATATACAAACAAGATAACAGGAAAGTCTTACAATGTGCTCGTGGAGAAATTTGTCCCGCCCTCCAGAAAAATAACATTAGCAGAAGATCTTCATATGTAGTGAAACATTCAGTTATAAATCAACTTGTTAACTTATCCAAGCCATGTTTCACCCTGTTGACTACGGGAGTTTTATAAAATACTTTACCAGCTGCCTTGCTGCACATCATGCACTTCACGCCTCCAGGCTGTTACAACGGTACAATAAACTGATCATAAAAGGAATTAGAGTTGGCTCAACATGACCAGTTCTTGATGAAACCATTGTGACTCCCAGCAATCCTAACTTCTTTTTCCACCACCGCATAAGCCATCTGTTTAATAATTCAGTCTGGGATTGCACCATTCACTAGTGTCAAATTCACTGGCTGGTAGCCTCTAAAACAACCTTCTTCCTCTTTTGAAACTTCAAAATTTGTCTATAGTCAGTCTTCAGTCACCCCTCCTTTTTCTGTTCAATAAACAAATATTTAAAGAATGCCTGCCATATGTAAGGCATTTGGCATAGAGAGAGAAGCAAGCAGACGAGGTTGCTATTCTTGTGGAGTTTAGATGAAGACTGCTGACAATTGTATTTCAATCAAGGAAACATAACACAGGAGAACCAGTGGTGTGATTCACCAGGTCTGTCTTTGGGCGGAAGAGGAGATGTGAGTTACTGACTTTGGCTGCATCTTCCTAGTATTCTCCCTGTCTCACCTTCAACTCCCCCACCCCATTTATACACACCAAGGAATTTCTCCCTCTTCTCGGGCAGTTCTAAGAAAAATAATGAGACAATGGCCAGCAACTGCTGAGTAGGAATGTTTACTGGAACAAATATCAGAGTGTTTTTGCTGTCCACTTTAGAGAACTATTTGCTAGTCAACCAAGGAGATATAAATGAGCAGCACACAGTAAAAAAAAAAAAAGATGTGTCCAGGATCAAGAACTCACTAGAAACTTATGCATTAGCCAAAACTTCACCTTTCAGCCCAGTGAATAGCCCAGTATTGACAGTACTTGCCTCACTAAATTAGAAAGCCCAAGGGCAAGGACATGACTGTTTACCCTCATACTCCCAAAGCAATGCTTGGCACAAAGCAGATACTTGAGGGAGATTAACTTCATTCATGGCCTTGAGGTTTTCCAGTTCCTTTTGTTAAAGAAACAGACTCTATCTTCCCCCCTCTTCAGTCTGGGCTGAAGTGTGACTTGTTTGGCCAACCAAATGCAGCAGAAGTGTTGTGTGCTAGTTCCAAGGACAGGCCCTCAGGTCTGGTGTTACCACGATGTTCTTACGCCTCTGCCACCACCGTGAGAACACTGCAGGACTAGCATGCAAGGGTGAGAAACCAATGGGGAAGAGCCATGTTGCCTTGGTTTCCCCTGCCTAGGCCAGACTACACTAGGCAACCCCCTGAGTGGACCCCAGGCATGTGAGCAAGCCTCGCCAAGATCAGCAGAGCTACCCAGCCTGTCCCCACCTGGCTTGAGACACATGAGCAATAAAAGTTTATTTTTCATTGTTTGTTATACAGAATTATCTTTGCTATACACCATTCATTTAGTGGTACTGCTCAAATATAAGGACAAAAAGAAGGGGGAGATGACATTTTAACACTTGTTAAGAAATTTGCCACATATGTGGTATGTACCCTCATGTTTTTTTGTTTTTTGTTTTATACATTTATTTTATTTATTTATTTTTCAGCTGCATTGGGTCTTCCATTGCTGTGCGCGGGCTTTCTCTACTTGCTGTGAGCTGGGGCTACTCTTCGTTGCAGTCCGAGGGCTTCTCATTGCGGTGGCTTCTCTTGTTGCGGAGCACAGGCTCTAGGCGTGCAGGCTTCAGTAGTTGTGGCACGAGGGCTCAGTAGTTGTGGCACACGGGCTTAGTTGCTCCACAGCATGTGGGATCTTCCCGGACCAGGACTCGAACCTGTGTCCCCTGCATTGGCAGGCGGATTCTTAACCACTGCGCCACCAGGGAAGCCCCTACCCTCATGTTTGACATATGCTTCTTATGCCAAAGGGCTCTCAAGGAATAGATGTAGAGATGGAAAAAAAATCTGCCCATCTGAGTGTCATAAATATATTGAGGAGAAGCAGACACCAGACAAAGGAGAAGGGGGATTTCAAAAGTACCATCTTTGTATCCTATGTAGCAACCAGCACCATAGATTTTATGCTTCAAAGTTCCAACAGGCCCTCGAGATGAATTTCATCTAAGCCTGGAGACCTGAGCTCACGTCTATAAGCCATGCTGGCTTCCTGCCTTCACATCCATACTGAGCCCTGACTCCCTCCCCTTTATTCTACTTTTTTTCTGTAGCAAAATTATTCACCTTGGTAGACAAGTCAGAATTCAAACAGCAACTGAGTAGTTCTGCTTTCTCTCTCATCTGTTAAAATCTCCCCCAAGCAGTCCTTCCCTTGTTCATCCATTTTTTCCCCCAAATGGAATTGAAAGCTCTTTTCCTTTGTTTCTTGAGCTTCAGCTCTCGACGTCTTGGATGGAGTGAGACAGTTAGGAGCACAGGTTCTTGAGTTAGACAGTCATGGGTTTGAATCCCAGATCCGCCACATAGTAACCACATGACCTTGAGAAAGTTTCTTAACCTCTCAGAACTTCAATCTCCCTTTCTCTAAATGGAAAACATCATCATATCCACATCAGAGGGTTGTTGTGAATATTAAATGAGAAAATGTAAGCAAACTGCTTAGCAGAGTCCCTGATGCATAGCTGGTACCCAACACCCAGCAGCCAACATGATTCTTTAAGTACAGCGACATTCTTTTGAGTTAGGGGATAAGTGTTTATTCTTAATCCTTTGTCATTTTTTCTTTTTATATGCTCTTTTGATATCTGGACTTTTCAGAGAGTTCCACATACAAATACAAGGTTACCTGTCAACATTCTTCCTTTTCATCTTTATTAGAATCACTCTATACCAATTTCTAAGGTAAGACATTGATCAAGATTAGACTTTCCATTCCAGGACAATAGAAAGCCACACCAACATTAACCTGGCTTTAAAATTATGAATGACGAGGTTGGATCGTGAGGTTACATTTGTCAATGCCTGCTTGCTTCCCTGCCAGCCAGTGGCTTTCCACTCACCCCGTGGTTTACGCCCAGGCCTTCTAACCACTAACAGGAAGCTTCACTTCTTTCTGGACCATCCAGGTCAGCCAAGGTTCTGCCCCAGGCCCTCTACTCATGTGTTGTACTTTCCTTCTAGTCTGGCCCATCCTCTCCCAAAGCACTGGTCTCAACCCAGGATACGGGCCTCATTGCCAGTTCCCTTGGGATGGTTGACTTTATGTGTTGACTTGGCCAGGCTATAGTACCCACTTATTCAATTAAACACTAGTCTAGATGTTGTTGTGCAGGTGTTTTGTGCATATGCTGAACATCTCCGATCAGTTTGAATTATTTTTTTAACTTTTTATTTTATATTGGAATATAGCCGATTAACAATGTTGTGATAGTTTCAGGTGCACAGCAAAGCGACTCAGCCATACATATACATGTATCCGTTCTCTCCCAGACTCCCTTCCCATCCAGACTGCCATATAACATTGAGCAGAGTTCCCTGTGCTATACAGTAGGTCCTTGTCGGTTATCCATTTTATTTATTTATTTTTTATTGGAGTATGGTTGCTTTACAATGTTTGGTTATCCATTTTAAATATAGCAGTGTGTACATATCAATCCCAAACTCCCTAACTATCCCTTCCCTCCACCCTTCTCCCCTGGTAACCATAAGTTCATTCTCTAAGTCTGTGAGCCTGTTTCTGTTTTGTAAATAAGTTCATATGTATCATTTCTTTTTAGATCCTGCATATAAGCGACATCATACAATATTTCTCTTTCTCTGTCTGACTTACTTCACTCAGTATGACAATCTCTAGGACCATCCATGTTGCTTCAAATGGCATTATTTCGTTCTTCTTAATGGCTGAGTAATATTCCATTGTATATGTGCACCACATCTTCTTTACCCATTCCTCTGTCGATGGATATTTAGGTGGCTTCCATGTCTTGGCTATTGTAAACAGTGCTGCAATGAACATTGGGGTGCATGTATCCTTTCGGACCATGTTTTTCTCCAGATATATGCCCAGGAGTGGGATTGCTGGATCATATGGTAGTTCCATATTCAGTTTTTTAAGGAACAACCATACTGGTAATGGTTGTACCAATTTACATTCCCACCAACAGTGTAGGAGGGTTCCCTTCTCTCACACCCTCTCCAGTATTTATTGTTTGTGGATTTTTTGATGATGGCCATTTTGACTGGTGTGAGGTGATATCTCATTATAGTTTTGACTTGCATTTCTCTAATAATTAGTGATGTTGAACATCTTTTCATGTGCCTCTTGGCCATCTGTATGTCTTCCCTGGAGAAATGTCTATTTAGGTCTTCTGCCCATTTCATCAGCTCCTGCTCAAGAGTATGCAGTCTGACAGCCTTCCTACAGATTTTTCAGACTTGCCAGCCTGCAATACACATATATACATTGGTTCTGTTCTCTACTAGAACCCTGGTTGATCCACTCCTCCTGTCCCAGGTACCCCTGCCACCACCACTGACCATGCAGCCAGATCCCAAATAGCCAAAATCCAAACTGACTGCTCCTCCAATTCATGGCAAGACCAACTAGTCCCTAGTCACAAGGTAAACTGATCAGGCTGCCTGTCCTGTTAATATTATCAACACCAAAAGCCAATAACATGTCGCTGAGCTATTACTATGGGCCAGAGGTCATGCTAAGCACTCTTTATGCATTATCTCATTTAATCCTCATAGCACCATACATAATAGGAACTATTATTATTCCTATTTCTCCAAGGAAGTGATTGAAACTCAGAAGCTTTATGGAACCTAAGTTCACCCAACTCTTAAGAGGTAGAGCCAAAATTCACACCTGCTCCAGTAATATCCTAGTCCCAGCTTCCGTGATTACTTGCTTAGGCTACAATATCTGTGTCCTGCTCCCAGTCTTACCTAAATCTGTTTTTAACATAGCAGTTACAGTGGGCTGAATGGTAGCCTCCCAAAAGACATGTCCACCCAGAACCTGTGAATGTGACCTTATTTGGAAAAAAATGTCTGCAGGTGTAATCAAGGACCTTGAGATGAAACCATCCTTGATTAGGGTGGACCCTAAATCCAATGACAAGTGTGCTTAGAAGAGAATGGAAGAAGATACACATACAAAGACCATACGAAGATGGAGGCAGAGATTGGAGTAATGCAGCTACAAGCCAAGGAATGTCAAGGATTCCAGCAACCACCAGAAACTAGAGAGGTATGGAACAGTTCCTCCCTCAGAGCCTCCAGAAGGAACCAACCTTGCTGACACTTTGACTTTGGACTTCTGACTTGCTGAACTGTGAGAGAATGAATTACTGTTGCTTTAAGCCACCCAGTCAGTGTGGCTTAAATTTTTTTGTTATGGCAACCCTAGGAAACTAATACAGTTGTCAAAGTGATGCTTTAAAAACATAAATTAGATCATGCCATTTTCCTATGTAAAACCCTCCAGTGGCATCATATTACACTCAAGCAAAATTCAAACCCTTTACTCAGGCCCACCAGGTCCCATATAAACTGGTCTTGCCTTCCCACCATACTCTCTGTATTCTCACTCCCCCAGCTCAGTTCACCCCAGCTACACCTGCACTCTTTCTGTTTCCCAAACGCTCCAAACCCATGCCTGCCTTAGGACCAACTGCTCCCTCCACCTGGAATGTGTCTCCCTTAGATCTTTCCAGGATGCCATTGCCCCTGCCCCATGCACTCTCTGTCCCATTGCCCTGTTCCATCTATTACAGCACTTACACCTGTTTACTTGATTGGTTTGTAACTAGTGTTGGTTTCCCATGAGAGAAGATTCTTGTCTGCTTGTTCACTGAGGAATCCCTAAGACCAAGAATGGTGCTGGGTACACAGTAGGTGCTCAATAAGTATCTGAATATTTGATCATGAATAAGGGTATTTTGTTGAACTAATCTAACTCCAGAGCTCAAAAGAGCCACCGGGTGTGGAGGGAGGAAGGATTTGAGATTCTTCAGTCTCCGCCTAGTTGTAAACTCTGTTTAGGTGGTACCTGGGCCTGAGCACAAAGCTTAATCAGTGTCTGCAGCAAAGCAGAGTCCCAAACCACCTGTCACCTCCCCTTCCCACTGTTGCAGCAATCACAAAGAGCAGCCAGTTCATCACAAAAGCAAAGAGAATCTCACCGCCCACAGCATCCCAAATGCTGTCCATGACTTCCCTCCACCCCTCTACTGCCCTCCACACCCTCCAGCCATGCCCTGCCTCTGTCAGCCCACACATTATCCCCAGACTCATGCCCACAATCGAGCTCAGAGGACATTTCTTGGGCCAGCAGGCATTTCTCACCTCCTCACTTCCTCCTGGAGCCACTCAGTAGCTCTCCACTTGCCTGTGGACAGCACCCTCAAGATGCTAATGATGCCCTCCCCAGCGTGAGGCTGCCAAGAAACCCAGCAGCATTGGGAGCTGCAACCTTTCAGCCCCAGGAATCCTGTGGACTCCAGACTCCCCACCTGACCCCGGCTTGCTTAATGGATCCCATTAGGCAACTAAATCACAGGCTGTAAGAAATTGACGAGAGGAGCTGAAGGCAGAGGCTTTCTCGAAACAAAGTCCCTGGCACGTAGGGAGCCTGCTGGGCAACCACGCCAAGGCATGGCCACAGTCCTCTTCTCCAAGGAGCACGCCTAGTGATGGTTCTGCAGCTGTGTGCCTGGCACAGAGAAGTGTCAGTTCTGGCCGTTGGCAAAACCATCAGATCCCAGCCCAGCCCTACTTAAGCTTCTTTCCTCATCCCTGAGCCCCCAAATACTGCACCTGTCTCCTCTGAATCCCCCAGTACCCAGGCATCCAAGACAGCCTCCATCCCTCCAAGCTCATAGAGCCCCAAGAACCTGCGCGTTATCGTCACCAGGGAAACTTTTAAAAATATATCCGCTCCCCCGGCCCCCTCCCATAAAGATTATGACTCAATTAGCCTGGGGTGTGGCCAGCAGGCATTTTTTTTAACTCCTTACTTTTTTTTTTTTTAATGCAGCCACAGCCTTAGAGCTTAACTCAAGCTTCATGAACAAACTCCAACTCACTTGAACTTCCTAGTTCCACAAACTTTACCTGCACACCTCTATGGGTCCTCCTTGACCATCGAAGATAAAACTGGAGAATAAACTCAGATATACCTCTAGAGCAGCTCTGACTCAAAGGACCCCTCACCCTTGCTTCCTAGAAACTCAAGCATAGAAGGCGTTTTCTCCCTTGTTCCCAAGAAGCCCATCAAAGCAGCTGCCCGTAGTTTCACTGGTTACCAGACGCTGAATGGACATGGCCCTTCTGGACTAAATGACACTTTGAAACTATCCACTTCCCAGGTTTGCTGAAGCTAGTTTTGGGATGGCCCTCAGCAGTGGGTGACGTATTTCAGCTGGGGATCCTGAGCCTGAGACGGCTGCCTTCACAGGTTCTTCCCTTGGCTTGGCTGCAAAGTCAGGGAGACACATCAGACCCCACCCAGGGTCCAGCAGAATTCTCAGGACCAAAGAGCATGAAGACACCTGGGGCTCCCTGAGGCCCCCTGAAAACACTCAGGGTTCCCTGAGGGCCAGAGTTGCCCATGAGGCCTCCTGGACAAAGGTTTCCAACCTGCCCAATCATAAGGATCACATCATGAGGCACTTGCTAAAGCCAGCTCCCTGATGCTTTGGCCACACTGAGTCAGAATCACTGGATGATTCTCAGAATTAGGCAGTTTGGAGGAGCAGGAAGGTTCAGTCTTGGCTCTCAAGCCATCCCTCAGTTCAAGAATCCCACCCTTGATCTTCGTCTAAGCCTTAAGTGGGAATGAGAGATCATGTTTCGCTGAGCTCAAGCATGTCAGTGTACTCGAGGTCTAAATTGCTAGGACAACAGTTCCTAGAGTTTTAAAGTAATTTAAAGGCCATATGCATTAGAAACAAGGAAGAGGGGTCACGGATAGCCTATTATGAGATGCAGACTCCTGGTCTGTAAACCAAAGAGACTGAAACAGAATCACTGAAAACAGGGGCCAAGAGCCTGCTGTTTGAACAAGTTTCTCCCCCAAGGACTGCTTTGCTTGCTGACATTTGAGAACTCGTGGCTGGTGTCTGACGGAGGGCCCATGAAGACCAGCTTTGGAGACCCTAGACACTTAGACACTCCCCTGAAAACTGGGGACTGCATCCAGGAGATTCTCCTCATCAAGCCCACTTACAGAGACCAACATCATTGATCCCAATTCCAAGTCAGAGCTCTTGAAGAAAAAAGCCCTCTCTCCAGTGCCTGCTGGGGGAACTTCAGAACAGGCTGTCGGGGGTGCCTGCAACTGTGCCTGCCTTGGGGAAGCCAGGACTGCCCTGGGGCAGAGCCCAGGGCTTGAATGAAGATGCTGCACTCAGGAGTGGGTCCCTGTTCCTGGGAAGAGCCAGTCCTCTTAACCGTTCTTGGACCACTGGATCTCTCTTTTCTCTTCTGTGAAATAAAAACTGAGTTGAAGCCTACCACTCACTAGCCAGTTCTCCTGCAGGCTGTGCTTGATAAAATCATCACAGAACATCACCTCTTTCAACCTAGACAAAGGCTGTGGACTCCTAATAGGTCTTCCTGATCCCTTCCTTACTGCCTCCAATCCATTTCCCACAGTGCAGACAAATTTCTCTCTCTAAAAGGTACATCTGAGCATGTCACTTCCCTGCCTGGAACTGTCAATAATTTATTCATTGCTCTAAGGATACAACTCAAAACACTTAGTCCATAAGAACTGTCACCATGGTACCCACATTTATCTCACAGGCTTATCGTCTCCCTCTCTCTGCCTTCTTCATTCTGCTCTTCCCACAGCCCTTCTCCCAGTCCCTCAAAAGGGCTTGGCTCTTTCTCTCCTCAGGGCCTTTGCACATTCTGTTCTGGCCTGGAGTGCCCTGGTTAATCTTAACTCGCCCTTGGAACTCAGATTAACTATCAAGTCCCTGGCCACTTTCCCTCCCCAAATCAGCTCAGGCCTCATCAGTCCCGCCTCGGTCCCTTGGTAGCATTTGTCAAAAGGGTAGTGAACTAATCATCTGCATAATTATGTGCTCATATCTGTCTCCCACAACAGGCTCCAAGCAGCACCACAATCACAATGGCCATGTGTGTCTAGCTCACCATGACATCCCAGAGCCTAGCATGGGGCCTAGCACATAATAAGTGTTCAATAAGTATTTGTTGAACAAGTGAGCAAAAAAAAAAAAAATCAATTAATTAATAAAAATTTTTAATAAGACCCTCTTCCCTACCCCAAACACTTTCAGGGACTACTGGGTAGCTGAATGTCTCGACTGATGTGTCCTAATTCAAGCAAACTTCTTGGTCTGCCTTTGAACAGTCCACAAGTTCAAAAGGGCAATATTTGCCAAATGCATGTGACTTTTTTTTTTTTTTTTTTTTTTTTGCTTGACAAAGGGATTCTTCACTTCACCCCCCGCCCCCAAAAAAATCCCCTGAAAAACGTCTTTAAATAGTGTGTTCCCTCTGGTGCCCATAAGCCATATTAAGAGCTCATTAATTATCTGCCAGGGAGGCTAGAACTAAGAGGCAAGTCGTAAGAATGGTTGCCAAGGGAAGAAATGATGATAAATCAGCATTTAAATGAAAGTGTAAATCATAGGGAAAGTAAGACCCGATTTAAAGAAGTGTGATTTGTACACAGCTTATCAAGAACTTTGTTATCTTGGAGGGGAACATGGTTGACTTGGAACAAGATTTCCGGCCTTTGAAAGGCATCCTTTTCCCCTCCTTGGTTTTCTCTGCCCAGCTTTCGAAGGTGTCTTTGAGCTGTTGTGCTTGAGACTGGAGCGTGGGCCTGCACCTGCCACTGCAGCTCACCTGCTATTGCATCAAACTCTCCGGGCCCCTCAGGGCTGCAGATGTTCTTCCCTCGTGTGAGTGTAACAGATTTTATAAAGGTCCATTCCACCTTCAGCCAGGGTGGTTGTCACCTTGGAAGAGAAGAGGACGCTCTCCAGGCGTGTTGTTGGCAGTGGAGGGGGTGCTCCATCAGGAAAGAACACTTACTGAGTGGTTAGTGGGTATCAGCACTGGTGTTCATGCTTCACTATACCCTTTATCAAAAACTGTGGAAAGAAACCAAAACCAAGCGGGGCTTGCTAAGCAGGGGAGTGGAGTCAACCACCATCGCTTGCTCTGATTGGAGGCGGTTGGCCTGGGGAAGCTGTAAGTGGGCTAATGAAGCAGGGCAGCCTATGCAATTGGTTAGGGGAGCAGATATGACTTACTCTGGTCCTAAGTGGGAAACAGGGACAAAATTAGGGAAGCTGGTGGTCATTGGTCAAATCCTGGCTGTTTGGGGCCAATTGCTACAGAGATTACAGGTAGGGTTCTATTTTTACCTGTGGTCTGGTCATATCGTTGTCCATTTGTCTTTATCATTTATGGACGTTTATCATTGTCCATATTCAGTCTTTCACCAGAATGGTACACAATCCCACCAGGGCTTTCTACAAGGAAATGCTTTGGTTCTCTCCCAGGCAACAGCCAGACCTGTGTTTCTGTCCATGGGACATTTCTCGGTGCCTTTAGGAGTCAGCTGGCTCTGCTCTTCCTCCCAGTTGTCCTCTGCTTCACCAGGCTGGGGTCTATGCTCACTAGGGATACTGCATAAGAGAGTCATCCCTCAGTCTCCTCCATTCTGCTCCCCTTCTCTGTGTTCTCATGATCCTTGGCTTTTCCCTCTGATGAGCAAGGCTTATTGTCCTTGGGTGTTGAGTATCCATCTCAACTCTCAGTCCTTAGGTCCTTGAAGACAGGATCGGGTCTGAGTTACCATCACAGCCTCAGAGCCCAGCATAGTACCTGGCCCACAGGAAGTATATAACAAATGTCTCATGTATAATTCAGTGAATGCATTGGTTTTACTGCCAGCCACTCATGACAAGGAAAGGAGAGGGAAAGAAAATAATGAAAACAACGAACATGGAATAATTACAAAAGCTCAAGAAATATCTTAGAATATTCTGTAGGAATGTCCCTGGTCTTCATGAAACATAAATGGGCCCAAGACAGGGTCTTCCCTCTTCTTGTCCCTTCTCTGCTTTCCATTTCTAAAGTGTTCTGGATAAGATTTCTTCTCTTTTCCTCTTCATATTTTCCCCAGATTTGAGGGTCTTATGTTTTTCTTGCATCTCTACATATGCCTATTGCAATACAGGAGATGTGGCAGAATCTCAAAAATGCATCAATTGTGTGATTTCAAAATGGGTGGCAGTGGGAGGGGGAGGGTATTTTGAACAACTATGGCAAGAATTGGCAATAGATAAGTTCACAGACGACTCCACTAAGGAAAACCCCACCTTGGCCACCCTAGTCCAGGAGAAGTGTATTGTTCCCTACATGGTGTAAAATAACAACTATAATGACAAGTAAAACATAACCACTGTGTGATATAAGAGGCAATGTGTGTGTCAGAGCACAGCTACCCTGAGGCTTCTGTTTGGGACACAGTGAGAAACTGCTAAGCAAAATTCTATTTACCCATGTCACAGAGTCTGTGTCTTTATAGTTGAGATCATCTAATTAAGTCAGGTAAGAGTCCCCATCTTGGCCTGTCTCAGCCAAATAAAGAAAAATCAAAGCTTTGGGCCCCAAAAATTGTCAGCGTTCCAATGTTTAGCCAGTTGTAAATACAGGAACAGCCAGCACCTCTCCCATAACAAAACAGAGAGAAGCCATTTTCCCCATGCCCCTAACCCAGGCTGTTAACTTCAGTTGTGCATGTCTACTGTACAATGATAATCATGACCCTGAGGCCTTACAAGATTGGGAAATGCCTTCTGAAGCATCAAACAGAGATTAAATTGTCTTGCCTGTAGTTGTGGCATTAATTTAAATTACAGTTTTTTGAAAACTGGAACTGGATTACCAGTTCTCAAAGGACATGAAATCTTATCTAAAGGCTACTCTTTATGAACCAGAATGTGTAATTAAAGCAAACATTCTTTTTCTGGGTCTTTCTAGATGCACGAGACTTTTTTAAAAACAATTTATTGAATATAAAAGCCACCATTTACTTGGGAAAGGAACATTACACTTTTCAAGCATTTCCACATATTTTCTCATCTGATACCAATGGATCAGAAATGTAGATGAGGTAAGATGTAGCCATAATGTCAGTGCCCCGCCCTTCTACTCTTTTGTTAAATTAAGTTTTATTGTAATAGAGTTGATTTACAATGTTGTGTTAGTTTCTGCTGCACAGCAAAGTGAATCAGTTACACATATACATATACCTGCCCTTCCACTCTTACACACAGACTTTGCAGCTCTATTTTGGAGAATTTCCCTTAGGCCACTGGAGACCACTTTGCCCAACTGGGTGGAGAGCTGGAAGTGTCTGGGAATTTACATTCCCCCTTCCCACCCCAGTCAGTCCTTATCCAGTGACTGAGGTACAGGAGTATGAAAACCCCAGCCCCCTTGCCACAGATGGGGACCACTAGGAGGCTTAACCCATACCCCAGAATTCCCCTGCAGGGTCAGTCTGGAGCTTCCTCTGCAGGACTTTGCCTGTGATCACACCCTTGCTCCGCTTCCTCCCCTCCCCCCACTGCTCCCCCCACTTCCCTCCCAAGGTGGGAGCACTTCCTTATTAAGTCACGGAACCTGAATCCACATGTCAGGGGCTGCTCCTAGAGAGTCTGACCTAAAACTCAGGGATAATTATCAACCTTCTACAGAACAGACTCAGAGTTGAACAACTTGCCCAAGATCACGTAAGCTGAGTCCAGAATCCAAGTCTTACAATTAATCAGTCATTCAATCGATATTTATTAAGTACCTACCACTATGCTCAGACCAGGGAATAGTGAGACAAATACACTTAGGTGCCTACCTCTGTTCAAATACACAGGCTGGTGAGAAAAACAGCAAGACCCATCATGGTGTTTTTAGCTAGCAATACTTTTTAAATGAAAGGATATTGGAATACATGGGTATTCTTCAAACATTCTTCATGTTTTTAGGTTGATTTTTCCACTTGAAGGCAATCAAAAAGAGCAAGCACTTTTACTGAGCGCCACATAACACACGAAGTGTCTCAAGTCTAACCAGTTGCCTTCTCTGCCCATTGGGACCCCCAAGTCCAAGTAGCTGCTGGGAGAACATGGATGGAAAGGGATGGGGGATGGGCAAGGGACTTAATGAGACCCAGGCTGGAGAAAAACAGGAAGGAAATGGCTGGACCCAGGAAGAGTCTCACCTCGGGGGAGGCCATGTTCCTGCACTCAGTTACCATCACTCCCAACACACCCCGGGGAAACTGTCCTCCGCCCCTCACATGCCAGCTTCCCGGGAAGCCCGGAGCCCATCCTCCTATGTCACCCACGACAATGCCCAGCGGCAACTCTGAAGCATCACCGGAATCTGGTGGCCCAGCAGGTCCGAGTCTGGGTTCGTGAGCCTGGCTCAACGTCAGTGAGATGCACAGAGGTGAAGCTACTCATCCAAGTTCCCACAGCCCAGGACGAGGCAAAGCAAAGATGTGAACCCAGACGTGCCTGACTCAAAGCCCACACTTGAAGAATAACTGATGAGAAAAAGGCAAGGAGGACAGTGTTCTCATGAGCACTGAGTCCTCTCAGCAGAATAAGCTACAATGATAAGTTAGGCCGAGGGGATGCCTAAATAGAAAGGGAAATTAAATTCTCACTCAAAAATGAAAAAGCAGAATTAAATCTTATATCACAAAGAAATATCCCAGAAAGGAGGAAAACCTAAAAATGAGATGAAGCATAAAACAACATAAGTGTTCTAAAACTCGAAAGATGTGTCTGCTAAGGAGAAAAAGCTAATGACAAAAGATGCTGGAAGTCATTTGTGTGCTTTCCTTTATCTTCACGACTTCATTGTAATCCCCCTGTACCACTTGCTGTGAGAAAATAAAAAGCAGACCTTAAAAAGGCAAGAACAGGGTTAAGCAGTATTTTCCTCGTGCACATCAAATCATTGTTTGGATCAGACTTTTCCTAAGAACTACAGTAGCAAAATGAGACAAATACGTATTTTTTTCCCTATATACACACAAGGGAAAAGAGGAGACTGCTAGAGATGGCAAAGAAGCCAGTCTAACCTCATCTGGCAGAGGAAATCTTTGATTCATCTAACCTGAGGTTAAGCCCTGGAAGAACACATGGTAAAGAAGAGCAAGCAGTCCTAAACATATCTGGAAAATGACACCGTGAAGGGATGGCTGAAGCTAAAGAATATTTCTTTCCATGGGAGAGGAGACCCAACCAGGATCTACCCACTTTCCAGGCACAGAAGATAGGCTGTCTTGTGGGAGGGCACCTTGTGGGGAATCACAGGGGTTCCCTTCTTTTACGTCTCCTACCCCCTAGAAATCTCTGTCCTCAGATCTAAGCAAGGGAATCCAGAATTCTTACTTGGCTCCCTCTTGGGACTTGTATACAGGCCCATTTAAAATGCAAAGAGAGCCTGGGAGGGAAATAAATCTTCATTAACTTGAAGCAGGGCCATTGAAATCTTCCCTGTGTACACACTTCCTCACTAGTGTGACTTTGAGCATTTCTTGCCTGTAAAAAATATGGTGATGGTCCAACTCTCTCCTCCAGGGTTTGTCGTGAGAACTCCAAGAATATGCGGAAGCACCTGGCACATAGGAGATGTTCAATAACGCTAAGTTCTCTCTCCTGTAATGGAGAAAGAAAATTGAGAGGCAAAGGGAAATAAACTTAATGAGGATATGAGAGCAGAGGAGAGGGAAAGGGAGACTGAGGCTCAAGCTGTCCTTGGCTGAAATGGAGCCATTAGGAGGCACGTTAAGCTGTACCCAATGGATGGAAGTTGGGGAGAGTAGAGGACAAGTGTCTTTCTACCCAACCCAACACAGACAAACTTACTTGGGAGACACCCTTCCTAGGGAATGTATGGATGAGGTCAAGCTCCAGTGAGAAGCTGAGAATTGGCTGCACTCGTCAGAGCCTGGAGCCTGGAGAGATGCTTGTAGCACAAGGAAGTAGGAACTAATGCCCTCCTACTCCTATTAACAGTAGATCTTTTACTTCAAATCAGAAGCTTCTGGAGGATTAGTTAAAAAACACATTGCTGAGTTCCAACCCAGCCTTTCTGATTGAATAGGGCTGGGGTGGAACCTAAGAACTCGCTTTTCTGACAAGTTCCCAGGTGATAGTAATGATGCTGGTCCGGGGACCACACTTGGAGAACCACTGTCCTATACTTTCATTTAGTAGCCCTAGGAGAGATTCCGGGCCTAGAGTTAAATGTGACCTTGGGCAATTCATTCTGCTCTTGGTGTCCCACACTTGAGCTGAGGCAATGTGCTAGATGACCCCCTATGACCCCTTCCTACCCTGACATTCAGTGACTTTGCAAGTCTAACCAGTTCAGTGCATTTATTGCCTAGCTCTGGGCTGGGGAGAACTGGGGGGAGACCAGGCATGCAGAAGTGACTGAACAACAAGGAGAAACTCCAGAATACAGAAAGAGCAAATACTGCATTTTTTTTTCCACTGCTCTAATTTTCTTCCATACTCTAAAGTACTCTCCTGACTTCAGTTAAGCTTGCCCTGGGCTCCTGAGCTTGGCAGATATTTAAAGTAAAGAATGAGCCATTTGGCCAGGTGAAGTTTTCCTAAAAGTCCTCCTCTGGAAGGACTTTCAGCCCCTTGGGCTGTGCATCTGTGACTCAACAGTGACATCTGGTGGCCATCAAGGTGAGTCCCAGGCCCTGGCAACACCAACATGTACTCCTAAAGACTAGGGCACATAAAGGGGAGGCGGCCGGGGGGGAGGGGAGGGATGGCTCAGTTCCAATAAATAAGTCCATTTCTCAATCACCTGTAGCTTACCCGTACTACCTGTGAGCAAATTATTCTCTTGGTTGAATGCCAAAATTAAAGCCTCTGACTCCTATTTTATTTCTCTATTCATTGACCCATTTGAAAGGATACAATCCTTAGGAGGCTGACAACCCCACTGTGGTTGATGCCTCTGAACTAATACTCATATCTAAACTGTTTGGTTAAAGGGACACATCAAAGCATTTGGCAGGGAAAAAAATACAGCCTAACTTTGCTTCCAACAATTTGATCTAAGCAAACAAATAAGTCATTTTCATTTCCAGTTTAACATAAGAATATTTTTACATGATAATTTGCTTTTAAATATTCTAGCTGTGAAGTTTAATAACAGCACATGAGCTGCCTGTCATTTCGTATTTATGTTCCAATCCCAGTTTTGACAGTTCCCACGGGTTCTGGACCACTCAGCTAGAGATATTCCAGGCCATGTTCTCATAATAACAGGTAGAAAACCCAGCCCCAGAGCCAGGAAAGAATAAAGAACCTTTAACAGGGCTTTGAACACGGAACTGGCTCACTTTTTCCCCCTTCTTGCTATAAGGCAAGTTTACAACTTAGTGAAATGGTCAACCAAGCCCTCCATTCCAGTGTCTTTAATATATGATCATAGGTGCCTTTTCAAAGCAAACAATGTCAGGAAAGGCCCTTCTCTCACAAGGACTGGCGACTGGCAATAGCAGCTGGTACTGATTGAATGCTTACTCTGTGCTGGGCACTGTGCCCAGAGCATTACACGCAGATGGCCGAATCTCCACAGCATCACCAGGCAGGCAGAGCTAATCATGTCCCATCTCACAGATGAGGAAACTGGGGCTTAGCCAGGTGACAGAGGGCCTTTGCTCAAGGTCTCCTGCTGAGCATGGGTTGGGGCTGGGGTCTGAACCCAGACAGTCTGACTCACACCAGGAATCAGATCGGAGTGAATGCCACCCTTCCCCACCTAGTCAAACCCTTCAAAGCTCAGCTTCAACATTTTCTCCTCCAGCCCTGCTTTTCCCGACACTGCTACACCCCAGCACCTTCCAAGTGACAGCAATGCCTCTTGACAGTGTAGTGTCACCCTGCCTTATCACCACCCCTCCACAGACCACCCATGCTGTGACATGAACATAAGCATCTTTTTTTTTTTTTTTTTGATACATTTATTTATTTATTTTTGGCTGCACTGGGTCTTCGTTGCAGTGCGTGGGCTTCTCATTGCGGTGTCTTCTCATTGCGGTGTCTTCTCTTGTTGCGGAGCATGGGCTCTAGGCACGCGGGCTTCAGTAGTTGCGGCACGCAGGCTCAGTAGTTGTGGCGCATGGGCTTAGTTGCTCCGCAGCATGTGGGATCTTCCTGGACCAGAGCGAGCTCGAACCCGTGTCCCTGCATTGGCAGGTGGATTCTTAACCACTGCGCCACCAGGGAAGCCCGAACGTAAGCATCTTAAAGGGAGAGCTAATATCTAATTTGTACCTTTAGTGACCCGCCCCCCCCCACCAAGTTGGCACAGAACATTGTAAGCAGTCATCAGCCAACATGTTTTTGCTGAATGAACAAATAAATAAACAGACCTTGACAAATGTACTTCGACTCTGTAAGAGACCCCTCGGGTTGGAGGAGGGGGCTAATCTTCTTGAATGGCGTGAACAGTAAGGGGAGGATGAGGAGGTAAAGCACGGCGAGGACACCTATAGAATCACTGGGGAGGGAGCTCTGTACCCAGGTGCATTCCCACCACTGAGCAGACAACTTTACGTCAGAGTCAGACCCTATAGCGTGGGGCTGATACAGAGAGGGCCTCTGAAACCCTCCCTTTTTCTGCCCCTTTTCTGTTGTGGGATTTGTGGGTGATATGTAGTGCCCCCACTCTCCCCTATCATGGAATTTACTATGCCCCATTGCATTATCATTGTCTGCTTGTCTGTTCCTCTCTAGACTGGGAGCTCTCTGAAGACTTTTTAGCAGGGAACTAAAAAGTTTATTTAGTTCCCTGCTAAACCCTGAGCATCTTGCACAGTACCTGACACATAGAAGGGGCTCAATAAATATTTTTAAATTGTTCAAACTTTAATTTCAGCAACAACTACAAAGCAGTGATAAAGAAGAAGTTTGTGTCAAATCCAGAGCAACTGCCAGAGTTTCTCAGTCTTTTACTGAAAGGGTGATGTGTGTGTTCATAGCTTGTAGATGCTAATTGTTGACAACATGATTTGGTGGCTCAACAAATTGGAACTGACACCATCAACCTGCTCAATCCATTTACAATCTTTCATCATCGATGCAGGGGACTCTGTCAGCTGAGCAAGGCCAGCTTCCCTGTGAGGCCAGCGTCTTGTTTCCTATTAGTGACGAGCATTACAAGTAAACAGATTGGCTTAGCGCGTTAAATTGCATCCAACGGCCCAGCAAAAATCACAAGCAATGTAGAAAAATAAAAGTAAGGAGAGGACGGACTCAAGTCAATGCACATTTACTGAGCAGAAGTTTCATTAACTAGTTTCTCTACCACCCGCCTTGATGCATCCCACCCTCCACAGAGCACCCAGAGTGGTCTTTCTGAAATGCCAGTCAGTTCACATCACCTCCCTGTTTAAAATGCTTTAGTAATTTCCTCATTCTCTCCTTATCATGTCTTCCCAGATGCTCTGGAATCTGAGGCTTGCCTACTTCTCTAGCCCCAAACTGCTCCCTTCTCCTCATTCCACACTGTACTATACACACACACACACACACACACACACACACACATGCACACTACACTCCAAGAGTATCACAGTACCATGAATGACTGTAGAGTCTCTTCCAACAGGACCTTTGCACATGCTGACCCCTCTCGCCATCTTTCTGGAACACCTTCTCTGCCCTTTCACTTACCTAATTCCTTCAAGATTTAACTCAACTGTTTTATGGCAACCAGGGAGGCTTCCCTGATGTACTAGGTTGAATGGTGGCCCCCCCAAGATATGGTCACATCCTAACCCCCAGAACCTGTGAATGTGACCTTATTTTGAAAAAGGTTCTTGCAGATGTAAGTAAGTTAAAGATCTCAAGATGACATCATCCTGGATTATCTGGGTGGGCCCTAAATCCACTGACAAGTGCCCTTATAAGAGGCACACAGAGGAGAGACATGGGGAGTAGGAGGAGAGGGTCCATATGAAGACAGAGGCAGAAATGCGAGTGATGTAGCCACAAGCCTGGAGCCACTAGAAGCTGCAAGAGGTGAGGAAGGATTCTCCCCTAGAGCTTTCAAAGGGAGCATGAGCTTGCTGCCACCCCAATTTCAGACATCTGGCCTCCAGAATTGAGAGACAATAAATTTCGTTGTCTGAAGCCCCCAGTTTGTGGTAGATGGCTATGGCAGCCCTTAGGAAACTAATACACCTGATCTCCCCTCAGATGCTCCCTGTTTGCACTACCCCCAACCATGTGCACACTCCTATCCTGGCATTTTTCATGTGGTTTTGCAATTGCTCTGTGACTTTGTTGCCTTCCACACTCGACCCCAAACCCCTGGAAGGTGAGGATTTTATCTTCTGTGACCTTCTGCCAAGTTCTAGCATCTCCTTGAAGGGGGCACAAGGCTGTCAGTAGAGTAAGAGCAAAATGACAAAGAGTCAAACTTACTCTTTAAAACCTTTAAATCTTCCATAAATGTCTTCTGAGAACAAGCCTATTAGTTCCTCTCATGCCCCTTTCCTCAAAGCTTCTCTTGGCCCTCAACTAATTCTTCCATTTCTTTATCCACAAAGTCATCACCACCTACTGAGCTGGCCACCTGAGTCTTGCATCTCCCTTCTTTATCAAAGGGTGACAAACCCTGAAAATTATTCATAAATAACTTTCATGGGTTTCAAGCCTGCATTCACTGTTTCAGGCTTGAGTGCATCTATTGCCTGTGGGCCCACCTTCATTGGGTGGAATGGTGGACTAAATCATTCAAATGATTTTTCTCTTTTTTTTTTTCATTGCACACCATTATATGGGCATACATCATAACCCACAGATTAAGTATTAAAGGAACAGATGCAATAATGATAAATATGTGTTATCCCAACCTCTTGTTAAACCCCATAGGTAAGTAAGGCTTAGTCCTTGACTGCAAAGGGTTTATAACCTACATGAACCTAGTAATAACTGCTAACATTTGTAACCTCCCCACCAAATCTTTTTTGTTTTTGATAAAGCACAAAATTCATGTGCCATGAATTTTTCAAAGGAAACTAAGTTTCACTTTACTTTGTTTTTTAAAAAAAACATATATCAATAATAGACCATGAGGTCCCTATTTACACGTGAGCTGGCTGGTGGAGGTAATGATAAATCAAAGAAACAACAGGGACATTGCTGGTGGGGATGTAAAATGGTGCAGTTGCTGTGGAAAACAGTCTGACAGTTCTTCAGAATGTTAAACATAGAGTCACCATATGACCCAGCAATTCTACTCCTAGGTATACAGCCAAAGGAATTGGAAACAGATGTTCAAACAAATACGTGTACACACATATTCATAGCAGCATCATTTACAATAGCCAAAAGGTGGAAATAACTCAAATGTCCATCAACTGATAACTGGATAAACAACATGTGATATAGCCATAAATGGAGTATTAGTCATCAATAAAGAAGAATGAAGTATTGATACAGGCTACAACACAGATGACACATGAAAATACCACGCGAAGTGAAAGAAGCCAGTCACAAAGTCCACGTATTATATGATTCCATTTATAGTAAATGTCCAAAATAGGCAAATCCATAGAGTCAGAAAGTAGATAAATGGATGCGATGCAATGAGGGTGAGGGGTGGGTAAAGGGAGGTGAGGTATCAGTCAGTTTGGGTTGCTATAATAAAAATACCACAGACCAAGTGGCTTAAAAAAAAAACAGACATTTATTTTTCACAGTTCTAGAGGCTGGAAGTCCAAGATTAGGGTGCCAGCATAGTCTGGTTCTTAGTAAGTGCCTTCTTCCCAGTTATGTCCTCATATGGCCTTCTTTGGTGCATGCAAGCAGAGAGAGAGAGTGAGTGAACAAGTTCTAGTCTCTTTCTCTTCTTATAAGGACACTAACACCCTCATGATCTCATCTAAACCTAATAACCTCCCAAAGGCCCCACCTCCAAATACCATCACATCAGGGGTTAGAGTTGAATAAGAATTTGGGGCGAGGGGTGGTGGGCACAAACATGCAGTTCATAACATGGGGAATGACAGCAAATGGGTACAGGGCTTCTTTTTGCAGTAATAGAAATGTTCTAAAATTGATTGTGGTGATAGATGCATAACCCTGTGAATATACTAAAAGCCATTGAATTGTACATTTTAAATGAGTTAATCATATAATGTGTGACATATGTCAATAAAACTGTTACGAGGGAAGGAAGGAAGGAAGGAAGGGAGGGAGGAAGGGAGGGAGGAAAGGGGGAGGGAGGGAGGGAGGGGAGGGAGGGAGGGAGGATGGAAGGAAGGAAGGAAAGGGGGCAGGGAGGGAGGGCAGAAGGAAGGAAGGAAGGGAGGAAGGGAGGGAGGGAGGGAGGAAGGAAAGGGGGGAGGGAGGGAGGGAGGGAAGGAAGGGAGGGAGGGAGGGAGGAAGGAGGGGGAGGGAGGGATGCCCACATAGCTGGTACAACATTATTTCTGGGTGTGTCCCTGAGGGTCTTCTGGAAAGAGATTAGTATTTGAACTGGTGAACTGAGTAAAGCAAACGGTCCTACCCAATGTGGGTGGACATAATCCAAGCCATTGAGGGCCCCAATAGAACAAAAAGGCAGAGGAAGGGCAAATTCACTCTCTGCTTGAGCTAGGACATGGATCTTCTCCTGCCCTGTGACATCTGGCTCCTGGTTCGCTGGCTTTCGGATTCACACCATGAGTTACACCATCAGGCTCCTGATTCTCAGGCCTTCAGACTCAGACTGAATTACACCACCAGCTTTCCTGGTTCTCCACTTTTACAGAGGGCAGATTGTGGGTCTTCTCAGCCTCTATAACCATGAGAGTCAATTCCTATAATAAGTCTCCTCTTCTGTTCATCTATTTATCTATCTATCTATCCTATTGGTTCTATTTCCCCGAGCATCCTAATACAGTAATAAAGGGGTCACATCTGTCCCACTTATCATGGTATCTCCAGGGTCTAACACTCAGCCTGGCCCATAGTGGATGCTCAATAAAATAGTGGTTAAATGAATGAATGAATGAGTTACAATCTACCTCCTTGTAAACTCCGCTGTCCTCTAAAGACTTGTAAAAGCTCTGTCCCTACTAGCAATGCTGCTGCTGCTTGCTCTGTCCACAGACCACCCCCCAACACCTTTCTAAGGGGATCTGCTCACCTTCAGTCCTACTGCCTATGGGGCTGTATTCATACAACAGGGCCCTGCTCCTATCCTGACTGATTCAGCAAGGCTGGAACACCTGACCCAAAGGTAGCCAATCCAGAGGCTCTATAAAGATGAGCTGGACCAGTCACATTCTTTCCCTTTGTTTCAGGAATTGGAAATAAGACACACAGAAGACAATGCCAGTTGGTGGTGGATAGTGCACAAAGAACATTTACGATGTGAAGAGAAACATTTAAGATTGTCAAGGGCAAGCTCAAGTTATGAGGAATCTAAACTCTCAGTTGACAGAAGAGAATGGAACACGAGCACAGAGAGAACTAGAGATGAAGAGAGACAAGGCAGAGAATGCCATCTCTTAGAGAAGCCATCACTTAGAGACACCCAAAATCCTGCAGCTCCTGTCCTTGAAATCTATATCTGCTCTGTTCATACAGTAGCCATTAGCTATTTAGATTTAAATTCAAATTAATTAAAAGTAAAAATTTAGAGTTGCCCCAGCCACAGTTCAAGTGCTCAAGAGTCATATGTGGCTGAATGGCTACCATATTCGAAGTGCAGATGAAGAACATTTCCATCATCGACTGAAGTTCTATTGGACAGTACTGTCCTGCATCTTTACAGTAAAGCCCACTTACCTTGAACAATGTAAATGCAATGCAAGAGCCTCTGTTTCGTGTAAAAAAAGGAATCAGCCAGAATACCCATTAGGTGATTCAGTCCTTCACTCATTTAACATCAAATTTATATTGATGTTCAAGGTATCTTTTGAGTGCTAGGGATACATATTAGTGAACTGGATAAAGGCTAGCCCTGGTGGAGCTTCAGTTATAACTTTCCAAATGTTAGCAAGTCATGCCCCCATCCCACTGAATCTATTCTTGTTTGGGCCAAATGCAGTCCCAGTTTCTTTAGCCAGCCCTCAGGTCGCATGGATCCCTGGGCCTCCACTCTCTGAGTTCCTCTCTGAAAACAGTTCAGGTTATCAACATCCCTCTTAAAACTCAGAGCCCAAAACTGCATATAATATTCCAAAGAGCCAGTACAGAATTCAATGGACTATTATACCACTTGCTCCAAACACTGAATTTCCATTAATTTAGCTTGACAATACATTTATTTCTAAAGAGCCAGCCATACTGCATGGCTAGTTTGACTTAGTGAGCAGTTAAGTCAATAATGTTTTAAAGTTCTTTGTAACAGAAACTGCTCTTCAGCTTGTCCATCCCAAGCTTTACTTATGCAACTGATGTATAAACCAAAATGCAAATACATTTATCCCTGTTAAACTTTATTCTCTAAGTCAACATCAATCCACTAATTTTTCATGGTTGTTAGAAGTACTGTGTGAAGCCCCTGGTACATGCCTGGCACATGGTTAGTGCTCATTAAAAGGTGGTTCATTGATACTACGATGATTTCTTTTAGTTGGATGTTTCTCTTTTTCTTCAGGGTTGATGTCATAATTTGAACTCAATTCAATTAATACATTCCACTGAGCTACTGCTATGGGGCGGGGAGAGTCGCAAAGATGGAACAGACATGGCCCCTGCCCTCTTGGAGCTCACTGTCGGATGGGGGAAAACACACACACATACTTATGCAAACAAGCATGAAATGAGAAGCAAGTTATGTCTGGAGCTGTGATGAATGGGTATGTAGTAGCTGTGATGAATGGGTATGTAGTACTAAGAGTATAGATCTAGATCTGAGCGAACTGGGTTTGAATTCAGGCACTGTCTACCAGATTTGTGATCTTAGGCAAATCACTTAACACTTCTGACCCTCGATTACTCATCTGTAAAATGGAAATCACCATGGAGCCCTCCTTAGGGTGCTGTGATGAAGTTCAGTGAGATAACAGAGGTCTAACTCTAAAAAAGAGTCAGGCTCCATTTTTTTGAGGTTTTACTGTTGACAGCTTTTAAGCTCACCCCTCCCTTTTCCCCTTCCGCTTCACATCTGGGCAAGCTGATAGAAAACCCACGTGCTCCCTCCTTTGTCACCCCTCACACTGGCCCCACCCCCCCTAACCGCAATAAAAACCTCAAACCAGCCTCCTTTCTTTGTTTTATCAAGCCATTTTCAGATCAGCTTGGGATGCCTACCTTTGCTTACCCCAGAATTCTTCTTACATAAATAAATCTTTTCATCCCTCTTGGTGTGTATGGTGTCATCAGTCTTGACATCTGAACCAAATTTGGGGCGAGAGTTCATTCTACCTCTACAGGTGGCCACAATATTAATGAAATAGCATAATGCCTGGTACACTGTAGGCGTTTATGCCAACTATGATACATATAAGGTTAATGTCACCTATTCCGCCAAGCCAACAAGAAAGCAATCCCTTTTCTGACAATTATATAAAACCATATTTCTCAAACCGAGGCATGCATATCCCCAAGGGGGTCTTGACATATGCCAAGGTATCTAATGAGTGTAAATCCTACACTACACACACACACACACACACACACACACACACACACACTTGGTTGAGGGAACATGGTATATTAAAATTTTCCTGCTCTCTGTATTTAGGAACTCCTATAGAAAATTATGAGAAACTAATAGTAGACTCTAAACTGATATCCCAGAAACCACAATACATGAAGGAGACTGTGTGAGCAGCATCAAGGGCCCAGCCTTCTCCCCTCTGAGCAGACCTAATGATGCCCATGAAGGAGAGGGGCCTGCCCCCACAGGCCTCACTTCATCCACTCACTCCCTTGTGCTGGCAATGAGCTGATCCTTTTCTAGTAGAAGCCCTCACATCATAGAGAGGAGCTGTGGCTCCAAATGGATGAAGCTGGCCAAAGTGATCACCATAGAAGCAGAACATGTAAGCCTGAGATCTCACAGGTGATCCTAGAGTTGGTAGCAGTGATGGTGTTATTCTCTCAGTCCCTGGGGTGGGTGAGGGTATTAGTCTACTCAGGCTACCTTAACAAAATACCACAAACTGGATGTCTTGAACAACAGAAAGTTATTTCGCATGGTCCTAGAAGCTGGGAAGTCCAAGATCAAGGTGCCAGCTGATTTGGTGAGAGCTGTCTTCCTGGCTTGCAGACAGCCGACTTCTGACTGTGCCCTCACATGGTGGAAAGACAGAGACAGAGGAAGGGAGAGCATGTGAGAGAGAGAACACACACTCTGGTGTCTGCTTCTGTAAGGACACTAATCCTATCAGATTAGGGACTCACCCTTATGACTTCATTTAATGTTAATTACCTCCTTTTGGCCCTGTCTCCAAAAGTAGTCACATCAGAGGCGTTAGGGCTTCAACATATGAATTTGGAGGAACACAAGTCAGTCCACAGCAGTGAGAAAGGGCCCCAAGGAGTGCTTTAAGTGATATTTATTGGGTGGGGAGACGTAAATATTCTGACATCCTCGGTGAAACAAACTGCTCAATTTGACTGTACCAGACACAACTTCAAACCTAAGCAATAATTCATAGGAAAACGCACTGGGAAGATGGATGCCTGAACTAAGTATTGATATTAGTGACAAAGGACAGTAATTTAGCCAATTAGACACAGAAACCTTCATTAGCTCTGAGGCCTTACCCAACAAGGCATTATCTGCTCATGCATACATCATTTTTATCAGTCTCATAACTCTATTGCCCAGGGAAGTATCTTTGGCCTTCTAAGAGCTCTGACCACTGTAAAGGGAACAGTTACACTCTGACCCAACCCAAAAAGGGGTTATCTCTCTTATTCCATCTTAACTTCTCCTTTCCAAAAAGTATAAAACAGAGAAGCAAACATTCCCTCTGCAATCCCTTCCTCCCTTGCTCTCACTCCATTCTCTTCAGCAAATATTGAGAGAAGTGATCAGGTCCCCTACTATGACTCATTACTCAAGACACCAAGGTGGCTTCCTTTTTCCTTTTGTTCCCTGAAATATGAGAGAAAGATATAATAGAGGTGTTTCTTGCTTTTTTTTTCTTTCTTTTTTTTGGCTCAGAGCTAAATTTGATGTTTAAGTACCGCAACTATCCTTAGCCTAGAATTATGATATTACAATCTCCTAGTCTCCAAAACGTTACTCTTGATATTTTGTTTTTATTTCAATAATTCTTTTTATATACATGACTTTCAATGTCACATACCTTAAATGATCTTTTGAAGTAAAAAGAGTATAAGGAGTAAAAACATTCTTTTATACATATATATAAAAGCATCTTTATATATATGTATATGTACATACATGTATACAATATATAATTGCATATAATAAAGAATACTATGCTTAATAATAATAATTACTATTTACTGTGCACTTGTATGAGCCAGGCCCTCTGCTAGATGCTTTATATACACCATCTCATTTAATCCCCCCACAATCCTGTTCCTTGAGAGGAGATGAGGATGATTCACTAAGAGAGCCTAATCCCGAGTCTAAGTCAGAATTTCCAGGTCAGAGTCAGGACTTTAGTTGGAAATTGGTTGCAGAGGGCAGTGAGAGACACTGAGTGCAGAAGCACTTGTCCATTCACCAGATGCTTAGGACAGATAGAGGTATTGGAGCAAGGTGAGAATCAGACTGCAAGCTGGAGATACCATGTGGCCAGGGAGCAGGGTGATGGGGACAAACATCTATTTACTCTGCAAACATTTACCAAACATCTCCCAACCCAAGGAACTTAGGGTTAAATAGAAATGAGTGCAGGATGCCTCCCAGAACTGCCCACCTAAAGGACAAGGGGCTGGGCATTCATCTACAGCCTTCCATCAAATGTTGGTTGAGATTGACCTCAGGCACATCAACTCCTTGACATTTCCAGGGTGGCTTTGCAGGAGCCAAGCAGACTCTGGCAGCCCAGAAGGTCCTGAGGGCAGAACACAGAAAGGAATTCTATACCTCTGCACTTCAGGTAAGACACTGCCAGGTGAATCTGAGCTTCCACAGAACTGTCCTCCACAGCTGTGGCTGATATCAGAAGTGGGCATAATATATAGGGCACCAAAAGTATCTGCTACATGGAGCTTTGGGGTCCTAGGAAAACTCAAAGAAGAAGGGTTGTCACGTAAAATTCCATGTGCCTAATTCCTCTTGTGATATCTGGGCTTATTGTGCCACTCTTCCCATAAACACCTAGGAATATGAGCTTTTCTCATTGTTTTGGTACTTGGCTGCTTTCTTGTGTCCAGATGAGTACCAAATCACACAAATTATATATACAATAGAAAAAACATATTTTTAAGTATTCCACAATAAGGAAGAGCAGATTACCTCCAGCAAACAATTTTAATAATTTTATAAATGAAGACATATTGGAAACAGAGGAGTATTATATTGCTTCATCCTGGAGTAATTATGTCCCCAGACTTACAAAGCTTTTGGAGGGGTCCAGAATAACCCCTGAATTCTGACTAAAACTACCCAAACAAACTGACTGCGGTAGCCATGGAGGTGCACCACCCAGAGTTCCTTTCAAGGGATAGTCAGCCATGAGGAGTCCAGGTGGCTGAAAGCCTCCAGCTGCACAGCCTTAGGATGCACCCCAGTGTTCAACCCAAGGCCAAAGTCTGCCTGGGTAGGTCCCAGCCAATGACTGGATACAACGGGGGTAATAGGGCCCAATAGTCTCTGTCCAAGATGCTACTCTAATGGGTAATCTCTACTCTGGAGCTCTCCATCTGCACAGCTGGAACTTTCTCAGATCTACTCTACTAGCTAAGGCTCTTCCTACCCAATCCTCTTTCCTTCCCCCTCTCCTTCTGCAGGTTCAGAACTTCACTGTGGCCTGAAGGCCTTCAGATGACAAAATTGACCCTGAGAGATGCAACGTCCCCTGCCCAGTCTCTCTCAGCAAATCCACGCTAGAGCTGGAAGCAGAACGCACATATCTCCAAGCTCCTAGCACAATGCTCCACCCAGTCACACAGTCAACATCTTATACTCATAGACACGGCAGTTGTCTCACTAAGTGCTCAGATAGCCAATTATATGTCTTCACATCTCCATTTGCTGTACTATAAAATTGAGAAGATACTCGCTTCACACCAGCTCCCAGGGATTGGGCGAAGAGGAATAAAATACTTCTTGTAGCTGGAAGGAAAGCCATAAATAAATACAGAACTGTGCAGTCAGCTTTCACTTATCGGGGCAAATGAATGGGGGCACTGGTGCAGATACATGGCCTAGGGCTTCTGTGACTGCCAGAGCTGCATCCAGACACCAAAAACAGAGAGACGGGCCAGGGGCAGGGCAGAGGGAGTCCTGAAAGGGAGCCCCAGATAAGTGTCGGGGAAAGTAACCCTGCTGAGCCGACCCAATCTGGTCCAGCCCCTCTTAAAATGTACTTTTTCAAATGGAAAAAGAGCATAAGCAAGCTGTCCACAGGTAAATGGCTTTTAAGCATATGAAGAGATAGATGTTCAAGCTCACTCAAAATTACAGCAATACAAACCTAAACTAACAATGTGAGAGCACTGTAAGTTCAAATTAGTAGAGATCGTCTTCCAGTATTGATGGCGGTGTGTAGAAAAACTCTATTAGTGCAAATGTAAATTGTGGACATTTCTCCAGCGGGCAATTTGGGAATTTCTACTAAAATGTAAAGTGCCTGTACACTTGGACCCAGACATCATGCTTCGAAGACTTATGATATAGATCTACTTGCACAAATGCACAAATGCACAGTACAGTCATTGCAGCATAACTTGAAATAGTCAGTCACTGGAAATAAACTAAATGTCCATCATTAGAAGAAAGGGTAAATAAATTATAGTTAGTATGTGATGATGGGCTCTAGAACACTACGTAGATGTGATAGAGAATGACAAAAGTCTAACAGGATGATATGGGTAGTCACTAAACTATACAGTTAGCAGAAAGAAAGATGGAGAAGTTGGTTACCATTTGTTGAAAAATAAATATCTACATACAAATTTACGTATATAAATATATACATACATACATATATGCATATGCTTATATATGTTGAGAATATTTTTGGAAGAAAACATAAGAAAATGGTTAAAAGTAGGTACTATTCTGAGAATGGACTAATGGTAGGAAGGAGACAGTTTTCACTATATAACTTTTATGCTCTATATTTTTTTACCATGTCTTTGTCTTACTCATTTGAAGAAAACAACTTGTTAAAATGTGTGCTTTCTCCTTATAACACTGCTCATGGCAGCAAAAGTAAAAACAACATTAATAATAATAACAACCAACTTGCGATTTGCAATTTATACTCCACACAACACTTTCCCATCCATTTCTTTAACGTGGGCAGAGAAGAATGATTTCTACCCTCGTTTTTTATATAAGGAAGCTAGAGCCAAAGGCAGTTGACGAGTTGCCCAAGATCTTTGGTGAGGTCACATGGAAGAGACTTCTCTTACTTTTACTATTGCCCATATCCATATCTTCAAGGAAAGAATTGGTGGAAGAAGGTTCCTAGTTTCCAGGCTCCAAATCTTGGGGCCTTTTCCTTCTACATCTCCCTCTGCCTCACAAAAAAAGAAAATCACTGGCTTCCATTTTTTAAAAGCAATGAAGCAACAATGACGTTTTAAATAAGGGAAAGAAAAAATGTTGGGCAACACAGAAAAAGAAAGGGTCACAGAGTCCTTTGGGGCTACCAAAGGTAGCCTGGGATGGAAGAGGGTGAGACAGCACTGAAGTAAGATGACCCGAGATCCTAAGGAGATGACTCTCCTTTACTCTGCATTCTCTGTTGAAGCTTTCTCATTCCCTGTTCAAAGAGGAAAAAAAAAAACAAACCTGAACCTGATCTTTTGCCCACATTTTCCCTATAGTTAGAAGTCTCTTTTCCCAAGAGAGCCTGCAGGGATTCCCTGGGGACTCAGAAGAGGGTTTCCAGGTGCTGTTTGTCCACCAGAATAAGATGAAGAGAAAGATAGTGGGGAAAGTTATCAAAGGGGTTAAAAAAGAAGAATCTCTGTCCTTTGTGGCCTCAAGGAAATGCTAACACCATGTGATGAGATGATCTTGAACTGACCTACCTGTTGCTGAATGGGCAAATCACTGCATGCACCAGGCTCCTTTCTTTGGAAACATAGTGAAATACTGAATTTTGTCTCAGTGTTTATAACACATCAGCAATGCATGATCCTAGTGGCAGGGGAGGGGAGAATGTTCACAGTCTGACAATCTATTGTTAAGCAAAAAGCCTGGTGGTTTTAGCAGGAATTCTGCTAAGTCAGTTGAGCAAGAATCCCCCTTGATACCCTATCAAGTTCCTCATCCACCCACCTTTGACACCTAACCAATTCCTCTTAGTAACCTTCCATCCTATCCCTCACCCTGCCTGTAGGCTATAAATCCCCAGCTGCCCCTGCTGGATTCAAAGTTGAGTTCAATCTCTCTCCCTTATTGCAATAGTCTTGAATAAAGTCTTCTTTGACATTTTTAACAAGTGTCCAGTGTAATTTCTCTTCAGCATTACTCGAAATGTGGATCATCTTCCAGCAGCATCAGTATCACCTGGGAGCTTGTCAGAAATGCAGAATCTCAGGACCCACTCCAGACCTGCTGAATCAGAATCTCTACCTTAACAGGATCCCCAGGTAGTTTGTGTGGACACTAAAGTTCAAAAAGCACTGTTTTTGTCAACACAGCCCCAATTCCTTCAATATTTGTGGGCCCTTAATTCTATACTTTCAGAGTACTCCCCTTAGGGCCTACCACTCACAGCCAGCTGACAAAACTCACTGCCTTGTGCCTTGCCTCATTTTAACTCGTCCTTTCAACCTCTTCACTCACTCTCCCCTGGGTTTCACCTCCCATGAGCTCTGCCTCCAGCATGAGCTCCGCTCAATCATTCCACTCTCTCTGGTTGCACAGGTCTGGGGTGGGATGATTCTTTGAATTTTGAGGATGGTTCAGGGGACCAGGGTAAGAGGCCCTGACTAAGGTCTAAACCTGGGATGGCATTCAAGGCCATCAGACCTTTAACACTTCCATGATTAACTTCTTGTTAGTGTATATCCTCAGCCAGTGTCTTTCCCTGCTCTTCCTTGAGTCCCCCTTCTGTTATACTATGGGGAACTAGGATAGGGACTAGGCTGGTGGGACTGGTTTTGCCAGGCATGTGACACTGATAATAATTAGATCTAATAAAGCTAGATATGCGGAAGAAACCAGACTATCCATTTAGGGCCAAGATGCCAAGTGAGCCTAGGAAGTTGCCAGGACATACTTAAACAAGAGAATTAGTCATTATTTATCTGTTTATCTGAAATGCAAAGTTAACTGGGTGTCTTATATTTTATCTGGCAACTCTAGCCTGGCTCTATCTGGAAACTTTTCAGGGCTCATGAGTACGGGATCTATATGTCATAAGAAGGTAAGATTACTGGAAGAAACCTCCGCTTACTCTCTCCTAACTGGGGACAGATATTTAACTGGCAGGTTCACCCATTTTACCACTCCTCCCATTTCTTAAGTCAGTGGGACTTATGGAGACAGGAGAGAGAAGTCTGGATTTGGAGAGTATTGTGAAATACCACAATAAGGAGAAGGATATTTTAATTTATATACAGCTCTTTAAAATACCCTCTTTTAAGCCAATCTTGAGATGTTTCATTGGCTGCTCAGGAGATATCATGAAAGTATTCTAAGATTTGGCAAACCAGATTCCTGATATTTCTTTCTTATGTTTTTCTTTGGACTCCAAGGAGGTTGTGGATATATGCTAGTGACAAAATCGTCATCTTTTCCCCTTTCTACACCCCACTCTACCACCTACCCCTCGTCCTTACCTGGTCAAAGAAAATGGCCCTCTCCTCCAAGCCAAGTCATTACTTTTACCTCCCTCCGGGTTCTATTCCTATTCAGTCTAATGCAATAGTTGTGTGTGACTGATGAATTTCCATTGCTTACACTGTGAGCTCTCTGAAGGCAGGGATGTGAAGCCTGGAGTACCCTGACCCCTGTCCTGCACATAGAAAGCCCTCCACAAATGTTTATTGAATGAGTTCTGTGTAGCTTTCTCCTGAGCTGAACTCTGACTTGACTTCACTAGACTGTGATTGGAACTGAAAATGAAATGGCATCAGTTTGTCCCAGAATCCCTGCCAGGACTTGCAGTGACAAAAACTACTAACACTCTTTATGTTACTTTTACTTTTCAGTGCACTCTCAAAAGATTTTCTTTGGCCTCTTATTGTACTGGTCCTTTTGAATGGATGCAAGCCCTTCCATGCCTTTTTATAATCCACTGCAACCATATGCTACACTTTAGCCACTTTCTTATTTGGAACTAGGAATGGCCCCCAGGAGGTGGGGCCTCCAACCTCTCAGGCAGGAAAGAAAAAAAGGCCTTTTCTAACTCTTTTATCAGACTTGTGGAAACCCAGGGTGAGAGTACCACCAATCATAGCCAGCTGCATGACCCCAGACCAGTTCAGAATGAGAAGCCTACTGAAAGGAGGCTTTAGTGGGTAAAAGTAGAAGCACACAGAAAATGCCACACTCATTCCTGCTAAGGTTCCAGGTCCAGCTGAGGGCCCATAACCCAGTGAGAGTCTCCAATGATCCCTGAAGGTATTCCCAAGCCAGTCTATCCAGACCTCATGCTCTCCAAATCACATAATCCATCATGCCTAGGTGGGTTGCGTTCTCCTCCTTCTGAGAACAGGGCACAGGTTAAGAGGTCCTGAGGAGAGAAGGATTCTGCCTATAACATCCACCAACCTCACTCTACTCCCAGTGTCTTTTCAGAAATCTACTTACATTCATCATGGCAGCATTGAAAAAGCAGCATCCTTTCGGCAGCGAACACAGACAGATTTGCTGCCCTGTATCCTCCTCCTGTCATTCAGATGCCGTCAGTCACAGTCCCCTAAACAACTTCCCTAAGAGACAGCAAAGGCCCTAGACAAGGCCAATCATAATTCCCCCAGGCCCCTGCAACGGTGATCCAAGGAGAGATTGTGTGACCCCAGGTGGGCTGCCCAGAGTTCTTCTCTAGCACTGATTCACAGGCATTACATAAAAACAGGCTCTCTCCTGTTAGTGGGGTGGCTGAATGAGGAGGATGAGAATCTACAGAGAAAAGCCAAATAAAGAAAAAAAAGATAAGAAATGAGGAGACATACATAAATCTTGTTGCCAAGGTGCTCTGAATCCTTTAGTTCTTCCTTTGATCTTGAGAACCACTCCACTCTCTGTTCGCTCTTTTGCTTAAGCTAGTTGAATTTAGGTTTTTATGGCTTGCAACAAAAAAAGTCATGATTAGTACACTCCCTGCTTTCCTTCCAACTTAGGTAGACACTTGAGGAAACATGGCCCCCTCTGAATCATTTCAGGATGAAGGAGGAGTCAGAATAAAAGGAAGAAGAATGTAAGAAACTGTAGACTCTCACATAATGTCTCTAGAGTACGGCTGCGGCTGGCTGAGGAAAGCTGTCCTGAATGATAAAACAAATAATAACCCCAAAAACAATAACAGCTAACGTTTTTGAGCACCCCTGACCATGGCCACAGTCATTGCCATGGAGAAGTGACCCTATCCCCCAGGTAAAAGCTGATTGTTGGAACATGGGCAAAGCTTTGACGAAACTGAGTCAAATATCAAAGAAGAGTTAAACTGAAACATCAGGCAGCACTGGGTACTAGGCTGTCATTTTAGGGTGTTACAATGGACCAAATGAAAGCAGATGAGTTATCCAAGAACTGCAAGGAAAGAAGAATGAAGCAGGCACTGCCTTACAGAGAGTCAGAGGGAAGACAGGAAGGGACTCCTGACCCCCTCTCCCCAGTGTCCACTTACCACCACCCGTTTATGCCCTGCAATTGAGGTAGATGATATTCTCCTATACCTGCTTAACAACCTTCCTGTCTGATTTGAAACACTCAATTGGTTTTCTGACCTGGTATAGCAGTATAAAGATATTACTATTTTAACAGTTGGCACCTGTGATTTTATTCTACTCTTGTATTTGTTTGCTTTTTAGAAGAAACCATCTTTATTAAAAATCATACTTTGCTAGTCTGCTTTGGGGTGGAGAAAGTGAGATCCCAAACCTGCCTTATAAGGAGAAGAAGAAATAAAAAGGTAAACTTCGCTGCAAAAGAAAGAATCCAGGATATTGGAGGTAGGCCAAGAGATGAGAGAGAGAGGACCAGACATGGTAGAAAGCTGGAGCCTGCAGAGTAACGCCGCCAGTGAGAAGTTTCCTGTGGCGGAGTGGCCAAGGAAGTTTTAAGAACACAGTGTCAAATCTACACTTTTAATTTTTTGCGTTTAAAACGTAAACATCTCCAGGGGACCCAGGCTCGATCCCTGATCAGGGAACTAGATCCCACATGCATGTCACAACTAAGAGTTCACATGCCACAACTAAGAAGTCCGCACGCTGCAAGTAAAAAAAAAAAGATCCTGCGTGCTGCAACCAAGACCCAGTGCGGCCAAAATAAATAAATAAATAAATACTTTTTTAAAAAACATGTAAACATCTCTCTATCTTCAATCTTTAATAAAGTCTGACAACACATGTGGGTGGGCAAAAAAAAGGAAACAGGCTGAGTACCACAGAATGGTTATGAGCAGAGAGGATGGTGGCAAGAGATGAAAGGGCATGAGTTCATCAGCAACAGAAACCTAGACCAGGAAACAAGAAGATAACCACCACCCCCAACCAGCTATTCACAGAAATTTTAGAAAGAACAATGGTTTTTTCATAGGATGTGGAATAGATGTCTTCAGACAATTAATCTAAAACCCCAGGTTTCCAAAGCCCTGTGCCTGTGCCTCTATTCCTGACTTGAACACTAGACTGTGTGTTCACACACCTGTGGACTCACAAACTTTAGCTCTTTGAGGGCAATGTCATGTCTAACTCATCCTAGTGCCTGGCACAATGCCTGCAATGCAGTTTTTAAATTGATAATAAACTTCATTTTTGGAACAGTTTTAGATTTACAGAAAAACTGCAAAGATAGTATAGAGTCTCCATAAACCTCACAGCTTCCCCTATTAACATCTTCCATTAGTATGATATATTTATCACAATTAATGAACCAATATTCATGCATTATTATTAACTAAAGTCCATATTTTATTCAGATTACCTTCATTTTTACCTAATATCCTTATACTGTTCCAGGACCCCATCCAGGATACCATGTTACACTTAGTCACCATGTCTCTTTAGGCTCCTCTTGACAGTGACAGTTTCTCAGAATTTCCTTGTGTTTGATGACTTCAACAGCTTTGAGGAGTGCTGGTAAGGTGTTTTGTAGAATGCCCCACATTTGCAATTTGTCTGATGTTTCTCTCATGAGTAGACAAGGATTATGGGTTTGGGGGAGGAAGACCTCAGAGGTAAAATGACATTGTCATCACATCATATCAAGCACAGAACCTGAGTCATCACTGTTGATTTTGACTTTAACCATCTGACTGAGGTTTTGTTTGTCAGCTTTCTCATTGCAAAGTTACTCTCTCCACCCACCCCACTCCATCTTTTCCATACTTTGCTCTTAGGAAGAAGTCATAATGCAAAGCCCCACGCTATGAGAATCAAGAGTTATACTTCACCGACTTGAAGGCACATTATCTACATAAATTATTTTGATTTCTTTTGCATAGGATATTTGTGTATTCTCCCCACCACCACCATTTATTTATTTGTTCAGTCATTTATTTGTATCAGTATGAACACATGGATATTAGTTTTATACCTTAGGCTGTAATCCAATACTATTTTGCTTTGGGTCTTTTGATCAAATTGTTCCAGCTTTGGCCATTGGAAGCTCTTTCAGCTGGCTTCTATGCTCCTTTGGCATATCCCCATCACTGTGGGAGTTTTGTTTGTTTGTTTAGCACTTTCTTACTCTCGAGCACTACAGGATGCTCCAGGTTCATCTGGTATATTTCCTGCCCCAGTGTTTTTTTTCTGTCCCAGTCTTAGAATCCAAGAAGAACCGGTTTCTTGTATTGGAGAATGGTATTAGAAACCATGATATGGGTACCAGGTATATACTCACTACTGGGGTACTGTCACTGCTAGGCCCTCTCAGCTGAGCAAGCAATGAAATATATGTGTGTCTACTAACTCAGATACACACATATCTCTATAAATATATCTATATGTGACCACCCATATCTATATTAAGCTAAACATGGGTTCATACTGATATCTCCAATTCTAGTCCATCACCATGTGGATCATTCTAGCCTCCTCCTCTTGTTTACCTGTAAACTTCCACTCCAATATCAAGAAACCTGGCTCCCTCTACTTGCCATCCATTTACTTAATTGCTCAATTCCAGTATAGATGTATAGCATTATCAAGATTATTAACCCATGCTCCCATGAGGTACAATTATCATTTTAAACAAATTTATGTCTAATTTATCAATCTTTTTCATGAATCAATTTTTTCATTTTTGGTGGTGTATCTAAAAACTCATTGCCAAATCAAAGGTCACCTATCTTCTAGAAGCTTTACAGTTTTGTGGTTTACACTTAAGTCTGTGATCCATTTTTTAGTTAATTTTTGGGAATGGTGCAAGGTCTGTGTCCAGTTGGCATTTTATTTGTCTTTCTTTTTTGATTTTCTTTTGCATATGGATGTCTGATAGATCCAGCACCATTTGTTGAAAGGACTAGCCTTTTCCACTAAGTTGCCTTTCCTCCTCTGTCAAAGATTAGTTAACTATATTTATGTGTGTCTATTTCCAGGCTCTCTGTTCTATTCCATTGATCTATTTGTCTTTTTTTTTGCCAAACCACACTATCTTGCTTAATGTAGCTTTATAGTAAGTCTTGAAGTTGGGTTGTGTCAGTCCTCCAACTTTGTTCTTCTCTTTTAATATTGTGTTAGCTATTCTAGGTCTTGTGCCCCTTCATACAAACTTTAGAATCAGTTAGTTGATATCCATAAAATAACTTGCTGAGATTTCGATAGGAATTTCATTGAATCTATAGATCAAGTAGGAAAGAATTGACATCTTAACTATATTGAGTCTTTCAATCCATGAACAAGAAATATCTATCCATTCATTTAGATCTTTGATTTCTTACATCAGAGTTTTATAGTTTTCCATATACAGTTTCTATGTATATTTATTAGATTTATACATAAGTGTTTCATTTGGGGGGTCTTATTGTATATGTTATTTTTTCATTGCAAATTCCAGTTGTTCATTTCCATATATAAGAAAACATTGACTTTTGTATATTACCTTGTTTGCTGTGACCTTGCTAGATCACTTATTAGTTAAAGAGTTTTTTGTATATTTTTTGTGATTTTTCTAGATAGACAATCATGTTACCTGAAAACAGTTTTATTTTTTCCTTCCCTATCTGTATATATTTTGTTTCCTTATTGCACTACCAAGGACTCCCAATAAAATGATGAATAGGGATGGTGAATGTGACTGTTAATTTTTTGTGTTAACTTGACTGGTCATGGGGTGCCCAGATTAAACATTATTTCTGGTTGTGCTTGTGAAGGGTGTTTCCAGATGAGATTAGTATCTGAATCAGTGGACTCAGTGAAGCTGATTTCCCTCCCCAATGTGGGTGGGCATCATCTAATCTATTGAGGGCCTGAATAGAACAAAAGTCAAGGGAAGGAAGATTTCACCTTTTTCCCTGCCTCGCTGGTAGAGCTAGGACATCTCATCTCATCTTCTCTGGCCCTCAGACTGGGATTTACACCATGAGTTCCCCTAGTTCTCAGGCCTTTGGACTCAGACTAAATTACACCACCAGCTTTTCTGGGTCTCCAGCTACAGACAGCAGATTGTGGGACTTCTCAGCCTCCATAATTATATGAGCCAAATCCTCACAGTAAATCTCCTTTTAGATATATACATATCATGCTGGTTCTATTTCTCTGGGAAACCTTGACTATTAGGGCGAGAAAGGACATCCTTGCCTTATTCCCAAACTTAGGGGGAAAGCATTCATTTTCTCACTATTAAGTATGATGTAGGTTTTCGTAAATATTCTTTATCAAGTGGAGGAATTTCCCCCCTGTTCCTAGTTTGCTGAGATTTTTATCCTACAGAGATGCATTACTAGATTCCCCCTTCACGGGATGACTTGTTGCCCAGCTATCAGCTCCATCAAGGTATGCCTCAGCTGCAGACAGCCACCTTGCCCAAGGGAACATTCTTCCTGGGGTAGCCCACATTCAGTGACTGATAAGGGGTGTGACGAAAAGGCACAGCCATTTTAGCCCAATGAGGGTCAACTCTGATGAAAAACATATGCTCAGAGCTCCCCATGGAGTCAGGGAAAGCTGTGCCTGGCCTGTATCACAGTTCAACTTCTCCCTCTGCCTAATCCTGCTTCTTCCTCCTCCCTTCCACAGATCTTAATTGCTAATAAACATCCTGCACACTAATTCTACCTTGATCCCTATGTCCAACAACTCAACCTGTGACTCTCCTTACATAGCAAAATGATTTTCCATGCTATTTCATAAAAGACAGTGAAATTGTTTTCCCTACCAGACCATCAGCTTCACAAAAAAACTTCCGGAGTAGAGGTAGAACAATAGGAAAGAATTTCTCTCCCCATTTGGTTATCACTTGAGAGTGCTAAATTTTAATGCTTGGCTGCAGGGTCTGTAGGCATTTATCACTGTCACTCAACAGAGACTCTCCCAAAGCTCCTTGTCCACACTGCAGGATAATGCAACCACATTAACAGAGATGCTTGGACTCTGAAAAGGCCTGGCTTCTACTCCAAGAAAAAAGAAAAATCCAAGTGGGCAGATGTTACAAGCAGAAAATCTTCTCCACTGCAGAAAACACCAGACACAAAGCCAAAGAGTTCATCAAAGGGGTTACAAAGATGAAAACTCAATTTGGAGTCAGAGGGTTGTCACTAATGACTCTAGCTCAGGATCACATGAAACAGAGCATTACCACTTGGAACAGCATCTGTCATATAAGAGTAGATGTTCAATAAATATTTGCTGAATGAATTAATGAACACTTATTTGGAATTAGGAGAAATGACTCTTGGTCTCAGCTTTGGACACTCAGTATATGACTAAAGGCCAACTCTAAAACTGTGATAAGGCTATGTCTCATTTCCACATATCCAACTTCCAAGCAACCCATATGTTAATACTTTATTGATTTAACTCCGTAAATAAGAGCTTTTTTGTATCTGTACATGGTTGGCTATTTCACAGTAGCACTGCTGGCCAGATGCCTCCCCATTTTTGAAGGTAAAGCAATGTTTGTGCAATTATATGACTATTTTATTGCATTTCTCCCTTATTAGGTTACAAAAATGAGCAGAGAAAGGAGAAATGAAAGTGCTGATACCTGTGATAAGAAGCAGAGGTCTCATTAACTCAACACAATTGAGGCAAAGAGAGAAATCATTAGGCCTGTGGAAAGTGATGTCATTAGCCTCAATCAGATGCTCATAGACTGCAAGCTGGTCAACCTTCTGAAGTGAAAGAAGAAAGTGAAAGAACATATATGAAATGTATGAGTCATCAAGGACGATGCCTAAAAGGCAAAGTGTGATTAGGAATGTCAGTATGTTTTTCAGCTCTCTGGTAACAGAACCCACATGAAATCTTGTTTAAGTTTTACACATTTCACTTGCCACAAGTTTTCAAGAGAACATTGTGTACAAAATCAGGGGAATGCTGAAATTAATGCATGGACTTTCACTCTTATAGAGTTGTTGTATATCTCACGTTAGATAATAAAATCTGTGATTGTAATACCAGTCTGCAATATTTAGATATATCTTGTCATTTTTGTAAGTGCGAATATATTGGTCATTTTGTTGGCCAAATACCAATAGATACAGATAGATAGGTCAGGTATAGGTACAGGTATAGGTATGGGTGTGAGTGTGGGTGTGGGTACAGGTATGGATATTATGTACCCAGGCACCTTAGCATACTCCTTTTTCCAGAGTTCGGTCTATGAGAAAGGGTGTTAAAAAAAAAAAAAAAAAAGAGAGGAAAGTCTCAGAGGGACAACAGGATAGTGAAGAGAGAAAGGAGGAAGGGAGACTCCTAGGCCCAATTTCCAGGACTTCCCCTGATGTTAACCATCTATCTTTCTTCAGAGCTAGATTACCCGACTCACTCTGCTTCTCTTTTACCTCCAGGCCACCATCCCTTCTATTAAGACCTGAACCGAACTATGCTAGGGTCATGTATTTTAATCAGGACTTTGGTTCCCAACTATCCTTCCTGGAGAGATTCAAGCCTGGAAGGTGAAGGAAGCTCAGCCTTTGGCCTGGTCATCTATCAGGTGGAACAATATCTGAGGACAATAGGTAAATGAGGACAGTAGTCTCTTATCACTTCTTAATCAAATAAAATAGTAAAAATGTAGCCATTTCAATATTTTCTTACATAAATACGGAAAAGCCTTATTGTCATTATGCTCTGATATTTCACTGATGACATGAAAGCATTTTGAAAAATGCACAGTAGGCATTTTTCCATTTGCAAATTTAACAGTCATGGTTTTGACGATGTGAAAGAGACCCTGGAGGACTATGACATGTAGCAATTTGTAATTTTGCTAAGGCACTAATTTGAATCATCCCCACTGTGAGCTGGTTTGTAGGGAATTAGTCATTTAGGTAGTGAGAGATCCAGTACCTGCATTTGATGTTAGTTTGTTGCTCACTAGTGCTTTTCATAAATCTGGGGGATTCTTGGAAGTCTCAGGACAAACACCAAGAGTCTACTGTATAGCTCAATACTATTAAGTATTAGAATCATAACATGCAAAAACGCATATTATCTCCCATAATGCAGATAAATCTCACTAGGATGACCACATCTGACTGTCAGAGCCACCTGTTGCCCAGAGTGGTCAAAACCAGGTAACCCACCTCTATTTTACATTCTGCCAGGGCACTGGGCCTAGTAATTGGAATAAAAATCTAGCATTAACATGTTTGCATCATATGAACATTGTTAAAAATATTTTGTCCACGAGTATTGAGTACTGGTATGCTTCTCCATCTGTGGTAGACACTGTCACTGCCTCCACCTCTTTCTTGCTAATAGCCCCTCAGTGTTTTCCATGGCAGCATTAAATCCAGTCTCCACTTTATCCACTCCCCTTATGTCTAGGGGCGCCCTACAAATCCAGTTCTGGCTAAAGAGATGTAAGAGGAAGCCATCTGGAGAACTTCTGGAAAACTTTTGCTTTCTTACAAAAGGGACAGCTGTGGCCAAAACCATTATCACCCCCTCTTCCTGCCCTGAATATGGATATGAGGTCTAGAGCTGTGGCAGCCTTCTTGCAACCATGAGGAAATAAGCAGCAGATAAAGGCCAGAAAAACTGCAGTGATGATGGATCCTGACATTTTGGAGCCACTGAGCCAACACTATCAGACTTCTTTGTGTAAGAAAAATAAAACCCTATTCTCTTTAAACTACTGTAAATCAGTGTATCTGTTTCTAGTGGCTGAACAAATATAAATACACCACTAATAAAAAAACACAAATTGTGAATACATGATTCCAAAGGCTCTCTAGTCTCATATTCTATGATTGTAGGAATTTAAGAGGCTCTTTGAGTGGTAAGCTCAATCTCAGACCCACTTACTTTACCCTTCTAGCTGGGGCATAGAGCTTCCGTAAGACTCTTCAATTTTTGCCATGCTTTTTTCACTGGGAGTTCATACTCCAAGAGAAAGACTTTTATCTATGGTATGTCATGATATCTCCTTCTATCTGTCTCATCTTTGATGTCACATCTCCATCACCAACGAATTATTTCAGGAAAGAGATGAATCCTTAGGAAGGACTGGCAAAGGCTGTTAGTAGTTTTCTGAATCATACTAGAATCCAGGGCAGCCTGAAGCTTCAGAAAAGGGAACACAATGAGTAAGTATAAAGAAACAGGGCCCCTCCGTAGTTCCTATGATAAGCTTGTGCATGTGCCATGGAATACTAAGCTAAGCAAATGCTTTTCTAGGAGCTCTACCAAGTAGGAAGACATAAAGATGGTGCTTCTGCCTGAAGGGCAATAGAATTTAACTCAATTATACTAACATTTTGAAAGTACCTACTACAGGACAGATCCTATGAGAGGAACCAGGGACATAAAAAGAGATAATGCCAGGGCCATGCTCTATGATGAGACAGGTACTCCTTTCACGGATAAGAGTTCTACATTTTCATTTTTTATCCAGGTAAGGATATAGTAACTTCATCTTCCTTGGAGTTCCAATGTCTCTCTACTTGCATTACTAAGCCAGATGCTGTTTACTGTACCTCATGCAGGGTGGAGCTGGGAGAGGGGGAAAGGTAGGTAGGCTTGTTAACTTACCATTCATCCTCAGCCTATGCCATTCTACAGGCAGGATGCCCAGGCTGGATGTCAACTCTTTACAAATAGCAATTGAAACTGTCAGTTATCTTGATGAGCAGTGCTCCAGTGAAAGAACAGCATAATTGTGGGGTGAAGTGTCAGTGAGCTAATTTTTTTCACCAGCAATAAGAACAAAACAACTTTCTGGGGATAATGTATTTACTGTTATTATTTGGTATATAGCACAGAAATCCCAAATAATACAAGAATGAAAATATCAAATTCCTCAGCTTTTAGGAAAGGCACAGCATACATTCTCTCAGGTTTAAAAAAAAGTACAGAGATTCATGGAACCCTATTTCTTTCTTTCTTTATGAAGTTTTCCTCTCTTTTTTTTTTTTTTGGCCTGATTTTAAACAGGAAAACTCTGGTACTTAGTTTTTGTTGGGTATTTATATGCTTAAATACAAGGTATCAGGACTATAAGAAGACCCCACTGTTTAAGCCTCAAGGTGAAGATGATATGAATTTAAATGATCTATGACATTGTCCTCTAACACTCTGGATGGCTCATTATTCAGTGAACAAGAATGTAATTTTTCCATCCCTCCTAGTCTGTAAACCTAAGACCCCAGCAGCCTGCCCACTCCTGACCATCCTTTAAAATCCAATTCAAATATTGAAATCCTCATGGAGGCTTCCCTACCTTCGCCAGCAATGCTAATGTTTCTTTTCTCCAGTTTCATCTCTCTTCTGCCGTCTCTCATCTGGCCCTTCTCAAACTGTCTTCTAATTGTTGTTTACCTTCTGTCTTCCCTCCGGACAGGGACTAAGTTTGTTCACCTTTGCACCCCAGGGCCTTATACAGTTTCTAGCACATAGAATATCCTCAATAAGTTCTTGCTGAATGGGAAAAGAATGAAGGAATGTGGGAAGAGTGGAGCCTCTTGGTGGGTGCTTAGTACTCCAAGAGAAAGGGCTCCAAGGTAGAGCCAAGTGAAGGGCTCTGGCTCCCAGGACCCAGCAGAGGCCAGCAGAGAACTAAGGAGCAAAAGCTAACTCCCCAGAAGAAAGTTCTCCTGAGATTGCCAGTGGGAAAGGCCACATAGCAGGGAGGGAGGACAACCCCAAAGACACCAAAAATCAGGGACATGTCATTGTTAGATGTCATGGGATGCTCATGTAGGACACTGAACCTGGCAGGAATGTATGAGGAGGTTAGGACACATAAGACACCTATAGTGGGTCCAAAATAATTTGGATGGATTGTATTTTGGGGGCAGGGCATCATCTGAAGGTCCATAGCCCTGGCCCCAGCAGGGAATGTCCCTCAGCTGATCTCAAGGTCCTGGGGCTCCAGAGGGAGATGATGGAGAACAAATCTAAACATCTTACAACTGGATCACTAATGGGAAGCTAGGACTTTGGAGAGAGGTAAAGATTAGACAGTCCAAAGGCCACTGAGGCAGAAGTTGAGCAGGCAGAGAAACCCTAAGTAAAAGGCAGCAATAAGGAGAAGGTTCCACTGGTCAGCTCAGGAATTCCAAAAGCACAGGACCTGAGTGGGAGAGGATGACACAGCTGTGTTTTGAAGGAACCAAGACTCTCCCTTGGCCCACTTGAGGCCCAGACAAGCCACACCTGGCAAGACTCTGCCCCTCAGCACTAAATTACATCCTTCCCTTTTAAATTAATGGCAAAAATCTCCCAACTGTCCCAATTATCACCTGATCCAATCAACTGTTTCCTCACTGAACAACAGCCCAGTTTACGTCAAAGCTCAATTAGCCAGGAGCAGAGAATTTAAAACAAATAAACCCAAACCACACCCACAGAGCTTTGGTGTTGGATTGCATTTCATAATTGCAAAGTCCTACACTCTTGCTATCCAAGTGTGGTCGATGGACCAGCACCAGCATCATTACCAAGGAGGTTGCTAAAATGCAGAATCTCAATCCCCACCCCTAGATCTATTGAATCAGAATCTGCACTTAAACAGAAACCCCAGGTGATTTGCATGCCTATTAAATTTGAGAAGCCCTGTTCACCACCTGAGCCCTGACTACATACACCTCTGACCATAATTTGAACTCTTCTACCCCATGAACACCATATGGTCACTATATATTCTAGCCATACCAACGTTTCTGCTTCTCCAATATACCATGCTCATTCTCAACATAGGGTCTCTGTCCTCTCTGTCCTCTCTGTCTGGAACCATGGATGAGTTTTCTTGACATTAGATTTTGAATTAAATATCAGCTCTTCAGAGAGGCCTTCCCCCAGCACTCAATCCAAATGAACTACCTGAGCACTCTCAACTACATTATGCAATGTTACTTCTGTGCATAGTGAGTGCAAGGCTGTTCTCAACCTTGAATAAACATCTGAATCACACGGAGAACTTGTTAAAACACAAATTCCTGTGCCCAATCCTCCAGAGTTTCTGATTCAGCAGGTCTAGGGTGGATCTGAGAATTCTGAGAATTTGCATTTCTAACAAACTCCTGGGTGACAACAATACTGTTCACCTGGGACCACTCTTCTGGGAATCACTGCCACTGTCTCACTAACTGACGGTATTTTCTTCATCACTCCTTTCTGTAGAGTCATCTACACTGCACCGGAGTGTCTGCTCTGTGGGAGTAAGCAGTCTGTATGTTTTGTTCACCCTGTGTCTCCAGTGCATGGTACATAGTAGGTGCTTTTTAATATTTGCTGAATAAAGAATGGATTCATTAGTAGCCAATTTTTTTCATTATGGATTTTGCATCTTTTGTATTTGGCTTACTATAACTTAGCAACAACTTTGCATTCCATTCTGTACACACGTGTAATCAGCCATGAGAGATTTGTATTCATTAGCCATTGTTTAACTTACAAAAATGTAAAACACACAGAGACAATTGAGAGCTCTGTGTTATCTGTGTCTGTTATTGACAGCATTTTTTATGCTGTTGACTTCATTAGTTGGTCTTCTGCTTGAAGACAGAGACTCTATACAATCCCATACCAAGGAAATAGCCCCTTCTTTTCAACAACATGAGCTCAGTGGTATTCTTTAACTTGAATGTAATATCCTCTTTTACACAAACCTGAAAGTGAGAAAATAAGCAATTTGATATATTCATAAATTCATTCTTTCATACCCTGGCCAAGTAAAATCTCTCAAAAATCAGAATTAAGTATAATACATCATAAGGTTTAACTGATCATTATGAATACATCTCAGTAATAGACAGGATCCTTTTTTTTTTTTTTTGGCTTTTTTTTCCTTCCAGTTTTATTGAGATATAATTGACATACAGCACTGTAGAAGTTTAAGCTGTACAGCATAATGATTTGACTTACATACATCATGAACTGATTACCACAGTAAGTTTAGTGAACATCCATCCTCTCATATAAATGTAAAATTAAAGAAATAGAAAAAAAAGTTTTCCTTGTGATGAGAACTCTTAGGATTTACTCTCTTAACAACTTCCATATACAACGTACAGCAGTGTTCATTATAATTATCATGTTGTACATTATATCCCTAATACTTATCTTATAACTCAAAGTTTGTACCTTTTGACTTCCTTCCAATTCCCCCTCCCCCCACCCCCCATTTCTGGTGACCATAAATCTGATCTCTTTTTCAATGAGTTTGGTTGGTTGGTTGGTTGGTTTTGAAGTATAACTGATATACAACACTATGTTAGTTCCTCTCATACAATGTAATGATTTGGTATTTCTGGACATTTATAAATTATCACCATGATAAGTCTAGTTATCATCTGTCACTACACAAAGATATTATACAACTACTGACTATACTCTTCCCACTGAACATTTCATACCCATGGCACATTTATTATGCAACTAGAGGTTTATACCTCTTAATCTCCCTCACCTATTTCTCTCTTCCCCGCATCCCCCTTTCCTCTGGCAAACACCTGTTTGCATCTATGACTCTGTTTCTCTTTAGTTATGTTTGTACATTTGTTCTGTTTTTTAGATTCCACAAATAAGTGAAATCATACAGAATTTTCTTTCTCGGTCTGACTTATTTCACTGAGCATTAATACCCTCTATGTCCCATCCATGTTGTCACAAATAGCATGATTTCATTCTTTTTGTGGCTATCATTCCATTTTATATATATATACATTGTATATATACACACACACACACATATACATATATATACACACACAATGTATATATACACACACACACACACACACACACACACACACACACACACCCCACATCTTCTTTATCCATTCCTTGGCTATTGTAAACAATGCTGCAACAAACATAGGAGTGCATATACTTTTCTAATCAGTGTTTTCATTTTCTTCAAATAAATACCCAGGAGTAGAATTGCTAGATCATATGGTAGTTCCATTTTTAATTTTTCGAGGAGTCTCCATACTGTTTTCCATACTGGCTGCACCAATTTACATTCCCACCAACAGTGCACAAGGGTTCCCTTTCTCCATATTCTTGCCAACACTTATTATTTGTTGCCTTTTGATCTTTTGAGGACAGCCATTCTGACAGGTGTGAGGTGATATCTCATTGTGGTTTTGATTTGCATTTCCCTAATGGTTAGTGATGCCAAGCACCTTTCGTGTGCCTGTTGACAGCCAGGATCCTTTTACTACTAATAAGATTATATTTTGCTAGCAGTCTATTTGAGCTTGCCTCCAAGGAACTTTATCAAGTCACCTATTCCTGAAATTACTGATGGACTCAGCATACTGTCCATTCCTTTGGTCACCCCTCCATATGCAGATCACAAAAAGTCCTGCAGCAGGAATAGCCACATTTATGAATCTAGAGAAAATTGCATTTATCTGCTTCTCCTACCACCGAAACCCGTTATAAACACTGCCACCTCTGCCTCCTCCCCTTCTTGCCCAGTTCCACCTAACAGGCCCTCTGCCCATATCTAACTCTCTCCCTCTGGGCCCACCAGGCTCTGGATCTCATATCCCCTGAGAGTCAGACTTGTTTTCTCCTCAATGCTGAGGCCCCTCTCTATATAATGAGGGGCTGAAATCAAAATCCAGGTTTGCAACCTATGAATCCAGCACTAACCTCACTCTAAAGCTGGCCTTTGGAGGAAGCTTCTGGGGAGGAGTGGGTAGGGGCGTGAGATGGCCTTGCTAATTAGGCCACATTCTTGTCGTCTGGAGTTTAGTGCAAGCCACTATGGCTAAATGTCAAAGTCGAGGAGCCAACTCGTAGAGTGACAAACCCTCCCTGTTAGAATGCTGACAGGCAAGGACAGCAGTGGCTAGGGAGACTGTGACTGTGTCACACTGTGTTCCTGAGCAAAAATGACCAGGGCCCACATTGAAAAGGGCAGGCGTCTTGAGAGACAGGCTTTCCCTGGTTTCACTTGTAAGAGATTATTAAAAGCACTAACATAGATGATAATGAGTCTGAAAAGGATGTTTCATCACAAGTCAATATCTGAGATCTGAATTGAACACAATATCAATTTGATAAAGTCAATTTGAAGATTCTGAAGAGCCAGTTTTGCTTTGTGTCTATATTAATTACAAAACAAATTGGCTTGATTCTAGATTGAATGGACTTATAATGAATATCATTTTTAAATACATTGATTCAGTGTTCAATATAGGAAAAAATTATATATTTTGGTGCAAAGAGCTACAAATGAGTGTTAATTCTGGCTTTTAGTCCATAATTCCTTTTCTAAGTGGGATCTGTTGGCTCATCTAAGACAAGCATTTGATTAACTCTTTGGGTCATTTATTTTTACCCTTTCTTATACTTGCAACAATCCTATGAAATAGAGCAGATATTATCAGTTATTGTTATCTCATTTTGTGGTTAAGAAATTCAGATTCAGAGAGCTCAAGAGACTTGCCTAAGATTCCACAGCCATGAGTGGTGGAGCTAGGACTCCATTTGCACTGCTCACGGGAAGGCTCTTGAGGAAGAAAAATCTTATCAGGGAATTCAGCTGCTGGCCATCAGCACTATCTTAAACTGGCCTCACTCCTTCGTTTCTTCCACTGGGCAGTGCTCTCTGACCATTTAATTACTGGCCAGTGAGCCTGGGACTCTGCCTGCTTTCATACACAACTCACTCTCAGTTGCTACAACTCATTCGTTTTACTTTCAGCTGCCAGAAAAGATCCTATTGCAACCTCAGTGGTGCTGGTAACTTTAGCTTTCACTGAAAATAATCAAAGCTCTGGTCGTCTGTGTAGAGGGAACAACATTTTAGATCTTAATTGAATATTCTCTATGATGAAATGTTAGTATGTTCATTCATTTGTGATGGAATGATCTTTCTTTTTTTCTCCCCAGCCTGATCCCAGCCTCATCCTCCTTCTAGGGCATGGTACATACTAAGCTTGGGTACCAGAAGAGGAATTTGGTAATATGATTCAAGGTGGAAGAAGATATAGACTCTATTAGCATCATAACAAATGGTGGCCATGCCATGGGGATATCAACACTGGCAACATAAAAGGTCTGGTTTTAGGATCAAAAGCTGCCCCCATCACTACCACCACTCATTCTAGAGTAGAGCTGACTGGAACTGGATGGTTGACAAGTTGCTGCAGAGGCCAAGGAGAAGACACAGGTCCCGGGGAAGAGGAAAAAATGGGGGTGGAGAGATTAGGGATGGGAGGAAGAAGAGAGAGAGGGTACAAAGAGAATGGTTGGGGACTGGATATGTGGGGCACCCCCAAAAGCCAGGTTTGAAGAGTCTAAGAGCCCTGAGAGTCTGGGAGTTGATAGAAGCTGAAGACAAAAAGAGAGCCGCTCTGAAACCTGCTTCTACCTATGGTCTCAGTTCAACCTGAAGATAAAGGATCATTTGGAGTATTCTTTTGGACTCTTTGTGCTTGATTCCCAAGTATTAACTGTTCAATAACGGACTGGACCACCATTGCCTTCCACAGATGGGGTTATAGATCCAGTCATGATACAAATATTTACTGAGCATCAATGTGAACTAGGTACTGTGACAGGAATGTGAAGATGAATAATAATACATGGGTTTTCCTCAAGAAACACAGTCCCAGGGACTCTTTGAGGATAACGACCATAGCCATTTAAATTTTCTAATGAATATGTTATTATTCTTTCAGAAAATTTTCAATAAACATACCAAGTTTTCATCAATAAATATCCATGGCTGCTGTGGGTCAAACCATAAATTAGAAACATAAACATGAAACTTAGAGCAAAACTTTTGAAAACCATGACCTCTTTCCCTTCTGAGCATTGAATAATAAGTAATATTTAGATAGCATTTGTCACACACCTCATTTCTCTTATTTTGTATTCATAATAGTATGAATACCTATGAAGTATAATATCTATAAATTCATAAGTGAATTCATGAGTACTTAGATTTGTCATTTATATCTATATCTACTTCGTAATATCTGTTAAGTAGATATTACTACTACTCTCCCCATTTCACAGAAGAAGAAACTGAAGATCAGAAAATTTAATAAACGTAAACCCACTTTTTTTTCTTTCTCCTGGACAACCAACACAACCCACTAGGGCACCATCCTTTCTGGAGAGAGCAGCAGCAAACACTAAGACACAATGAAATCTTTGTTTTGATTAGTTTGGACATTCTTATGATGTTCTGGTTTGGCATCCACTTATTAAATCTTAAGCAATAGGCCATTCTAGTTGTCAATTCAAATCTGTGCACACCAAGTACTTTCTATTATTTTAAACCAGCAACAAAAATCACAAATAGGCACTAACAATACACAAGCAAACTTTGAGAATTTAATGTCACAACTGAATTCAGGTACTTCTTGAGCAAAAAGGTGAACTGAAAACAGGGAATACGAGACTTTCTTGAACCTACATTTTCTTATAATGTTTTGATTTCTTTGTATTCAAGTAAATGAAGATAATTCCAATAAAAACATGATTTTTTGGAATTAGAAGTATTTTTTCTTTTTTAAAAAAACTATTTGTTTTTATTCTTCACAATGATTACTATTAATATAACTTATTAATTGTTCAATAATGTTCCCTATCAAAGCTACTTGGGATATATTCCTGGAACAACTATGATTTGAAGCACTGTACTAATTCATATGAGTTTGTCTTCTGCTAAAGATGCTTTCTAAAAGCATAATAAAACACTTTAAAAATCCCATACCTGGGGCTTCCCTGGTGGCGCAGTGGTTGAGAGTCCGCCTGCCAATGCAGGGGACACGGGTTCGAGCCCTGGTCTGGGAGGATCCCACATGCCGCGGAGCAACTAGGCCCGTGAGCCACAACTGCTGAGCCTGTGCTCCGCAACAAGAGAGGCCACGACAGTGAGAGGCCCGCGCACCGCGATGAAGAGTGGCCCCCGCTCGCCACAACTGGAGAAAGCCCTCGCACAGAAACGAAGACCCAACACAGCCAAAAATAAATAAATAAATAAAAAAATAAATGTACTAAAAAAAAATCCCATACCTGTGTATACAAAAGAGGTGGGAGAGGGAAAACAAGAACAGCGGATATGAAAAGGGAAGACAGAATAAAAGGGGGAAGGGGGAGAGAAGGTAGGAGTAGTCAGGAGAAGAGAGAAAAGGAAGAAAGGGGGAAAGGAGGGGGAAAAAAAGGGAAGGAGAGAAGGGGCTAAAACAAAGGCTCTCACTTTGGCTCTTGGTCTAATCCTGACCTTTCCTATCCTCACTCCACACAGCCACCACTCACACACACACACAACCACACACATACACTACTTCTTTGACACTTGCCTCAGCCCCACACATCTTGCACAGGATGTAGAAACTGGCAACATCTTGATCATCCAAGCTATTCCTTTCAAGAACACAAAATTATGGCCATAAATACATCAATTGTTTAAAAATTGTTTTTAAATTAAAATTTAAAAGATTCTCAGAATGGAACCATTTTCAAAATCGTTCCATGAAAGATTAATACTTGCGTTGCTTTCTACATTCAGAAATCTACAGTACTTTTTCCTGGCTTTTTTTTTTTTTAACAAATAAAATACACTTGTTGAGTGGACGGATGGATGACACACAGTTAGAATTGATATCCTAAATCATTAAACAGCATAGCCACAACCAGAATTTGCTCTCCATGCTATCTCCTACACACCTACCCACTCTGTCCCCCAACCCCTTGGGAATGTGACTTCAACATCAAAATTTTATCTTTGGGAAATATTTAAATGGTTGTCAAGGAAAACAACATAAAATATTTTAGATTGGGGCTGTTACATAGACACACATGCATGTACTCATATGAAGTGTGCATGCACACAGGTGAACACATGCACACACACACACATATATACACCAATCCCAAGTATATGAAAGCTATACATGTAGCACTCTCATTCACTGATGTATGAAGGGAAATTTTGAGATTTGGACTGCAGCTTTTGCCTTCTCAATAGAACCATATTATATTCCTGGATGAGCTGTCAAACATCCTGATGATACTGTTTAAAATTCACAATTGGGCATATGTTTCAATTTAATCTGAGAAATAGGAAGGCCCATTCTGGCCAGTGATATGCTCCTTATCTGTCACTTCCTCCTCCGTTGTCAGTGTTTCTGAAATGCCAGTGCTAAAGGCAAAGCACTCTGATTAGGACGTCAGCCTGCCTTTGAGCAAATACTGCCAACTGCCAGCCTGTACCTGGAAACTGAAGGCTCCTTAGCTCTAGGCCAGGGTTGGGGAGCCAGTTAGGAAGTCCCTGACAGTTATAAGAAACTGATATGGAGAGCTGTGCTCCCAAAAGGTGGCCTGACCTATTTAGAAATGTGAGCCAGTATCAAGAGACGCTTTTTGTGGAGGGACATATTCAGGTATCCTCATTCTTTCTAAATCCCCATTTTACACTATAAATAGAAAAGTATTGTTTTATATTCTTAAAGTAAAAAGATAACAAGAAAATAAAATCTGCCATTTCTTTTCTCATTTCAATTTGCATTACATAAATAGAATGGGGATATATCCATGTTGTGAAAGATTCAAACATCCAAAATTACATAATTTAAAACATGAATGATTCCTTCCCCTATTCCTTGACAGGTGCCCTTCATATCATTTTTGCAAGGATTTACTTACATATATGAACACTTTCTTAACACAAAGGGGATTAGACTCTACTCTTCATCCTGTGACTTGCTTTTTTCACTTTAACAACACATCCTAGAGATCATATCATCCCAAGTCTGAACACACGGCTCTATCTCCTTTTTTTTAAGACTTTACTTTTTTTAGAGCAGTTTAGGTTTATTAAACAAAATTTAGAGAGAGATACACAGATTTCCCATATAGTCCCTGCCCCTCACACAGAGCCTCCCCACTATCAACATCACTCACTAGAATGGTACATTTTTTACCAAAGATGAATCTACACTGACACATCATTATCACCCAAAATCCATAGCTTACCTTAGGATTCGCTCTCAGTGTTGTACATTCTACAGGTTTGGACAAATGTATAATGATATGTATCCACCACTATAGTATCATGCAGAGTATTTTCACTGCCCTTTAAATCTTCTGTGCTCTGCCTATTCATCTCTTCTCTTCACCCTCTACCCCACAACCACTGATCTTTTCACTGTCTACATAGCTTTGCCTTTTCAAGGATATCATATAGATGGAATCATACAGTATGTGACCTTTTCAGATTGGCTTCTTTCACTTAGTAATAAGCATTTAAGTTTCCTCCATGTCTTTTCATGGATTGATAACTCATTTCTTTTTAGTGCTGAATAGTACTAAATAGTACTATTCAGTTTTAGTGCTGAATAGTTCCATTCTCTGATGTATCACAGTTTATTTACCCATTCACCTACTAAAGGGTACCCTGGTTGTTTCCAAGTTTTGGCAATTACAAATAAAGTTGATATAAACAGGCCTGTGCAGGTTTCTGTGTAGACCTAAGTTTTCAACTCCTTGGGTAAATACCAAGGAACTCGATTGCTGGATTGTATGGTAAGGGTATGTTTAGTCTTGTAAGAAACCATGGAACTGTCTTCCAAAACACAATACCATTTTGCATTCCCACCAGCAATGTATGAGAATTCCTATTGCTCCACATCCTCACCAGCATTTGGTGTCAATGTTCTGGATTGTGGCCATTCTAAGAGGTGTATAATGGTATCTCACTATTGTTTTAATTTGCATTTCCCTGATGGTATATGATATGGATCATCTTTTCATGTGCTTCTTTGCCATCTGTTTATCTTCTTTGGTGAGGTGTCTGTTAAAGTCTTTGGTCCATTTTTTAATTGGGTTGTTTGTTTTACATTATTGAATTTTAAGAGTTCTGTGTATATGTTGGATAACAGTCCATTATCAGATTTGTCTTTTGCAAATATTTTCTCCCAGTCTGTGGCTTATCTTCTAGTTCTCTTGATATTTACTGTTTTCCACAGAGCAGAAGTTTTTAATTTTAATGAAGTCCAGCTTACCAATTATTTCTTTCATGGATCGTGTCTTGAGTGTTGTTTCTAAAAAGGCATTACCCAAGGCCATCTGAGTTTTTGCCTGTGTTATCTGCTAGGAGTTTTATAGGTTTGCTTTTTACCTTTAGGTCTATGTTCCATTATTAGTTCATTTTTGTGAAGGATGTAAGTTCTGTGTATAATTTTTTTTTTTTTTTTGGCATATGGATATTCAGTTGTTCCAGAACCATTTGTTGAAGAGACTATCTTTACTCCACTGAATTGCCTTCGCTCCTTCTTCAAAGATTGACTATATTTACGGGGATCTATTTCTTTATTCTGTTCCATTGCCTATTATTTCACCTTAACACACTGTCTTGATTACTAAAGTCTTGAAGTCAAGTTGTGTCAGTCCTTCAACTTTGTTTTTCTCCATCAATACTGTGTTTGCTATTTTGGATCTTGTGCCTCTCCATATACATTTTGGAATCAGTTCATCAATATCCACAAAATAACTTGCTGAGATTTTGATTCGGGTTGCATTGAATCTATAGATCAAGTTGGGAAGAACTGCCATATTGACAACATTGAGTCTTCCTATCCATGAACATGGACTATCTCTCCATTTATTTAGTTCTTTGATTTTGTAAGAGTTTTGTAGTTCCCTCATATAGATCTTCTACATGTTTTGTTAGATTTATACCTAAGTATTTCACTTTTGGGGAATGCTAATAAAAATGGTATTGTTTTTAATTTCAAATCTTACTTGTTCATTGTTGGTATACAGGAAAGCAATTGCCTTCTGTATATTAACCTTGTATTCTGCAACCTTGCTAAAATCACACATTAGTTCCAAGAGAGTTTTTGTTGATTCTTTTAATTCTTCAGATTTTCTATGTAGATGATCATGTCATCTTCAAACAAAAATAGTTTCTATGTCTTCCTTCTTCATCTGTATACTTTTTATTTCATTTTGTTTTCTTGCATTATTGCATTAGCAAGGACTTGCAGTATGATGTTGAAAAGAAGTATTGAGAGAGGACATCTTTGCCTTGTACCTGATATTAGTGGGAAAGCTTTAAGTTTCTCACCATTTAGTATGATGTTATCTGTAGGTTTTTTGTAGATATTCCTTATCAAGTTGAGAAAGTGCCCCTCTATCCATAGTTTACTGAGAATTTTTACCATGAATGGGTGCTGGATTTTGTCAAATGCTTTTTCTGCATCTACTGACATGACCATGTCATTTTTCTTTTTTAGCCTGTTGATGTGATTGGATTATACTAATTGATTTTCAAATGTTGAACCAGCTTTGCATACCTAGGATAAATCCCACTTGGTCATGGTATATAATTTTTTATACTTTTTTGGATTCAATTTGCTAATATTTTATTGAGGTTTTTGCTTTTATATTCATGAGGGATATTGGTCTTCAGTTTTCTTTTCTTGTAATATCTTTGCATGGTTTTGGTATTTGCATAATGCTGGCTTCATAGAATAAGTTAGGAAGTATACCTTCTGCTTCTATCGCTGAAAGACTGTAGAGAATTAGTATAATTTCTTCCTTAAATGTTTGGTAGAATTCACCAGTGAACCCATCTGTCCCTGGTGCTTTCTGTTTTGGAAGGGTATTAATTATTGATTCAATTTTTTAAACAGATACAGGCCTATTCAGATCATCTATTTCTTCTCGAGTAAGTTTTGGCAGATTGTGTCTTTCAAGGAATTGGTCCATTTCACTAGGTAATCAAATTTGTGTCCACAGAGTTGTCCATAGTATTCTTTTTTATCCTTTTAGTTTCCATAGGATCTGTAATGATGTCCCCTCTTTCATTTCTGATACTAGAAATTTGTGTCCTGTCTTTTTTTTCTTAGTTAGCATGGCTAGAGGCTTACTGATTTTATTGACCTTTTCAAAGAAACAGTTTTTGGTTTCATTTTCTCTATTGATTCACTGTTTTCAATTTCTTTGCTCTAATTCTTATTATCTCTTTTCTTCTGCTTACCTTGGATTTAATTTGCCCTCTTTTGCTAGTTCCCTAAGGTGGAGATACCTCATTCTTTTTAATGGCTGCATATTATTACATAGAAAAGGTGTACGATAATTTATTAATTACTAACATTTATGCTGTCTCCAATTTTTTGCTATTATAAGCAATGCTGAAATGAGCTTTCTTATATATAGATCTTTACACATGTGCTTAGGTGTTTGGGGTGAAAAATCTTCTAGAAATCGAATACGGAGTCAAAGAGTGTGTGAATTTTAAAGTTTGATTAATACTAACCAAGTGCCTTCCAAATAGACTTGAACAATTCATATTTCTACAAACAGTATATCAGAAAATGTATTTCACTGCATTGTTGGAGAAATCTGGTATTACCAAGTTTTTTGATGTTTTATATTCTAAAGGATGAATATTTTTATCTTATTTTTATTTTCCTAATTACAATTTGGATGAGTTTATTTTCATAAATGTTTTGCATATTAGGTTTTTCTTCTTTTGTGAATTGCCTAATTTTTTTCTGCACACTTTTACTGAGGTGTTTGCCATTTATAGTTACTGATTTGTAGGAGCTCATGTTTGGATATTAATAAAATTCCTGTTATTTATGTTGAAAATATTTTATATCAGTCTGTCCTCTCAGAACAAAATCTTAATTTCAACATAATCTTTGTTAATTTGTCTTTGATAGGCTTAGTTTTTTACTTGAGGTCATCAATTTTTTTTTTTTGGTTATGTAAGATGTTTGCATTAGGGGAATCTGGGAGAAAGATATACAAAAACTCTCTGGACTATCTTTGCACTTCTATGTAAATCTAAAATTATTTTCAAATATTTTTTTTACTTCCCAATATGGTAGCTTTACAGCTTTGTTTGCTTGCATGGTTTGTGGTAGTGGTGGTTTTTGCATCTAGTTCATTAATACACTTGGAATTTATTTTTGTGTATAATACACAAAATATGACATAATCTAGATGTCTGTCTAGATTTTTTTCTGAATGAAGAGACTGTGATCCCAACATCATTTATTAAATGGTCTGTTATTTTTCTATTGATTAAATACTTCATCACAAACTGAATTCCCATATTTACCTAAGTCTGTTTCTGAATTCTGCCTCATTCTATTCTTCACTTTATCTATTTGTAAATTAATACCCACACTTTTAAAACTACTATAGCTTCACAATATGTTTTACATCATTTTTGGCTATTTTTTCTTGGTATACCCACTGTTCCTCTTATACAAACTTTAGCGTCCCTTTGTCCAATTCAAGTAAATTGGTCTTATCCGAAATTTATTTTTTAAAAAAGGAAAATAAATTACCTTTACAAACTGTTATCATGTCATCTTATATAATGAAACTTCCATTAAAACTTCCATCAAAGAGCTTCCCACTTGGCAACCACACAGAGGTGCTGGGAAGGTGGTATGTCCAGAGAAGTCATGGAAGCTCCAAACCCCCTTCCCTATACCTCGTCCTATGTACTTCTTCATCTGGCTCTTCATCTGTATTACTTTGTAGTCTCCTTTATAATAAACTGGTAAATGTAAGTAAATGTTTCCCAGGTACTGTGAGCTATTCTAGTAAATTATCAAGCCCAAGGAAGGGAGCATGGGAACTCCCTTACAGCCAGTTGGTCAAAAGTACAGGAGACTCAGATTTGCAATTGATGTCTGAAGTGGGGGTTGGCCTTGTGGGTCTGAGCCCTTAACCTGTGGGGTCTGTGCTAATTCTGGGTAGTTAGTATTAGACCTGAAATAAATTGTAGGACACCCAGTTGATGTCCACAGAGAATTGGAGAATAGCTTGAAATAGAAAACCCACACATTTGGTGTCAGAGGTGTTTGTGCGAATAGAGGAAAAGCTTTGCTTTAACTCTGACTCGGGTTGTATGATCTCCAGGGCTGACCCCACCTCTGCAGCAGTCCTCACCTGTAGGCATTTTGCTGCATTTTCCTCCAACAATGTAATTATATCTGCTTTTTTTTTTTTTTTTTTTTAGGTATCCCGGATTGCACTCATCCATGCTTTCCAGGATGATTATAAATTTAACTTCTTTTCTCATACCATTTCTTATATTTAATGAGGTTTTGGATAGGAGGAGCATAGGTATATATGCTCCTTTCCTATTATCTTGAAACAATCTCTTGGAATTTGTAAAACAAGACACCAAATCATTCATAATCTCTCCACCTCTTACACAGGTGTTTTTATTTTTATCTACTCACTTCTGGTCTTTGTCCACACATATAGTTCCATATTGCTATAATCAAAATGTACTCACAATTTTGCATTCTTCTTTTCCACTTAATATGCCTTAAACATTTTTCCATGTAATCGTCATAATTACCAATTTAACAGCTGCATAATTGTACATTTAGGTGATCTAGTATCATTTGTTTAACCACCCTCTAGTTTTTCACTATTATAGACAAGTGGAAATGAACATTTTCAAACATATACTTTCTTTTCTTCTGATGTATTACTTCCTTAGAATATATACCCAGGAATGGAATTGCAGGTAAGAGGATAGGAATAGTTTTAAGGTTTTAGTGCTGTTGTGTCATATTGTATCTCAAAAGGATTTTACCAATGTACACTTTTTACTATAATTTTATCAGCACTGGACACTATCATTTTTGCTTCAAAAATAAGTATAAGAAGTTACCTTGTTTTTTGTTTTCTGTTTTGTTTTTTGTTTTTATTTATTTTTAGCTGCATTGAGTCTTCGTTGCTGTGCACAGGCTTTCTCTAGTTGCAGCAAGTGGGGGCTACTCGTCATTGCGGTGCGCAGGCTTCTCATTGCGGTGGCTTCTCTTGCTGCGGAGCACGGGCTCTAGTCGCGTGGGCTTCAGTAGTTGTGGCTCGCAGGCTCTAGAACACAGGCTCAGTAGTTGTGGCACACAGGCCTAGTTGACCCGCAGCATGTGGGATCTTCCCAGACCAGGGCTTGAACCCATGTCCCCTGCACTGGCAGGTGGGTTCTTAACCACTGTGCCACCAGGGAAGTCCCAAGAAGTTACCTTGTTTAAATGATGATTTAGTTTTCTTTTTTTAAGGAATAGACAGATTAAACATTTTCTTAGTTATTGGCTTTCTTCTACAAATTGTTAAATATCTCATTAATCAAATGAGGTATTATTTTATTTCTTATATTTGAATGAGTTTTACATAGTATAAGTATTCATTAAAACCTATCTCATAATAAAGGCAAATATCTCCCCCAATCTGTTGGGTGCCCTTTTTCAATGATAATTTTGACTTTTTCATTATTCTAAAAGTTTTCCATTTCATAATAGTAAATCTATCAATCTTTTCCTTTGTGACTTTTTTCTCTTCAAAATTAAGTAAACCATTATTCATACAAATTCTTCTGGTAAATATTTTAACTTTTTAGATCATATGGAGTTGATTTTGGATGGGTCTTTAGGTATGGACAGATGTCCCCACCCCACCCCAGACACTCTGGACATACATCCTCAAATACAGAATTAAACTCAAGCAGTGCCACTCTGCAAAGGAGGAAGAAAATTTTGTGGTGTCCAATACAGTAGCCACCCAGCCACATGGCTGCTGAGTGCTTAAATGTGGCTAGTCCAAATTGAGATGTGCTTAAAAAAAGTAAAATACACATCAGATTTTGAAGATCAAGTATGAAAAGAAGAATGTAAGATAGCTCATTAATAATTTTATATTGATTACATATATTGGATTAAATATATTTTATATATTAAAATAATTTCATCAGGGACTTCCCTGGCGGTCCAGTGGTTAAGACTTCACCTTCCAATGTGGAGGGTATGGGTTCGATCCCTGGTGGGGGAGCTAAGATCCCACATGCCTCACAGCCAAAAAACCAAAACAGAAGCAATGTTGTAACAAATTCAATAAAGACTTTAAAAATGGTTCACATCAAAAAAATCTTTAAAATAATTTCATCAGATTGATTTTACTTTTTTAATGTGGCTACTAGAAAATTTTAAGTTGCATATGTGGCTTGCATACATGGCTTGCATTATGCTTCTATTGGACAGCACTACTCTGACAAATACGTTTTCTGTCGTAGCTCTTGCTAAGAAGCAGAGTTAAGCCCAGAGGATGATGACAACTATTACAGGTCTTTTAAAGGAGAGAATACTTGCGTTACAATTTAATGGACTGAGAAGGGAGAAAACTTTCATTAACCACTGCTGGCATCTTCTGTGTCAAGACTACCCTTGTGCTCATCTTTGAGCAAGATCCCCAGATTGATTCTTTGTTGAAAACTCCTTGGAGGCCCAGAAGAAGGGCAAGGCTACAACAATAGGACCAGCCAAAATTTTAGAACCATACATTTCCAGCTGCTATCCTTGAGTAATTTCTTGAAACACAAACCAGCCTGGAATCCACCTTTCTGCTCTCCCCTAAATTTCTCCCATTCTTCAAGGTCTTCGTATAGCTCCCTCTAATTACTCCACTTCTCACTGACTGCTCTTAATCACCGAGTGCCTGCTCACTTGGTATCTGTAACATGATTTGGCAATTGTGCTTTGGTTATTATTTCAGGCGACACCAGAATCCAGATGGGGCATTTTGATGCCTGTCATAACACCAGGACAGGTTTTTCTGGTAATAGATATTTTCAGCATACGTGTCTAATAGTGTCCATTCCATTTGCTGGCCTAAATTATCTAAAAATTTAAATTAATGTAATAATCACTCTATATTCCACTAGTATTTTCCCAAACTATTTTCAGTCTAATGATTTCACTTAAGCCCAAACAGGATTCAGCTCTAACTGGCCAATTTTATGCCTCTCTGTTCCACAATGTATGATAATATAGGGATAAAGTGAGGGATTCCAATCACTGCTCTTCTACAATGTACACACCACGAGGAGTCTTGACTCAATCATAGAACTGTCCAGAATTAGGCTCTCCCTTTACAGTATTTGCTAGGCTGTCATTATACAATTGCATCTTATGCCATTACTAACTTTTCACCACTTTGCATGGCAGTATGTATTTATATGACAGTAAAAGTGATTAAATAACTAAGTGGACCTTGTAGTAAATGAGCTGTTTCTTTGCTACCATTATGTCTAATTCACCATACATTATTCAGTCTGAAGGCTTTGCAGCATCATAAAGTAGCCAAGATCATTTTTCACCTCATCATCCCATTATCCGTAATGAGATAATATTTGTAAACGTGAAGACTACTCTTTCCAAACATCCCTGGTGAACACTTCTATAGACATTAGTGAAATCTATTAAACATATTTTTTTCTCACAGCAGAAAGAATATGTAGGGGATGCCCACAAAGTCCTTCTAACAACTCTCAAGAGTCAGATTCCTTCCAGAGTATAAATGGGCCCTTCTGGATGATCCTACTGAGGTGGTGACTGACGACCTCACCACAGCTTATTGCATGAGATATTAATGGGCTTCAATTCACACCCAAAGTTTTCAGGAAGAAGGCAAGTCTAAAGTCTAGCTCTATCGTTCAATTTCCTAAGGAATGTCAGTGGATCTAACCAGACTCAGTTTGATTCCTCAGCTCTAATAATTTCTCTATGCACTTTACAGTTTACAAAGGGCTTCCAAACACATTATCCCATTTAATCCACTACATCCTGAAAGGTATTATTATTCACATTTTTCAGATGGGGAAAATGAGTTTCAGTGACAATTAGTGATTTATACACGATCACAGATGCAGTTAACAGTAGAGCCAGACCCTTGCCCAGGTCTTCTGAATTCGGAGGCCAGGGGTAAAGAAGTTTAAGGAAACGCTCCAGAGAACAAAATTCCAACATCTGCTTAGCCAGTGGCAATTTGGGGACTTTAGGTAAGTCACCTCACCGAAATGAGCTGGACCAGAAAATCACTACAACTCCACAATACCTTAATATTCTAAGGATTCTAGGAATCTAAATGTAATTCCCACTTTACGTCTGTTCACCCTGGTCCTTGTGCTGGACCCTTGACACAGTTTTCAAAGTTGGAAAGGTTCTTTGGATTTTCTCCCATGTCCAACAGGATTCCAGTACCTCCATTTGACCCAACCCAGACCAAAAAGTTCTATCCAGTCCAAAAAGTCCATTCATACCTAAGAGTTTCTAAGTCTGCATGAAAGGTAGTAGGGGAGGTAGAGCCCTTCCTCTGTTTGGGAATTCCCAGAACCCTGTGGTTAAAACGTAAAGCCAAGTTCATCCTTCCTTATTTCATAAATTGGATTTGAAACAGATTAAAAGTTGTTTCAATAATAATCTTTATTATTATAGATTTAATAAATTATAGAGATTTCAGGAAATACTTGCAGTGTGGGAAGCTCATGCCCTCTTTTGTAAAATAAGCTTAGGACCATGATTCAGGTATCAGATGACATAGGCTGGGTATCTAAGTACATCCACTTCTGTTGAAAAGTGAATGCTCAGGTCAAGATATATGTCTGTCCCTGGTTGATGTGAACATGATACATTTATTTTTTATAGTGTTAAAAATATCTTTTTCTTCAGTTGTCTCCACAAAACTCTAACCAATAATTCATGGAATTTCTTGCCCCCCAAGAGAGATACTATATCACCTTACTAACAAACTCATGAAAAATTTAGGTGATAGATTAAAACCAACTGCAACAGTCTCCCTCTTTATCTCCTCTTTCTCTTTCTCCCTCTCTCTCGCTCTCTCTCTCCAAGCTGAAGAAAAACTTCAGCAGCAAGTCTTGAGTACAGTATACAAAAGAAACAAATTGCTAAGTAATTAATCTACATGTGTTAGTTTTTTTTTTAACATCTTTATTAGAGTCTAATTGCTTTCCAATGGTGTGTTAGTTTCTGCTTTGTAACAAAGTAAATCAGTTATACATATACATATGTTCCCATATCTCTTCCCTCTTGCGTCTTTTGTTGTCTTCTCTTCCGTAGCACTGGAGGAGCAAGCAAAAACCCAAATGTGCTCAGGATTTTGAGTTGAGTTATCATTTCAGACACTAGCATTAGCATAAAAAATTTTAATTGTATCCATAAAAATGAATATAACCCAGAACTTGAGGGGAAAAATTTTTGAATAATCATTTGGTATGGTCCAATGCCTCTAAGCAAAACAGAATTCAATCTTCCTAAAAGAGATAAATATGTCTCATGTGCCTAGGGATGGAACATCGATCTTCCTATTGCTTAATAATGCAAAGTCTAGAGAGGCAGTATGCTATAGAAAGCATATAGGACTTGCATTTATTAGACACAGGTTCTAGGCCTGGCTACAACCTTTACTAACTGGCTGTATTGCCTTAGGAAAGTCACTTAACCTCTCTGAGACTCATTTTCTTCATCTTCACTACAGAATTTTCATTGCAGATTTTTACTGTAAAGTTCATTACAGTAAAAGAGAGACTTTAAAAAAAGCTCTAGTGAATTAATAGAGCTAGGCATTGAATATCATAGCTAATAACATCATACACAAAAAGAAATATCTAGATTATGAATTAACAAGGAAAAATAAACCTGATTCTGATAAAGCCTCAAGATATAACTACCAGTTTACAGGAAACAGGAGGCAGGGCACCATATTAAACCACACCACAGAGATGCACCAGCAAAATTCAGACTGGGAAAAACTCTATAAGATAGACAGCCCCAGTGTCTTCGATGACATAACAGAAAAAAAGTAGCAAGGAAAAACAAGAAGAGAGAAAAAGAGGAAGAAAATATAGATCAAAAAAGATTTAAAGGACATATAAACATTATGTTGTATAAATTTTATTTGGATTCTGACTAAAACAAACAATTGTGGGGAAAAAGCTGTGGAGCCTCCAGTTTCCAATCAGGGATATAGAGAGCTGGATAGAGCATTGCTCTCACCTGTACAACAGCAACAATCAAAAAAAAAAAAAGGCCAGATGACTGCAAATTTATGACTTTTCTCAAACCCATTAGAGAACTGAGGTATCAGTTCTCTAATGGGTTTGAGAACTGAGGTATCAACTGGTCCAAAATACAAGGAGAGATAGATACCTATAGGGAGCAAAGAGATGTGACCATACCCTTACCTGGGGTAGATGTCACTGGATGGACACTTATGAGAAGAGCTCAACTAAAATAGTTAACATAATATTAGCAAATCAGATAGAGCATTATATATAAAGAATAATATCTCACAACCAAGTTAAGTTTATCCCAGGAATGCTGATTTGAAAAATCAATCAATGTACTTCACCATGCTAACAGAAAAAAAGAAGAAGAAAATAATATCTAATGGTAAAAGACTGAATGTACCCACTAAGAACAAGCAGGGATGACCTCTCTCACCACTTCCATTCAACATCATACTGGATGCATCACACTGGATACATTCTAGCCAATACAATAAAACAAGAAAAGGAAGTCAAAGGCTTACAGATTGGAGAGGAAGAAAGAAAATGGTCTCCATTCACTGATGACATGATTGTCTACACAGAAAATTCCAAGGGCATTTTTCACAGAACTAGAACACATAATTTTAAAATTTGTATGGTAACACAAAAGACCCTGAATAGCCAAAACAATCTTCAGAAAGAAGAAAAGAGCTGAAGGTATCATTTGCCCTGACTTCAGACTATACTACAAAGCTACAGTAATCAAAACAGCATGGTACTGGCACAAAAGCATACACATAGATCAATGGAACAAAACTGACAGCCCAGAAATAAACCCACATACTTACGGTCAATTAATCTATGACAAAGAAGTCAAGAATATACAATGGAGAAAAGACAGTCCCTTCAATAAGTGGTGCTGGGAAAACTGACCAGCTACATGTAAAAGAATGAAATTAGAACATTCTCTAACACCATACACAAAAATAAACTCACAATGGATTAAAGACCTAAATGTAAGACCAGAAACCATAAAACTCCTAGAAGAAAACATAGGCAGAACACTCTTTAGCATAAATCGTAGCAATATGTTTTTTTTAATCTGTCTCCTAAAGCAAAGGAAATAAAAGCAAAAACAAAGAAATGGGACCCAATTAGACGTAAAAGTTTTGCACAGCAAAGGAAACCATCGACAAAATTAAAACACAACCTACTGAATGGGAGAAAATATTTGCTAATGATATGACCAATAAGGGGTTAATATCCAAAATATATAAATAGCTCATACAACTCAACATCAAAAAAACAAACAATCTGATTTAAAAAATGGGCAGAAGACCTGAACAGACATTTTACCAAAGAAGACATACAGGCACAGGAAAAGGTATTCAACATTGCTAATCATCAGGGAAATGCAAATCACCTCACACCTGGAATGGCTATCATCATAAAGACCACAAATAACAAATAACAAACATTGGTGAGGATGTAGAGAAAAGGAAACCCTCATTCACTGTTGGTAGGAATGTAAACTGGTGCAGCCACTATGGAAAACAGTATGGAGGTTTCTCAAAAAATTAAAACGAGAACTACCATAGGACCCAGAAATTCCAGGCCTGGACATATATCAAAAAAAAAAAAAAAAAAAAAAAAAAAAACACTAATTCTAAGATACCTGTACCCCAATGTTCATAGAAGCATTATTTACAATTGCCAAGGTATGGAGGCAACCTAAGTGTCCATCAATAGATGAATGGTTAAGGAGAAGTGATACACACACACACACACACACACACACACACACGAATACTACTCAGCCATAAAAAAGATGGAAATTTTGCCATTTGCAACAACATGGATGGAGTTGGAGGGTGTTATGCTAAGTGAAATAAGTCAGACAGAGAAAGACAAATACCGTATGATACCACTTATATGTAGAATCTAAAAAATAAAACAAACTAGTGAATATGACAAAAAGGAAAAAAGACTCACAGATATAGAGAACAAACTAGCGGTTACCAGTGAAGAGAGGGAAAGGAAGAAGGGCAAGATAGTGGTAGGGGATTAAGAGATACAAACTGTTATGTATATAATAAATAAGCTATAAGTATATATTATACAACACAGGGAAAATAGACATATTACTTTACAATAACTATAAACAGAGTATAACCTTTAAAAATTGTGAATCACTATGTTGTACACCTGTAACTTATATAACATTATATATCAACTATATCTCAATTTTTAAAAGTGAAAAGAAAAAGGAAATCAAAGGCTTACAGATTGGAGAGGAAGAAAGAAAATGGTCTCCATTCGCAGATGACATGATTATCTACATAGAAAATTCCAAAATATATATCAAAAAAATACATCTTAGAACTAGTATGTGAGTTTGGCAAGTTTACCAGATATAAAGTCAATTTTTCTATGACAAATAAGAATTCAAATTTCTTAAAAATTCAATTTACAATAGTACACCAAAAATGAAATTTAGTTTCATATGTGTGAAAGATTTGTACGGTGAAATTTATAAAATACTGAAGGAGGAAACAAAGAAGAACCAAATAATCACATTCATGGATTGGAAGACTCAGTATTATTAAGATGTCAATTCTTTCCAATATGATCTATATATTCAACACAAAATCACTGGTATACAACAACCCTCTATACTGCTTTTGAAATTCTTCCATAAATCTAAAATTACCTCAAAATAAAATATTTTTAAAATTATAATTGGGACAATTAAGGAATTATCGTTAATTTGTTTTGGGGTGAGATGAAGGTATTAGGGTTATGTTTTTAAAATCCTTACCTCTTAGAGACATAAATTTAAATTTTAAATAATCAGAAAAATCACTAAATGGCAACCCCCATAGAATTACTTGTTTCATGCAAGATTCATGAACGCTAAAATTAGTGAGTGAAACTGTTATGAGAAACAAGATATATATTGTCTCAAAATATCTCCCCACAAGACACTTACTAAATATAAAGAGAATGATAGTAACTTTACAGTGAAGTAGCCTGGCAAACATCTTAACCAAGTACCTCCTGATATCATGCACAGAGAACGACACAGTACCATTTCTTGTATTCCTGCCCAAAATGCATATGAGTCCTAATCATTCAGAAGCATTACACAAAACCAAACTGAGGGACATTCTACAAAATGACTGGTCTGTACTCTTTAAAAATGTGGAGATCATGAAAGATAGAGACAGGCTGAATTACTGCTCCAGATTAAAGGAGACAAATGATATGTGAGATCCAAATGCAATAGGCGATCTGGGTTAGACCCTGGATCAGAAAAAAATATTCTCTTTGCTGTAAAGGACATTAATGTGGCAATTGGCAACATTTAAATAGGCTTTCAGGTTGGCTAATAGTGTTGTGTCATTTTAACTTCCTGATTTTGTCCGTGGCTATGTTTTTTAGGAATCACACAATTAAGTATTTGGGGAATGGGGCATCATATCTACAACTTACTCTCAAACAATTCAAGAAGAAAATAATACATACAAATCAATTTTCACTGCAAAGTAAAGGAGCTGTTACAGTGGAGGATTCCTGGACTGAATGTCAATATTATGACATAGTATAAGTGTGTTTCATGTTTGGTAATTGCAATCATTGTTGCTTTTGTTGTGGTCATCCATGTGCAATGCTTGGTGTCAGTCTATTTATCTCTTGTAAAAATAAAATACAGTGTGTGTGTGTGAAAAAAAAAGAAAAGAATACATACATATATAATATATAAACGCACATAGAGAATGAAATTATAGATAGAATATTTATTATATATATGATAAAACAAATGTGTTAAAACGTTTACATTTAGGAGACCAATGTGAACTCTTGGTACTATTTTTGTAACTTTTCTAAAAGTCTGAAATTAACCCAAAATGAAAGGTTTTAAAAATTAACAAAAGAGAGGTAATAACAACACCTTGAGTCTGTGGCCTCCCCTATGTCCACCTTCTGTCTATGCCAGAAGAAAACTGACTCTATGTCTATCATTCATAAGACCATCTCAGCCACTGTTTCATTTTCTGTGGTTGATATAACATATTACCACAAAGTTAGTGGCTTAAAACAACACAAATGTATTATCTTATAGTTCTGCAGGTCAGAAGTCCAAAAGGACTCGTACTGGGCTACAACCAAGGTGTCAGCAGAGCTGTAGCCTTCCTTTCTGGAGGCTCTAGAAGATAATCTGCTTCCTTGACTTTTCCAGCGTCTAGAGGCTGTCTGCATTCCTTGGTTCATGGCCCTTACCTCCATCTTCAAAACCAGCAGCATAGCATCTTCAAATCTTTCTCTGACTCCCTTTTCTGTCTTCTTCTTCCACTTCAAAGTACCCTTATGATTTAAAATGAGGCTTACCAGGATAATCCAGAATAATTTCCCTATATTAAAGTCAGCTGATTAACAACCTTAAATTCATCTACAACCTAAATTCTTCCTTGCCATGCAACAATATACTCACTGGTTCCAAAAATTAGGATGTAGACATTTTTTAGGGGCCATTTTTATCTGCCTATCACAGCTATCCTCTACCAGAAATGCCTGGAAATTATGCCCTATCCTAAAACCCAGATCCCTAAATCTTAACTCCTTTAGAAACAGGTCCCTAGGTAATTGAAATTGTTGTGGTGATCCCTCCAGATTTAACTTCCTCAACTCTCCCATCCCCAATAAACTTTACAGATTTTAGTTATTTCGGTTTTTGTTTGTTTGCTTGTTAGTTGTACAGTCTTCCGTTCTTTGACTGTTATCATTGTCTGACTGAGCCTATAACTTGGAAGGCTGATGCAGACAAATGTCACTGATAAGAAAACACTTCCTAATGTCTAACTTAAATCACCTTTGTTGAAATGTAACCATAGTTCTTCCTGTCCTCGCTTTGGAAGTAACAGTAAGCAAGAAGTCAATATCAACCTAATAAAAACCTTTTAATTTAGAGTCTATCTTTCTAATGCAACATACACACACACACACACACACACACACACACACACACAGATAATATGTCAACCAACCAGCCAATCCAGGATAAAGGCCAGTCAAGTTACTTTTTGAAGTGATGGAGTGATACAGTCAAGCCCTAAGATAAATAGCCATCCACAAACATGACCTATATGATACCTCCAGCTTTTCTCCCTTAGCCAACATAACCCTACTCAGTCCTTGCCTATTTCCTAAAGTGCTCATAGTTTAGGTTACCCTCTCTTAGTTCTGATTCCTTCCTAAATCTCCTATGTAAGTTCAGCTTGGACCTGGAGTTTTTTCCTTCTCCAACTGGCAACATCTTTTTCATCTTTCAAGACTTCTCACATGATCCCTTTCTCCCCCAAGAACAATTAGCCATGCTCTTCTTTGTGCTCCCATTGGAGGCGCTGGGGGTTCATACCTCCAATATAACACTTAACTCGTGGAACTGAAATTCTCTACATTACCATCAGTTTTGAACTCAAGTCTTGTTTCTGGAATATGGATTCCAAGGAAGCAGCTATTGTTGTTATATTTTATTGCTTATTAAATGAGTCCAGGATTTCTTCCTACCTTTCTGGCTATTCCTTCTTCTATTTTCAGGTTAATTCTCCTTTAACTAGAAGAATTCCAACTCAATGCTAGAATCCTTCCATACTTGGTCCTTCGTCCTCTTCTCTTCTCAGTGTATATTCCTCCCCCTAGTTGACTGTATCCACTCCCTTAGTTTCAATGACTACTTTTATGCAAATTACTCCCAAGGTGTATCCAGCCCAGAACTCTCCTCTGAGATTTAGTCCATGCATCCATCATCTCTTGAATGCCTTAAAAGAACCTCACACACATGCTCAAAACAGAAGTCAGGAACTTTCTCCCTGGTAATGAGCACTTTTGGTTACCTTCCCAGTACTCGTTTCCCCCTCCTTACAGCAGTAATGTCCTAATTTCCTTTAAGGACTTCACCGCTCCCACTGTTGACCAATCTGGTCTCCATGAGGCTGACCACACCCTCATCCCCAGTTCTAGGGATGGACAGTAATTAACCTAAACTAATCCACATATCCCATCCCTCCCATCACCCTGGGCAGGATGTCTCTTGGACTGTGGGCATATAATCCAATCAGAGCAACTGAGTCACAGTGATGCCTTAGCTGGGGCTCCTCAAGAGCAAATCCCTCTTCCTGTATGGTGGTATGAGTATGTGGTCATCTTGCTTCTCTAAGTGGCCAAAGGGACCCAAGAGACTGATCCTTGTCACACTGTTTGGCCCCTAGACAAGCCATTCCTAAAGCCAGTTTACCCTTTTTTTTTTTAATATGAGTCAACTAATTCTTTCTGTTTAAGCAAGTTTGTATTGAGTTTTCTATCACTCGGATCGTATAGACTGCTACAGTGAGACTTCTCTGGGAAGCCCCAGGGCAGACATTGTTCTGTTTTTGTTTTTTAATATGTAATACCTGTAGACAGCAACTGAATTCCCCCAGAGAATAGTTGAGAAAGAGAGAGAAGTCACCAATGTAGATAAGAAAGCTACACTGTGGACTAAGACAAGGATGTTATCTAAAACAAATGGGTAGAGGTTACTGACCACAAGAAGAATAAAATTCACTGGTATGTGAAAACAAACTCCCAGAATCACTCTGAGCTCTCCCTTTTAGCCAGCACCATCAATTATGATTATTAAGTGCCTGCTCGGCTGCTGTGCCGTGGAAGAGGCAGGGAGGTTTGGTAGCTAGGCAACAGCCTGGAAACTCAAGGGGTAGGAGTTGTGATTCTGGCTCCTCCATAAAAGTGTTAAGTGGCCTTGGGTAAACTTCCCCTGCCTTGTCTTCTTCATCTGAAAAATAGCATCACCAGTCTGCCTTTCCGCATTGAGGGAACAAAAACAGAGTGAACAGTACACTGCAATCATAGAAAAGTGAGCTTATGGGGCCTAGGGAGTGAGGAACTCATCAGGGGACCAACCTCTCAGCTGAAATCACCACTTCATTACAATCACACTTTATTACATTTGAGCCTAAGTAATCTGTGCCTCAGTTTATCCATCTGGAATGATTCAGAGATAACGGTCAGGTCCTGAGTTAAAATACTAATTAAAATATGTGGTCTTTATTTTTACAGGCTCTAGGGGAAAACTTGGGTGGAAGAACCTCTCCCCACTAAGTACCTCTGGAATTCCTCAAGTACCTCTAACCTAAGCACCTCAAAAGAAAGGTGCCTGATTCACCACACAAACCCCAGTACCTGGCCCAGTGTCTGTTACACAGTTAGTGCTCATTGTGTTTAATGAATGAGTACATTAATTATTTAAATAATATCACCTATTTAAATGGGGAAAAGGCAATATATAACCTCAAGTGAAGCATAACTAGTCTTGAAGGAAAAAAAGTCCATTGAACAACTTTGGAGGAAGTAACCTTCATCTATACTCTAGGGTAAAGTTAAGTTCATGCCAGGTCATGAACAGCCATGAAACAAGATTACTTTGACGAATTCTCTTTTATTTATTTTTACTATTATTTAGAGTAGACCCAAATATTACAGTTACAGCTCAACAGCATTCCTCCCTCCAAATATAACTGTCATTCCTGTAGAGCAAGTCTCAGAAATGTTTATATATTATCAAAATTAAGTTTCAAAATGAGCTACAGCATCTGAAAAAAGGGGATAATAATATTTCACAGAAACTAATTGGAAACTTGTTTTGAAATAAAGTAGTTATTATTTCCATCATGGAGAGATGAAAGTACAGAGATTTCCTTTTATCTCACCAGCCTAGTATCTTACATTATTTATTCAAACTAAAATTAAAACCTGGCCAAATCCTACTGAGGCGCTGCATATCAGTTAGAGATTATTCTTCTGGAAATGAACTTTTGTTCGCAAATTTCATTATGCAGTTACAAGTGACTGTTATTAAAATGTAACGTATAAAACTAAATTGTGTTTTTTTCCTGGCCATGCACAAGGTTCAATTTCCTATGCAGTATTATTCTTTTCTTCTGGACCGAGTGGCATGCTGTCCCTCTGCCCACTGCCTCAGCATCCAGAGAATCTCACAACACCCACTCCACTCGCCTGGAGCTCCCATCAATGCCACTTTTTATTCCTCTATCCTTTGCATCCCAACGAACAGACACCAAAGCACATTCTCCACCTGGAGACCTTGCCAAGGCCCATTTTTATTTTTTCTGCAGACTCAAACCTCAGGCAAAGTGACTACCTACAAAAAGTACCTGGAGCATGATGTTGACCCACTTGCAGCTTTCTGAGTGCCTAACTCTGAAGCTCTTTCTCACCCGACCCCCAGGCCTTGCCACTTCCTACTCATTTGGCCTGGAATGCTCTTCCCTGATCACCTAATTCTGACTTGTCTTTTGGTCTCAGCTTAGAAGGAACTTTCTCCAGAAAGATTTTCCTGACCTACCTCCCAGCTACTGCATCAGGTACAGCCTCTGTGTTGCCATGGCACCCTGCACCACATGGCGCTTGCAACTTCTTAATTGACCCTACCTCTCACCAGATTGTAAGCTCCAAGACAGCAAGACTTACGTCATGTTGCCTCACCATTTTTTTTACCAGTTTCCAGCACGGTGATGGGCATATAGCAATTGATCAATAAATAGTTCATGAATTTTGGATTTAGATTCAACTCTGGTATCTGGCCTCTAGGAAAACCAATCTCCCATTTGAATTCCAAAGAATGCTCACTATCTTTGGGCTTTCCTGGAATTAACTCTGTGGTTCACTGGAGTTCTCCTTGGTTCTCCACCTTAAGAACTCTAATTTTTCCTCTGCTCATTTCCTTCCACTCCTGGAAGGTCCTGTATAGCACTTCTAGGGTTTGCTCTTCTGGTCAATCTGTTTGAATTGTGCTCATCAACTAGTTTTCAAAACTGGTCCTACTTCTTGGGTTCTTCACATCCATCCCATTTCCTGTACATCCAGGCCATCTTTTGCCCTATTTCCACTCTCTAGTCTACTCTTTAACTCTCTCTAGCTCAATAAGGATGAAGCTTGGTATGAACTTGTTAAGAGAGATTAAAAATGCATCTAGGCACCGCATGGATCTTTGTACAGACAACAATTTTAAGAAACTTCCAATCTTAGTTTTTGTGCATCTACATGACCTCTGCCCTTCATGCTGCTCAAACTTTACCTTTTCCCTGGGACACTGACACTCCACTACCTTCTATTCTAAAAAAATAGCCTCCCACCCCAGTTCTGAAAGTCATTTTCCAATCAGCTCAAAATAGCTTTTCCCTCTGCCTAGGTGCCGCCAATAGCTCCTTTTTCATCACAGGTTTCTAGGTTTATTTGTTTGTCTGTTTGACCCTGATGAAAGGTAGAAATAAGGGCAGGCTTTCCCAGGGAAAAGTCAACCAGGTTATTTTTGCACAGGCTGCTTAAAGACAGTCTTGGTTCATATCTTGGTTACATTTGAAGAAAGGAGATACTGAATATTGCTTATCTTCAGCCTTATTGTTTGCATCATTGGAGGTAGGAGAGGATCAATAAATAATATCAAGTTCTCAAGTTAAGAATATATTGAGAAACAAGACAAGGAAGACAGACAAATAGAGATCAAAACATCAGCTTTATTATTATTACTGATAAAACTGATTTGAGAATTTGGCTTGATGTTTGGGCACAAATGGACTTGCTAACACTACTTCTTGACTAGGCAGATTTACCCACCAATCACAGGCATCACTACACTACTGTAGAACCCTACCCACCCAGGCAGGAGCTGCTTCTGTAAGTTTCTAACATGTGTCAGTACCCTGTAGAATGGAGACCTCCAAGAAAAAAGGCCTGAGTTAAGTAAGTTTAGTTCTTCCTCCTATCAGAAAATGCCAGGAATGTTATGATTGTTATGACAAAGGAAATCCGTCATGAAAACATAAAGGCAGGGGAATGGAGAGTCCCTTGCATACAGCAACCACTCAAATCTATCAAAGCTTCCACCAAAGTCCCTACTATTGTCCCAAGATCTGATAACTCCGGATTCCCTTGGTGATTGCAAGTTTACCTTTTCATATTGTTATGAAACAATATTTTAGGATTCCCATGAGGTGTTACGGAGCTGTTTGGCTTCATCTGGGACTAAGATAAGCTTTCCTTTAGCATTCAAACTAAGCCAGAAGGCTTGGAAATGGGTGTACTGGTTACTTGAATTCCCTGATGAGGAAGAAAGTCCTTTTTTTAAAATTTCAAATGACAGTCTTTAAAAAAATTCATCCATTTATTTTGCTGCTACCATAAGCACACTAAATGTAATTTAATCTTTCTTTGATGATTCATGATCTGTGAGAGCCTCACATCATCACTATTCCTATGAATTCTCACTGTTTGGTACTGGATACACAGAAACACAAGATACAAAAATTGGATTGAATGGGCAAACTGTGGCTGACCAGGAAGCTCTCGGATGAGGTCAGACTCTTTAAATATATTTGAAAGATCACAGGAATGCATTACAAATGATTATGGTGGTGTTGGTTGTGATAAGCACTTACTATGTACCAAACACTATTCTAAGCACTTTATGTGTATTAAATCATTGACTCTGAAGTCCTAGGAGGTAGGCATTATTACCTCCCTTTTACAGGTGAGGTAAATCAGGTTCGGAGAGGTTAACTAACCTGCCCATGGTCTCACTGCTACAGGAAGTAGAACAGCCAGGATCTGCCCTTGGACTGTGTGGTTCCAGAGCTTTCGCTCATAACTAAATGCTAAAACAAGAGAAAATGTGCATAGGAGTATTGAACTGAAAGAACATGATAGGAGAGTTAATCCCTCAATGCATTGTAGTGATATGCTTATGTGAAATATGCTTAAGCCTTTCATCCACAAACTCGGAAACACACACACATCCCTTATCAGCTACAATCAAAGTAAAAAGGATGAACCTAAAAAACACACTCACTGCTTGGGGCACATGATACAACATTAACAATCAACAAAGAGAAAGTCATATATCTCAACTTCTGTTGTATTTCCATCTTCTTTATCAAGGAGAATGATCTTTAAACTCAGGAGGGTTGAATAAATGTAGTTTAGAAGGAATTGAAATATGAGATAAGTAAGGTGATAGCAAGAGACCATCTTGCTGTTTTAAATGAGTTCAAGCCTCCAGGCCTAAACAAATTACATCCCAGAGTATGGAGAGACTTTGCAGATGTAATCTAAGCGTCACTGTCAGTAATCTTTAAGGGATCATAGAGACTAGAAAAGGTACCAGGGCAATGGAGCTAGAAATACAGTATACCAATTTTTGAACATGAGAAAAACGGTGTATTCCGTGATGTACAGATCCACAAGCTTGACTTCGAAACTTGGTAATACTCTAAAATGATTATATAGACAATTTGTGAGCCCTTAGAAAGGGAAGTGGCAATCACTAGGATTCAGGACGAATTCACTGGGGAAAAGTAATAAAGATCCTGCATTCCTCTTCTTTGTAGGTTTAAGGACTGGTGAAAGTGGGGATGCCATCTACACCATGAGAGATGTGAGAGCAACCTGGCTGAGGCTCCTATAACTCTTTGGGTTACCAGGGTTGACTCAGATGATCTGGCTGGCTGATGGGGTCCCCTTTGCTTTACATTCCATGAAGTCGTACATCTTCTCAGAGAGAAACACCAGAGAGAGAAAAACCTTCATATGAACAAGGGAATACAAATCCTGTGCCTTCCCAAAACCCCCAAACAAGCTCAGATCCATCTGTGGTTTATATCAATTAGGGCAAGCATATTTACAAAGTCTCTTAATACTCTTGACATCTGATGGGTAAGTAAGACATTGTTTTTAAGAAAATAAATGTCTGGTTGACCATTCATACCAAAAATGCTTGAATTTATAAATCAGTGTCCTTCTGACTAGAGCCTTTCCCTGCAGAGAGTTGCATAGCTCTCATCCTCCCTCCAACAGGACTCTCCCCAATGTCTCCTCCTTAGAGAGGTCTTCTCTAATCATCTAAGATAGCATTTGCCCCCTATCATACTCTGAGTACCTTGTTTTATTTGTCTACATAGTTCTTGCAATTAGCTAATGTCACATTATACATTCTAGCTCTTACTACCATCTGACGTTGTATTATATACACTATGAGATGTATGTGTGTGTCTGTATGTATGTATGTATATATTTATATATGTATGTATGTCTGTCTCCTCCTTTTGCAGAGCCAACAAATTCTATGTGAATGATGTCCCTACGTTATATGGTAGCCCTGCCCTTTTGAACATCAGCTCCATGAGGGCTGGGATTTTGCTGTCTTTTTTTTTTTTACCACTATACCCCTAATCACTAGAACAGTACTGAAGTATAGCTGTGCTCAATAAATATTTATTTTTCAATAATATTTGCCTAATTAATGGATGTCAACCTAGAGAATGGTCTCTAGAGGCTCTATGGCTCTGTTCTTAGCCCTATCCAACATATTAAATTTGACTCAAATAAGGAGAAAGAAAATAAGAGAATTGATTCTGAGCCCATGTCACAAAAACATTTCTTCTTCTTCTTATTATTATTATTACCAAAACCATCACCTACTCAGCAACAGGTACTTATATTATTGTGAATGCTCACAACAAACCTAAAAGGTAGAAATTGTTATCACCTTCATTTTGATATGAGGAAACTGGGCTTGGGGAGTTTCAATAACATGGCAACATTAGACAGTAGGTACAGGAAGCTGGGATTAAAAACCAAGATTGTCCCACTGCAAAGTGCATGCCTTTTTTACAATACTATGATAACACTTACAAAAACATGGAAAAACCTACTTAAATGTGCAGCTGACAGGAAAGCCAGTACATTAGATGAAGGATCAAGATTTTACAAGAAAAAAAAAAAAAAAAAAAGATTTTACAAGAGTTTGACAGATTTAAATGGCAGGTCAGAATTCCAAAAACATATATATTAGGTATAAAGGTAAAGACCCATATGCCAATTTTAAGAGTCAAATGCAGGTACATGGTGCGGGAAGGAAGAGATGGGGGAAATACTCATTTATTTGAAACAGGCCAAGAGGCATCAATCGACCACAAGCTTAATATAAAACACCATTAAGATGTGGCTGTCAAATGAACTAAAATGATATTAAACTGTATTATTCAAGACTTTTTAAAGGGAGGGGGGATGCAGTTCTGCAGAAACTAGACTAGGAAAACCACAGCCAAAGTAGAGTGCTACGGCCACTAGAATGGTGAAAATATTGTTATGAACATAAGGCTTGGTGAAGCTTGGCCTGGGAGAGAAAAGACTCACAGGGATAAAATAACCATCTGCCTATCTGAAAAGGATCATCACGACAAACAAAAGGACATTCTCTGTTGATCCAGATGAAACAGGTTTGACTAAAGATACAAAGCTTACTAATAATTAGATGCCTTCTCCCCAGTCTATCAGGGAAGATATTCAAGCAGAGGCTACACGACAACTGGCCCAGATACTTTAGTATCTCCCCAACGAGGTATGAAATTTAGTTGATTTTGTGTATTTTTGTTCAATCTCCTCCTTCTACATACAGTGACATTATTTTCTGAACCCCAAACCAAGACCTGTGGTTCTAAACAGGCTGTTGTGTTGCTTCTGGGTTCGAAAGACAGTCCAGCAGATATAGTGCTATTAGCTACCAGAATACTGAGTTTCTGGGAGATGTCAATGATTGAAATAATGGGGAAAATGTTTGAAATTAGGACTTTCCTGGAAAAGGGAATTTGTAAAATCACTCTAGGGCAGGCATTTTTCTCTCCTTGAGTACTCATCTTTTACCCAAATAGGCAGAAGCTCTTGGTTAGCGTTCACTCGTTTCTTTCCTAGTACAGCAAGTTTTCTTGAACTATGGCCCCTTCTTCCAAAAGCTGAGAATGAAAATATAACTACTTCAATTCATTCATATTTAGAAAATCAAGCAGCCCTCAGAAAAGCTTCTTGGAGCATAGTAAAACTCCAAGGCCCTCCTACAGAAGCTATGCCAACACTTCCCTCATGATATCACTTCCACCTTTGTGGGGATACTCTAGTCTGTGCAGCTAATCAAGCTCCCAAACTATCCTGGTTCCTCCAGCCTCCAGACCAGAGTGCCTCCCAACCAACTCCCCACCTTGGGATTCTTGCTTCAGAGGTGGGTGGGGCCAAAGAACCCCCACCCCCAGCCTTGGCCAAATCTGGGCTCTCTCTCCTTCTGGAATTACAGTTCAAGATATCACTCATCGGGCTGGTATCAGCTGTTCCCTACTAGACACAATGTTCTTTTCAATAGACTACTTTGTTTCACACTGACAGTCATTTTTCACCCTGCATGGCAGAATTTCAAAGCCAAGAATCCTGTATTACACAGTAAACAATCAAAATTAGACTCAAAATTGCCTTTTTTTTTTTTTTAACCTCTTTATTGGAGTATAATTGCTTCACCATGTTGTGTTGGTTTCTGCTTTATAACAAAGTGAATCAACTATACGTATACATATATCCCCATATCTCCTCCCTCTTGCGTCTCCCTCCCACCCTCCCTATCCCACCCCTCTAGGTGGTCACAAAGCACCGAGCTGATCTCCCTGTGCTATGTGGCTGCTTCCCACTAGCTATCTGTTTTACATTTGGTAGTGTATGTATGTCCATGCCACTCTCTCATTTCGTCCCAGCTTACTCTTCCCCCTCCCCGTGTCCTCAAGTCCATTCTCTACATCTGTGTCTTTAGTCCTGTCCTGTCCCTAGGTTCTTCAGAACCATTTCCTTTTTTAAGATTCTATATATATGGATTTTTTAAATACGATTCCATACAGTATTTGTTTTTCTCTTTCTGACTTACTTCACTCTGTATGACAGACTCTAGGTCCATCCACCTCACTACAAATAACTCAACTCCGTTTCTTTTCATGGCTGAGTAATATTCCATTGTATATATGTGCCACATCTTTATTCATTCATCTGTCGATGGACACTTAGGTTGCTTCCATGTCCTGGCTATTGTAAATAGAGCTGCAAGGAACACTGTGGTACATGACTCTTTTTGAATTACGGTTTTCTCAGGGTATATACCCAGTAGTGGGATTGCTGGGTCGTATGGTAGTTCTATTTTTAGTTTTATAAGGAAACTCCATACTGTTCTCCATAGTGGCTGTATCAATTTACATTCCCACCAACAGTGAAAATTGCCTTTTTTGATTTTGATATATTAATCAACTCTTCATGAAAGCTTCTAAACATTTTCAGTTACATCAAAAACAGGCTGGCAACATTTTCCAACTTCAAAAAAAAAGAGGCTTAGTTAAAGGTTTGTTTTCTATTCCACGGATACTCTATATTACATATTTGCAACTGTTTCTGTTTTGGGACAGATTGATTGATAGCATCAGTTCTAAAATCCCAGAATGTCCGCAGGGGGAAAAAACGTATTTCCATCTGTGATCTTTATTAACCAAGGCAGATACATCTATTTTGGTGTGTTTGTTTCTTCCTTCAGCTGTAGCCTTGGGTACCTGCATCTCTCTGAGACTATAGGCTTCATTGTCACCATTAAATGCCAATTGTTGGTCAGTTGTGCACTCTAGCAGATAGAAGGCAAATAATGAGTCAAATGAGCCCAGGGGAAAGAGCAGTCTTGATACCCCAAAGACCCAGCCTCCCTCCTGTACTTTACGTCTTACTTGACTAGGCAAGAAAACTGGCATTTGAACTAACAACGGAAAGATCCTGAAAAACAAAACAGGAAGTAAGGTATAGTCAACAGGGATGTAAAAAAGAAAATCTATATCGGACAATTATATACTGAATAGATTAGATGATGACAGTAGCTAATGTGCTTAAATTATATAAGTCTATTACTTAAGAAGTGGAAATCACAGGCAGAATGCTACTAAGACAACTGAAATGTTTACACATCCTTCCCTGAATGTATTCCTTAAAAAAAGAGCTTAAGGCTGCTCCTGCTGCTAATTGCTAAAGTTTTTTTGTAACCTTTAAAGGACTATCTTATCTACTAGTTAAAACTGACAAGTTATAAGGATTTACTGAATCCCTGCAGTTTGCAGTGTGTCATGTGCAAGATACAAAAGAATTAGAATACAGATTTGTTTACAAAAAGGCTTACAGGCATTATAGGATAGAAACTGGACAAAAACACTTGCAAAACATGTAAGAATACTCTGAAATGTGGAAATGGATGTGATCTATTATATAATTAGATGGGGCTTTATGTGACCCTACAATGGAATTTCACCTCCCTTATTGAAATGAAACACAGAATTTGAAAGCTTTTAGCATTTGAAAAAGTTTCTCCCAGAGGACAGAGGGGCTAACAAGTGATCACTGCTCTGCCCTGTGATTTTTCACAGACACACACACACACACACACACACACACACAGTTTTCTTGGCACTCCTTAATACAAATGAGACACACTAAAATTTTCAAAAAGACTTTACTATTTCACTTTGTGTAAGAAACATAAAAAGCAGTCAAGCTTATGGAGTCCAGCATAATAGCTACATAAACCCCTTGGTCCCAACAAATATTCACATTCTTATTCCCCAAAGGAGCTAGTGATTCAACACTAATCTGAGACTGTGGGCCTCATGGATGCCATTAAAGACAGAATTTTTAGGGCCTGTCCTAATATTCTCCCAGATTACGGAAACCTCTCATCTCCAGCATAAACTGTACTTTAATTCTTTATATCAAGATGGGGTGGAAATTTCAGGATGCCAGAAGATTGAGACTCACATGTTTTTTATTTCCTATCAAATGAAATGCCAAACAATATCTCAATATTACTCATACTACTTCCAGAAGTCTGCCTGAAAGTGAAAGAATTTTAATCATCCAAAGCTGGTATTGCTCAATTAGGGAGTGAAGCGGAAAATGAAAAGACATTTCACCCCTACAGGTGAGTTTCTGTAGGGACTGAATTGGAGGAAGTTTTCCCAGAAAGTAGACAGAATCCTGAAAAAGGTTTTGACTTGTCTATGGACAGAAATCAAAAACCCACAGTGACATCCTTCACACCTTTGTTTTGCCTTATATGGAACAGGAAAGAACAGTTTCTTCCCAGTCTCTCTCTACAGACATACCTACTAAAAGTGCTGGCAAGCAGGTGTTCTCAATTAACAGGCTTTAAGCAGGTATTTCTTAAGCTTTATGCAGCTATTTCTTTTCTTCCTCCTCATTCTAAATATACAGCAGCCTATCTACCAGAAAGGGGAATAGGGGTGTTGGTCTTTGATTAAGAACAGTGATCATAATCTATTAGTCTACTGAACACCAAGAAAAGAAGAAATCACTATACTGCAATGCCAAGGGCCCGGGTCCCACGTGAGTACTTTCCTAAGGGTCTCTCTGAACAGGCCCCATCTGTGCAGCTCACTCACAGTTTACTTTGCCTAGATGACTGATAAAATACCTAAGGGTACCCTGTCACCCTTAACTGAGACCCCCATCCTCTAAATTCGTGGTCTGGTAGCTAATGACAAATCTCTTCATGGAACCTCCTTAAAAGAAAGGTTACTCCCCCTTTACTATGAAAGGGGGATACTACTCGGTCAGTAACTATACACAGTAAGAGAGGGTAAAGAGATAGTAGCCAAAACGGAGTGTCTTATTCAGGAGTGAAATTAATTAAGGAAGATTTCCTAAAGGTGGTAAGGCCTCCGTATAGACTTGATCATTATCCAACAGTATTTATTTTATAAGGCTCCTATAAATTGTAACCCTGGTGATTTACACGAATGAATTAACACCTATGTCTAGTAATCATCCAGCAGAAAAATTAAATATATCTGAAATATATGTCAAGTTAATTTTTTGTTTCATTTATCACAACACGTATCCCAATTCACATATGTTCAGTCTTCTTAATCTACAGCTGCTAGTGCATGATCCTGTCCTCATGACTTTTAAAAAAAAGGAGGAAAGTTAATTTTAAGACACCTAATTTTAAGACCTAAGACACATTTTAAGTCGCATTTCCGTTAGGAAAACACTATGTCAATTCAAAGGCGATGGCTGTGCTAACGTAACAAAAGATCTATAGCATTCCTTATACTGTCGGAAGTAATCACCCATTCAGGTTGGCCCCAGAATGATGGTATCCAACGAACTTAAGAGAGGAAATGAAATTGCAGCAAAATGGGACCCTATAAGATTAATAATTTTATAATTCAATATTTACATAATTGTACCTAAAACATTAACTCAAGGTACGAAGAAATATAACTGGTTAATATAAGTTTAAATACTTACAATTATCAAGATAGTGGTCATTGGCAAGTGAAACCACAAGAGAAGAGGCCCATGCTATGCCTGGTCCTGCTGAGCAATTTTCAGACGTCAGCTCATTCTGGCAACTACGATTAAAGAAGACACAGAAACCAGAATTATAATTACATGACATTACACTGTATCAATTAGCATGTTTCCATTGAAAATAGTAAAAGGCTGAGTAAAATTGGCTTAAACAATGACTTTTACTATATTCACAAAACAGGACGTCCAGAGGTAGAATAGCTCCAGTGAGTTCACTGAGTAATTCAACAACATCAAGAAGGAGCCGGGGGGCAGAGCTTCAAGATGGCAGAAGAGTAAGACGCGGAGATCACCTTCCTCCCCACAGATACATCAGAAATACATCTACACGTGGAACAACTCCTACAGAACACCTACTGAACGCTGGCAGAAGACCTCAGACCTCCCAAAAGGCAAGAAACTCCCCATGTACCTGGGTATGGCAAAAGAAAAAAGAAAAAACAGAGACAAAAGAATAGGGATGGGACCTGCACCAGTGTGAGGGAGCTGTGAAGGAGGAAAGGTTTCCACACACTAGGAAGCCCCTTCGCGGGCGGAGACTGCGGGTGGCGGAGGGGGTAAGCTTCAGAGCCATGGAGGAGAGCGCAGCAACAGGGGTGCGGAGGGCAAAGCGGAGAGATACCCACACAGAGGATCGGTGCCGACCAGCACTCACCAGCCCGAGAGGCTTGTTGTCTCACCCGCCGGGACGGGTGCGGGCTGGGAGCTGAAGCTCGGGCTTCAGTCGGATCCCAGGGAGAGGACGGGGGTTGGCTGCGTGAACACAGCCTGGAGGGGCTAGAGCGCCACAGCTAGCGGGGAGGGAGTCCGGGAAAAGGTCTGGAGCTGACGAAGAGGCAGGAGACATTTTCTTGCCTCTTTGTTTCCTGGTGCGCGAGGAGAGGGGATTAAGAGCGCCGCTTAAAGGAGCTCCAGAGACGGGTGCGTGGCGCGGCTATCAGCGCACACCCCAGAGACGGGCATGAGACGCTAAGGCTGCTGCTGCCGCCACCAAGAAGCCTGTGTGCAAGCACAGGTCACTATCCACACTGCCCCTCCCGGGACCCTGTGCAGCCCGCCACTGCCAGGGTTCCGTGATGCAGGGACAACTTCCCCGGGAGAACACACGGCGTGCCTCAGTCTGGTGCAATGTCACGCCGGCCTCTGCCGCCACAGGCTCGCCCCGCATTCCCTGCCCCTCCCTCCCCCCGGCCTGAGTGAGTCAGAGCCCCCTCATCAGCTGCTCCTTTAACCCCGTCCTGTCTGAGCAAAGAACAGATGCCCTTAGGCGACCTACACGCAGAGGCAGGTCCAAATCCAAAGGTGAACCCCGGGAGCTGTGCAAACAAAGAAGAGAAAGGGAAATCTCTCCCAGCAGCCTCAGGAACAGCGGGTTAAATTGCCACAATCAACATGATGTACCTGCATCTGTGGAATACCTGAAGAGACAACGAATCATCCCAAATTGAGGAGATGGACTTTGGGGGAAACGATATTTTTTTTTTCCTTTTTCTCTTTTTGTGAGTGTGTATGTGTATGCTTCTGTGTGTCATTTTCTCTGTATAGCTTTGCTTTTACCATTTGTCCTAGGGTTCTCTCTGTTGGTTTGTTTTTTCTTTTTTTTTTTAGTATGGTTTTTAGCACTTGTTATCATGGGTGGATTTGTTTTTTGGTTTGGTTGCTCTCTTCTTTCTCTCCTTTTTTTTTTTTTTTTACTTTAAAAAATTTTTTTAATAATTATTTTTTACTTTAATTATTTTATTTTATTTTACCTTATTTTATTTTATTTTATCTTCTTCTTTCTTTCTTTCTTTTCTCCCTTTTATTCTGAGCCGTGTGGATGACAGGCTCTTGGTGCTCCAGCCAGGCATCAGGGCTGTGCCTCTGAGGTGGGAGAGCCAAGTTCAGGACACTGGTTCACAAGAGACCTCCCAGCTCCATGTAATATCAAACGGCAAAAATCTCCCAGAGATCTCCATCTCAACGCCAAGACCCAGCTCCATTCAACAACCAGCAAGATACAGTGCTGGACACCCTATGACAAACAACTAGCAAGACAGGAACACAACCCCATCCATTAGCAGAGAGGCTACCTAAAATCATACTAAGGACACAAACACCGCAAAACACACCACCAGACGTGGAACTGCCCCCCAGAAAGACAACATCCTGCCTCATCCACCAGAACACAGGCACTAGTCCCCTCCACCAGGAAGCCTACACAAACCACTGAACCCACCTTAGCCACTGGGGACAGACACCAAAAACAACAGGAACTACGAACATGCACCTGCGAAAAGGAGACCCCAAACACAGTAAGTTAAGCAAAATGAGAAGACAGAGAAACACACAGCAGATGAAGGAGCAAGGCAAAAACCCACCAGACCTAACAAATGAAGAGGAAATAGGCAGTCTACCTGAAAAAGAATTCAGAATAATGATAGTAAAGATGATCCAAAATCTTGGAAGTAGAATGGAGAAACTACAAGAAAGGTTTAACAAGGACCTAGAAGAACTAAAGAGCAAACAAAAAGTGATGAACAACACAATAAATGAAACTAAAAATTCTCTAGAAGGGATCAATAGCAGAATAACTGAGGCAGAAGAACAGATAAGTGACCTGGAAGATAAAATAGTGGAAATAACTACTGCAGAGCAGAATAAAGAAAAAAGAATGAAAAGAATTGAGGGCAGTCTCAGAGACCTCTGGGACAACATTAAATGCAACAACATTCGAATTATAGGGGAACAGAAGAAGAAGAGAAAAAGAAAGGGACTGAGAAAATATTTGAACAGATTATACTTGAAAATTTCCCTAATATGGGAAAGGAAATAGTTAATCAAGTCTAGGAAGCACAGAGAGTGCCATACAGGATAAATCCAAGGAGAAACAAGCCAACACACATATTAATCAAACTATCAAAAATTAAATACAAAGAAAAAATATTAAAAGCAGCAAGGGAAAAACAACAAATAACACACAAGGGAATCCCCATAAGGTTAACAGCTGATCATTCAACAGAAACTCTGCAAGCCAGAAGGGAGTGGCAGAATATATTCAAAGTGATGAAACGGAAAAAGCTACAACCAAGATTACTCTACCCAGCAAGGATCTCATTCAGATTCGACAGAGAAATTAAAACCCTTACAGACAAACTAAGAGAATTCAGCACGACCAAACCAGCTTTACAACAAATGCTAAAGGAACGTCTCTAGGCAGGAAACACATGAGAAGAAAAAGATCTAAAATAAACAACCCAAAACAATTAAGAAAATGGTAATAGAAACATACATATCGATAATTACCTTAAATGTAAATGGATTAAATGCTCCAACCAAAAGACATAGACTGCCTGAATGGATACAAAAACAAGACACGTACATATGCTGTCTACAAGAGACCCACTTCAGACCTAGGGACACATACAGACTGAAAGTGAGGGGATGGAAAAAGATATTCCATGTGAATGGAAATCAAAAGAAAGCTGGAGTAGCAATTCTCATATCAGACAAAATAGACTTTAAAATAAAGACTATGACAAGAGACAAAGAAGGACACTACATAATGATCAAGGGATCGATCCAAGAAGAAGATATAACAATTGTAAATATTTATGCACCCAACATAGGAGCACCTCAATACATAAGGCAAAGGCTAACAGCCATAAAAGTGGAAATCAACAGTAACACAATCGTAGTAGGGGACTTTAACACCCCACTTTCACCAGTGGACAAATCATCCAAAATGAAAATAAATAAGGAAACTCAAGATTTAAATGATACATTAAACAAGATGGACTTAATTGATATATATAGGACATTCCATCCAAAAACAACAGAATACACTTTCTTCTCAAGTGCTCATGGAACATTCTCCAGGATAGATCACACCTTGGGTCACAAATCAAGCCTTCGTAAATTTAAGAAAATTGAAATCATATCAAGTATCTTTTCCAACCACAACACTATAAGACTAGATATCAATTACAGGAAAAAATCTGTAAAAAATACAAACACATGGAGGCTAAACAATACACTACTTAATAACCAAGAGATCACTGAAGAAATCAAAGAGGAAATCAAAAAATACCTAGAAACAAACGATAATGAAAACACGACGACCCAAAACCTATGGGATGCAGCAAAAGCAGTTCTAAGAGGGAAGTTTATAGCAATAAAATCCTACCTTAAGAAACAAGAAACATCTCAAAAAAACAACCTAACCTTACACCTAAAGCAATTAGAGAAAGAAGAACAAAAAACCCCCAAAGTTAGCAGAAGGAAAAAAATCATAAAGATCAGATCAGAAGTAAATGAAAAAGAAATGAAGGAAAGGATAGCAAAGATCAATAAAACTAAAAGCTGGTTCTTTGAGAAGATAAGCAAAATTGATAAACCATTAGCCAGACTCATCAAGAAAAAAAGGGAGAAGACTCAAATCAACAGAATTAGAAATGAAAACGGAGAAGTAACAACTGACACTGCAGAAATACAAAGGATCATGAGAGATTACTACAAGCAACTCTATGCCAATAAAACGGACAACCTGGAAGAAATGGAAATTCTTAGAAATGCACAACTCTCTGAGACTGAACCAGGAAGAAATAGAAAATATGAACAGTCCAATCACAAGCACTGAAATTGAAACTGTGATTAAAAATCTTCCAACAAACAAAAGCCCAGGACCAGATGGATTCACAGGGGATTTCTATCAAACATTTAGAGAAGAGCTAACACCTATCCTTCTCAAACTCTTCCAAAATATAGCAGAGGGAGGAGCACTCCCCAACTCATTCTACGAGGCCACCATCACCCTGATACCCTGATACCAAAACCAGACAAAGATGTCACAAAGAAAGAAAACTACAGGCCAATATCGCTGATGAACATAGATGCAAAAATCCTCAACAAAATACTAGCAAACAGAATCCAACAGCACATTAAAAGGATCATCCACCATGATCAAGTGGGGTTTATCCCAGGAATGCAAGGATTCTTCAATATACGCAAGTCAATCAATGTGATACACCGTATTAACAAATTGAAGGAGAAAAACCATATGATCATCTCAGTAGATGCAGAGAAAGCTCTTGACAAAATTCAACAACCATTTATGATAAAAACCCTCCAGAAAGCAGGCATAGAGGGAACTTTCCTCAACATAATAAAGGCCATATATGAAAAACCTACAGCCAACATCATCCTCAATGGTGAAAAACTGAGACCATTTCCACTAAGATCAGGAACAAGACAAGGTTGCCCACTCTCACCACTATTATTCAACATAGTTTTGGAAGTTTTAGCCACAGCAATCAGAGAAGAAAAAGAAATAAAAGGAATCCAAATTGGAAAAGAAGAAGTAAAGCTGTCACTGTTTGCAGATGACATGATACTATACATAGAGAATCCTAAAGATGCCACCAGAAAACTACTAGAGCTAATCAATGAATTTGGTAAAGTTGCAGGATACAAAATGAATGCACAGAAATCTCTTGCATTCCTATACACTAATGATGAAAAATCTGAAAGAGAAATTAAGGAAACAATCCCATTTACCACTGCAACAAAAAGAATAAAATACCTAGGAATAAACCTACCTAGGGAGACAAAAGACCCATATGCAGAAAACTATAAGACACTGGTGAAAGAAATTAAAGATGATACCAACAGATGGAGAGATATACCATGTTCTTGGATTGGAAGAATCAATATTGTGAAAATGACTTTACTACCCAAAGCAATCTACAGATTCAATGCAATTCCTATCAAATTACCAATGGCATTTTTTACAGAACTAGAACAAAAAAATCTTAAAATTTGTATGGAGACACAAAAGACCCCGAATAGCCAAAGCAGTCTTGAGGGAAAAAAACGGAGCTGGAGGACTCAGACTCCCTGACTTCAGACTATACTACAAAGCTACAGTCATCAAGACGATATGGTACTGGTACAAAAAGAGAAATATAGATCAATGGAAAAGGATAGAAAGCCCAGAGATAAACCCACGCACCTATGGTCAACTAATCTATGACAAAGGAGGCAAGGATATACAATGGAGAAAAGACAGTCTCTTTAATAAGTGGTGCTGGGAAAACTGGACAGCTACATGTAAAAGAATGAAACTAGAATACTCCCTAACACCATACACAAAAATAAACTCAAAATGGGTTAGAAACCTAAGTGTAAGACCGGACACGATAAAACTCTTAGAGGAAAACATAGGAAGAACACTCTGACATAAATGACAGCAAGATCTTTTTTGATCCACCTCCTAGAGTAATGGAAATAAAAACAAAAATAAACAAATGGGACCTAATGAAACTTCAAAGCTTTTGCAAAGCAAAGGAAACTACAAACAAGACGAAAAGACAACCCTCAGAATGGGAGAAAATATTTGCAAACGAATCAACGGACAAAGGATTAATCTCCAAAATATATAAACAGCTCATGCAGCTCAATATTAAAAAAACAACCCAATCAAAAAATGGGCAGAAACTTAAGTAGACATTTCTCCAAAGAAGACATACAGATGGCCAAGAAGCACATGAAAAGCTGCTCAACATCACTAATTATTAGAGAAATGCAAATCAAAACTACAATGAGGTATCACCTCACACCAGTTCAAATGGGCATCATCAGAAAATCTACAAACAACAAATGCTGGAGAGGGTGTGGAGCAAAGGGAACGCTCTTGCACTGTTGGTGGGAATGTAAATTGATACAGCCACTATGGAGAACAGTATGGAGGTTCCTTAAAAAATTAAAAATAGAATTAGCATATGACCCAGCAATCCCACTACTGTGCGTATACCCAGAGAAAACCATAAGTCAAAAAGACACATGCACCCCAATGTTCATTGCAGCACTATTTACAATAGCCAGGTTATGGAAGCAACCTAAATGCCCATCGACAGATGAATGGATAAAGAAGATGTGGTACATATATACAATGGAATATTACTCAGCTAGAAAAAGGAACAAAATTGGGTCATTTGTAGAGACGTGGATGAATCTAGAGACTGTCATACAGAGTGAAGTAAGTCAGAAAGAGAAAAACAAATATCGTATATTAACGCATATATGTGGAACCTAGAAAAGTGGTACAGATGAACCGGTTTTCAGGGCAGAAATTGAGACACAGATATAGAAAACAAACGTATGGACACCAAGGCGTGAAAGCAGCGGGGGTGTTGGGGGGGTGATGATGAATTGGGAGATTGGGATTGACGTATATATACTAATATGTATAAAATGGATAAATAATAAGAACCTGCTGTATAAAAAAAATAATAAAATTCAAAAAAAAAGAATAATAAAGTGCTATCTGAATATACTCAGACATACATCATTTAATTTTTTCATTTCATTCCAAATTCCTCATTTATTACATGGCCATCTCTCACACAGAAAAAAAAATAGTCATGATACTTGTTAAATATGTGTTCTTTTCTAAAATATTTTATCAATTCTAATGAGAAATAACACTAATGAAACATTTTTAATGCTATATCAAATATATTTAAGGGATGTCAGGAGAGACAATGTGGCACAACTATAAAGCAATCAACTGAGAGGTAAGAAACATGAATTCTAATTCTAACAGCATTTATTCAGTACTCAATGTATACCACGCACTGTGCTAAATGTTTAACTCATATTCATTTATTTAATCCTTATAATATCCCTGCAAACTATGTACTATGACTATCCTATTTTCAGATGTGGAAACTGAAGCACAGAGAGGTGATATGACTCGCCCAAGGTCACACAGCTAATAAGTGGCAGGGGCAGACTGTGGGACTTCAGAGCCAAAACACCTAACCATGGTTCAATATGATCTCTCTAGTCCTGGAATTGCCACTAGCTGCTTAACTTTGTTGGAGCCACAGTTTCCTAATGAGTTAAAGAGTTGATTAGAGATCTTTAAGAAAATTTCCAGCCCTAACACTTAAAATATCATGAAAACCATGACCTTACAGAATCTTCCTCTGCCAAATGCTTTATATTAAAGTTACATTTATCACACAACCAAACACCCATATCTGGACACTTACTTTCTAGCAACAACTGCAAGATAATCCAGAGGAAGAATTAACTTCAAAACCAATCATGGTATGTAAGTCACAGGAAAAATACATCTCCTTGGAGGAATAAGGTTGCAGTTTATCAGTCCTAAACTCACGAATTTCCCCAGACACTGATGTGAGACCTACCTAGAGGGCAGGTTACAGAACTGGGTTTCCTACAATATGGTTTCTGAACTAACTGAAGAGCTTCCAAAGCATGTACATTTCCTGACATTAGGCGGTGGAAAATTCTTCCCCCTTCAGAGCAAAAAGTCCCCCAGGACCTCCTAAAGGAGTTATAATTGATTTTAAAACATCTCACCAAACATAATTATAAGTACTTGTGTGCTCGCTTCGGCAGCACATACACTAAAATTGGAATGATACGGAGAAGATTAGCATGGTCCCTGTGCAAGGATGACATGCAAATTCGTGAAGCATTCCATATTTTTATGTATATGTATAGCGGATTCACGTTGCTATAAAGCAGAAACTAACATGCCATTATAAAGCAACTATACTCCAATAAAGATGTTAAAAAAAAAGTACTTGTAAGATTCCTCAAAATACCTCTTTGGAGTATCCATACAGAGACACAGAGTAGAGCTATACATTTGGAGAAGAATTAATATTAAATTTATTTCACCAAACACTGTGAACTACCCACTAGTGACCTACCATTCAGCTTACCTGAAGAGCAAAAATTTAAATTTAAACGATTGAAGTCTCAAATCTTATTTTAATAATACAAGCAGGATTGGACAGTATCTTCCTGCAGTGTGTGAAGTAGTTCATACTCGCTGTACTTTTTCACTGTGTGTAAAGAGGGACATCAAGTGGTTTAAGTTCTGGAAGATGGGCATTTTCTCAAAAATCTTTTAAGCTCTTATGGCCCCCTGGCAGGATAGATAGAAAAAAGGAGTGCAAAGGATAGAAAATTTCAAAACACTCATCTTTTTAAAAAATTACTTGAATAATTTCAGCCAATTTTTGTAAGGATCAATTTTCCTTAGTTAGAGACAGTTTTCTTTGGGATATTCAGTCATATCTCAATTATCCCTAGTAGGTAAGGGATATAATAATGTTTAGAATACATAAATAATTTATGTATCATAGTATGTGTGTATGTAGGTATTTTGTGATATAAGCTATTTTGCTTTCCTATTGCATTTTTTATGTTACATAATAAAGTTAATTTGTTATTCCTGAACAACAACAAGAAGACCTGAAAAAGCCCAAAGCATTGCAAATGCTAAGGTCAAGTTGTGAAAAATAAATTTGCTACAGTATGCAAGGACTAAACCATACAACTTTTTTTAAAAGATAGTTATAGCTTGTCTACATCTATGATTTGAAATGTATCCCAAATAAAAGTCCTGGGCACGTCTATTCCCATACATTTGTAATCCCTTTGTCCTGTTTATGGAACAGATAAGTGAAGAAGAGCTTTATAACAACTTTCAGCAAGAAAGAAAAGTTAGGCTGCTGGATAACTGCACAGAAAGCCACTACTGACAAGAACCACCTGCCTATTATTTAAATATTTCTCATACCAGAAAAGCATGAAGTTCTTTTGAGGTTGTTTCTCCCCTTAGTCCTTCAGGTCAGATTCTACAGATAAGGGGGGAAATGAGAGGCATTACTACTTGGTCTTGCCTGAGCTATTGAGTTTATAGTAAAATAAAATATAGTAAAATAAAAAGCTAATATGGACACTAAGCAACAATTTTATAGTAATTTTATTTCTCCTGCCAGTCAGTAAAATGATGTTTCTTGAATTACTAGCATCTCTAAACTTAAATGAAATGTTCCAAACTCTAGCATGTGGTCTTGATAAAAATAATAATGTGGAACCCTTGGAAGCATTATGAAGGAAAAAATATAATAATAGTTTCTTTGAGAACAAATTATCATGCCTGGTGAGCAGGGAATGTTAAAAACATGGTGTTTAATTTTTCAACACTATCCACGAAGAAATTGCAATATATGGGCTCAATGAAAACAGTCATGCAAATTCTAGAGTTTTAATAGTTGATGACGACTTGTGTGAAGGCATGTCTTTAAAAATATATCACAGAGCACATTATTTGTATTATCAGTATGTTGGAAAAACCTTAGAGGTAATGGTTATCACATTTTCCGATGACAAGATTCTAGAAGGGATGCAAACACAATAATTCAAATGATATCCAGAGATAGAAATGATGAGCTGAATCTATCCATACTGCATATAAAATAAATAAATATTTTTGATAAGGAGAATTTGAACTAACAGTGGGCCAAGTTTGAAATCTAATACAGCTAACACAGTAAAAATTAAACAAAACAAAATTTAATAATATAAAAGTAGTACAGGTACAGATAGAGAGGTTAACTTACTTTGACATTGAAAGGAATTAGAAAGTCCATTTCTTGTTATATTTTAATTTTGTTTATTCCACAACTACAAGAATCTATGAATTGGAGTACTTCATAAAGGAACATCAACTGAGAAACAACTAATAAAACCTATCTTGCTTTTCCTGAATATTTCATTAAATGTAATTTTTGTAGGTAATTTTATTTTATATTTCAGATGCAATAGAGAACTGATTGTGACAAGCCATCTCTCATTGTCATTCACAGCTCAAAATAAAAGTCTACACGACATTAAGATGAGAAAATTAAATGTTCCAGAGAAATAGTTGAGGATTTAATTTTAACATTATATAAAAATTTGTTTGTTTCTTACCACTCTATAAAAGAAAAATTCAGTTACAATTTATGGAAGATTTGTATCCTTCTTGAAATGATTGCACAACTATACCTTTTAAGCAGCAAGATCAAAGGGGAAGAGAGGAGTATGTGTTTTCTAGAATGGAAAATCCCAGCCTTCATATTTTTGTCAAAAATTGCAACACCTTTGACTTGAAAACTAAAGAATGATAGAAACCAGGATTTATCCATTTTTTTTGAAGACTATTCTACTATAATACCTCTGAATTATAGTTATAGTAAGAACTAATCTACTAGCCAAATGACATGCAAAACTGTACCTAAACCTTAAAAAAAAATACATGTTTCACTGAAATCAGAAATGTACATTTTAGCTGTTTCCATCACTGCTAGTTTTTGTGAAAAACATTTATGTACTGTCATTGTATTTTTCTTTCTTTTCATATTTCAATATCTAAACAGTTACTCTTTATTCTGTCAGACTCCTGCTACCATAAATTTTATGATCCCATACTAACCAAACAAAAAGAGAGTTATGAAGATAGTTTGTTTTGTATATTAATATATGGTAAAACTTTATAAATTATTTATATCTATTAATTTTAAATTATATTTTCTATGTAAAATATAATTTGAAATAATTTTATTTTACTGATTCTTTAGTGGAAAAACAGAAGTTTTAGAGTCTTTGCCCCTTACTTCATTTTTGAGCCTTCTAACTCAGTTATTTTGCACTTGATAAAATTGGAGTTCAGAGAGCTTTATATAATTTTTTTCCCCCCAGAATGTAGCATGGCAGCACTAAAAATGTGCTCACCTACAATTTAGGTAACTATGTAAAAATATTTCCTGAAGGTCCCATCAGAAGTATCAACCCCTATTCCCTGAGTCTGAGCATCCATATATGTGTTTTAGCAATATAAAGATCATATTAGTCAGGGTCCTCATGAGGAACAGAACAAATGTGATATACATTTAAATGGAGAAAGATTTATCTTATGGAATTGGCTTACATGATTGCATGGGCTGGCAGCTTCAAAATCCTCAGAACAAGCTGCTAGGCTGTAGACCCAAGGATAAGTTGATGGTGCAGTCTTGAGTCTAAAAAACAGCCTGGAGGCAGATTTCCTTCTTCCTCCAGGGACCTTAGTCTTTTCTCTTAAGGCCTTCAACTGATCTGATGAGACCCACCCACATTATGGAAGGAAATCTGCTATACTCAAAGTCTACCAATTTAAATGTTAATCATTTTTTTAAATCAATTTTATACACATCAGTGTATACATATCAATCCCAATCGCCCAATTCAGCACACCACCATCCCCACCCCACCGCAGTTTTCCCCCCTTGGTGTCCATATGTCCATTCTCTACACCTGTGTCTCAACCTCTGCCCTGCAAAATGGCTCATCTGTACCATTTTTTAGGTCCCACATACATGCATTAATATACGATATTTGTTTTTCTCTTTCTGACTTACTTCACTCTGTATGACAGTCTCTAGATCCATCCACGTCTCAACAAATGACTCAATTTCATTCCTTTTTATGGCTGAGTAATATTCCATTGTATATATGTACCACATCTTCTTTATCCATTCGTCTGTTGATGGGCATTTAGGTTGCTTCCATGACCTGGCTATTGTAAATAGTGCTGCAATGAACATTCGGGTGCATGTGTCTTTTTGAATTACGGTTTTCTCTGGGTATATGCCCAGTAGTGGGATTGCTGGGTCATATGGTAATTCTATTTTTAGTTTTTTAAGGAACCTCCATATTGTTCTCCATAGTGGCTGTATCAATTTACATTCCCACCAACAGTGCAAGAGGGTTCCCTTTTCTCCACACCCTCTCCAGCATTTGTTGTTTGTAGATTTTCTGATGATGCCCATTCTAACTGGTGTGAGGTGATACCTCATTGTAGTTTTGATTTGCATTTCTCTAATAATTAGTGATGTTGAGCATCTTTTCATGTGCTTCGTGGCTGTCTGTATGTCTTCTTTGGAGAAATGTCTATTTAGGTCTTCTGCCCATTTTTGGATTGGGGTGTTTGTTTCTTTAATATTGAGCTGAATGAGCTGTTTATATATTTTGGAGATTAATCCTTTGTCCGTTGATTCATTTGCAAATATTTTCTCCCATTCTGAGGGTTGTCTTTTCGTCTTGTTTATGGTTTCCTTTGCTGTGCAAAAGCTTTGAAGTTTCATTAGGTCCCACTTGTTTATTTTTATTTTTATTTCCGTTACTCTAGGAGGTGGATCAAAAAAGATCTTGCTGTGATTTATGTCAAAGAGTGTTCTTCCTATGTTTTCCTCTAAGAGTTTTATAGTGTCCAGTCTTATATTTAGGTCTCTAATCCATTTTGAGTTTATTTTTGTGTATGGTGTTAGGGAGTATTCTAATTTCCTTCTTTTACATGTAGCTATCCAGTTTTCCCAGCACCACTTATTGAAGAGACTGTCTTTTCCCCATTGTATATCTTTGCCTCCTTTGTCATAGATTAGTTGACCATAGGTGCGTGGGTTAATCTCTGGGCTTTCTATCTTGTTCCATTGATCTATGTTTCTGTTTTTGTGCCAGTAGCATATTGTCTTGATTACTGTAGCTTTGTAGTATAGTCTGAAAGTCAGGGAATCTGATTCCTCCAGCTCCATTTTTTTCCCTCAAGACTGCTTTGGCTATTCGGGGTCTTTTGTGTCTCCATACAAATTTTAAGATGATTTGTTCTAGCTCCGTAAAAAATGCCATTGGTAATTTGATAGGGATTGCATTGAATCTGTAGATTGCTTTGGGTAGTATACTCATTTTCACAATGTTGATTCTTCCAATCCAAGAACATCGTATATCTCTCCATCTGTTGGTATCATCTTTAATTTCTTTCATCAGTGTCTTATAGTTTTCTGCATACAGGTCTTTTGTCTCCCTAGGTAGGTTTATTCCTAGGTATTTTATTCTTTTTGTTGCAATGGTAAATGGGAGTGTTTCCTTAATTTCTCTTTCAGATTTTTCATCATTAGTGTATAGGAATGCAAGAGATTTCTGTGCATTAATTTTGTATCCTGCAACTTTACCAAATTCATTAATTAGCTCTAGTAGTTTTCTGGTGGCAGTTTTAGGATTCTCTATGTATAGTATCATGTCATCCGCAAACAGTGACAGTTTTACTTCTTCTTTTCCAATTTGTATTCCTTTTATTTCTTTTTCTTCTCTGATTGCCGTGGCTAGGACTTCCAGAACTATGCTGAATAATAGTGGTGAGAGTGGACATCCTTGTCTCGTTCCTGATCTTAGAGGAAATGCTTTCAGTTTTTCACCATTGAGGATGATGTTTGCTGTGGGTTTGTCATATATGGCCTTTATTATGTTGAGGTAGGTTCCCTCTATGCCCACTTTCTGGAGTGTTTTTATCATAAATGGGTGTTGAATTTTGTCAAAAGCTTTTTCTGCATCTATTGAGATGATCATATGGTTTTTATTCTTCAATTTGTTAATATGGTGTATCACATTGATTGATTTGCATATATTGAAGAATCCTTGCATCCCTGGGATAAATCCCACTTGATCGTGGTGTATGATCCTTTTAATGTGTTGTTGGATTCTGTTTGCTAGTATTTTGTTGAGGATTGTTGCATCTATATTCATCGGTGATATTGGTCTGTAATTTTCTTTTTTTGTAGTGTCTTTGTCTGGTTTTGGTATCAGGGTGATGGTGGCCTCATAGAATGAGTTTGGGAGTGTTCCTTCCTCTGCAATTTTTTGGAAGAGTTTGAGAAGGATGGGTGTTAGCTCTTCTCTAAATGTTTGATAGAATTCACCTGTGAAGCCATCTGGTCCTGGACTTTTGTTTGTTGGAAGATTTTTAATCACAGTTTCAATTTCATTACTTGTGATTGGTCTGTTCATATTTTCTGTTTCTTCCTGGTTCAGTCTTGGAAGGTTATACCTTTCTAAGAATTTGTCCATTTCTTCCAGGTTGTCCATTTTATTGGCATAAAGTTGCTTGTAGTAGTCTCTTAGGATGCTTTGTATTTCTGCGGTGTCTGTTGTAACTTCTCCTTTTTCATTTCTGATTTTATTGATTTGAGTCCTCTCCCTCTTTTTCTTGATGAGTCTGGCTAATGGCTTATCAATTTTGTTTATCTTCTCAAAGAACCAACTTTTAGTTTTATTGATCTTTGCTATCGTTTTCTTTGTTTCTATTTCATTTATTTCTGCTCTGATCTTTATGATTTCTTTCCTTCTGCTAACTTTGGGTTTTGTTTGTTCTTCTTTCTCTAGTTTCTTTAGGTGTAAGGTTAGATTGTTTACTTGAGATTTTTCTTGTTTCTTTAGGTAGGCTTGTATAGCTATAAACTTCCCTCTTAGAACTGCTTTTGCTGCATCCCATAGGTTTTGGGTCGTCGTGTTTTCATTGTCATTTGTCTCTAGGTATGTTTTTTATTTCCTCTTTGATTTCTTCAGTGATCTCTTGGTTATTTAGTAACGTATTGTTTAGCCTCCTTGTGTTTGTGTTTATTACGTTTTTTCCCCTGTAATTCATTTCTAATCTCATAGCGTTGTGATCAGAAAAGATGCTTGATATGCTTTCAATTTTCTTAAATTTACTGAGGCTTGATTTGTGACCCAAGATGTGATCTATCCTGGAGAATGTTCCGTGCGCACTTGAGAAGAACGTGTACTCTGCTGTTTTTGGATGGAATGTCCTATATGTATCAATTAAATCTATCTGGTCTATTGTGTCATTTAAAGCTTCTGTTTCCTTATTTATTTTCATTTTGGATGATCTGTCCATTGGTGTAAGTGAGGTGTTAAAGTCCCCCACTATGATTGTGTTACTGTCGATTTCCTCTTTTATAGCTGTTAGCAGTTGCCTTATGTATTGAGGTGCTCCTATGTTGGGTGCATATATATTTATAATTGTTATATCTTCTTCTTGGATTGATCCCTGGATCATTATGTAGTGTCCTTCCTTGTCTCTTGTAACATTCTTTATTTTAAAGTATATTTTATCTGATATGAGTATAGCTACTCCAGCTTTCTTTTGATTTCCATTTGCATGGAATATCTTTTTCCATCCCCTCACTTTCAGTCTGTATGTGTCCCTAGGTCTAAAGTGGGTCTCTTGTAGACAGCATATATATGGGTCTTGTTTTTGTATCCATTCAGCCAGTCTATGTCTTTTGGTTGGGTCATTTAATCCATTCACGTTTAAGGTAATTATCGATATGGATGTTCCTATGACCATTTTCTTAATTGTTTTGGGTTCGTTTTTGTAGGTCCTTTTCTTCTCTTGTGTTTCCCACTTAGAGAAGTTCCTTTAGCATTTGTTGTAGAGCTGGTTTGGTGGTGCTGAATTCTCTTAGCTTTTGCTTGTCTCTAAAGCTTTTGATTTCTCCATCAAATCTAAATGAGATCCTTGCCGGGTAGAGTAATCTTGGTTGTAGGTTCTTCCCTTTCATCACTTTAAGTATATCATGCCACTCCCTTCTGGCTTGCAGAGTTTCTGCTGAGAAATCAGCTGTTAACCTTATGGGAGTTCCCTTGTATGTTATGTGTCGTTTTTCCCTCGCTGCTTTCAATAATTTTTCTTTGTCTTTAATTTTTGCCACTTTGATTACTATGTGTCTCGGCGTGTTTCTCCTTGGGTTTATCCTGTATGGGACTCTCTGCGCTTCCTGGACTTGGGTGGCTATTTCCTTTCCCATGTTAGGGAAGTTTTCGACTATAATCTCTTCAAATATTTTCTCTGGTCCTTTCTCTCTCTCTTCTCCTTCTGGGACCCCTATAATGCGAATGTTGTTGCGTTTAATGTTGTCCCAGAGGTCTCTTAGGCTGTCTTCATTTCTTTTCATTCTTTCTTCTTTAGTCTGTTCCGCAGCAGTGAATTCCACCATTCTGTCTTCCAGGTCACTTATCCATTCTTCTGCCTCAGTTATTCTGCTATTGATTCCTTCTAGTGTAGTTTTCATTTCAGTTATTGTGTTGGTCATCTCTGTTTGTTTGTTCTTTAATTCTTCTAGGTCTTTGTTAATCATTTCTTGCATCTTCTCAATCTTTGCCTCCATTCTTATTCCGAGGTCCTGGATCATCTTCACTCTCATTATTCTGAATTCTTTCTCTGGAAGGTTGCCTATCTCCACTTCATTTAGTTGTTTTTCTGGGGTTTTTTCTTGTTCCTTCATCTGGTACATAGCCCTCTGCCTTTTCATCTTGTCTATCTTTCTGTAACTGTGGTTTTTGGTCCACAGGCTGCAGGATTGTAGTTTTTCTTGCTTCTGCTGTCTGCCCTCTGGTGGTTGAGGCTATCTAAGAGGCTTGATGGGAGGCTCTGGTGGTGGGTAGAGCTCTCATTTACCAGTTTTATTTTACATAGGATGCCTCATTTACTAAAACCATAGATTCCAAGTTGCTCCATGAAAAATGTGATATTCTTAGCTGTCAACATTAGGGAATTTCCCCAATCACATTTTTAAATTGATTTAATGTGTTATTTTTGAAAACATAAGTTGGGATATCACAAAATGGACTTAGCCTGCAGAGGCTTACTTTCAACCAGAGAGCTCCATTTCCATGTTCCGCTTAACAGAACCCAAAATGGTCTTCCTTCCCAAACCTCTTCCTTTTCCTGCACTATCTAAGAAAAAGTAACCACACTCTACATAGTTCCCTAAGCCAGAACCCTAGCAGCCATTTTTGCTTCTCTTTTCCCCTTCCCGCTCCATATCTAGTCACTGAGCACTTCTATTCTACCTCCCAAATGACCTCAGATCCTTTCCCTCCACTCCAATCTCTGCCACTGCCTTTAGTTTGAACCCTCACTCCTCGCTTAGATGAATCTAAAGTCTCTTAATGGGTTTTGTTGCTTCCATCAGTCCTACTTATTCTCAAGCGTGACCTCACTACAAACCACCTGATAGTGACTCCTTAACTTCACAACATTCAATGGCTCTCATGTTTCTGGGAAGAAAACCAAGCTCTTTACCCCAGCATCTACTTGGGGTTAATAGATCTAGGTTTGAATTTCAGGTTTAAGTACTTTGCAGCAGTGTGACCTCAGACTATTGGGCTCTCTAAGCCTTTGTTTTCTCACCGTGCCTGAGGTCACTGAGGGCAGGACTATTTTTCACACACGGGTGCCTGGCATGTAGGAGGGACTAATCAATGTTGAATGAAGGGAAAGTATTTTAAAATCCACATCAAAAAATTGTTCCTCCTTAAAAAAGGAAAATCCTGATACACTATGCCACTTCCAACCAAATTTGACTTCTACCTTTATTTTCTGATGATCACAATAAGGTGCCTTTGGGGATCCACACAATCAGGGATCAAATCCTGGCCACACCCCTGAGCAATCATGTGACCTTGGGAACGTTACTTAGCTTCTGTAAAATCTGTAAAATGAAGGTTTCTGAGGATTTTGTTCCCGAGGGTTAAATGAGTACCTCACTTGGAACGGGGGCGGGCGCATAGTGTTTGCCAAATGTTAACTATCGTTATCATCTTCATCAAATCAAGACCGTGGTACTTCACTTTGTGACTCTCAAGTTTGTATGAGAAAATCGTACTTTATGCGTTGTTGTTGGCTAAAGTAGGGAAACCTGGAAACTCCTGCCGTGGAAGAGAGAAACAGGCGAGAAAAGCGAGTTGCTGAATCCCAGCGCCTCAGAGGTGGGAGGGAGGAGTTCGGTAATTTACTGATGAGGAATTTACTGATGAGGAAGTGGAGGGGTGACGTGTCCTCGAGTCTCATTCAAGACACAGCCACAGCTCTTTATTGAGAGTAGGACCAGGGCCCCGGGGGTTGCTATGGTTAAACTGTAGGCGGAAACTAACACTCTTTGGAAGGCAAGACAGGAGGAGCATTCAGTTATAAAAAACGGTCAAAACTTGGGGTGAAACTAAGATCGTTGAGCAATACATCAAATGAGTCAACTGTCGACCCGGTGAAACCGAGTTGCTAACTGAACTGGCATTTTATGAACAGGGGCTTTCTACAGAGCCCACTGACTCAGGACGGCTTCCATTAACAAACTCCCGCGGCGCTTCCCGCAGGACCGGAAAGCTCGGAGCGCGAGAGATGAATGGAAACCAGAGTCTGGGGCGCGCCGCTCGGGGGGCGGGGCAGCCGCGGGCGGGGGCGGGGCATTGTGAGTTCCATGCCTGCGCTCTGAGGAGGGCGCGTGGAGGGAACTCTGGTCGTGATTGGTCCGTCGTAACCAGGTTACCGAAGGACACGTTCCGGTAGGCAAGGGCCGGCCGGGCTAGCTACTTTCAGTCAGGAGGCGGCGGCGGAAGGAGGAGGAGGTCCGGCTGCGCTCTCTCCCTGCAGTGGCTGCGCGTCTCAGCGCTTGTCTGGTTGTTCCCACCCCTTTTAACTAAGCCGGTCTGGTCACCGCCCTCACAGACTAGTTGGTTCCAGGGAGGCGGCGGCGGAGGCGGCGGGGGTGCGGCCGGGGCCGGGCCCCTGCCCGGGGCCCGGCGGCTGGGCGGACAGGAGAGCGGCGGGCGAAGTCGCGTCTGCATGTGCGGCACAGCCCCGGCATAGCCCGGGGCTGCCAGTGCCCGCCGCGCCATTGTTGGGGGAGGGGGCGGCTTCTGAGCTCGGCGGAGTCGGGGGACGAGCAGAGGCGGCGGCGGCGGCGGCGAGGAGTGAAGGCGCCCCATGGGGAACTCGCTGTCTTGTTGCCTGTCCCGCAATGCCTGCCCCAAGTTGGGCCGGCGCAGGGGGTCAGCGGAGCCGGACTGCGAGTCTGAGGTCTACAAGGCGGCGGCCGGGAACGCGGTGGCAGTAGCTCCGGCGGCGGCTACCGTGGAACCCGCCGAGTTGGATTTCGCAGGTGGCGAAGGCCACCACCTGCAGCACAGCAGCGACCGGGAGATGCCCGAAGGTAAGAAGCGGCGGGCGCGCCTCGCCCCTCGCGGGGTCGGCGCCGTCTGCTCTCGGGCTTACCTCTGGCCTCCGCCGCCCCCAGGGTCCCCCGGGAGGGAGACGCCGCCTAGGGCTCCTTCTTGCCCGGAGTTGGCTCTCCCAGGGCGGGGCACCGGGGACGAAGGCTGGCTCTGCTTGGCGTCCCCACCCCTTATTCTTTACCAGTCGCGTCCGGCCAGTCTCCTTCCCTCTTCCCTACCCGAATGCCCAATTCTTTCCCCCGTTCCCATTTCCCAGCCCGGCCTGAGACCCTCCAATCCGCGGCCCTTCCTGTTCGTGGTTCTATTTAACATCTCGTGGGACTTAGCAGAGACTTTCTGGTGTATTCTCTCTTTTCTTAATGAAAACTTAAATACTCTAACTTCGGCGTATCCATCCCGTCTCCCTATCCAGATGGTACCTAAGCGAAGGAACTAGGTAAGGGCCTGATGATAGACTTCTATTCGTTAAGGTAGTTGATACTCGAGACAATTAAGACAAACATTAGAGGATTTGTCATTTAAATTCAAAATAGAGATGGACAGAGTCAGTGTGGTGTTCTTAACTAAAATTCTTTGGATTTTAATGTTTTCAGTCGCCCTGATAAAAGCTACTTTATCCCTTCTAACTATAATTTGAACACGATAGGAAAGAAAATGGTGGGAGAGGGGCTTAAAATAACTGTGAACGGTGTGAAACGTTACTGCCACGGCTGCAGAGAATAGTTGTTGGGTTTTTTTTCTTTACCAAAGGAGCCCCCATGGAGTTCTGATTACTTTTAAATTCCCACTTTGACACAAGTATGTCTTCAGCTGCACGGCCTTAACCGACTTCTTTTGCACGTTGCCTGTTCTAAGGGAGGGGTGAGGTGGTTCCTGAGACTGCTGGACAGAAGTTTCAAAGGAGAAAAAACAAATTCAGATTGTAATTTGTAATATAAAGGTTTGGGAGTTAACATACCACATCCATCCTGCAGAAAAATGTCTCCATGGCTCCCTCCTCCGCCCCCCCCCCCCAGTAGAATACTATTTAACTTTAAGAATGTTCAGGTAAAAGTTCTGAAGACTAAGTGGCTGGGGGTGGGTGTTGTCGGGGAGGAGAGGAGAGAGAGAAGAGAGGAAATGTTTGATTTTTGCCTCTAGAATTTTGGAAAGGGATGGCTCTAGGTTAAAAAAAAAAATTTCTGGGTAGCATAGTGGCACTTTAATAAAGACTGTTCTTTGAAGTATAAAACATTGTATCATAAAGATGTTAAAGCCCCACTGGCCCATTTGTTTCATTGAAATGCCAGAGATTATTTCATTATTTCATAGACGAAATGTCTTACAGCTCTTCTATTTAAATTTTAGTTGGGTTTATTTAATTTCTTTAAAAGTTAGAATAATTAAGCCTGTGGATTCACCCTTATGATGGACGTGGCTTTGTAAGTGGAAAGTACTCCCTTTTCAGAATAGTTAGATATTGTGAAAGAATGAACAAATTATGTGAATTAATTGTAGCTTTAAACACAAAGCATGTAAGTACTTGTGAAAACTGCTCTGCTTGTTGCTATAAGGTAAGCCTCTAAATGATTTTTAAAAACAGTTAGTAGTTGGCTAGTGTAGGATGAGAGACGAAAATTGGACCTTTATAGAATTCTTTTAAGATTTACAATGCATTTTCTTGTGTATTTCACTTGGCCCTTCCATCTACAAATAAGGCCCGTATATATTCTCCCTCTGTTGCCGATGAAGAAGCCAAGACTTAGAGATCTGAAATGACTGTGTAACACAGCTACTGAACAAAAGAGACAGACTTGGGAGGTGGTAGATATGCCAAATTCAGTTCTTGGGATGCTTAAGAAACTGTTTAGAGTGCACCTTATATTTGATAATTTATCCATAAGTTAGGCCTATCTCAGCATACTCCAGTTTTGATTATTGCCATTCCAGTTGATTGTACACAACTCAGAAGCAACATTTACCTCTCCATTCTCTGTCTGTACATACATTGCAATGGATATGAATAAAAGTAGAAGTCATGAAATAGCCTACATTTATCAGTCAGGTAAACACGTTGATATAATTTAAAGAGTTTGTTCTGGTGAAATCCAATTGAAGCCGAGAATGCCCTGCACAGAGGGACACTGGGGGCAGCTGGTAAGCGGGCAGGTGAGGTACTAAGCATGTAGCACACGACTATGTATGCTAAGGAAGGAGTGCTCAATCAGGAACTGGAAAAATAGAGTTCATGAGTACAGGACTTACCTTTTTATGTTTAACAGGATTGTTAAAATTTCATTTCAATTTGTCTTTTTTGGGGGGGCATTCAATAAAGTGATAAGAGAAACCTCAATTTCAGCATTTGCCTATTAATGAAGTTTCCATAGAAACAAGGTCAGAACACCAAATATAAAGCACAGGCACATTGGAAGTTTGCTCTTTATGTCTTTATTTCAGACAATTTTGTATCAGTTTCCCTGGAAACTGAGAAATACCTACTCAGATATAAAACATTTGGGCTTTTCTACAGTGAAGAATTATTTGGTTACTTAGAGAAAATCGTACATAAATGATGCTCTGTCTTGTTCTTCAGAAACATTGGAGAAGAACATGATTTCTTCAAGCCATCTCAAAAAAGTAACTCCTAAGAACGTAGTATAGATTTCAGATAGACTCAAAAGAATTTTTTACTACTTTGTCTTTAACAGTATATCTAATATAACTGATGGTAGTGTCATAATAGAAAATAAGATGCTACGGTCCTATTATCTGATTTTATTTTTATTCATCAACTTTTCATACAGCCTTTATGTTCTGACCTTAGGAGCTTTGCTAATTTTCTGGTGAAAGGTGCTCTCTCAAGTGACCCCTACCTCCCATCCCCCTGAAGAGTGGGTAGGGAAGGAATTGGCAATATGATGTGGAAAAACCTCTGAGCAACAGATCTTTCCTTTTTTTGGTGACAGTATTAATAAACATTTGATGTAAAAGATTTAGAAAACACAGAAAAGTCCTGCACTCACACTCAGAATATCCAGAATTTTTATGAATATTTTGGTGTTGATTCTTCCTGAACCTTTTGTATGCATATAAACATAACATTGTGTTTATTTTACAAAGATGGGACTGTTCTTTATGTGCCACTTTGTCACTTTTTGTTGTAAAGAAAAGTAACGGCATGCAGCTCCGGGAACCGTGCTGGCACCTAGAGAGTGCTCCAGGGTGACGTATTTGCATGCAACTGCGCATGGCTCTACAGCCTGCCTTTTACCAGCTGTTTACTGTGCCATCGAATGGTTGGAGCATAATTCATTTACCCAGCCTTTATGGTTGAGCATCTTTTATAATCCCATTATAATGCTTTATTCAGGGGACACAGGTAAAAACTGATGCATTGTATTGATACTTCCCTATAGCATTCTGATTGTACACTCTGTCTTACGACTTCATTAAATTCATAGGGTGAGTCATTTTGTAGTAAAGGTATTTTAACATTAAATGTTCTTTTCCCAAATTAAAGTTACCATTGATTTTTCACTGAACATTAGATTTCCTCTTTTAGGTTTTCGTGGTTCTTGGTAACCTGTCTTGTGTCTTTGATTCTGAGTAACTAAACTACTACTCTAAGAGATCTGAAATTAACTCTGGTCTTAGGTGACAGACACATCAAAAGACAGCATTAGAAGAAATCTTAGATGATGTGGGAAAATTGGGAGAAACTTAACTGGTTTTGGGTACACTGAAACATGATTATTAGGCACCATTCCAGAGGCAGGACAAACAGTGGTTAGACAAGACAAAACCCGTAGCCTAACTCAGGTCCTTACTTTCTAGAGGTGCCTGGGGGCTGACGACACAAGAATAACATCAGGTAGTGAGAACACTAAGAAAGAAAATGAAGGTAATGGGCTGGGGAGGAGGACAGTTTTACAAGGGGTGGTTAAAGACAGCTTCTCTCCTTTAGCGACCCATGAGCAGTCCTAAGAGAGCCATGTGAGGCTGTGGGAGAAGAGGCTTCTGTGCAGTTCCTAAGAAGGGAATATGCTTGATGCGTGCCAAGGACAGAAAGATGGGTGGCTGCAGCTGAGTGAATGAATGCCAGGAGGAATATGGGGGATTAAGACCTTGTATGCCTAGTGGGCCTTGACCAAAAAATATGAATTTTAGTCTAATTGTAATGGGAAACCATTGAAGGATTATATGCAGGGGAATGATGTTAATTCTTAGAAAAAGGGAAGGGGGGTAGAGAGGGTGGAGGGAGATCAGACCAGCTACTGTGTGAGAATAGACTGTAAGGGTGGAAGGAAGCAGAGAGGGAGACCAGTTAGGAGGCTGGTGCGGTAGCTCAGGTGAGAGCCAACAGTGGCTTGAACAAAAAAGCGATATTAATAAGGGTCTAAAATAGGCTGTAGTATATAGATTGCTCTTGCATTTCATTTGATTCTCACCATGTTCTGAGTTAGGTAGTGTAGGAATTCTTCTCTTAGGTATAAATTGAGCTGTCCAAGGTTTTAAAAATGAGTATTGATAGAGAGTAGGACTGTAAATTCCAAATGCATGGCATATAGGAACAGAATTTATTGTTGACATTATGTGAGCTTCTTTGGAATACTACCTTTTTTCTCACCCTTTTTTGTTGTTGTTGGTTTAGTGTATTAAAGTAATAAAACTTAAGAGTTAAAACAGTAACACTGCGTAATGTGAAATGAAATGAAGGCAACTTGCAACCCACAAAGGTTCTTAAAAGTCCAAGAAACTGAGTAAAGTACTCTTTAGAAATATATAAAGCCAGGTGTACTTACCTATGTGTCACCTCTCAGTCATGATCACTGTAACACTGATTGAGGATTAAAATAAGGCAAAACTGAGAACCAGGGTAGAGGCAGGTACAGAAGCAGTTGGAAACCAGAGCTGGGAAGTTGGGAAGCCAGGATGGTCAGAAGCTAGGGAAGCAGGGTCAAGGCGTGGGTGAGCCGTAGCCTGGCTGGTGCAGGAGCCTGCTGTGTCCCCGCTGGTGAGGCAGCCCAGCTCGGGGCCGGCTGGCGGGAACTCCCTGACTGCGGTGGCAAGTGTGGACTCAGAGAGATGAAGCCATCAGTTTCCATGGTAATTGTAAGGACTGTAATGTTTGTCTTATGAGCCATAAAACTAATACACTGTGCAGTATAAGGGTGCTAGGGCAGTTCAGTAAACGCAGTGGTTACCGTTAAGTGAACTGGTGCTCAGCAGTTGGCCCAGAAACTGCGGACATCTCCTGTTTATTTGGAATATGTTGAAATCAATATGTTGATATTAATCGCTTTCTGAAATATGCTGCTTCTGTCAGATGCTTTCTTGGTCACTTCCCTCTCCCTCTAATATTTTAACAAGGAAAAATCATTTATCGACAGTTTGATAGCATAGTTTTAACACTTTTAGCCTTCAGTAATGCATTTCATTTGTTCTAAGTTGCCTATGTTTTCACACTTTTAACAACTGCAATCGAGATGGATCTTAACAACTGGTAGAATCTTAGATTGGAGGAAAAACAGTATTCAGTGTCGGTGGTGTTTTACAGGTTTCCTCTGAGGAATGTTTACATTAAGACCGAGTTGAATTTTTTTTTAATCATACTTTTTCTACATCGACCTATCGTGCTGTCAAATAAGTTGCAATTTAAATTGATAATACAAAAATGATGGGTCTTAAAATACAGTTTTAATCATAACCCCTAATCATGAGCTCAAGAATATTTCTCCTGGGTGAAACATTCTTAGAGGTTTCTAAAGAAATAACTTTCGGAAGAATCCATGTAATTTCCTGAATGCACAGTAATTTCCTGAAGTCTCTAAATTACTGTGTGTGCATGTGGTGGGGAGAGGGATGAGAGGGATGGTGGGTGGTAAAGCTTTGCTTAATAGTTGGCAGTCTTACCTTTGTGATAGTGAAGAGTGTGGTAGGTTTTATCATAGTCTCCTTAGGCTCTTGGGAAGATAGTTAATGGGAAGTGCAGAAATATTGTGTGTATGTATGAGTTTACTGTCTAATGGCTCACATGTCCATTCTATAAGATAGTGATGTGGTATTTTTCATTAGCAAAAAGTGCAAGTTATATAGAAAATTGTTAGTTATATAGGCTATAAACAAAAGATTAATATTTTCTGAAAACCTCATGCAAACTGACAGCAGTAGGGCCCTGGTGTTTACAGTACATTCAAATGATAGGCCAACTCACCAAAGTGGAAATAACACTGCTAACTGTGGGAAAATGGTCAAACTGTGTAATCAAAAGAAATACAAATTAGATCTACAGTGAGGTTCCTCATTCATATCAGTAGGAATTTTTTTTTTTTTTCAAGTATCCAAAGCAAGGGTAGGAACTCAAAATGTCATGATTGGTAGCATTATACCCTAATGTGCCCCCCACCTTCTTTAGGAAGCAATTTAGCATTGTACATGGAGCCGTGAAAGTGATCTAACCTTTTGGCTTAGTCATTCCACTTCCGAAGATCTTTGCTAAGGAGATAAGACCATTATTTTAAAAACCTATGTACATGAAGATTTTCCTCATAATATTTTAAGAATAGAACTTTGTAAGCACCAATCCCCAGCAATAGGGGATTGGCTAAGTCCAGGATAGGAATAACACTTGATGGGCCAGTGTGTATTCATTAGACAATAAATATGCAACAGTGGGGTGGAGAGCGCTTGTTAGTAACAAGAAGACATAAATTGTACACTAATTAGAGCTTTTTTTAACGTATAAGAAAAGCAACTAAAAGTAACGGTTGTGAATCATTGTGTGTTAATGATTGTGAATGGTTGTGTGTAATTTTTAAACAGAGCATCGTTTTGTCTCATGCAGATTTTTGTTCATGATATTTGTTAAAGGAATGAGCAAGTGACTTTTACCTTTCCCCACCTTTAGTGTGATCATCAGTACTGCTGATTAACCAGGTCTCCTTCAGTTGCAAGTTAAAAGAACATCACAGCGTTAAGCACTACTTGACCCAGGAGTTAAATGATCTCCTCAGTTCTGCTCTCCTCTGTTGATGTCTCCTGAAAAGCCTTTCCCCTCATGATAGCAAGGGGAGTGTCCAGCAGCTCAAGACTAGCTAAGGATCCTAGAGTACAGTTCTGCCTTTCTCTTTTCTTGGGAAGTCCCAGGACAGCTGTGATTGATTGGCCGGTCCTGGGTCCTGTGCCTACCTTTGAACCCCCTAGGATAGAGTAGGGAGAGTGCCAGCTTTTTTCTGGTCACTTGGGCTAAGTTTACTTTTTTTTTTTTGCATGTTGTCATTTCTTTTATCCCAGCCTTCTTGATTTTTGTATTTAGATCTGTAGTAGCACATCTTGGTTTGGCGGGTGTGTGTGTGTGTGTGTGTGTGTTAAAGCTTGCTTCTCTTTGATTCTGGCACTTAATTTTCCTGGACTTCCATTGAAAATTGTTAAGTTTTACCATGCCATAGACACTGATAAATAATACAGCTACTTTGCAAACATTTCTGCTTATTTTTTAGATTCAAATGTAGTCTATTTACTTTCTTTTTGGTATAGGTAAGTAGTCATGAATTCTTTCGGAAGCTATAGGTTAGAGGCAGCTGTGAAAGTCTCTGCCTGCCATTTTGTGTACAGCTGAAATAATTTATTTTCCCATTGTCTTAGTTTTTCAAATATGTAGGAGAAAAAAACTTTAAAATAATTATATGGGTCTTTTACATAAAAATGTTGAATAGAATATTTTCTCCAAAAGCAGCTTGATAAACTTCAAATTCAGTGAAGGAATTTTCATGAAGAACAAAGCAGTTGGTTTAGCTCTGTAAATTACTAGTGCTGGCAATGACATTAAAATGGATGGCTCAGATTCCTGTTAAAACGGGAAGTCCAAAATTACTGTTCGTGCAAAATTCTTTCTGGGTGGGAAAAGGGGATTCTAGGTAGCTACATTTGTGGAATGCTGGGTTAGACAGAATTCACTACTAGACTAATTCGTTTTTAATATATCAATGTGTGTATTCTTTGGATTCTCTAAGAGGCAGGGATATATTTGTATTTCACTTTGACCATCAAAGCCATCTTTCAAAAACAGATCAGTTATTATGTGGTTTGGGAAATAATTGCCTTAACCATTACTCTTTATCTGAATCTTGGTCCAGTTTCTTAAAAGATTGGTTAAATGGTTTGAGATGGACTTTGCTGAGGAAGTGTCATAGGGCTTTTATGTTTGTTTGTTTGTTTTAAACAACAACCTTACTATCCTGTGTGGTAGCTTGTGCTTGTTTTGTATTTCTGCCTAAATAGAAGACGCTATCCCACCTTGGTGCAAGGTGGGCTACAGGCAGACCCACCTTTTCGTGTAGGTATGGCCAAAATTTTTTTCTAGTAGCCCTATGATCTGCTCCAGAAAGTACTCTTATTGAAGCCCCAAATTAATCATGCAGCGTGGAATGAAGAAGAAGTGAGTTTAGCTTTGGAAATAGAGGGCAAAGTTAAAAATCACTATCATGGAAGTGTTCCTCTAGATTAGAACATTGAACTTTTATGTAGTCCTCTTAAATCTGCCATGATGAATAGCCCCCAGATAAACCACAGCCAATTAAATGAGTTCATTTGTTGAATGGAGTTAGAATTAGCCATTTGATTGTCTGAAGAACATTTGCCAAAAGCAACTCACTTCGTTTTGGCATATTTGATATATTGAGCTGGTATCTGACAGTAGTTGGCCACAGCGTAACTTGCTTCTTGAGACTGTTCCTGGAATGTGCTAGTAATATCAGCTTTAAAAGAGGGTGACTGAATTTTTAATTGATAAATAGGAGGGGAGTCACATATATGATTCATCTAAAAATGGCATAGATTATTTAGGTGCAAGTTAAAGAAGTCTAAGACATAGCCATGGTTTTATTCCACATGTATGGAGAGTTTCTACAATTTTGCTGTTTCCCAATAGAATTTTTATATTGTGCCTTTACTAAAATTGCCTTTTTGTCATTACTAAAAGCTCTTCTCAAGACTATTAAAAGTGGTTTCAATCAATGTGTAGCTATCTTTAAAATCATGTATTTTTCTACTCAACTAAATCACCACACCTTTTTCTCTTCTTCCTATACAGACTTAGCTTTGGAACCAAACCCTTCTGACCACCCAAGGGCAAGCACAGTTTTTCTGAGCAAACCTCAAACAGATGGTAAGGCAATGCTTTTTTTTCCCTGAGAAAAAGAGTGAAAACTGTTTTTGTTTTGTGTATTATAGGAGGTATTTAGAAAAACTCTTACAGTGGTTTAACTGTTTCACTTTTTTTATGTATTCACTTGTCTTATTTTAATATGTTGATGATACAGTTTCCTTTAGTTGTCAGTGTTTTAGGGAGGAGAACACTTAGACTATCTGTTTATACATTTTGCCACCTCTTTATCAACATAGTCAACTGGCCACATGATTTAGATGTGGTCTATTTCTCCATGCTACTTTGTCCTTTTCCCCTTGCTCCGAAGAGCACATATGTTAAAGACAAATGATAGGGTTTAGGTCACAGTTAGGTTTTCATTTGATCAAATCAGAAAAATCAGTTGTTATATATGGGAATTGAGCCTTGTGATTTTGGCCCTGTTTTACACAGTGTTCAACCAGACGAGCCTATCTCACATCCAGATTTATGCTACTCAGAACTTTTAAGCTATTCAAAACTTTCTCATCCTAATGTAGTGCTGTGCCAGGGTAATAAGAGCAACATGCCATATGGGGTTTTCCAGAAGATTATCCTCAGCATGTGAAACTCATATAAATTTCCTGTGTCCTCCTTGTTTTAAGATGAGAATCAGAACCGTAGAATTTTTTGCACTCCTGCTTGCCTGCTTGTCTTCCTTAATGTTATGTTAAATCCTAGTTTATTTGCTAAAAAGCCATACGTGACCAAGTTTTTCAGTTGATTACGAGAGCAGGAATACAAGAAGTGAACATTCCATAATATTTAAAGTGAAGCAGCACAATAAAAAACGGAGGTTTGCTTTTTTGTTGTTGTTGTTTTGCTTTTTGTTTTTTTCCGTTAGATCACTGGTTTTTATAAAAGGATATAACTCAGGAACAGCCAGATGGAAGAGATGCATAGGGCCAGGCATGGGGACAGGGCACAGAGCTTTGATGCCCTCTGCAAGGGTACTACGTGTTCACCAACCTGGAAGCTCCTGGGGTTTCTAACTTGCATTTTTCTAGTGTGTGTACTTGAGCCACTCATTTCTGGTTAGGATTGCTCTATTTCTCAGTTTCTTCCAGAGCCATGAGCTGCTCACATGTAGAGGGGCTCTGGAGACAGTAAAAGAAAAGCTGTCCCATGCCTGTCTCTCTCTTCAGCCTTAAGGAATCCGTGCCTGTGATGCCTGTCTGGAGTTAAAGGAGGCAATGTGAGCAAGAGTGTGGCCTAAGACCCTCTTCAGGCTTTTATTCTTCTGGCCTTTGTTGGAGCAAAACAGTTTTGTGTGCTGTAGATATGTTCATTTAGGTCAGCACACTCATTTTACAATTTACGTTTAACGTAGGTTACTTTCCAGTTGTGTATTTTTTCAGTAAGGTATTTGAGTAGGTTACCATTAAGTGGTTCAGGATGCTTCCAGAGATACTGGTGCGTTCGGAGATGAGTGCCTGGCCAGAAACTGGTTCTTAGAGTTGTCATCTGTAGATTGTGGTAATTAAAGTAAGCTGTGTGTAAATGAAGAATTAGAAAATACTCCTGGCTAGTAGTTCAGCTATGCAGCAGGTAAATTTTTTTATTAGCTAAGTTTCTCACCTGGCCTAATTTGCTTTGTCCTTTTCTTTTGTAAATGGGGAGTCTTTCATTTGTACCTAATCCAGAATATCTATTAGGTCAAAAAAGTGAAACTAAGTTTTTAGATTTTATTTATAGGACTCATCTTGCTGGGTGATTTAAATTATATATTTTGTTGGAAATTATTTTAAAAAATAGAATGGAATTTTATCTCATTGTGTTATTGGTAATCCATCAAATAATTAGTGACTACTTTTATTTTTCTATGGCATTTGTATCAGAATTCATCAGTTAATTTTTTTTATTCTTAGTGCGGGAAAAGAGGAAGAGCAACCATTTAAACCATGTAAGTAAACAGTTGAAAAGTTAAGAAATTAATAGTTTGAATTAAAAATATGTCTGCCATGATTCCTAAAAATATGATGGATCCAATACTGTTAGCATGGACCTCTTTTTGGTAGATTTTCTAAATCTCTGTTTTCCTAATTATGAAGTGTATTCAGGAAAGTCTTTGACTTAGTAGTGCCCATTTTTTAAGGGTTCTGACATTTAAGTTAAATTTCACTAATATGGTTGTAGTATAAAGATCTGCCTTAAATTCTTTTGCCTTATTTTTTTGATCTTATTTTTTAACCAAAGTAATAAAAGTATAACAGGTAAGTTAATTTTTAGCACTGTCCATTGACTTCTTGTCATAGCAGGTGACAGCTTAGCTTCTTCGGTCCACCATGACGTTATTTCCCTCCCTGTGTTCCCTCAACATGTATCAGTTTTTATTAAATCAGAATCAATGTTTACATTACTACGACTCTGCAAATATTGTGCATTGCTGAGCCATATAGTTCTCTGACTGTGCCTCCTCCTTGTACACCCTTCATTCTTTTTCTTAAATATTAATGAAATTGGAGCACTTCTGCACTTCTCTAGGATAACCCAACCCCCCTTTTCCTAGCCAACGTGATCTCACACAGCCAAATGCAGTAAGTAGCTCCCTGCCCGGTCTCCCTGCTTTCACATTCTTCATTTTTTCTGTGGAATTAATTTCCTGACTCTATTCACTTGCCTGTTTTCTAACAGCTATTTTTTTCCCCAAATGTTTTAACATTTGTCACATGCCTATCAAAAATATTTTCCGTCTACTAAGCCACATCTGTTCCATTTTTTTCTTGGAGACACTTTTCCCCAATCTTTTGTCTTCCTACTCCCATATAGACCAGTGTTCCCCTAGGCCTGCTCTATGCCTCTTTTCCTGGGATATCTGTGTGAAGTCATCTGGGATCTCACATAACTCTGCTCTCTTATGTTGGATCCCCTATGTCCTAGATTCTGTTTCCCTCTTGTCTTGTTATACTTCCTTGTTTTACTGGAGCACATTTTCCTGGGAAAAGGGCACATGGGCAGAAAGTTTATAGAGATCTAGCCTCTCTGAAACGCCTTCTATTTGATAAAGTATAGAATTCTCAGTTGAAACTAATTTTTGCCGTTCTAAAGACACTTCCCTCTCATCTTCTCATTTACACTGTTGCTCTTAAACCTGTTGACATTGTATGGTACATTGTACATTACCGATTTTAGTCATTTCCCCCCATCCCTTCCTTCTCGGGAACCTTTTAGTACCTTCCCTCTCCCTGGGATTTTGAAATTTCATAATTTGGTTTGGTATAGACCTTTTTTGTGTGTTTCTTTGATATTCTGTTTTTTTCTTCCAGGTTCCTATTATTCGGATGTTGGAAGTCTTAGACTTACCAGATGGCTAACTTTTTTCCCCTCCTGCTTTGCATTTTGTCGTTTTGTCCTGCTTCCTGGAGGTTTCCTTGACTGTGCTCTAATCCTTCTATTGAATATATTGTTTTGTCTACCTTATTTTCAATTTATAGAGTTCTCTTATATCCTGTCATTCTTTTTTTCACTGATGCAATTTCAAGTTTTCATTTGCTCCTGAGTTTTTATCACTCCCATCAATTCCTTCTTCCTGTTTGGTTTTGTTTTTTTTTAAAGCATCCTTATATTTTATTTTATTTATTTATTCTTTGGCTGCATTGGGTCTTGGTTTCTGCACGTGGGCTTTCTCTGGTTGCGGTGAGCTGGGCCTACTCTTTGTTGGGTGCGTGGGCTTCTCATTGCAGTGGCTTCTCTTGTTGCGGAGCACAGGCTCTAGGGCGTGTGGGCTTCAGTAGTTGTGGCTCATGGGCTCTAGAGCGCAGGCTCAGTAGTTGTGGCGCATGGGCTCAGTTGCTCTGTGGTATGTGGGATCTTTCTGGGCCAGGGCTCGAACCCGTGTCCCCTGCATTGGCAGGCGGATTCTTAACCACTGCGCCACCAGGGAAGTCCCATTCCTTCTTCCTGTTTTGATCTCTTACTTGTTGGGGGCTTCCCTCAAACGTGTGATGGTCCTTGGCTGTCTGTTAAGATCTAATTGGAAGCATCACTTGGACAACTCGTTAACTGATGGGCCTCACTGCAAGGATTTGGGGACCACGCCTCTGAACTCTGAGCCTGCCTTGGGTTCTGTAAGACAAACTGGTTTTCTTGTTCCTGTCCTAGTCACTCTCTGTAGGTACCAAGGTTGTGCTTCCTCTGTTCTGCCATGTCAGTTACCACTCCTTTATCTAGTCTTTTCACCTTTCAAACATTAAAAATCATCTGCTGTTTATCCTGTCTTATGTATAGCTTTTTAAAAAAATGCCTTTAATTCTAATGAGATGATATCTGAAAGAAGGGGGAGAGGAAATAGGTTTGTGGTCAGTCTACTCAAACTTAGATTTATTCTTTGAATATAGGTTCTGAGTTTGAAGTTTAATTCAATATAATTAACGATATTAATTCAGACAATATTTTTGATTATACCTATAATTAGAATATTATACTTTTCTACTAAGGCCTGGAGTATGAATTCTATTCAAACCACTCACCCTACCATATTGTCCATTAATGTGCAACATAGATGGAGTATTACAGACTTTTCAGTTAAAGTCATTGATTCTTAATAAACGTATCCAAAACTTGTGAAAAGGGGGAAGAAAAAAGTGAACTTCAGCTTTATTCTCTTTTTTTTTTTTTTTCATTTATATACTTTTATTTGGGAATGTTTAAATCAATACAGAGAAAACTAAATTTCGGAGACACTGAATATCATTAGTTTGGATATCATTACTTTATTATAAAAGAAACACGGAAATTATTTACAGGATGAAAGATTTCAGAACTTCAGTGGCAGCTTCACGTGATGCCATTGGGGGAACGGGCAGCTTCACGTGATGCCATTTCAATAGTGACTTATTTTAGTCGACATATTTTCCAAGAATGTCACCATCTCTAAATAAGAAATAATCCTTGTCATCTAGAACTACTTTGGTGCCTCCATATCCTGGGAGAAGAACTTTATCTCCAACTTTCACACTAACTGGTTGAATCTCTCCACCCTTTCCTTTAGAGCCTGATCCAACAGCTACTACCATTGCTTGCAATACTTTTCCTTGCGATTTTTCTGGAAGCATAATGCCTCCTTTGGTTACAACTTCGGGTGCACTTCTTTCAACTAATACTCGGTCAAAGAGGGGAAGAAACTTTCTGAATGCCTGTCCTGCCATGACTCGGGTTGCCGCACTTCGTACTCTCGCTCTCTCCAGCTTTATTCTTTTAATGGGTTAAAATCAGAGGCAGTAGGCACAATGGGAAGAGTCATTGGGTGGGGGCAGGATTTCAACAGGTACTTGACCTTTAATGATAAGCTTTGAGGGTTGTTACTTACTAGCCTCCTAGGTATGATTATTTTCTAGTCTTCACCATTAAACCTGAAGTCTACTAAGCAACCTTTCCCCTTATAAAGATTGTAAAAGTCCATGTATTTTGTCCTTAGTGCTGAATGAAGATAAATACTCTTCTTCAGTGACCAATTGAAATAATACCTATGAACATTAAACTGTCAGTAGTGTTTTTTGCTACTTGTTTTTTTTTTTTTTGTATTTGCATTTTATACCCTTATGTGTGTCAGTGCAGTTTATTGAGGTTGTGAGCCAGCAATGGTAAGGCTTTAATCATAAAGGACAGTTATCTTAAATTTTCAAGCAAGATGAGAGGAAAGTAATCTGCTGGCAGCTAACATATCTAGGCTTTGCTCAGAGGCTTCAATTCTGCCATCCTTTAGTGAACCCTAGATGCTGGAAAGTTTGAATAGTTTCAGGAGTAGGCCTGTGGAAGTGTTTCTTTTGTAGGATCGAGCCAGTAGACTGTAAGTTGCTGATACATTAAATGAGCCCCCATAGGACTATAGACCACATCTAATTAAAAATTTTAAATGTTTTAGCAGTAATATTTCCAAAGACAAATCAATATACATTCATAATAGAAAAAAAAGTTTTTAATAGAGGAAAACAGGATAAATAGCACCCAAAGCTCTACCAACTAGTCTATATTTTGGTACATTTCCTTACTATTTTTATTCCCCTCATATATATAGATTTTTGGTCAGAATTGACTTTTATTACGTGTAGTGTATGTCATATTATACCCTAATAGTAGTGACCTTAAAAGATAACCTGCTTCGTTTAGAATCAAAGTATTTGAATGAGTGAATTTTCATTTTTCATGCTGTATCTGTTTTTTGAGATTCTAAAATTACACATTAACCAAATAGCTTAAGGACCATATCAGAGTTTTAGTTTAAAACATTTCTAGCTTGAAGGAGAAATTAGTCTTCCAAATAGTGATACTTTTCAAATATGTTACATCTAGAACTTTTTGTTAATAAGGAATAAGTGGCTTTGCATAAAGCATCTGAAACAAGCAAAATGGTGTTTTATATATGCCATTTGGATATTTCTGATTATTGGATACTGGCAATTTTTATTTAAATGCTCTGTATTTTAAAAAGCATCAACTAGATTTTCTCCCTGCCTCACCTTTCATGTATTTGTGGAGGACATTGATGGGAGAGTGTGACAGCATGGTGAAAACTATTTTATATTAATAGGAGGAAGGAAGGCTCATCTGAATTAGTAAACAAACAAAAACCAAAACCAAAACCCAGCTTTAAAATTGTTTGTATTCTGTGGTATTAAAGAATGCTACTCTTCCTTCCAGTGGCTTTCAGTGATTGGGATTTGGTTATTGGCCTTACTTTAAGGAAGAGAGTTGTCCTAACATAGTTTAGGCCATTTTAGTATTTGACTATTGCCATGTTCATGGGCTCTTCACAAATAAATGGATACTTCTAAAGTGTTTTAAAGATAGTTCGTTCTCTAGAGGGTCTCAAAAAGTTCTTTGTCACCTATCCGACACCACTGTAGATAAATTCTCACGAATTTGTATCTTTAGTAAGATTTACCTCCAGTTGTAACTGATCTTAAATAATTTCTCAAACACTTGTTGAATCCTAATTTGTCCCAGATTCTGTGCTCAGTAGCTGGAGGTAGGAGAAGAATCTTCCTAACCTGGAGAAGCTTGTTTACTTAAGAGGGTGGTACTATGCAAGCAGCTGAGACCATGGAACAGTTGGTAAATTAGATGTGTGAGTGTGCAGAAAGTGAGAAGTTTTGTGGTGTGCCTGCTGGCAAAGGGATCCTAGAGGAAGATGGGGTCAAGCTTGCTGGGACAGGAGGAAGAAAAAGGCACTGCAGGCAGAGAGCAGCATGGGTGAGGCAGGAGTGTCAAATAACACGTAGAAGAGAATTAGTACAATTTTGAAATGAATGGCAAGTATTCTCTGAGGTTCTCACTTGAGTAATGTAATGGCAGTCTTACTTAAACATGAAGTGAGAAGTGAAATTCTCAGAGTTGTTTTATCCGTTTTTTTTGGATGCGAGAGAATCTTTAAGCAGTACCTTTTTGTCCTCCAGATAAGGAAGTTGAGGCCCAGAGAGACTTATGGCCCCCAGCTTTTTAGTGATAGAGCAGCCCTGGCACGTCCAGCCTCTGGTTCGAAAACGCTTGTCTCGTCGCACTGTCTCCTGAATGAGTACATTTGTTATCGGCGTGCGTGGACTGCAGGGAGATGCTCCGGCGTCGGTGTTACAGAAAGCGTGACGTGTTAGTGTAGTAAATGAATAGAAATGGGAAATCTCAGCTGCATTTCATTGCTTAAGGAAAAAACCCTGAAATCTTATTCTAAACTTCTTACATTATTATAAAGGTAATTTATAATAGGCGCTTGCCAGGTTTGATTATAGGTACTATATCAAGGCAGCATTTTATAACCCATTTCTCAAAGCTCGTCTGTGGAAGTCAGAGTATAGAGGTTTCCCATAGAGCTGCACATGATATCACACTCAGGCAGTTCATGGAGTGTAAGAAAAATCTTAATGCTTTATCGTTTGACATTTTAACCAAGGAAAAAAACACACTTTATAGGTTTAACTTACTGTGACATTTTCTTCTATTTCCCTTCCCCTTCAGGTATCTCCAGGGCAGCTTACTAAAAAGTATAGCTCATGCTCAACGATATTTCTAGATGACAGCACAGTCAGCCGTCCTAATCTTAGAACCACAGTAAAATGGTGAGTACAAGTAGGTTGCCAAGGGCTGAGTGACAGACCCCCTTATCGCTAAAAGCATCCTAGCCATACATAATTTCATTCATTTGAATTGTCCTTTTCAGTGATCAGGTTAAAAAACTGGTGTCAACTATACATTGATTTCAAGGACCTAAATATGAATTTTCAGTTTCCATTTTAATCTTAGAGCGCATGATAGAAGGGAAAGCCAGTTAGCAAATAAGAAATCCCAGAAAAAGTATAAATCTTTATTTGACGCATTTCTGTTGTTAAGCCATTGTTGAACATAATGAGAAAGAGAGGTACTTTTTATTGGCTATTTCTAGAAAAAATTATTTCTTTATGAGTTGTAGTCCTCAAACAATGTATACTACTTTGGAAGCTACTCTTAGAAGAAGGAACAGCTTGTCCCCTACTGGCACCAAAGCGAATCTGCATTTAAATTTAATTGGATTTTGTCAGATTTATCCCACTGTGCATTTTTTTTTTCCTGCACTATTTCTGTATGAAATTTTACTTCTCCTTCCTGTCCCCCAAAGAGGGGGAGAATATATCAAACCAGTCTTAAGAAATACACACTCAAGCTTAATTTCTTTGTAGACGAAATTTGTTCAACTGAGGTTTTAACTTAATAGACACATTTAATTTTTGTTTATATATATAAATATATCTCCAACACACTGTATCAATCACAGCAGAGAACAATAAAAGAGGTGAGGTTTCGGAAACATGGCTGTCGTCAGGCTTACACTTAAGGAGACACGAACAGTGTCATGATGATGGAAACTATTCTTTAATTTCTGGGAGCACCTCATAGTCCACAATTGGAGATGCACTTTCAAAACACCCTAATGATGAACCTTTCAAGCTTATTTAAGAGAGAAAAACCAAACGGGATGCAGAGCTTCTTGCCTCCTCCCTCGCGGTTGTCCACGAAACATTAACATCTCCTTAGGATATGAATGTTGATTTTCCAGAACACAGTTTGGGAAATGCTATTTGAAAATATTAATGTCCTTATCCTTAATTTTATTTGTTGTCTTAATTTTATAAGCTAATTATATTTTTAATTGGTTTTTAATGTGCCAGCTTTTTTTTTAGCTATTTAAATTATCAGTAACTTCTACTTTAATTAAAGACAGCAAGTTCACAGTCATAATAATGTAACTTTCCTCTCTTGCTTACAATAATAGTTGAAGTCAAATCATGTTTCAGCAAAAACTGAGCCCCATCTCTAAAGTCCTGAGTTTGGGCACTTATCACATCATCACTGAATGTTTTTATTCAGCCAAGACACTGAATCTGTGGGTACAAAAACCACTCTACTTTGGCTAGAGTTGCAGCTTCTTTTGAATTCAAAAGAGTCTGATGTCCAGTATATAATTCAAAAGTACCTTTGAAGGTTAACCTTGCTCAGGGACTTCCCTGGTGGTGTAGTGGTTAAGAATCTGCCTGCCAACGCAGGGGACACAGGTTCGAGCCCTGGTCTGGGAAGATCCCACATGCCGCAGAGCAATTAAACCCGTGCGCCACAACTACTGAGCCTGTGCCGTAGAGCCCGCGAGCCACAGCTCCTGAGCCCGTGTGCCACAACTACTGAAGCCCACGCACCTAGAGCCCGTGCTGTGCAACAAGAGAAGCCACCACAGTGAGAAGGCCGCGCACCACGACAAAGAGCAGCCCCCGCTCTTGGCAACTAGAGAAAGCCCGCGCGCAGTAACAAAGACCCCATGCAGCCAAAAATAAGTAAAATTAAATAAAATTAAAAAAAAAAAAAAAAGATTAACCTTGCTCAGACAAGTAGGTGTCATCCTTTTTTTTTCCCGACCTAGTCTAATTTTTGGAAGTACAGTAAATTTTAATTTGCTCTCATGAAGTTTTAAAAATGATCATTCATCACATTCATTATTGGTGAAATAAAGGTTTACTGAGAAAATTAATAGGGCCAATTGGCTTTTAGGAATGATTTTGAAAATGTTTACCATGGGGTTAGTTTTCAGTGGGGTAGTTGTTCTCAGTGGGGTAGGTGAGCCTTATTAGAATCACTTATGCAACTTTTCAAGATATATGTTTCTGGATGCACAAAGTCCACCCGCCTGCCCCCGCCTCCAAGACACAGTGTCTGTGTGTCTGTCTGTCTGTCTGTCTGTCTGTCTCTCTCTCACCCACGCACACACACCTTTTGACAAGATGGGGAATGATGTGAAGCATGATTATATGGACAAAAGCATCCCGAGTGATTCTCCGATCTTAACCCTAACTCATTCATCCCTAAACTTTGCTGCACGCTGCAGTCATCTGGGGATCTTTAAAAACAGTCCTGATGCCCAAGTCATACCCAGTGCCGGTTAAATCAGAACATCTTGAAGCAGAAGCCAGGCAGTTTTTAAAGCTTCTCAGATGATCCCAGTGTGCAGCTGAGCTTGGGAGCCACTATTTGGTTAGAGGGCAGGAGAAAGAGAACTGCTTCTGATAATTAGTGGGACCTTAGGTAAGTCAGTTTTAAGCCTTGGTTCCCTTCTCTGTAAAATGGGTTGTTTAATTAAATGTCATCTACGGTTCAGTGGTCCTTTCCATCATAAAACTTCTAATGCTGTGATTTTAAAATCAATTTGAAGATGAAACTTTGAAGCACTATAGAAGTGTCCATCTTTGATGCTAACGGTGTTACAGGCCTTTATACAAGTGCTAAGATTCTATAGACCTATTAGAAAATTCAGATTTGCCTTCCCTCAATTATTTTGAGTTTCATTTTAGACACTGAGAACAAAGGGGAGCATATAACTTAACCAGAGAACCCCTTTGTTGCCTAATATACAACAGCTGTGAATAACTTAGGAATATAGTAACTTAAAAAAGACTACCTAAGGACTTGTATCTATCTGTTCGTTAATACTTTATTTGAAATAATTTGGAAATACCTGTCATTAATAGTATACTGTGTAGTATTATGCTGTATTATTAGCACTGCTTATTTCAGGATAGCTAGACCTATCATCAGTTTTGTGGCTATAAAATTTTGCTATTAAATTTTCTAATAATTATGTAAAAGTGATTTTAAATCATTTTGGTATAGAGCACTTTTATTATTTACTTTTAGGGAAATAATGGAAAACGGATGGGTAGGTGGATAGCGAACTAAATCAACTGAAATTCAGGGGCTAACAGAAAAACCACACACACACACACACCCCCACACACACAAACTACTATATGGCTTAAATTTAAGCATGTGTATAGATAGATAGAACTTGTACAGGACAGAAGGTTTTGTGGGTAGAAGGACAAATGACAGGGGAAATATGTAATAATTTATATATTATAATAATCAACCAAAACATGCCTTCTAACAGCATATCTAGCATTTTGGGTCTCCTAATTTTGCTAAAAGCTGAAGAACCTAAAACAAGGGGGAAAGCACCCATGTGGTACTGTTCTGAATTCGAGGATTTCGGGGCCACTGGGCCTCTGGAAGGTCTTCCCTCCTTGCTAACCCCTTTTTAAAAATGTCTTCAGGCCTGATATGATAAAAATCAGTTATTACAATGTATTTTTTTTTCCTCCACAGTATGACCTTAGCAATATATAACCACATAAAGAACAGGTGAGCTCTTTTAAAACCTATCTTGTTATTCCAGCTAATTAATTTACAAGGTATCAAGTTTAGTGTTAGGTAATAACTATAGGTGTTACTGGCATAAGCTTTTATTATTCGAGTGCTTTTATTACAATATAGAAGTGAATCATTTATTTTTATCTTAGGACCCTTAATTCTTAGGTTACTGAGCATCCCAAAGAGTATTTGTTTATATGGGTTATATTGATAATTTACTGTATTAGAAATTGAAATTGAGAATTTAAAAAATTAAATCCATTGTATGCTCAAACAGGGTTTGCCTTAGCACTATTGAAATTTTGAGCTAGATAATGCTTTGTTGTGGGGTGTCGTCCTGTGTGTTATAGGATATATAGCAGCACCCTTGGCCTCTACTCACTAGATGCCAGTAGCACCTTCTTCCCTCCACATTACGACAACCAAAACTGTCTCCAGCCATGGCCAGAAGTCCCCTGGGGGACGAAATCACCCCTGATTGGGAACCCCAGTGTTTAACATAAGTCATTTTTTTTTAATGAATAATAACTATTTTCCACAACAAAAAATATTGAGAGAAAAGTATCTCCTTAATAGAAGACAGCTGATTCTCATATCTATTCTGTCTTCAGTCATTTGTTTTGAAGAAACAATATGAAGAAGATCCAGCTGCTTGCAGATATATAGTTGGAAAAAGATGTATTTTTAAAGCCTTCAGATAATTTGGTATATTCTTTGATACTCTACCAAAAGTCTGCATGTGCTAGTTTCTTAAATTAGTTAAAATGGAATTCTAAGTCATATCAATGAACTTGTAATAAATACTATGTTAAATTAATACCCATTGATCTATCATGCATACTGAGTAGATCTTTTTACCTGTACCTGACTTTATAATATTATACATTGGTCATTTGGAAAGTATTGGTTCACATTTCTTTAGACAGTGTCAAAAACTCACTTTTGTTAGTATCACCACCAGTCTTACCAGAAAAGTCTTTTAAGTGTTGAGAAGTTGTCAAGTTCACAATAGAAGGTAGAAGTTTTCCAAAAATCCTGATATTTTCAGCTTGATGGCTTGAATTTTGTCATTGGCAACAAATAACTTTAGAGTTATTTTCCTTGAAGTGACAGGCTCACTTTGTTCATTTGTGAAAGAATGACTGTGTCAGTTGTACATTCAAATAACGATGGTGTTCGATGAAAAAAGTGTTTCAAATAAAGATGGTGTTCTATGAAAAAAATGACTTACCGCCAAGTCACAAGTGCTTTTCCTTAACACAGCCATATTTCAGTATGTAAAAGTGCTTAATGCATACTTTCCACTTATTCAGAATATTAAAAAGAAGGACCAAGGTTTAAGAACACTATTAATTTTTACTCTTTTATCAAGGATGTTCTTAAAGCAGATTTTTAACTGCAAGTGGCAGTGAATAATTGAATGACTTCTAATTCAGTTTGGTACCACTGCCTTGATTCATGCTCAGAAACCAGCAGTTTTACCCACTTTTGCTTTTATACATCCATAGCAAATGTCACACAATGTGAAGGGCAGGTAGTGTCTTAGTATTCTTATAAAAGCAGTTTTGACCTCTTGGGCCTCCTGAAGGAGGGGATAGGGGAGAATCCCAGAGGCCTGCAGACCACATTTAGAGAACCGCTGTTCAAATGAGCGCAGTGTATTAGTGTGGTGAAATTTTAAATTAAAAAGCCTGGTTTCTTTTAAAATAAAAAGACAATTACATTTTTAACTCAAACTATTTAAAAGAGACAAGAAGAAATACACAATAAGAATATAAAGAACTAAAGAGAAAAAAACGGGAAAAAACCATGAATCTCATATTCACATTGATTGAAGTTAGAAGAATTTATTGCCCACCACCACTGCTTTATAAAATGTTCTTGCATATTCCAGTGTGAGGTTAGAGGAGTGAAAATATATTGGTTTACTAGCATTGCCTGTTAGGGAGGGTCAGTGCTTATAGAGGCAACTCTGGCTGGTTGTTGTAGAAAAGATTTCACGGAACTTGATGTGCTGAGTAAAAATAGGTCAGGAAACCTTTCTAAGGGTGGAATCCAGGAGAAGAATTTATAAAACTGTTTGCTTTGTTGAAGGTTAAGCTTCCTCTACCCCTCTCTCTACTCCTAGCAGATATTTTACTAAGATAGTAACTCCTGAATTAATTTTTTAAATGCACATTCTTATTTTATAGAGATGCAGATAGATCCTTGGATATTTTTGATGAGAGATTACATCCACTCACAGTGAGTGTCAGTTTTATTGAAGTGGTATTTTTCTCTTATACAGTTGTGTTTATTTCATGCTGATTTGCTTTGAAATTAATTACTAGAAGAAAATTACTTCCTCCAGCTCGAAGTCAAATTCATCTTCCTTTAAGTCTTCTTCCCCACGCCATGTTGTGTCTAGTCATTTTCCCGAAGGCGTGTTGTATAAGGGGTTGATGGATATGAACCGAGTTGCACTTTGTATGAATAGTGAGCAGGTAAGTAAACATACCCAAGTAACAGAAAATGTATCTTTTTAAAGGATGATTTTCCATAGCATCAAACAATATAAATATTTGTAAATAAACCTAATATGATAAGGCCTCTAAGAAGAAAATTAGAAAACTGTTTAAATTTTAAACGAATTAAAATGACAAAGTTTTAAAATTCACTTCTTCGGGTGCTCTGTAGCCACACGTGGCTGGCGACTGCTGTACAGGACAGCACATTCTTAGAGCCTTATGGTTACAGGACACTGGGAATGTGTTTTCAAAGTTGATTACAGAAAAGTATGACATATGGTGATCAGCAAGACTTTTGAGCCTAAAAATATTGGGTTGGCCAAAAAGTTTGTTTGGTTAGTGAATATATTGTTCAATAAAATGCTTGGTGAAAATGAAAACTGTGTCGTTTATTTTTACTTAAAACCAAATGAACTTTTTGGCCAACCCAATAGTTTACATTTGGTTAGAATTCTGTGGGGAGGAACGTGGAAATACATAAATTTTCTGCGGTTGTGCCTGTATTTTTCTTTAATGAATGGTGGTGAATACTGGATCACTGTGGTATTTTAGGATCCCATTGTTTATATTTAAAAGACTACAAGACATGTCACCCAACCAAAATTATTTTAAGGGGCACGTGGGCCCAAGTGTGAAGACTGCTATCTTAAGGGTACTTTTAAGTATTTTTCTTCCATGGATACTTAAATTGCATTTTTTCTCCTTTCAGCGAGAAAAGCTTCCAGAGGAATACTTCGAGCACGATCCTGAACACGAAGTCATTTACAGATTTGTTCATACTCTTTGTAGTGCCACACTGCTAACTGCTGACTGTGCAATAGTAACTTTGGTAAGATATTTTTTCTTTCATAAAGCATCTGTAGAAATTTCTGTCTTGTACACATGGTATGGTCCTGTTTTTCCCAAATGAAAGTAGGTTCCTGAAATGATCATTAGAACTTTATTAAGAGAAACCTATCAAAAGAAAGTAAAGTATACACATTTGAGCTTTAATAATCATTATGATTTAAAATGTTGCCATTGCTTTTCTCATCACAAAACAATTGCTATTAAAGGCAGCAGGAGAGATTTCTGGTTTCTCCTTCCACACCTGAGGGGACACATGCACGCACAGTGCACACACGCACACACAGACGGCGCATGTTGTGGTGCTAGGGCGGGGCCATAACTGAACGCTCTGGTCCACAGGCAGAAACAGGTTCCGGGTAGTTTGAAGCTGAGTCCCAGACTGTACTGCCTAGGCAGTTCTGATGTGTGTCCTGATTGAGAACTACTGCCCTCAGTTCTCTGTTCCTTGGGTAATGGATAACGGTGTTAACCATCCCTGCTGTCCTCTTATTGCCTGCATGTGAAGTTGCCCAGGACTAGGGTGCCAGTAGGACTTCAGAAGGCTTTCCTCTAGTTAGCCTGCTAAGCTACAGCTGTGTAAGGACCTTTTTGTCATCCATTCCTAATTCCTATGGTAAGATTTTATCATTTGAATACTAAATCATATTCAAGTGAGAGGTAGCTGGGATTGTTTTACTCCTCCCTGTAGCAAAGCTGTGGGGGGAAGTCAGCTGCGTGGTCTGCGGGGAAGGGATACTTAGGCCCCTCACTGCCGGCGCCTGTCAAGGCAGAACTGAGGACGGGAGGCTTGTCCTTTTGAAGAGAGACCCCTCAGCGGGTACTGGATCAGACACAGGCCTTTTCTTGGAGCTACAGGCCACTTGGAGTGCTTAGCACATGCTTGAGAGAGGCAGGAATGGTGCTTGCATATGGAGAGCTAGGAACTGCAGGAAGGAGAGTATTTGGGTTGGAAGAGGGGCATTTCTTTGTAGACAAGTTAAGCTTGATGTACCTGCGAGATAGCAGAATGGCAGTGTCTAGTAATCATTTGAATATATGGGATTGGAGCATGAATCTGAGCTGGAGGGAGGGAATTAAGTGTAGCTGTTCAAATGCAGAGAAAGTATGTAAAATAAAAAGTGGCTAGAAGATAGATCTGTAGGGACTGTCAGCACTTAAGGGACAGACCCCCAGAGGAGTGGCTACAGTGGTAGGAAACCCAGCAGAGAACCCTAAGAGACACCAGGAGAGGTTCAAGAAGGAGAGTACACTAAATGCTACCAAGAAGTTGCTCATGTCATAAATACCATGTCACTGAATACCTACTCTGTGTCACTTTTCTACGTGTGGGGGGTGGAGGAGAGAACAAGTTGGATAAATAAAGTTCTTGCCTTTATGGAGCAAGTGTGGAAGACGTAAATTTTTTTTTTTTTTTTTTTTTTTTTATCGGAGTACAGTTGATTTACAGTGTTGTGTTAGTTTCAGGTGTATAGCAAAGTATAAGTGTTTTTTTTTAATGAGTGTTTTTTAAAAGATGACTATTTCAAGTAGTGGTAAAAACCATGAAGAGAAAGCAAGGTAAAGGGATAAAGTGATTAGAGGGGCTTACTAGAAAGCTCAGGAAGAGCCTCTTTAAAGAGGTAATGTTTGAACCCAGGACCTGGCTGAACTGAGGAAGATCAGGTACGCTGGCATTACGGGCAGAGGGGACAAGTGCAAGGCTCTGAGACAGGAACTTGTTCTGTGTGTTCAAGGGAAAGCAAGGTGGCCATTGTGATCCGAGCGGGGAATGAGGGAAAGAGCATAGGTGATGAGGTCACGGAAGGACAAGGCCATACCGCACAGGGCCTCGTAACTTGCAGGCCACGGGAAGAAGGTATTTGTTTGATGGGAAACCTCTGGCAGATCTGGAGCAGGCGCATAAAGTACTCTTAATTTAAGAGGCTCTCCTGGCTGCTTTGGGGAGAACAGACTGTAGTCTGTTGGGAGGCAGAGAAGTTAGGCAGTGGCAGCGATACAAGTCAGAAGTGACAGACAGAAAAGCGGTCAGGGTACCAGTGAAGGTAGAGATAACAAGAAGTTCTAACAGATTGGAGCAGGATACACTCAAGTGCAGGTGTTTGGTCTCAGCGACTGGGCGTGTGGCAGTGCTCTTTCATTTATGAGGGAAGGCCTGGGGAGTGGAGCTCTGGGACGAAGAGCTCTGGGTGGTTTGTGTGAAGGCACCGGTGACCACGGCAAGAGTAGTCTCTGTAGAGTGGTAGCAGCAGGAGGCTGACTGAAGTGGGTTAAGGAGAGGATGGGAGATGAGGAGCTGGCCTCAGCCCTGAGGACGCCGTCGAGGGGCAGTGGGGGACAGGCTGGGGACATGGAAGCATTCACACTGGAGGAAGCCTCTGACAGAGAGGGAGAAGCTGTTCCAAAAGAGACTAACTGTGGGCACAGTGCTCTGCAGAAGCGAGGTGGGATCAACGTCACTCGCAGGAGAGCGAGCTTCAGTGAAAAGAAAGACATCTCGCTTCCTCCGAGACAGGAGGGCAAGTGGGGTAAATGAATGTCGGCACGTGTACCAAGTTTGCCAGTACGAAGGTGAGAGGAAGTTGAGAGATTGCCAGTGTCGTTTCAGTGCCTCTGATTAGTCCCATAAAGTAGAGAGTTGAACCTTGCGGGGAGAGTCGTTCTTAGGGTGCTAGAGAGTGCTGAGTTCTTTGGGGAATGGGAGCCGAATTTCACTAAGAACATATAATCTCAATACCCGTGTTTGAAAACACAGTAGAGTTTGGAGGGCATGGGCGAATCTGAGCTGTCAATCTGATAACCCTTCAGAGAGTAAACAGACTCTTTAAAACTGGACATTTTTCTTTTTGTCAAATGGCATATACACTCTTCTACAGAGGTAACAACAAATCACAGCTTACCTCTCAAATCTTTGCTCAGCTGTTAACTCCATCCAGTTCTTTGTAGGGTAGACATTTGATACATGTAAAAGAAACCATGAAATCATCTCACAAACCGGCAGGTTTAGAGGAGCCCCAGGGATACAGACACAGACAGGTCTTCCCACCTTAAAACCAAAAGAATTGACTAAGCTGCAGATTATGTAAGACAGAAACGAATAATGAAATGATAATGGAGATGTGAAAAATTGGGGATATGAAAAGGACTACCCTTTGTATGCATGTGTGTTCCTGAAAAAGGCACCCAAATATGGGAATACTTGACGGCTGCAAAGCCCCTCTGTACTGCCTGTCCCGCTGTGCCACGCAGCAGCCACTGGGAGGCTCTCTTGACCACCAGTTTTTATCTTCAAGTTCATGCCACAAAAGGACTGGTGACTCTGAAGAGAAGGTAAAGATGTGCTCAGTCTTACCAGAATTTTACACACTCAAGCGTTATGTAAAATCGCCATGCAACCACCACCAGTCTTGTAGTTAACATTGCACGTGATAGGCACTCAAGCATTTACTGAACAGTTGAAGTCGACACTGGGCTGTATGTGCTGCCCTTGACAAGTGGGAAGGTAATAATACAATGCGTGTCTTTAGAATGCCCTTTGCTGAGGTGTCCTTTCATTCCTGTGACCAAAATTGGGTTGGAAATTCACACGGGCAGAGTAGAAATATCAGACTAACAGAAATATCTGACTTACAACTGTGACCTGGCCTCTGGCCTTGGCTTGGCTGAGCAAAGTCTTTGTAGAACCTAGGAATAAAAGGGGTGTCAAAAAGAGATGAAATCTGTCATTCCTAACAATTCTTATCACAGCACTTAAACTGAACTAAAATCAAAGATCAGTGCTCTACTTTTGCAGATTTACTTAGAAAGGCTTTTAACTTATGCTGAGATCGACATTTGCCCCACTAACTGGAAAAGAATTGTTTTGGGAGCCATTCTTCTTGCCTCGGAGCTTTGGGGCGATGACGCTGTACAGAATGAGGACTACAGCCAGATCCTCAAGGACGTTACAGTTGAGGACATGTGAGTTTGTAAGGTTACCGTGAACTTTCTAACCATTTTCCGATACCTCATTTGCTCTCATAAAGTTTGCATTTTTAAGAAATGTTACATTTTAAGAAAGGTTACCTTGTGCAGAGAGCTGAAATAGACATAAAATGACAGACTTCTTTCTATCTAGCTGTAGTATAACAATTTGTATTTCCCCTCATTAATTGGTAGGTCTTGATGTGTTATTGTTGTAATATTCTGCTTGATAAATTGAAATTATTTTTCTGGTGGTTTTTGCCAAACATTTTACAAGCTCACTACCAGAACAACATGGTACAGTCAGTAACTTGACAGCTTTCTTAAAGCTGTCTACCAGGTCCAGTCCATTTTTAAGGGGCACATGCCTGGTCTTTGAAGCAAGTGGCCACTGTTAAGGTCTTAGGGCCTCTAGACTACTGACAGGTTATAATTTCAACCTGAGTCACACATTGTGTATTTGCTTTTGCTGGTCTTTTTCTCCTTTTTATCTGAGGTTCTGTTGTTACAGAAACTATGATGTACAGGTAGCCACATATAAAGGTTTCAGATCCCTGTGTTCCTGTCTCCTCCCCTAAAGTCTGCTGAGTTAGGAAACACCTACCTCTCAGGTAGTCCGGGAAGCATCCCTGGGGCCTCACCCAGGGCACTCAGCAAACACAGCGGCACTTTGTGGGGCCTTGAGTTAACTAGGCAGGTTCTCCTCACAGATGGCACGCTCACATTGGCATGAAACGCCAGGCTTCCAGTCTGGCTCTGGTGAAGGGCCCCAAGGGTGGGAAGCAGGATGAGCCAGAGAGGTAATTCCAGCAGACTCTCGAAGTGCCCGCTTGACAGTGAACCTGTCTTTGTGGGTGGCATTCAGGAAAATGGGAAAGGACACCTCTTGATTATATTGGACAGCAGAGGCCGATCAAGATGGCAGGCAGGGGCAAGAGTTGGTTTTTGTTACCTTTGCCCCTTACTCTAGATAATTCACAATTACCAAAGTGCATATTTACAGCTGAAGCGAGGAAAGTTGTGACTAAGAGAAGGGACCAGTGACTGTCAGTAGCTGTCAAAGTGGCTTTTGGTGAAAATGCCCAGTTTGGTGATCATGTAAACCAGGTGGTCATGGTGATATTGCTGGTAGCAATCTTAGCAAACAGTGTAACAGCAGATAAGGAATTTGAAATGAATAGAAGTACTTTTGGAAGTTGCAGAAACTAAAGTGACGTTGACCAACACTATCATCAGTCTTTAAACTGGTCCCTTGAAGGAAGGAAAATTTGTAATCGTGAACACCATCCCTGCCATGATGGCAGCTGAAATTTTCTCAGAATCTGCAACTGAGCTGACTGGGGCTCTGGTTCCAGGTACAACATCCGAGAACATGCAGGGAAACGTGTGGGTGTTCATAGACATTGAGCCCAGGAGCATTGGCGGCACTGTCCAGCTATGAAGAAACTAATTCTAAACAACGCTTTTCTGTGTAGAACGGAGAATCACCAGGAGTTATGTTTATAATAGGCTGCTTTTGTTTATGATCTTTGGGAGTTGGAAAGCATTACAACAAAGTGTTTAATACACATTTGTTTCATCCCTCTGCTGTTGACTACTATTTGTAATGGTCTCATTTTGAGTCTGAATTGAAAAATTGCTGTCTATCAGCTTTTCCTTAAAACTTTCTAACATCTCTGTGTCTTGTTAAATATATATTTCCCTTCAAAAGAGTAAGTTAAACTGAGCAGCTGCTGTTCAGACAGTTTGCTGCGCCTGTAAGTGGTAGGCTCTTCAGCCACCTAGCCATTTAAAAACAGCAAAAAACACAGAAGATGCATATTCTGTAGGCATAATGCTTTTCTTCAGTGATTAAAGCTCTATGAATAGACATGTTAATCCTATGAAGTACTGTATTTCCACACAATTAAAATGTATTAGTGGAGAAAATATAAAAGGGATAGTGAAGTGCATTTATTCCTGTAGTAAATTAAGTCCTGATTAGCTGATTATCAAAACATTATCTGGTTTACATTTCTATAGACTTCTGGCCGTATGAACAGGAAATGAATTTTGGAAGTAGGTTCAGTTAGGTTTAAAGTTCAACAAATGAGAAACCTCATTTCTGCTCATACTCTGCTCTCCATACAGGAGAACATGGAGCATTTGTTGACTTATCCAATGGATAAAATGTTAACACTTTAAAACCAGGAAACCAAATGTATTGTCAAATAAGCCACTTGCATGTTTGTTTGGGTATTTATCATTATTATATAATCAACTCTCTAAAGTGATTGCTGTGGAAAGTGGTAAGATTTACTCTAATTTTATATTTATTTACTTAAACATTTGGCAAGCAAATGGCTGGATGTGGTCATAGAGCAGAAGCCTGCTCCCAGCACTCTACTTTCCCACTTCATTGAATTCGCCCTCTGTGGGCGTGTGCAGTCTGTCCTGGCAAGGGGCGGTAGGTCTGAACATTCTGGGCTGCTCTCCTAACACCGGGGGAAACAACTGCTCTATCAGAGGTCGTATCGTAAAGTGGGTTTAGTCTAGCTGAGACATAATCTTACTGCCTTCCTAAGCTTAAAAAGTGCATCCTGTCCTGTCATGGTGACGACAACTCACCCTAGTAAGGTTTTAAGGTGAACAAAAACTTGCATTATGCCCTTTGACACAGCCCCATGCACGGGGTGGGGGTGGGGGGATTCCCTTTCCCATCGAATGTAGCTTATTTATTTATTTACTTGAGATGAATCCTTGTTGCCTCAAGAGTTTTCCCCCCTCAGAGATAATAGCAGTGGCTCTCGATGGATCCATTTTGTTGCCGTGGTGATGTGCCCACTCCTTTTGTTGGCTCGTCTCTACTTCAGTAAGCCCCTTCCTGTCATCAGCCCGGTGAAAATGTCTGCAAGTTCTTCAGAGCTAATAAACAGCATACATCATTCCTTTCATCTGATCACTATAGCGGGGCCTTGTGAGTGAGTGTGGAGCATGAATCGTACAGCTGCACTAATGGAACTCTGAAGAATGAGCCCCTGAGTCAGCAGCATGAGTGCATAAGAGGGCCATAACCTCTTCCCCCTTGTCCCAGACTCAAAGTGCTGGGACGCAGAAAGGACCACAAATAGCTGTACCTTGTTTGAACATTAGGGTATTAATCCAGCTGGGTAGCCATTATTTGTTTCAAAACAGTATTTAGAGCCATCCTAGTAGCTCAGAATGGTATTTTTGAAGATAGCCCAGTTGACTAAAATTGTCCTGTGTTGGTTTTGTCTTCTCCTCCTCCCCCAGGAATGAGATGGAAAGGCACTTCCTGGAGCTACTTCAGTTGAATAATATTCATGTTCCTTTCAGAGTGTATGCCAAATACTACTTTGACCTTCGCTCCTTAGCAGATGACAACAACCTGAATGTTCTATTCACTCCTCTTAGCAAAGAAAGAGCACAGAACTTACAGGTAAGGCTGTGAAATCACTAACTGGGGTTTTCTGTCAGCCACCGAAGCCACATCTGTAGCTAAATTATATTAAGCAGTGATTAGGAAAATGGAAAGCTGTTAACAGTTTGAAGAGCTTATTGACCCGTTGGCATCATATTTCCTGTGTCTTTTATGGTTTATACAGGGATCCCACATTATAAAAAAAAAAATTGTCTCTTCTGTAACCATAATTCAGAATACTTTAAAACATATTTAATCTGTTCTTAATGGTTTTCCATTTGAACCTCTACACTTACATATAACCATACATGAATAATTTCTTAAAATTGTATCCCTAATCATATGTACCTACATAATCTACTTACCACTCTTAACTGTCTTTTTTTTTTTTTTAATAATTGATGTTTTGGACTATTTCTACTGTCTTGATATTTTTAATAAATAAATAAATGTATTTATTTATTTATGGCTGCATTGGGTCTTCGCTGCTGCACGCGGGCTTTCTCTAGCTGCGGCGGGCGGGGGCTGCTCTTCATTGCGGTGCGCAGGCTTCTCATTGCAGTGGCTGCCCTTGTTGCAGAGCAC